>NC_054055.1:102180680-103430680 GCF_017639655.2 Falco naumanni
TCCGAATCCTCTCCCAAACTTATCACATAATTATAGGGACATGGTTCTTGTTGCTGTCCCTGCATGTAATCTCCGCTGCTTATTTCGGAGCTGTTGGAGCATCCTTCAGTATTAAGGTTGCTTATAAAAGGGCAGTTGACAGAATTCAATGTTGTAAAAGTTCGTTGAGAGCAAGGTTCAGGGCTTTCACTGATCCTGATACCCAGCCATGGACACTCTGATTTTTTCCCAGAATATACGGGCTCAAAACATTCTTTTGGAGCTGCAGGTGGTAAATGTATTTGACAGGTTTCGGTGCTGTAAATATCACTCCAGAACCCTTTTGCTAGATGTTCTGCTACCTCCCTCTCCACACTGCTTCGATCACCAGCTGGTGTAACATTAGCTGCTTCCTTAGTGCACAAATCAACCTTTGAAGGCATGTCATCTTGACTTTCAATTTTGTCATTCCCAAGCGCAGTACCCGATACAGTTTTTTCAGCTAAGACTGTGTTGTTTTGCATACTACTGAAATTCAAGTTACCATATTGCTCACAAGTATGTAAAAAAGACACAGAATTGAGTCCATGAGGTGCAGGAGAATTTTGGGGGAAAGCAGCAAGATCCATTTTCTCCACAGGACAAGACACGTTCTGAGTCACAGAATCTCTCTTAGACTCTTCCTTTTTCTCGGTGCCTTCCTCCCCTTGTTCCATTTTTACCTGAGCCTCTTCACATTTTGAGACCAGCTGCATAGGTACACACTCCTGAGCTTTTTGTATGCCATCATTATCAAATATTTCCTTCTCAAGAAAAGTTGCAATTGGTGGCACCTGAATGTCTTTAATACTGGAATTGGACTCTGAAGTATGAACTTTGTCATTTCCAAAAGCTTTCTGGAATTTCCTATACTTTGGGCATTGAGAAGATAAGCTGGGAACACCACCCCTTTCTAAATGTACAGGATCGCATGTTTGATTGGCATTATCTTGGAGAGCGGGCGATGATTTAGCATTTTCTTCATCTTTACAGAGCTTTGTGTCAGGAGTTTGGATATATTCCTTTTCTAGTTCTTCTGCTTCGTCATCTATTTCCAGGTCTCCGTCATCCACATTGCCTGTTTTAGGGTTCGTTTTCCGACAACGCTGTGTACAACACTTCTTCCTAGGACATTCCTGCTGATCCAGTTTAAAGTCCAAAAATTTGAATTTGAGAAACTGAAAGCAAGACTCTTCAATGTTGTGTACACCCAAAAATTCAGCACATTTACAGACTTCAGACACATTGTCTTTATTTAAAATAAGTTTAGCTGTGTATGCAAACTGAAGCAAAGGACTAAATCCTTTAAGTGTTACCTATTTAAAAAAACAGAAAGAAAATATTAGTGCGGCCAATATGAGTTTAAATAGAGAAAAACACAGAACCCAAACCTACCTGTGAGAAAACCATGCCAGTAGGACAGAGTACAAGACAAAAGCAACAGATTTGTTCCATAGAAAACCTGACCATGCTCATTTTGAAACAAATCTTTAATACAATTTTATCCTGTACATTTTGTGGCAATTATCTTCTTCCCTGTGATCAATCACTTAATAAAATGTTCCAACAATACAGTACCAACAAGTGAAAAATAGTGCTGTACAATGAAAACCAGTAACTGGATTCCAAATTTACAATGATATCTTTCAAACCCAAGTTGTACATTAATTACTCTAGAATAAGACCAAAACACTGTTGGTGTTTAATTGTGCCTTTAAAAAGCATTTACTGTTATTTTCTCAGACTTATGCATTATTGATATAAAATAGTTTGGAAAAAAAAGGAATTTGACCACACATGATTATTCATTACTATAGCCACCTACTCCTTTTTTCCTCCCACAGATGAGAAGTACTCTACTCAAAAACTGTAAACTGAGAATAACTAGTTTTGGTGTAAAGCCTCTTGGGAGTAGGTAGTTTAATTGAACATTTCCAGCCACAGAACAGCTGCTTAACAGGGAATCTAGAGATAAAAACTGTATCATCACAAACTGAACACAATTATCTTTCTGTCTGATTCCTTAGTGTTTTCATGCATGGAAGCTGTATACAGATCACTATATTACAAATTATTTCCTTTAGCCTTTCTCTGCAAGTGAAGGCTAAAGCAGTATGTCCTTTATAATTCACTATACATGCAATTTAATTTAGGAATCAGTTGAAGTTTGGGGTTGTTTTCTGTTTGTTTTTTGTTGGGTTTTTTTAGTGGTCGTTTAGTGGTTTTTTTTAAAGAACACAAACACCACATGAAAGGAAGTTGAAGAGATCTGCAGAGACAGTTCAGCAAAACTGTTTGTAAAAACTTAATACCTATCTAAAAAATTCTTAAAATAGCATTTGAAATATACTTTGGAGAGAAGACTACTGATTATACCACCACATTAATTCACCCTTAGCAATGTGGGGAGGGGAGTGTAAAAGACAGTTTATCCATAAGCTTACAAGAAGCCTTCAAGCCTAGTATAGTCAATAAATCATCAAAGTGGGTGTACAAACGAGTGACATTCATACATGAAAATAGAACACACATCAGTATTTCAAAATTGTATGTTCTTTCTGTACAAGTTAGAAACTTAGGGCTAAAAACTGGAAAGATCAAGAAGGGAAAAAAAACCTGTACTCCTTTCACTTTCTCTTACACATTTCTAGCTGGCTATCCTCAAACAAAGCAGAATGCTAGAAAGGCTCTTGGTCTGACTGACCTAGAAAAGCAAATCCTGAAGTAGTCATTTATTTAATTTGTATTTGGGCTGAAAGTCTAACTCTGAGTTAAAAACATTGGTAGAAAAACACCACAGTACCTACACCAAGACATCAGTACTTAGTCTTTACAATATAATACATATGTAGCTCTTTAATTCCAAAAATATTTTGGCATGTCAGACTGTGGACTGGTATCTTTCACTTTAAAAGTTCAAATACTCTGAATGATTAAAAAGATTAATTTTTTTAATTGCTTGTCAAACCATGTGATCAGTGTTTGCCTCTCAAATATATAGCTTCATAAACTGACTCATTTTGAGCTATTTACCAGTTGCCAAAATCAAGTTGCTGGGTCTTAAAATGATTTTACCAAGTGATTAGACCAAATGATTAAAAGATTTACTGTTAGTATTTTAATTTTTTTTACTGCTTCAGTAGATTCAGTTCTTACAACAGTAATACTAAATTATATTAAGAGTCTTCTTAAGTCTACATTGTAGCAATTATTAGGATTATTAGGTTCCTCCATTTTCTTTACAAACTCTGGTCCCTTCTAACGCAGGCTTATTTCATGGGTTCAGTGGCTGGGAACACTGTTGCTTTGTACCAGAGATTGGTTTTCCCCTCTCCAGCTCTGACATACATTACTTATTCTTCCCCCTCTCCGAATTTTACATACATTCCTGTTCTTCCAATATCCTACTTTTTCCCCATTATCCCAAAGCAAAATTCTCTCTTCAACATCAGAAGTTTTACAGCCCACTCATTCCCCTCTTTTACTCCAAATCATGCCTTTGTGTCCCCCAGCATCCTACTTCCCTTCCACATCAGCTCCCATCATTATTTTTCTTTTAATCTGAGAGATGTTCAGACTATCAACACATTAAGCCATTAGGGAAAAAAGTATAAGAAGAAACGAACACACAGAGACACAGCAAGAAGCTTGAGTAAAGGTGACGTACTGGTATTACACTATAATGTAATTTTGTAACAAATTCATTGATCAAGAATGAATCACAAAGACTACTGAAGCTCTTTAAAGAGACCGCTCAATGCCTTTCAGTTTCCTATAGCTTATCAGAAAGACTCTGGTAAGAGAAATTCCTTGTGCTTACCTCAGTATGTTACAAAGCCAGCAAGGTAGCTACTTTACTGAAGTAATCTCTGCGTTAACACTCAACACTGTCTCATAAACAAACAAGTCTATAATGTCGTCTCCAATGGCACTAATATTTATTAATGCACACGTTTCCTCCAACTTTAATGTTTCTAGTTGCCAACAACTTTATGTTATTCCCCATCCCAAAAATTAGTTACCATAAACTACCTCCCAGATAGCCGTTGATTATTTAACAACTAACTGTGAAGAGTACACCTACCATGGGTGCAATCAGAGCACTTGGAGGCTCTTCACTCTTCAGCTACAAGCACAGCATTTTGCATAAAAATCCAGTCACTTGCTTGCCTCATGCCTCTTATAATTTAACTAAATACTAGCTGGAATCTTTACAAGTCTTTGATACTTCAGATATGTAACAATAAATTTTCTTTCCTACAGATGTCAGGTTCTGGCTCACTCCCTTTAAATTAATCTGATTTAAGAATACGTATTATATGAGTAAAAAGAAAAGCATGTAATTGCAATACATTTTTTCAGTCTTAAAAGTAACGAAACAGTAGGAAAAAACAAGCTGCAAAGGATCAGTATGTAAAAAGGATGGAGAAATCAGCAGAATAAAATTGTTAAGAGCAATAAGCAGCAAGCAAGGAATAGAAGCAC
Organism: Falco naumanni; assembly: GCF_017639655.2. Classification (NCBI taxonomy): domain Eukaryota; kingdom Metazoa; phylum Chordata; class Aves; order Falconiformes; family Falconidae; genus Falco; species Falco naumanni. The sequence continues at coordinate 102,185,184 of NC_054055.1, forward strand.
AGCTGTATTACTCAAACATATAAAACCAAATCTTAACGATACCGATTTAAGGGTGTTACCATTTTAACCTTTAATTTGTTTATTACTCAAGAAGTATTCCCTTTTCATATAGGAGGACTAGTTCTGCAATATCTCTTTAACATTTAAGGCCTGTTTTTTTGATGGACTTATATGCTCTGAAACATGCACAATTTTAAAAGTAATATGTACTTAACTGAAAAGATCTCCCCTGTACATTCCCTAAGACAGCATTCACGTATCTTCAGTCTGTAACATGCCCTCTGATCTGTTCAGCCTTTACCTCAACCAACAGCAGCTTTACAACTTCAAAATTCCTACTCTTCAGTTCTTAAATCCCTTACGTTAACTTCTCAGTTAAGCACCAGCCTGCTGTAAACCAGAACTGGACAAAATGGATTAGAAGCACTGGCAGGTAAAATACAGAAGGGAGTGACACTCACCTCTTCAGGTAAAGTGATGATAAGATCAGCATCCACCTGGCCCACAATTCTTGCAAGGAAGTAACTGCTGCAAGCTGCAAGCACAGCTTTGTGAGCTCGAAATCGCTGATCTTCCACTAAAATAGTAACATCACAAAGAATATCTTGCTTTCTCTGATCATCAAGGCTGAGAAGTACATTGGTACTGTGTACTGAAGATTCATATGCAAAAACCACACTATTCTTCTCACTTAGAGACATTCTGTATCACAAATGGTAGTGTAAGTCTCAGTGGAAAGCATGCTTCTGTTCTTCAAATCTAGAGAAAAAAAAAAAAAAACAAATTAATTGTACACATTAGTCATATCCCAAAAGGAACCTACTGACACTAAAACACAGGCAGCCAACTTTTAAACATGTATTGCCTGTTCCAATTCTTTTTAGGACTAATACTCAGTATATCATACCTGTTAATATATAAATACATACTCATGGACATTTAAAGTACACAAACCTTAATAAGTACATCTTAAAGTACTGCTTTGGTAGTCTCATAGATCAAAAAAGGGAACAGTTTTTCATGTGACTTCAGTGATAAAGAACAGATTTTTCCTCAGCAAGCGATTGAGTCATAACTTTATCACTATCCTAAAGATTTATTTAAGCTTTCATTTTAGTTATCAGTGTATTCTGACTCCAACACTGTGAAAACGTAAAGAGAAATAAAAAACATGTATTAAGTCAAAACACACCAAAATACTCTGTGACTTCCACTTACAGATTCACCCAGTACAAACTAAAATATTTGTGTTCTACATTCTTTCAAAAGTAGTTTGGTAAACTCATCAGGCATCGGTAAAACACTCATTCTCTCTAGCACGTTGGCGTTTACGTTTTAAAGCAGATTTGTTCTCCTATTTTCCACCTGCCTTAATTCCCTAAATGCAGCCTTTTTTTCCCCACTCCTGCTCATGACTATTTGATTTGTCATGCTTGTTAGAAGTTTGCTTTCCTAATGGATCATTATGACTCAGATCACCTGGCAATGGAATCCCTATTATAACAGAGCATCGAAGCTCTGAAATAACAGCCTTTATTGCATAACAAACAATAGTAGGAGTTATATGATATTTAAAACCCTGAAATAAGCTTATATATAAAACAGTCCTGAAGCTACTCCTCACTTCCGTTGTATTTGGGGGCGGGGGGAGAAAGGGAAAAAAAAGCATTGAAGAGAAGTCAGCCCTCCTACAGAGTACAAAGTTCAACAGCATTTCCAAGTCTGATCTTTAGACTGTATTTCTAAATTCCTGTCTTCTTTGGATCAAGCCTTTCTTCCAGTTTAAAGAAAAAAAGAAAGAAAAAGAAAAAAGCCTAATAAGAAGCGTCCTTGTATCTAAAGCTTGATCAAGAAACCTCATAATCACATTTGGAACTGTCCTGCAAAGAAAATGTGGTGTTACTACAGCAAGTGTTACCTTAGCAAACCAAGCATTCAGATTACAATGGACTATTCTACCCAGGAGTTACTGAACTGAGCACAGTTGCTGAGACTCACTTCAGCTGAGACAGGACTACCCGATCATTACATTGCTCAACAGAGGTTGTTATGATATCTCAGCTCCCAACAACAATAAAACTGTAGCCAATGCAAATCTCCAGTTTTTAAATATGGGAAACTTTCACAACATGGGGAGGGGGAGGAGGGCACGGCCATTTTTAAAGGCAGTGGGGAAAGCCAACCGCTCTGCCAGCTGTACTCCTGGTTACTCATTACTCAAGTTTTTTTCACGGCATACAGGTGTTTTCAGTGATGTTCTGCACAGAAAGAGAGAAGAGAGATCCACATTTCCAGTGTCAGTAGTAGCACAGTACCAGTCTGGACTCTGGTGAAGTGCAGAGCATGAGCATTACCTGCCCTTCCCACTCCCTCATGGAACTGTACACTCAACTTCAGTCAACTTTGCCAAGGTATGATCTATACATTCTGTTGGTAAAGATAAACTAAGTCTGTTTTGGAGTATTTCTTAAATATACAATATTGGGGTTTTGTTTCTAAAATGAAAGTTCTGAGGATAAAAAAAAAAGTTGCAGAAACTAGTTCTCCCCACTAATAGCTATACCACATGTTGTTAACCCTAAAGGGCTTATTTTCGGAAGCAAAAGAAACAGCTTAAATGTTTTCATATACCTAATGACAAGACTACAGAGATTTGTTTACTTAGGAAATATTTAATTTCCAATCAGCTTAAATGGGAATTATTCAATAATTCCCTGTGAAACAGTTACTTATTAAATTCTATTCTTATAATAGCTTATGAAAAGCAAGCAGTGCAATATAAACAAATCATGTATTCCTAATTTGTTTGCTCTATATCCTTAACTTATCATATGCCTCAGGTATTACAACACATACAGTTTAACAAAGTATGACTCCATATTTGTTACTGCAAGGTTTTAAAAAAAAAAAAAAATAATCAAAAGGGAATAGAGGACAAAATGGAAGACTAAAGCCAGGGTGGTGGGGAGCACAGGGAAATACTCAAGATAAGGACATATTTTAGGGCGAACACCTAAGAAGGAGACTAGTTACAGAGAGGCCTCCGAAGGTTCTTTCTTCTTCTGAAGTGCCAAGTCCTCCCAACCCTCAGATAGACAGCCCATGTATGATATATGCTGCTCTTGAGTCTTCCCTTATAAAATAATCAGTTCCAATAATATCCACTTCAGCTCATTACACTTTCATAGCGTGGAAGGCTAGAAGGAACAGTAGCTTGTTTATATATAGACAGATACACAGAGGACAGTCAATCCTCCTTTTCACTTGATGACCACAAGGCACACAACATGCTTTCAAAATAGTATGCAGCCTACTTGAAGCATCGATAGTAAGCTTCCAATGTTGTTACTGCCAAAAAAAAAAAATTAAGTTTCAACACTGAAACACTACCTTCTGTTTCTCAAGACGTGAAAATAAATATTTAAGTATAACTCAATTTAGCACTTTACTCTGACAGAGTGTTGTACTTCCCAATATGAAGACTTCATCAGCCAAACTGTATCCCCACTATATTTAAACAGGATGCAAGTTTTTTTTGAAGTATCTAAAATATAAAATGCAGCAGTGTATTAAGCATTTCAAAATTTAAAAGAACCTTTAAAAATACAAACAAAAAACTCACCACATTCAAACACTAAATTCCTCTCAGTCTTCTTTATAAAATCTAACTGTAAAACTAACCACATACACAACACAAATCAAAAGGAAAAGAACTAGAAGACTGAAAAAGCTGGTGAAAACAAAAACCATCAAACAGGAAAGGGAAAATGCAACCACTGTAAAAAGCTGTAACACTGCAGAGAAGTACTAACAGAGGTCAAACTTGTTGATGTGTTACCATGCCTTTATTGCACAACTGGAGAACAGAATTAAGACATTTATCATATTTGTCATGACAGCCAACTAGATTTTCTAGTGGCATATGAGTACAAAATACACTTGTCCATAAGTAGATTTGTTATATACATATCCACAGCAATAACACTTTCTGTTGTACCAAAAATGAAAAGTACATCTCTCTTGTAAACTGTTCAATTTTTCTTCTACTTCAACTGTTCTCCTGGAGCACTCAAACTCTTAAAATTAGTTTCACTTATGGATGGACAGAGAGGGTGACAAGGTGTGGAGAAAACAATTCACTGGCGCTTTTAAAAGCGGATTTTTAACTCACAAGCTCATGTTGCAACTGTCCTACAAGGACAGGCCCTTCTAGGCTTTCTTCCTCCCAGTACAGGTATCCATTTTATGTAATTATGTAGTCTCTGTATTTTAATTTGCTACAAATATCAGATTAATTTCCGCTCCCCCCCAACAATTCAAATGAAAGTAGCAACATGTCACCTAAAAGAAGGAAAACTGATACTACAAACAACAATAACACAAATTATTTCCTTGGAAACCAGACTAAAATTCCTATTCTACCATGCTATTTTTGTTCTCAAATTAACACCTAAATAAAGAAAACTAAAAGCAGGTACAGATAACTTGTAGAAGTATTTCAAGAGTCAGCAGATGACTGTATATTTAAATCACTGTTTGCTTAGTCAGTGCCAGTGAACAACCACATGACTGAACGCAAAAGACTCAAAGAAACAAAAACATCCAAGAACATTCTTTAAAGATATTTGATACAGCAGTTACCATCAAAAGTAAGTTTTGGAAGATCTTTTTGGATTCTCATTAAAATAGTCCTTACAATGCAGGTTGAAAGGATTAAAGAACATGAAAACTCAGTAACTACAAATCCTCAGTTAGTGCAAGAAAACTAGTACTGTTAGTACAAGAGCATTCCTCAAATTCCTCTCACCTGAAATTCCGCACACCTAACCACCTCATTGTCTTGAGAGGGAGAGGAAAAAAAAAAAAAAAAAAAAAAAAGAGAGAACGCATATGAACACATGCTAATATAAAAACTACATAAAGAAACACTTGCAGCTGAATCAACCAAGCATGCTATTATGAAGTTCCCATTCTTTAGACAGTGACTTTGAGATAAAAAAAAATGTTTTGACTAAGAGGAAAAAAAATATTTTCTAAATACTGGCTATAAAAAAAACTTTATTCTGCTTTATCAAAGTGAAGCAACTCAGTATTTTTTTTGGCATACAACTCAACAGGAAAATTATACCTAGCTGTTACCTGTAAAATGACTGTATCTTCAGTAAATTTGGACATCTCTACTTTTAATTGACCAGATACATACAGATTTATTTTCTAAGAACATATAAAATTCTTATTGTCTTAATGATAATTATCTTAATGAAAATTTGCACCGCAACATTTTAAAAAGGAACATACATTTGTTCAAGCACATCAAAGGAAGATCAAGACTCCTTGGCAAATACAGATTTCATCCAAGGCTCATTTTTCCCATGCATTCAAATTATTAACATGGAGGTAAATTTGAAGTCTAGTAAGTGTAAGGTACTTTAAGACTGCAGGTGTGCTCATCTGATTGCTTTCAACCTGTTACCACTCTCACTCCTAGCTGACTGCAGAACAAAAAGTTACTTCCTTCCCCCACAACCTCTGCTTTAGTCACTTGGTGCAGATCCTTAGGTAAACGATAAAGTCTCCTTGTTCTATACATTTTTTTAAAAAAAGTATATATTCAAAAGATGACTATTATGGCTGACACCAGATAAAGCTATAAGGAACTGCTGTTGCTACGTTACAGAAGGAAAATAATAATCATATTACCTTGGAGTAGATAGCATAAGAATAGGAACATATTACTAGGATATAATTCATAGTAGTGTGATATATTCCTCATCCACACATACAAATCTGGCACAAGGTAGATTAACTGTTGTGCTCAGTAGCACAACTGCAACATGTAAAAGTCTGCTCTCAACATCCTGTGGTCAACACAAAGTGTTACGCGAGGGGTGAAGGAAGCTTTGAAGCATCAAGCTGTCACTAAAGCTGACAAAAGCATGCACAGAAACCAGCTTACCCCATGTATCTGTGACAGGGCAAAAGAAATGCTTGATGTTTAAACAGGTGTCTGAAAAATCAGAGAATCACTGGGTCCTGGAAAAGAGTTCTATATTGCATTTCACAAAAAAAACCCACATGCTTTTGAATAATAGATGTAAGTGTAGAAATAATGTATTATATAATAATACCTACTTTAAAATATAATATGTACATACATAGTAAAATAATAAAAAGAGTAAATGCTTTTACAATAGGTCTTTCTAGCAAGTCACTCCTAAAAGTCAGGATTTGACGCAGTACCACCGTCTCAAGTATTTAATGCTGAGGAGCAGTTTTCCCCATTATGCAAAGGACAGTAAAACAGTCTTGAGCATACTGACATACAACACTCAATATGAGCATCTGCCTTTTCTTGTTGTTGAGCCCAAACTTCACCATGTGCCATAATGATTAAGTCTTTGTGGTTGCAAAAAGCTGATTAACAGAAATCCCACTCAAAGGGGAAAGTTACATGGCAAACCAAAAGCAATAGCAATAAGATGCAGATGTTAAGACAACATTCAAAACCTTGGTACAACAAAGCAACTGTACCACCCATCAGCTCACTGCAAATATTAAAATCAGCAGCAATTATCCCATGTCACTGCCACTTACCCAGATTCCCACTGGACAACTAGGAAAAAATTCCAGCTTTTCTGTAGAGAATTTCTAGAACATGAACGCACTGTCCAAAATGTTTTATTAATAATGAATGTCAAACATACAGGATCATAAAAATCAACCAAAGTGACTAAATAAATAAAGCATACTAATACGCAATGCAGTGAATTAAGAACTTCCTCCAAGCAGAAATGAGGTTTTAAACAGTATCCTGCATTTTGCATCAATGTTACAAAATCCCCCAAAATGCCATATTGTTTACAACTAAGCTTTTCAGCACTTTAAGAGACAGTTAACACCAATTCTGTATGCCTATAGCTGGTTAGTTGTATACTTGCACCATTCTTTCTGAACAAAGATGACAAAAATAGGCAGGCAGATACCTCCAGCTGTTATGACAGCTGCCAGGAATTTTACTACAGAATTAACTCAGACAACAATAAGACAGCTATCAGAAGTTAGTTCAGTGTCCTTTACTTTATACTCAAACACCACAAAAACTGAAAAGGGTGATATTTCAACATACAGAGAGGCACGCTTTACAGCTAAATAGCTTTTTGAACATTGGACCAGCTGATGCTGGAAAGATTCAGTGGTGGTGTTCGAAGAAAATTCACAACTAGAAAGAATGAGTGAGTCTCAGAAATGAGCTCCATAGGCTCTGAGACACTTTAAGTCAAACAGCCAAAGAACGCTAAAATGACCCTTAAAACTGAGATACAGGTTCCAGAGTGCAAATCACTGCCATTACTTCTTCTATTTACATTATGATACACCTATGATTTGTGTACACATTTACCAAAATACTTTTTGAACATTCCGAGTTTGAATGCTTAGCATGTCTTTAAAAATACCAAATCAGAGCACAGAAATACATGGAAATCAACAACGGTCACGCCTTTCCTACTTTAAGGCTTACATTTTCAGGAAAGATATAGCTGATTTGCCAAACTTACAATTTAAACACTTGGTGGTAAATCTACGGACCTGAAAAAGAAAATCCACTATCTAATGGTCACCAAGATACAATGGGAACGCACAGATACTTGGATTCTCTCCAGTCTAGCATCCAAACCTAATGACTGTCTGTGAAAGACTCACTGTCAAGTGAAACACAGGACTGTACTTTGTTACCATCACCTACAATACACTTAAAAGCAAGCAGGGCAATAAACCATAACAAACTGACCTGTGGTTCTTCTGTCTTAAGCTCTATTAAGATCACAATAATAGCAGCAAGAGCCAAGAAAAAAATACAGGAGCTACAGGAGTTAGATCCTATCAATTCAGTGCTTTCTCTTTAAGAGCAACAGCCTCTTACTTATTTTCCATCAGTCCATAAATCCATTTCAGATACTCCTAAAGAGAAGAGCTAACCTTTTATTTTTAGACCTAGATATCAACTATGTTGCTCTACCATCACAATCAACACAGTCTACATGTATGGGTGTTGGGGTTTTTTCTAACCTTCAGCTACCATGCATTTCCTGTAAATGATCCAGCCCATGAGTTACCCAGTTTACTAAAAAAGTATTCCTTTGTCTTTACTTAGGGAAGAACCATCCGCTAACACCACACTGGATATCAATCCTCTCTAGTAATCACAGTAACTGGCAGCTGTACACAGGTAAAGTTCTTGAAATAAGAGAAAGCAGACAGTGAAGCTTTCCTTCAGTAGCCGCAGAACCCAGGTGTGACACCTTTGCTGTCACTGCTATCTGAGCTGGGTGAACTTGGATGCACAACCAATGCAAATTCAGTTGTGATCACCATCATGGTATATCTAGCAAGATCAACCAAGCACACAATAAAGGTCTGCTCAGCTATCACAATGCTTGTATCATATCTGTACTCTTTAGAAACTTTGAATTCCTGAGCAGTTGGAAAAAAGGCATTGTAGACCCTGCCAAAAAAGAAAAAAAACAGTTTGGAGAAAAACTCTGGGTACTACTTCTGACTCCTACGCTGATCTACTGATTAACTTCCAGCAGGTCACTTATCTCCCCCAGTTCCCTCAGGGTGGAGATTTACATTTACTTTATCCTACAAAAAAATTCTGTCATCCACAGCTGTAAAGTACAAAGGGAGGACAGCTATCATTTACTACTGCTAAAACAAGACAGTTTGGCTACAAGACAGTTTATTCAAAATACACTGCAAAGGCTTTTTTCTCAAGTGTGACATCTATGTCCTTGCCCCTGGCTACCTCTCCTTTTAAGGAAATAAAGTTATGTTACAGATGAACGCCTACAGCAGCTAATAGCTGCTGATTCACGTTATGCTGACAAGGAATGAACAAGCATTTTAGTGTTCATGTTTATTGCTTCCCCATCTTCAGTTCAAAATGACTTTAAAAGAAAAAACTGATTAAAAAACCAAAAAGTAAGCTTTGCTTCGTAAGGACAGTGTTTTCACCACTAGAAAAAAGTAGGTCTCATCTTCAGATGATTAGCACATTCATAATTAAAATTCTAAAGTGTATTCTTTATTAGTCTAAACACCAGGATGATATTGCTCACAGCTTAATTACATAGATGAGCTTTTAAAAAAGTATTCGGCTGTATTTCTGCAACATAATTCTTACCACAGCATTTGGACTCTTTTCAAGTCACAAATGAGAATTAAAAAGAATCACGGGAAGTCTGGCAAGTTTTAAGTCTGCGCTGAGAGTCTTAATTTGTTTTTCCAGGTTTAAAGCCTGAATATTCATTTTTTTTTAATATTTGCAAGTTATATGAGAACTCGGAGCTCAAAGGAGAGCAGTGGAGGGGTGGAACCTGAGATTCCTAGTAGTCACAAGGATCCAGAAGGTGGGAAAGGAAAAAAACAAAGGATTGATACCATGTAATCATAGAAATATTCCACAGAGCAGAGGTTTGAATCGTTTCCATCAGAAGATGATACAAAGCAGCCCATACCAAAGTCAGAAAAAAATGTTACTACTTTGCTGTTCACCATTACTTTTCACAACACTAATTGCTTAACTTTTGGATCAGGGGTAAAAATCATGTTGTGGGACTTGGTTTGTTGCACAGCTAAAAAATGAAATGGGACTGAAGGTATTTCAGAGACTCCTTTACAGCAAATTCCCATCACTTGTAACCCTTCGATTCTGCTGGTATTCAGAGTTAACTTTGAGAAGATTACAACAATGGACAGACTTCTTAGAGGCATGGTTCACCTAAAAAGAAAAACCCCAAAACACGTAACAACAACAAAAAACCAAAACCCCACAAACACAATGCCAAAAAAAAATACTAGTAGAAACTGGTGTGTGTGTGTGTTGTTTTTTTGTTTGTTTGTTTTAAGAGCTAGGTTAGATAATAAAATATTCACTTAGTATAAGGGGTTGACTGGCATAACATAAAGCACACTCAACTAACATCTACTGTCAACCCTCATCTTTACTTTAAGGACAAACACCTTTGCATTTATAGCTACATATTCTACTCTGCCACAGTTAAACCACATGAATTATTTTAATGACTGCCAGAATCCATTCACAAATATGTCAAAATGTTTATAACAAATGAATTTATAATAAATTAACCATCTGAGGTTCTAATGTATCTAACTCAAAAACAGAAGAAACCACCTGAAAGAACTGAGAAGCAAATACATCGCAAGTCAAAGGAAATTCTTTCAGGAAATTATATTCATAATCTTGTTTCTGGTACTAGCTTTTTAACTCCGATTTGTTTACACAACTGTTCTTCACAGTATGCAGAACAAACAAAATTCTATGAATATTTTAGATCCAAGTCAGAAAGAACTTCACACTATGAAAACAGGTTCATCAGAACTAGCAGTATTTATATAATAAGAAAGAAAAAAAAAAAAAAAAAAAAAAAAAAAAAAAAAAAAAAAAGATGCAGACTACCAGACTTCAAATGGTAATTCTAGTAAAGACCTCCACCAAATCACATAAAGCTGTGTTTCACTTTCGGCATCAGGAAACTGTAGACCATTTCCTATCTGACACACAATATTAAAAGACACAGCCTTACTAGCTGAGCTAATAACGAAGTATTTTTGGGATGGTACCATATACAATACTAACCCTAAAATAAGTGTAAACAGGGAAAACAGACACTACCTATTTACTTATCAAAGTATTAGTCAACGGGTCAACACTGGAATCCAAACAAACACCTACAAACATTATCTTGACAGTTCAAATGAAGTTATTCACAAACAAATTATCTTAATATGATTCTAAAGATTAATTTAAGACACAAGCTCTCATTTAAAGACATTTTGAGTGACTGATACCCTAAGGCTACCTCTTCTGCTCTCCAATGTATGTCTAATTATTAAACTCAATTTATTTGTATTTCACCAATGCTTCTAAAGTCAATTTGTCCTTCATAGAGCCCCCCTCTTTTTTAAAGCTTCAGTAGCTGAGCCTTACTGTGACCTGCTAACCAACATTTATACAAAATACTAGGGCTTCCCTTCATAGGACTTAACAAAAACAAGACTTACTTTCACCCTGAAAAGGGCCTTAACCAAAAAATACAGCATACTGCTGGAGATGGAGTTACTTTTGTGATGCAGCCTATGCGTTGTTACAGCAAAATGAGCCTTTCTGGTTTGGCTGGGTTTTTTTTTTTTCCCCTCTCCACACTGCTAACCTCTGAACTGGAGGTGGGGGGCAGGGAAAGCTGCAGGTGGGCTCTTCATACATTATCCCCACTGTGGTCATACTACAGTGAATTCATACAACTTAATGGCTGTTTCAGCAGTTATTTTTTGCTCACTCAAAGTTTTGGTCCTACCCACATTTTTGCATTGACTAACATGTCACCTATGGTTTAACTAAGGAGTGCATATAAACAGGACTTACACTATAAATACCACTAAGGTTTTTTCTACCCCTAAACCTCCCCCGTGAAACTTTCAGTGGTCAAATTCTAAGGGACAACTACAACACCCGCACTCAAACATAAACATGAATCCTTTGACTAACGTACCTCTCCTCCCGCCTCACACTAGCATGCCTAGTGCAGGGGGAAAGACAGGTCTATAATTAAAAGGACATCTACGAAGAATTTATATTAACACCTCTTCTCATCTTAGAGAAGTGGGAAAGGGGGGAGGGCAGGGGGGGAATGACATGACAAGGAGACCAGTTATCTTTCCCTAAAACGTAGAGCAAACTTATTTGGGACTCACACAACTCATGTGCAAAGGCATGCCCACTCTACACCCAATGAGAATGCCACCTGATCCAAATGATCAGGCAAGGGGTATGGGTTTTAATACTAGACAAGTCTTACACTAACATAAGTTCATTACTGTTCAAAATATCCTTAGCATAAGGATTTTTGAACCTACTAAAAGCAAATAAATATTTAGCACATCAAGATCTTGCAGATTTTTTTAGTATAACACACTCCAAAATACAGTAGACGGAAGTTAAACCTCCACTTGAGCATTCCAGTTAAGAGTCAGGAGTGTGCTAACGAAGCCAACTTACCAAACACCCCACTTACTGTGCTTCTGTTCATTTCACAAGATGGACGAGGCCAACAAGAGTAGGTTCTTTTTTAGACTAAACTGGGAAATGTACTTTAGAATTACTTCTAAACAAGCCCAAATACTAAGGGATTCAGTGGAGTTAGCTGAAAGGAAGCCCTTCCGCCAAAGCATACAATATGGATATTGTTTTCAGCAACAACTGTTTCTCTCTGCAAATTTGCCACTTTTAGGCCTCACTTTTTGTTAACATCCACACAGGCTTACTCACACGGGTTAGGACAACCAAGAGTAATTATGCCATTTCAGTAACCTTTAAAGTTAAACTCATAAACCACAAAATATGACTGGGAATATCTTAGTTGCTTTCTTTGGAAGTCACCATGGTTGACAGGAACATACTCTTTTGTTTTCTCTTCAGTGTGGCATAATATTTGAGATTAAAGAACTGACCGTATTACTAGAGTATTCAGAGTGCTGTGTAACTTTAATTTACAGTGCCTCTAGACTACAATTATTTCGTTACTAGTCAAATGTTTTTCACACACTAGAAGCGCCTTGTTGTAGTGCCTCAAACTGATGTCTGTCAGAAGTTACCACATGATGAAACTGTACACACGGTTACCTTTACTCTTCCTTTACTGCTAGAACGTGTGCTTTTTCCTTTCTTAACCCAACAAGCATTTAGAGGGCCCAGATGTATATGAATCTGGGATCGTGGGATCGCTGTTACGTTGCCATACTAAAATGGAAGAGTGCAAATACAATTTGACAGAAAAGCGGGTGACGGTTCTGTCACCATCGCTGCCGCTCCAGCACGCCCCGGAGCTGCCGCGCACCCGCCGCACAGCACACGGCGGACAGGATCCGCACCTCCCCGGTTACCACCCAGAACCCACCTCCCCCCGCTCCCGCGGAGACCAGCGAGCACCGAACGCACCGGCTGCGGGTCCCCGCGGGCGCGGCGGAGTGACGCCGCACCGCCAGCCGGGCCGCGCTGCCCCGCCGGGGGGGGAGGCACGCCCGTGCCACCGGAGCGCGCGGGGCACCCGCGGGAAGCGGAGACGAGAGGCAGAGTAACGACTGGCCCCGCGGCGGCGCCCCGGGCGAAGGGGGGCAGCGCGGCACCGAGGAGGAGGGGGGGGCTCCGCCCCCGCCCTGCGCCGGCCCGGAGGCCCCACGAGCGCAGGAGCCCCCCCGCCGCCCCCGCCCGGGGTCCGACAGCGCCCGCCCACGCCGCGGCGGGACGGGACACCTCGCCGGCCGCGGAGGGGGGTGGGGTGGAGGAGCGGCTCTCTACGCCGTGAACGCGCCTCAGCCTCCTCCACCCCCCCCGCCCGAATGGTGTTGCCCTCACCCAACCACCACCACCACTCGCTTCAGTGCCTGCTCCCGACGGCGCCGGTTCGGTTCGGTTCAGTCGGCTCGGCTCACCTCAGCGCCTGCTGCCGCTCCTCCGCGCGGGGCCGCTGGGCAGCGCTGTCACCGCCTCAGCCCCGTCCTCCCGCGGCTCCCCCCGGCCCGGCCGCCCCTGGCACAGCCTGCGGCCCGACTGCGGCGCGGGCGGTCAGGTGACTCCCAACACCATGACCCGCCCGCCGCCCCTGCCCCCCGCGCACACCCCGCCCGCTGATTGGACGCGGCGCTCCCCACCGACGCGCAGCCGCCCACGCCGCTGGGCCGTGCGCATGCGCGCCGCCGGCACCCCGCTGCTCCCGGGGGCCGGCTGGGCTCTGCTGCCCGCCTGCGGCCCCGCCGGCGGCCTGTCCGCCCGCCCGCCCGCCCGCCCGCCGGGGCAGCGTGAGCAGCCGTGCCCACGGTCGCGGGGGGGTGGCCTGGGCGCGGGGCGGGCTGTTCGCCGCCTCTCTGAGGGGAAGGGGCTCCGCGTGCGGGCAGCCGTGGCCGGGTGGGAAGCGCTGGGCGCGGCGCGGCGGCGCCCGAGGCCCCGCAGCCGCCGCCCGGTGTGGCCGCCGCGGGGGGACTGCGGGGCGGGACGGGCTGTATGTGTTTTGCTGGTGTCAGACTCTTGCGCTGCTGGACACGCGGCTCGAGGCCTGTGCTGGGAGGTGCCAGCAGTTAATAGGCTTGACAGTAACGCGATTAGTGACACGTTTGTGCCAGGAAATGTTCATCTAACGTTTTGTAAAGGTGCCATCCTGAGGGAGGTTTTGCGGGTATAACTTACTGGGTCGCTGGGCTTACGTCCTGTGGTCCAGAATGCTTTCCAGAAGCTCAAACCGCGTTGATGTGAGAGTGATTTGCTATCAGCGGGACCCACTGACAGACCTTGTCCTCGTTCTGCGTTTGATTTGTCAGCCAGCTACCAGGCTGTGCTGCCTAAGAGGAGATAAGATGTCCAGTAAGGCAAAAAAATACAGTGGAGCAAGCTGTGGTGAGGAGATAGCCTTCAGCTAACAACAGACACACCGGTGGTAGAACTGAAAATGGTGTGGTGTTACGTTTGAGCTAGTATCCCAATTGAAAGGCAGATCAGGGTGTCCAGTGCTATGTGTATGTGGCTTGTGTACTGTTTTCAGGTCCCAACAAGTATTTTTGTGTGTGTCACCTACAGGTACAAATTCAGTCTGACAGGATGACTTAGAAACTGCTGCTATGTGTTATCCTGTCCAGGACCAGAGAATTTTCCGTATTTTTAGGCTCTGGTAGATACTGTGTCCTGCTAAGGAACGTTGAGTAGCAGTAAGGTCTTTCCTTCTGCTAAAAACAGCCAGAGAGCAAGCAGCTTTGTTCTTTGCAGTGTCATCTTGAAGGCAATGCAAAGGGAAACTGATAGAAAGATGGAAAAAAACCCCAACCCTCTATTCTTTTCTGTATTTAAAGGAAAAAAAATCTCTGTTGGCCAAATCAGGGGGAGAGTAAACTCCCATGGACCTGTTTATTCAAGGACACCACTGAAGGCAACCTCCCTCCAGAAGCGGTATATATCCTGAATAAAACATTAACGATGGCAAAAGGTGCACTGCCAAGAATACTAACGGAAATTTCATTGCTCTGACATTTTGACAAAGTTTAACCATTTCATTTACATTTTAATTATGAAATTGCGTTTATGCCTCATATAAAATAAAAGCAGATGAGCAATATACAATCTGTCTTACGCTGTATTTGTGTCACATAACTTTGCTGAGCTGTTTTTACAGTAGACATTTTAAACTTCATTTTAGCCTGCCTGAGAATTTTTGGGGAAGGTGAGCAAAGATCTTGCTGGTAATATTTAGTAATGACAGGTGTGTATAAAAGGGGAGGGAGTTCCCCTCACGTTTGGGTGTAATGACTGGCCTTGCATAATTCAGAAACAGATGAAACCACGGGGAAAAATGCTTATGGTGGAAAAGCATGGAATGTTTTTCTTAAAAACATACTTTTATATATTACTTTACTCCTACATGTATTATTAATACTCTTTCCTACAGAGTTATTGCCGTTACAATGGTAATGGTAATGAAATTCTTCTTTTATTTACTTTCAGTGGCAAGCCAGTTAGAAAATACACAGGCAGGAGGTCTGAGGGATCTAGAACTGATTCCACCCCCACCCAGTGAACCAGTTTCGTTTTCACAGAAAAAGAGAAAGGAACTTTTCAATAGCTTTCTTCAAAAGTCATTATACCAGATTAAAACTGATAACAGACAGGAAATCCCTGCTGCTTTATTGATTTGTTTGCTAGCTGAAAAGAGGGTTCTGAATGGGATTTTTTTTTAAGTGGGGTGTGGCTGCATTTCACAGGCAGTTTTCACTTTTCTTTGGATCATTTCTAATCCTTTAGGCTCGGTTTTGTAAGGTGCATTTTGTTACTATTTCTTTGTCTCCATTTCTTTAATCGGACATTCTTCATTAGCACCCAAACTAAAAATGACAACCCAAAGCACTGTAAAAGCAGATGTGCAACCATACCCCAAGCAGCAGCTCCAGATTACTTACTTGAGGGTTCCCAGTTGCTCCTGGCTCTGAGAATTTATAGTGAAAATTGTGTGTGCAGATGGAAAAGTCTGATAAAAGAAAGCTGTCTTTTCCTCTGTCGATAACATTCAAGAGAGATGTTAATGCCTTGTCTAGATTTGCACCAGGTGAAAATCTTGTCTTTTTATTACACCTGCTGTAGGCCTGGCATGTAAACTGCAGTTGTCTTCCAAAGCAACACACTGTTCATTTTACTCTTACATGTGCCTGGATTCTTAAGCGTCTTTATTGTGGGCTAGTACAGCTGAGTAACAGTTGTCTTTTAATGTGACAGTCATGCAAAACAAATAAAAGCAACATCAATGAAGCAAACAATCTACTGTGTTGGCTGTACCTGAGATTAGTCAAGCAACTCTTTCTCTGAAAGGCCTGCAGCAAAGAGGATTATATACCAATATAATCAGGATTATATACCAATATAATCATCCACGCTAACAGCCAGGACAAAAATGTTGCACCTATGCCATGCTGGAGCTAGTGAAGCAAAGAGGAGACATCAAATCAAGAGGTACTGAAAGAGTATAAAGAGCAACAGCAGTGTAAAGGATGGGATCAGGCAAGAAATGGAAGATTCAAAAATATTTGCTGAATTAAGAGCAAATCTGGATATTCACTTATTAATTTAAAAATACATACACTTGTGGTTGTTACATGTTCATTTTACACACGGATCTTGTGTGCATTCTCTGAGATGGTATGATGCCTTTGAGGTGAGAAGAATCCACTGTGAAGAGGAAAGATTGCCTCTCCACTACCCCCTTTCCCTTGGGAATTCTCTGATGAATCTGTTCATGTGTATTTCTGCTAAAGGAACAAGTTATGTCCAGTGCTTTGTAAATCAAAATGACCCCTCTAACAGTTTTCTTTGTATGTAACACAACTGTTATTACTGTGTTTATACACTCCACAGTTTTGATTAAGCAAGGAATTATTGATGGCCCCAATCTGCTAAATACAGCTATGTTATAAAATGAGCAGCTAAGATGTTTTTAATCTCAGCAGGAATCAGCAAAATTGCACATGATGGAGGGAGGGTGTGGTTCTCTCTGCCATTCATATGAAGAGTATATTGAACAAAATTCTGAGGCTTTCAGTTTTGACAGAGGCTAATACAGATTTACCTTCAATGGCTGTTTGATAACTGCCTTTTACCTTAAATGTTAAGAAAGCAACATTTAATTTTTTTAGTTATTCATTGGTCAATGTATTCACCAATACAACCAGAGCTTCATTACAAAATAACGTAAGCAATTTGTTGACAAATAAATTTAAGAACAGCTGTTTGATAATGATATCCAGATAGTACCTTTCTTAATGTGTTCTGAATCAAAGTTTCTGCGGTTGCTCTTTATGTTTTCTGTGACTTGTAGTTGTCATGCTCTAATGCATGTTGCTAATCCCCAATCCCCTAGTACAGTAAAAATTGAGTTGCAGAAATACAGGATGTTCTCGATGTTTAAGCATAAGCAGAAAACATAAAACACCTACCACTAAGACTAAAAGGTGTGGGGGGGTTCTGCTCTTATACTTAAGATTTTTGTAGGGAAGAGAGGGGAACAGAAGAGAAAAGAATATCAAAACAAAAGGAGCTTACCAAGAAAGGATCTTCATCTCTTGTTGATGCGAGGGATGACGCAATGCTGACTTCCCACACAGTAGGGAATGAAATTATGGCGTAACAGCTTGCTTCTCACTCATAGTCAGACCAAAGAACTGAGTAAGTACTTTCCTTGTTGAAATTAGACACAACTGGAGAGAGGAAAAATAAAAAAGTCCATTTTTTCCCTAAAAAGGAGAAGTAAAACCAACAAAAAGGAGATCTGGAAGCTAAGCTGAAAAACGAGGAAGTACATCTTCCTGCGGATGAATAATGAATATTTTAAAGATAAAACAATATAAAAACAGATGATAAATGCTCACATAATTAGCAAGATGAAAGCAAATAAGAACAGTAAGAGGAAAACAAAGAAAAATGTCCTTTTTTTTTTTTTTTGCAATAGGTATTTTTTTCTGATAAATTGACAACATTCATGAGATTTTAAGTCCCATTATATCAAATGCTGTTATTTCCCTGTGAAGCCTGGCTATAGTTGTGGCTTTGCTAGTGGTGTGCACACTGGATGCACCAGCCTCAGCTAGCACTAGTTTGTGGCTCAGTTTCACTGAGCTCTGGCTAGTCTATGGTAATGGCCCAGAGAGATGAAAGTGACCTAATCTCTGGAGGTTAGTTGTGTTGACTAAAGGGCACAGCTTAAAATAAGGAATATTTAGGCCATCTTCAATAATATGTGTGATTTTTTTCTGCCTTTCTTCTCTATTCCTGTGCTGAAGCTGGTTTCGTACCATAGAAACTTGGCTAATGAATTCTCCAGCGGTAAATTGCAACATATCTCATATCTATATGCTAAAGATGAGATTCATCTCACCTGTCTTTATCCATCTAAAATTTAGCTCTCTAGTCTAAGCTACTTATCTAGGCTGCCATGCACTCAATGGAACTAGATAGGCATCTCCATGGGGTAATTCTTCCCTTCCTATGGCAGATAGGTGACACTGAGACAGGTGTGATGAAACTCCTTTTGGAGATGCCTGTCTCATGCCTGTGTCTGTGGCAAAAGTGTGGATAACTGGGTTGGGCTAGAGGCATAACTCTCAGAGGACTGCACATTGATTGAGCCTGTGCTCCCATACTTCTGCGGGATGTGGGGGTCAGAATCCTTTAGAGCAAAAGTGTTGTGGGGTCACTGAGAAAAATAGTTGCTAAAGGCCCATCTTCCTTTCATCTGGAAATGTCCAATTTTGTCTGGCTGAGCAGGACACCTGCCTCAGTGTCAGGAGAGGGTTTCTGTCTTTGGTCCCTTACCTACACTGTACCAAACTGATTATACATACGTAAGAATCCAGCATTTCTGGTTGTCAGCCAAATGAGCGTGCAGATTACTGCAGTAAATCAGGTGTAATAGACATACTGTTGTCCTAGAAGCACCAGGTTTACATGCATAGATTGAATGCACTGCATATATGGAGTATGTCTGATGCTTTCCTGGAAGCACTGGCCATAGCGGTGTAAGCAGCGCTTTACATTCATGCACGTGCAGTAATTCCAGTATTTCCCTGGAGCCACAGATTTTCTTTGCATATATACAGCACGTCTTGCACATCTGCAAGACATGCATGCAGCAGTGGCAGATGGAGTGGGACAAAATCCCAGCTGGGACTGGTCTGGCCTCTGGAACAACGGATAGAGCTCGTGGCCTGCTTCTGGTGTACTCCTGCGCTCGTCGACACCACGAGCTGTGTCAGGAGTCACCTGGTGGAAAGTGCCACCCTGGCTTCACTGAGCAGAGGCTGAAGACCCTGTTGTACGCACATCCACGTCAGATATGACTTCTGTAGGCTATAGGAGACTAGTCCATTTACACTCTGGTAAATGAAAACCAAACCACTCCCTCCTGTGAACTTGTAAACACAAAAGCTGTGGTTTAATCTAAACTTAGATAACATTTTCTATCTGTAAATCAAGCTATCAGGGAGCTACTATGTCATGTGATGTATCTAAGTGACTGAAACCACTGGGCTATGTCAATATGTACAAGCTGAAAATCTGACTCTTATTTTAAAATGGTTTTTGAAGTCATTAAATACATTCTTTTAGAATTTATTTCCATACTGTCTGTTGCTGTATGTGTGTGGTACTGTTCTTAGGAACACACGTGGTTATTGTTTGTGGTTTCTTGCTTACAAAAGTCTTTTGTTCGTTCTGGGAAAGCATACTGTTAATCACAGGAAAATATTTTTAAATTCCCTGTTTATAAAAATAAAGAAAAAGTGCTTTTCATCTAGGAGTAAATCCTATTCTAGTAAACTGTCTTTTAAAATTCAATTATAAAAGTTATTATCTTAAATCTAAAGCTAATTTGGTCCAAATTCTCAGCAAAGCATCTTGAAAATGAAAACTAGCCTCTCAGTTAAAGCTGCTTTTTTTTCCCAGGTATTATTTTTAAAACAGCAACCTGAAATTAAACAGTAATATTTCAATGGGGGGAAAAAAAATGGGATTTTTTTTTCTTGAAAAGAATGAGATATTATTTTTTATTATTTTGCGAGAAGGGTTATGAACTGTGTATAGACAATGGCAAAAAGGTGGGAAACAGATTTTAAAGTGGAAAATAAGAGGTCTGCTTAGATAGGCTGGGGAAGGTGTATGAAAAGACCAAAGAATGAGAAATGCAGCAGGACAGCTGAAAAAAACTATCCGAGTACTTAGCTTGAAAGAGGAAAACAATTTATTCGTGAAAAATGGATTTCCTTTCCTGGAAACCGGGTGTAAAACTGTTAATGACTGTAATTTTGCAATCAGCAGTGCCTGATCTGAGGGATCTGGGAAGACACCAGGATTGCTCAGGATGTGAGGTGAATTCATTGCAGCCAGACTGTCCAGCCCAGGCATTGTCACACAGTGGCTCTTTTGAAGCCTGGGAGAAAACCTCAGCGTATGTGGGAAAGCCAGTGTATGTCATCCAGGGCTCGATGAGTGTGTGGAGTCCTAAGTACTGCTGTGGGATTGCAGCTGTGTGGGCTTTAGACGAATTAGCTCTCCGCAGCAGAAAACCACTAAGCCTGAAACCAGCAGAAGCCTAGTGTTCAGCCAGCTGCACATAGACTCATGGAGGCACCGAGGTTCTGGGGAAATGGGGGGGGAGACCTGGTGAGACACCTCATGCTTGGAGGGCTGAGGATTCACAGGGCCACAAACTAAATGCACAGCAAACTCCACCGTCTCTGTGTGCCCTTCCCCTACGAAAGGGTCATGCTGGGGGAAGAGAGCCATCTCTTCAGAAAATAGCCTTTGCTGTACTAAGGAAGGAAGAGCCACTCTGTTTTCTTTAATTTATATTATAGTCTATTGACAGTCTCTTGAATTAGCAACTTGGGATGGCACGTGCTCACTTTAGGAGGACTAAGATCTGGTAGTCCGTTATTCCCATGTGTGTCTGGTTCCCGGCTTTTCTCTTGCTTTCACTCTAAACTGCTGTAACTGAGGAGTCTGCTCATTAGTGCTACGTTATCAGGGCTATCTGGAGTACTGGTCTGTTGCTCTTCTAGTAAAGTGCAAACCCTCCCCACCCTGCCCCAGATGAAAACCCTGGGAGCGTTCCTTATACCCGTGGAAGGAGGTACCCTGAGTTCTCTTGAAGGACAAAAGTATTTGTGGGTGAGACCCTTAAAAGTGGGAAAGAAGTGGCCTCTCTCTCACACACATGCAGATTCATAAATCTGTGCCATACTTGAAACACTGAAACTTTGGACTGACTCCCTAAGAACTGTAGTCATACCCCTGAGAGGAGAAGGATGTTGAGTCATAGTGAAGAAAGGAAAGAAAAGCTGAATGTTTTTTCTATTACAATCATCCCAGAGGTCAGACGCAACGAAGACAGACAGATGAACAACAAAAACACTGGTTAAATGATTCAAAAGGCTAGGTTTTCTGGCATTAGACAGAAACATTGCAAGCTCTCTGAAAGAAATTATGGAAATGAATTGTCATTCCAGTATATATAAGCATATTTGCCTTTTGAGTCTAATGCCTGAAGAAGGATTCATTTTAAAATGTTTTGGTAGAAAGCTTCTGAAGGACTTGCACTTAGGCTGTCTGAAGGCTACTGTAAGTATAGCAGGACCAGAACAGTGAACAACGAAATTGCATTTGCTTTTGGAGGTGGCTGACAGTGGCATAAAGTAGAGGCTTTTTGCAGCATGGTATAACGTATTTTTTTGAAGGTACCTAATTAAGCTACTCTTTTGCTTAAATAGGTTCTTGATGATCACCCAGCTTGCTTTTGCTACACAGGATGATTGCAAAAGTGACTGAGGTATTTGAAGACCTGGCTGAGGCTGGAAAGCATACCAAAATTAGGAAAGAATACCATACATTCAAATATTTGGGTAGGTTTTAATTTCACAGCATAAGGTCCTTACTGAAACTTATTGCTTCTGTATTGATCACACAACGATATCCAGGATGATAGTTTGACTGTTTGACATACTAACTCTAATGTTACAG
Source organism: Falco naumanni (assembly GCF_017639655.2). Classification (NCBI taxonomy): domain Eukaryota; kingdom Metazoa; phylum Chordata; class Aves; order Falconiformes; family Falconidae; genus Falco; species Falco naumanni. Next base: position 102,207,307 of record NC_054055.1, read on the forward strand.
CTTTCTGGAAAGGGTATTTATTTTTCTAAGGTTGTACACTTTCCCGTTTGTCCTAACAGAGGAAAAATTGATTCAGTGCCTGCTTGTTTAGAGCTGCATATCAAACGCCCCACAAAAGAAGCTGTTCAGTTTCTGCAACTCATTAAAGTTGGAATCTCAATTGAGAAACCGGAGTGATTACTAGTTTGTTTGTCACTGTGGTGATCCAGTAAGAGGAGGGAGCCAATCTTCACCCGTCTGCTGTGTCTATCTGGATTTCCTCCTGTTCTCAAGTGACTGGCCACTCAGCTCATCGTGTGCTTGGGTGTGACTGCAAGCCGTGGTGAGTCATGGTTTAAGTGCACAACTCATACGGAAAGGAAAATGAGGCCAATTTTAACTCTACTTTTGATTTTATCTCTAGCTTAGTTCTGTGAAAGTAACAAAGAGCCCAAAACTGCTGCACACTGCAAAAAGTAAACCAGTGCAAATAAGACACGGAGGAGGTATCATCATCAATACCTAAAAAGAGAGAGAAAAGTACCTGCAATTTTCTGTACTGGGGCTGACTGTGATGGAGTCTCTTCTTGAAACCAGTGTTAGATGATGCACAAACTAGTGGTCATTTCTTCTCAGAGGATGAAAGCTGCTGAAAACAGCAAGCTGACAATTGGAAAGTGTACTTGCAAATCTGGAACTCGTTATATAAACGATGGAACTGATTATATAGTGTCATTTCCTGATAACTTCGTTCTTTGTTAATTTTTTTGTCTTATGAGGTGTTGCCTTGGACACAGTGGTCAGACAGTTTCCTTCTGTTCCTGCTTTTCCTCTCCCTTCTTTGAACAGCTGGTGCTTCACACCTGTGGAGACTGGTTCTGCCAGCACTGGAGGAGACTCACAACCCTTTTTAGAAACATTTTGGAGTTTGGTGCAAGGTAGGATCTTCTTGAAACCACTTGCAAAGTTTATCTCAGGAACACCCTTTCTTTTCCCATTTCCCTTCACAGAATCACGGACTGGATGAGGTTGGAAAGCATCTCTGGAGGTCACATGGTCCAACCCCCCTGCTCAAGCAGGGCCACCCAGAGCTGGTGGCCCAGGACCATGTCCAGATGCCTTTTGAATATCTCCAAGGGTGGAGACTCCAGAACCTCCCTGGGCAACCTGTGCCAGTGCTCAGTCACCCTTATAGTGAAAAAGTGTTTCCTGATGTTCAGGTGGAGCCTCCTGCGTTCCAGTTTGTGCCCATTGCCTGTCACTGGATACCACTGAAAAGAGCCTGTCTCTGTCATCTTTATACACTTCGTTCAGACATTTGTACCCATTGGTGAGATCCACCCTCAGCCTTCCCTTAATGGTGATGAAGTACTAAAGGACAGCTGAAATAGGCCAAGGTGCCTAGTCAGGGACTAAGCTGATGTATCTACTCAGCAAAAATCTCTGGTGCTGTTCTTGCTACTGTCAAATGATTAAAACACTTTTTAAGACTTGCTGTTTTTTCAGGCAAATGTGTAAATGTTGCGCTTAATGACAGTGCAGGTCTTGGGAGCCTGGATGCGGTTCCAACCAGAGCATCTCTAGCCTGCTAGCTTCTTAAAACACTCGCAAAACCGCCTGAAAAAGTCAGTGAAGACTTATTGAGACATCCTGGATCACACCACAGCCTCCCATCACCTTATGTTTTGTGCCAGATTCAATATCCAAACTGGACAAATGGATCTTAGGCCTGAGTGTAGTTGTGAAAAGCAGCCTATGGGTGTGTTGGCGATAGTTCTAATTGCGTATTTCCTGAAATGAACCCGTATCTCTTGTTTGCAGAGCTCACGTACGGTCTTCAGTGCCCAGAAGAGACCAATTGAGTTACATTGTTGTTGGCTGCTTTACCTCTCAACAAGCATTTGGAGGGGTGAGAAAGAGGAGGGAAGGCAGAGGGAGCGAAGGGCTGCCGCTCTACTAGAAGGGTGGGAGAGAATCAAATTCTTGTGGGGTGCTTCTTTGCACACAGACTTATTTCCTGATAAGGACAATCACAAACATGACTTTGAATTCTCTGCGAGGTGTTTTCCAACTGTTGTTTAGCTTAGGAGATTAATTTTCTCATATGATTTCATATGCCACTATGATCTCCTTGCTCTTGTACTAAATCCTCATCTTTTTATCTACCTAGCAAATTGTGGCTGTATTGACTCAAAGGCTACCCCAGTATGTAGCTGGCTGTACTAGGAATTTGTGCAAGACCGTTGCCTATAGTTGGGTATACTCCATAGGAGGTTGAGACCCTTGCAGCCTTTCTAAGGGATATGACCATTTATAGGGTCTCCAGAGCAATATCTCCTCTACCTGCTTTTGCCAAGCACACCGCTGCTACTGGGGGTTCACGGGGGAGTGCTCAGCAGAGCAGTCTGCTGTTGGCTGACCTCTCCAAACACCCTTGGTCAGGTTAGGGTATGTGAGTGGCTCACAGGAGTAATATTCTCAGGGGAGTGTGTTGTCCCTGTGCATGTTACCCATTTCTCCTCATGTCCATCCACCTCAGAATGACTTGGAAAAACTGGGATTCGGGGGTTCAGGTTTTGCAAGTCATGGTCAACCTGTTTACATCTCTATGTGCAGCCACAGCAGAGCACAGTCATGTTTGGTCCTGATAAGATACAAGCCTTCAGCTGAGTGCTTGTTTGCATGTCTTCCCACCACGTGAAAGCAAGTTACTGCCTGAGAAAACACAAATGCTTTGTACTTTGTGACCAATGTTGTAAATCGGAAATTGTGGTAATTGTCTCACATGAAGTCCTTCTAAGAAAGAACAAAATACCAGTGTTCTAATTAAATGCTTATGAATCACTATCCAGTAAAAAATGACACCACCTGTCACATTTCACGTACAGTCTGAGGAAAAGGGGAGAACATACTGAACTGAGCAGCTAGTGACTCTGTTTCATGGTGGTTATTATATGACACCAGGAGATACATTATACTGCACATTCCTTTCAGGCAGAGGAACATAGCAGCCACTGCACAGCTGACACAGTGCTAGGAGAAGAAATCTTAAAATGATAATTTAAGTAATAAAAATGTGCAGGTTTTTGCATGCCAAGACTAGAACACAAATTAGATGTTTTTCTCTAAGATCTTAATAAATACACGCAGAAATTGCATATAGATACACAGTGGTGACTACTGCCTTATTAACAGACAGCAAGGTGGTGTGGTTTAACCCCAGCCAGCAACCAAGCCCCATGCAGCTCAGTCCCCCCCAGCGATGGGGATGTGGGAGAGGATCAGAAGGGTAAAAGTGAGAAAACTCATGGGTTGAAATAAAGACACTTCAATAGGTAAAGCAGAAGCTGCACGGCCAAGCAAAGCCAAACAAGGAATTCATTCACCACTTCCCATGGGCAGACAGGGGTCCAGCCATCTCCAGGAAAGGTGGGCTCCATCACATCTAACCATTGCTTGGGAAGACAAACACCATCGCTCCAAATGTCCCCCACCTCCTTCTTCTTCCCCCAAATATTATTGCTGAGCACAACATCACACAGTATGGAATATCCCTTGTGTCAGTCAGGGTCAGCTGTCCCAGCTGTGTCCCCTCCCAGTTTCTAGCACACCCCCAGCCCACTCGCTGGTGGGGTGGGCTGAGGAGCAGAAGAAGCCTTGGCGCTGTGCAAGCGCTGCTCAGCAATGGCAAGAACATGCCTGGGCTGTCAACACTGTTTTCAGCACAAATCCAGAACACAGAACCCTACTAGCTACTCTGATGAAAATTAACCCTATCCCAGTAAAAAATAGCACATAAAGCATAGGTAAGGATGAACAATCCATTGGCATTTTAAATAATGTTTCTGGAACAAAGCAATGAATGAAAGAGAAGCATTCAGGAACACAAATGAGCTGCCACTCCAGCGGGGAACATAGGCTTTGTGATTGGCATTTATAGCCTATGTAAGCATGTTTATGCAAAATTACACAGCTCTAGGGTTGTATGGTAAATACTCCAAAGGGAGAGTCAAATGGAAAATTGTATATGCCAAGCCCCTCATCTGCTAAGGCATTTAAGAGAGTATATGTCAATAAGCAGAGTAATCCCACTAAGATCTGAATGAGCAAGCTTTTAGAAATCTATTCAAAACATACCTTGTTCTGTTGCATATCAGGAAATATCAGGATAGAGTTTTTTCTCTTATCATTTTGATTTGTGTTACTTTAATACCACTTGGCAGTTTCATTGGTGGCACAATATGATTTAGAAGACTGAAATAATGTAGCAGAGCAGGAAGGAAACTTGCAAACACCAATCTTAAAAAACAAGAAATAGTAGATATTTTGTATAAAAACAGTCTTGAGAAAATGTTCTTGTGAAATAATCCTTAATAACAAATTTTTCTGTCTTTGGAAAATTACTTTCTTCCCCAGCTGGTCCTTATGCAAGGTTTCTAAACCTGTCTGTCAAAGTTCATTTGGATCAGCTAAAATGTAAACTGATATGTAAATAAAACACAATTCGAGGCTCTACCAGTTCTGTCTCATTGTGCAAATCTTGTCACTTTGCAAGAGGTCATGTGTGTCAGCACAGTCATGTTTATTTGTATTAGTGGCTGTTCTTCTACCAACAAGAAACTTGTAAGTGCTTTTATGTTGTTGGCAGTTGTATTTGTAAGGGCATAATGACTAAGCTTCATATGTTTCTATTAATAAAAAGTTGGCCATCACTGATATGAATACTTGCTGTTGCATAAAGTGAGAAATACTTTAGATAACCACTTAAAAATGGTTAGAAACTTCTCAAATCACATTGCAGTATAGATTGGTTTTAAAAGTTCTCAGCTGTACAGTGCCAAGGAAGCCTTAATTCTGTCAGAATGTGAACAGCTTGCTTGTTTTTTCGTTATTTGCCAATTGCAGTGGAAATGATGCAGCACAAAAAATCTGCTGACTGACGAGTCAGTTGTATTTTCTAGGTACTTTCTGGTCTTGAAATAACACTATAGATTATCAGAAGTGGTGTAGTTGTTTGAATTCAACTTCTGCCAGTTTTTTATGCTGCCAATGCTGGTAAGAAGAGAGAAATCTACCTTAGAAGCTACTTCTTAAGTCATATCTTGTTATTTTCAATATTAAATACAAAATCATGTTTAAATTAAATGTTATCTTATTTGTCGTGACATTCCTTAAATGACATTGTATCTTAACAGTTATGTAAAGAATAATGTTGTGTGTTGTAGAGCCGTGTCCCCACAGAGCAGGGGAACAGCCAGAAGGATGTGAGTTAATGTGGACTGGTGCGAGGGGACACAAGTCCACCAGTACACTTATAAACCAGTATACCCCAGTGAACGTTAATAAAGATGATAAGGTTTTCAAACAAAAAAGACAGCACTTTCCCCAGATGAGGCCTGTGGTGTGGCTCTCTGACAAGCAAAGCATGATCCTACAGGCCCTTAGTCCAAAGCGAGTGCCCTCATGGAGAGCTGAGCAGACTCACAATCCAGGAACCTCCCAGTGGTTCACAGACCCCAGCCTTGAGGGGGTCTGCTGTGCTCAGTGTCTCTCCTCAGAGAGATCACGGTATTAGCTGGGATCTGTGCACCCACCTGCACTTCCACCCTAAGTTTAGGCAGGACATCTAGCTCATGCCTAAATAATTAGCAAAGGCATTAACAAAAGCTTGCATTCTTGCATTGGAAAATTAAAGAACATTCTATTTGCAAGCATTGCTCTTCAGTGATTCTTCAGGAGAGCTAGAAGATGTAAAGTGTTAAACAGAGAAAAAGAGGAGGGAGGCAACTTCACAAATCAAATAGCTAGTGTGTTTTAAACACACTGCATTTGGTACAGCCATTAAACCAGCAGTTGTGAGCTGATGATAGGGTAGCACAACTGCAAATACTGGACTGTGAGAGGAGTTTGGAAACATACCTAGGTGTATATGGATATATCTGGTTGTCTAAAACTGGGGTCCATTGACACCCAAACTGTTAAACCAAGCGATATGCTCCTTGCTTCTCCGCCTGAATACCGCTCAGTTTACTCCATCCTTCCCTGTTTGACCTGAGCATCCTCTCAGTACCTCTGCCTGTGCTTCTCAGCATGCACAGGCCAGCCGCAGCCCAAGAAGGTAGTGCCTCATCCCTGCTGAAGTGCTCTGCTGGAGTTTTGGGGTGTAGGAATGCTGAGTGGCATTTCCAGTGCCCCAGCCCATGAACCCAGCGCACCTGATGGGCAGAGGCAAGGCATGGCCTCCTGCAAGCTGCAGCACCTTGCCTTCTGAGTGGGGCACCTAGCTGGACACAGAAAATACTCAGCCCTTTACCTCAGGGCTGCAAATTATATCAAAAAAATAATAGCATAAAGTTCGGATGGGAAGCCCCAGCACCTAAATGTTAGGGCTCTGTTTCTTGTTTGCTCTCCTGCTCACAAATTTTGCAAAATTTGCTGCATAAGGACCCACTTCCAACCTGAGAAGATCCGTATTCATCCTCCATATGTGTGCTTTGACCTATTTAACCTATTTTCTGGTGATGGGGACACTGTCTTTGAAGCTGACAAGGTTCTCCATTTCTTTCCTCTCTGCATTTTTTGAATGATTTTGGTACAAAATGGATTACAAAACTGCCATCACCAGTTTTCATTAGTTCTTCTCATCTCCTTCTGTTCATTAGTTCTCCAGACATTAGCCTGTTTCTGTTGACCAAACCGCTGCTCTCCTGAACACATCACAAGAATGTTCTTTTAATCTGTGTGCATTATTTTAAGCTTGTCATTGGTGGGTTATAAAAATAGGCAGCAGGACATTAAAAATGTAAAAATTGGCTTGGATTAAATTGAGCTTGTTCAGATGCTGTCAAGATTTCAAACAGCAAAATACAGCGTATTGCCAACTATGCTAGCTAACTTCCCGATCCGAGGTGTGCGTGATTCACTGACTAAATGCCACCATAGCTGAGCAAGTATTATGGGAGATATAGATATATATATATATCTGTGTGTATACATATACATATATATAAAATGAAGCTTCATTCAAAGGAAAAAAAGTGATATTTAAGTAGGTAATGCCCTGGAACACCCTTACAGTGAATGCATAAAATTTAACCACTGATGGAATGAAGTAGAATTAGTTAACAAAAAAATTCTCTAGAAAACAAATTGGAAGTGCTGAGAAAAGTTGTATTGTTGCCTGTTGAATTTTAAGTCATCCTGCTTATAGAAACTGTTGAAGTACAAAATATGTTTGCATTATTAGATCCAAGTAGGAAATAAAAATCTGGGAAAATGGGTTCCAGGCAGGAAAGGTACCTCTAGACTATCAGTGCCAAAGCAGACATACCAGAGAGAGTCCTCTCTGTACCCTACAGGTCATGAAAGAGAAATAAGGTTATACTGGGCATAAAAATGGTTGCTGTTGGCTAAGGAAAAAAGGAAAGAAGGAGCTCAAAAGAGCATTGATAAAAAATAAATCAACTGGTCAGTAAGAGATGGGAAAGCAGAATAATTATAAAACAAGTAGTTGTTGCTAGAGACGTGCAATCAGGGTAAAGCTGCCCATCAAGAAAGTTACTTGACTGTTAATAAATCAAGTGTTAATATGTTGCTACCAATAAATTCCATCTTTTTAATAAAGTTTTGGTGTGGGTACTATATTAATTTTTCTACAGAAGCATCCATCTGACATCAGGTTGGAGCAGTTTTAAGAAGAAATGCAATGAAATCATGCAATTCACAAAAGGAAATGAGGAAGCAAAGTTCTAGCAGAAAGAATAGGTAACAGAAAAGTTCAGTCTTGGAACTGTTTATAGGCAGCATTAGAAGTAAACATTTCTGCTCTATCCAAATGGACTGTCAGTTCATACCAATGATGCATGAATAAGCTGCACACAGATTTTCCAGAAATAATTAGGCAGAAGGAAGGATGAAATAGGAGCTGACTTCACAGGCTGCATAGCCCAGCTTTAAAGAAAATCAGTAACAAGATCCAGGAAGGAATCACCTGGAATAGCAACTGAAAGAAATAGCAATCCAGATCAGCTGGTCAGCTGTCAGAGTGAACGGACAAAGTGGGCTGCAGGTGGGGGCATGGCAGAGGATGCTGGGGAGCCTGGGTGCTCTCCTTCCTTTGGGGGTGTGCTCCTGCTTGGAGTCCCCAGGAGCTCCTGCAGCAGTGAAGGTGAGTCGGCAGAGGTGTCCTGGGTTTTTAGGTCCTACAGACCAACTCTGGGGAGGAGGGTGGTAAGAAATCACTGTGTGCTTTCCTCCCCCTCTCCTCTGCACATGAAGGGAACGGTCCAAAACAGTTTTCCAAGGAAGCCCTTAAAAGACCATTGTACACTGTCACAAGGTTTGCAGTGTGTATCGATCTTCTTTCTAGATCTTTATGACTCTGCAAATATAGAATAAAAAGTCTATTCTTAAGCTGAGACATCACCAAAACCCTCTGAAGGTCAAAGAGTTCAGATGAGCAAACTTGTTTGTAGGGCATATTTCCTGTATTTCTTAGCTCAAATGACTGAGTAATTTCTTCTTTCAGCATATCAAAAAAGCAGTCCTACCACTGGTCAGGTGTCTGTCTCCAGGATTTCCAGTTATCAGCCTTCAGACCAGAAGCCGTACAGAGACAGTGTTTCTTTGGTGATTTTTTGTGGTTTTTTCTTTCACAGACTACAAAAGTACCAAATGATCTTTTTCCACTTTGAAGAAGCTTCAGGCTGAATGCTGAGAAAGCTCAAGCTCTTCTTGATTACAGTTGCCTATTTAGTAGAGACAACTGTCTGTTTGTATCCCATACATCTTCATTGCAGCACCACAGTAATATTTTTGTAAATTGTTTTTTAACAGGATAATTTCTGTCATATTTTCCAATGTAGCTCCTCTTACTTTTGTGGGCTCTAGAGCTTCTGTGGAGTTGTGGGAGCATTTTTTCTGCAGGCTTGAAGTCTTTTTGGCTGCTGCTTTGCCAGCTGATGGTACTTCTGGAGCCCTGGTGACAAAAGGCCACACATTTTCTGTCCTCTGAAGACCTCTCTGCCTCTTGCCAGTCACATGAAGAGCAACAGGCAGAATTAGCCAGGCAAGGCTGTGGAGCAGTCCCTTTTGTTCCACTTTCCCCTGCAAATGTTGGAGGTGGCTCCATAAGGAAGTCACCCAGACCCGGACTGTGCGTGGTGTGCGGTGGGGCTTTATGTCAGACCCCTCAATTCAAGAGGGCAATGACTATAGCTGCACAGAAATACCATAAGGATTTCAAGTTCCCTTTCATGTTTGATTTCAAGTTTGTACCCATGCCATACCCACCTGTGTGGTTGGCAGAATACTTTGTTGATATGTATTTGCTTTCTGAGAGGAGTTTTTCAAGTGAAGACAGAACAATTTGGTGCTGATGCTGCTCGGAATATGAGATTTAGGTACTTTTTATGTCCACATAGTATGGCTCAGAGTGCCAGGGGTCTCAGTCTTAACAGCATTCCCAGAAGGTTAATACTTCAGTGCAGAGAGCCAAACTTTAAGTGAATGAATGGCTCTTTTATACACATGCAAGATGCAGTAAGAAAGAGGCCCATGGAGACCCAGCTGGTAGGTAACTGGACCCCGAAGTCCCTACAGTCAGTAGAAAAGTAGAAGACCTCTACAGGAGACCTTACAGTCTGAACAGACACCTACTCCCTGCTGTTGACTCTCTTCCCAGAATAGCATCAGGCCCAGATAACATGCAATCCGAATTGCTCACGTCTTTTTTGAACTGTGGCACTTTATGTGCTGTCCAAGTCCTTGTCAGATGGCAGAGCAGATCTTCATAAAGTCTAAATTTTCAGAGGTGAAGTCTGGCTTGCTGTGATGTACCAATTTTGATTTATTTCAAAAATAAGACATTTAGAAAGTGCTATTACCCAGTCCCTGCGAATGAAGCCCTGAAAGACCACTGCGTGCTATTTACCCAAACACTGCTTAGTTTTGAAAACTTAAATTATATAGTGAGCAATCTAAGCCCACTGTGGATTACTACTTTTCTTCTAACCTCATCCTTTAGCTGGTATTGACCCCTGTAACTGAAATGGTATTTAGAAATGTGTTTAATAAATAATTAAATGAGGCTAGAAGTTTATTTATTTTTACATAAAAGTCATCAATAATGCTCCGGTAAGGCTGAGACTAGCTGAAGATGATGTGTTTCATCAATCCTCTGGTTGCTTCAGACAGATATGAAGTAATTCCTACTCTTGAAATAAGAAAGTGTGTCATCAGACAAAAAGCTCCAAATGCTTAAGATCGTACCGAAATAGCCATTTTGTTTGTTCAGCTGTACATATCATGACAGGTCTGAGCTCACTACCCATCTATCTTAAAAAGGCACTTGAAGTCCCTTATCTTTTGTAAGCATATGTTCTAATACTCCTGACTAGACAAAAAAAGAAGAAAAGAAAAAAAGAAAGGGTAATGGGGAAAGGGGTGGGGAAGGGAAGAAAGACAAAGAAAGAAAACCTTTGGTTTTTGATTAGTAGTGACTGGCGATAAAGGAAATCAGAAAAGTAGCAGTGGGTTCTAGCCAAATTTAAAGGCAGAGTCTTCATCCTTCCTGGGTCCAGGTGTTTGATCATTTTATGTTTGAATATGACATCTGCCTCTACGATTTACAAGGATTAAGGAAGGCTATTGACAGCACGGGAGAATCAAATTGCGACATGAAATCACAAGCACAATTGTCTATGGTCATATATGCCTGTCTGAAGTATGGGGAGAGCCACGTGTGTGCCGAACAGTCACCAATGCATTGAAGCTCTTGGGTTACAGAGTGAGCTTAGCTAGGAAACACTTTAGCTCCAAGTCTACTTACCACATGCAAACTGAAAATTTCATATGCTTATTACACATCTATATTTGAGCAGGCATTCACGTGGAGGGCAGAGGACATGCCTTTTACCCAAGCAGTCCTCCTCTGCCCAGTTCCTACATCCCCAGCAGAGAGGAGTTTCTCCAAGAAAAGGGTGTTGCAACCACAGCTTTGAGAAACATTTTTATTTCTCTATCTCATCTTTGAAGCAGCTGAGATCTCCTCTTACTGGAAGAACAGGGAGTGGTGTGTGATGGGAGAGGAGGAATGGGACCTATCTGACAGAGACACCCATGGCATTTTTGTTCTAGTTCAGTATTTCCAAAGAAAAGAAAAGCAACAGGAGTATTTCTAAAATTCTTTACCAGTATTACGCTGTTACTCTTTTAGTTAAGAGCCATTTCTGGGTGTGTTTTATAGTGCTTTGTAAATATTTGACATTTCTTCTGTGTTTGCTTGTGTTTTTTTAAAAAAACTCATATAGTTCCATATAATGACCCTACAGAGCCACTTCATAAGGGTTGGCATGGCTGCACTTGTGCAAGTGGGAACAAATGTGCTTACCAGGAATGACAGTAAGAGAATGTTTTTTGCATTACTTTCGACATCTTATGCCAGCATCTGACTTGTTCAGCAGCTGCAGCTGGACCTAGATCCAGCTCAAGGCGCTGGAGCAAGATGCCTGAGTTTTGTACACACCTCATAGCATGAAGGTCTTCCCTGCTGTTAGATGCTGTGAGGACCTCTTTAGCTCATTGACAGACAGCTCGATGGAAAGGCCCTGACGCAGCGTGGTTTTTAAACACTCCAAGCACGTAATTAAATTCCAGTGAACTTTTAATAGTCCGGCTTCAAGCTGAGGTGCTGGTCTCTCTGGCCTCGATCCAGCAAAACACTCCAGTGCATGAATAAAACTTCACCACTGTGAATATTCCTGTTGGCAAATCAGTTGGGGACTGCTCATTGCTTAAAGTTAGGGATGTGTTCAAGAGATTTGTTTGATGTGGCCACAGTAAGTGCTGTGTTGAACCCAGGCCTAAATCCAGTTTACCATGTGTTGCCCTCTTGACATTGCTGATTACCTACCAGGCAGCCTTGCTCACTTAGATGTGGATGCCCTCATTTCAGAAGCAATGTTAAGCACATCTAAATGCCACTTTCTCATGACAAAATTCCCTTTTAGACAGTAATTATATCGGTGACAATTCCCTTTTAGATAGTAATATAGTGGTAGATTTACATCAGAGCACTCTGGCTTCTAATTCACAGTCAAACTGTGAATTAAAAGTCTCTTGAATAGAAATTATAAGATTAGGAGAACATCATAAACACCTGAAAACAGTGCGCATACAGGCATACTCAGGAGTTACAGAGTTATCAAAACTTGCTACTAAAAATGTTGTACACTGCCTTTGGTAGAATCCTGCTTATGTTTTCTTTTGTCTTCATGCCTCACCTTTAAACATAGTGTAACTAGAATTTTCTCTCTTGCCAAGCTTCAGCCAAGTGACTAAACATAAACCTCTTATTAATTAAAATGGAATTCTGAAACAGCTAAAGTAGAACAGCAAACTATCATGCTTTTTCTGCTCCTTTTCCTTCCAAAACATTCTAGGAACCCAAATATTCCAGAAATGTGGTTGTTCAAATAAACTGTGGGGTGTGCAAGAGCCACCAAATTCGTTGCTGGTAAAGCACTCCCAATATTCTAGCACAGCCACTTTGGGTTGTTGAAACTCGAACCGTGGCTGGAACGTTGCCCATGCATTAGGGCACCCTTCCGAAGTCTAACACTTCCCGTGTTCAGATTACTTAACCTAAACACAAAGAGAAAAATAGGAAGGTAACACCTGTGTTTTCTTTTAGAAAAGTAGCTATGAATACCAGGCTGTGTGAGATTTAAAGCATGTTAAAATTTGCCAGCAAAAAAGAGGTAATCAGTCAGCCGTTCTGTACTGTGTTACTTAAAGCATATTGGATTCTTAGGTTTTGGACCATTAAAGAAATACTTTTTGCATATCAGTTAGTACTGCCTAGTACTTTGAAAAATTAAAGCTGCATGGGCCAGATTTCCGGGTACATATAAATCTAACCGAGCTCAACATAAGTACTTTGGATAAATAAAAATATTACAATGTAATTTGTAAGTATTATGAACTCTTTCAGGTTCTCTAGGATGCCAGAACTCATTTAACTTGGGTGCTCATGTTAACTGCTGTCCGATGTGTTGTAGAAAACTACACCTTTGTGCACCTCTCTTTAGTGTCTTAAAAATGTTGGATATCACTCTTTGGGCAGTTTGAGATGTGATCAGATGGTGAGAAATTAGTATACTGCCCTGCACCTAGATATAGAATTAGTATCCATAAACACTGAAATAAACAAAACTCCACTTGGTCAAACATAATTGCATACCCAAAACATTTACTGAGCTCTGTTTGCTTTGTCCTGGGTGGTAGATGGGACATCACCCACCAGAGGGAGCTCATACAGTCAGCTGTAAGGGTATCTTTAAACTAAAGAGAGCTACTTAAAGAGTTATAAATAGAATTAAACACATTTTTAGCAGTTAGTGCATAGCTAGATGTAATTTATGTCAGATGGGAACTGTAATGTGTTTTTTTTACATTGAAAGAATACTTCTTTTTTGAAATTATTTCAAAAATGTGTTCACATTCTCCTTGGTGCAGGTAACTTCATGAGGAGGTACTATCTCATATGTGAGTAGCGAGCTTTTTTTCTGATTAGACACACAACGATGGAGTAAGCTCCCTGAATAAGCCTAATATTTAGAACAATATTTATAGGAGTACGTTTGAACATGCCTCTGCCTTCCATGAATATTAACACTTGCCTCGTATTTTTTTTCTTTACTGACTTATAATCAGTAAACGTATATACTGGTGTACTTGTAGAACAAGAATACAAAAGGGCCAGAAGGCAGCCAAGGGGTTTAGCAGGTAATGTTTTCAGATGATGCATTTACTCTGACTACTTTTAGAAATCCAGAGTGTTTGACTTATTTCAGCTCTCCAGGCACAGCAGAGGAACGTGGCAGGCAGGAGTCAAAGGAGCAAGCTGGGGAGGGCACTGCAATGAGACGGCTGTGGATAAAGCCTGTAGGCACAGGGCAACCTGGGCTGTGCACTGAGGTGTCCCATGCACTTGTAGGAAAGTCATAGGACAGAGGTGGAAGTTTTTTCCATCACAGAACATCACATCACACTATCCCTTCATGTGGGTAACTGGGGATCTAGTTAATAAAAGCACCAAACTTTACTTGTGCAATGAAAGCAGCAAAAGCCCATTACTGGGGATTTCAGTACTGAAGTGCTCTAGCTTCAGTGTAGTTTTTACTATACATTGACTATTTACTAAGGCTGGAAGTTATTTAACTTTAATATAAATATAGCAGTTGGCATAGTATTCGGCTCAATAATCGTTATGAGTCCCTTCCAACTTGAGATAGTCTATGATTAGCAGAATACAGTCATATACTGATACTGGTTATTCCTCTTTCTATAGAAGAACCATCTGCAATGCTGTGAGCATCTTCATCACAGCATAGCTCTGTTGAAATTAGACATATTAGATAAAAACATTAATGAAGTAAATAGTCCAGTATAAAATGTTTGTGTGGACTAGGCTTGGAAAAGCCTTGGGAAACATCTAAACAGAAGCTTAATGCTGAGCAAAGGACTGGTGCAAGCCATAAACTGCAAGAAAGTTAAGGCACAGAGCTCACTTACCAGTTCCTCTTCCTAGCTGTAACTGCTTCCTTTCCATCATTTACAGTTCTCATATCACTTCACTCATTCTGAGCACCCAAGGCACAGTCTGGCATTTGGCTGCACATTTCTTACATCAGCATACACATCCTCATTTCATTTCCCTAATTTCTGTACTAAAATTTACAACAAAATTCAGACAAATCACTAAATCCACAGATCACCTGGTCTCATATTTTCCCTAACCAGTTCCAAGAAAGCAAGCACACCTCACAGCCAGCCCCTGCAGGCTGGTGGGGTGCCTTGCTGCTGTATACCAGCAACAAATCACCAAACTTTGTACAACTGTGATGTTTGGAAACCATCTCAAGTACACAGTGATCATCAGACCACGTCATGGGATCACCAGTCAACCGGATCTGAGCTCTAGACTGGTGCTGCTTACTCGGTAGGGGTACAGATACATGGGTTGTGGTTGGGGGTGGGATTAAAGGAACTGAGGTTTAGAAGGGGGAACTGATGACTGACATGTAGAAAAGCTGAGTGACTCATACACTAAATCTTGTGCTTTTCCGGTGTTTCTACCACTGGACTGTGCAGTCTAGAAAGCCTGCACTGAGGTTAACAGTAATCTGTGAGCGATTGTCATCTTTCATTCATACGGGTATGAGTAACGCATGACATTCCCTGTAAGGAGCACTGAAGAACCTAGCAATGACTGGTGGTGTCCCAAGCAAGGTAGATTTTTTTATTCTTACAAAACAGTTGACTGCTTTGAATTTAAAATGTCAGCTGCACAGTTTTGGTGTGGATCTGAAGAATCATCTCAATAACTCCCAGTTTAACACTGCAAAATCAAGGGATTGAGTGGAGGAAAGGGTGAGGTCTCCTTTACAAGCTCCTATCCTATGAAGACAGGCTGAGAGAGCTGAAGTTGTTCAGCCTGGAGAACAGAAGGCTCCAGGGGCACTTCAGAGCAGCCTTCTATGCCTAAAGGGGGCCTACAAGAAAGCTGGAGAAGGACTTTTTACAAGGGCATGTAGTGATAGGACAAGGGGGAATGGCTTTAAACTGAAAGAGTGTAGATTTAGATTAGATTAGGAAGAAATTCTTTGTTGTGAGGGTGGTGAGGGACTGGAACAGGTTGCCCAGAGAAGCTGTGGGTGCTCCATCCCTGAAAGTGTTCAAGGCCAGGCTGGATGGGGCTTTGAGCAGCCTGATTCAGTGGAAGGAGTCCCTGCCCATGGAAGTGGGGGTGAAACTAGATGGCATTAAGGTCCCTTCCAACCCAAACCATTCTATCATTTTATGATAAGGTCAAGGCTGCCCATCCAACTCTGCCTTGCTACTTTCCGTCCCTCCTCAATGTGCACTGTGGTACAGTCGTGCAGCCACAATGTCTGGTCTCGTTGCAGAGAAGCCCAGCAGGATGGACAACAGGAACCAGCTTTTTGGCACTTGTTCAGTAACAGACCTAGGCCTTCATTGCTGACACCTTCCAGGCCTGTCATGAACACGGTTAATAGTTTCATCATGGGTTTTTCAAGGATTTTCATCATATTATCCATGTGTATACATGACAGAACGCTCTAACAGGAGGGAGAAGACCCTCAGTGCTGTGGGTGAACGTGTATGTCTGTGAAGTATGTGCACGGGAGAGAAAAGTCATACCAGTACCCAGGTTTTTTCACCTCTCCTCACAATCCTGCTGTTCAGGGCCAGCTTTCCTCCTGCTACACTACCTGGACCAAAATTCCTTTCCGTTCAACCCTCTTCTTCAATCATTGCACACCCTGCACCCTCCATGAGAAGAGAGACAAGACTTCTCCAGGCAAGTCTTTCCTGCTCCTCTAGATGCTTCAGTCTTGTGCATTGAACAGGCGAAGAATTTTACGGAGGGAAAACCACCAAGTGAATCCATGACTAAGACTGCGACTAGCTCGTTTCTGCAAGGTGGTCTGTGGTAGCGTTGGAGCAGCAAATGGACACGTGCCAGAGCTCCCCAACCACACAGCCCAAAGGAAGGCTGAGAACTCCTCTGCCTCATCCCCCTGCCTGCTTGCACCCAGGAACACTGTGTAATGCTCACAAAAGCCTAGGTGGCAATAAGGCCTCTGGGGGGAGGTTACACTCCAATGATCATTAGTTCACAAAAGCAGCCAGAATGAAGACAATCCTGGAAAGGGAAACAGTATATAAAAAAAAAAAAAAGCCAACAAACCCAAACCTACAAGTCTTTATCTTCCAGACTTTTCAAATGTAAAATCGTGCTAATGTCTAGCTGGTTTTGGCTGCGTGAGTCATATCCTTGCTAACTGGAATACTTAAACTGAGCTTGTTCAGCATTTGCTATGATGGAAGGAAGTTAGTTAGTAATAATAGGAAATAGAAAGCACAGGTCTTGTTTTCTTAAGCCCATGTACTTCATTGTTTTCTTAAGTGGTCTGAAGCAAATACCTTTGTCATCGTAGTGGCATGCTTACTTTTGCTAACCTGAATAACCTGGATAATAGCAAGAAATGCACTTTATCTGTGTACCAGACTGTGTCTACGTAGCTGCATGAATTTAGCAACTACTTTTGTCATCCAAGACTTCTACGTGTCTTTCCTTGCCTTCTGACCACTGGTGAATTGCCAGCAAGAACCTCAGATTGTGCTGCTGTTTTGCAGAATGCAACTGCAGTTGTCACAGGCTGCAGTTGGAAGATATAAAATCGAACATTTCATTGGCAGTTATCACTCGAAAGCTGAAACTGGCTTCTACATTCTTGGGTGAAATATGATGTAAAAAGGTCTTTGAACTAATTGTTACAAAACTATTTTTTACAGTGCTATACTTACAATGGACCTAGCTAGCAGACCAATTTAAGGTCTCTCCTTAAATACTGAAAGAACATAAATCACATTGCTTGGATGCAATTCTGTGCAACCTGCTCCAGGAGAGCCTGCTTTAGCAGGGGACTGGGCTAGGTGATCTCCAGAGGTCCCTTACAACTCTGACCATGTTGTGATTTTGTGATATTGTCTATTTGGAAAATACAGTATAAATATGACAAATATTTTCTTAAAATTTTTAATTTCAACTATTGACTCAGCAGAGCTATGGAGTTGGAAGTAGTACCTAGAGAAAAAGTCAGCATATCAAACTTTGAGATTTATTAAATATGAAAATGTTTATCATTATTAAGCTTTTGATAAAAAAATTAAGAGATGGGTGATAGATACAGCAGTTACCTCTCAGAAGGCTGTTCTAGCCATTTTTACTCTTTGCAACACTTGAGTGATTTTCTGGGTTATGTTGACTTTTCTGCATTTTAATTTCACGTGCCTATGAATATTTTTTGAACATTACATTCAACTACCTTCCTGTGTTTGAATCCTATCTCCCTTGCTATTTCTTCTTTAAAAAATTGTTTTCATGAGATACTTTAATTTTTCTTCCTTGGTACTTGTATATCAGTTTTAGTCATTTGGATCGTGGTGCGGTTTCTCTGAGTCATCGTTTTCAGGCACATGAGCATCCATGCTGGCAGGCATATATTATATACAAAGCACTGCTTTATTAATTTCACCATAACTAAAAGTAGGAGGAAAATCTCATTGCAAATAGCCACAGTTCAGATTAAATACAACTCTCTGACTTCAATTACTTTGGAATGTTTTAAAAGTTCCATATTTATCCAAGTTGGTAGCTGGATCACACCACCAATTTGGTGTCTGTACACCTGTAAAAATGTTTCTTCAAGAATTCCATACTGGTCAGTATCGATAGGTTAGAAAAGACATATTCCCCAGCTACTCTCACATCACTGTGTGTCACAAACGTGGCCCAGCTTTCCTTCTCCGCCTGACTGTGGCTCTCCCTTGGGTTTTTCTCCGCGATTATGATCTGTTGCTATTCTGACATCTCAAGCATAATGGCTGCACTTCAGAAGAAAATTCCAAGGTGAACACAGTTATTTGTAAGTAAAGTTCTGATGTCTGATCCATCTGCATCTGAAGCCAGGCTGTTAATGAAATAATTTTATGTGCATTGTACAGTTTTCAGTGAATTCACTGAAATCACCACACTGGCTGACATTTTCAAAGCTAGATAGAAAAATCTCAGGCTAAACCAACAGATTAATTTCAAAACCGAGAATCCTCTATTTCAAAACACATAATTACAGTCAAAAGCAATACATCCTAGATACTGCAGTGCCCTGTGCTCAAAGCAAAGCCCTGAAGTCTGTACAGGGCATGTTTCCCACCAGCGCAAAACTCAGACAAGGATTTTCCAGCATTTCCAGGCTTGGAATCTGGAGCGGGGTTTATTCATTATGGATTTTTTTCCTCTTCAACTTTCACAAGATATGGTGAAAACTGGACCCTCAGGTAACAGTGACAGAGGAATAAATACAGTATCATACCGCCCACAGAGCATCCCAGCAGAAAGTCTGTGCCTCAGAGTGGTGGATTCCCTTTTTTTCCTTCATGTCCCTGCACTGGCCAGGGGAAGGCAGTGGGCAGTGCTGGGCATGCACACAGCCCTGCTCCGGCGGCTCAGGAGGAGAAGTGGTGACAAGGCTGTCCTCTCCCACTGCCTCCACATACTCTCCTACTGCAATGTCAGGTGCCTGTAGTAACGCAGAGCCTGTTCTCGTGCCTGTGCTGCAGGGAATTCTGTAGGCAGGTAGCACAAAGAGTTAAAGGGCAGCTTGTACTTTTTTGTCCCCTTTGTTGCTGATATTACTGGGTAACATTTTGGTACCAGAAGACTTCCCCAGCAATTGTTCCGATTAACATAAAATCCCATTTTTATAATAGATCAGCGATAATAAAGATAAAGTTCTGTCAAAAGCCTTAAGTTCAAAATTTTCAATTAACAAGACACATTTCAGTACTAATGACACATCAAGCTGAATTCCAACCTCATGAAGATGTAACAAGCAGCATCTGTCAAGCAGAGTTAAAAATACAGGGTGATTTAAGAACACTCAGAACATAAAATGGCTTTTCTATATCCACTTTTAATGAAAAAAATACTGTATGAATAGAAATGGAAGTATAACAAAGAATTTTCTGTTGATCTAGGAAAATACAGGGATAAATAGAGCAAGGAAAACTAACATTTTACTTCCAGGTTATTTGTGTATCATGGAACTCTTGTCCCTACTTACAGCCACTTATGTTTCAAAACAGACCAGAAAATAAGAACCAAATATCCTCACAGTTTTTTTACTGACATATTCTCAGTTGAAACCATGATGGTGGTATTCTTATATTAATTCTTCATTTCTTGCATGCCAAAAAGTACAATTAAAAGTTTGATCTTACCTGTTTCCTTTTAATTTCATAACTTGCAAATTATTACTGGCAGTACACTTGTTTAAATAAAAAATAATTATGTTACTTCCATATTTAATTTATCAGATTTTATACAACAATGTAAAATTGACATGGGATAATGAAGTATAGCTTTTACCAGTGAGGAGATCTGTTTTAAGATAACTTCCAAACACTTTAGGTATGAGGAAAATAATTAAAAAAATCTTCACCAAACTAAAATTAACATACATATATTCCATATATTAACATTGTCCCTGCTGTATGCCTTAGTATGATCCAAATTTCCAACACAGAGACTATTTATATCATTTTCTAGCATGGCCATATCTTCTTAAATTGGAAGAAATATGTTTAGAAAAGAAACCTGATCTACTAGAACATATAATGGGGATAGATTAACTTCAATTATGTTACTTGAAATAAAATATCCATTATATAATGGATGAAATATCCATTATATTAAGCTTCTGGCTAGCAAGCATTAAATCAAATATAGACTTCTACATACTCTGTATCTGTAGTAAAGTATTATAACATATTAAACAGACCTTTATTTTAAAATCTCTTTCCAGCACAGGACCAATCCTGTATTAACTGCCTCACATAAGCTAGTGGAGAGTTATGAGGACCCCTGTCTTTTTTGGTACTGTATTCTGAGCTTTTCCAGTTGTTCTACACACTGCGTTTGGGCCAGCTTCAGTGTTCGGTTCTCCTCTGTCAGTTCTGCGTACTCCTTAGCCAGCTGAGCAGCATCCATGCTTTCTTTTTCCACTTGTTCCAGCCTGGCAATCAGCTCCTTTCTGATGATTATGAAAAAAACCCAAAGATTAAAAATGGCAGTATGCAAAAATTTGTTGTCATGTGTGAGGTTAAAGCTGGACTATAGATTGTTAGCATGGTATTACTTGTGCTCTTGTGAAACAAAGGCCTAGAAAATTAATTTGTTTTTAATTTGAGTTCTCCTTTTCCCTTAAAAAGATGAGGCTGCCAAAATCTCTGATAGGTTTGCTGTTCAGCAACCAAACCTGCAAAATGCTGAGGACCCTCAAGTGTCTCTAACTTCAGTAAGAGTTGAACATGCAGTTCATGGGGAAGAATCAAATTTCTGGAGACCACATGCTAATATTTTGCCTGAAGAATCACAATTTATTTTTCTTTTGATACCAAACATAATTGAAAGAGCGTGCAGAGGTTTATATTTGGTTGGTTAGCTTTATCAGTTAATTCTGTGAAGCGCACCTGGTTTCCTTTTTCTTTGCTACAAAGAAAACTAGTTCTAGTAAATACAAGGCACATGAATCTAAGCTACATACATTG
Source organism: Falco naumanni (assembly GCF_017639655.2). Taxonomy (NCBI): domain Eukaryota; kingdom Metazoa; phylum Chordata; class Aves; order Falconiformes; family Falconidae; genus Falco; species Falco naumanni. The sequence goes on from NC_054055.1 coordinate 102,228,484, forward strand.
TTTCTGTAATGTGTTTATGCTCAGGCCTTAGCCCTGCCCCTGAGGAAGAGCGATAGAGCTGCAAACCTGACACCTCCTGGTCTTTTTATGAGAAGAGACAGGAGGATTCAAGCTGTTGCTTCTTTCTGGATGGAGTCACACAGTGCTCTGTATTCCCAGAGCTGGCCAGAGGCTGGAGTCTCCTGTATAGTATCAACTGAAATTACCTCAGCACATGTTAAGATAAAAAAGGTCTTTAAAACAAAACACAATGAAGGCATGAGTAACTCAGAGGGTATCTAATCGCTCTCCACTTAGTTACACAGCAGGCTAGCCTGGCCTCTGCTTCCCTCCCCCCCCCCCAGTCAAATCATTTATTCACCCCTGCTACAGGAAGTCTCTTCTAAAAGGTTCTTAGTTCTTTTGATCATTCTGTCTCACAGATTAGTTAATCTTTAACTGTTCATAGCCCTGTGACTTTATTTCTCAGACGTGTCAAAGCAATGCTTGCAGATCATCAGCAGGAAGATGTAATGCCTTCAAAGTGGATAGCTTCTGCTGCACTCTTTAAAGGAGCTCTCTTGTCAAGCTGGACCAGTGCCTTCAGACAAGAAAGTCCTACAGACCAGTAATTCTATTGCCACAGGCCAGAGTATTCATGAAATAACAACATTTCAGTATTTGCGGATCACTTACATTACTTATAGCTGCCAAACCACCACTTCCAGCAGCGAAACTGTAAGCATCTGGGTTTTGAAAAACACGTCTGTCTGGCCTTCTTTTAGGATCAGTTTGATCTTCCTCTGGTCTTTACTACAGCTTTCAGTGATAGCATAGCATACCCATGGTTTAGCTGCTTACAGACACAGTTACTTCAGTTCAAGGAGTCGCAAGGCAAGCAAAGACCCCTGGCACACTCATTTCTCCCAACTGTGTTTCCCATACAAAGAAAAGAAGGGAAGAGTTAGCAGCCAATACAGCAATTTTAGATCATCCAAAAGTTGTAGTATATAGAAACCCTCCTGTAGCTAAACATGTTGCCTTTGTTTTATACCACCAAAGTAATGTATAGCAGCTATGCTACAGCAAAGCCTCTCCTCTTTCCTTTTACCAGGAGAAATGTATATTCAATAAGGTCTTCAAGAAAAAATATCAAGAGCGTATTTTTGTTCAGCAGAATTCCATTAACATTTGGCACAATATAGTTGTAAAAATTTTACAAGCAGCAAGCTATTAACGGATTAATTCCTCTTTGCTCGGGCCATGCTAGATCAACCAATTTTCAAATTGGCCAAGATGAACTGATCTTGCTAGACAGCTCCTGTCGATGGAACTATAGGCCACAAAGGAATAACTGCACGTATGCTTTAGAGAGTGAGCTTCAGCAATATTCTTTGCAATTATTCTACTGGTGCAATGCTGGACTGAAGGATTAAATTAAGCTCTTTCAAATTACAGACTGTTGACTCAGAAGCATTTCAGACAAATCAATTCAGAATCATTCTTCTTTACTTTTCTTACAAAGTCCTTAAAAGGGAAATGCAGTGAACGCACTAATAAGTAATCAGCATCCTAAAAGCAGGTAAACCTTTTCCACAGGGACTTTTAGTACACGTGAAAGAAGGTAATAACTACTCTATTTGGACTTGAGCCAGGAGTGGCACAGACAGACAGTGTGCAAACTCAGACAGCTCTATTAATGAATGTCAGTCCTGATTTGATAAGATGAGACTATGTGCTGGCATGGCTTATGTGCTGCTTTATCGTAATACTCAAGCAGCACAGATAACTTTTTTTAGCCTGGGATTTAGCTTTGCTATTAAAGAAAGTATAAATGCATTAAAATAAAAATATACTTATTGCTGTAGTCCACACTCTAGGACTTCCCTTGCAGAAAGCAGTTTCCTTGCACTGAGGTAGTAAAATTGCCCACTTCTGAGTCAGCAGAACCCACTTATTCCCTTCCCATCAGGATCAACACCTGTTTACAGGGTAGGGTGATGTTTCAGGCAAATACTGTCAGCCTGCCACAAAGATCTAAAATTAGAGTACCAGGGAATTGCTAAATGTTATGAATGGTGTGGTTTACGAAGCTCACAAAAGGATGAGGACAGTAACTAACATTTGCTTCTGATCTAATCCAGGATTTGAACTTAGCTTCCAGAGGTTAAAGAACTCCATACTAAGCTCTTGCACCATGTAGCCTTTGTTATGGATGCTTAATAAATAGATCTAGCACTGCGTAATCTATGTTTTCTGTTAATGGTTACCCTGAGTTTAAATATTAACAGCATTGATAAGGTATTTTCTAAAGTGGTGCTGTAATGTACACTTTAAGTGTTGTTTTTCAGGGAGAGGTTTGGATGGGAAGACGAGTGTGATTTGCAATGTAAACCAATAAACCACAAGCCATACCAGAGCAGAAGAAAAACCCAGCACGTTCTTAGGGAAAGTATTTCTCTTGTCCTGGCCTTAATGACTGCCCATGCAGAGAATAGAGTTCCTTTACAGTAATATTCTCAATGAATAAATACCAAGAAAAGTAACAGAAAAAGCAGAGAAATCTATCTGGAGATAAGTGCAATTGGAGATGGACTGGACTCAAGGAAAACTGCTTCCACAGTGCAAAGAAAGAGGCAGGCTTCTCTTTCCTCTGTTGTGAACAACGCATTCAGGACCGTGCATCTGCTGTCCTACACATTTCTTCCTGACTAACATGTGTCTGTATTCTGGTGGCCATAGGGTCATTTACTTTTCCCACACTTGACATGGCTGTTATGTCAGGAGGAATAACGAGACCCTGTAAAGTAATTGCTGTCTGAGGAGACTGCCCTTGCATGTTCGAAGTCTACTAATTAATTTTTAAAACAATGAGACAGCCTGTTTTAATCTAAATGAAAATATGTCTCAGATGCCAGCACATGAAAGATCCTTAAGTACTCGTCACTGCAATAGGGCAGATTGAGGTTTCTCTTTTATTAGAAAAGCTGTAATTTCCACTATTTGGCCAGTAACATGTATTTTGGATACATGAATACATAAATAATGAAAAATCAGGTCTAGGATGGGAAAAATTATTAAGAAAAAAGATTGCCTTTATGGTTTACACCAATCTTTTCCTGCAGTACTTGCAAGTCTGAAGACTACTTGTCTCAATGGTGTTGGGAAAGATACTACAGAAATAGCATACCTGGAGAAACCATCTAGACTTGAGACCTTAGAAACAGTCCTATGGTCATGAGAATGTGCTAAAGAATATGGAAGGATCCCACCAAATTAAGCAGACATCTCCACTGCATGTCCACTGTAATACGTGTAAAAGAAGGAAAAGAAATCATATCCATGGCAAAGGAGTGATCCTAAACCAGGTGGTGAGCAAATGATATTTTCTGGAGAGTTATATTAGAATTGTCTGGGGGAGGAAAAAGAGAAAACCAGCCAGTGCTAAGAATATAAGATATAGCTAGCAACCATGGCAACTCTAATATTTAACTACATAATCCAGGGTCATTATCTAGTAATAGCAATATAACAAGTGCTCAAAATAACCAACCATCCCATCCCTTTCACCCAAACTTAGATACCCAAAAACATCTGTTATGGAAATACATGTGTGTTTCTGGAACATAAATTAAATTACATTCTGTGACCTAAATGTGGTGTGTTCTCACTTCCACACCCTTTTCTTCCTTTTCGATCATGTCTCCCATTCCAAAGTGATTTTGTCCCATGTACTACATATTGCTGGCATAAATGGGAAGAGTTTGAGTGAAGACAGCAAACAAAGCTATGATTATTTATATTAACAAAAAAATCTACCCAATGTTCTCTTAAATTCTTTCAATTTCTTGCTTCCTTTTCTTCTTTTCTTTTTCCTGAGTAACTTCTTTTCCCTTTCTTACTTGCTTTGTCCTTTGATTTTCCCTTTTTTGAACTGCAACCTCCCTTTCTCTCTCACATTTCCTATTTTCCTGTGAAACAGCTGTCTTCTCTCCCACTCCCAGCCTAACACATTCTGTTTCTGTCTACATTGTGTACAAAAGAAATGGGCAAATAAGCTCTGTTCTTGTCTTGATGAAAAGCAACCCTTGTCATTTCACACCACTGCCTTTCTATACTTCAGCCATACTTGATCCTCACACTACAGTGAGAAACAAGTCAAGCTAAGCAGAGTTAAAAGCCTTTGAAAAGTTGCAAAAGAGTAAATGTTTTTGACTATTTTAAAACAATATTATTCAACTTCCTATTTCTTAAAGATGCCTCCTTTAGAATTATGCCTGCATGTGTTATTTCATGTATCAAAGGTTACACGTAACTTTGGAGGTTGGAACAATAATTGTTTAAAGTACAATGAATACCGTTCCATTTTTTGTTTTACTAAAAAGCTCCAATACCTGTATGGACATTTATGTCAGGTTAATTTAAAATTATATCTTCCTCCTAGCCAGAAAAATCAAAAATACTTGCTCAATCCGTTTCCTGTTCTTTTCCTGACAATCATTGTCTTCAGTATTCTGTGTGCACAGTGTATATCAGCACCATAGATGCAGGCACTGCCAGGTGGGACTTGACATTTTAATTCCACAGGTGAGTTGATCTGTGGAGAGGAAGTCGGGAGCACTGCCAGGGTCACCACCCAACAGCACTTCTGGTTGCCCTCGGTAAAATTGCACACTAAAGAACAATGCACAAATTGTTTGTTCCCATTACAAGGGCTGAAACTCTATCTTTGCCCATTTTATCAAAAGCATATTTACAAGAAGTAGACAATAGATAGCAAGTATATTAGGCAGTTGTGAATCTTTATTTCTATACATTCAAATTCAAATGTAGAAGATACAGATACCTGCAACAGGGGCAAATTCCAGAAAGTTGCAAAATTTTTTTTGAGATTTGATTATAATTGCTTTTGAGGCTAAAAGCCGCGCATCTCATCAAACTTTTTAGAAAAGTCAAAGCATCCTTTCCTTCTGAGAATGCAATATTCCACAACACACGTGCTACCCCAGCCATTGTAACCCACTCTTCATTCAGCATGTTACCCCATAAACTTCCTTTAAACCAGTGATCATCAGACCAAAACTCTCTTTTACTCCTTGCTTACTCCTTCAGCTCCACACTTGCTCACTTTCTATCTAGTTTTGTATAAAAGTCAAGGTTAATGTGTTCAGGTTGCACATGTGTGTAACAGTATATGTGTCCTAATAACTTTTTGATCTACCTTTCAATTTCAACCAAACTTCATGCAGTGAAGAGATCCCAATTAGTTTCTGGAAGGTTTTATAAAAAACAGACTGCTACAGAAAGGAAAGAGACTCCAAAGGGGAAAGGAAGTATCACGAGACCTCCAAAATACTATCAAATGGCGAATCTATCAGGAGGGAGAAGCCATGAACAGTTCCCCTCTGGAGAAAAAAAGCTTCAGTTGGCACTTGCAGCTTTTTAAACCTCAAAATCAAATAACCACAAGTGCACCAATCTGTAGGAAATCAAACATTTTCAATCCCAGTGTTTGTAGGACCACGTCCTCAGATAAAGAGATTTGGAAGGTCGTGACAGGACTTGCACTGATATTTGTCATGTTTAGGCATTTCACAGCTACACAGCATGTGAATATCGAGGCCACAGATATGCAATTAGAATGCACAGAATAATCACAATAATTCTATTTGCTGCCTGATTCAGCCACTCTTGTTTTAACATATGTTAACTGGGACATGAAATACTCTATCCACAGAACAGGTTCAGCAAAGGTAGCAGTGGTGGAAGCTTCCTCACATTGTTCTACTGTTGACATCCACTGCTGGAATGTAGGAAAATGCCAGCCTGAAGCTCCATAGTTCATCCAGGATAACTGCTGCTGAGAGTCTGACTTCTGGGCTCAGGGGTTGATCAGGATAGTTTTAAGCTCAGGGAAACAATTTTGTGCATCTATCTGCCATTCCCAAGGAGCAAAATATTTCTAATTCAGCTAGTATCACAGACTCCACAGATTAAAAAAAAATGCATTCAAACAGTGTATTTTTTTCATTCTAGTAAATGCAGAAATATATATATGAGTCTAGTTTTCAAGGGCACATTCTTCATAAATGTGCATAAATGATTCAGGGATGTGTTGGTATCAATGACACTCTTATATTAATAGACTAAACCCCAAACAATCTAAGGCTGCCTTTTGAGTTTATACATCTAAAGTCAAGCACTTAAAAAACCATTTAATATTTATTTTCCATTTGGGTTTTCAGAGAAGACAAACACACACTTTCCACTGAATTCACTTGGTTGCTAAATACACATGTAAGCAGCTTCTATTAGACAATCAATTTGATAAAATATTGCAAAATTATTTCATTTAATTATCTTTTCTACATCTTTTTAAAAACACCAACTACTTTTCATTGGCCAATTTTAATTAATGACGAATCAAATGCAAACACTGGGACAATGCAGTGTTAATCTCTTCTGGATATTTTTTCTTCTTTTTTAAGTTTTATGCCAGTCTGTCAGCAATTGAGTGCCATGCAGGTCCTACAGTGGAAGGGGATTTGTGGTGGGAAACCTCAACTAGTTCTGACACTTTAGGCAACAACTAACTATACTGTGCCTGTAGCCATCAACCCCCATAAATACCAGTCACTTTCTTACCCTTCATAGTCTGGATTCAAGGAGATCTTTGGCTATCTTACTTGTAAGACTACAGGATTTCACCAGTTTCCCTCCCATCAGCTTGCTTCTACAGCTAAAGACTCCCATGGATACAAACTTGGCTGAGCTGCATGGTCAGCTGTCCGAAGAGTGCTATGGAACAAAGCGGTCAATCTAACACTCAAAGCCCACTCTGCAACAGGGCTCTTTTAACTCCTCTTACTATATTACAAATTTCTGTTCAAGCAGCATTTGGAAGAATGATGGTGTGGTCTTCATTTTCACAAGAACACTGACAGATCGGTACTGAGGTAACTCTCCCTGAGGAGGGCAACGCTGCTTGAAGTCACCTTCAGTGTGAATGTAAAAATAAAAAAGCATTTGAAAGAGAAAGCTTACTTAGCAGTTATTCCTTAGGGTTGGTTGTCTTTAAAACTTTCACTTCTCTTTCTCTGAATTTCTTTTTCGGGTTTCTTGTGGAAAGGGACAAAGAGTCACAGAGTGCACTTTGCCATTTAATAGTCATGCGAAAATGACAAGGGTATGAGTATAGGCCATAGACAAGAAAAAAAAGTCTCCAGCTTATGCACTTTGGGTATGAACACCTAAAATATCAATGTACATGGAGACAATACACCTCACAGAAAAATGCTTACCAATATTGTCAAGTACTCTAAACCTAACTGAGGATCCATTATGTTCTTCATTAAAACATGTACAGTTACATTTTAAAAATTTCCCTAAAACTAAAAAGGAGGCTCACACCAGCTTAACTAGATTGTTGTGTGACCCGGAGGCTGTCAATGAAGGTTTTAAGGGACATCTGTATAGCTGAGGGCCCAGAACTATGACAGCTTTGTGTCCTTGGTGGCCTCAGTTGTTCCTATGGACCAATGGCCAAACTGTTGTGCTGTAGTGTGACTGTCAGGTAGAGGTGTAAGGTCAGAAAATACCATGTGAAACCCTCATGTTTAAAATAGCATTTTACTAAGAGAATATACAACAGCAAATACTTTGGGGAAGTTACTCACTTTCTTTCTTCCAGCAGAGCAATTTCTTTCTTGACCTCATGGTACTCTTCTGCTATTTTGCAGTGCTGTTTGTACACCTGCATAGATTCCTTAGAGTCATGACAAGGAGGCAGTGGCTTTAAGAAAAGAAAAAAAGATATATATACATAAACTACTTTTAAATATTAGGAAAAATCACATTTTGAAAGGTACAAGATTTATCTTAATTCCTGTGAGAATACTTCAAGACTTTCCCCCTCGTCCCCACCTAACTTCAGGATACAGCCAAATATTCCTAGCAATGGCCTTTCATGGAAGGGAAAAAAACATTTCCCTGCATAAGAATATTCATAAACCTTCAAACCTTGTAAGATTTTTCAGAACTTTCCTGGTCACCTTTGCAAAGATTGTTCAAAGAAAGATTTCTCCCTTACTTCCCTCTTTTTCAGCTGTAGTGATATAAGAAAACTAAACCTGATGCATTGATCAGACCCATAAAATACATGAGCATGTTTTCACTGCAAGAAAACAATTCACAAGAAATTGCAGCACTGAGCAGAAGGGTAATTTGGCTGCAAATGAACTCTTAGCCTCCAATTCTGCAAGATGAGAAGACATGGAAAACTATCGACTAAGCACTCTTTTTTTCCATAGATGCAATGCTTATTCCAGCTTATTACTAAATGGGACAGGACCACGAACTGGGACATGAGCTGATTCTGCTGGACTCAACAGGAGTTATGATATTGCCTCCGCCAGTGCAGCCAAGATTTCATGATGGGTTCTATCCCAGCAACACCTCAAGCTGTAAGTAGTTTGCTCAAGATCATACCCAGTTTCTCTGCATCTCTATTCCCTGTAGAAGAAGGGGATATTTTAGTCAGCAGAAATTATGAGAGTTACATCAGCTATATTTGCAAAATGTTTTACATTTCCATGAGAAGTACAGGTGAGATTGAGAGTGGAGGGATGAGAGCAATTAAAAAAAAAAAAAATCAGATAAAAAAGACTCAGTGAGGGCAAAAGCACTGTACCTCCTAACCTAAATGCTGGCATTATTGCAGCAAGATTTTAAGTGTTTTTCAATGCACACTGGAGGTAATAAATATGGGAAATAAATTCTCTCTGTCCCGGGACACCTCATATATATTTCAAGCAAGATCTTGAAAATACAGTTTGGTTAAATGCTAGTGCTTTTTGCTCCTTAAGAAGAATGCAACTTAATTCAGGCTTCAGGCTTGACCGTCACATTTTGGCTATAACACTTTCAGGAAGCGTAGTATTTTTAAATTATTAGCTATGAATCAATTGACTGTAAATGAACTACAAATAGCATGCTTGAGCCACCTGTTTGAAGCAAAAGGAAGCACTTAAAATAGTTTCTTTACTGCCCAGTTAAAGAACATCCAATTGCCTTTCACAATACAAGCAGATTATTTTTTATTTCATGTTGTCCTACTTTGACTCTTCTCCGTAGTATATTCCTTCAATGACATTGTCAGGAAAAGAAAAGCATAAGTCTTCAGACTTCTCCTATTTATGATCTTGTAAACATTTCCTTTAAACTGGAAATTTAAATTTTACTGAACATATTCAGAGCCAAAGATTAAAAATAATTTTATCTGGGATGCAGGGTAAGTTGGCTTCAGATATACCCCAATGTACAGAGGTATCTAGTATATGAACCTTACAATTACTTGTAGAAGGTACGTGGTTCCTCACAGAAATTTTAACACAGACACTTGTTTTTCATGTTCTAAATGTAAAAATGCTGTGGCAGAATTGTTTCACAGCACATTGTTTCATTCTCTCTGAGCTTGGAGAATTTAGGAACCCAGGGAAAGGACAGTCCATTACTTGATGAATCTGGTCCCTGGGAAAGGGTTTTTCATTGCATTTCATTGTGGATGAGCAACAGCACCATTCATATAGCCAGCCAAATAATAACCATAAATTTAACAAGACAGAATATAGAAGTCTCAGTGCTGTAATCCAAGAATGCAAGGGTGAGCCAAAGTAGCATCTCTGGTATCTACCAGAGATCAGCAAACAACAAATGCGTCACAATAAAACAATTTTGAACAGTACCCAAGGGGAAAGTCCCCAAGCAGTGACACTTCAAAAGAAAAAAAACACTTTGCTCTTGCTTCCAACTTAGTTTCCACAAATCTAGCTGGTTTAAACCAGTTTAAAAATTAAAGCAGCATTCGGGTTCTATATTCCAGCTTCCCACTCAAAAGATATATATAGAGAGCTAAAAATTATCTAGTCATGCTGAGACTTAGTATCTAATTCCCACTTAGAACCAGTTGCTGACTTTCAAACCCCTTCCTATCACTGTTTCTTCTTCAGTGTCATTTTGTCTTACATTGATATTTTATCACTCAAAATAAACCGACAACAAAAGATACAGTTCACTAATATTCTGTTCATAAAATTCTTTTTAATCTTGTCTGATGCTATTAAGCACAATATCAAGAACTTTCTAAATTTTGAGCGTACTTTTACTTTAAAATGTAAATTTGATTATGTTTTTATATGACTAGATGATAGGAAAATTTAGTTTGGTCTTTTGCAGTTTTGCAATTTCTGAAAAAGGTTTTCAAGATAGTACCTACAGTGTTCATGTGTAATTTCTGGCCAGTAGAACATGAAACAGGCTTATGCATTCATTATTTAACAAACACCTCTACTGTAATCACAAGAAAAAATTGAAAGATGCAAGTCAGGACAGTTCTTTGCTGCCCACCAGAAAATGCAAGCCAACACAAAAGCACAGAAAAATTATTTCACCCATGTCTAACAGCCTACTTTTTTAACATAAAAAAGAGTGCAAAGAACTAATGATACATCTGGGATTGGGATAAATCAGGATAAAGCCCTGGAGGTAAGAGGGGCCCAATCAAGCTGGTTAATATTCAAGGATCACCTCCTCCAAGCTCTGGAATGATGCGTCCCAGCAAAGAGCAAGTCAGGCAAAAACTCCTGGAGGTCTGCATGGGTGAGCAAGGAGCTCCTGGACAAACTCAAACACAAAAAGGAAGCCACCCACAAGGGTGGGAGCAAGGACAGGTAGCCTGGGAGGGACACAGAAAATTTGTCCAATCAGCCAGGGATCACATTAGGAAAGCTAATGCCTGGTAGAATTAAAACTGGCCAGGGACACCAAAGGCAACAAGAAAAGCTTCTACAGGTACATCGGTGATAAAAAGAAGACTAGGGAAAACGTGGGTCATCTCTGGAAGGAAACAGATGTGAGTACCCAGGATATGGAGAAGGCTGAGGTATTCAATGACTTTTTCACTTCAGTCTTCACCAGCAAGTGCTCCAGCCACACTGCCCAAGTCACGTAAAGCAAAGGCAGAGACTAGGAAAATGAAGAACCACCCACTATAGGAGAAGATCAGGTTCATGACCACCTAAGGAACTTGAAGGTGCACAAGACCATGGGACCTGATCAGATGCATCCGTGAGTCCTGGGGGAACTGGTGGATGAAGTTGCTAAGCCCTGTCCATCATATTTGAGAAGTTGTGGCAGTCTGATGAAGTTCCCATGGACTGGAAAAGGGGAAACATAACCCCCATTTTTAAAAAGGGAAATAAGGAAGACCCAGGGAACTACAGGCCATTCAGTCCAACCTCTGTGCCTGACAAGATCATGGAGCAGATTCTCCTGGAAACTATGCTAAGGCACATGGGAAGGAGGTGACAGCCAACATGACTTCACTAAGGGCCAATCATGCCTGACAAATTTAGTGGCCTTCTATGATGGGGTTACAGCACTGGTGGATGAGGGAAGAGCAATTGACATCATCTACCTAGACTTGTGCAAAGCATTTGACAATGTCCCACACAACGTCCTTATCCCTAAATTGAAGAGACATGGATGTGATGGATGGACCACTTGGTGGCTAAGGAACCGGCTGGATGGTTGCACACAAAGAATTGTGGTCAATGGTTTGATGTCCAAGTGGAGACCAGTGACAAGTGGCATTCCTCAGGGGTTGGTACTGGGACCAGTGCTTTTTAACATCAGAGACAGGATTGAGTGCACCCTCAGCAAGTTTGCCAATGACACCAAGCTGTGTGGTGTGGTCGACACGCTGGAGGGAAGGGATGCCAAACAGAGGGACCTTGAGAGGCTTGAGAGGTGGGCCCATGTGAACCTTATGAAGTTCAACAAGGCCGAGTGCAAGGTCCTGCATGTGGGTTGGGGCAATCCCAAGCACAAATACAGGCTGGACAGAGAATGGATTGAGAGCAGCCCTGAGGAGGACTTGCAGGTAGTGGCTGACAAGAAGCTCAACATGACCCAGCAATGTGCGCTTGCAGCCGAGAAAGCCAGCCATATCCTGGTTGCATCAAAAGAAGTGTGACCAGCAGGTTGAGTGAGGTGATTCACCTCCACCTGGAGTACTGTGTTCGGCTCTGGGAACACATAAGACATATGAAGGACATCAACCTGTTGGATTGTCCAAGAGGAGGGCCATGAAGATGATCAGGGGGCTGGAGCACCTGTCCTGTGAAGATAGGCTGAGACAGTTGGGGTTTTTCAGCCTGGAGAAGAGAAGGCTCCGGGGAGACCTTCCAGTACTTAAAGGGGGCCCACAGGAAAGCTGGAGAGGGACTTTTTACAAGGGCATGTAGTGATAGAACAAGGGGTAACAGCTTTAAACTGAAAGAGGGCAGATTTAGGTTAGACATTAGGAAGAAATTCTTCACTATGAAGGTGGTGAGGCACTGCAACACATTGCCCGGAGAAACTGTGGATGCCCCAACCCTGGAAGCGTTCAAGGCCAGGTTGGACAGAGCTTTGAGCAACCTGGTCTAGTGGAAGATGTCATGGCAGGGGGGTGGAACTAGATGGTCTTTAAGGTCCCTTCCAACTCAAAACATTCTATCATTCTATGATCTGTTCCCACCAAGAGAAGCATTTTCAGGAGATGGCAGGGAAAACTGAAAAACAAATGCAGAAAGAGAAGCAAAACTTGCTTGTTCCAAAAAGGTAACTCCAACTAGCCAACAGATGTTTGCAATATTAACATAATTACACAGAAAAGGAAACAATAGCAGAATAGTAAGTTATTGGACTAGTCCATACTTATCTAAATGGGAATGAGTGGAACCTATAATGGGAGGAATCAGTGAGTACAGGCTCCTGTTACAGAAGCAAATCCTGCAATTAAGAGGTCTTGTACAGTTCTGCTTAGAAAACCTGAAGTCCCTTGCCTCAGTTGTAAGACTGGCCCAGAGCCTCACCAAAGATTAGAAACATTTTTCCCATTTCCACTTTGCTGAAGACAGGTTTGTATAGTCTTTTATTGTGCCAGCATCACCTTTCATTCAAATAGCAGTTGTCCTACCTGTTTTACCCCTGAGATGTATGTACAGAGGGCTGTCATATACCTTCCAACACCTACGTCTCAGTAAAGCTGCATTCCTCTAAGGCATCCCAGATTAAATTTCCATTTTCCCTAGCTCATCCAAGCAGTCTTTCTCTGCTCTCCATTCTAGTTGGAATGCCTGTGGCCAGGCCATGGGAAGTGCTGCAGATGCTACACTGATGGCATTCCTGTGGCAGAGAAAAAGAACCGGAATTCCCAGTAGAAAGCACTTTTCATCCATGAAGTCTGTATACTATTTTTTTGGTAAGAGTTTGCTAGTTTACGTAGGTGACTAATTGCAACAGGCTTTAATAAAGTTCAATTTGCAGTATATAACTTTTTCACTCAGAAGCCAACAACCATACTTTAGTGTCTCCTTAGGACAGTCTGAGCTTGTTATTTCATGAAGTATCTTGCCTGTCCATAAATTAATATATATAAAAGCATATCTGCTACATAAGCAAAAAACACCCCTGCCAAAGAAAGTTATATTTACTGGCAACAGTTGCTACTTTTAATCCTGCTTATTTCAGGCTTCAGTGTCATCCACCCTCATTTTCCTGTGCTGGCAAAATATGCACACACAACACCTCTGGTTTGTTCACAAAGCTCGTACAAAAGCTGCAGCTCTCAGCCATACTAGTGGTCTATCCTACTATGCCAAATTTTCAACACAGTCTGATTTTTCTTTGTATTTTGTTGAATAACTCACTGTGACACTGATAAACTTTTTATGGAATCCAGCAAGTAGATACCAAGAGATCCTGTTATAGGCTGTTCTGTAACTGCACATATGTATGTACATCTTTACAAGACATATGCACTACTTATTTAAATCTTTGTTTGGAATGCACATATGAAAGATGTTGGAAGATGTTAATGAAGAAATAAAAAGGCCCTGAGCCTGTTTTTTTAGACAGGTTGAAGGAGCTGTTCTAACTAAAATCTTTGCTGGGGTACACAAAAGGACAGTTTTCAGGAATTTTTTTACTTCATTCACATGACAAAGTGCATTTTGCCTTGCCATCTGAATATCAGCATTCCATATGCACAAATGTTGTATAGTTGATAGTGTCACCCAAGTGTTCAAAAACTTCAGAAGATTTTACTTCTTAATTCATCTTCATTTGTTTGCATTTGCTTTCAGTTCTACTGTAAAAAAAATATCAAAGATTTCTCCTGAAAAGGCTGAATTTTAAAGGAAAAAATTATCATGCAGTTTTGCCAGCTGAGCACGTAGACTTGCCTAAAAGTCAGTCTTTTGCACTGGTCTCACTTTTTGTAAATTTGGTAATTTTCAACTAAACTGTTCTGGAAAACCAGAAAGTTCAGCGCCAGTATTTTGCACATGGGCCATGTTCATTATACGGCCTTATGTACTCTTCCATGATGGAAGAAACCACACGTTTCCAAGCTGCATATTGCAGCTGCTTTTTTTGTTTGTTTGTTTGTTTGTTTGTTTTTGTTTGTTTGGTTGGTGTTTTTTTTTGTTTTTTGTTGTTTTTTTTGTGGGTTTTTTTTGTTTGTTTTTTTTTTTTTGTTTTTGTGGAGCTGGAATCAAACAGTTCCAGCTACCTGTTCTAGGATATATCTAGCTTAGTCTAATTTTACTATGAAAGTAAGCCGTTCTCTTTTCTTCAAACAATTCAAGTCAACTGGATGAGACCAATTGAGAGTTCTGCTTTCCTTTCCTGGGAGTTGTTCCATTCTTTACTAACCTTAGTATGATGTTCTGACTGTGTAAACATCCATGTCTTCATCATCTAATCTAAGAACATAGTTATCACAGCAGCATTATAGCAGACTTATCAAGTTCATAGGCAATCACATCTAGATATAGAGTATCACGGTACCTAGGAATTCTCTTGGAATTTAATACATATTAAAAAAAACACAGCATACCCTTTAAAAACACAGTATACTTTTAAACTTTCTAAAATAATTTGCATATCTAACAAAAGTCTTGGCAGTTAGTAGAAGAAATAGTTCCATTGAAGTTCCAGAGTAAACAGGGTTTCTGTTAAATGCTAGTATCACACAACAATCTGTCCCTTGAGTAATATTTTCATAGCTTCTTTTGTGTAGACATTTCCCACTAAAGCATGAAAAACTACCCCTTGACTTAACACAAACTGATACTATAAATGGCTGGAGCCTTTTCTCTGTTGCAGGAACTTTACAGTCATCTATCTCCATTGATCGCAACAGATTCATAATTCAAAATAGAATATAAATGCCTCTCTCAAGCTCACGATTTCATGAGAAGAGATGATAAAGAATTACAGAACACCCTGTGCATCCATATGTGACTTATGTTCTTCCCTCTTACGCATCAAACTCCCAGCTGGAATAAAGACTTTAATGGAGAAGAGGGAGATAAACTGAGCAAGTCACAGGAAATGCTACAACAGGACAGACAACACACAGAGCATAGTAATGCGGGTACTTAACACTAGATACCTTCCTCCATGTTCAGTGACCTGAACAACAAGGCCTTAGATGCTGATGTACGCTTCTAATTATAGCAGATAACCCGTAGTAGAGTGTCTGTCAGAAGGGCCACCACCCACTATGCAGCTAATCAGGGCAGTGCCTTCCGAGGCTGAGTCCAACTTTTACACAAGGCAAAGGTTAACGTTTCCCAATAACAAACTGACAGACGTAGCAAGCCTGCCCTTGCTGCACTGCCCACGACACTGCTCACACAAGGGCGGTGAGGAAATGGCACTGAAGGCCAAATAAAAAAGTGCTTTATCCTCATTCAAAGTGTTGCTCGTCAGTGGGAAGAGAATAATTTCCAATACTGCAAAAGGAATTCAAAGCAAGAAGCTTATTAATATGAGCTTTGTTTTATTGGTAGCATATCAGCAACATCGTAGTTTTTTTAATGATAAAGTTGCAAAAAAGACCTTTTCCTGCATATAGCTTAGACTGCTCTGTTCTCATATATAGGGCTTTTCTGTCTGGTTTGACCATACAGTCATTTTTTGTTTAAAGTTAAAAAAAAAAAACAACACCAAAACAAACCCAAAACAAAAGCAAAACTTTTGAGTTAGAGAGTTGATATTCTTTTCCTACAAATTGCTTCTTGGAATTTTTTCCTTTCAGAGTGGTAGCATTCAAAAACATAGTTGGAAAATACAATATTTTGGGTCTGAACCTAGCTGGATCAGAACACTAGACTGATCATTTTTATTCTGCAGAAAGAAGCTGTAATTTTCAGCTAGGATTGTCCTTTAGTAAGAGTCCTTATAGAGAATTAGCTATCTGCAGTTAGCCTCCTAGAAATACCTCTCATCCAGCCAAACCTACCTCTACCTCTGTAAAGCTGGTGCTTGTGCTTGGACAGCAGGGTTTACTACCCTGTCAGGGGGAGGCTGCCCCGAAATTTGTCCTGCCATCAGATACCAGCGCCTGGGGAGCAGGTATGGTAGGATCGTGGTAGGAAAAGTGGGAACACTAGGTAATACCGCTCAAACAGCCAAGTTGTCTGCCAGAGCCTAACGTAAGGAGGACAAGGGCTTGAAGCTTAAAACAGAGGTGCAAATTGCTTGGTACTCAGGCTGTGGTCTGCTGCCTGCATGCATAAAATTCTAAGGCTCTGATTTTACAAGTCACTCGGTGAACTTACATAGCTTTCAAGCTGCTTTCAAAATCCAGCCTGAAGATCAGGCTTGGGTTTTCTTCAGTTTTTTTTTAAAACAGGTTTCAATTTTTTCCTTTGTATGTTAGAAACCTGGGAAGTTGCTACCTTTTGTTTGTTTAAGTGCCTATCATTGCATAGCCACCTACCCTGCATTTATAGTTCGTTTCTTTTTAAGATACAAATGCTTTTGACTGTATTTATGGCACAGTGATGAAAATCTTGTGGCTGTAGATGTGATAATTTTATTAAGAAAATAGGTACCAGCAGTCTTACAAATTCAAGCATTTCAGGCTGCTATGCCACAGGTGATTAAAGGGTTAGTTTACATGACACTTCATGTGTGCTGCTTTATACTAGCCAGCTCTGGGACAGAGAAAAGCATGGATGGAATGACAAGGGACACCACCATTCAGTACTGCAGATCCTGGTGAAGCCCAGGAAATAGTTTGCTTCTGTAATACAGGAGCTACCTCTGTCAAGGCTGGTGTGGTTACATTAACATAAATCGCAATCACATGCTATACAGGGCTAACACACCCTTAGCAGTCTGGATTACACCAATTTAAAAAAGTAATTAATAAGAAAATGTAACTAGGTAATTTATAACTTTGTTACAGTTATTGCTTGTTTGAAATTTTAAAGCACTGTAAACATAATGTATTTACATTAAATTGTTACAACTTTAAGCTGTGATCCAGATTGACAAAAGCAAGGAAATTCAAGTGTTGATTGCTAAAGCTAAACGAACTGTTACCTCTGCATCAGCTCAAAACCCCGTGTTGACTTAACTGCCTCTGGCTGAACATAAAGGCATCAAAATCTAAATATGCACATAAGCTTGAAAAGCTAAATGATGAAGCTCTACCACTAAATCTATACTTTTGAGTGGCTGAGTCGCCCAGACAGCCCTTATAAGTTATCCTTTCAACTACCTCAATAGTCTAAGAAAAAGTTTCTGAAGGATAATAAAAAGAACATTATTTGAATCAAAGCCTCTGACTGTTTCTTTGAATTTGTTATCATATAGAGATCATGAGAGTAAAGAAAGGTTCTCTTGAAAAAAAGGTCAGGTACTTAACAGACCAAGAAGGTGCACTTAGCAGAACTGCTCTAGTGTGTACTTTAAAAACTTTTACTGAAGGGCTATGATTTATCCAGTAGACATGAATGCTTCCAGAGCTGTAATTTTGGTCTATCGTGAAATTACACATTTAGAGTACACTATATGTTCCAGAAATGGGTCATAAAAGTCCTAATAAAAAAATCATCACTTGGCCTGAGAAGTACCTACATCTAACACCAGTAATTTTGTTTTTATGTAACAACAGCAATAGTGATAATCACACTTTGCTCTTTTAAAGCAGTCTTTACCTGCTGATCTCAATGCTCTTTTAACAAAAAAGGTAAAAATTATTAACCTCATTTCAGAGATGAGCAGAGCGATGAAGCGACTCCTCCAGGATCACACAATGTGTCACTGACAGAATGTTGGAAACAATGCAGGTTCTTTACTTTCAGTTCAGTGCTTCAGCCACAGATCAATACTGTTTTTCTCAAAGTGAATTCTTCGGAGGGAAAAAATATTGATCGTTTTTTGCTGCACTGGAAGATCAGCGGAATAAAGAGGCCAACATACCACCCTGTTCCTTTCAGCCCAGATCTTAAGTTGCTCTTCGTTTCTTTAATCTTGCCTAGCTATGCCCAAGGAACCTGTCCCTGTTCTCAGGGTTAGAGCAGTAGAGCAAGAAGAGTCTCTGTCATCCCCCATGCCTTCCTCAGTCACCCTTTTGATGACAGCAGCAGGAGAGAAAAGTCAGCCTTCTCAGTCAGCAGCCCTCCAGTGTTGTCTCACCACTCGATGGGGACAGGAAGGATGACATTATTGGACAACATGGTCTGCTAATGCCTTTCTCAGTTTACACTCAGGAAACAACTGCCTTCATATTGAAATATCAGAGGAAGCCTAAATGCTCCCGGGAAACAGATGATCTGAAGTAGTTTACAAAAGCCAACAAACACTCCAGGACCACCACAAAGGAAAGGGAAATAATCCCTGGATACAGAACTGGCTCTGTGCCTGGTGAACCATGGAGATGCCATCAACTGCTGTCTGACTGTCCGGTATATTGGGGCTCCATTGTGCTATGCTGACAAATCGGACTGGTCACAAAATGATTCACCGTTTTTATCCCATGCTGTCTGCAGAGACCTGCTAGGGCAACCATGAGGGTTGCTGGCTACGCGGCATGAACTAGGGTAACTTTGAGGAGGCTCTCATCAGTCCTGATGACTAGCTTTAGTTACCCAAGAATAGAGAGAAGATGGCACTACAAAATACAAGTTTTTATTCTCCTGGACTGCTTCAGAGAAAGCTGATCATATCAGTTTCAGCACAGCCTGTAGGCATGAAAATATATTATCTGGCTCATTCCTTCTCCCACCAAAACCACAGGAACCCTCTTAATTGCAGTGCTACAGTACATGCTGTGTTTTGCACAGGAATTGAACCCAAAAGTTAAAAGGCAGATGAGGTTGTTAAAATAATAATTTCCATGCAGTTGGTTTAAAAATGACAAATCAATTTTTCCACAGATCTTGAAAAGACAACATTTTCTTCTATGGAAATACACAGTCTGATTAAATGTTAATAGATTAGAGAAGCACCACTAAAAACTTTCCCTTTAGTGTGACAACCAGAGTTTTTTAATCATAACTATGGTGAATGTGAAGTAGGACTGTAGTAAAAAAAATATAAAATGCTTACCTGCAGCTGCTGATCTAGTTCTGGAAATGCCAAAGGGAAGTTTTCAGACGAAGCGTCATCTAAAAGGTAAACATGATGTTAAAAGTCAACATCTACCAAAAAGGGCATTTCAGATTTAATGTAGTTTAATGTAGTTCTACATTGCATACATTTACAATAATACTGGGATCCTGCAAACACCTCTCCATCTGCTTATCTTTCTACGCTTGAGATACCTTAATAGACTCCTTGAAAATACTAGTGAGTTGGCAGTAAGAGAAAGATTTAGGTGCTGGAAAGACAGCCTATTTTGTATTGCAGTGATTAAGAAACAAAACAAAGCAGTTAGTGCAGTAGAAGATGTGATAATTTAATAAAAACAGTAAATCCAAGCAATCTTTCCTCTCGGGCTCTCCATTACACTGCAAAGAAAAGAATCTTCCAAGGACAGCACCCTTGCTACCAAAGACTTCATTATTTCAATGAAGGGAAAGATACCTTCCCCATCACAATACAATGACTTCCCAGGGTTTAACCAACAATAACAGAAACCTCTCACCACCCAAAGGCAACCACAAGAACACACAAACCAGCCTGGAACAAGAAGACTGTTACCTACAGAGATGTGATTAGAAAGAGGAAGGCACCACAAATTTCTCCATACTGCAAAATAATGTCTTTATTATAACCTGTAGATAACAGTTCTTACGGGCTAGCGTTAGTTCATCCATGACAACAAGCCAAACCCTGTTTTTATTTATTCCTTTATTTTTAGTACAGGCTTCCAGCAAAGGTGGGACAGACTGTGACAGTTACGTCAGTGTTGTGATGTGGACACCTGCCCACTAGTAGCTGGACTGAGATCAGAAATATGAATCATACTTGGTAACGTCACAGCTAGCCAATGCAATATTTCTTTCTCAGTGACTTTCACACTATCAGTTTTGCATCGGATTGTGTTGACTGTTTATGCATCTTACTACAGGTTACAGGAGGTGAAGAGAAGGTTACTATTAGCTAGCTTGCAGAGTCAGTTATTTGTAATGTGTCAAAATTAAACAAGCACGGCTCTCATAGGAGAAAATTGCTAACACAGGTCAGATCCTGCAACCTGCTCTATGCTGGCAGACTTGTACACTACAACAAAACCTCAATAAGGCTAAGAGGACCACGTATCAAAGCAGGATTCTGAATACTCTTAAAGAGTACAGACTAGGATTTAAATTATTTGTCAAATATTTGTTATCTCTTTAGCCTGCCCTCAGTGGTCATCCAGCCAAGTAGGTTAGGGGGAAAAATTAAAGTAAGTCATCTTATCCTATGAAGAATAAACATTCTGGATAACACACAGTCTGACCCTTACTTCAACTAACATAGTTAGACCTGTGCCCCTCTAGGAAGGGATGCCCAGAACAGAAAAAAAATATATACAGTGATACAGAGGGCAAAAGCAAAAGCTTTGGAACTTCCTCAAGAAACAAAGTGAAGTTCTATATTACAATCTTATTGCAAGGGGTAAGGGTCTTGCAAGTATTATCAAAAAGCCATAACCCCCCTCCAACTTCATTTTGCACACCATTCCCAAACATGTCCATTCTGGAAAACACTTAATTTGCTTTAATTGTACAGAATTGTATCATGTAGATATGCAAGTGTTTACCTTTAATTTGCTGTTGCTTTCTTGTACAATATTTAAAAATAGACTAATATTCTAAAAGAAGAAAGATGAATCATATGGCAAAGCTAAAAGGAAGGACGGAATAGGACTCAGTCAGACTAGGGGTACAGCTGCTCTACAAATATTTGGCTGAATAGCTGTTAAATATTCTGACAGAGATATTGGACCAGAGTCGTGGACAGCAGTTAAGCTGCTATTTGTTTTGACAATTCCAGCAGTACAATCTTTGGTACAGTAGCTTTTAGGAGGGACTGCAAATATTTTTAACTTAAGAAAAACAAAGCAAAAGCAACCCCAAGAATTTTAAGGAAACATCAGCTAATAATTATTTTTTCGCTGCATGGGATATTAATAAGAAAACAAATTTGATGCAGTATCAGAATATTAGAAAATATATTGGATTATCTTCAGAAAAGAATCAGTAAAAAAAAAGTTTGAAAATACTTTTAAAAGGATGGAATATATAGAGAAATTACTATAGAGGAAATCCTTTCAATAAACAGATGTTCCCTGCTTATTTTTTGAACTCGAGTGACTGAGTCAATGGTACTAAAAATAGAACATACTGGTATCCTAACCATTATGGCATACCATAGTACATTTTATAATGGGCCTGCCCTAGCATCTATTGAACAGCTGCTAGGGTTTTTTTTAGTTATGCTAGTTTAAGACTTGTTTAATTCATCATCTGATGTGTAGAACATCATCAAGAAAAGTTGGGGACTTCAGTTGTTTGACATTTTTCTGAGTTCCTAATTCTCTTAAGCTCCTCTGAAGCTTTCAGCTGAAGTATTTAGTTTACAAAGATAAATAGAAATGCTCACAGCTAACTGCGCTCTGGTTTCCACAAAAAGAACAACAAAAAACTTTCCCCACAGCTTCCAGTGAAATTACTGCATCATGTCAGTCTGTATTTCACTGTTGTCAAAGTAACAACCACAACAATAACAACAAAACCCACTTGGTCAAATCTAAACACATTTAGATTTCACACAAGGGGAAAACAAATGACAGCAGTCATTCACCTCCTAAAACTTTTTTGAGGATGTTTTCAGCAAGTCAAGAGGAAAGACATAGTCTTGCATTTTCTTCCAAAAGAATCACTATTGCAATATTGGATGCTACACAAGAGATCAAACAAAATCACACTGGTTTCTAGCCTTAAAAATCTATGACTCTGAAAATCAGAAACATTGAAAATTCTAGAAATTCAGAGAAAATCTTCTGAAGATCAAAAGACTCTCATAACGGTCCTTACCTGTCTGCATTTGTCCTTTCCTATTCTACATCTCCTTAACAGAACTCAGAAATAACTTTTTTTCTCCTTTTCTTAATTTATAACCAATATTTAAGTGCCTAGATTGTCATAAGGAATCACTGATATAATCAAAGGGCCCTTTATTATAAAGCAGCCTTTCTGTACCACAAAACCCTGAATATGACTAGGCTGATTCTTCACCAGATACAAACAGCACCTCACCCCTCTGGTCACTATTTTACTGCTCCCTTCCCTGTCACTTGTAAAGAAAAGGGATTTATAATTCAAGCTAGTTGTTGAAAACACATTTTTATTAAAAATAAAAATATAAAAAAATCAGAGACTGCAACTTGCTGGACCTGAAAGTAAGTCAAGATTCTGGGCAAAAGAAAACGAGAAAGGAGGAAAAACGTACGTGTTAATGTTATGGCCATCCCAGAAAACTCAAAAGCACTAATCTGTGATGTAAGAGTCAGATCAGGGACTTCATTACAGCCACCTAAGTTAAAGTATCTGTCACACTATTTCTAAATTCACAGCACTTCCTGATTTCCCACAGATCCTGAAACTAAATTTGGTCTCTGTTTGAAAGTGCACTAAAGGTAAAGAGCTGTACCCTGATTACAAGATGAACTTTCTGCACATATAGTTGATGGTTTTTTAACCAAAGACTTGGTTCATGTGTATGGAATAGTTTGATTTTCGGGTTTGTTTCATCAGGTTCACACATTTACTTTGCTTGTTGCTGAAAAGTATCATTAGAACAGAGAGCATCTGAGGGGTCTCCAGGGAAATCATTTCATCCTTTTGCTTTCCATCGGCTGCGCTGAGACAAAGTACCCTTCTATGTCAGAGCCAGCTCTTTGACCATTCCTACAGCTAAATGAAGAACATAACAAAAGAGCAAGCTCCCTAAGCATGCTGCACAGCCCGCACACCTTCATGCTGAAATGGCGTGATGAGCAGCTCTATGTAAGGACTGCGAGGCTGAGCTGCTCAACCTGCAATGTCCAGGTGAAGTCCTGTCTCTCTGCTGATAGCACCTATTAGTACAAACATGGGATGGGTTTCTGATGTGGGGTACAAATATCCACACAAGCCATCTGATTTAGAATGTTGTACTGTATTTAGACGGACTGTCTTCATACAAAAGGTTTACTACTTCTCAGCCATGTCCTGATGCATTCAGTCCCCTGATACATGCTAATGTTGCACGTTTGAGAATGAATCAAACTTCCTGGAGAACTTCACTTATTTAATCATGTTTTGGCCTTCTGGAGATCACCATAGCCCAGACTTCCATCATGTAGATGAACGAGCCAAATCCCTCATGCTTCACCGTCTGACTGACACAGTGTCTGGTACAATGAAGTGTAACACCCCAGTCTCTTCCTATTTGGCTGCTCCATTTAGCTGAACTGTGAGTTATGGGCAATAGTTAATGAATAAATACTTGAACAACAACATCTGATTTACTTGAAGTATAAACTTGCAAATTAGGATTTCGCTAGGATCTTCGCAAAGATAGACAGAAATAGAACATAAAAATTTAAATGTGTTGAAAGCACATTAAGGTTGCTAAATCAAGCACTCAAAATTTAGGAAATGCCAATCACAGCTCTGCTTCCTTGAGTAACTGAGTTATGATCCAGTCTTTAATTATACAATCAAGTACTATTTTTTTCTCCTACATGTGTGGGCAAGTGTATTCAGATCTCTTCCTCCTAAATTAAAGAATTAAATAGGTAACACAAGTAGGCTGTTATCCTGTAAGTAGATCAGCCCTTACACAGGAAAAGTGCTCAAACTCAACTGCAAGCACTGCAGCTCACAGTGGGACAGCACTGGCCAACTGTGTACTGGGGTCCAGTCTTGGCCCCACGAGGGCCGTGAGATCCAGCAGCTCCAGCCCTGGTTACTGACAGACGAGCATAGACTCATCGAATTCATCCTGGAAGGCTGTGTGGCTAAGTGACTGCAACTTGGCACTGCTGCGTGAAGCTCCCAGGCTTCTATTCACAGCCCTGCCTGACATGACCTTATACAACCTCGCAGTTACCTCACTTGTAAAATTGTGGGGAATGGTCACTGCCTGGCCCAGGAATAGGCTATGAAGGCTTGCTCAATAATAAGAGTTGTGGACCTCCCAAAAATAGAAATGGCCCATGACAGAAGAGAGAAGAGCAAAACCCTCCTACTCCATATACCTTCACTTAAGCCTCAAGCATCCTCTGATGCATTGCCACTATTCATTTGCGGGTATCTCACCTAAGTTCCTGTCTAATTTCCCAAAGATCAAGCCACTCACTTGTAGGTTGGGCGTAATTTTAGGAACTAGCTCTGTAAATTTTAGCCATGTATTTTAGCAGTCTTCACTGGTTTTCAACAAATACGTTATCTGCTGGAAAGCCTCCGTTGCCATTACAACAAGAATGAGGATGTAGTAGGGATTTGAAGGTTGCTATTGAAGAAGCAACCATTGCAAAACAGTCTTGCATGATCAACCATAAAAGCAAAAATTCTTCACGGTCAGTAGGGTAACAAAGACATAAACAGGAGTAAAAGAAGTCATTTGCTGTGCTTGCAAAAATATTACACTGTTCCGCTGTCTGTCAGTTTCATTAGAAGATGTATGTCCCACCTTTGTTATCAATGATTTTTCTGGAGAGTGCTATCAGAGGTAGATTAATTTCAAACAAAAAAAAATTACTAGTAATTTCAAAACCAATCATTTATCACCACATGTCACTAGCAGACCTTTTCAGCTAGATTCAGCCTTCCCTTAGAACTATCACACAAAACAAATCCACTTGTCTAAATTTAGTAAAGTTCCTGTTATAATCATTGACCCTTAATATATTCAGTAAATATGAGTTAGTGATACAAATTAGGACATATTGAATTTCACTGGTTTAATTGAATCCATGCTGATAAACTACAATGAACTTTCTATTTGGGAACATTTACTAGAATTTGGGAACACCGTATTCAGTTTAACTTGCATTCGTTTTCAAGTTATGTAAGATAGGCTGAAATAATAAGTTTCAAACTCATTAATTTTAAACGGTGCTTTAAATCAAACTGGAGCAATACGGTGTGCAGATACACACTGGGAAACCTGTTTGATGCCAGCTTATTGAATTTGAGTGAAAGAGTCAAACCTAGGTATCTGTATATACAGGAATAAGAGATACACAATAAAACTGTCTTCTTGCATAGCACCGGCTGATGGGCTGTTTCTGAGACTTTTAAGGAACTGGTTAGCCTACTTTCATGGTAAAAATACTGCACAAGGCTGGCCAGGATTTCAGTCGTCAGGGGTTAACTGACAAATAATATAACACAATTAAACTATTTCTTGTATACTCAGGATAAGCCAGCTCCGGTCTTGTAGGTTAGTTAACGCGAAGTAATCTCTTCTCATGGGTTGAGAGCAGTTTCTCCTTTCACTGCTCCTCACACCCAGTGCTTGGTTACAATCCTAGCCAGTGAGATAATCACCACCCAGAAGAAACATTCCATTTCCCCTTTTTATATCTAGTTATGCTGCCAGTTCCTCCGAGTAAGCAGTTGTACAGCCCCCGGAAGGAGAGCGCAGCCTTTCTGGGTGAAATCTGTCACTGTGCCTTTCAAGTGAGGTAGAATTTAAGGAAAAGCTTGAGTCAGACGAATTCCCTTACCCTGGTGAAAAGCTTTCTGTATATACACTAGCAGTACACGAGCCTCACCTGATGTTTTACTATCGCACTTAAAGCAGGTAACTCCTGTTTGAACACAAAACAATTATCCTTGTCTAGGAGGAAAAAAAAAAAATATTAAAAAAATAAGGAGAAAAAAAAAGCTAAGTATGGAATAACTGAAGGTCTATCTGTTAAATGTTTTTGCAGTTTATCTTAAAAAACCAAAAGTGTTAAATAATTATTTGTACTTTCTTGATTCAACTATGGTTTGCTGGAAATTTTCAAACCTGATCAAAGTTTATTTCTTTTTCCTTCTGTAAATATATAAAATATAATAACCATGTTCAGGCTCACCACTAAGAGAAGCGATGGAATTCTTGTGACATGGTAAAAGAGTATGCTGGTTTAGACATCCTGGTATCCCCCAGGGGGATGTGATGCAGAGGAGAAGATGGCAAATGCTTTACTGATTGCTGTTTAGTTTTTTCTGTACTCACAGAGATTCTGGGTTGCATACTGCAGGGGCACACACATATATATGTATATATATACAATAAATGCCTTGAAAGTATGGAAAAGTTTAACAAAAGTCACAGGAAAAGATTACCTTTATGTAATTGAGTTTATTTCTCTAAATGTTAAGAGAAAAGCTGGAATTAGCAGGATAGAAAAGTAAAAAATAAAGTATGATGCAATGTTAAGGAAGCTAGGCTTCCTGCCTTTCATGTCCTCTTCTTCCAAGCTATTCACAACCTTGTCATTTCCTACTGCCGTCTCTTGTCACAAGCCACTCTACCGTCTTTGATTTTCCCATGGTCTCAGCTTTCCCTGACTTGCTTTCATTGTCTCATATAAACATTCTTTTCCATAATCTGTAAGAGCACTCCCCTTTCTTTTACATCTCCCTTCATGACCTACCTTTGCCATAATTCCTCTAAGAAATTTACCATGTTACTATATCTTTAGGGATGAAAATGATTCTTTATTACTTTCTGTAATAAAAATGTAATTACCAATTTTTTTTAATTAATGAGAAAGGCAACACAGACAGCCACATGTGCTTCTTTATATTCCTTGTCCCAATCTTTCTGTGTCACTCATCTTTATGAGCTGAAAGTTATGTGCAATAATATACGAAGATGTTTGTTTTCAAATTCCCTTGCTTAGGGAATGAGATTCTATTTCAGGCTTGTAGCTGAAAACTAACATTGCACAACAACTAGCTAGGAAAGATAATGCATATCCTAAAATATTTCTTAAATGAGGAAATCGCATTCAAGCTGAGACTATTCACACAAAGCCCAGGAAGTGGCCTCACACATTATCCTGCAATGCATACCGTCACATAAAGCACTCATCAGCAGTGGGACAGTTATTGTTATCAGAGATCCTTATATTTCATGCCATAAACACATCTCAGCCCCGACTTCAGCCATTCACCTTTAGCAATAGCACAGCCAACTTCACAGCTCCCAGTTTACTTTATTTCATTCTGACTTTTACTGTTTGGCAACAGCTCGCTAGACCTTAATAATATTTAAGGTGTAAACTAATAATATTTGTCTATTCCACAGGCCAAAGGTTCGTGCGTGTACAGGGTATGTTTGGGGAAATTAATGTTCAATCAGCACTAGCTGACAGGATGAACGTCAGTTAAATTTCTGCTGCTTTCTCAGGGAACATACCATGTGGGGCATCCGTTTCCTGAAACCTTTCACCAAGCTGGGCACGTGCAGCACTTTCCAACCTTCCTGCTGAAAGGAAAGTCTCATCCTGCTCTAGCCTCATCCTCAGTACAAAAACGTCCTTTTACTTTTCTTCTTTTAAAATTCTTTAAAATCAGACATACTGCATTTGCAGGTAAATTAAATGGTTAATTACAGTCCTAAGTACATTCCACAAACCACTGAAAGAAAGCCAAGATCTAACCTGTCAGTCCAATGGGTTAAGTCTAATGAAATTGTTAATGGAAACATTAAAAGATATCAGGCAGGAAAACTGATCACATGCTATCATTCAGGAAAAAAACCCACCCATGACACTGGACTCCATTTGATATTGTAAACACTGGTAAGAACATGTAAAATGTAAAAGCAATTATTTCATTGCGGTTTAGTCTATAAATTAAACTGTACCTGGGGAGTCATTCAGGCTGAAGGCAATTCGTACTGGCTTATCAGCAGGTACCCTGGCGGTGGTGATCATGTGGGCACTTGAGTCAATGCTTTTACTTGTTTGTTCCAGCTGCAATAACACAAACAATATATTTATTACAGAGCATGTGACACCATTCAACAAATGAGTTTTAATGCTTTTCATGCATTCACAGCTACCTTTCTCATTCTAGCTAAGCACCGTTTAGAATCAAAGTCAAGGGAGCGCCGTTTCACTTTTCCATTTAAAAAGGATTTAAGTGAAATCCAGTGCAGAGACTGCCTTTCTTTTGCTATTTACAGATTAGAAAGAACAATGGCAAAGGAAGCATCCCCTCTCCTCACCTGCTTGCTCCCCGCCATTGCCCCTTCAGCAAGCCTTGACTCACTCGTGGCAATGCTGCCTGGTTCTGAAGGTGAAGAAGGAAGAAGGGGTGGGGAGTTGAGAGTAACATGACCCCAAGTCTGCCATGTGATTGGAAACGTGCACACCACTCTACATGGTGTCAATGAGGAGGCACCCATCCTCCTACCTTCCACCCATACTCCCCCAGCCAAATTGCGCCTGGTAGTCACACCCTTAATGGTCAGAAAGTTACTGGGTCTCCAAACCTTGATGGTGATTCTTCAGTGGAACTCTGTGCAGGTGAAGGGGTCTGTCTGCATGAGTTTGACTCCTGGATTGGGACCTTATTCAGTCCTCGGTCTTTCTTCTGAGACCAGTTCCAAAAAGTGGCTTTACTGAGATGAAACCCTGTCCGTTAAGAAAACTGCTAGTTCATTTTGAGCAGGGCACTAAAGAACTGTTGAGCAACAAAAGAATTAGCTACTACTGATCTGTAATGGTATAATTAAAGCATCTCTAAACACTCGGAAGTTGTACTCGGAGCTCTGCTATGTGTATTTAACCTTTTGAATTAACAGTTTTGGTTAAACTGAGTGCAAACATAATCTCCTTGTATATCTAGCTCAAAGCTGCTAAAATTCACAGATACTAATCTTCTGATTAGCTCCATGTGTGGAGAACATGAAGTCAGTGGGACTTCACGCAAGCGAAAGATCTGCCCATAAAGAAATTATTTTAGGACTGAAGACTATGCTATCTAGAAGGCATTGTATCCATACCAACTATGTGAACAATCATCAGAGTAGCTTTTAAATTACCATAAAAATGCCTCAGCCCACTAGAAACACCAAATTCTTCAGGAAAAAACAATGTATTTACTAAAAGTTGTACCACATGTCAGTAGACAACAGAGCATTTAGTTAGTGGAAACAAAACCCAGTTTCCCAAGCCAATAGTCTTGCAGTTTTTCAGTAAAGTAGGTATTGTATTGCACTGAAATCCCAACGACTCATTCTAATTTACACTTAACTGTTTGGCAGTCTCAGAAAGTCAATAGAACAGAACAACATTTCAGGATTACAGTCCTCTTTGGTGATGCACAAGTGAACCAAACACTTCCCCAGCATCACTGCCTTGCAATCAGTGGAAGAGTATCAAATTTTCATTTGGCCCATTAATTTCTTTATTTGTTTTTTATTTGCTTTGTCTGTCTTAATTATTTAGCTAGCAGAGTGATACGGTTACTCTGTAGCAATGCCACATAAGAAATTGTTATTTGAAGTGCATAATCTTTTCTTAAAATCATAACAAATAATCATTATTTTGCATAAATCTTATTTGGAGCTTATTGTCTCTACCAATACATGAAGGGTATCAAGGATTGTTCTGTATTACCCATGGCTAAAAATCAAGACACAAAAAAAATTGAACTGCTATCTATTAGGCAGAGACAAAGAAAAGTCGACTAAATTGCTGCAGTGTATGTTTTTGCACTGAGGAAAAGATCCTTGGAGTCAACTGAAATATTCTATTTTGAACTGCATTGCACTAGACTAAACGATTTTTACCTTACTAGCATTATTGATCTTTTTTCCCCAGACCCTCAATTTATAAGAAAGATCTGAGACATCTCATTGTTTCTAAAAAACAACAGAACTACTAATCCAAAATTCTTTATCATATTTCCCTTCCATACCATTACAAAGTAAAGCAAAGAAAAAAAAAAAAGTTATTTTAAGTGATAAGCACATCCTTGAAACAGGGGTGTTCATCATTCTGTGTTGTTGGTACACATTCCCATGACATCTGCTTACTATCTCAAGTGGTCTTCCACATAAGAGTATGCTTAACATTGCATATCATAACCTGAGAAATTAAAATGAAGCATTCTGCTAGAGGTTTTAAAGTTGCCATAACAATATTGCTAGGAGCAAATCTATTGTCTTATCCCAGTCACATACTCCGTGGTCTGCAATGCCTTTAAATTACCTCTTTCAAGCACCTACTACACGAGGGCAAAAATCAATTCCCCTTCAATAAGCAACAGTGAATTCTATCATAACACAAAAGAGTGTTTTCATTGTATTCCAATTCACAGAAAGAAATCTCATCTTTATGCACAGCAATTACCCTGCTATCCTTTTTTTTTTTTTTTACGTTGCATTTATCTCTTCACTTCTTTTTGTGCAGAATCCTCCAGCTCTTCATCACAAAAAGCAATCAAAGAGAACAGAGAGGCATGTAGGCAGCCTGCGTGCAAACGAGGTGATACAGGAAACACGCAGCCCAGCTGCCCCCAGCTGCCCACCTGCTTTCTCCATGCATGGAGAACAGTATCTCTGTAGACAGAGATAAGGGTGAGTGGGCAACCTGGAATTTAATGAGATTTAATGAGCAGCTCTCCACAACAATTGCCCTATAGAACTGGCTGCTGTTTCTCCATAAAAAAATCCGCAGCAGAACTGAGATTAAGTGCTGTTACAGCTCTATCAATTTAGTTCGGTTTTCACACCTGTTGCCTTACCTCACTTAGCCGAGTGTCTGCACTTGTATAATCCAGGGCCAGCCACTGCCTTGGCTTGTCGTTGCCTTTATGGAGTAAAGCTTCAATAAAAGAAAAGGCTGCACCTGCTGCATAGCAACAAACTGACAAGGTCTGAGAAGCTGAGACAGCTGTCAGGGCAACATGCTGCTACCTGCACTTCCCATAGGCTTTGCTGTCCCAAAAGATCACCCTTTTCCACTTTTCTCCACAATTCCGCTTTTCCTTCCTCTCCTTGCCAGTGACGAGGGATTATGATGCTGTCACACTTCAGGGAGGAAAAAATCCTTCTGTCACAAGCATTATTAAGCAGCAAACTGTGGCGAGCCCAAGATTTTTAATTCATTAGTTCTGGCAAACCTAAAATACAAACAGACTTGCTTCATAGGACAGGAATGTTTTCAGCATGACCCAATCAGTGTCTGTGTCTATTCCAGCAAACTGGCAAAGATAGCATGACTCCAGTCAGCAAAAATGTCTGCAGCTCCAATCAGCTTGGGCTGACACTGCCAACTTGGACTGGCTACAAGCGAACTATCAAATGATAGCAGCAACTATCAAAGCTAACAACGAGGGATGGGCTTGGCCTGTCAGGCTAGGTTCGTGTTGGCCTGGGTCAAGCTGGGCTTGTCTCACAGCAGACAATGGCCCCACACTTCTGAGGAGGCAACGGGCAAATTTCAGAATGTGTAGGCTGTGAAAGCAGATGTATTTATAGATGGGCTGGGGATGGCAGTGATAGCCGAAGCTGACTAAATCAGAGATTTGACTGAACTCGGAGGATTTCCTAGTGCAATTTCAGATAGCTTTTGTCAGTTTTGAAACCACAAGCAAGCAATGAATAGACAAATCTTTAAGTATCGCAAGACGTATTTTCTTCAGCTTAAACTTTTATTTTCTGTAGCTGTGTCATGCACAAGTACTGCCTATGTGACTTCTTCGATTGACTGCTATCACAGTCATTAAAACAAATGGAGAAAAATTATGGAATGATTATACAGATTATCTTTACATTTATTGTTCTGTGCTTGAAAAGGGGCTTCCCCTTTTATATTTCAAAATGTATTTTGAAGGTATATTTTATATTTTTAAATTTCAAATGGAAAAGGTTTATCTAACCCAGATCTCCCGTATAGGCACATTGCTAGTTTCTCTTGGCTCAGCTGAGATCTAGAGAGGTTGCATGACAAATAGAGACGTGAAGATCTGAAGTCAAATTTTCATCCTTCCTGCCCTCTCACCTTCTGGCCCTAGCCCAGCATTGATCTAATCAGTGCAGATCTCAGGAAGCCAGCAGTTGCCCTTGTGGCCTCAAAAGACCTTTTTCATACTTCGAAATGACTAAACTGCAAAGATATTCTACCCACACTGCATTTCCCCCAGCAATGACCCAGGAGGGTATCAGACAGCTACACCATTAGTTAGGTATCTGGTGAGGCTGCCTTTCTAACTGCAGTGTGATTTCGGAGCAGGCTACGGGCTCTGGCCCAGAGAGCTAGTGAAAAGCAGGACCGTGCCCTGGACTATGCTGACCGTTTTCTCTTCTCTTGATGTATTTCTGAAAAGACTGAGGGTTCCTCCCTACGTCTCCTTCCAAAGGAGGAGGGAAAGAGATTTGTCTCTGATCACAACTATTACTGCAAATAACATTCTACGGCTCAATACCATCAGCAGTTGATATTGATCTCCAGGTCCAGGGCCTATTACTGTGACAGTATTTGTTTGAAGACACAGAAAATCCTGGCTCCAGTGAAATCACTAAACATATTCTGCTTCAGTTTCCACAGAATTCCAGATTCCCCCGGACCCCAAGATCCTCTTCTGCTTTGTATGGACAGGTGGTATTTAGATGGTATGAGTGCCTTCATTAGATGCCATTACAGTAAAGCCTTAAAGCCTAAAAAAGGCTCGCTAAGTAAAATCTGAAGACATGCAAAATCTTCAATAGCCATGACAGTAAGGGTCGTGGACAGAAATTATGTCTGAATAGCACAGGGATGTTTTTTCCAGATGGCTCTGACACTCCACATTTCCAGACTGACACCTCAGTTGTCCTCAGCTTAAATAGTATGTTTGCAAATTGAGTTCATAATCATTTTATGGTTTCTATCCATTGTATGCACGTTTTTAAAATGTCGGTGTTTCTAGTTGTCTGTGTTATTATACACACTTTACAAAAGAAGGGGGAACCACCTGTACTTCACTTCATATGCACACTCCTCTTCTAACGGGTGTGCTGCTTCTGAAAGCTGTGAATCATGTGCTAGGATACCAAAACTGCACAAACCAAAAGGCCTCTGATTTGCATTTAAATATCAGTTCTGTACTTTACCCAATGATTAGTCACCTGAAACTACTACTTTATGGAAGGTAGCCTATTTTTAAAATGTGAGAATATTATAGAGCTCTGTATACAGAACATCATATTAGAAGCATCAGGATGAACGATTTGACTGCAACAGTTTTATCACCTGTTTACTATTGGGGCTGCGGTGCTGAAACTCCCAGCAATATGGATTTAAACAGTACATTTTGAAAGGTTCTCTAAATTATAACAATAAACTAGGGAAGATCTCTATTTTAAACATTGGGGAAACTGAAGTCCAGGATGCTTCTTCTCCATGACTTGCTCAAATTAATATTCAAAGGCATTGTAACTTTTGGGTAGAGATAAATCCCACTTCTCTTATTTACTAAGTAGGTGACTAAAATCTGTGCATCTAAGAAAATTACTCTCTCATGTATTGCAACACAAAAAATACTTCTGTATAACAGGCTGCACATGTATCTTACAGTAATCCCTGTGAAAAGTAAAGAATGCTGATAACTCCAGAGTTTTTGTGCAGAAGCACAGTCAGCCCTGCTTCGTTTCCAGCATACTTTTAGCCATCAGATACCTGGTACCCAAGCAAAATCCTTTCAATCCTGTATCACATTATGAAACTGGTGATATGCTAGAAGAGGGTATCATGCTTTATTCACCAAAACACCTTAAAGGAACATACCCTAAATTAGGAACACTGGCACTTACTGATACTCAGTAGTAGAAACTTGCAAATTTGTAACAATTTTTAGGATGAAGTATCAGTTATTCTGTAGATGTAAAAAAAGCCAATATCTGCTATCTAACAAAACACCTGTTGCCTTCCCTTTTTTAGCTGTGCTACTTTCAATTCATCTCAGTTTCCTAGTATAAGTAGTACTTTAGTAGCATATGACCTCATTCATGCTAAAATGGTGTTTCACAGATTGCCAGACACTATTTAAAAATACACTTTAAATATTCTAGCATATGGAAGATGTTCCAAAAAGAAATTAAAAAAAAATGCTTTGCCTAAAACTGCACACAGAGGAAAATATTCATTTTACAGATTCCTCTGGGTAAAAACAATCTCATTTTTGACAATTTCTGATGAACTTATTTCTGCAGCAAAATTTGTTAAAAATCCCACTGTGGAGGGATTTGGTCCCCTTTACTGACATTGGGGCTGATCAAGGTGAAGCTGCTCCACGATACAGAGAATCGATTTTGAAAGCATAAACATTGGTGAGTCATGTCCTTTAACTCCACATTACCTGTAGAATTTCCAATACCACCTGGACTGCATGGCTCAGAATTTGCCAAATGCTAAAAGTTAGATAGTATATTCCATTTGTCTGCCATGGTAACTGAATAAGTGCCCTCACACCAGCCACAAAAATAGAATTTCTTTGTTGACCTGATCTCTTCTTGCAGTCCATAAGGATAACCATTTCAAGTCTGCATGGAACTGGGTAGGGAAGTGCTTTTTATTACAGCAGCTGTTATCCTAGGTGAGATCAGGACATGCAATGTGATGTAATCAAATTGCAATTTTCCCATCCAGAAATCCAGAACCAGAGAAAAATACTTCTTTTTTAGCTTTCAGATAATGGAAAGGTATAGATCAAATATACATTATTTAGTCTTGTTGCACCTCACAACCTAACATCAAGTCCTGAGAACTGGAGCAACCAACAGAGCGCTTCATTACTGTTCTTAGATACTACCCTCCAGTCTCTTTGCCTGGGTAGTATTTTAACACAGGTAAAATAATGTTCTTCCCCCCAGGCTCTACACTCATAAATGGCTGAACCCTATCAGATTAAATTAAGTCATTAAAACAGCATGAAACATACATTGAGCACTGACTTAAAAAATAGCATAGAAGAAACTTTATGATTAATGGTAAATTGATACGAAGTAGCTGAATTCACTTATATAGGAACATACAGATCTAATGAAGGAGATTGTTGCAGAGAAATTTTTAAAATGGCTCAGTCAAGGTAATGTGGATTTACAGGAGCTGACACAATTTTTACACCTGCCTTAAAACTATGTAGAAATAACTGCATCTTGAATCATTTGAAAAGCTGACTGATGAAGTCCATCACTTCCACAGTAAACTCTAGGCAGAAATTGTGAGAAGCTAATTCTGCTGAGAAGAAAACTGAAGCTTTTGAGATATGATGCTGCCAAAGATCCTTGTGTATCTCTTGCATGGAAAATAAGGTGAAAGCTAAAGTTAGAAATATTACTGGAAAAGCCTCACTATTGTCAGAAATCAACAGGTGCAAACTTACATGCTTCACTCACATCAGCATAGAGATGGAAATAACCTTTAGAAACTAATTATGGGAAGAATGATGGTGGGTCTTCTCAAGAGGGAATGATGAAGGAGGATATGGATAGACAGTGTGCAGCAATTCACTGGGAGATCAGCAGTCAAATGTTCAAAGCCAGCATTCGCTAGCATTGGCTAACTGCAAACACCAGCACTTTCTTGCAAGCACTTAAACACAAATGCATCAATTTTGCTTACCTGTGCCACTAAACTTAACTGTGCCACTAAACCACATCCAACTGTCCCAGGATAAAAAGATAATTCTGTCATCTTTGTGCAAAAGTGGAGTAATCACTCCATTTTAGCTGCACTTGCCCTCCCTTAAGGAAGGAAGTTTCGCTTAGCATAGTGAAGAACTTACCTGAAGTACGAGACATTACAGCCTCACATGATGATGGATGAGGCCATCATGCTCTCATGGACACATGCATAACACTTTCAAGTTAACACACTCTTTCATGAAGTTTTGCTGCTCTAAGGAAGAAATTAGCATCCAGAAAAATGTGGCAAAATCCCCAGCAGCAGCTAGTGTTCCGCCCATTCTTGAAACCTCACTGCTGATTCAGCACGGAAACTGCCTTACTTAATAGCACGAGTTTCAAACATAGAGGAGAAGTTTAGAAACAATAGATGTTAGAATATTTATTAGCAAAAAATTTCCATTGGTAATTGCAGCTTAGAATAGTCCAGGAAGTCCTCACACCTCCTCTAGGTATTTATGTTCCCTCCCCCCCTGAAATGTATGATATTATAACCAGCAGGAGCTGAGCAGACAGTTCAGCAGTGCGTTAGATATATCAGGCATATGACTGTCACACAATGGCAGGATGTATGTACATGACTTTATCTTCTTCTGTAGCATGAACTATGTTAAACAAGAAATCATTATGGTTACAAAGTCAAAAACTGTCAGACTTATGACCTGCTTCCCTATGTAGAGTTGGTTTGGAACCCTTGTGCTTCTCTGATATGGTCTTTAATGATGGATGCTCATGCCTTTTCCCCCATGAACCCAAATTCAGCCAAAACTGCTTGTTCCAATGAAAGATATTATATTTTTATATATACCTTTTTATAAAGACACACTAGGGGGAAAAAAAAAAAGACTTTGCTCTAAGAGATAAATTATACATGACAATTTCAAAGGCCACCTTACCCAGGGACAGACAGCTCCTGCCCAAAATCAAGACTCCTAATTTTCTGCTGGCCAGTGGACAAGACAAAGCAGGGTAAGGACAGTAAACTGCTCCTTTTAGAGGGGGGAAAAGAGCACTTGAACTTTGTTCTTCCTGAATGATTACCCATGCCCGTGAGGCTGACTGCAAGTGAAGGACCAAGCATTACAATTTTGTCATAATTAATGCCACACTTTTCCTCTTATCACAGGACTTTAAAAACGAAGAAGCAGATACTCTTGTGATCTAATGTACAGGACTAAGCCAGTGATAATAATACTCCAGAATATTCTCATATTAAGTCACCCACACAATGCTGTTTAAGTGCAATACTGACAGGGAAGACTTGACATAATCTAATTAGCATTAGTCAAGATGGCATGTCACTTTTAGAAACGACATAATATTGATATTTCTCACAAGAAAGAAATGCAAATAGGCTTTGTCATCCGTTTCTCACTAAAAAACAAAACAAAACGGCCACCTTTTTTGTACAATTTTGAGTACTCCACGGAGCAGAATTCTAATGGTTTTATCACTTAAACTGAATCATGTCTGCTACAGGATTTTTGACAGATTGACAGTAATGACTCTCAAACACATTCATTACCTTTGAAAACCCGTAATTCCAGACAGCAGAGAATAAGCACTAATTTGTTATTCACTCACTTACACCTACTCCGTATTATGAATAGAAGCAGCCCCCCGCGGAGACCTGCTCTTCAATGCTGCCCCTTGGAGGGCACGTTCGAGAAGTTCATCCAGCTCACACCAACCTTTGAACACTGCAAGAACTAGAAAGGACAGTATAATGTTGTACCGTTTGAATTCTATTACTATTCTGGTACTGACTGTTCAGCAGCACGGCACAGTAATGTAAAACTCCATAATCACTTTAAGAAATTGCCTTTGGTCCAGCAATTTTTGTCAAAAATCAACTTTGATTCCCCCTATCACGTTCATGCTATCCCCTAATGACATCCTGGTTTAGATCTTATGATTTTCTTCATGTGGTCATCCACAATAATACAAGAACAAAATTAAATCGTCAAACTAAACCTGTACGGAATCTTTTTTAAATATCTTTTTCTCCCTTCTTTTTTCCTTTTTTTTTTTTTTTTAAAGCTCTGTTGGCAACACCAGCTAATTTTTTTAGCACCATGAATTATATGCAGGCTGCTGGAGCTCCTGCTGGAGCTCTCTACGTCTCGATTCTCATGTGAGAGTGACAAGAATGCCACCTTCCCAGGGAGGCAGCAGAGTATACTGATCTTGAAATTATCTGAATTACAGGCTCCTGAATAAAAATGTTTTAAGATTCTCATCTTTCAAAATACAACAGCTCTACCTATATGCAAGAAGCTTCATCATACCTTGAACGCCTTTCCTTTAGATGAGCAGATAGATGTTAATGTCTGGTAAGTGACCATTTCAGATGAAATGTTAGAAAACCCAAGACCACAGTCTCAAGTAGCTGTCAAAGGCATCCTAATAAAAGCTGTAAGGTATGTGGGGTAGCACATACATTTTTTGGGGAAAACTGTACATTCCAGGTCACAGTTTAGATCATCAACTTGTCTGCCACTTGAGTATTACAAGTCTTCAAACACAGTGCTAAATTAGAAAACTACTAAGGAAATACCTAAATCGAAAATTACTCACATTCTGTTCACTTAGATTCTACAGTTTTACAGGCATAAATAAAATGACAGTGGTTTAAAATTAACAAAACTAATAACTAATAAAACTCACAATTCTTGAAATGTTAAATCCAATAATAGAGTGCTGTTCACTAGACCTGGAGAGTTTGTATTACCACAGCTTAGTGGTTGATGACATTTCAATTCTAAATAAAAGTTATGAAAAACATGGCATATAGACATGACGGACTGCTTTTGGATTTTAAAAATGAAAAAAAGTAAGAAAAAGAGAACTGTTTCAAAATATTTGTTCTCTTAAAACTTCTTTGCAAGTCATAATTGCCATAATGATTAAAAAATAGTGAAAACTGAGAAACATCTAATTTCACTTGCTGATGAAACCCCTTTAAGTTCTGAATATCCAAGTATTACAAGGCTTTTGCTATTCAGCTTCACACCACCAGTCACAGATTTCACCATAACCTCAATTAAGCCTCCTAAAATGAAGAAATAGACACAAAAAGTTAAAGCAGTAGGTTCCTGTGAAACTGTAAAATGTTATGCAGAGGATTCTTTCTTTTCTCTGAGACTTCAGAGAGAAACATTGGAAGTACATATCTGGAATTTTTTAACACAGGCAGCTAGAGATAGATGCACAGCTGAAACCCACCTTTTCTTCAGAGCTGTTGAGAAGTCTGCAGGAGGGGTCCTGAGGCCTTTGGAACCTTTTGGAACCACATATACAATAGGAAACTACCTGTAATACCACTTGTTCTAAGAGTTCCCTTACGTTTACCCTGTTGACAGTCCTGGGATAATTTATTGTAAGCACTGAGTCTGACCACAGATTAACTGAGTAAAACACAGTTACTAGTAACTTAACCTACATCATCAGTGGGTAAAATCATAAGAATTTATTTTTATTTGGTTTGGGGTTTTTTTACAGTACAAATACTGTACTTGGCACCCTTAAGAGCGTACACTCTGTATTTCACTGTTTCAGCTTGGACTGTGATTCCAGTATGTAAAATCAATTATTAGCTTTCAAATTCATAATCCTTTATATGTCTTATCAGAACAGAGCATTCTCTTTTGTAGTTCTGTACGTGCCAGTGGTAACTGAAATTCAAGCTCGAAGATAAATTGCTGGTTAGACTGTATTGCAGAGGACTGGAGGCATGGAGGCACAATGAAGTACCCCACTAGTTGTGAGTTCAAATTTCAGGGACTCTGCAGGCTTGAAACGGAGGCATGAAACTGCTGATGAGAGCAAAGGGAGCTACACTTGCATTTCAAAAGCATCGTAAATGGAATCACACACTGCTGAATGACTGCTTTGGGTTTCCCATCTTTCCTATAGATATCTTTCTGAACCCTACTCCACTGTATTTTTCCAAGTTCATGCACAAAGCAAGTCTAATCATCAAATGTCTCTTTTGTTAATAAAGCAAATTAAGCTCAATTGGAGCAACAATACAGCAGTATGGTTTGGAATCCTGTACACTCTGCCTTCCAC
The DNA here is from genome assembly GCF_017639655.2 of Falco naumanni. Lineage (NCBI taxonomy): Eukaryota > Metazoa > Chordata > Aves > Falconiformes > Falconidae > Falco > Falco naumanni. The sequence goes on from NC_054055.1 coordinate 102,268,522, forward strand.
CACTCCCTTCTGCGAAGGTAGTGTCTTCTGGGCTGATCTATCCAAACCCTTTGTAAGTGGTCAAACAAGACGATTGCTCTCTGAGAGCTTCTTCAGGTGTTGGGAACATAGATGACTCCCTTCTAAACCTGCAACATGCTGACGTTCAAACTAAGAGAGCAGTGGTATGGCTTGCTTTCACATATTGTCCCAATTCAATCACTGGTTTAGTGTCTTCTGCTCTTTGCCAGCTGGCTGACAATAAGGACATCTGTTAGTGGATCAGAATAACTGATGTGATGCTGGAGTATATGTTTTGGACCATTTTCATGCAAGAGTGATTAGCAGAGCACCTGTTGTGAATCTCACACATCGCTTACTGATGCCCATATTTTAGTCAACTGAACTCAGAACCTGGACCATAAAGATGCATAACAAACATTTAGACATTCACTTCACTGGACTGTGTTAAAAAAAAAAAAAAAAAAAAAAAAAAAAAAAAAAAAAAAAAAAAAAGAAAGAAAGAAATTAAGAAGCTCAGATGCATCACAGACAAAATTTGTTCTTTGCTAAGGAATGAACACCTAGCCTGCTGAGTCGGCAAGGTAAACAATTTTCATGATGAAAAAAGTTGGGACAATTATCCTTCGAAAGAAAAAAAGGCAGAGGTTTCTTTACCACTTGATTACTGTTTCAAGAATCTTAATTCCCAATACAGGGTTTGGAATTAAATCTGGCTGATAGCCAACAAGGAAAACTACTGATACTGCCGAGTCAGGGATGTGGTGTTGCCACCTTCACCTTGGAACTTGTGGTAACATCCTTTAGCTTCCCTCAGCCTAGTTCTCCCATTCTCATTTCACCCATCATTGTGTAGCATGCAACACGTCTGGAGATCACACACTTAGCAAGGACACGCAAATCTGATTGAACAAAGCAATACAGTATTTTGGTAGCTTTATATATCGTCATAGCAGAGTACAAATATTAGTTCCTGATTTTCTTATAAAATAAACCTCCAGGACATTAGCGTTTCTTCTGTTGTACAGATTACAACACCAGTACATTCACAATTACTTCTTTTGAAGTTATTAGAAAATATTCTCTGCTTATTCTTTATATGTAATCTGTGTTGCACTGCTTAAATGATACTTTAGTAACTGTCCATAATTATTTTATTCATATCTATATGTTACTTCATTTTTCTCTACTGTGGAACTTAAATAACAGCAGTATAGTCTTCAGCTTAGGTTTCTTAGGCAGTAGGTGATGCGTCCACTGTTAAGACACGAGATCACACTTTTGGGATTTAGCATGTAATACTGAGGACAAGTCCTGTGCGGTAGTCCCAACTTCTTGCATTAATCCATTCCGTGGCCTTTGGCCCTTGCTGCACTATGGCATGATTCCCTTATTGTACAATGTGGTAGCACGTTTGTACAATGTAGTACATTGTACATCTCCTGTTCTGCAGAAGTGCACGGCATTTATTAACATTTCTTTAAAAATTTCAAGAATCATGTAGGAAAGACTATGCATTACTGTGCAAGCTATGTTTCTTAGATACAGCTAGGAAGGTTATGCAGTGCAGAAATGAGAGCTGCAAAAGTGTCTTTGGAACTCTTTTGATTCACATCCAAGCACAGATTCAGACCAATTTCTGAACTGCTGGCAGATATATGGGGCTGACAGAGTAGCCAGGAAATAATGTGACACATAGAAGCTCCCCAGGTCATGCTGGTGGGTCACACTCTATGCTGGCAGCATGGAGAGTGCTCTGTGGTCCCGGGGCCCAATTCAGAGACAGGTGGGCCAGGAGACTCCCACTGACCTGAGTTCTGGAGAACTAACAGATTTCTCAACAGGTATATTCAGATGACACATAACTAAGAACCCTAAAATTAATCCCTAAATAAAAATGGTGGCAACATGAGAAGCAAAATTAATAGTTACTTAGAAAAGGTTTTTAAAATTATTTGGGTAGACAAACAAAGACTTTGTCCTGAAAATCCAGTACTGTTTTAGACCATCTGAAAATTCTGGATTGGGCATTCAAGTCAAGGCATGACACAGTGAAGAAGTAAAACCACAGACCTCAGTGGCCCAGCACCAACCAACACAGGTCGTGGTCTTGACCTTTAGCTACGTTTTTTTTTCTGCTCAGTGTCTGCAGAATTGAAAGAAATGCAAATCAGGTGTAGTAGTAGCTTGTTTCCAGGAGTCTGCAGACAGTTGTCATTTATTTTACTCTTCATGACTTCATTTGGGTGCTGTTTCTGCAGAATGCTTCATCTATTCAATGTCGAGCCCACCATCCTCTTCCACTATTTCCTATCTTTTCTAATTACAGCCTAAAATTCCTATGTCAATCACTCCTCAGTTTGATGTTCTCCAAGTTTCCACATCCACAAAGGTACTTATAAATTTTTCCCACCCCAACAAGAACAGCTGAACTTTCAATAGCAGTTGGCTTGTATTTCCAGGTATTTCCAGGCTCCTGTGCACTCCACTGGAAAAAAGTTCCCACATGACCACTTTGAAAAATGAAGAGAGATGTTTTGCTAGCCCTTATCAGATCCTGGATTTGACTTCCTCATGCAAAACAGAACTTACCACCTAGAAGGCGTCATCTTTGCTAATTATGCTTTCTTTTTTATGACATCAAAACCGGAAAGACCTCAACAATTTTACTTTCTCTCATGAAGTAGATGCTCTTGTATTTTGGTGTGTACTGTACCAGTGTCACAACATGATTTTATACCTTGATTTTACCTGCAATACAAAATCAACACAAACAGCAATGATTCCTTCCTGAAACTATCATGCTTTCCAATCTTTTGTTTAGAGGAACCTCTGAATCCTTGCCACTTGTGCAGGTAGAATCAAACACACTGGATGCTTAACTCTGCTGGGAACTGTCATCACTATATTAACATATTAACATTTTCAAACAATTTAATCTACTGATCCCATGCAAAGGCAATACTCCTTTAAAATCTCCAGAAGTGCTCTCCAGTGACTCATGACAATTGGATTAGCTATAGCAGAAAGCACATACACTGAGGTAAGAATACACGAACGGTAAGGAAATCTTGCTTTCCTGTCTAGCTTGCAATCCTCTGCACCAGCAAGCGAGATAAACCCAACATGAGGGTAACGTTTAACCCATGAGCTGTGGACCAATGAGCTAAGAAGTACTTAGTTGATTAGAAGTACTCTAGTTGATTAGAGTGCTCTTTCTCATTATGTCACAAGTGAGATAAGCACCATCTGGGAAAAACTGATGTAACTGCTGCTGGTATTATTAAGAGAATTATGTTCACCCTGAATATTCAGCCCTATGTGGCTCACAGTTCTGTTTCAGGTATATGTATGATTCTCTGCAATCTAAGTATGATCCTCAGGCTTCCTTCAAGGTGCCACTCACATTTTTTCATTGGCCAGATGTCAGTTTTGTTGCACAAACACAGTCAGATGTTGTACTCACAACTTAACAGAAACTCTTCTATGCCTTGTTTTCCAATTGCTCAGGTTCCCACTGCTGAATAAGCAAATAGAAATTAATATTCTGCCCCTTTTAAGAACTTCCCAAGATCTTGTTAAAATTTTACCATCCTAGAATTTGACAAACATGTGCCTACAGATAAGCTGGGGATTTCCACGTGTACGGTAATAGATTTTGGCTGGTGAAAGGGCAGCCAACTGCCAATAGCCAACCCTCTGACCTTTGGATGGTCTTTTAGCATGGCAGTGTCTGTGCAGAGTATAAATGGTGTAGATGAGTAGCTAAAAAAAGACCAAGGCCAAGTCAAAGTCATGATTAGGCAGTGAGTCCCAAATAACTCCTGGTTCTAACAGAAAGAGATGTTTTAGTGATACTTGAATAGAGATTAATATATACATATATTGTATATACTCATAATCACAAACATACATATATATTTTAGCTTTAGTGGTATTCTGGCTTTAAAAAGTGTAGCTAGCACAAGCTTCAACAAAAGCACTGTACCGACAGGGCAGTTCCAGAAGTATGTGAAGACAGCATAAGGCAGCACTGCCACGGAGAGACTCCTGCCCTGCCTCCCTTCATCTCTCCTTGCGCCAGCCCAAGATTTTGCACAGCCATGCAGCAAGCAGGAAAGCTGAAAGCTGGCCAGGCTTCTTTTGGGTTAGTCTTTAATGCAGATCTGTTCCCTAATCTGGTTCATCGCACGGGTGCACAAATGTTTGGCAAGAAAGGATTTGAGAGAAGGAGAATGCAGAGGTGAAACAAGCAGCCAGAGATGGGACTGTCTTTGTGGCCACTGTCCTTGCTTAAAATACTGGACCTGGAGTGTGGAATCATTGAGCAACACTAACTTTATCACTCTGCAATACTGTAAGTAGAAACAAACATGGGTAAATTTACTTGTCCAAGCAAAAGCAATACTTTTTGCTTTTTGCAGTGAACTGGACAGCTTAAGCGCTGAATAAGAAGAATTGAGTCTTTCCCCCCAAAATTGCTTATCTTACTCAAGCAGAGTTGATTTAGCAAGAAGCACTATGCAATGCTGCGATGATTACTGTTGGCCTGTGTGAGCTGACACTGCTTTCTGCTGTAGCTCAAACATTATGCAACCTACATTTCCTGTATATAATCACTTGAGAGACTAATTAAATAACACCATTTTAATTACTGAAGACTCAGAAAGGGAATGTTGCCTTCTTAGTAGGACGAATGCTCATAAGGTTAACATGCCACAGAGCCAGGCAAGAATAACCCTCGATTCAATTTCTGAGCTAAAATTTACTAAGGCTCTGATGAAGTGTGTGCCTTGGAGAGGCCAGTCCTGAAAAATCAGAGAACAGAGTTCATAACTTATGAGAAGATAAATATTTAGCTTTTCTTTTTACGGAAAGGTAATAATAAATGTAAACTTGAGAAGTGTTTTTAATAGTAAAATCCCATTTCTTTAGCACCCTACATACCATTGCTTTGATTCTTCTATTATTTGTCTTGGTGAAAATCAAGGAAGGACAATAATACTGATGTACACCAATGAGGTCAGAAACATTTCTTAATACAAAACAGTACTGTTTGGGGCATTATCATTTAAGCCCAGGTTGGCAATCCACCTAGGCAAGTGATAGGATCCTACAGGAGAAGAGCCACAGACTGCCTGGCTGAAGACTGCATATTTTTCAGGGAGCCACTTCATCGCTTAACCATTCTATTTACTAACTGGAAAAAAAGGTACTCGTGTTAAGTCATGCAACAATGAGGTAGCTATATCCAGATGACTGCACTGAGAATGTAAAATATATGGTAAGAAAATGACAAAACTTTTAAGTGTTGATGTAGTACTAGAGACTCACCTGAGTTCATGCAGGGTATTAGTCACAGAGAGCTAAATCGCATCTTGCAGTTACTGATCAGCAGTCTAACCACTTGAACCATCTTTCGCCCTTGCCTTAAAATTAATGTCTCTGATTAGAATGCATTCAACTATTGATACAGTGCCTGTGACTTCATGACTATGAAAAGTCTTACGCATTGACTTAGAAGTACCTCCTCTGATGTCCATGCGTAACAATAGATTACAGAAGTTACTTTATAAAATACAGTTTCTGGACACTTGGCTGTAGAACAAGAGAGACATTTCCTTCTTTCCTAGCTGCACTGTGGTGCAGATACATTGGAAAAGAGAAGAGAGGGATGGATAAATGGGGTAATGCCACCTATGCCAAACCTCAACACCTCCTTTTGAAGTGCCCAAACTCTTGGTCATGATAGTCAGGGCTGAGTAGGACCCCCCTAATGCTTCAACTGGCATCTGCCTCTAAATGCTTCTGGCAATACTGCATGCACATTCTTTGAAGTTCATTCATGGGGTGCTTTATGTAGTTTGCTTTCTGTCACCACTCTTTTTATACTGCCATGATATGTTACAGGTTAAAACTGATTGAATGTTAAGAATAATAGGATGATAAAACTAAACCAAGTGTGGCCTCCTGAGGTTAAGCAACAAAACATATCAAGTGATTTCATAAACCTTGCAGGCAGCCTACCTGTGCTGCAGAGGTGAAGCAACTCAGTCTGTGTTGGGTTACAGGCTCTGATACCGCGTGGCTTAAACGCATTTCTAAGGTTTTGAAGTTCTCATCTTGGAACAGTATGTTTGATTTTTAGTGGCACAGAAGCAAAGTTAATAAAACTTAACAAACTGAAAGCAGTTCCATATAGAAGCAGCTCCACTGTCTGCTGGCTGGACCTCAGCTACCTGTAGCGATGTCAAGGTGAGCCTCCAAAGTGCTCTTCAGCACGTCCTGCAGCACGTGTATTACTTAGGCTTACCCCGGGTGATGAAGACTTGATCGTAGTCTTCCTATCAGGAAATTTTGCTTCCATTTAAACAAATCGGGTTCGTACTAAGCGAAAATACTCGACCAGAGTCTGCACAGTTTTATTACCAGTTTTTCCCATCAGCGGCAATGAAGGCTCTTCCCTGTTTTTGGGACATGTATCCCTAAATATTCTCAGATAGATGTCTGGGAGACTGTCTGCTCTACTGAACTCAACAGCGGGACAAAGGCTCTGAGGGAGCCACCGCGGCCACCGCCACAGCCCTGCCGGGGCTCCCTGCCGGGGCTTTGCACGGACGATGCCCCCAGGAGCGGCCGCCACCACCGAGCGGCCCGGCAAACTGTGAATCATACAGCACTATCTTACCTATCAGAAAAACGCTACCTGGGCTCTTTTCCTTTTAACGAAATGACACAAACGTTACATAAATACTGCACAGTGAGATGAACCATCGACTTTGGTTGGTTTCATTTCCCTAAAGCAACACGCACAACCACAGGACAAGCCAGGCACCCCTCAGGTTAGTGGTCTCTCGACGCTACCCGTCGGGTCCATCCTCCCTCTCCTTCAGAAACTCCGAGCCCTTTCGCTCCCCGGAGGCTCAGCACCCCCCGCCGCCAGCGCCGAGGAGCAGCCGGGCTCCCCCGGGCGCTCCCAGCGCGGCCGCCTCAGCCCGCCGGCCGCCCCCCCGCGCCCCGCCCCGCCATCGGCCTTCTCTGGGCGCAGCTCGTCATGTCTGCGGGCAGCCCCGCTGGCTCCCCGCCATCGACCTTTTCTGGGCGCAACTCGCCGTGCCTGCGGGCAGCCCGGCTGCCTCCCCGTCATCGACCTTTTCTGGGCGCAACTCGCCGTGCCTGCGGGCAGCCCTGTTGCCTCCCCGCCATCGACCTTCTCTGGGCGCAGCTCGTCCTGTCTGCGGGTAGCCCGGCTGCCCCCTCCGCGCCTGCGCGCCCTTCGCCTCCCGTCGCCCCCTGCGCGGTGCGTGGCAGCAGCGGCGCGGAGATGGCGCTGCACGTTCCCAAGGCCCCGGGCTTCGCCCAGATGCTCAAGGAAGGGGCGAAGGTAAGAGCGGCGCCGGGCAGGCGCTGTTTCCTCAGGAGGGTTGTGTTGGGGGGGCGGGGGGGAGCTCGGGGGTCTTGGCTTGGCGGCACGGGGAAGGTTCTGGAAGGCCGGCGGAGGAGGGCGGCGCCTGGTGCACGCGGCCTTCGAGAAAGCTCTGGCAGCCCCCCCCCCCCCGCTCCCCCCGCCCGGGGCGCTGCCCCCGCCGGCCCGGGGGTACCCGCCGCTTCGCGGGGCGGCGCTGCCCCGACTGTGCTGCCCCGGACCGGGCGCCCCACTGGGGCCTTCCGCTGAAAGCAGTGCCATGGGAGGCGGTTGGTTTGGAGAGCTCTTATAGGTGACGGCAAAATCAGCCGGCCCCTATAGATTTAGCTGCTCAGAAGTGTCCCGTTTGTTATAGATGTTCCTTGACAGTTTTTCTGTTGCTGTGCCCGTAAGAAAACTATTTTCGTGAGTGCTGTATATTTTCCATATATTTGCTTTCTGTAAATCCATTTTGAATGTATTTTATGTTAAACGTAAATTTTGGTAGTATTCAAGGACTATGCCTGATGAAGCAGAAGCTCTCTTGGAATAAGTGGGACAGATGGTTGTGTTTTGTTTGGTTTTTTTTACGGCAGGGGAATGCAAAAAGATTTTTTGGTTGCTGCTACTTGATAGAAAGGAAAGCTAGCTGCTCAGAAGACCTTTTATTTTTCTTTTCAGAATATTCCTTGGAGTCAAAGAATGGTTTATGTCAGTGGCAGAGGGAGAGCAGGGAAACAGAACGGCCTAGATACAGGTTCTCCCATAGAGAATCGAAGGCCAGAATGGCAGGAGGTGTCTTTTACAAAACAAGGAGGCGGATGGTGTTCTGAGATACTTGTTTTGTATTTATAGAGTAAATATTACTAGAGATACTTTTCTCGCTTCTCATGGGTCAGAGAGTATGTTTTATCCTGCTCTTTCTTCTTTCTTAAGGCTCTTTTTGGGGATCCCACCTTTTCTTAAGGCTTCCAAACTGAAGCCAGGTGGATTGACTTCTCAAACACAAGTGTTTTATCATACATTCTGCTGAGTTTTCAAACCACACATTTGGAAGCAGAACAGAGTTAAATGGATTTGGTGCAATACAGAGTTGTGAATAAAGAAGCATGTTCAAAAATGCATGTTTATGAAGCTGTGCCCCTCTCCAATCTGGTATTAGTTGTTTTCTGTGTCTCTTTGGCATGCCACTAACTTTTTTGGAAAGTTTAAGAGTTTCCTGTTGAAAGTTTAGTCCCTGTTCAAATTTTCTGTTCAGAAGCTTGTTGGGCCTGTTGAGCAGCCTAGTTGGGGAGGAGGAGACAGTAGTTCTTTTCTCACTGTCTTTGGGTAAGATTTAGCTTCCATTCAAACTTTTAAGTGAAATACCAATTTTAAATTAATAAAAACTTTCATGGACTCAGTAGATTATTGCTGCTTTGATGAGAAATGCCTAGTTCATTCCTTTCTTTTTTGTTAGAAAGCCTAATTCTGAGCAAAATGTTTTTCCTTCTAGCATTATTCAGGACTAGAAGAAGCTGTCTACAGGAACATCCAGGCATGCAAAGAACTTGCTCAAACCACCCGTACGGCTTATGGACCAAATGGTAAATAAGTCCTAAGATTATTGTAGTGTTTTTGAGCAAAATGTTATGTTTGAAGGATAAGCCTACCTTGACAAAGAAACAACTGTTTGTTTCTTGAGGAAACTTATTGGACTTGCCCTAGAACTCTAAATATATCGTCATTGTGGCTATAGAGATCAGAATTTGTTTCATTGTCTCTTGAGTTATACACTATGTACCTGCCTTTGCCAGGTTTATGTACCAGTTGCTGTGTCCTCTTTGCTGTTTCGCAGCTATATGGAAGACTTAAACAAATTAAAAGAAAGATAATAACTTGGTAGGTACTCATAATGAACATAACCATACCATGTCCAGTCAGATATACCAAAACAAAAGGTGTGCTCCAGTATCAGTTAAGTAAATGATGTACTAATATTTCAGAAGAGAAGACTGCTTATTCAGAAATTATCAATTTCCTCTTAATGTAATATACTCCCAGGTGTTATTTTACAAAAATCTTTTAGGCCCTTAAATTATAATTAGGGCTCGGGTTTTAATGTGTAAGATACACTGGAAAGTTATGAAACAGTATCTGTGTACAAAATTACATTTGCCTAATGAAGGGTTTTTAAAATCCCCTCCCATTAGGAATGAACAAAATGGTTATCAATCATCTGGAGAAGCTTTTTGTTACAAATGATGCTGCTACTATCTTGAGAGAGCTAGAGGTAAGTTTTATGGTTCTGAATGTTAATAAGGAAGTACATGTCACCCTGCCAGATTGACATATGTCATTTTGTAAATCACTTATGTTTTTCACTGGATATAAGTAACGTCAATGGGCTGTATCGACAGTGAGGAACAGAACTCTCTTGTAAAGCAGCATTAAGTAGTTGCAGAAGATGCTTAATGATTGCCTACTTTTTTCCCCAAAACCACTGTAGATTTAGAAGAGGGTATGTGTAGACAATACAGTGTCTAAAGAACTCTGAATGAAGTAGCTATTGCATTAATCTTCCAGTGTTGGTTGTTGACATGTTCTCCTGTCTGCTTAAATATGTTAATTGGATTTAAGAAGCTGAGCATATTGCAGCACCCCCCTGTGAATACAGTATGTGTGGAAGGACTGACCTGTCCTAACCTTTTTCCCTTACTATCAAATTCATATTTATATCATAACACAAATAATGTTCTACTGAGTACTATACACACTGATAAAAATAGTGCAGGTATCAACTATTTCCTTACTTAATGCATTGTGTTAGTGTTTGGTATAAGTAGAATAGCTGTGGAAGTCTCATTCTGTTTTTAAAAAAGAATCTGCAGACTACTTAATGAGCCTTTCATGTCACAGGATAGAATTACAGTTGCTCTAATTACATTCAAGGATACAGCAGTTTTATTGATAGTTTTCTTTGAAAGAAAGTAAGCAGAAAACCCACTAGAATTAAACTGTAATTCAGGTGTCTATTTTTGAGTGTTACACATGAATGCAGCTTGAAAATCTAAACTTCAGGCTGCTCTCCTGTTGCATTGCTTTGTGAAGCCACTGCATCCTGTAAGAAATAGCACAGAACCGCTATCAAGGATGTTTAATTCATTTTCTAGGGGGAGTGTTCAGTTGTCTTGATTTTATTTTTTTATCTGTGTTTGCACTTTTGCTTATTAGGGAGGTTAGCCAATTAAGATAATCTGTGCTGCTTTCTTTTCCAATTTTGTGCATTCTTAGTGTCTTCAGATACAGTTTGAAATAAGAGAGCTTTTACTGGATGTACAGAAAAACGTGGAGCTGTAGTCTAGGTGGGGTGTTAGTAACTGAGATCTGTAACTTACTTCTTTTAAAGGTCCAGCATCCTGCTGCAAAAATGCTTGTGATGGCTTCCCACATGCAAGAGCAAGAAGTTGGGGATGGAACAAACTTTGTCCTTGTCTTTGCTGGAGTTCTTCTGGAGTTAGCAGAAGACCTTCTAAGGATGGGGTTATCAGTCTCAGAGGCAAGTTATGTTGCTTTTGCAATTCACATAGCTTGAATACACGTTCCCATTGTTCTTGAGTCATAGTGTTGTAAATTGTCTGCTTCCTTCTGAACTGATTTTTTTAGATAAAGATGTATGAAGAACAACAGTTTATATTTTATAGCTTGTGATTGATTGCTTCCCTTATAAGCTTTTGCATTTGATAATGTTTTATGGCCCTTTCAAAAGGAGATTCAAGCAGTATGAATGCATAGTGAAGTGGTGTAGTGAATATTTATTGTATACCACACAGGTGATTGAAGGATATGAAAAGGCTTGCAAGAAAGCCCTAGAAATTCTTCCAGACTTGGTGTGCTGTTCTGCAAAGAACCTTCGAGATGTTGAAGAAGTGGCATCTTTATTGCACACTTCAGTGATGAGCAAACAGTATGGCAATGAACAGTTTTTGGCAAAGCTTATTGCTCAGGCCTGTGGTAAGTGGACAAGAACAGATGTGTGCACGCATCTTATGCTTGCTTATGATCATGACTCATGTCTTCATGTAAAGATGAAAGGTACAGTTAGTTTATCAGGTAGAATTGGACGGAATGCTTTAGCCTCTGAAATTAGTATAATCTTTTTCATGTTGAACTCTTCCTTGAAGTGGCTCGGGAAAGGTCTGTTTCCTACTAAAAGTTTTATTGAAATAGCTTTCTAGGTTTTTTTAAAGCAGAAACCCATCTTTCTTCCTCTTTATCATTAAGATGATTTATTATGCTTCAGGTCAGCCGTTACACTAGTAATGTGTAACTCAGCCTCAGAACAATGGAAGCAAGACTAGTTGAGTTGTTGTTTTCTCTCTAGATCTCCAAGAAAGAAAATTGGTGTTTAAGTGTTTTCTCAAAGTATTCTGGGTCAGACTTCACTCTTGAACGTACATGTGTAAATGGATGTTCTGACTCAATTAGCTGAGCAGCCTGAATAGATGTTGCTTTCTGATTTCCAGACTGTAAAAACAAAATTTCTGTTTCTCTTGATGCGGTTTATTAGCAGATCATAATTGCCTTAAATTTAGGCAGGCATCTCAAACCATTAAATTTTAGTACTTTAGAAAAGCTCCAGGCATTATTTATGATGTCATTAAGCAACACAAATTCATTCTTTTTTTTTCTTTTTTTTTCTTGCCAGTTTCTATTCTTCCTGATTCTGGTCATTTCAATGTTGATAATATCAGAGTGTGCAAAATTGTGGTAAGTTGGAAGTAGCTAGTGTTGCTGTATTACCAAGGTAAACAGTTTAATGAAAGTTAATTTTTAGATCTTTGGAAGTGCCTTTTCTGTTATTTCTGTTGTGTTGTAGCATGCATAATTAGTTTTGGAAATTCATCTTTACGTTCCTTATTTAGTGTCCAGTAGCAGCTTTCAGAAACAAAAATCATTAATATTTACAGTTTACACTAAATCAGATACACAAACTTAATTATACACAGGGATGTTGATTGCATCTTGTAGAAGTAGTCACAAGACTAGGCTAAGATGTAGGCTGGCAGAAATGTGGCGGTCTAATCTTGTGTTCTTTTTGTCAGGCTTTAGTATGTTACATAGGATTGGAGCAAGTTTATATCTAGTATGAGTTTCCTCCTGTGTTTTTTCCTTGCTAATAAATACATTACAAATTGAGCACAGGAAATTAATGTTACAGGCCTTAACCTGGACTACCAACTAATCTTAAAATGGGAAACTGTAAGGCAGTGTTTGATGTTGCTAAATCAGCTGAGGTCTTACTTTTGCTGTGGTGAAAACAGAGGTTGCTACATTCGAATGCATGTAAGGACTGCCTTTCATAAACGGTAGTGCAGCTTTATGACAACAGAAGATCAATAATATGACTTTCCCCCATTCCATTTATTTCAGGGTGCTGGTATCTCTGCTTCCTCAGTACTGCATGGCATGGTTTTTAAAAAAGAAACTGAAGGAGATGTTACTTCTGTCAAAGATGCAAAAATAGCTGTGTATTCCTGCCCTTTTGATGGTATGATAACTGAAACTAAGGTATGTTAAAGCTCAAAATAAGTTACTTATCTATTTATGCTCATGTGCTTTTATTTTTAGCTTTAGCTATAAATATTCTTGACACTTGGTCATTGAGATATTTTTGTTAATACTGCGTTCATTAGTTTAAAAAAGTTCATAGAAAATGTCTGCACCTAATTTTGCTTTACAGGATTTTGGGAGTTGGGGAGATGATGTTGCTTTTGTTGGGTTGTTTGAGCCAAACTATGTGCTAGAATGTCTGAACCTCAAGGTTGTCTAGAGATGGTAGAATTGCCTGTTCTTTGACTTGTTTCACTATGTTGCCTGGGAAGGGTGGCGGTACGATGAAATAGGATGACTTGAGGTTTGTGGATAGGTTGGGAGACAAAGTGGTTTGTCAAAATCTTTTAGGCATGCAGTTAACACTGAATTGATAACAGTGTATGTGTTTTACTAGGGCACTGTACTTATAAAGAATGCTGAAGAACTGATGAATTTCAGTAAGGGAGAAGAAAATCTAATGGATTTGCAAGTCAAAGCTATTGCTGATAGTGGTGCAAATGTAGTAGTAACAGGTGGCAAAGTGGCAGACATGGCTCTCCATTATGCCAACAAATACAATCTTATGTTAGTCAGGTAAGTACTGGAGCATAAAAACATTTTATCTATTGGGTTTATGAAATGTACTTACTATTGAGTGCCTCTTGCCTCTCAAACAAATTAGAAACAAAATATTGTAGACTATTTGGTTTTCTAGTGGATCAAAACCTGCACTGCAATTTGGTTGTTTCATAGCTTATGTTTCTTGGCAGTATTTCACCTCTGTGTGACAGCTAGGTGGGGAGGAACTTGTGTATATGGTACTGTTGTTCTGGTGTAAGTGTCTTCATGGCACAGCTGAAATCTATAATATCAAAATCTGTGGATCTAGTAAAGAGGGGTGTGGCCCCAAGGGCATGGGGGATTGTACTATAATGGTTCCTCCTGGTCACAGTCCTTGTGATGCTTCAGCAATGATGAGATATCTCTGTGCATCACTAATGTATTGAGGGATGGAGGAACTAATTTGTAATACTTTTCATTTCAGTAGGCTTTAAATCTTCTTGTTTGTAAATAAAGCATGTTTGTACGTCCTTGAAATACATTCTGCATGGCATAAAGTTAAATGACCAGCAGTGGCTCTCACATCTCACACAAATAAGTGGTCCTTTCTTGAAAGCTGTGACTGTACTGGTGGTGTCCAAAAAGTGAATTTTTGGAAATGGAGCACGATACTGTAAACTTTCACGTAACTAGATAAAGTTTGCTAAAGAGGTGTTGTAAGGATAATTCAGGTGTTACACACTAGAAGATGAAGTTTGATAAAGTATTTGAACTACTTTGTTTTTAAATTCTTAGGAAGTAGTCTTTGCACAGCATCCCTGAAAATAGGTAGTTATAACTTGAAAGAATAGATGAGTGGATTTTTTAACTTTACACAGGAAATTGTAGATGTCAGTAGTTTAAAAAATGCTGCCAAGAGAATACTTACTCATATGTGTTAACATTCGTTCTGGAAATTTGTTGTTAAAGGTTGAACTCCAAGTGGGATCTGAGAAGACTGTGCAAAACTGTTGGTGCAACAGCCCTACCCAGACTGGTATGGACTTTTAAAATGAGGAGCAGAAGGGAGAGCACTGATGAGCAGGTTCACCTCTTAACTCCTGTTTTTCTTTCTAGACTCCCCCTACTCTAGAAGAAATGGGTCACTGCGATAGTGTATATTTGTCAGAGGTTGGGGATACACAGGTCGTCGTGTTTAAACATGGTATGTACATTCTGTAGAACTCTTAATGCTGCTGTTCTAGAAGTACGATGTTCATGTGGGTTTTACACCTAACAACCTTAATTCAGTAATGTACGTGTCTGCCTGAACAGAAAAGGAGGATGGTGCCATTTCTACTATACTCATTCGTGGATCTACAGACAACCTGATGGATGACATAGAGAGAGCAGTGGATGACGGTGTAAATACTTTCAAAGTACTCACGAGGGTAAGTAGCTAGAAAGCTTGTTATCAAACCTGAGCTAGGAATCAGTTTGAGGCAAGACTTGTGCTTGTTTGCTGCAAAGGCTGTAGTAGTTACTTACATTATCAGTTTAAGAGCCTTCCTGAGGTGTAGTATTGAGGTGTGGAGGGCTGTGCTGAGAAGGTTGCTGCTGACGTTGCTGTGAACACAGTGTACAGAAAAGATGGTGCTCAGCACGTACTCGGTTTTCCAGTAATAAGCGAGTTCTTGAAGATGGTTTAATTCTGCTGCTTTGTAATGGCAATCAGCTCTTTGTTTCCCTAAATGGTTTTTAATGTTCCTTGGAAACCAGGCGCAGAGGAAAAGCAAGATAGCTTGCTTTGTCAGTGGGGATCAGGAGGAACTGACCAGTTGTAAACTGAATTTCTAGTTCATTGGTGACAAGACATGCTTCCTCTACATACTACAGAAAATGCTTTATAGGTGGAAGAACTCAGTTCTGCAGAGTTGTTTCTGTGAGGTTTTGTGGACTTCATTCTTTCCTTTTTTTTAAGTATAAAAGGAAATGTTTGTATATTTACGCAGCAGGTGGCATGCAAAATATTAAACTTCTGTTTGATGCTTAATATCCTGTACATTCCAAGACATGCACATTGATTTAGAGTACTGGAACAGCTATAGACTCCACGTTTATGATTGTCTCCAGGAGCTGTCCTGACTTCCGATTTAGGATGATTACTTTTCTGTTTAAAAGACTGGGAGTTCTTAAGTGAATGCTGGTTTGCCAGAGAGTATACAAAATGCTTAATTTAAAACAAAACTCCAACACCTTGTGGTATTTGTTGACATGTTAAACTTCAGTAGATTGGTTTCCTGCATGATACTTCCCAGTAAGTTAATGGAAAAGATGAGAGAAATCTAGGAATTTTTTTATTAGTGAAAATCTGAAATTACTTTCTCAGAAAAAAACAACCAAACAAACAAAAAAACACCAAAGAAACCCCAGACACAAAGCTCAATACTTTATTATTTTGTTTTTTACAAAAGAAGCTCTTTTTACTTATTCGTTCCAACGTGTTTGAAGAAATTCTGGTAAATTTCTCTTGTACTGCATGTTTGTTCTGAAGCAGATCTTTAATAAGCTTGTGTGGGATAAAGCTCTATTGCATTCTTGGTAGAGTATATAAATTCTAAAAAGTGAAAATAAATACGATGCTTTAAGCAAAACTTTGCATTTTGGGATGGTCTATTCACAGGATAAACGTCTTGTTCCTGGAGGTGGTGCAACAGAGATTGAATTGGCCAAGCAGATCACATCTTATGGAGAGGTACAGCAAATGGGCTTTTTTACTTTTTATTTTGTTTTATACACACATATGTGACTTATAAAATTATATGCATATTATTTTATGCCAAAAAATACATGTGTATTAATGCACATAAATCAATAGAAAATGGGGGGGGGGGGGGGGGGGGGGGAAATGCCTCCTTATCTTTGTTTTTTGAAATGCTGACATATGGCTTTCAACTTCACTTTAGACTTGTCCTGGGCTTGACCAATATGCCATCAAGAAGTTTGCTGAGGCATTTGAAGCCATTCCTCGAGCACTGGCAGAAAACTCTGGAGTAAAGGCTAATGAGGTCATCTCCAAACTTTATGCTGTGCATCAGGAAGGGAACAAAAATGTTGGATTTGATATTGAGGTAAACAGTCTATCACAGTACTTGGTGTTCTGCAGTACAGGGTTGTATTTAAAAGTACTTCTATCAATATGAAGTGTTTATAGATTAAATTATTGAAGCTCTGTGTTGCACAGTCTAAAAGAAGGACTTACTGTAATACTGAAGTGTGGTCTTTTTCATTAGCAAGGAGTTAAATGTAGTGTAGTGGCCTTGTGTAGGGAGTAAGGGAGACAGTGAACTAATGTAGTGGAGAATAAGTCTTTAGTAATTACTGGTCTTGTCTTCCTGCTAATGGATGAGGAATTTCTGAAGAGGGAAGATGAGATCAGAAAAGTGATAACTTGTTCTAAACCTGTAACCTTGAAAACCCGGTAATTTGCTCGGTAGAAGCCTGACAAAGTTATGAATGTTTTTCCCCGTCTGACAGGCTGAAGCTGCTGCTGTGAAGGATATGTTGGAAGCTGGTGTGTTAGACACGTATCTCGGGAAATCCTGGGGTATCAAGCTAGCTACAAACGCAGCAGTAACTGTCCTGAGGGTAGATCAGGTAAGCTTATAGTAACTTAGGCACTGAATTGAAAGCTTTAACTCAGCGTGAAGAACACTGATGCAGAATGCAAGGTGTAAAAATAGGATACTTGAAAAACGTGGGTTTTTTCTTTCTGAAAGCCAGGAAGTTTGTTCGAGAGTTCAGAATTTGGAGTGTTGTAATGCTGCTTTTGTAGGAGCACTGTTAGTGGGTTTTGAGGTTGTTTGTTTTTTTTTTAAGATTTGACAGTTGATACTCATATCCAGGAAGTTATCCTAACTTTCATAGGAACAAGGTTTAACCTAAGAAACCTTCTGTGATACATTGTTTTTACATGAAAATCCAATGTTAGGAAAAATAGAGGTCATAATCTTAATGATAAAATTATTTGTGTATTTCGTGGAACTTCAGCAAAAATGTATTTGCATGTGAAATTTCTGTAGATTATTATGGCAAAAACAGCAGGCGGTCCAAAAGCCCCTAAGCAACAAGGACATTGGGATAAGGATGACTGGAAAGATGAGCCTGAAAAATAGCTCTGTTTCTCTAGCAGAGAGGTATCTGTGTGTGAGTGCATGCATCAGTATACTGACAAGCACATGGCAGATTCTGTCTCGAGGACATGTAACACTGCTGTCTTGTGTGTGCTGATCGCGACATTTTTATCGGTGCCTTTGCAAATGAATTTTACTTCTAAACCCAAATTTTTACTGAAAGGATGAAAAGTGCCATGTTACTTTTACCTTACTTTTCACTATAGCAAGTGCAGAAAATGAGCCTTTAACATGGTAGGACTAGTGGAATTCATGCTTGTAAAGTGTGATGTTTGACTTGGTAATTCAGAACAATAGCAGTGATACTTACACGTCCTGTAGTGTGCCTCCTGTAAAGCAGTCCCTGTAAACTAGCCTATTTGAGCACTCACTTTCTGTAGACCTAACTGAAGCCTTAATTTGCATGCAAAAATTAGGTAAAAGCTCTTTTTTAGTGTATCAGGGCTCAGCTTCTGCCATTTCCAAGAAAAAAAACCTAATTTGCAAATATCTCAATTAGATGGATTATAGTATTCACTGGCTTTAGTTCGGAGTAGGGAAACTGCATGAATTTAGTGAATGTTGTTGGTCCAGCATCATTATGGCTATAGGTGGTGCAAGAGCCTGATTCTAACCTTAATCTTTTTCTGCTTCCCTGTTTATCTTCAAGATCATCATGGCAAAACCAGCTGGTGGCCCTAAACCTCCATCAGGAAAGAAGGACTGGGATGAAGACCAAAATGATTGAACAGTTTAACTCTGCTTCTTAATTTACACGATTATGTGTGGGTTTTAATATTGCAGTTGGAACCTGTCGTGATGTTCTACTCTGTAAGTTATGAACGGTGTCTGATGGAGCACGGAACTTCAAAAACACTTCAATAAATGTACTTGCTGTTAAAATGCTGTTTGATTTGGGCTTGTGTGACATTTGTGGATATGCAGGCATCTGACTGACTGCGGGTGAGGTGGGCTGACCTTGACTTGCTGGACAGGGGCAGAACTTGAGCTGGAAAAGCCTGGGGGTTGAGAAAAAGACAGGGAGGTCACAGGCAAAACAGACTCAAAGTGCAGAAAATTTGATTTCTAACCAATGAAAAATAAGTGTTGGAGGGCAAGAAACAAGAAAAATACTAAACCACCTTCCTGTTCACCTCCCCTTCTTCCCAGGCTCAGCTGTACTCCATTCCCACCTCTACCTCTTCCTCCATGTGGTGCAGGGAATGGGGTCTGGGGTCAGTCCGTAACAGCTCCTCTCTGCTGCTCCTTATGCCCCCTTTCCCCCTCTTCCCCTCCTACAGCTGCCTCAGCCCAGGGATGCCCTGTGCAGGTTGCAGCCCGTCGGGAACAGCTGCTCCTGTGTGGTCCTCTAGGCTGCAGTTCCTGGCAGGGAAACCTGCCCCTCTGGGCTCCGTGGGGAGACCCAGCATGGTCCTCTTCATGAGCTGCGGGACAGCCTGCTCCAGCGTGGTCTCTGCAGGAGCCCCTCCTCCTTTTACTTGGGTGCTGTTTCTCATGTTTCCCTTCGCAGCTAGGCAGCATTTTCCTGTTTCTCACACATGCTGTCCCCCTGGGCTGTAGGGCCCAGCTGTGCCCCGCCATGGGTCAGCTGGAGCTGGCGGTGTCAGGAGGCACTGCCCAGCATCTCAGTGGCTGCAGCTACAGCCCACCCCACCGTCTTGATACCCGCACCCAGTATGGTGGACAAGGTGGATCGCAAGCCTGCTGCAGGGAGCTCATTCCTTCCAGGAAATGGGACCTATAATCATCACAGCTCTTTGTGCTCTTAATTGTGCTCCTTAGCCAGTGTTTGAGTGAAAAACTCAAATGAATATTGAAGTATGGTCTGTGCTTACATTCATTTTTGTCACGTGTCTCTGTTACAGGGGTCCTCAAACTATGGCCTGCGGGCTGGATACGCCCCCCCCAGGGTCCTCAATCCCCCAGTATTTACAGACCCCCCCCTGTCCCCCCCGCTGGGGGTTGGGGGGAAACCAGCCACAGATGACAGCCTGCCACTGCATCCGCACACCGGCCCCCTGGTTAAAAAGTGAGGACCCCCGGTCTATTTCATCCTCGCCCTCCGAAATCTCTGTGCTCCCAAAATGGCAGCCTGACAGCAGTGAACTGTGTCCCGTTCTAAGGGCCTTAAAAATAAATGCTGAGCAGCAACAGCCAGCATGATGCAGTGCTGGAATCTTTCAGCTGAAGCCTCTTGGTTAGATTCTTCTTGGAAATTAAACAGCTTGTATGTCTCAGAGTAGCTTGGAAGGAGAACTGCACTTGAAATTGAAGCCACTTCAATAATTAATCCTTTTATTAGTCTTGTCAGTGCTACTCCATTTCACAGCCAGAAGGGAGTGGAAGGCTAAATCAAGTTGAGCTATCTTATGCCTAAATAAGGCTGCCGTACGACAGCTACACTGATGTTCGCTTTATAGTCAGTTGCTGGTGTGGCTGAAAAATAAACTCAGCAAGTTTTCGGAAGGATTGGCATACTGATATCGTCAGCTGCACAAGTGCTGCTGCCGCTGGTAAGGGTCACAAGAACATGCAAGACTGCCCCTTTTCTTGGTAAGGTTGTTGGGAAAAATGCACTGAATGTAAGCAGCTGCTGCTCAAGCATGGAGGACCCAAGGTTTTATTTCTGTGAAACCCCATGTGAAGCCGAGCCTGTAGAGAACTTTAAAGTTAGAAGTCACTGCAGGACTAACTGGTTAGTCTAGTGCAGAAAGGCTACACTGGAGTGCCTGTAGCAAAAGGTAGAGAGCACCGAGCTCCCAGCCTTACCAAAATACCCATGTGAGGTTTCCATACAAAAGGATTCCTGGAGAGTTTGCAAACTGAGGGGTCCTCTACTGGATGTAGACCAGCAGTGGAAGGTGAGCTGATACTGAATTTGTTGTCTCTGCTCTAAGCCATTTTAAAATACACAAGGAAAAGCTGATAGCTGAGATAACTACAGTTCAAAGTTCTAGCTGGTCCCTTTAAAGCAAAACAGCTGCTGCTGAAGATGTACAGCACCTGCAGGAAACTAAAAGTAATCACTGCTTACCTGTGCCAGTGCACAAATTACTCAATAGAAGCTCAGAGCTGTAGTTTTGAAAAAACATTTATTTAGAAGTAGTGAAAACACTGGAAAAAGTATAAGTTATCCACTTGTCAGTGTGTCTAAGAAGCATGAAGTATATTCCTGCAGCTGGGTACAGTAGCTCCAACATGTTAACAGTGTGATTTGCGTCTGCCTTCTTTCAGAGCACCTGAAGACTGCTGGACATACAAGAAGGCTTCTCAGATGAGTTACAGCAGTCGCTCATAGAACAGCAGATAGGCTTGCGAGCTCAGCACTTTCGATGCAGACACAGCTTGTACATGGGTATCACTGATGTGGAACCACTGCCCTTTTACTGGTTCCGTTTCTAAAGCTGTGAAAGGAAGAATTTAGGAGTAAAAGTCACTACAAAGAATTGGAACAACCCATCCCATTACTGTTCTGCAGCAAGAAATAATTTGTAAAACACTTCCTATTATTCACCTTCAGGAGATTGCCCTCGAAGGACAAGGTCAGAGAGATGGTTGTTCATATTTCTCATTTTGGCATACGCAGTGTAGTGCCCAGACCTCATTGTTCCACTGTGTTCAACAACTCCATAGAGAGAGTACAGTACTTTTGTATTCCCTTCAGCCACATTCTATAAAAGCAAAAGTTTAGGTATGTCAGTCAGGTACTGGGTTTTAAACACAGCTGGAATGTAAACTCTTCACTTTGACTTGCATGCTGATGACAGGGAGGCCCATCATTACAGATTCACGCAAGCACTACAGCACTTGCAAGTTACACAAAACAACTGGAGCTTGACAAGCATTCTACAAAGATTCTGCTAAGCAGCTTCATTGTGAAAACACATTAGAACACGGGGAAGAAGAACCCGATTGTTTTCCCACTTACTTTACATTTAGCTGTACAGAAAGGAGCCAAGTCTATCACTTCTGGAAACTTGATGTGCCTGTTAACCTTCTGTAGATTAAATCCAGCCTTAAACAGACGAAGTAGAGGAAAAACCCATAATGTTAAAATGCACATATCAAAACCATGCTGAGTTACTAAATACTTCAGGTTAAAGCTTCAACAATGCAGAATTAGTTTTACATTAAACAAAATCAGGGAAAAAGCAATTGGGTTGTTCGGGGGTTTTTCCCCTCCAATGCCCAAGGTTTTCCAGCATCACTCCCTTGCCCCAACATGCTGCACTGCAGCACAAGTTAACAAGGCTCTTTAAACTCACTCTTAGGGTAACTTAATGTAACAGCAAAAGTGGAAAAAGAATCAGTTCTACTTTACTTATGTAACTATCTCTCGTTTCTCAGATACTGATACGTACGTATCACATACATAATATGCCTGAGGATCTAATTTTGCTTTTGTATCATCAAAACTGACGTAACTTCTACTCCCACCTTATTCAAATAATCTTCTAGCATCAAACTGGAAAAACAAAAGCAAAAGATGACAAATATTATTTTCTTAATCATTTTACAGTCTCTTGGAACACTTCCATTTTCTCTGTGAAACTGTTTTTCACCTAAAGACACATCCCTTATTTTTCAAGTATTTTGACCAAAATACTGAATAGCTTTAGATTTAGAAGGGTGATACTCTTTCCTCTTTCTTTCTTGGAAAACTAAAGCCCTAAAATAAAAATTTTCCTACAATTTAGAAAAAAGTTAAAGCCACTTTACTTCGGATTTTATAAGTAAGATTTAAATAGCACTGCTTTCCATTCACACACACACACGCAGTAAGGCTCAGAATCCTCTTTTATCCAATTCCTCCGACCCATTTGTTACATTCATTTAGTAAGGGATCCGATTCTATCTGTACTGAAATGTAAGAGTCCATGAACTACTATAGTAGCAGGAAAGAATTAATGCTAAGATATTGCTTGATAAAGTAAACAATAAGAATAATGAGGGAATATAATGCAAATAAACTCACAAAACAGTGTTTTTCCAGATAACTAATGGATATTATTTCAGGAAAATACATCCCCAACTCTTCAAAGACCAAAAAAAAAAACAATGCTGCACACCAATGCCTTTCAAACCTTGGGGAAAAAAAACCCAACCAAAACAAACCAGCCTTATAGGAAATGAAAATATGCCAACATTAGTTTTAAGTTAAGCTAGCACTATGTGCATATATACATGTTAAACTGATAATATATACATACACATTTTTGCAATATCAGCCTGCCACTTACCTGTTGAAACCTCTTTAAGTGAAGAGTTAAAATTGGAGGAGCAAGAGAGATTAGCATCTGCTTTTTGGCATTAGTATAAATGTACTTCTTTTCACCTGGAGAAAAGAAAAAAAACACCAATGAGTAACATGTGAACAAATGTTACAGCAAGAATGTCTTTATTTTCACTATTTAGACTATCACAATGTCATCCACTACAACTGTGAAACTGAACATTCCCCTTTAACATGATGAACTGTACAAGAGCTGCCATCTGCAGACCCCTTATCACAGGAGTAACCGCTCACACCACGTATGAGTGGTGTCACCACAAGCAGGATGAATTCTTGCTCATTCTCCACAACTCAACCAGAAATCGGAAGTGGCTTTTCTTGGCCTTTTGAGCAAACACCAACATGATTTCCCTATGACTGTCACAGCAGAATTTTCACATTTAGGGAAAGAACAGAGAAGTCACTAAATAGCTACTGCCTACATTCATCCAGATAATATATTTTTAGATTGAAATGCCCTTTCCCTCCCCCAAACCCACACCTCTTTGCTCATTGTTCTTCTTCAGTCCTGCGGTACTGTGTAGCCAGGCTTGTGAGCCTGCTGTTCTGCTCAGTTGCTTGTACTAATCTGTGTGAAAAGTTCTGACAACCCACCCACTGAATACTTGCTCAACCGATCCAAGTTAAAGTTACAAAAATACCACTTTAGGGACATTCCCCCGCTTAACCCACCCAAGCAGCAGATAAAGACATATTTAAAATTTTCTTTTAAAAGATAATTTGTCATACTTTTTGTGTTCTTCTTTGGTCCATAATGTCTTTGTGTACATACATCACAGAGTAGTTTATTGGTCTCAGTAAGTTTTTCATTACGGGTAAACTGATACAAACAGTGATGGATTGAACCTTCTTCTGGGTTCAGATCTTCCCTGTTTGCAAGAGTACAAAACGCTGTTTCTGGATCTTCAGTCGATACTTCACATGTCTTGACGGGAACAGTTTGAAGGTCATCTAAGGTACTTGTATCAGATTCAGCGCTGGCACCCAAGTGTAGTTTTGAGAAGTCAGTAGCAAGCTCTTCCTCATCTTCATTTTCATCATCCTCGTCTTTCAGAGACAGGTTGTCAAGGCCATTGACAACCTTTACAGGTGAATCTGAGCCTTCCATAGGGAGATCCATGAAAAACTCCTTTTCTACACATCCTTGTTCTGTCTTTCCTGTATTTTCATGCATGCTCTGAACTTCTGTATTATCTCCCTGTATACTCAAATCTTTTTGAGTTAAGCAGTGATCTTTGCAATAATCTGACAATTCCTCTTCTTGCTTCATATCACAAGTTTCAGAGTTAATTTCCACCTCTGATTCTTGGTTATACTCAACATCTTTTTCTGACTGTTCAGTTGCACAGATATCTGTGAAGTGAAGCACCTTTCCTTGAAGTTTTTGCTGGCGGCGCTGGCTCTGCAAATTGGAATACATAATAAACAAGAACACAAAACCCAGAGGAAGTTTAAATTATATTTAGCAGTTCTTACTACTTGTTTAGCAAAATTTTTGTAGCATGCCACAGATACAAAGGGTGGAAGGGGGGGAGAATAATCTATGATTTAATGAACAGAGGTGATCAATTCAACCAATACCGAATTTATCCTCACTTGGCAATAGTTCCCACTGCTCCTTGTTACACAGTATCTTCAAATACAACTAATGATTCCCTTTGTATCTTCCCAATTCTTTTTTACATCTGTATTCTAAAGTTTTATGAATATTCTTGCAATCAATGACTGGAGAACGGCTGTCTGATTCAAATTAATGCTACTTCAGGCAGGCAATGTAAATTCCATGTGCCTCTGGGTATTAGCTTATTCCTAGCACAGCAACTCTTAACAGAACACGTAACTCCTTAATAGCGAATACGTAGATACAATCTGTCTTTTCCATTGTGCATTTGAGTGAGGAGAAATTCTAAGCTGTCTCCTCCATCATCTAAACCGAGGAAGCAAAAAGAATTGCTTTTACCAGAAGTTGCAAGCACTTTATTAATAAAAGTGAAATACTTAACAAGACCAACCTTGGCTTGTTTTTTGGCCTGTTTCTTCGCTTTTTTCTGAAGGTGCTTACTTGTACCAGGGGGCTCATCTCTCTGCTTAAGATAACAGTCATTATTTTTATTCTCTTCATCTTCAGATTTATTGTCTTTGGGTTTTTTAAGATTTCTCTCATTTGTAATTTTTACTTTCTACAAAAAACAAAAGCCACAGAACAACAACAGCAGTAGAGATGTTATTGTCCCAAATCACAAGACAGTGTTCCAAAGAAAACCACAGGGATGAGATTTTATTTGACTTTTCAGCTCAAATGTAACATTGCAATGACTACAACACACAACTCATTTATTTCACCCTAATCGTTACGAAAGAGATGTCTCACTCTGGAGGGAGTCCATCTGAAACAATGATTTGCAGAATCAAACAGTATAAAAAAAAATAAGGCTATGGAGGGCCAAATTCTGAACCTGTAAATGGGCAATATTACCTTTAGCTCTAACAGATGTACATCTTATTAAATGCACTGAAGAGTAACATTTTACACAAGCAGAGACATTTTCAGTTGAACTGCCTGCCACAGAAATTGTTTCTTTCTGCTAAAATAAAATTTGTTTGTTGCAGAAGACATATGATCCCTTTAGATGGGGGGGGGTTCACTTCAGTATTTACTCATTAGCTTTTACGTGAGCAGTGCAACATAACAAATCTGAAATATTACAGATTATCAGTAAGAAACACAAAGCAAACCAAGTATTTTGAATGCTAGAGATCAATCAAGTATTCACATACCATTCTACCGATGTTTACCTTTATTCAATAACATGAATATCATGAGAAGTATTCTTGCACTCAGTGCAGAAAAATGGATGAAAAAACCACAAACAAACAAAAAGTATTCAAGCAACTACTAGGCACCCATTACTGTCATGCAATTTCCTTCATTTTTACAACAGTGAAGATGACTCGGGAAGCGTTGCTCTTTGCAACTCAGTCTTCTGTAATAGTGACACAACACTGCAACATACTCTACTATTTCCCTAAGCCAATCTCCATGTTAGAAACATTAACGGACAAAGCAGCAAGATCACCAACAGACTATCAGTGATTTTCCAGAGACTATTTATGGGCCACAACTTACAGAAATGACTCTCGGGAAAATATTATTCTCTATCTTTCTGGGAAAATCTGTAATTTTAGCTCTCAAAAGAGACATATGAAAAATGTATAAATGAATTCCCTAATGATTATATAATAAAGGTGTTTTCATATAATCAAACAAAAACAAAGCCAAAAAGCAAGCACATACAATTTCTTACCTGATCATCTAGTATGGGAAGCGACAAATCAAGGAAAGATTCATGGACCAAGGATACCTTCAAATGAATATTCAGAAGTCCAACTTAATTTTGCTTAGAAGTGGCTAACTTGCTGTCAATAGGCTTATTTGCATGTAGGGGCTTGCTTGCCTTCAACGTATGCTTTCACTTGTGCATACAAAGGTAAAGCACAGCTAATCTACCTTCACAAACAGCTATCCATCACCAAAATCTGTCATTACCACAGAAACAAACAAGAAATACTTCCACAAATTTCAGTTTTCTAGTGGCCCAGGAACGTGAGAACCCAGCTTAGGGACTATGAGATTGATATCTGTAATCTGTCATGATATTTGTCTAGCCCACTCACTAATAATACCCTTAATTACTTCATTATCAGTATGCATTATCCCAGTAGTGCTTTCTTGCTTAACTACTCCCCTGGCAAACCCACGGTCATTCCAGTGTGGGAAAGGGAAAGACTAATCATCTAATGAAAAAGCAAAGGGCCCCTGGCAGCATACTGCTGGTAGCAGAACAATTCGTTCACTCTAGTTTCCACCAATGGAAGGCGTTTACTGGGAGTCTGAGTGAATTCTTCTGGCAGAGGCAGTTTGCTGTTGCTGACCTCTTTTTCTGGAAGGCTTCTAAAAGGAACTAAAAGATTAGCTTTATAACATAAGGTGAAGAAAGATTCCAGCCAAACCATGCCCCTCTGAAAAGCATGCAGCTAGTCAACTCTTAGTGTATTAACTAAAGCAAACCTCACCAATTTTTAATTGATTTCTACATGTAGTTAGTTTGGGGTTCTTCTGCAGATTACATAAAATTATACTCTAGGCTGTTCAAAGCAGGCAGTTTACTTACGGTTCTGCATTCTTCGCACATAATTGTACTGGTTAATTCACCACCAAATATTCGATCCACAAAACTTTGTATTCCCCTTTTCTTTTCATATTCTGAGAATTGACAAAGTATATAGTAAAGTTAATGATATGATATATAATATACTGGCAACCGATTTAGTTATGGCATACCAAATAAAAAACAAAAATACAGTATGCAAGATGTATGCTGGAATGTGTTGACCTGTTCTAGTATCCTCAGGAAGTACTGCAAGATTCTTAAATTAAAACTCTTTCATATATCAAAGAAATGGGGGCAAAATCACATTTGCAGAAGACAGCTTGACTGAACCAACACCTTTACCACTTTCTCAACTCAAACACATTTTCCTGTTTTCTCAGAAGTACTGCATCCCAGTAAACGTGCCTGTTTTTCTTTCAGGACTTAACTGTCTGAAGCTAAAAAACAAGCACCAACTTTTGCCTGTATAGGTGCCTTACATACAAAGACAATTTCCTCAAGTTGTATTTTCAGTGTAGTGCACAGTCTGAATTTAAACTTGCTCTTCATCTTCTAATCTAAGTCATGTTGAAAAGTTAAAAAACCTGAACAGTGTACAGAATAATTTTTATTAACAATGGACTGCTAGGACTGAATAAATCATTACCCTTATGTGCTAATATTTTATTTTCTTACATAATATTTAAATGATTAAACCCTACCCAAACATATTTTAACCTATAATGTCTATCAAATCAATTCTCTCTTACACTGTTAAGAAGGAAAGAACACCAGAATCAGTGAGACATTTAAAAAAATAGACCAGCACTATTGAGCCTTATATTCTAGATACACACATACTCAGGGCATGGCATAAAGTTGTACAATTAAACATGTATCTTTTAGCTGACACTATTAATGTTACTTTGTGTACTTCAATGAAACAGAAGATTTTAAATTATCAGAATATCAGTAACAGGTATCTTACCTTTAATTTTTTTTTTAAGTTCTTCTTCATTTTGTTTGTTAGAGTCAGTCACTGCCTTCAGTATTCCAACACTTACTTGCTGAAATTTTCAAAACAAATACACTGTAAAATTTCCTAAAGTAATTCATTTAACTAGTTCATGTCACAAAAGTCTTTCAGATGAAGTTTAATCTTCTCCAATTAAGAGCATCAATACAAAAAACCACAAATGCCTGCAGACACAAAATAGTTCCTGCAAATATTAAACAAATAACCAACTGAGAAACAAGCTTGCAACCATGATGCAAATAGCATGTAAGAAAAACTAGTCTAAGGATTAAATGCTTTCCCCAATGAAAACTGGCAAAAAAAAAAAAAAGAAAAAAAGAAAGGAAAAAGATGGCATTTCCACAAGTGAACTTTCAGGCATCTCAGAAATTAAGACAAAAGGACATTCTTTAGGGTGACTACACGTACTCCAAACCCACTTTTTCGGTAGAAATTTTGGACAAGTCAATTTATTTCTGCAGAACAACGGACATTTATATTAGAAATGTTGAATTAATTGAAGACCTTTAAAACAACCAAAACTGAACTTTCTATTAGATTTTATTAGAAAAGCATAGAGAGTAACCAGTACACTGCTTCCCAAAAAGGCAGAAAGCACCATCACCTCAGAAACCTGAACAATGTGTGCAATATATGTAAGAGATACAGGCCACAAGCAAACTTCATTCCTTGGATAGTTTTGTTAAATGAAAATAGCAATACCCATGGCTGCTCCTTCACAAGTCCACTGCTTAAAGGCTATTCAGTTCTATAGCTCTGTTGCTAATGTGCTTCAAGTGCATGCTATGGGCAGCACAAATCACACTACAGAGGTTGACTCAGAAAGTTCTTTCTCCCCTCAGCAGAGGAAAAAGTCTTGGTCTGGGATATGACAAAGGTGGGCACGCACAACTGAAACTGGCACTCACTTGGATTTCTTCTGCTCTCATTCCATCAAGCAAGTAACGAAGCAATTCATGACTGTCTTGCTGCTGATAACCTTTAAATCGTGTTGCTCTGTTAAATGAAACAGTAATTGTAAAGTGTAACTGAACTTAAAAGATAAGACAAAGAAGAAACAATTCATACCAGACACAAAAAGACAAAGTCTCAAACATGTCTGTATATAAAAGCAACAAGGGTCTACATATGGTATTTTCTAAAAATACGAAGCCAGCTAATCAGAATAGGTCACTGACTGTTCATTTATATTTTGCTCTTAATCCTATTCTTTCAAAACTTGTTAAGCATTACACAGATTCTATATGCTGTGATGTGAGCTCAAGAAAAAATAAAGGAAGAAAACTGACCTTTTTAAGCAACTAAAAAACTTTTTTCATACTCACTATGACATGCAATTGTACAGATACTCACTTTTTACAAACCTGAGCAAAAAGTTCCTTAGGAGTGACTACCCCTTTTTTTGTCTCTTGCATTTCTGTCAGGAACTGATACATGGCTAATGTCAAAGGACCTGGCTGATCTAGTTTTATCAGCTGAGGTTCCTGTTTTAAACAAAAGCAACAAAGTTGTTTTGCTTTAATTTGGTGATGGAACCTTCTGGAGTAACTTTTACCTTGTCTAAACACTTCAGTTCTTGAAAACATTATTATAAAATAGAACACATAAAATTCTAAAATGGCAGTAAATTAACCTGACAAAAAAATCAACATGTGGTTTCTCATGAGATGATACCAAAATACTGGGCTAAGAATCATTAATTTTATATTGCTTAGTTGCAACTCCATTATTTCTCCTTTTATTAGGAAAAAAAAATACAATTTCTTAAAACACACAACCCTTCTTTCCCAACCAAATCCCCAACTGTGACAAGAAGTGTTATTTAAGTTAGCATAGCAGACATTCTCTAGTTTCCTATTGTGCATTTAGGAAAGTGACACTTTAGCAAGTGTTACACATTTTCATCCTTTAAACCACTTAATCATAATGTAAATACTCCTTTGATGACAACTAACAGAGTATTGAATCACTGCTCTTCACTTTGAAAGAAAGACCTCTGCTGACTTCAGAAGCAGTTTTATGGAAGTCAATGGTGAAGTTCCCACTGATTTTACATCTTAATCTTGTTAGTATTTAGCTGAGAGCTTTAAAATCCAGAGATGAACATTGCTTGTTTCTTTAACAGACTGGAAGGGTGGGGAGAAACACTATGGAAGTTGAAGCATATATATACCATGGATAACTCAGGTGACTCTATTTTAACTGTTGTGCCAGGCATTTTAGCTTCTTTAAGCAGCTCCCTCAGGACTGGAGTTTGGGATAAATTCTGAAGAACACAAAAGAAAGAAAAAGATTGGTACCTTGGCAACAAGAGGAAGGGCAGCTGAGCTCTACTAGTCATGGAATTTGTAGCAACCAGATTACAGCAATTTATTTTTCCCGCAGAATTAGAATGGTAACTACCCCTCTGGAAATTCTAATAGTGTTCGGCAGTTAAAGGTACATTCTGTACAGCTAACGGGACTTCCAAGTGTCCTCTATATGTATTACCTTAGATAGCAGAAACCCTAAATGTACTATTCTTCTATGTTCTTTTCTTCTTATTATGTCTTTTTTTAATTATTATTATATTCTTCTATGATCTTTTGATGGTCTATTTACTAGTGTCCGATTCCAAAATCAAAAGGTAAAACGCAGTGTGCATATCTGCTTGTTTTAGAAACAAAAATCAAATTAAACAGTTTACTAAAACTTGCAACTACAGTGGGAATTTTGTTTGAGTAAAGCTTCAGGAGCAAGAGCCAATCAGCACAAGATTACATATGAGCTTTAATACTGTCCTGGTTTTGGCTGGAATAATTTTCTTAGTGAAGCAAGGGGCTGCATGGTACTTAGTTGCCTGCTGGGATTAAACCCACCGGGGTTAAACCACAACAAATACACAAGAAAGAGCAAGTTTATTCTATCCAAACACTTCTTAGCTGAGCAAGACACTAAAGACAGCAATACAACATGCTCATCCTGTTAACATTTACTTTTCAGTTGATTTCCTGATGCCGAGACATTTTTGTTTCAGTGAACACCCATGGTCTTTGGGTATTAATCTCTTACAGTCTAAGAGGTCAGCAAGGGTGATGTGCCACAGTATTTTATTACTAAATTAGGAAGTTGGCATGCTTTATCTCCATCAGTGAAAGATGCTGTGCCCAAAAGACAAGGCAGTTTACTGTATTTTCCCCTGAAGCAAGTCTGAACCTGCAGCTCCATTTCTTCGTATTTCTCTGGGCCAATATGCTATTTTTATAATGAACGCATCATTCTTGGCAGATAAAAATCACATTCTAATTGTGTCATTGTAAAATACTGGGGGCAGGGCTGTTGTGGGCTAGGCTTTTTTGTTGTTTTTTTTCCCTAGTCGAAAGTTGCTTTTAAGAGCAATAACTACCATACCTGCATCACTGCATTAAAGAAACACGTATTCCCCAAGTTACTAAGTCCTTTCACAGCCACTTCGGCGTTAGTACTTGAATGAGAATTCTCTTCTTTAAGTGAGACTTCTTTTTCTTGTTCATTTTTGCTGTCTTTTTCTACTTTTTTATTTTCAAATCCTTTGTTCTCTTGTTGTTTTTCTACTGAAACAATAAAAAAAAATATACCACATATTAACCCACTAACAGGGAATGGGCTAGGAAAAAGGAATTACAAACAGCAGCAATCCACAGTGTTTAAAACTTAAACATACGATAACTAATTCTGTAATTGTATAAATGTTAACACTACTGGTTTAGGTTTTTAAACCGTCTAGGTAACAGGAGTTAAAAATTCAACAAAACGAACAAAAAAAATAATCAAGGAACCCCTGAAATGCCACTTCAGATCAGCACGCAATTTAAACATGCCACTCTGCCCACAAGCCATTCATGCCAACAATCTCTGAAACTCTGCATGTGTTATCTGAAATTTTATTCCTGTTGCAAAATCGCCAATGTTAGGCTTTATACAACATCTAGCAAGATGACATCTGAAATAAAATCCCTTTAGACATGGCACTATTGTCTGAAATGAAATGCAGAGCCCTCCCACTGTCAAAGCATTCTCATGTTCACTTCATGAACCTAAACAGATGAAACTGGAATATTTATATTCTTCAGGACACACTAAAGACATTTTCCCCAAAATTACTTTGGTGCAGAGCTCAAAATGTCAATGACCTGTTTAATAAAACCATAAGGGAATTCCAGGTAACTTTCAGAACACCACCCACACTGGTTCTGCCAGTTTGGCAGTCTGCTATTGATTAGGTTTCTGATAATAGGATATGAGCCAAGATTAACTTTAAAATAAAGTAACACCAGCTCAGAGAAAACAAGGAAGAGATAATACAGTCTTCACAGATGGAC
Source organism: Falco naumanni (assembly GCF_017639655.2). Taxonomy (NCBI): domain Eukaryota; kingdom Metazoa; phylum Chordata; class Aves; order Falconiformes; family Falconidae; genus Falco; species Falco naumanni. The sequence goes on from NC_054055.1 coordinate 102,301,054, forward strand.
AAGAAACAGACAGGTGGACAACAATAGATGGAACACCTGATACTGACACCCAGTTATTCATCTGTTCTCCAGTTCAAACCTGAGAAAATGCTGGCAACAAATCCAAAGTTCAAATATTAGATGTAGAGAAACAATGTATCTGGGAAAGACTGACCAAAACCTCTTGAAGATTCTAGTCCCTGTGGGAAAACCTCAGCTGTTTCTTGAGCAAATATTCAGACACAGCCACGTGGCATTACTGGATGGTTGTGATCTATTTCCCTAGGGGGCTATGATTTCACCCAAGTGTAGGATGGTTTTGGAATTTCTGATAGCTACAACTTATAGCATTTATTTTGATATACCAATTCTTCCAAGTTTTCTACTGGAAATGCCGTGTACAAAAATAGTTTTGCCATTGTGGAAACCATGGGGTTTTTGGGGGTTGTTTCCTTTTAAACCACCACATTTTGCAGATAGACTACAGGGTGAACATGCCGTTTTAGAGAGTATTGAATGCACTGCAGCTACCTATACTAAATGTACAGACCCAGCAGACAAATCATCTTATATATACTACTTCCATTAGGAAATGTTCTGCAACAGCTGGAGACTTATGTCATTCCAGCTGACACATTCACAAATACCTACAAAAATAGTTTTAAAAAATATAATCAAACTATCATTAGCAATGACAATTTTCCTTCAGATCTCAAGACAGACTGAACAAACAATCGTGAACAAACACAGCACTTCTAAGTACTCAGTCAATTCCTTACAGAGCAACCAAACATCGCATTTTTTAAAAAAGCCATAGTACAATTGTATTTTTTCCCTCCTATTCCTGTATTTCTGTCCTGTAACAAGTTTAGGGGACACTGAGCAAAATCTGGTCCAATTAGGTCCACAGGCTAGGATGTTACCTATGCTACCAGAATTCTGACAAAGAAAAAAAGGGAAGAAATTAGCTTTTTATTTTACCGTAAGGTACTTCAAAAGTTAAATCTAATATAGTATTGTAAGTCCAGAATGTACACTCTCTCCTACATTTAAAGGACTTTCTGATCTACAGTATGTATACTATAATTACTTACCTATACGTGATGAATCAATACAAACTTGTTTTCTAACATAATCCACAGTCTGCCCCAACCGGGTTGAAGTATTATAGGGAACTTCATTATCACATATGTAGCACCTGTCTCCGCCCCCCCCCCAAAATAAAAACAATTAATCATTTCTTTTCTGTTGTTTAAAAATCCTAAACTATTTACTTGATTGATACAATTCATTACACAACTATAAAATTCCAAGATTTATTTTAAAATTTAGACGTCTCAGAGTTCTATCTATTTCTGATCAAGAAAATAAAAAGTTTAAAAACTAATCTTTACCAAATTATTTCACTGACTGCAGGCAGCCATTTACAAATATAAATTAAGACTCTTAAAAGATGTGCTTAGAAACCTTATTACAATAAATATAAATGCATGGAAAATTTTGCCAAAATCAAGAAATTATGATATCAGGCCCTAAAGGAAACTACTTATGAATATTATGCCATATTCTGAGTATTGTAGCCAAGCAAGTACTTCATTATATTTAAATTGGGTAAGAAATAAATCGGTGCCCTTCATTAATCCTGCATTTTTATTTGCTCTTCCAGTGCTGATACAAACTTGTTTGTCTCTATGAGCAAAACACTGTGTGGTTAGGCCACTAATCCGTTTTAAACAAAATTGTAATAAAAAACTGCAGTGATAAAGGCTCAAGTAAGAGTAAAATTCTGCTGGGACACATTCAGCTAAAGGAGAGTTGTATATACCCATTTTGTAGTTCTGCCCAATCAGCTCTCTGAAGAGGTGACAAAAGGTATCGAAGAGAATGCAAATACTTCTGCACTTTGGAACATACCAGTTACAGTTCCTAGGCACAAATGCATTTAGCAGACTTTAGGATTACTATAAGTCAGACTATTTTCTGATATTAAAAGCAGCAGAAGTCCACAGCAAAGCACTTTACTCAATCTCTTGCATCTCTGGAATTAGCTGCAATTTTCACATTTCTTCATTCCTCTTTCAAAAAATTGGCTCAACTTTTGGATCCCTGATAACTTATTTATCATTTGTTTGGTTAATTATAAAGATAGGTATTCTTACTCCTGGAGTAACAAATGACAGTTAATTCCACAGGCAATTTTAACATCATAACCTTTCATACATCAAAAATTTTGTGAGTAACCTTGAAGGAATCAATGGATTGAAAACAGTTTTTTCAGCAATGGCTGTTTAACCGGTGGAGAAAAAACCTATGTAGATCCAACTGCTATGCCATACCAGTATTGAAAATGCAGACAATAGCACTTGTTGTAAATCCAAAACAGCAGAACTTAACGAATTACTAGACCTTTCCTCTTTCTCTCCAACTTCAAAATGTTTCTTTTAACTGTTTACAGGTACTATTCAAATCTAATTTCATTCACATATGCACGCACACCATAGAGAGATTTATTCATACATTCGTAGCATTAATAAATTCTGATCAAAACTGCTTTTGCTTTTATGTACCAGGCCCACTGTGAAATACAGTTCTTGACTGTAGGTTTGATTTATAACAATAGTTTATACCCAATATATCAATCTGAATAATTACTTGTGCAAGTTTGTAAAACCAAGAAATTCTAGAAGGAAGCAAAACATCTTGCTTAGACAACTTCCTCTCATTTGCAAGTACTTTGATTTATTTTCTCAGTTCTAAAACTTAATGCAGTTTTTAAATAACTTCAATAATTTTAACACTAATTTACATTACCCAAAAGTTCACTAGTTCATTAGTAATACACGTTATTAATAATGTCTATTTCCATTCTAGAGTTCAATAAAAATACTAATTGTTACACACAGAAGTGCTCAATATGATCAAGTTAAGAGGTAATGGTAATAATAAAGTGAATATAATGACAAACAACAAGTTTTAAAAAAGGTTACTAAGCAAAATTAAACCTCTTTGTATCAGACACAGTATTTCTGTATAGCAAAGTTTAGAAAAATAAGGTTCCCTCTTCTATTGTAACATGCTATTCCTTTTAAGAGAAGGAAATACTACCAGGGAGATTGATTGAACCAGTAGCATCTTCTAATTCTACAGCTGTGCTTCTTAACCACACATATTGTATTAAGATGTGATATATGTTGAGAAAATAAAAGTAATAAAAGTTTGTCACTAAGTGTGCATCAGAAAGGAGCTTCTCCCAAGGCTGAAAGTTAAGATTTAGAGCTACATATTAATATTTGTTTCTGCATGTCAGTATTCCAACCTAGCAAAAGTAGAAAAATATGAAGTCAAGAGCATTTACTAGTTGGTTCATTTCAACTTCAATTATGGAAGTTTTCTAGTTATGACTTTTACAGGAAAGTAATATTTATTCAGCAAATCTCAGCAAAGACTGCTGGGACTTCTGTGTGTGGAAATGCTTTACATACACCTAGATATAAATGCTAGAATTCAAAAAGAAAAGAAAACACAAATTATACCCCAGCCTCTGTTGCCTTCTAGCTATGTCTCGTAACTGTTGCCTGACAAACTCACCACACACTCCAGTTGTCCAGACTGAGAACCAAACAATGGGGATCTGATCTTGGCGTTGCATAATGCTTTAAGGCATGCTGTTCTTGAGAATTTCTGCCACAGCCCTACAATGTTGATAACCAAGTGTCACAAAATCCAGTTGACTATCAATGAAACATACATTAAATCAGTGTATAAACAAAGTATTAACATCAAAACTGTTTAATTACATTAAACTAATTAGGATGAATGGATGGGTCTCTATTCCAAGACACACACTTCTGCAGAGAGGAAGGTAACTTGGAAACTTACTGGGTGCAGAATAACTATAAAGTTGCTTGGGGACTGAATATCTAATTTTTAACTTCCAGTTTGAACAGCTTGAAGAATGAAAAAGAACAAAAACTGCTTCAGCATGCAGAGTTTTCAGTTCAGTAAACTAATGTGAGCATAAGATCTTATTTAAGAGCATTAAACAGAAATTATTTTCTTAGCAAAATAGTTTGGACTTTCTAGGAAAAATAAAAGTCCTCAGGATAAGCCTGCTAAATGCCTTTGTGCCATGCATCTAAGGACTTCCTTTGCAATTCAGAGTAGACATTTTGTAATCACACCACAATATATAAGATAATGTATGTAGCATCACTTTAAAATAAGAAAGAATGCCAAAGTTTAACTAGAAGCTCTCTTGTTCCACTATTATTATCATGAGACACTGAAAGATACTAAGACAAATTAGCAACAAAACAAGATATACCCTATGGCCACATTTTAGACATAACCATATCGAAGGGCTTCTATCAGCCTCCTCCTCAGATTTCTCTTGTCTCTTATTGTCTGCCTTGCAGTCCTGACAAACATGCCACTCCACGTTCAGTAGTGCCTTTTTCAGATGACCTTGCTCCAATCCTTTACGAATATGCTTGCACACAGGTTCTACAAAATAAAAAGCACAAGAAGGATGTAGGTATCACAACAAATCCAAATGTCAAAGACACAGGCAGCAATGCAGAAGCTAGGGTAGCCTTTCTAGAGTCAAAGAAACATTGACAATTTAGCAGACATATCAGAAAGAAACCCTTTGATACCCCATTCACAATCTGGGGATATTGTTGCTGCATCCTAAACTACTACATTACTGGAAAAAAATAAATAAATATTGCTCAAACCTACATCTAGTCAGAGGAGTTGACAAAACTTTTGGATACAAACCTACCTACTGTGCCAGGCTGTGGGCTTCTATTATTGTGGCGTTATGATTCCCACACCTCGCAGGGAGCAGCCACAGCCCACTGCCACGGTTCCCAGTCACCAAGGCAGGACCTGGCTGGCCTATAAAAGTGGAGATTATGGAGGTTATGCTTCCAGCTGAGCTGCCTCGGTGAAATTATGCAGCAAACTACGGTAAAAAAGAATGGCAGAGTCATCCTTTATCACTTTGCACTGCAACACTGTACCCTACTTGAAGCTGCACTTTCTGGGCCTGGTGTGAACTCCAGCTATTTAATCAAATTCTGCTAAGTATGGTTATACCAAAACCAGGCATCTGTTGCTAAGAGCTACTACCAGGAGTTCAAAACAAAACCCAAAAAAGATAATTAAATTTTAAGGTTGTCAGTTACACTGTCACTTGCACAAAGAGAAGCTGTCCGTAAGCCTAAGTCACGTACAGAGAAACTGCGACTGACAATGTGTACGCAAACTGATCAAGTTTTTCCACATAAAAAATGAGTAAATTATTTTAATCCCCCCTCCCCACCCTTTTTTTTCAGTATAGGTTTCCAAGACATTTAGCATCATCAGCCTATAACTCTTCACTATTTACAGTAAGAAATGCCTAAATTTGCATATACAGGGTCAAATATGTGACAGTACAAAGAGTTATCTCAAAAGTCAAAAAGCACAGAGTAAACAAACCCATGATAAAAAAAAATGCTGTCTGTACTTAACATGTAAAAAAATACCATTTTTTGTGAAATTATGATTGAGAAGAATTACATAGCCATTTACTTAATTCAACTGTCTTAAGTCCTTTGCTACAGAGGTTTTATTACTGCTCAGATAGAATAACAGTTCTGAATCTCTCTTTGTTAAGGACCATACACAAGGTTGCTGTCTTAAGGCTGTAAACTTCTCTTGCCACAAGCTGAAACAGGTGACAAGTTTTATACCTACAGTTCTGTTTCTGTCCAAGATTATAGGATTTTACCACAGTAAAAATGTTAGCCAATAAGAACAAACAGATATTTAGATGCATTGTTTAAGCTTTTTTAAAAGCAACAAGCTTCATCTACAACTTCTAAATTGTCTTTTTTAAAGAAACCTTTTGTATGTTGCCTACTACTATTACATTGGAGTTATTCACAACCATCAGTCTTTGTTTAAATTTGTGGCTTTATCAGACTGTAAGCTAGCCTATTTTTAGCCAAAGAAGTGAGATTCCGCCGCAACTGCACCATAACTGATTTTTTTGCTAAAGGAAAAAATGAGCAACTGTCACGGCAGACTCTTCTTGACTCTGGGGTTAGGGGGGCAGAAAGACAACAAAGGAAGCTAAGGAGCCACAGCAGACCGAAGCTACCACAAGACTAGGACAACCAGGAAACGACAGGAGAGTAGACTTGATTTTAAAATAACAGGCCATCACACTGAGCGTCCTGGCTAAAACTGTAAGTGCGCTCTCTCTCAGCTAAATTAACATGGCTTAACTCGTTTCCCCAGTCAGGATCAATAAAAAAAGATGGGCAAGACATAATCTGTGACAGGACAGGCAAGGGGGTTGAAAAGAATGCTGCACACCACAAGCAAGAACAAGAACTAGAATAACCAGGGTAAGCAAGTTAAAAAAATTTCGACACCCGATCCAGTACAGCTGTAAGGATAATACTAACTATTTGGGATTAGGAACTATTATGAACAGAAGGAGAGGAAGAGAAAGAGGTTTCAACCAAAAAGCACTATGAGTAGAGAGTACTGGCCCTGGACACCTCAGCTAAGATAGCTGCTAATGTAAAGACAAATGCTTTCACAAAAGTATTTTAATCACAACCTTTTTGGTGAAGCAAGAGTCTTCTGCAACAAAATCTTCATTAGGAAAATGCTACTTAAATCTATCATGACAAGGTCAGCAGCTGACTCTACAAACACTTTATGTTCTGAGGAAATTTATACAATCTATGTATCTGTAAAGAACTGTGTCAAGAGTTTCTCAAAAACCAGAAAATAATCCTACTTTTCAAGACAGGATTATTATTTTCTAGCGTGCTTAGAAAAGTAGCAACACTAATGTTTCTTGGTGACTTCGGTTTCAATTATACAAACCCACACTTTGTAAATGAGATTTCAAAGCCAGTGACTAGCCCCAGATAGAGACCTTTAATATTAATGAGTTTTCAAGCCTCCTTTGAGATTAAAACAAACATTAGGACCACGGACTTATTTGAGGAAACGTACCCAGCGTATCCAGAGACTCATCAGACTGTGCAGTTTTGCCTTTGGTGCGTTTCTTTCCCATATTTGTAGTCTGGAATTTTTCTTACATAGAACAGTGTCCTAGCAAAGAAAAATAGTACGTTAGAAAGTAGGTTTTTGTTTTACTTGTTCATTTCTAACCCATAAATTACTTCTAAGGCCAAAATGTCTCTTGAAGTGAATTAACTTGTAACAAATGGGCGTTTAAAAAAAAATAATATTGATTACACTTTAACATGAAACTAGGTGTGGCGTACGGTAAGATCACAGTGTGAATTACAAAACCCAAATGATTTAAAATCTTAAATAAAAAACATTGCACAAAAGAACAAGATAGGAAACTTAAGTACCAAAAATCCTATAAACATTTAGAACTTGTACTTTATTTAACTTAGGTTAAGAACTGCATCTGTACCAATTCTTTCACAAAGTTATTTGCAATTACACTCATTCAGTTTTCTTTACTGCAAATTCCTTGTATCTCTGATGAAGTCTGACACATGCAAATACTCTAATTATTCCAAAATATACAGACAATAGGAGTTCTGATTTTTCAGTTTCTTCAGTGGGGGAGACTTAAGATTGCCTTCCCAACATACCAAGAAAATACTTCAGACAGGATCTGTTATTTGGTATGCCTGTAGACCCAAGATCTACCACTACAGAGTCCTAAGCCAGGTACTTGCCTTCAAGAATCTGGCTACTGCACCCGTGGTAGGACATTTCTAGCTTCTAGTCTGTAGCACCCACAAGGCCCCGACACTTATCTCAAAAAAGATCATTCAAAAAGATCAGGTAAACTTAAAAATCTACATATGCTCTACAATGAAATTATGCAAGCTGGAAGGGTTCAAAAATCAAGTCTCTGCAGCACGGCCTAACCCTGCTGTCCAGCCTTTATGTAAACATGTTAGCACTGCAGTAAAAGTGACTCGTAATATTTGTCCTTTCAAAATCACTTCTTAGCTCGAACTCAGCAGCACACAGGCCATGGAGAACAGCTGCCTGCTTGGAGCTGTCACAGCCAAAAGAAAAGGAAGCCAGCCCAAGAGAATCAGAAAGAAACTAAGCTGGGAAGAGTTTAGGCGCCATACCCACTGAAGGCTTTTTGTATGAAAAGCCTTTCCGAAGCACGCTACCGAGCTGCTGAACGACAGGTAGGCAGCCACTTCATCAGGAGCGCAATTACCAGCTTTTGCAACTTTGCATGCCATTTGTTCAGAAAAACAACAGCTCATCCCCAAACCTGCCTCTACAGCACAATTTCCCGCAAAAAGCTACGACGTTTGATCTTAAAGGAACAACTCAAAACGGTTAAAATCCTTTCTGAATTGCCTTTGCCCAGCCAGGAGGGCCGGACGGGACGAACACGTGCAGCTGCTAATGGCACCCAGGCTGTGTGCGGCCGGACTCGCCTGACAGGCTCCGCACCAGCCCTTCCCACGGAACGCCCCGCAGACCCCAGCAACTAAAGCAGTGAAACGCCTGCTTTTTTTCATTTTTTAAAATATATATATCTATATATATACACACACACATATATATATTATAATACAGAGCGGTCTGCAAAGCGCCAAAGTGCACCTGCGCCGGACGCCCCGAGGCCCACCGGGGAAGCCCCGCGGCGCGGCCGGCGCTGCCCCACAGGCTCCGCCGGACGCCCGCCCGCCCGCCCGCCGCCAGGGGCAGCCCCACGCTCCCCGGCCCCAGGGCGGCGGGCAGCAGGTGCGCCCCGGAACTCGGGCGCAGCCCGGCTGAGGCGCTCGGCTCGTCCCCCCGCCACCCCCGGCCGCGCCACTCACCCCGTCCCGCGGACCGGGCCCCGCCGCCGCGCCGCCCCGCCCCGCCCGCTGCCGATTAGCCCGCGCCCGCCTCCCGCGCCCTCACTGACAGGCGCCGCGGCCAACGGAGAGAGGCCGGCGTCTCGGCCGGAGCGCGGGCTGCGGAGAGCCGGAGGAGCGAGTCCCGGGGCGGCGGAAGGAGACCGGTAGGGGCGGGACAGCAGGGCCGGGGGTTTCCGTCCCTCACCTGCCGGTGCCGCAGCGTGAACGACTTGGCAGCGCATGGCTCCGACCCGGGTCAGCGCGGGAATCCCGCCTCCTTCCCAGGCGGCTGGGCGACGGCCGCCGCCTGCCATGCGCGCGCCGGCGCGGTGCACTGTGGGGCCGTGCGCACCGGGCGCGGGGGAAGGGCGCGGGGACGGGGACGGGGACGTGTCAGCGCATGCGCAGGCGCAGGCACCTCCGGGCCCCGCTCCCGCCGCGCGGGGCTGCCGCTGGGCACTCGGTGCGGGTGGCCGGGGCCGGGGTCGGCCGTGCGCGGAGGGGCGCGCCAACCTCCGTCTCTAGGGGTGCCAAAGCAGCAGAGGCGGCTGCGCTCTGGGAGTGCGGCCCTGTGAGGGGGAGATGTGTTTGGTGACGGGTCGCTACAGGCTGTCCCGCCGCAGGCCACCGAGGGGCCTCACGCTCCTCGCTGCTGAACATAGACGAGCTGCGTTTGATGGGCTTCGGTGTAAGGATTAATACGATTTACACGGAGGTAGCTAATGCACTGTGGCCCATATTCAAGCCCTGTTTTTCTTCCCTAATTTGTTCTTCGCTCAGGAAACAACAGCAATGACTAACCGAGAAGCAGCCGAGGTGCAAATTTCAGAATTAGATTTACTCTCCAGCATGTTTCCGTATGAGGAAGAGTTCGCTGTGACCGACCAGCTGGCAGTAGCAGAACTAAAACACTACGTTGAAAATGAGTCTGCAGAGATGCCATCTTCAAAGGTTCAGTTTACACTGAACGTAAAGCCAGAGGTCTCTAATGCCTCTATGGTATAGTAAAAACCTTTCTTATTTTTATTTTTGTTTTGTTGGATTTTAGGGCTTGCTTGAACTGAATATGCACTTCTTTGGTTTTAGGTGGAATTCTCCATGGCCTGTGCATTACCGTTTAAATATCCAACTGTTCTACCAGAAATTACTGTGAGGTATGGCATTAAAAGTACAGCTAATTAAAAACGTTCAGAAGGTGTGGTGTACTACTTAAATACAGTTATAACAGGAAAAAACCCAGTCCTTTTTTGATAGTTTTCTGTCAAATTAAGCCAGATGGACAACAATGTTGAAGAAAAATCTACAAGGTTATGATTTCTCTGGTGTCCTCAGCAAATAAGTGAGAAAAATGGGAAAAGCATGGAGGAGTGCCGTCTTCTGTACAGAGGGGTTACATGTAAATACTGTTCAGACATCTGATGTTCAAGAAGAGACTGTTGTCTGTTTTGACAAGGCTTAACACTTAACTAAAGGAGTAAAAAGTTACTCAGTTGGTCGTCTTCTTCCTTTGTCAAAATGCTGCTACCCTCAGGCTTCTGTTATTTTTTATTGGAACGTTTCTGTTACATATGCATAAGTAGCCTTGCATATGACAGAAAATGAGTTCAACCACTACACTTACTTTTCAAGTGCCTTTTTCTTGATTTTGATTTACAGATTGGTAGTACTAAATATGAATTCAAGAGTCAGCACACCAACTAAATACTAAAGACCTTTTCATTGCTATTATCACTTAAATATCCGTAGCAAGTGCATACTATCTAAATATGGCCTGATTTTTTTGGCAACTTGATGTAAAACTGTTTGGAAAACATGCTAAATGTCAAGCATATTACAACTGCTGCTTCTTTTTTTTTTTTTCCTTTAGGTCATCATTATTAAGCCGCTCTCAGCAGATTCACCTGAACTCTGATCTAAAAATGTATTTGATGCAAAACTGCAGTGGTGAGCCCTGCATGTTGAGTGCAAGGGAATGGGTTAAAGACCATGCAGCTGCTTACATTGACAAAGAGCTTTCATCTTCCTCAGCGGCAACATCAAACGCCACGCAGCCAGATGTAACCACATTCACTCGATTGTGGATCTATAGTCATCATATTTACAACAAGCAAAAAAGAAAAAATATAATTGATTGGGCCAAGGAGCTCTCTCTGTCAGGGTTTTGCATGCCAGGGAAACCAGGTGTTGTTTGTGTAGAAGGTCTACAAAGCAGTTGTGAAGAGTTCTGGTCACGGTTAGTTTTTCTTTGTACTTACATATCATTAGTAGTTAGAATATTACATTTGTCATGTGTATGTGGCCAGAAGGTGTGAAATCCAACCACCTTCTAACCTGTTAAGGTCTGCAAACTATTTATTTATCATAATGTATTTACAACAATGAATATCTGCTGTAATGTTGGTTGCAGCAAAGCTACTAGTACTGCACAGTGCACATTTGTTTCTGTTTTATCTTCCTCTGTATTTTACTTGTATAGTGATGGACTGCAGTACCCCAATTATGTTAGATATGTATGCTGTTCGATCGCTTTACACTCATGTTTTATTCTGCTCCCATCATTTATACTTCTGGGTGGTGCAGACTATAAATCAGCATTGTCATTTGATTATAACAGCTAAGAGAGTATAAGAATTCTTATCACAGGCAAGGCAGAAGCAAGCACTGAAATTGAAACCACATCTTCATCAATTATTCTGTGAGGAATAATGTTAAGGTTTTTGGATCCTGAGGAGATAGAAAGAAACAAACTCCTGCTTATGGGAGTGTTTGCATGTGAGTAGTATTTCTATGACCAGCCAGGGAACCATTATCTCTGTCAAGAAATACGTACAAATGGAATGTATCGACTTCTGTGATAACAGCTATTTCATAGTATTTTCTAAAATAGTATTTCATAGATAGATCCATATTTCTCCAATTGCTTTCAGAGTAAGAAGATTAACGTGGAAAAGAATTCTTATTCGGCACAGAGAAGATGTTTCTTTGGAAGGTGGACATGCTGAGATTCAGAAACAAAGAAAGTTCTCCACTTTGGAAGAAAAATGTTTTGATGCACATGGTGCCAGGGGAAATCATATGGATTTGGGGCAGCTGTATCATTTCTTAGAAGAAAGAGGATGTGCTGACATTTTTCAAATGTACTTTGGGGTTGAAGGGCATTGAAGGGGTTGAAGATCTCGAGAGGTTCCAGTGCCTGCATTTCTAAGTTAATGATCGTAACAGATTCCTTAGTTTTTCTGCAACGGTTGATCAGAGAGGGATTTAATAATTTGTGGTTGATATGATGAATACAGTTTTTAATGAAAAAAAAATTCCAGTGAAATCATGATGAAAATTACTAAATGAATGCTTTATTACACTTCCTGGGTGTAAGGAGATTTAGGGTACATACCTAATTGCAATGAAAGAAAGTATGCTTGATAGCCTACAGGGCAGTTACAGAATTATAGATTAATGAGTTGATGGTATTATAGTGAATGAATATATGAATAAGGAGAGACAAAAAAGAAGCATGGATATCCCAGCAGAGGAAATACGATGTTTACATTATTTGTTACTGTTTACATACGTGACATGAAGACTTTTTTTTGTACCAATCTTTTCTTCTGCTTTCTATCTGAAAGTATATTAAGCCATGAGATTAGTGTTTTATTAAAAAAGAAAATTAAAAAAAAAAAAGGAGATGCCAAATTATAAGTCTTGTTCATGCAAACAGGGTTGAACTAGGATGCCTGCTCCGAGGTGTAAGAATTTTCTGTAGGTGAAAGCGTGCATGTAGGTAAAGAGATACTGTGGTGGCTCCACGGTGTCTTGTAGCCGAGGAGCCCAGTTTACCTGTGGAAGAGCAGCAGCTTACCGAGGGTCGAGCTCCCTTACAGCGCCCTCCAGAACTGTCAAACGATCCTGGCTCACCCTGCCGGGCTCCCGGGTTTGCTGCGGGGTAGTTCCCGGGGCCCTGGGCTGCACGGGTTTCAGCGAAGTTGTATCAAGGCCGGCTAATTTTTTTCTTTGCTTATGGATGCCGTACCGCAATCACATCCGTGTCGTAACAAGAGGACACTGATTGCTTCTGATGTTGATTATTTCTGTGCAGATCCGGTACAGTTCCTAACGTTCGGGTGGCTGCTGTGGGCTCGGCCGCTCTCCGCCGCAGTGCTGTGCGGCCGTGCCGCTAGGCCGGTGCCGGTGCGCCCCTGAGCGGGCCGAGCCCCGGCAGCCGTGCGGAAGCGCCGCTGCTAGGGGGAAGGGTCCGCGAAGCGCCCGCCGCCCCCGCGCTCTTAGCGTCGGTCGGTGGGTGCGAAGCCTAAGGCCCGCGCAGCTACACGGCGTACACGTTGCGCTGCGCGGCGGCGGCTCTCGCGCCAGCACCGGCCCGCCGACCCCGCCCCCCGCCGTGCACCGCCCCCCCCCCGCCCCTCCAACAGCTGCCGCGCGCGCCTGGCCCCGCCCCCCGGAAGTGCTGTGCTGCCCCGCCCCGGCCGCGCGCCTTCTCGCTCCCGGCCGGTACCCGGCGCCGCCGCTGCCGCCATGGGGGGCAAGAACAAGCAGCGAACCAAGGGCAACCTGCGGGTGAGCGAGCCCCGTGGGGCGGGGGGGGCTGCCGCTCTGCGCCCGTGGGCCCCGGTCCCGCGCGGCCTCCGCCCGTGGCTGCGGCGGGCCCTGCCCGCCCCGCCTTACCGGGGCCTGGGCCTGGGCCTGGGGCTTCCGGTGCCTTGGGGAGGGGGCTGTGGGCTGCCCGAGCCCGGCCCCGCGGGGGGGTGGTGCGAGCCTCGGGCCTGGGTGTAGACGCTGTGGCCGGGACGAGCCTTGGCCTGGACCCGGGCCCGTGCGCGAGGGGACACCCTCTGTCCGCGGCGTTTGTCCGCGGTTCCGGAGGGGCGGGATGGGGGGTGTGACGGCGGGTCTACCGCCGGCGTGAGCTCAGCGAGGTACCGGCGGCTGCAGGGAGTGGGTTGTTTGTGCGGAGAGTCTCGCCTTTCAGCACCTGTTGGGGTGTCTGCGTCTTGCCACTGGGCCACAGCAAGCCACGCCAGGCGGTGTGACATCTGTCGTGTGTGGTGGCACTCGCTCAGGATGGGAGAACTGTGGGTGAAGTGTTGTGTCCAAGTCATGTATTTGCATGTATTTAGAGAAGACTAACAAAAGCAAAGATGCGTGTCCTTACAGTTTGTATGCAGAAAAAATAACTTAATCTGTAGATACAGCAGTCGGGTAAAACATAGCTTACCTTCCTCCAGAAGATCATAAAAGTGTGATGAACTTCAGCAAATTGCCGTTACTTTAAAAAACCCCAACAAATAAAACTGCAACTGTCATTAGGAAATGAAAGGTATTTAGAGTATAAGGCATCACAGTGAATCTTAAAGCATCAGTTGGCTTTGGGACAGTCTTTTGAAAACAGCATTGTTGAAATAAACATGAGCCGCTGATACCATGAGCAAGGTGTTGACTTAACTGGGGCAAGCTAGAAGAGATGCTGAACTCCAAAACACTCACTGCAATACTAATGGGACAGCGTTAATACTATGTTATGTATGTACCCTTTTGCTCCGTCCCTCTAAATCCTTCTTGGTTCCTTTGTTGCTGGTAGCATCCTTTGTTTCATGAGTGTTCTTATTTTTTGTAATGATATGACAAGCATTCCTTGGGAGCTCTATTGGTCTATATGCAGTAAGATTAGAAGAACTCGTAAATACAGAAGTAGGAAGGAGAGTAAATAATTTCTTAATAAATTGTTCCCTTAAAGAGGGACTTTTCTGTTACACTTTTTTGTATGTGTTTAAAACCAATAATATTTTCCATAAGTATCCATGAATTATGAGAAAAGAGAATTGCTTCTGAAAAGAGGAACAATTTTTTAGGTCAGACTTGTATGTTTAAGGCATAGGTGGCCTTTTTTGTGAGACTTTGTTTTAAGCAGAAGGTTAATTATGCAGTATAAATAGGGTCATTAGTTCAAATGTGTGATGAGTGCAAGATAAAATAACTGAAATATATAACTGTCTTATGTCCCTGTTTTTTGTCAGCCCTCTAGCAGTGGCCGAGCTGCAGAGCTCCTCGCCAAAGAACGTGGAACAGTGCCTGGGTTTATTGGCTTTGGAACATCTCAGAGTGATTTAGGATACGTTCCTGCAGTTCAGGGAGCAGAGGAAATAGACAGCCTTGTGGATGCTGATTTTCGAATGGTATTGCGAAAACTTTCTAAAAGGGATATCACAACAAAATTAAAAGTAGGTGTAACCTTTGTCCCCTGTAAATTTTTTTTTATCTGAAAGCAGTACATTTTTCTTAGGGATAGGAGAGGAATATATTTGTGTAGCTAATACTAATTTCATATTGGTAAAATTTGCTAGAACTGCAATCCAGAAGGTATCTTGGAGGACTTATTCATCAAGCAATGCTGATGGAGCATTCATAAAATTAATGTTGTAGATGCTGAATTGCAAGAAGTTAATTGATTTTTGAAAAAAAGAATTACAGTATGTGGTAGAAGCTGGTAAATTACAGAACTTACTGATCTGACTTCTTAAATCATGCTCTTGATATTTTGATTTTAGGCTATGCAAGAGTTTGGGACAATGTGCAAAGAAAGAGAAGTGGAAGTTGTTAAAGGTGTTCTTCCTTACTGGCCAAGAATCTATTGTAAAATCTCACTAGTAAGTATTAAAGTATCTTAATAAAAAACTTCTCTGGATGCTTGATGTGAAAACCTTTAAGGCAGTCTTTATTAATATATGTAACTTTGTTGAAATCACTGACTTGTTCTAGGAAAAACATGAAGTTGAAGGAAAGTAGTGTTCTTTATTGTGGAGATGTTCCAGTATTGATAGTGGGTGGAATCTTGAACTGTTGGTGCCTGGGCTGTACGTGGTGGATGGAGATAGCTCTTTGTTAGACCTCTATGTTAAAAAGATGACAAGATACTTGTTCTCATGAAAAGTTCTTTTATGTAGATTCCAGAACAGTTAAAGAGAATGTAGTGTTTAGTTAGCATAATTGTAAATCTTTTTGATCTAGGACTAATATTTGACCAGACTTACTATAAGAAACCCCCACCCCACCCCAAAAGAAAACAAAAAAACCCAAACCACCCGCCCCCACCCCTGACATGAAAAGACCATGCATAGTCAGATAATCCATAATTTTCTGTTATATTTAATACATGTCCAAACTGTCTGGACTGGCTGCTGTTGGAAACATGATAGTGGACAAAAGGAATCACTAATCTGATCTGTTAGAGCAATTCCTAATATTTCTTTCAGGAGTCAAGAGCGCAGAAAGCCATGGTGTTGTAAATTTATACACAAATAATGGATAATGATGCACAGTTAATGTAGGCTTATGGTTGTTTTAATCTAAAAAGTGTCTTCAAGGCTTCCTGTTTCTCTTGTGTCTTGTTTTTCTGCTAAATGTTTGTATAAAATGGAAATAGAAACTGTAGTTAGGGATATCAGGAAAAGGTTACAATTTTGAATGTACAATGCATCAGGAATATGATGCTGCTAAGTTAGGACTCTTCCCTTATATGGGGTTGCTAAGACTTTTTTGTCAACATCGCCGTGTATTTTCAAATCTGAATAGCCTTTCACTGAGAAAATGGCTGAATTGAGACAGCTTTCTTTTTGGTCATCACTTCTGCTTTGATGTACATAGCATCAAAAGAACATTTGTTAAACCAGTAAACCTTTATCTTTTTTTCTTTTTTCTTTTTTGACAGGATCATGATCGCCGTGTTCGAGAAGCAACTCAGCAATCTTTTGAGCAACTGATTCTTAAAGTAAAGAAACACTTAGCTCCTTACTTAAAAAGTATCATGGGATACTGGCTGATTGCTCAATGTGACACTTACTCCCCTGCTGCATCTGCTGCAAAAGTAGCTTTTGAAAAAGCTTTTCCTTCAAGCAAACAACCTGAAGCCTTAGTATTCTGTAAAGATGAAATTCTTAATGTGAGTGTATACTTTTCTCTTTCTTTAAGGCTTTGTGTTGAGTATATGTCAACTTTTCTTACAAGTTTAAAACTCATCTGTCCCCCAGCTATTCTTCATGGTTAAATTTCTTTCTCACCTGAAACTTTGTTCCTGCTAAAGTGAAGACTGAGCCAAAAATATGTCCTCTGTTTTTTTTTAATTTGAGGTTAGAATGACTGGAACCAGAGGAATGAATATGAAGTGGATTTTCTTGTGTGCATTTCTGTGTAATGGTGCTCAGTCATCATGTAATGTTGCTGACAGATGGAATAATGATGCTGGAGTAGTTTAGCTGCAGTGGTAAAGGATTAAAGAATGCTGAGCAGTGTTTCAGCGAGTATCTACAAGTTTAGTTCTGACCAAGGTTAATGCTTTTCTGCCAGTCATATGAAACTGATTTACTGAATTTAAAAAGATAATTTTGCATATGATGGGCCAGCAATGCCAAATTTTAACTGTTTTATTTTGTCTCAGTTTGGCGGCTTTTTATCAGAAGCATGTTGGCATAGGACTGCGATTTAGAAAGCATTATGAAGTCTTGATTCAAACAGTACCACAGCTACTGTGTTCAGCAGGAGTCAATTAAATTGCGTTCTTGTTCACTAGTATGTCTAAAATGTATTTTAAAGACTTGACTCAGGTTGTGAACTGTTATTGTAGAGCTGTTTCTGAATAATGTGTAGACGATATTATTCACATTTAAACATTAGATTCTCATGTGTATATATGTATTTTTTTTCCTCTAGGTACTTCAAGATCACCTTCTGAAAGAAACGCCTGATACACTCAGTGACCCCCAGTATGTTAGCCTGCTTTAATGTATATGGTTTAATTCTTGCTCTGCGTTGGGTTCTCTGTCTTTGGAGGCAATGGATATAGGTTTGTTTCGAGAGACACAATGTGTATTTGAATCCAGATCCCAGCAACTTTCTTTGGGACTAAAGCATAAATGCTTTTTATCAGTTGTCTAATGCTTGTTTCAGTATTTTTAGGAACAGCATTTTTGAGTAGCTGGAAGATGAGATGACTTGAAACTTTTTCTGACATGTTATAATGTAATTCGGTAGCGTTAAAACCTATGGAAAGTTTATATATTTACATTGCTGGCATCTTGAGATCAAAAGAAGAACACACTAAAACTGAAGACAGTTTAGAAGAGCTTGTGAAGCCTACTGATTTATTTATGGGTTGCTTTAATCTTTGTTTTGTTTTGTTTTCTGAGAACTGTACCAGAAGAAGAAAGGGAAGCCAAATTTTTCCGGATTCTGACCTGTTCCTTGTTAGCTTTAAAGAAGTTACTTAGCATGTTGCCAAAGAAAGAGGTGCATTCAATGGAGGAAAAGTTAATGTCACTTCTGTCCCAAAACAAATTTTGGAAATATGGCAAACACAACATGCCACAGGTGATTTTTTTCATTTCTTCTTTATCTTGGTTGTTTTTAGTTACAGGTAATACACTGAACCTAGTCAAGTGTTACTTGTATTCTACAAGAGTGAACTTTGTACTTCACTGAATTATATTTGAAACAGCCTTCAGATTTCAAGGCCTTACATAGACAGCGTTGCTCTGAAATTTGCCCAGTAGGCTAATTTGTAATTTCCTTGTCACCATCATCTACTTCTTGGCAGTCTGCCATCATTTCAAATTCATGTAAAAGATGCAAATAGCTTCAGCTTACTGCATGTGTTCTTAGTGCTTTTGGATTTTTCTTTTTTTAAACTGTTTTATTGGTCTTTGGTCTGCTAAGACCAATAGTGCATAGGGTGATGAATTGATTCTGGTAGTATTTTGTTAAAAAGTTTTAAGGTGATTTTAGGAAAACATGCCTTTTGAGTAGTATATTAAAATTTTTGGTGTTTTATCACTAAACAAATTAATTTAAAATACTAAACAGGCTTGTCAAGTAATTTCTTTATTTTTAATAATAATTAAACCTTTGCTGATGTGATAAAATACAGGGACCGCATGTAACTTATGGTGACTTCTAAAAGGAATGTTATAAACTACATGTAGTGACCAAGTGTTGTCGTTTGACTAAAATTATGTTTTTTCTCTGGCCTGTGTCAGGTTCGCTCAGCTTTCTTTGAGCTGGCTTCTGCTTTTTGCCAGTACTTGCCTGAGCTGGTAAAAGCTGAAGCAGGAAGAGTTTGTCCGGTTGTTCTCCTCAGTATTGATGACAGCGATGCAGTGGTGTGCCCAGCTCTTTGGGAAGCTGTACTTTATGCTATCACCACTATTGAGGTAATGTGGGAAACCTAAGTGGCAGATATTTTACTCAAATTTAACTTTTCACCAAGTGCCATTGTTCTCTGTGTAGAATTAGGAAGAACAGCTTGACTAGTTGTTCTTTATGATTAGTAACATGAACTTACCAATTCTTTTTTTCTCCTTAGGGCTTCAATGTAACTTTCATTGTGTTCAGCATGTCTGAAAATCAGAGTTGTTTTACAAGTTTGATTAAATTAATCTGAATCCCTTTGAATATGGTACTAATAAGTAAAATAATACTTAAAACCTTTTTCTTGGTTAGAGGTGGTTACAAAAATAACCTGCAGTGCATTTTTTGTTTGTTTGTTTTCCCCCTTCTAATTCAATGCTTGGTTTTATAA
Organism: Falco naumanni; assembly: GCF_017639655.2. Classification (NCBI taxonomy): domain Eukaryota; kingdom Metazoa; phylum Chordata; class Aves; order Falconiformes; family Falconidae; genus Falco; species Falco naumanni. The sequence continues at coordinate 102,320,473 of NC_054055.1, forward strand.
CTTTTTTTTTTTTTAATTTTAAATTAAGTACCAGCTTTGCATTTATTAGCAGGATAAGTGGTGTCCCACAGACTGGGATGTTCTGAGGGTTTAATGCTGCAGCAGATCTCTTTTGTAACTGCTTGTATAAACTGTAACTATTTATGGGGAAAAAAACCAACCCTTTGTTCAGCTTGCTATAATTATAGATATCTGGATGTGTGATAAATCAGATCAGATGACAAAAATCCTTGGGGTTGGGGAAAAATACCAAGGTATTTGGTAACCATCGGAAGATTTTTGAGGGGAGTTTTGAAGTTAGTGATGACTTTAAAAGTTAGGATTTTGAAATCATTGCTTATTCTTGGTAATAAGAACTCAGAATTAAATACAGGACCAGTTAAAATAACAGTTTTATTAAGCATCCTTAAAGCATTATTAAAGAGAAGCCTTTAACTGCAGTTTGCTAGTGTCATGGTTTAACCTCAGATGGTAATTAAGCACCGGGCCGCCGCTCGCTCACTCCCTCTCACCCAGAGGGATGGGGAGGAGAGTTGTAAAGGAATGGAAAACTCGAGGGTTGAGATAAGAACAATTTAATAATTGAAACAGAATAAAAATAAAAGAGCAATAATAACAATGATGACAGTTACAGTTACAACGAAAAGGGGGGGGGAAGAATAAAATCTAGAGGGAAAGGAAGAGAGGAACACGTGGTGCACAATGCAGCTGCTCACCGCCTGCCGACCCATGCCCAGGCAGTCCCCGAGCTACGACCTGCCTGCCCCCCAGGTAGATATACCAGGCATGATGTCCCGCGGCATGGAATACCTCTTTGATTAGTTCGGGTCAGCTACCGTGGCTGTCCCCCAATTTCTGTTCCCCTCCAGCCTTTTCGCTAGGCCTGAGGCACTGAGACTAGGCCTGGGACAAGGCCTGAGACACTGAAAAGTCCTTGACTTAGGATAAATATCACCCAGCAGCACTTATCGCCTTAGTATAAATATCACCCAGAACGGTTATCAACATTGTTCTCACATCAAAGCTAAAACATAGCACCCCACTAGCTCCGAAGAAGATAATTAACTCCATCCCAGCCAGGACAGCTAGCAAGGAAGGTCCATTGATTTTAAAAAATACAGAAACAGTTTTATCACATCAACTTCTTAAATTCACAAGCTAAAATAGGGGGAAAGTGATTTTTCAAAATACTGGCAAGTGAATTTAAATTTTACGATAACTTGTTTCAGCTACAGCATAGGGAGGCATGTTTGTGTCTAGTTTGGGAGTTCTTCCAAGGCAACATGTTCTCATTTAATTTACAAGAAGTGTTTCTTTTTGTAGGACTGTTGGAGTCATGTAAATGCCAAAAAGGGAGTTCTGCCGAAGCTATGGACAGTGCTTCGAGAGGGTGGACGTGGACTAGCTACCATTATATACCCAAATCTCTTGCCATTCATTAGCAAGTTACCTCCAGGCATTGCAGAACCAAAGCTGGAATATTTCAGAACATTTTTCAGCTCTATAATTCAAGGGTATGAACCACAAAGTTGTTTGTTTATTTATTTGAAATTAGTCTCTTCAACATTTGAAAATAGGAGGACTAATCTTCTTTAAGCATTTAGTGATAAGTAACATATAATTTGGCTTGGGGATATTTAAAGATGCATTAATTGTTTATTTGAGGAAAAGCTGTTTTCACTATGATACTTGAAAATCAGTTTTTAAATACTTTAAATATCCAAACTAGAGTCGTCCTTTGTGGCTGTCCCTGTCTTCTTAAACCTTCACCCTTCTTTTTAATTTTATTAAGTCTTCTTTACTTAAAGCATTCTAATCTTTTCTTGTCAAAGGTTTGTGCTTATTCTGTAAGTTTTTAAATAGGAAATTAATTTAAAATTGAGTGGCTCTAAAGTTATCAGACTTGTCTCACCCATGTGTAATTATTACAGAGGTTGTTGGGAATTAGCATTGTGATTGTGAAATTTCTTGTATGCAGGAACTTCTTGTGAGACTGATTTCTAAAGGGTTGAAACTGCTATCATTGTTTGCCTTTAAAACACATCAAAGCCAGCTTTCAATCCAGTCTAAGTTAAACAGGTGCATGTGCATTGTGTGCTCAGAAGCATATGTAAATTATTTTATGAAAGACTAAAATGTAACTTATTTAAACAAAAATCAATTCTTGATTGACGTGGCCATTAGCAGAGCTCTTGGAGTTATGTGTAGGTTGGTTTTGAAAAGCGTACAGAATTTTACTGAAAGTAGTAGAATGGTTGTAATATTTGTGTAGTAATTTGTGTGGTCTAATTTTCGTTGAAAAGCAAATGAATCGTAGTTGCTCAGACTCAAATTGGCTGTGGTGAAACTGTCTTTCAGTGGCTTTTTAGTTTAGGGTTTTTTTTTTTCTTTTTTCTGTAATGACCGAAAGTGAAGCTTTCTAAATCTCTGCGGTATGTGCAAAAATTTGAGAAGGAGTTCTGACAAACTGCTGAAACAGTAGACAGTAAGCTTAACAGGATATGTTTCATCTATTTACATAGATAGTTTTTTATGAATGCCAAAACTGGATGAAAAAGTGATTTTAATATAAGTTATGTTAAATACCTGGATTTATTGTTTTGACTCTTTGAATATCTCCTATTGAATTTGTTTTGATCTGACTCCTACCAGTGATTCTGTGTTCTCATATTGGTGTGGTCTGGATAAGAACAACATAACCAAGGTTACATTCATTAGTACATACTGTGATTCTCAGAAGCATAGAAGACTGAGCGTGCCCTCCTTGCGATTCTCACCTTTCAATAGGTTGTCAAGCGAGCGAGTAATAGCCAGCCCTTCAGAAAGTTCAGCAATTATAACTGCATTTATGGAATGTCTGCGCTTTGCCATACTACAGAAAATAGACAGAGAAGATGACCAAAGACAGATTCATCAAATGCTTATATATGACCAGGTATTTATTAGAAATGGTTAATATTGTTATGTGTACATAATTCCAAGTTGAAGACAAACATAAATTTTTGTGAGGATTTACTTCTTTGTTGAAAGTTTCACTAGATTTTGTGGAAAAAATAATGTTACTGAATTCAGTCAATCTTTTTTTTTTTCCCTGTAAAATAATCCCTTTTACTATGCATCTTGTATTATATTAAAAAAAACCAAAGGCATCCCACCCTTTATATTTTCATTACATGTTCAAGCATGAGTAATTCTGATGTTTTTGGAATTGTTTCTGTAGTATTTTCCAAAATGATAGAATATCCTGGTCTAGTTGTATCAATGTTCTCTAATAATTTTTTTTTTGTTTTCATAGCTAATTCCTCTTACTGATGCTGTACTTAAGGAGCCCAGGTTACAAAATGGACCATTATTTTATCAAATAGCAGAAACTCTGAGCTCCTGGGAAGCTAAAGCAGAAGTCACCGGTGATGATGGCACAGATGAAGTTTTCAAGAAACTGTTGTCAGATTTTTGGAATCATCTTTTAAAAATGTGTGTAGTTCATGTCGATACCTTGGATGCCGATGAGAAATCGTTGTTTGCCATATCTAGTATGCTAGAAATTCTTCAGAATCCAAAGACTGCTACAAAACTAAACAACAGAAAATCTCTAAAAATCAGATTTATAGATGAGGATGAATCTGAAAGAAACACAGAGAATGGAAAGCTTACAGAAGTGAGAAATTGTGACTCTGAAATAAAGGCTGACTTGCAGCATAGTTCACTTCTAAGGAAAGAACCTTTAGAGAATTTAGTCTGCAACCTTGCTGAACTGAGTTTTGTGTATGTCAATGAACAGAAGTCAGAACAGCATTTGAAATTTCTCTCTGCCCTGCTCAACTGTTTTTCTTCAAACAGAGTTTTTCAAGTACTCCTAGAGCAGGGAAGTGATGCAAAGTCTGCTCAAGCTGAATCCCAAAAGGAAGTGAAAGCTCATAATGAAAGTCCATCTGTACAATTTCTGTATGTGAATTTAATAACTTGGCTGAAAGAAGACTGGAGGAAAGACGTCCATTTTCTGGTTGATATTTTGTACAGTGTGCTTAACTGTTGCAACAGTAATGATGAAAGGAAAATCATTCTTGATGATTTAACGAAGGTATGACTTGTACATTCTGTTACTAGATTTTTATCAAAGTGACTACTCCTTTTGTGGGCTGTGGTTAGTTAATAATTTTATTTTGGGGCTGTGGAACGGAAGATATTCTACATGAACTTAGGTAAGTTCAGTGTTAAGGAAGGAAGATTTAGGAAAGGTTGATATGGCAGTGTTGGAGTGAAGGGTTGTAACATCTATCCCTTTCTATATGGTATAAATCATTTTAAAAAAGCAACCTAAGAATTTCTCTGCTCTTGCTTCTTTATACAGTATGCTTTTATACTAGCCATTGGTGGCCTTTCTTATAAATACAGTCTCTTATTGATCTGCGTGGTAGGGAAAGACTTGGAAGCCAAAAATAATATAATCAATAACTTTGTTCCTGAAACTTAGCAACTTCTGCTTATCCCCTGCAGTAAATAAAGTTGTAAAACAGTTTAAATGGTTTTAAATGCTTCTTATTCAGAAAAGAATTTGTTAAATATTGTGGAATGTTGGTTTTCTTTTAGATGGACCTGAAATGGATTATATTTCTCCAGATAATTCAAAAGGTACCTCTTAAGACTTTTTTTTTGTTCTTGTTTTGCATGGTTTTGAGTATTTCCCTGGTGTTACATGTTTTTTAATTACTTTTTTAAAATCTAAGTAGTGATCATTTCTATAGTTTGAAAATGTTGTACTTTCAGTGTCGTTTGCTTTAACTGCATTTAAATCTGGAGACAGTCTTAGAAATGATGATACCCAAACAAAAGCGTCTTTGTCTTTTCTATTTTTGGTCAGTTCGCTCTGAGCCAGAGGAATTCCTGATTTATTTCTGGTCATCCCTCCTCAGCTAGAGAGAATGGAGTTGAATATTAGACCAGTAATCTGAACGATTATTTGCATCATCACCCTAATGTTGTGCTTACAAGGAAAAGATAGTATACCATTTTTTTTTCACACAGGATATTGAGAGACTGACATTTAAATGATTGCCAGGGATGAAATAGGAAGTGTATTACAAATTTTTGGACAAGACCTCATAGCACTTGATTTACAATCCAGCGTGTTCACCATAGTATGTTTCCTCACAGATACTGTGTATTTTATGAATTCAGAGTTTTTATGATTTTGTAACTTACAACAGCTTATCACCAAAATAATGGTTTTCTGATACATGACTTTCTATTTCTTTTTAGAGAAATTCAGATCCTGTAAATAAATTTGATGTTGTAAATAGATTTTATTTCAACCAACCTAGTGATCCCAAAGTTATCCAACTCCAATGTAGGCATTCCTTGGGCTCTATAGTTGGAGAAAAGGAAAAAGAAGAGCTTTCAGAAGGTGACTTGTTTCACTCTAGAGCTCTGACCTAGCTATAAATTGCTGTCTCTGACCATAAAGAAAGTTGGAGGGTTTGTTGCAGATGTAAACACCTAAAGACTTATTGTTTATGACAGATGATATGATTCCTGCTCTGTGTGTGGGTTTGAAATATTAGTATTATGCATACTTAGTAATAAAAGTTAATACCCTCAAAAGATTATTGGAATTATTCTCTTGGGATTCAGGCATGCTCAAGCACAACAAAACTTTCCTTAGTCTCTGACTGGCTGAAAGGAGATACACTTGGAGAAAGACTTGTAATGCTGGCAGATGATCTCTGTCACCTGGGTTTAAAACCTGTAGCAGCCTCATCAGAATCATCCTCTTCAGAAAGGTGGACCCTCCTGAGCTTAGTGTTGTCGCAACACATTAAAAATGGTAAGTGTATTTATGCCTTGGAGTTTGTAGTGTGTAAACACTGCACATAAGTTTTGTAGAAGGCTGAAAGGAATTTGAGATCTAAAATAATTAATTTGTAACATCTAGGCTTTCTTCTGTGGTTGGGCTTTTTTTTTTTTGTTTGTGTTCTGTTATTTGGTTTTTTTAACCTGAGCCAATTAACCATGTCCAATTTAATTTCATAAACACTAACTTGCAGCAGTGACATTGTAATTTTTGTCTGTGTTGCTGAACAAAAATCATCATTTAAAGAACAGATTCAGATTTGTGAGTCTGGAAGACTTGAGAAAGATTAAATAAGTTTGATTTATTAGCTGATGTGCTGTAAAATAATAATAATTTTTAAACCATACCATCTGAAACTTACTTTCAAAACCAGAATATAAAAAAATCAATGGTTATGGACCCATGCATGTGTTGGTAATGCCTTGTTAAAAGAGCTATGATTTGTTTTGAGCCATTTGCAGTTAATGTACTTTAAAAACTGTGTGTGTGCACTTATACTGTATATGCAATCCTTTTTTCATTAATAACATCCTGTTCCATTTCCTCCTTGCATTTTGTGGTATCTGTGATACAGACTTCTACTGGAGTTCAATTTTCTTGATGTTTTCCATGTAAGCTTGTCATTTGTGTTTTGTTAAGCTTAGCATTTGCTCTGATCTCTGAGACAACATCAATTTTTCTGAATGGTAGGCACATTTGTGGTGCTTTCAGGTTTCAAAGGTGCACACAAGAAGGCGTTTTAAGACTGTTATTTCTGTTACTGGAACTTTTGATGTAGAGAAACATCAGGAAAAGCTGTTCCCTCCCTCCAGAGAGAGTTCAACAGACTTGGTTGCTTCTGAGTCTCTGGTGTCCTAGGGCTTATTGTTCAGTGACCTTGCTTTTTTGCTGTAGAGGTATTGCTGAGCTCGTTTTGTGTGGGGTGTTGTGTGATCTGTTTTAATACATGTTGGATGAACTCTAAGAGACCTTCAGGAGCTGTGTTAGTTCTTGACTTAGTAATTTAGGCCAAAATAGAGTATGTGGACTTCCAAAAAGATTTTTTGGGATTTCTCATCTAAGTTTCTCAGGGTAAACTATCATGGGGTAAAAGGAATGGCCTTTTGTGGATCAGTAACCTGTCAGATGATAGGAATTAAAAGGGGAAAAAGGATAAATACTGAAAGGATGATAATTGTTTCTGATAAATTATTCAGAGTAATCACAACTGAAACTTTATGGAACCGTAGCAGTGTGTTTCAATACTGAATGATTAACTGATGCAAATTAAAAAATAAATTAAAAGCCAATAAATATAAAATACATATATGGGAAGAACAAATTTGTAACTATCTGTTGAGTGATAGGCTCTGAGCTGTTAAAACTCAGAAAAGGGATCTTCAGTCATTGTGATGGTTCCCTTTAAGTGGCAGGTTGGTGCTCAGCAGTAAAAAGGAAATACAGGTTATTAGGAGCTGCTGTGAAAAGCATAAAGACAAATTAAAATTATTATAGCACTGGTGTGTCGATATCTTGAATACTGCCTGTAGTTTTGGTCGCAGCAATATTCTTACTCACCTATATGCTTTTGTAAAAAGATGTGATAGAATTAGAATATGCCCAAAGAAAGATGGCAGGGATGGTTGGGCAAATGCAGTGGCTTCTGCATGTTGAGGCAATAAAACAGACTAGAATTTTTCAGCTTGCAATGGAAGTGATTGGGGATGGGGTTCTGGTAAAGAGCCATAAAATGATAATTTGTATGGAAAAAGCAAATAGGAAGACATTTTTTCATTGTTCCTTTAAATAGGAGAGCCTGTGGTTGCTTGCAGATGTTTAGATAGCAGGCTTGAGGAAAGAGAAAAGTATACTTCTTCATACCGTTCATAATTAAATAATGGAACTCATTGCCACAAGGTGCTGTGGAGTTTGAGGATAAATGGGATTGGCCTACTTAGGTCCTGTGAGAAAGGGACTAAGCATATTCATGGAAGATAGGGCTGATTGGGTTAATTATATGCAATAGTCCAGGTGTAATCTCTGGCTCACAATTGACTGCCAGAAGCTAGGAAGGCATAAAAGGGGAAGGGATCACTGCACTTGCTATATTTTATATACCTTTTCTCTAAGTTGCAACAGCTAGTTTAGAGGACGGATACTTGGCAATGTGAAACTTGGTTCCTTGATGACTGTGGATTAAGAAAGAGAGCTTAGGTATACATTAGACTGTAACTACTTTTGTACTTTATTTTGCATTCAAAATTAGTAAATAAAAAATAAATCGGTACATAAACATGATCATTAACTGACACCATATTATCAAGAAATCAAGGCGTGCTTGTTGTCAAGTAATCATGTTTTTTTCTCCCCCTCCAATAGAATCTTTGATTGGTGAAACTTTTGTTGAAAGGATTATTGATAAACTTCAAGCAGCTCTGTCTAAAGCTAAGGATCTTTCTGAAGCTGGAAATACTGAACCATCAGTATCTTTTATCTGTGATGTAGCCTCGAGCTTTTTCAGCTCAGTTAAAGGGTGTTTACTGATGCCATCCTCAGAAGACCTGCTCCTTACCATCTTCCAGCTGTGTGCTCAGAGGCAGGATGCTATGCACTTATCAGGTAATTTGGAAAAAGAACTTCAAGCAAACTTCTTTGTAGCTGATCATTACATCTAAATTCTTCTCTTTCATGAAATGGATTCAAGTATATAATAGAATATTGGGTTCGCAGACATCGAGTGCTTGCAGCTGTAACTGATGTGAAAATTTGTTCTTTAATTTACAATGCCAGTGGTTACTACTAAACATCAAGTCCTGTACATCTCTACAAGGATTTTAACTCTTGATATTAGTATCCCTGTGCTTCAGTTGTCTTTGAGGCTGTGATAATGGAATGTTGCATAAAATATTTATGGTTTATGAAGTACAAAGAATGAGCATTTTGTTGTTGTTCATTCTGCAGTATGGGGATCCTGTGAAAAAATGAGTGCAATCACTTGCTTAACGATACATACATTTATTCTGAAGCCATTTATATTGGTCAGGTTGCTCTGGCAAATTGTGACCTATTCCTCTCACCACCAGTGTCTCGTTTTCAGACTGAGATCCTGATTTATGTTCTTTGAATGTAGAATTTGAGAGTGATAGATTGATCTATGCATTTACTGACACAGATAAAAAGGAGGAAATGTTGCAGTGCTGTCATAGAACTGAAGCAGGACAATGCTAGCCTGAAAACCACTGCTGCTTTGCAAATGGCTATTGATGTTGTAGAAGTGAAGTATTTCAGTATTTTAAAAATATCTGTGGTTTTGAAGACCATATGGGCGTATTGTAGTAGACAGCAGGAGCATCATTCTTATTCTCAAATAAATATTACGTGTACATCAAAGTTAATGTAAAATTGCTTTACAACAAGAAAACTGTATATTTGCCCTTGATTAGTTATTGCATGTAACCACATAGAAAAGAGAATTATTTTCCTGCTTTAGGACCTTTAGGCGTGATTGTTCCTATATGCTGTAGGTTGTAATTTGAATTTACCTGTTTGTGGGGCTTTTGCTCATTTGTTTATTAGTTGGGGTTTTTTTTTTCTCTCTTCCCTACAACAGATTTACTTGTATGTAAATTAAAACACACTTGGATGTCTGGTGTAAACTCACTTGTGTGTCAACTTCGGAGTATGCAGAAACAGAGCACCTTTTTACTTAAATCTGCACTGTGGGTCAAGAATCAAATTCAGTCTTCCTCTTTGGATGTTAAAAGGTAATTATGATGTACATGTCTGTTCCATATATGTTGTTCTCCAAACCAAAGATCAGTGCTGTACTGTTAGTTATTTAATTGGCATTTGTATTACTGAGAGATTTTTTTCAGCCTGTCAGAGGAGAGAAATGTGGGTAGAACATAACTTAAAATGCCGTTGGTAGTATAGCATGTATGTAGCTTCAATACAATGTATATAGCAGCTTGCTTTTACTGGATAGCACCAAACTTGTTTGCAGTGTTTTTTCCTTTTCTCAGCCTTCAGGTCTTGATCTCTGCAGTTAGTGATTTGTTGTCTAAGCTTATGGAAGCTGACGGACAGTCTGGATATCTTGTCAGAGCATATGTTGAGCATGTCATGCCAAGCAAAACTGAGTGGGGGAAATTGCATGAGTGTCTATCCACCGAGGTATGAAAGTGATAATGGACTTGCACGTGGTAGTGAATCTTACCTCAAGTCTCTTTCCTTTAGGGTAATAAGCATTCTTTATTTTGATATGGAACTGCAGTTATGAATATGCCTATGCCTGTGCAGAGGTTCTTTTCAGCCTCTGTCCATGACAGAGAACAAAATCTGTATGGCTATGGCCCCATCCAGTACTATTGGAGAAAAAAAATATCTATGAAATTGTTCTTTTCTGCATGGAGCAACTTACTTTACAAATCGGGTATTTTGTCTGACAGAATATACATCGTGAAGATGTTCTTATCTTTAAGCTAATTCTCTACAAGATTAATTTCGTGAAAGACACCAATATCTGCAGAGGAACGTGATGTGTTTTCTATCAGCAAAATGCTGATATGCATAGAGTGGAGAGTGGGGAAGGATATAAATTTCCTGTCCAACTACCAATCTTCAGTAACCCTGGTATTTCTTGTGAAATAAATATGTATCTTTAGAATTCTATATATTTCTGAGGCAGCAGTGTAGTTTCAAGTTACTGCTGCGCATTTAGATTTTTTTAATATGCTGGGGTGGGTCATCCACACCATTGTGCTTTTGGTGTTAATTTGTTTCTTTCATGGTTATATTTTAAAAACTCTGTTTCCAAGGTTAAACAGGTCATAGCTCTTCTATGCATAATTAGTGTCAATTATTTGTTCATACTCTTTTTATGCACATATTACAGTGGATACACAAACCTCTTTTGGAAGGAAGGCTTAGTATGAATTGTGAACCTTTGGGATCACGTGTCAAGCTGTGTGGCACAACTAAACTTCCAGGCCATCTGTGTACTTCAGCCTTATTAAGTAAAATGGTGCTGCTTGTATTGGAAAACATTATAGTCCATGGAAATGATGATGCTGAAAGAAAGAAAATTGACAATATAAGTAAGTTACAATGGTAAAACTTGATGGAATGTGATTTTTCTAGTGGTTATAAATTAACATGAATTGATAATTAGAATTGCAAAGTTTGGCATATAGGTATGAGAAATCATCCTTTACCTTTTGTTGTTTGCTTTTTTTCTTCAGTTTTCCTTTGAAAGTGTAAGTATGGACAAGTACAGTGTTTATATTTCTAGGACCTTTTGTGATTATGTACATGCTATCTCAACAGAACTTTGAATCTGGAGAAGTCTGAATTTACGATGAACTTCGAAGTTATTCATTGCCAAAACACACAATGTATTGGCATAAGTGAGCAATAGGAGCCATATCCATGCCATCAAATAAACACCCTGAGTGTTTAGCTATAATGTAAAGATATTTTAAGGCAGCAATTTTTCTTAATTCCACCAGGTTTATTTTATTTATAGAATGCTTAAATTAGAGCTGTCGTTACGAAATTAACAATTTTGTCTCCAAAAGTCTCACCATGATGAGAAGTGTCATTGTTCAGTGTGGATCTTTGTAAGCTAATGTGGAAACCACATGCTAACTATTAGCATCAAATTTGTTTTTTTCCTGGGCTTAGATCTCGATTGCCTTGTCTGCAAGAAATAAATATATTTTAAAAAGAAAAGACAGAATAGAGAGGAGTTAGAGTTCTTGTCATGCTTGATTTGCTTTAATATTTCTTGAACATCTAGACTAGATTATTGTAGCTTTTTCTTCTCTTGTATTTTATGATGCAGTGGCAAATATCCTGTTCATGCTCTGAAACACCTGAGATCGCACGTAAATACAACTTCTAATGCATTAAAAACATATTAAAAAACCCCAAGAAAACACAACAAAACCTGCACCTGAAACTTTGTGCTTATGCACTGAATATATTCAGCAGCTGTTTGTAAATGACAGCTTTTATTGTTTAATTAGTTGCAGAACTGTTGTACTCGTTACAATGGATTGAAGAATTGGAGAATCCTCCTTATCTGCTTCTGGAATATCTTCGTATGTTAGAAGAAATGCACATCACATATGAGAAGTTCAGTACCTTTAGTAATACAGCTAGCCTTCAGCAAACAATATTTGATAGGTATGTAAGAACAACTAAACCAATCCTTAACTCTGTGCTCATGTTTTGCACTGTATAGATTATTAAGTGCCATGATATTTTCTTATGTTTATTGATTCAAATTTCATCCAAATTCTTTAGTTGTGAACTGTCCGTCTATATATATTAACCAGGGTCTTTCTTCTTCTTTGAAGATCTGAGGAACATGGAAGACTCTGGTCCTTAACCATGGCTAAAGTGATTCGTGTGGAAAACACTGTATCCTGTGAAATGAAACAACTTTTTAAGACAACAGAAGGGTATCTTAATACTGCTGCCTATAAACTTGTAGTTTGTTGCAACTGTTGATAACGATACTGATTTTGATGACTGACAAGACTTGAGAATTTGTTATTATACGTGTATGGTATGTAAAAGTGAGACTTGGTTTAGTGTGTGGGATTAGTTACGTCACAAGGTACTAGATCATTATGAACCAATCCACATTGTGTTTACTAGTGAAATTTTTGAGTTTTTTTCATTCTTGATGTTTTTCTTGTATAAACAGGTTTCTGCCATTAACAGAGGGTAGGTTGCATACACTTCAGTGTCTATCACCTTTTTTACTTGAGGAAGAAAAGAAAGAACTTGTCTTCCACTGTGTGGCCAAACTTATGACATGCACGCAGACAGAGCTTTCCAGCACTGATGGTATGTTCTTACCTCAGTCTACTTCATTAGAATTTAACAATGTTATATTGTCATAATGTTTCCTTTTAGTTAAAACATGTTAACTATAATAATGTCACTTTCCTAGAAAGAAATGACTTCTCAGACATTTCTTCTAGACTATTTGATGTGGTAGTTTTCTGCCTTAAGGAAGTACAGGCTTGGTACTGCCTGGTACAAAATTAGAACTAAAGGGTTTAGGCTGATATTATTATTATTAACAGAATTTTGATATTGTTGTACTTTTGTTTGGTCTCTGATTTAAACACATATGCAAATACCAAAGTTTCCAATTTATTATTTAGGCTTTACACAGCATGCGAAAATATTGCTATTGTCAGTTGATAGAGCTGTGATTGTCTTTAGATGGTTTAGCAAGAGCTCCTTCACAGCTGTGTAAATATACACAGGTGTATATGTTTCACATGTATAACTTTTGAGTAGTTCTTCCAGTGCATGGGATATAGAGTGCCGAGTCAGAACTGCTGTATGTACACTTTCAGCAGCTTTTGAAAATTTACTTCAGAGGTGATCGAGATGTGTTATATCCTTTAGAAAATCTTATTTTTACAAACTTGTTGCTTTTCAAGAAAATTCTTTGGAAATGCTCACACACAGTCCTTCTACATGTTTGAATTAGATGTCATTTAAAAGAGGAACTTTTTTTTTTTTTTTTCTCAGTACTGCTTTTGTGCTTTCTTGCACCTACTCTTATTGGTCAGTCTATATAAAAACTGTAGTTGATTTTGTGTTTTTTAACAAGACTGTGCTAACTTAAATTGAAAAAACTAACTTTTGTGACTTTAAATTATGGACATCTGTCCCTTGGCAGTGCCCTCAGGTTTTCAGATGAATTCTTCAAGTAGATGTCCCCAAAGTGTGAAAATTTTTGGTGTTAGTGTCATACAGCAATTGAGAGGAATCTTGAGTCTTCCTACTGTGGTAGTTCCTCTAACTCTTACGCTTCGAACTTAGTTAAGCCTTCCTGGCTTTGCGTGACCTGGTGAACCAGCCATATGTGTCTGAAACTTTAAACAGAAAATGGGAAAAAGAATACTCACCCCTCCCCTACTGTGGAGCTCTTGTTTGTAACGTTGGTCTGCATTTTCCTTTCTGCTGCTTCTCCTTTTTCTAGGGATTCCTGGGCAGACAGTATATGCCCAGATTTTCCCATTAAGTGTGATGTAGGTTGTACGTTTACCATTCAATTATTTATTTTTTTTCAGATCAGGAAAGTGCTGGTAATATTGTAAATCATTGCACTGCTGCTTGAGCAGAGTGGATTTTTTTTGTTTGTTTGTTTTTGCTATGCATATATGGTACTTTAAATAAGTTTTTTGTCATTGTGCTTAGAAGAAATGTTCTCCAAGACATCTAGATACATGCAGTTTTCCTTAAAAACTGAAAACTGTACTAACGCAACAGTAGTACTTCACTCTGAAAGTAAAAATTAGTACTCTTACAATAATATTGGATTTAACAACTTGCAGTTATGTTTACTTAATTATCTGTCCAAATTACTGCTTAGCGTGCTACATTTTTAATAACACAAAAAGATTTAAATCTTAGCAGGTATTTTTCCTTTTTGTTAATCATATAAACCAACAACTAATCTTATAGGAGTTTTTGGTTGGTTTGAGGTTGGTGGGTTGTTTTTTTGGTTATTTTGTTTGTTTGTTTGTTTTTTTAAAGTTTGGGTTGGCTCTACTATTTTTGATTTAACAATGGATTTAACTCTGAATTAAGTGTTTAAAGAAGAAAGCTTAGGTGTTATCCAGACTGTCTTATGATATTTATGTGAAGTTCAAATAAAATGATCCAGTCAATTGACACACGTTCTAATGTTTATTTTGTCTTGATAATTAAGACCTATTGAGTATGATATCTTTATTATGTTTTAGGAGCATTTGGGTGTCTTTCCATTTTGAACTCCTGCTTGAATGATAGAAGTATTGACTGTGATCACCTACTACCTGGAATACTAAAAATCATAATATCTTGGAAACACGATAATGAGGACAGCTTTCTCTTTAGCTGGTGGGTGCAACTTTGAGATAATTTGACTTCTTTTTATTTCTGAAACGAGTTTAAAAATACAGAGTAGTTATTAACTCAAAATCACAAAATCAATTTGTGAGTTGCAACCGCCATGACTGCTCTGTTAGTACATTTTTAAGCCTTTGTAGAATCACATCCCTCAGTTTAATATACCTGTCTTTAAGTATGTAATAACTCATACTTAAATAAATGATCTGCGTGGTTGAAGGCTGGTAACTGGGAGCTCTTTAAATGCGCAGATGTCAACTGTTTTCAAAAGCATTCAGAACTGACCAACTTTTTTAGGTGGTTTTGGATATTCAGTTCAGAATTCTGATTGCTTGTTCAGGTGTCAGGAAGAAAACTTGGATATCAGACTTAGGTGTCTGGTTTTTTTTGAATTCTGGGCCTGAAAATACAACTTGGAAAGTTTCCAGCAAGGAATGTAGATATACTGAGGTTCACTTGTCTTGAGTATAATGAGAAAAATCCAGGCAATGGAGTCTTGAAATAATGTACACTATTTGGACACTTGAGGGCTTATATTTTATTTTTAAGATTAGTAACTGAAATTATTTTTTTTAACTGATTTAGTTAAAATTGTTAAATTTCATAGTTTAAGTGTGCTATTTAAGCAAATGCATAAACAGTACAGTTTTAGGAATCTGTATAATGTGTGAATGGAGAATTAGCTCTTAGTCTATTTTGTACCCGTTGACTTATTTAGACTTGGCAGCTAATGTAGTGTTCTAACTTTAGAAGATGGAATATCAGAAGCACGCAGGGTGCAGCCTGGTGCAAGACTAGTTGGTCCTAAGAGGAGTGAAGGCAAGAATATAAATACTCGTGTCCACGGCACGATATGTAAGCTTTAGTTGTATTTTTATTACAGCAATCTGAAAGAAACAAGTGCTCAGTTGCTTGGTTTCAACATAGAGATGATGCGTTTCCTTCCCTTGTTGCTGAAGTATTCCACAGCTCCTTTGGCTGATAATGAATGGGACTTCATCACGTGCTCCATGCTGGCTTGGTTAGAGGTAATATGAAAGAGACTGTTCCTGCATTGCAACTTTTAATAGGGTCCTCCTGAGCCTGGTGCCCTCTGAGCTGATTGGACTGAGGCAGGGAGGCGGGGGGAGGCAGGCTAAAAAAAATAGGCTACAAAATAACTAAATTTTTATAATCTTAACTGGGCTGTCTGATTGAGATTTCATGCTAAATCTTTGAAAGCTTTATGTTAAAAGTTCACCTGTCTATTTATGAAGTGGAAAGTGTGTTAGCGGGATGATACAGTGAAGCATTGTAGAAGCAATGCCACATAGCAATTCAATTTGAAGAAAGATGCCTGAAGATTGCTGAAATGAAGTCAGTGTGTTCTGAACGGTTCTTTCTTAGATTTTAGAACACAATTGTCTTAACAGTTTTAACTTTGTTTAATTTAATGTGTGTGTTAACTTTCTAGTACTTTAGAGTAACAATATTAATAGCTGGGTACTCAGCATTTCAAAGATAACTTATTTTAAAAAGTGTCTCAATCAAAATATGGAACCAAGAAAATAAACTTTACTGCATGGGTATTAATGTTGCATCTTCACTTTTGATTTACTTAACGTTTTAGACTATTCCCTGCATGTGGCAAGGATGTAGTCATCTGAGATTAGCAAATATTTGACACAATGTTAAAAAGACTTGCACAAAATCCTTTTTTCACTGAGTTGACAAAGGTCACCTGTGGCTTAAAAGCACAAGTAATATTGTATCTCCTGTTTCTTTTTGTGTATGGAGATGACATTACCTCACTCCTGAAGTACTATGATGTTTACTCATAGCGTTGGTAATGGGAGAATAATTTTGAAATATATCTGCTGTAGGTCTCTGTTGAAAAATAATATCCCTTTAAGACCAGAGTCTAACATGGCATGTGAAAGATTAACTGAATGAAAAGCAATATCTGCATTTCAATATCTAAGTGATCACATGAAACATGACATTGTATTCTAACGCTGTTAGAAAACAGGTCAGAGTGAATGGCTAACTACTACTTTAATTAATTAACTAAAGACACAGAATCTCTCTCACTTTCTGGCTTTTTTTGGGGGGTGATGGTGTTGGTTTGTTTTGTTTTTAACTATAGATCCTTCTGTCACTGCACATTTATAACGGCAGGCCAGAAACTTCCACGTGGCCTTTCTTGGTCTCAAGATTAATCTTATTACCGATGCTGTATGTGAAAACTATATTTTTTAATTAAAAAAACAAACAAAAACCAACAAACAAACCAAACAAGGAACTTATATAAAAGATACGTTGTATAGATTAGGTGCTTGGAAATGTTTTTAATATTTAATGATATTCCTTTTTTGGGGAAACTAGTAAGAATAAAAATAAAAGAAGCAGCTGTGTTGGAGGAGAGGAAATATCCTCCTGATAGCCACATAAATGATTTCAAGTTCACAATAGTATATTGTCATTTTCCTTTTACAATTTGGAAATACAAGTCTGATATTGCTACAGCTTTTATGTTTGGGAGAGAAAAGTGAGAGCACTTCACATTATCAGTTTTGGTTGGCTTGCACAAGTGGCTCACTTGCTACACATAAGCTACAGCTGCGTACTTTTCTATTTGAATCCACTTGGTGGCAGTTTCTTTCTGATGCTATAAAGAAGGTCATACGAGGGAAGCAAGTGAGGATTCTAAACGTTAGTGAGACTTAGAAATTTGTTTCAGTCTTAATAAAGTACAGATTACATTTTTAAACTTCCCCTCCACCCCCCAGTCATTTTAAAATGGTCTTTGCAACTGAGCTTTCTTTGAAATGATACTTTCTGGTATAGACAGGGAATGTGAAACAGATATTTTAAAGCATATTTAAGGTTAAGAAATCTTTTCTTCTTTTTTTTCCTCCTAGACAACAAGTGAAAACCGTTCACTTTATCATGTCCCACTTGTGCAGATTTTTGCTTGTGTCAGTTGTGACTTGGCATCTGCCCTTAGTGCTTTCTTTGAAACTCCAGCTCCTGAAACTACTGAAAACCTTCCTGTGAACTTGATCAGTGAATGGAAGGAATTCTTTTCTGAAGGAATTCATAATTTGCTGTTACCTTTATTGGTAAAAGTCACAGGCAAGTATATGGCAAGGAGAGTAATAATGGTACCTGTCAGATTATTCTGAAATAGAACTTGACAGGCTGTATTTTTTAATTTATAGGAATATTATGTCAACATAGTTTATAAAAACAAACTTTTTTGAACACTTAAATGCTAATTAGTAAAGTAACTGCACTTCACATTTTGGTTCTTAAAATTAGATGGATTCTGGTAAGTTTGGTCTGAGTTGTTTCTAGTAATGCTTGTTTGTGACATCATCGATACATTCTGTATCACAGCTTGTCTTTCTCTTATTTTAAATAGGAGAAACCAAAAATGCATCTGAAGGCTCTTTTCAGAACTCTGTGTTAACATCTTTGGGAGAAGCTCTAACTTACATCTCAAAGGACCAATTGCTAAACCATAAATTGCCAGCAAAGTTTGTTGCAGGCCAGAAAACTAATCTTCCAGATAAACTCCAGACACTACTAAATACGTTATCTCCATTGTTGCTTTTCTGGGCTAGACCTGTACAGATTTCAGTCTACCATATATTGTACAAGTAAGAATCAACAAATTTCTCGCTTCACTTGCCTCCCTCCTCCTGCTCCCACCTCACCCCTTTTTTTTTTTTTTTTTAAAAAAAAAATTTGCTAAAGAACATGCACTTACAGATGTATGTTTAGCATTGTTCCATTATGGAAGAAAATCATTAACTGGGCAATTTGTGTTCTATGTCAGAGGACATTATATAAAGCTATGAATGCTAAATTTGATTGTAAAAGTAGACTAAATATATACTGACAAATTTTACTGCAGTATATGAAAATATAATTTTATTTTCTGTACCATAGTTACATAGGTGTCGGTATCATAAGTATGAAGCTATTTATTTTTAACCCCTATTTAAACACTTATAGAATTTTAAAATGTAAACTGAAACATTCCAGGTTTGATCTGGGTCTGACAGTATCATTACATAGTATGACCTTTTTATTTTCACTAATTTAGATAAGAAATCAAGAAAGTGAACAAAAACGTGTAGTATTCCTGTGAACTTTTTGGATATCTCTGATACCAAAAGAGAGAGTACAGAATTTGAAAAATATTACTTGCATTTAATTGTTCAAAATGCAGATTGCAAGGCAGCTGGCTTAAGCATAAGAAGCTACCATTATCTTTCACTTATACTGAGGTGTAAAGTTGCAATAGCTTTATTCTGATAGAGTTTATTTTAGCGTGACTTGGGAAGTGTGAAAGGTCTTGAAAAGAACTGAGCAAGGCTATACACATTAGCTGTCATTCAGGAGCCATCTTTGCAATGGTGACGTCTCTTAAAGATTCTGTGTTGTTATTAAAGAATGATTTCCATTATTTTGTTGTGTAGCATTAATGTTGGCATTGATAAGCAATGAACTATGCTTCACTTATATTAAAATAGTAAAAATTAAATCTCATTTCCTTTCTGTATTTCTGTAGATTAATGCCTGAATTGCCTAAATTTGATGATGAAGATCTCAAATCTTACGGTGATGAAGAGGAGGAGTTGGCATTGTGTGTATTTGTTCCTCATGTTGTTTTGCAACTGTTTTCCGTATTTTTAAAATGTGTTATAAGAGTTGAGATTTGCAGCAGAGTAGTTTTTTTTCTTTTAACATATCCTGACATAAATGACATGGCTATGACAATAGGGTCATAAATGTTGAAAATATTCAACGTAACTGGTTAAATTTGCCTTTGTGCTAGAACTGGAAACAGTATTTGCAATTGTTTTCAGAGTACAGTTACTAGAGTAAGTGCATGTCGTAGTTTAAACCCAGCCAGTAACCAAGTACCACACAGCTGCTTGCTCACCCCCCTCCCCTGCAGGAGGGATGGGAAGGAGAAATGGGAAGGAATGTAGAACTCAAGGGCTGAGATAAGAACAATTTAATAATGAAAATAAAATAGGGATAATAACAACAATAATAACAGTTAGAATGAAAAGGAGGGAGAATGGGAGAGGAACAAAATCCAAAGGGAAGGGAGGAAAAAACCCCAAGTGATGCACAATACAGTTGCTTACCACCCACTGGCCAATGCCCAGCCAGTTCCCAAGCAGCCATCGGCGGACCCTGGCCAACTCCCGCCTGTTTAAATATTGAGCATGATGTTGTATGTTGTGGAACATCCCCCCTTTGGCTAGTTCAGGTCAGCTGTCCTGGCTGTGTCCCCTCCCAGCTTGTGCCCCTCCAGCCCTCTCGCTGACAGGGCCTGAGAAACATCACCCAGCAACAACCAAAAACATCAGTTACCAACATTGTTCTCACACTAAATCCAAAATGCACCATTGTACCAGCTACTAAGAAAATTCATTCTATCCCAGCTGCAACCAGGATAGGGCAACATATATGCTTTATATTGTAAAATCTTGACAGGTTTTTACTGGATTGCTATATTGAGAATGTGTCCAGCTGCACAAGTAACTTCAATTTTGGAGGTTCAAGAAACTAACCTGGGTATTTTATACAGCTTGAATCTGATAAAGTCAACAGTTTGCAGAGGGAATAACAGTAACTGATTCTTTAAAGAATTTTTTTTTTTTTTATATATCAGCCCAGTGATTAATACCTTTCCATACTATAGAACTGCAGAAGGCTTTTTAATCCAAACCCAAATCGAATACATTCAGTGATTAGGAGATCCATTGTTCAGTTGCACCTTTGCTGGTGTGACTTGATAAACAAAGTAAGCAAACAAACCAGCTGTCCATGATGTAGGTTAAAATCAGTGCAGCCATAGACCATTTTCAGGTTAAATGACCAGAATTCAGCTTATATTTGTCTTGCAAGAGGTAAAAACACCAACTGTCCCTTTTAGGAAAAAAAAATATTAAAATCTAGCACTAATGTGTGAATCTGAAAGTAAATTTTCCTGCAATAAAAGGTCTTTTTGATGTTCTCTACATATATGGCTTTGTTAATGTGACTTTTCTAGGAAAGCTGTGAATATAAATTTAATTAGTGCAGAGTTTACTGTGCCAGACGTTTTTCCATAGATCACCTCCAGCGGCTCTTATGTGTGTCCTGGCCACTCAAGAACTCCTGCTAGAAAACATCCTGGAATGCATTCCAGTTGGAGAATCTGCTGTTATTCAGCCTCTGAGTGATGAGTTCTGCCTTGTTCTAGGGTATCTTCTCACTTGGAAGTTAACATTAGCTTTCTTCAAAGCAGCATCTTCTCAGGTATGTTTGAAGTCTTTTCCTTCTAACTGTATTTCTTAGCAGACTGACTTGGTTTAAATCTTGACGTTTCATCCAGCCTTTTTATTCTTTTAATTAATATATCATCCAACCTTTTGTTTTTGTGGAATTAGTGGAATTCTGAAAGCATCAATGGACTTAGATTTCTGCACTGCAATACTTAAGGATGGTGACATTAGAGTAATAAAGAATTAAATTCATTAATGGTTGATTCTTCCTTGCATTTTCAAAAAAGCTTGCTACATTTTCTGATCTTCTAATCATTCAAAATGGTGCAGAGAACTAAATCACTCTTCTAAACACTTCTAAATCATAGTCTTGCTTTTCCTCCTTACAGGAACATATTTATATTATTTACAGTGTAAGCTATATGTGTTAAGCTTCATCTGTATTTTGTGTGTGTTTTGTTGTTTGGTTTTTTAATTTATTTTATTTTAACACTATCAGCTGCGAGTTCTCTACTCACAATACCTTAGAAGAACTAAAAGCTTGAATAAATTGCTTTATCACTTGTTCAGGCTTATGCCTGAAAACCCTGTCTTTTCTGGGCCAACTTCAGAAGTTCCAAATAAGGACACAAAAACCTTCTTTACTGAAGAGCTTCATTTAGATGTCAAAGGTTAGTAAAAACTGTATTAGTGCATTTCAGAAAGTTGTGGTATTGCTGAAGTTTAGGTATGCTTTTCTGCTTAAAAATACATATTTTAGAAAACCTTACCTATAAAATAGATAGACAGATACATACATGTGTTTAAAAATCTTTGGCTAACACTCCCCGTTTGAAGCTTAGCCAAAGTTGAAATATTTATCAACAAAAAACCCCAAACAAACCAGGAAATGCTTAGTTTATTCACTTAGGGCAGAAATAATATATTGCTGCTATCTGAATCCTGAATGTATGCAAAGATTCAAAAGTAATAAAAATGGGTGATCTATTCTGGGATGTCTCCATTGCTTCTAGGTGATGGTTGGGTTTTTTATGCTAAATTGAATTTCTGTATTTTTCTTCTATTTTAATACATGAATAAAAGCAAATTATGTTTTAATATGTATTTTTTGAAATGTTTGAGGTATTAAATTTTGTGTTGTTTTCATTGTGCTGTTCAGAAGACCCAGTTAATCAGCCATGATGAGAGAAGATACACTGGAGTTTTTTTAGCTGAGAAACATGAAAAAGAGAATGAGTTTTTAAAGTTACTTCACTGAAATTGTTCTTTTATATACGTGTATAGATGTAAGCAACAATACCATGTTTCCATTTTTCAAGTATTTGCTTGAACATCGATGTATGTTGCAGCACGATTTATCTGGATGACAGTAAGAATTACTAACATGATGTTCCAAGAGAAAGATTTTCCTTCTCTCTCTATGCACTTCTAGAGAACACTGCAAACCTCAAATGTGCTCCAAACATCTTACTGTTTGTTCACTCCAAAGTGAGCATTTTGTAATTTCTAGACTATAAAATTATTCCCGATTACTGATAGTCCACCTAGAGGTCATCTCTAAATTAGAAGATGAATTTTCAGTTGTGACGTGTTAGCTGAAGAAACAAAGAAACCAGACTGATGGAGAAAGGCAGGGTCAAACAGGCACTTACAGTAGCAAATATGGAAGGAACACGTACATGAAATTCTAGTTACCACAGTTCCATTGGTATCAAAATTTTTGTATGTGGTGTGGAGGAATGAAAATTTGTGACTAATGTGTTAGAGTATTTCAACGTCCTTTCTTTCCCTCCCAGGAACAGCAGCCCTGTCATCCCAGATTCCGCACTTGGCCTGCTCTGTGTACCATATAACACTGAAAGACTTGCCGGCAATGGTCAGGCTTTGGTGGAACAGCTGTGAGAAACGTGTCTTCAATGTTGTAGATAAATTTACAAGCAAGTATGTCAGCAGTGTGCTTTCTTCACAGGAAATATCTTCTGTTCAGACTAGCACACAGTTATTTAATGGCATGACGGTTAGTAGGACTTTTTGTCCTTTTTTTAATTTACTTCAGTTTTTTGCAAACATTTTAAGAAGCGTTGCTTCTCGGAACCAGACTGTATTACAGTGGTTTATATGATTGCATTTTTGTTGTTCTAAATGACTGATGAAAACATAATTTAACTTGGGCATTGATACATTAAGTTGATATTTATTAATTCTCTGTTTAAAAAAAAAAAAAGAAATGAATGGGGTTTATGATGTTCGG
Source organism: Falco naumanni (assembly GCF_017639655.2). Classification (NCBI taxonomy): domain Eukaryota; kingdom Metazoa; phylum Chordata; class Aves; order Falconiformes; family Falconidae; genus Falco; species Falco naumanni. The sequence goes on from NC_054055.1 coordinate 102,343,742, forward strand.
GAAGTTGAGGAGGTAAGTGGAAGATACTGCTGTCAATATACTTCTTTTTGGTGTATTAAAAAATGTAATCAGTCAGTAGATTGAAAAATGGCTGGTAATTTCTTTTTGCTTTGCTATGATAGGAGTGGAAGTTTGAGAAAAATGTTTTCCTGGTCTAAGACAATTATATCTGTGTAGTGAAGTATATATGGTGTGTGTATATATATATAAAAAAAATAAATATATATATATATATAAAAAAAGACTAGAGGTGGTGCATCCCTCTCTGGAGTTCTAATACATGCATATTTTTTTTCACAGGTAAAAGCTCGGTCTGCGGCACGGGAAGTCATTGCTACATATTCAGTTGATGATATCTTTATCGAACTAATAATACAGCTTCCATCAAATTACCCACTGGGATCCATAACGGTTGAGAGTGGAAAGAGGGTTGGTGTGGCTGTGCAGCAGTGGCGCAATTGGATGCTACAGTTAAGCACGTATCTTACACATCAGGTGAGTTTAGAGAAAGCCTCTAGTTTTGAAAGCAAAGGCCTGATAATAGAAAAATATTTCTAGTAATGCGATATTATTTAGATCTGTATAATGGATCTCGTCAAAGGACTTCATAGAATTGTTCACTCTTAACATCTGCTTTTCTTCAGATGCTGAAATAGAGTAAACTTATGGGCCTAAGTCCTATTAAATCTATAGCCAAAGTTGAAAATGTAGGTAGATCTCTTAAGATATGGGCCAGCGTCTGCCCTGTGTAGCAATGCCATCTCAACTATAATTTGAAAACAAACAAAAAAAAACCCAAATCCAAAACCCCAATACATTAAATTCTCTAAAAGATTGGTGGTTGCTGAAGTTGCATCATCTGTGGATTTTAAAATCCCCTTTTGAGTGCTCCTAAACGCATTATTTTCATTGTAATGAATATTTGCATTTCTACAGATCAGGGTATCATCTGTATTTCATGTGTTGGTTTTATAAATTATTTGCTGCATATATTGCTTATAAATTCAGATTATAAAGCCTTCAGGCTTTGTTTCCTTGATATGCTTATGAATAGCAATAAGAATATTCTGAAGGAATTCTGCAGTATTAACAGCTCTTTTCCCTCTGTTAGAATGGAAGTATTATGGAAGGCTTATCTTTGTGGAAAAACAATGTGGATAAACGTTTTGAGGGCGTTGAAGATTGTATGATCTGTTTTTCAGTCATTCATGGTTCCAACTATTCTCTTCCCAAAAAAGCTTGCAGAACATGCAAGAAAAAGTTTCATTCAGCTTGCTTGGTAAGTACATAGACTAAATCTTTTTAAATAGGCAAAATATCCATTTATAGTTTGAACCAGGAACTTCTATTGTAGTACCATCAATTCTCCATTACATCTTTGGAGCATCTGGGATTAACTGGGTTTGTATTATATTTGTGTGGATTTTGCACTGATCCGGAAGGGCAATGTAATGAGAGAGGGGTTGCCACACTTCACAGATAATAACAATCCATCTTGTGTTCAGTAAGATGTAAGCCATTACATCTGCATAGGGTGTAGCAACAGCATCTTGTTATTATCAGCTCAGGTATGGGAAGAGGAAAGGTTAAATTAAATTTATGCAACATGCTCTTTAGTAAACCATGCTGATCCAGATAATTAACATGTAACTATATCCAAGTCATCGTGGGCATTGGTTGTATGGTTACAGAGTATACTGGAACAGATTGGCATCCGTATAGCTATGCAGTGGAGGAATTACTGCTGCTTTAAAAATAATAGCTTTTTATCCTAAAATGAGACTGGATGAAAATTCCTTTGTGTCAGGTTTCTTAGAATAAAACTTTAGCATTGTGTGTATATATGTGTGTAATATGTATATATACATATGCAAATACATCTGGGTGTGTATACACACGCGCATACATACACACATGGAAAGGTGTTTTTTTTTAATGTTTCTTGGGGTTTTTAAAAGAATAGTTATTGATAGTGCTATTCATTGGCAAATAATGATTATTTGTGATAAACCAGTGTTTGTGATACGCAGCTTGCGTTTGTATACTGAACAGTTGTATTTCTCTTTCAGTACAAATGGTTCACATCCAGCAACAAATCCACCTGTCCACTCTGTCGAGAGACATTTTTCTGAAATAAAATGGTCTTTCTTCTTTCTGTGAACTCAGTAATAAATGAAGAGGAGGCAATAAACTGTTGTGTTGAACGAAGCTAACTACTTGGAAATAATGTCAGTTACTTTAAATCCTTGACTAGTGGGATATGACACACATTTACCTCTGGACTATTTTTTGTAAGTTTGAAGATTCTTCTTTGATATCAAGAAATATATGAGTAATTTATTTTAATTTGTATATTTTTAAGATATTGAAGTATATTAAAAAATCAGAAATAATGTAGAGTTATGTCTGAAAAATGGCGTTTAAGCCACAGCATAGTTGATAAAAGCCTCTTATTTTAGGTATATTCTAACATGGTGTTATGCACTTAATGCAGACCATGCCTCTTAATATAACAGGTGATATATATATACTTAATATAACATAAGTGGTATAAAGACTTGATTTTTTAGTATAATATATTCTGAATAGTTCCTTTGGGGGGGGGGGGGCGGGGAAGAATGTTGCTGTTAGACATTAAGGCATGGAACTTAGGTGATAACTTTCTGTTAAAGCATAAAAGCATAAAATTTAAACATAGCATGCTCTAAATTAACATGTTCATGACCTGAGGTTTCACCTTTAAGAGTCTTGTTTTCCCCAAAACCCTCAGCCATCCACCACCCTAAATGAAAACTTGGAAGCCCAAACAGAGAGAGTACAATCGTTCCTGCATGCCAAAACACTACCTATTTATTGTTGATTGGCTTTTAAAAACAAGGCATGCACATTGATCAATTCTTCTTTTCATTATTTCAGTTTAAAATGTCTTCATGAGCTGGCAAATTAACTATCACTGAATGTATACTGTACTTCCACTGTCCCATAATAATGACTCTAAGTGAACATGACAGATGTATCAGAACTTAGTAGTCTCCTTCATGCTTTTTTTTTTTTAACAGCAGTAGCATACTAATATATTCTAACTTGGATGGTATTTGTGGTGGGTTTCTTTGAGGGGGGAATAAATTAATTTTGTCAATCTCTAGTCTCTGGATTGCTGTGTTTTCCTCTGTGATAAACTTTCAGAAATCGGTAGTATAAATTTTCACATGCTGAGTTTACAGCGTACTTAGCTGGCTGTACCTCAACAGCAATTTTTTTAGATTCTGTATGTTTTCTCACACTTGGTCTCTTTGGAGGTGACCACTCTAGAAATTATTTTAGCTATTGATACCTGCTAAAAATAGACTTACTTAACACTGGCCTTCCAGAGGAGAAATTTCTTGATATCTTTTAAGAGAGAAGGGAAAGGATTTAAAACTGGTATTGAAAAGGTCTAACTCAAAATACAGATTGAGCAAGCTGTATTGTTTCATAGTTAACGATACTAAAAGTCCAGAATTGTCTGTTGTATCACTTTACAAAAAAGTCATTTAGAATAACCAAAGTCAGTAACTGATTTGAAGGCCAGTTGTGGTTAAAACGGGTGTTGCTTGAAAAGAACCATCTTAAAATCTCCTTGCAGACCCTACCTTGGATATTGTCTATGCAGCCTTGTGGAAAGCTTTTGTCTTTGTTCTAGCAGAACCAAGAAGTGCAGGTGCTTGCAGAGCAGCGGTGTCTTTTGCCAGTGGTACTTGCTGACAGAGCAGTGCCAAGGGGTTTGGGGGAGCAGAAGTTTTGCTTTCTTCTTAGTAGGTTTGACACTATGTAGGTCTGTATCTGCCACGCAGCTTATTTTCATGTGCGCTGAATGCAGGAATACCCTTCACAAGACTCTCCTGAAACCATCGTGTTCTTTAGCCTTCTAGAAGGGAGTACGTGTGCCCTGGCAAATGCTAAGTATATGTGCAGACCTCTGTGTAAACACAGATTTCAAAACCTAAAAAAAAAAAACAAACCCAAACAAAAAAGAAGTTACCTGGCCTGTTAGTAGTTCCCAGTCTTCACCGGGATGATGGGAGCATAACAGGAGTAACTTCTTACAGAACTCACCCATGTTCTTACTTGGATTCCATTTTGACAAGTGCTTCCACTGAAGTTGCAGCAGGGTTAGGAGGGAGAACTGACTCGTGATTTATTAAAGTGAACACATATGCAGTTGTTGTTGGATAGTCCAGTGCAATCATCTTCTGTTGCAAGCATGGTACATTTTATTATGCTTTTTGTTCTCATCTTCTGATTTTCATTTTTCTGTCCTTTATAATTTAAAACTATGTACGCTCTTGAGCATTGTGAACTACAGTGCCAGATGACTTTTTAAAATCTTTGATTACCTCTTTTAAAACTAAATTCTTCAGTTACAACTAAAAAAAGCTAGACAGATTAAAGCTTCCTCATGTTACACCTGTAGTTTGATTCTATTATATGTTTTGACTATATCTTAAAATCTTCTTTTGATGTTACAGCTTTTGCTCAGCAACCGAACTTTGTTAGCCAAAGCGGTTACCAACATAGAACTTCTAGAGGAGTCTAAGGATGACAGCGTTTTGGTTCATTCAAACGGTCCTATGGCTATGATTAATAGCCTCAAAACCCATTATTCTACATTACAGCAAAATTACAAAGCATAAACCCTCTTCTCCTTAACAGTTTTGTAAAGGGGGGGGGGGGGGGGGGGGGGAGAAAGGTGGGGCTTAGCTAAGGGTCTGCCATCAAGTCAAAAAGGTTCTATAAGTAGGAAGCAGTCAAACTGAAATGTGACTTCTCAGAGTTGACTAGTTAGTAAGCCACAAGAACAAAACTTTGCTTGAATTATTCAATGGAAAACATGGGAACCATGTTATTTTGCAGATAGCCACAAAGCTGCATCTCAGTTTGTCAATGTTGACATTCCTTAGGCAAGCTATTCAGAAGGTAAGAATCAACAGTGGTCTACCCTCGCTTTGGTTCAAGGACTAGAATTTCGGTGACTACATCTTCTCTCTAAACCCTCCCACAGTGCATTTGTGCTCACATTCCTGTTTAGCTAAATAAAACCAGACAGACAGAAAAGCTACTGAAGGGGGATGCATTAGCTGTGGCTGAATTGAATTGCAGTGTTGCTATTCAGTCGTCTTCTAAGCTGGGGGAATGACAACTTTTAGGATGCAAAACAATCACCACTGCACACTTTCTGCAATCCAGTCCTTTTTATATTTTCTTCAGGATGGTATAAGGAACAACTTTAATGCCAGACCAGTTTAAGTTGACTTTTGACCTGTATGAGTCAAAAGTAACTTCTCACATTTCTTTGCAGCAAAATACCTCAAATGGTCTGGCTAGGTTTGCAGTCATGTGTTTCTGCTAACAGCACCTATACTGTCCAAAACCTCCTTTTTTCAATCTCCTAGGTAAGTTTTTTGGGTGATCAGCTTAAAACATAGAAGAACTTGAAACATTTGTGCAAGCTGGGGTTAAGTACAAACATAAATTTAGTACTGAAGTCTTAAATGGAGTAGTCTTTTTCAGTGCCTCAGCATCCTACAAAAAAAACCCAAATCCCACCACCTTGTGACCTTGGACCCATAAAAAGAGCATTAACATTACCTGACACAAATCCTTCAAGGTCAGTTTCTGTAAAAGCACCAGTGGTGTTGCATACTAGAGTGTCTCTACCTTTGTGCTGCATGTGAGCAAGACATTTTCCTCATGGGACTGTGCTTACTACACCGGGATAACACTGTATTGGAACCTTCTGTAGGTACCTGAGAGGGAGGAGGCTGCACAGGCTCCTCGTCATCTGGGTCTGGTGGTCCAGAAATAGCTTCGTATTTGAATAGTGATTCTGAGGGAGGACCTTTATTCCACTTCTCCACTTACATTGTCACTGTTTTCAGCTACCCAGTAACTAGCCTTTTTAGTAAGCATCTCGCATGCTTCCCCCCATCCCCTAATACCATTTCATGGATGAGAACTCTTCATCTAATCTACAGTACGCCATAGTAGTACCCTCCTTGTAAAATGGCACAAAAGGGAGCACAATCACCACACTATTGCCCAGAAGACTTCAGGAGATGTGATACCTTGCATTTATCCCAGCTCTTGAGATACACTTACTGCATCTTTCTGTTCAGAAGTACATCGTTTACTTACCAAAGAAGGAAACTCAGTAATGATGCCTTAGACCTGTAAGTCTCCCATACCGCATCAAAATGATTAACACTGATTCCAAGTGTTCATTTAACCCCAACATAGATATAGACGAGGTCTTAAAACAGGAAGAATTATACCAAGTATGTTATTTTAATAAGCCACAATGACAAATATACAAATATCTATTTATAGAGGTAAGTCTTCAGGGCTTTTAAGTGCAAATGCAACAAGGTAGGGTATTTCACAATTCCCCCACAACTGTCCTGTAGATAGCCAGGGGACAACTGTACTTCTGACAGCAGAGAACAGCTGGTTAACATCCAGGATAAAATAAAAATAATAATTAAAAAGAGAGTACGGTCTCTTCATCGGTCTCACTGCAGTAATTGGGAAGTGAGTATACACCCTAAGACAGTGAAAGTCTTGGCCTAAAAATTGATTTGACAATTTCAGTACCCTGTGTTCAGCTTTCTGCATGGCTAGTATTGGCAAGGTTAAGAGCAGTTATCAAGGCTTCTTAAATTTGAGGACAGTAAGCATCTCTTGTCCTGCTTGCCTGGAAAGTACTCGTGTGCCTTCTAAGCCATAATTCTTCATTGTTTCCAGAATTTCGTCTGCAATTGAAAGTGCAGTGTTACAACTGAGTTTATACAGAAGTCAGCTGTAAAAGGCAGTGCTAAACTATCTACCAAACATAAGCAGTAAAACAAAGATTAGAAGCTCTGTCCTTTCACTCTTTCAGACAGTAATTTTTATGCAAAGTAGTCTTCCACCAAGAACAAGTAAAGTTTACAATTTACTAATTGAAGTTCTCTATTTTAGTATTATTAATAGCAGTGAACAATTAATAGCAGTGATGAAGCTAACTTGTAGGAGAAACTGAAATTTGTAGCACTTTCTCTCAGAAGCTGCCTATCAATCAGGTGTGAAAGAATAGTCGGTCTTCTTGAAACTACTTGATAGTGTATAGCCACTAAGCATTAGATCAGAAGAAGCAAGTCCAAATCTTTTCTCTACAGATGTCAAAATGAAAGACATTGCATTTCCAACCAAAGGCTTTTGCCTTTTAAGTTTATACCACCATTCTCTTTCATATGAAGTGACTGTCCTGGCTTCATTACTTAGTTCAGAAGATCTAGTCACCTTTCAGACTTGGAACTGAGCTGCTGGGGTCAGGACATACATATAACCATTTTCCAGACTAGCTTAGGAAATTCTTAGTTTGGGTAATTTGCTTTTATTTTTGGTCTAGCTCACCATACGCTGGATGCACAAGGCATGCATTCAGAAAAGGGATTCCAAGAGGCATCAGGTTATGTAAAAGTCCCTTTGTCAATTAGACACCCACACAGACTTGAAAGATGAGAAGCACAAGAGTCCACAGAGATGCCATGGTTTGTATGAAGCACACAAAACCATTCTAGCCATCTCTGGCATTTTTAAATAATGACCTAGAACACTGATATGAATTCCAATGCATTTGGTCAATCTTCAATTAGTTGCTATCACCATGTTAGATTCAACTGATGTTCCACACTACTTTTTGTTGTTTACTGAAGTCTGATAACCTAGAGAACACTGTTGTGATTAACATTTTTATTAATACAGTATGAAGTCTGTTTGGCATATTTAAGGGTCCAAGGAAAATGATCACCTGGATTATTTTCTTTAATTGTGACCAAGTAGAATAATCCTCCTGGTGAAAGTAGGTCTGGTACTAATGGAAAAACTCTATCCATTACTTCTCTGCCCTTTCTGCCACCAGCCCAAGATGCCTCTATTCCATGGCTTTCCACCTAGAAAGAATGAAAGCAAAGGCTGCATTAACACAGAACGATAGAAACGTCAGTTGCACTTACGATTATGAGAAACATTACCATGGTCTCCAGCTTTAGGTGTCTGTCATTAGAAATCTGACAACTTTGAGTCAGTAAATTAGTTTATGCAGCAAAATTACTTCAAGACTACTTTCTACACAATGAACATACTACTTTTGTTTCAAGTTCTATTCTTCAACTGAATTCAAAGAGCTACATTTTATCACGTGCTTTGTATGTATTTTCTTAAAATGTTTTATGAGCTTGTTTGCCAAGTGGAAGGTGACCAGAAAACCCTTTTAAGTGTCCATGCGCATAGGAGTCTGCAGAAGCAGACAATACTTATTTTGTAAGGATCAAATGCATTTTCCATTGCAAGTCTTCTAAAAATACACCATACACCAAACAGAATTCTTATACAGTTTATGCTTGATGGAGAAACTAGGTATTGAGCAGCAGCAGCAGCAGCAGCAGCTAACAATCCTTATTCCCACGTAGTCTTTATAAGCAACACTAGTAAATCATCGTCACTAAAACAGTGCTGTTACAAGTGCTATTACAAAAATGCTGGTCCTACAACATCCTTTACTATTTAAAAAAACACCCTGCAGTTTTCATAGCAGAGCTTCTTTGATTCGTCACCTCTCGTCTGACAGTAGAAATACCATTTATATTGTGTATTTCAAATTTTTCCTACCTCTTCAGAAGGTGTTACAACATACGGTGGATTAAATAGCAGTAGATCAACCTTCCCATTTAATCTTGGAGACAGTCCTCTGACCTATAGATGAAGTTGATGATTCTTTTGTTTGTTGGTTGTTGTTTTTTCTTTTTTTATTGGAAACACAAAGAATGCAAACATTTTGTAAAAATACAGTTATGTAGTGCTGGATGTTCTGAACATCTCAGCGCAACTCAGGAACACTAAACTTTATTTTCTATGTGCAAGAGAAACATCAAGAAGAACCCTTGCAGAGCAGAACAATTTCAATAGCCTTAAGACTACGTTACATATGGGATGTGGAAGAGCAAGAGACACATATGCAGACAGGTAGTACTTTGAATTCTGAACTAAGCTAGAATAAATTGGATATAAAAGACTTTTGAATTTATCATCAGTTAACAATTGCTACCCAAAATGACCAGTCTGTGATAACTGCAGTTCAGTTCTCAAGTATGAGCAGTTGTTCATCCATTTTAGAACACATTTATTGTTGCCTATCTTCACAATATTTTATAAACATGTTTGGGGTATTTTAAACAAATACCTTAATAAAAGATGAGAAACTTAGCTTTTTCCCGTGCCAAATTCTGTAAGATACAAAAAGTAATATACACAGTTCCTAATCAAATCAGAATGAGCTGAGAACCAAGAACTGTGTAGCACTAGAGGAAGGGCTATAATTTCAGGTCACTGCAGAGTTCCTCGTGCAGAATTTTCCAAACTACATCTACAAAATTTATTTTTAAAATTATCTTAATGAATTTTTAAAGCTTAAATTTGAATTGTAGAGCTTGAGTATTCTGTTTTTCCCTTCTTTCAGAAACACTTTGACATTGTTTTCTTTTTTCATCTGTGCTTATCAAGACAATGTTTGTTCTAGAGTTCACGATTAATTTTCAGTATCTTTAATAAGTATTAAAAAAATATTACAAAAACTCTAAGTAAGATGATATTGAAACATCTTATCTTACCAAATCAGTAATGACTGGCTGAAGGTGAACATTGTTAAGTGCAGCTGTCTCCAGTGTACAGTAAGCTGCCATTGGGTTGATATCTGTACATCTAAAAAGGAGAATATTACCAAGTTACTGGCTACTGTATCTGGGAGGTTTAATCCTGTGAACCATGTGCTAATTTAGGTACTCTGAATAAAAATATCCTTTCCAGCATCCTTTGCTTTGCAAGTAAATAGTAAAAAAACATCGTATCAGCAGCTAAACTGTGCAACACTGTACTGGAAGTTGTAACGAATGACTGAAAACTGAAGTACAGGATTTCCCTTTCAACGCTAGGTCTGCATACATATACATACACACCCAGGTAACCAATGTTATGTCATCAGACCTCAGTAAGACTAATCAGTGGCTAAAATTCAGAATTCAACGCAGCAATCAAAAGTGTAAGCTTAGCAATTTGTCTATGAAGTGGGAAAATAGAATTCTAGTTGTACCGGTACTTAATTTTTACAGAACCTGAAGCAAATAGTTTAGGCTCTCTCTGCTTTGATTTCCCTATCTGTAGAACTGAGCTAACATTTCTTTGTGAAAAGAAGTGTTTTTAAATGTGAAGATGAGAAAGTACATATGTGGGAACTAAATATTCTTTATTACTGCATGCAGCAGTTTGAGTGCTGTTATACTCACATATACAGCACGCTGGAGCCAATAATGGAAGAAGCTAGAAATGTTGAAACCACACCAGATCCAGATCCTATTTCAAGGCAGATCTCAACTCTAAAGACAGAAAACGCTGGGTGACTTATTTGCCTGCTGATCACACAGCCCTTGAAGCCCACATGGTGTCATCTGTGTCACAGGGGCTGCCAGACCAGCCGGTGCCTGCGCAGACAACTGCTGGCTGTCACAAGCTGCTTTTGGGGAACACACGTGTTTGTTTCCCCTGTGCATAACATTACGGCATCCATTAACTACACATTCCCAACCGTACGGGCTAGGTTTCCACAGCACGTATTACAGCTCCGACAGAAACGATGGAGGATCACCACGGAGCCAGGCACGGAGGGAGCCCTCAGGAGGCCTCCGGCCAGCTCTAGACAGCACCGCCCGCAGGAGGTTTACAACCCGTCACTCCCAAGAGTAAGCCCGTGGGTGACTTGTACAGCGGTTCCAGTTCTGTGGGCACATCTCCGCCCGCCCCGGGCTGCCCCCTCGGGCTTCCCACGGCTCCCCCAGGCCATGGCCCCGACAGCGAGGGGGCTCCGGGCCCGCGCTGCCCTCCGCCCGCCGGCCGCCCGCCCGGGGAGGCCTCGCCCCGCTCCCGCCCGGCCCCGCAACCCCGCGGGCAGCCGGGCCCCGAGGGGCAGGCAGCGGCGCCCCCGCCCCGGCGCCCCGACACCCCGGGCCCGAGGGGCGGGGCAGCCCCCTCGCTCCGCCCCCGCCGTTAGCGCCGCCGCCCCGCCCCTGCCCCCGCGCCTACCGGGCCTCCCGCAGGCGGGCCGCGTCCCGCTCCAGCGCGTCCAGCAGCAGGAAGGTGTCCTCGGCCGGCTCGTACACGTCCCGGAAAGGCCCGTGCGGCCCCACGTGGTCGTACCGCGGGGTAGGGAGCGTGGGCGCCGCCATGACACCCCCTCCCGCTCGGGAGCGCGCGTGCGCCGCCACGCCCCTCCGGCGTGCCCGGGGCTCCCGCGGCCGCTCGCGCCACCGACGCCGCCAATGGGAGGGCGCCGGCGGGGCCCCGCCCCTCGCGCGCCTGGCGGGGCGGTGGGGGGCGGCCGCGAGGCAGGAGGCGGCGGGAGCTGCCGGGACCGGAGCCGTCGTCAGGTGCCGTCGTACGGTTTAACTGGTGCAACGTTAAAAATCTTCGCTCCGTCGGTCTCGGTGCGTGGTGGTCCCCGCAGCGGGAGGCCTGGCCGGCCGTGAAGGTGTGAAGGGGACCTGCGGCTCTTGCTGGCGGCTCTGGAGTCGGCTGTCCAGATCGATGCCTTTTCCATCATGAGAAACGCCGCCTTGGCACAGCAAGTTGGCGGGAGGGCAGGCACAGGGGAGCTGAGGGAGTTTCTAAGTGGAAATGCCGCAGCAAAGACTGGCTTTGGCACTTAACTGAAGCTCAGTTTTCCAGTTAATGAAAGAATACGTGTGATGCTTTGCCAGCATCCCAGGGTGCAACCCTATGAACTCCAGAATTCAGACAAAAATGAGAGTCTGCAGAACTTGACAATGGAGGGGAAGTTTCAGGGCACAGATCAGGTCAATAGCTTGCTCTAGGCAACGACACAAAAGAGGCAACGTGTGATCAAAAGCAGGAGAGAAGTACAAGTTCGAATTCCCATGAAACGTCTTGTTTTCTGTTACTATGCTCTACACAAATTCTGAGAGAGATAAATGTCTAGGTCGATGTTGGAAAAGAGTGACACTAATAAAGAAGCAAGACTCTTAAAACATTATTTTTATAATCATAGAATCAGAATTGTTTGGATTGGAAGAGACCTTCGAAGATCATCTAGCCCACCCCCATGATAATTTCAATGAACAGTTTTGGGAAAAGAAGAAAAAAACCCCACATGATTAACCCAGTAATTTGTTGACTCAATTACATGTAAGGGTTGAGGTGTGTCTTGTCTGCTAGCCTTCACTTTGGGCTCTGGAACTAGGGAAAGAACCGGTTTCCATTTTTCACTTGCAATTACAGATGGCCTCTGTAAAACAAACAGTATCTTCCTACAGAAGAAGAACTAGATTTTTGAGCAGCTCATGGTTCATAAATGCAGCTAACTTGTCTTGAAGCTGGGTTTATTCTGCCCATTTCGGTGTCCACCATAGGTCAGCTTTGCTAGGAACATAGGAAAACACAGAAAGGGAGTTCCAGAAAGGGTCTCATCCTTTACCCTCCACTGCAAAGAACTGTGAGATAGATCTTGTTCCTGAAAGTTCATAGTTCATCAGTTCCACATATCCATGTGAGGAGAAAATGATACCAATATACTCGATCCTTTCAGTAAGAAGAACTTTGGGTAAATTCTTTTAGAAAAAGGGACTATGTCTGCACACCGGAGGGGGAAGAAAAAAAACAGGTATTAAATGCAGAATCCTTGGGACTCTTACAACAGGGGGACAATTCCATTCTCACTGCAGGTGTGGTGACTGGTGTTACCCAGCCCAAGCACTGGGTACCAGCTCACCAGCCAGGTATCTGGGAGATTTACCTGAAAATTCAGTATTAAGTGCATCCTGCCTTACATACTGCCTGCCATACATAGTGCATACTGCCTTTAGCTGTGGGCCACCTTCAGTGTTTCCAAGTAAAATCAACACGCTACTCTTTAGCCTCAAAGCCAATGCTTTTTCATGTAGCCAACAGAAATTATGTAGAATCATTATTAATACACCACATATACATGCCAAGAATTATGATCAGTCAGTAGTAAGCCAGTGTTCTTTATGTCCGATCTTTTGAGGTAAGTCAATGCAATCAGATACGCAGAGATTAATTAGAGAAGTTTTAACTCGAGGATCACTTTTGTCTTGTCACGGAAATGAAAACATCAAGCGTTGTCTTAGAACAGGTTTCTTGTTCCACTGTCTAGCATGTAAAGCAATTTTAGAAACTTAGAAGTTCAGAAAACAATTTCCTTAGTAGATTTATTCATGGACCTGATCTTGTATGAGTATTATCTTGTAGTTTAAAATGTTATTTTCTCTTAATTTATTCCCCCATATGAAGTGTTGTCATAACCTATCTCAGCCTTCATTTCACCAACAAAATTAACTGTTGTTGCCTCCTGATTTGCATTCTTTTTGTGCTCTTTCCTGAACCTGTTCTGAAGGGAGTTATTCTGTCTTTCAACGTGGTGTCCACATACAGGCTAAAGGAGATCTTCGTGTGCGAGAAGATACTAATGGTTTCCTTTACTGGAAATCCCTTGGCTGATGCAGAGTAGGATTATCACAGTTGGGTCAGAAACGGTGGGTTCTGGCAGAGGTTAACATTAATGTCTGCTATTCCTAAATTACTTGGATCGTCAGTGGAGCAGGATAGGCTGCTTCAGGGGGCAGTTGTGAGCAGGAGCCTGGATGGAGGCAATACTGGTTTTTTAAATGCAAAAAAACCCCCAGTAGATACTCCTTCATTTCATCTGTATTAGCAATGATTTGCTGCTGCGCCAGAGGAACAAGTACTTGTAGAACACACTAAGTTTGCATAAAATTCCATTACTTTGGCAAAATGAAGTCATGTTAAGACAGAATCTTGCACTGTGTCCATATTAGGAAAATTAATTCTTTGGATATATTTTTTCTAATCTCTACAGGTGGTCAGGCTTTGGACTGCAGTATAAGAAACGACTTCACCATCTTCAGCTTTACTGATTGTTATTTTTGGCTGTTTCATACTTCATGAATCTGGTTAATTATTATTGTTTTTTTTAATACTTATAAGTCTTTCTGGGTGAATTTTATAAAACATTTATTTTTATTGCTTATATAACTACCTAAAATGTTTTTCTTGGTAGACAACTGTACTGTTTTTGCCAAAACAGATTCTATTTCAATTTTGGGAAATTGTTGGAAAGCTAATATTCCCATTTTCAGTGGTGCCTATGCCATGTTATTAAACTAGGCTCTATGGAGAAGAAAAATTGTTCTTGACAGGAATCATAACCATTTGTTTACACTAACTAAGCTGTATGGCTCTATCCCATTTGGAATTCAGTGCTGTTCCTCTTATGCAGCAAAGCTTAACCCGTAACATCCTAGCTGTCTTTCAGCCCTCAGAGGTCTCCATTTTAAACTTCTCAAACATTTCACAGCTGCATCTGGGTGTCTGTCCCAGAAGAGATCTACCAAGGCCCGGGCTGGACTCATGAATACTCCTGTTTTGGTGCATTTGGGAAAGTGGAGCCAGTAGGATCGCTGCAAAGACAGAACTGCTAGGAGAGGTCTGGAAGAAATATCTTTATCTATGTAGTCCAGCAGGCAACCACATCATAGAATCCTTTTCTTAAACTGAGCAAAAATCTTTCCAAAAGTAGATAGGTTTCTTGCCACCAATATTTCTAATGAAAAGCTATTATGTCACTTCAGTGCTCTAATGATTAGAAACCTTGTAATTCCCAGCATAAATGTGGTGGTGGTAGGTTTGATACTCATTTACTCTTCTGGCAAGTATGGAAGCTTAAGCAATTCTTTTCGCAGTTTTTGCTTGATGGATTTGTAGACAAAGAAAGGCTCTCATCAGCCTTTGTTTTGCTTGACTAAATAAGATGTGCTTTTAAAAGTTTCCTGTCATAAGACATTCTTTTCATTTCTCTTACCACTCTTAGACTTTCCATGTATGGATTCAACCCTGACTCCACCCTGAATGTGACTTGTACGAAATACTCCAGGTAATGCCTTACTGATGGTTTGCAGAATTTACTGGCTTCGTTATCTCTCCTGCAACTTGTCTGGTACATCCCAGGATCATGGTTGCATTTTCTTTGCAGAAATGGTTTCTTGCCATTTTGTGATCAGATGTTTTCCCTTAGTTTTTCCTCAACAGTTTCCAAATAACTGACTATAAAGTAAGAATTCTGTAGCATTTCATTGTTTTTACTAGCCCACTTTGCATGCCTGTTTCTCACATTCTGGTTGTTTTATTCCCCCTGCATGAAGTCTCCCGACTTCATGTTGTCATCAGAGTGATGTCAAGGATCTTGATAGAAACACTAAGTAAAATCAGCCCCAAGACCCATATTTCAGGAAGTCGCCATTAGTGACTTTTAACCTGATACTGTTCCTTTTTAGTATGATGTATGACTGTCTAACCTCTATTCAGTTTCTTGTTCGCCTCATGTTCCATCTGCCAATTCCGTCATCTCCAGCTTAGTTCATACTTTTCCACGTAACATCATGTCAAAAGCTGCATGGGAGTCTCTAAGCAGATTCATTGTGTTTCATTTTACTTCTTTAAAATTGCAGACACTGCAGTAATGTAGCAAGATGTACTGCCTTTGCCATCACAGCCAAAATCATCATCCGTCCACTGTTTTTAATTGTCATCCCAGCTTAATGGTACAGAGGTCCTGCTGCTTTCCTTCTTGTCTTTTTGAACGTGTGTGCAAACCTGTTTGCTCTATGTTTTAATAACTTCAATAAGAATATTTCAAATTGATCTTAACAATTCTTACATTACATTGTAGTTTTTAGCTTATAAGACATAGCTTTTCTCCTTGTCAGTGTTTTTTTCTATTTGTTTTTGACACTCTGCATATTCATTCATAGCATGTTGCTCGAGATGGTTATTTAAAAACCAGCTGGGTTTGAAGCCTGTTCCTGCATGCATTCATTTCCATGCTTCCACCTTCAACCATAATCAAATATTTTCATCCCCTTTTGACCTAAAGCAATTAAGAGCTCCTCCAAGTTCACACCCTGAAGTCCTTTCCATAGTTTGATTTATTTCATTTATTCTCTTAATTATTAAAGCTTGTCATTTTAGACTAGTGAGTTTCAGTTACAGACCTACTTTTGTTTATGCTTTGTTTAATTATATTAAATTATTCCATGGTCAGTCATGTAAGGTTATTTTTCTTAATAAGTAACATTCTCATTGCTTAGCAAAGTCAAAAGTAGTAACATGTTTTTACTGCTTCCTTGACTATTAAGTGAAGAACTACGCTACTGTTGATGTGAAGAACACTTGGACATCGCTCATTTCTAATCTTTGGATAATTAACTTCTTTTCCCAGTGTCACGTTTCCCGATTACATTTCCCATTTCTAATCTTTGGATAATTAACTTCTTTTCCCAGTGTCACATTTCCCTATTACATTTCCCTTTCTAATCATATTACAGAGTACCCTGACCATAACAAAAGCCAAACCTTGGAGTTTATACTCCAATAAAACTTTTCTGCTCCCTGTCCTCCATAGATACTGTCAGATGAGTAAATGCTAGTTTTTATACACTGTTCTTTCTTTTGTATTTCTAAGGTGAATAGCTTGAATCTTTTTTCACTTCCTCGCTTCCCTACTGACTGATGAAAATTCTTGCCCTTACATCATGACATTGCTTCAATACACCGTGGCAGGGTATGTTTAATCACAGCTATGGGATTTTTAAACCTGCTAAGGAATGGTCTGGGGATGACATATTAGAGAGTAAGAATGATGGATACTTGTTTATAGCCCTTCCTGAAAAGATCCCAGAGTGCATGCTAAACTTTACAAACCAATTACCAACTATTCTATTGAAGGAATTACCTCACTCATCATTGAAATGCAGCTACCTCAGGGAGAAGGCAAGGAACTTTTTAATAATGTGCAAAAGTATTTCAACACTTCAGAAGAGAAAATGAATAATACCATAATCAACTGAGCGGGAAGAGAATGTTTAGGTAAGTAGTCATATATAGTTGTTTTAACTGGATCTGGGCCAGAAACCCACGAAGAATCTACTGCTAATGCAAAAAAATGGAACTGGAATTTTTAAGTCACGAATTATCAAGGCCTTTGGTTTATATTTACATCTTAAAACACAACACCTCAAGAAGCAGAGTCATAGCAGAGCTTTCTTTTATAACTGGGATACCAGCATTGCCTGTTTCAGGCATCCTGATAGGAATGATGTCCATTTTCCCCAAGAACTTACAACACTGTGCCTGAGGGCAGATTGGCTTCTTCAGCTATTTTCAGGTACTTCTGCTTTTTCTTGTCATTTTAAACTGTTAGTTTGTAAAGGTAAAGAAGGCTAAAAAGTGTTCTATTGCACTGGTTTCTGACAAAAAACTAGCAAGATAAGAAAATCCTTACGTCCTGCTTGCCCAAATACCGAAGAGAAGTCTCTATCATGACTGCTAGTTTTGAGTGTGCTTCCTCAGTTTGTCTCCAAAGACTTTGAATGGAGAATTCAGAGAGAAAGAGACAAAACAGGAATATGATGTGCAGTCACAAGCCAGTATTACTTCTTGACAGGCTAAAAACAGGTTGAAAAATTGCTCAGATCTGAAATAGTTCTGCCATTATACGGGACTGTGTAGAGAAGCAGCAACACTACAGTCAATCGGTTATTTAAATTAGTCAGTGTTAGCGAAAACTATAATAAACACCAATACTGTCTTATCATAGGCATCTGAGTAGGTATAAACCCAGCAGATTAACTCTTTACCTATTTTAAAGTGTTATAACTTTATTGGCTTCAGCAGAGTCATAGCTACTCTAGTGTTCACAAACAGAAAATAGAAAAACTGGACAGAAAATTATAATTGTCCATATACTTTTCAAAGTAAATTTGTTGTCACTCTTCAGAAGGTCAATCACTGTCATGGAAAGTCAGTGAAAATCTGTTTAACAAATGCAAGAGATACCACAGGAATAGCTTAGATTAGAATAGGAGAAAAAATAAAATTGGAAATATTATAACACCATTATATATATTGGTGTTGATGTATATAAGCATACGTATGTTTATAATAGCAGTCTATAAAAATGGTATTGCATATACATAATATATGTTACTTGATGATATATATGTATATATTTTTATATACATAGATAATCATATTTATTGTGTACTGGTTTTGTAAAGAAGCTTGTATATGGGTGATGGAAAGCTGTTGAAACCAGGGAGAGACTCTGACATTCTGTAGAATAGATGAGGATGCTAGAGAAGGGAAGAGAAAAAATAAAATGTGATTTAAGCTTTTAAAGCAGTGAATGCTGAACACCGTATGAACTGAAGAAATTGAAACTTTAAGTGAGTTCTCAGGAACTCAAAGGTAAGAAATATATTTTTCACAGTATATAATTAAGTAGTATAACAAATTTTCAAAATATGTAAATGAAGCCAACAGTTTGAAAAAAATTGTTAAGGAACAGGCAATAAAAGACACTAACACTTTTGCTTCAAATAAAAAGCAGCTGTCTGCAAATGGACATTTAGAGTAAGATTTATTAAACGGTCAGGTTATTCAATTATGCACTTAATTTTAATTCTTATGGGGTTACTCTGCATTAAGAATGACTACTGAGCATCGTTAGTAGAAAAAAATATCATTCTGTGTTGACTCACTGAAGCAGGTTACACCAGGAATACCAGGAGAAACTCACTAAAGAAAGTGATTCAGTTTGAACTGAACCGAGTCATCTTTAAGAAGCCTAAGAACAACCAAACATTATGAGAAGGTTTGAGCTGATTTTTCTTAATCTTACTATTTCTATTAAAAGACCGTTAATCGTAGGATCAAAGATTCATGCAGGTGGGAAGGGGCTTCAGGTCTCTGCTCCAGCCTCCTTCCCAAAGCAGGGCCATCTCTGGGATCAGGCAAGGCTGCTTGGGGCTTTCTCCAGGCAAGTCTTGAAACCCTCCAAAGGTGGAGCCTGCACAGCCTCACTGGCAGCCTGTTCCGCTGCTTGACTGTCCTCAGGGTGAGAATGTTTTTCTTTATATCCAGCTTGGACCTCTCCTGTTTCAAGTTGTGTCCATTGCTTCTTCTCCTTCCACCACAGAACTGGTCCTTTTCAGTTGTTCAACTGAA
The DNA here is from genome assembly GCF_017639655.2 of Falco naumanni. NCBI lineage: Eukaryota > Metazoa > Chordata > Aves > Falconiformes > Falconidae > Falco > Falco naumanni. The sequence continues at coordinate 102,362,927 of NC_054055.1, forward strand.
AACTTGCTGAGATTCCATTATAATACAACAGGCTTGTAAAAATGTCAGGGAAAACACCCACCCTGGAGAAGATTTAACGCACCTTCTTCTGGCTGACACTGCTGATACTGATCACAAGGACAGATACTGGATTAGGCAGGCTGTGGTTCTTGCATTATTAAATCTTATGTCTCCTTTTGTTTGGATATATTATGAACATTTTGCCAGCACCTTCGTATCCATACTGTTTCCTGCACATTTTTAATGTGTTCATATAGTCAGTAAAGGAAAGCATGACTTTTAAGAAGCTAAACAAATTCTGCATGTAATTATGTTTTGGGTGGCAGTTTTCCCTGTGTGTATTTTAGTATGAAAATCTAATAAAGAGATATTAGAAAGGATTTTCACTTCAAAACAACCGTGAAATGTTTTTCATAATGACATTTGATACTCCATTACAGTCATTCTTCAAAAACCGGGGGGTTAGGCAGCTGTCTACCAAAACACTGGATGTTGATGTAGCAAGCTTAGTATGTACTGGATAGAACATGTCATCAGGCACCTCAGAGGAGAGGTTTTCTTGAGGGTTATATAAATAAAGCATCTTGACAGAATTAGGAAAAAAACATTAATGTTATGCAAAATATGTTTTATATAGCTGTATATATTGTAGATGATGAACGTATACGTTGTAAAAGTTTGGGTCATAAGTATTCACGTAATGCTACTTTAGTAGAATCATGTCTGAAGCATACCTTGTTCAGTCAAAAACAAGAGCACAATTTGGCCCATAATGAAGGAACTTATCACAGTACAAGGCAGCGAGGTAAGACTGCTGCCAAAACAGTCTCGTGTACTGCTAAAGGACCACGGATGGGAGTCCACATTTGCTATGGCTTTCCATAGCAACAAACATCTGCTAGCACTTAATAAATAATGAAGCAATACTGTATTTCATGGGGTTTGCAGGTTTTCAATAACTTTGTAGCGACACTTTCCTTTAATTATGTTTCCTAATTTTTGTAAGGAAAAGATACAAAAAAGCATGACTGAAAGAAGAAACTAAATATATTGTGGGAAGGAGCCTGAAGATTAGCTTATTTCTGGCTGAGTTAGCCTCATCTACAATCAGAATGTGAGATTTGGGGAAATTTTTTTTTTTTTTTTTTTTTTTTGGTTTATAAGGCTACATAGTGTAACATTTTCTTTGGCCTGCACTCAAATTGAGCCTTTGTCCAGCAACAACAACCTCCTTAAGCTGTCTGTTTTTCACATGCACACCTGTTAATATATTTTAAATTAAATACTAAAAATATGTTACAAGTAGAGACATAACATGTGTCAGTAAGAATAAATGAGGTGATTTAGAATTGTATTAAAATCTTCAAGGTGTCTTGATTGGTGAGCCATGCTCTAAAGTGTTGCAGATTGACCTCAGCTGGAAACGGGATATAGCCAAGCAAGTAACATTGCTGCAATGGATGGATCCTTGTCACTCCTGCTGTCTTAACTCCTGACTCTCCGGTAGTGCATTACACTTTCTCTTTGGTCTCTTCGTGTGGATCTAAAGTTTGTAAGGAATGTTGGAAAATATTTTGTGATCTATGATGAGTTGGGTCGGGCGTAGTCAAAGCTCTCTGTAGATCTGTGTCTGTTGCAGTTGGGGGACTGGACTCAAAGATCCATTTGGTCCCTTGCAGCAGCAAATCCCTAACTGGGATAAAAGAAGGAAATAATAGACCAGAGATTTGAAACTGCAAAGGCTGAGAGGTTGAGAAGGAGCTCACAGGGACAAATTTCCTAGCAAGAAGAAACATAAAAGAAAGGCAAGGTCGGTCCACTTTGAAACAAGGAAAATGTTGTTTTCTTTAGAAAGATCTAAATATTTCTTGTATAAGATAAATGGCAATTCATTTTCCTTTTGCTAAGTCTATGTGTTTGCTTCAGCTGTCACCTATATCCCATGGCAGATCCGGTCTGTGGGGTGCCTGCTGAACGCGGGAAGGGAAGCAATCCTGTGTGCAGGCTGCTGAGCTCCTGCAAACCTCCAGTCCCTCGAAGACCAAGGAGTGAGCTCAGTGCCATGCTGGCTCCCCATGGGAGAGGACACGCAGGGGCAGACCTGCACCCCTGCTGCTCTGGCACTGTAGGCAGGCAGCCGTGTGACTTGTGGTAGTGGGAATGCAGAGGAGGGGGAGAAGAGCGTTACCATGACTGGCTGCTCCTCCTCGGCCAACAACTACTGCGTACTAAGAAACCCTTCAGCCCGAGCTTGCCTCTCGTGACTGGGGACAGGGACAGGATCTGCACCATGTTTCTGCTGGGCATGGCACCATTCCTCTTGCCATCACCCACCGTGCTCGGGGTGAGGAAGAGATCCCCAAGCAACTTCTGTGTAGGGGTGTCTAGGGGGGCTTTATGGGCTCAGTCCCCCAGGAGGGAGCTGGGCACCCGCACTGGCTGGCAGACAGGTGAGCTGTCTTTGATGTATGCAGCAGCCAGGCAGAAAAATCACCTGTAGCCCACATCTCCAGGGGGACTGGAGCCAGGCTTGCCATATAGATCCCTTTGAAGCTACGAGCCTGAGATCCTAACTCCCCCAGAACCCTCCAGCACTCCCCTCCCACTCCATCAGCTTTGCAGGTGGAGGGTACAAAACAAGCTGCGCATCTACTGGGAGCGCTGGCTCAGGGCGGTGGTGGGTGCGAGTGGCAGGGAGTGGGGATCCCAGAGCATCTCCCAGAGGGATGTAGCCTACACCCTGACTCATAGTATTCACATCGAGGCCTGGCACACAGCTGAGGAGGAGCTTCCACTGGTGCCCTCTAAAGCGATGCCCATTACACATACCAGCACCACTAGTGCTGCGTGTTGGATCAGTGCACGGTAAAACAGAGGCAAGCAGTTCATTTTTTTAAAACCCCTCTACAGCTCCGTAATAAATTGGTAGTGTAGGTGCAGCCTTAGCACACAAATGTCAGGCGAGATTCCCTTTTATTCCTTTGAATCCTGTTTCCTATCATACTTCTGCTTTTTCGTTCTGTGAATTCCTCACAACAAACACATTAAGCAAGATGATAATAGGGATAATATGAAACTTAGCTTTACTATTTGGAGCAGGCTGTTAACGTTAACATTGAGGAAATGTATGAATGTTAAGATCTCCAGACAAACTGCGTTTATTACAGAGATATCCATTACTTCTATGGCATATTTTTGGTGATTTCAGAGTATATCTATTTAGTGCATATTCTTCCTTTATGTGCACATTATGCATTTAAACTGCACTAAAATAAAACTAGGGTTGTAAAGTTAGGCATTCAAAGGTTAAGGAATATAAAATCCGAATTCATTTAGGCAATTTTAATTCAATCCTCTTGTTAATCTATTAAAAGGACAGTTACTCTGTCTTCTGCATCGTCTTCCTTCAAGTTTTTTAATGAATATCATCAAATTGCTGCTGTTAATATATAATTATGCACAACAGTCCTTTAAGCAAGGATTTGCAGTGACTTTGGAAAATCTTATTTGGCACTAAGCTACTCCTGTCAGTACTAAATGTATGCCTGTCTAGTAACCTGAGCTCTTCATTAATATATTCCTTTTCTGCCAGGGGGAAAGAAAGAAATCTCATTAAGATACCAGAACTGTATATTTCATTGTCTCTTTGTCTAAATAGCTCTTCATTTCTAGAAGTCTTTTGAAGCTAGCTGCTTTTAATGGATAACTAACTATTTGAGGATGTTTGCTTTGGGTTTGGGATACAGAGACAGAGCTGGAAAAAGGCTCAACAGATGATGAGCCATGCATAATTTTTTGCTTTTAGTTAAATCATTAATGATTATTAACTGTATTGCTGACATTTCTAAAAATGTCACTCATATTCCAGTGTCAGTGTGGCATTAGAAAAAACATTTTAAAAAAATTTTTAGATAAACTTCATGTTAGTGAAATATCATAAGGTCAAAAGAGATATGGAGAAAAAAAATTTCAGTTCACGTTATGGATTGGCCAAACCAATTAAGTTCTGTTACTTGCACTTGTTCTTATTAAGTTCTCTCAGTCTCCCTGAACATAAGTAAAAATCTGCATCTCAGCTGGTAATCCAAGATGTCCTTCAAGCTGCTTGGTATATTGAAACGGTGTTGCAGGCTATTTGAAATGGAGAGTGCCAGTTTCTTCATTATTCATCCACTCTTCCCAGCAGCCAGGCTAGGTGACCCGTGGAAACCTTCAGCCTCTTGTCCTTGTTGTGGCAACCAACTGCCACCTCCAGCATCCACTGCTGTCCCTTAGCTGAATTCAGCTGTTTTTCTGAACATCTTGCTGCTGACTGAAGATTTCCATCTTTATCTCATCAGACCATGGGGCTTCAAAAAATAAACTCCCTGTCAGCTCCTGACCTGTCTTCCTTCTTCCCCTCCATTACAAGATACTATGTTTGCACTGAAACTAGACTTTTGACTAACTGCTGAACTTCTTGTTTTATCTCAGTAAAGTCCTCTTATACCTAGAGAAAAGTCAAGTTGTTTGTACTTTTGTATTACGAGAATGTAGTAGGGAAACTTTCAATAGTATGTTAACTTTTTAGTGTTTCATGGATTTTTGGATGCAGCTTATGTTGCATGCAAATAGTTCAGAGGGAGGGCTTATAAAGTTATATATAGTGTGTGAAGAAAGATGACTTTTCTCCTTCTCATTAAAAAGTGCTTTTGCCATAACAACAATCCTTATAAAGTAGCTGCATTTTGATGCCTTTTCTTCCCTTGGGAAAACCACTCCTTCACTTGCTCCGTCTGCGTCTGCACAGCACCAGAAATTACACTGGAAATAAAACATTTAGTAGCTGTTTTATTTCTGTTCCTGGGATTTTTTGCCTCCCACCCAGGCTGGCAGACCTGGGAATGCTGGGAAGACATTGTGATCAATTGTTCATGGGGAAAAAAAAACATGCATTACTGGTTTGTAAAAATCTTTCACTGGTTGTCTTCCTAGATGATTAAAATAGAGCACTTACACAGTTTCTCATTGAGTTTTGATTAGCCAGAACACTGCTGGTGGGCAATGCGGGGCCTAGGTTGGTGAACAACTGAAATGAGAAAATCATGAAAAATAGAAGAAGGTGAAGGATGCTGTGGAATTTTGGATCAAATAAGATCTTGTCTCCTTAGCAAACCCATTTACAAACATGCAAGTAATTACTAAGGGTTAAGAACACAATGGGATTTGGGGGATTTGAGGGGCTTTTTTTCCTCTCCTAATGGGTGTCCCGTCACTTTTGAGTGAAGAGCAGTCAGCTTCAGAAGAGCTGCAGGGAGCCCGCTGCCATCCCAGGTGGAACAGGGGCTCCACAGTGAAGCAAATCATGCCAAGCCTGGCCTCTGCTACCAGCATGACACAGAGCTGGGCTGACCTTATCCAACCTGCCGATGACTGGGGAATTCATTTTTTTCCTGCTCCCCCAGCTACAGAGTGCTGGAGATGCTCATGGATGGATGGAGAATAAGCACCCTTGCCCAGGTATGACTTCTTACTGCGGCACTGGCAGCAGGCCAGATTTCAAATTGCTCCTTAAATAAGCTGTGTTGGACACAGCTATCTATTTGTAAGCCGTTTCGGTGGGAATGAGCCCAGGCTGGGGCCCACCACCTCCTCTCCCGCAGCGTACCCCCGGTGCGGTGGGAGCCAGCAGGCACGGGTGACAGGGGGATGGTGGGGCATGCGGCCCACTTGTGTGCACCCAAGGGACCGAACCGGACTTCTTCAAAGAAAAGTGGAAACTCATGCGCTTTGCACCTTGCCAGCGCTGATCTTCTCCAAAGAAGCTCCCGCCTGTGTCCCGCGCGGCTCTGCAGGGTGTGCAGCCGTGCACGGCGCGGCTTTCCCGGCAGCACCTGCAAGGCAGGGGGTTGCCTGCAAATCAAACAGGTGTTCTGACAAAGCCTGTTCCATATACCCGATTGAGGTTACATAGCTTCTGTTCTACAGGAGGGCGGTCTGCACTATGATAGCCTCCTTGGACTTTAAAGCCCTGAATTTGCAAAGAAAAGTGTCTTTGCTTAGATGAATTCTACAGATATGAACTTATGTGGGTTAGAGTATTCTAGGATGTCTTTCTATTCAAAGTCCTGGTTTCTTGTTTGTTCCTTTTCAGAGGGAAAGGGAAGTTTGGTTAGATCCAAATTTAACAGTAAGACCTTTGACATCGTGAATTATTTATAGCTGATCTCAGTCACAGTTTTCATGGTGTTTCTTTGTTTTTCCAGAGCTGCCAGTTCAAACAGCTGTAGAAAGGAGTATCTTATCGCTTGTTTTTCTTCCTATTTATTTCTGTATCTGGAATTCTGATGAAGTCTGTAGTGCTAGGAAAGGCAACTGTGGTTTATATACTGTCATCAGGTGTATAAACATCACATCCTTAGCACAGATAGAGAAGGAAAAACTGTCTGGGAATGAACGCTAACAGCATTAACTAGAAAAGTCTCATCTTCTAATTATAACTCCATACATGGCTATTTGTAAGGTCTTGGGCAAATCACATCTTATCTCTGCCTCATAATCTCCATTTACAAGCTGTGGCTAAGTGCAAGGTTTAACTATGTGACAGGTGGGTAGGGAAAAATGATGGGCAAAACCCTCCCCACTCCTTTTATACCCTTATAAAAGCATTGTTCTGATTTGCACTGTTTCCAGTGAAAGGAGAATTAATGGTACTTTGAAGAATTACATTGAGGCAGGATATTGTATTTAGCATTTAAATTCAAAGTTGATAGGTCTTTTAGAAATGCCTGTACCAAATAGTCAATGCTAAATGCTACATTTTTTGTATTCTGTAATATTCTTCAATAATTGCTCCAAGACTCATACAGAGAAAACAATGCACAATGAAGGCGGTTACTAATACTTTGATCAAAGTCATATGATTTGTGTCTCTGATGTTTTAAAGATGCAAAGATGCTATTGCTTTTCTTTTTCCTGTTGCAAGAGTTCTCAATGTGAAGTACCACTTACATATTTACCACAGCTCCTGAGGCTTGTACAGGGGCTATGTGAGTAATAACAATCAAGGCACAGTGAATTTCTTGAGGATTAATGACTGGCTGGGAGGAGATGGAGGTCAGCAGCACAGCCAAGGATCATTAACCAAAGATGGTCATTAATCTCAAGAATTTACCTTGTGCCATGGTCAGTATTGTTATTTTAAGCTGGAAATGAAAAAAACCATGGCCATATGAATTTTTATTTGATAGGTTTAACAGTGACATCTAGCATGTTTTAGAAAAAAATAATTTTATTTGGGAGAATTACATGAGCTAATCAGGCCACCAGCCCACCTTTCAGTGTATGATTAGTTTTGCTTTCTTTAACATACATACTGGTCTATGACAGGCAGGAAGGATTTATAACATTTTTCTTCAATGTGCAATTGCTGTGGACCTATTAAATACTGACCTTGCTTATGTATCTATTTACAATTTTTGATTTTCATCCCAAATTTTATCTCCTGGAGCTTACTGACATCTCTCATAAAATATTTGTCTGACTGAACATCTGTTCCAGTTGTTAGAGTTTTGAAAGTGATGTTTCAAAAGATTGTTGTTTGTAAAGTGAGGGTATTATAGATAACTAGAGAGTGTCTACAATTTAGGGAACATTTAGTCCCTTTAGAAAAAAATAAAATGGCAATTTTGATATCTAACTAGTATTCGCATTTGCGTTTATGTTTGTCTAGTTATTTAAACGAACACTGCCAGTTAATCCTTTCTGTAGCTATTCATCCTATTTCTGTGTCAGTGCAGATATGCTGGGCTTAAAAGACTTTAGGTTCTCCCTGGTTTGGGAGGATCCAGCCACTGGCTCAGCAGCCTGCTTCACGAGGGCAGACTCCCCCTGACACTTTCCTGAGATAAGTCTCCAGAAAGCCAGGTGCTGCCAGTCCTTGTGCCTAGGCACCAAAGGTACCTCAGAAGATCAGATGTCCCCAACTCTTCTGTCACATTCCGGTTTCCCTTCCCAGCGAGCAGGGTGGGTGGGGAAGAGCTGCTGCATTTGCAGCCGTTGCGGCCCGTGGAGCACCGAGTCTGGCCAGGCTGCCTCCTCCGGCGTGGCGGTGGGATGGGCACATGGCGAGGCAGCCCCCGTCTTCACTGCCACCCCTGTAGCACGTGGGACCACAACTCAGTCTGGATGGCAGTATCATGGCACAGCTACCTGCTAAGATACCCCTGGCCTTGCTTGAAGGCACCAGCAACTCCCTGGATCATATACCTGTCTCCAGCTGCGGACAAGAGCAGATGCCTGGACAAGAGCATAAGAACAGGGCTATAGGTAGGGATATTCCTAATACCCCACCTTGTTTTCCAGTACATACAAGGGATGGAAGGAAGTGTTTTGGTTTTTTTGACCAGCTCCTATTGCCCAATATTACCAGCCAAAGGCCTGAGCAGCATCCATCCAGAACAGGTACCCCAGCCTTCCTCTCCTGATGATGGGAGGGCAGGTCCATCGCTGCTGTGGCACAGGGAAAGAGTCTGGGGCTCTCTCTGGATGACCACCGGCAAATTCAGGTGCACAGGAGCCATGGAGGGTTGGAGGGAGTGGTGAGGGAGGGCTGCACGTGCTGCTGAGCATATTCAAAGCTACGTGGAGCGCTTGACACAGACAAGTCTTGGAAAGGCCTGTAGAGTTAGTGCTGGTACAGGGGTCTTTACTGGCCTGTTTTCTGGTGGGAAAATAGAAAAGATGCTTAAATCTACCATTACGCCCACCTCCATCCAACCGAGCAGATCAGGCAGTCCACCCCCTCCATCCAAGGCAGGATCAACAGGACTATGGTCGCTCCTGACAGATACCTATGTGGTGTGTCCTTAAAGGTATCCGTCATGCAGGCTCCACAGTTTTCTAGGCAATCCGCTACACTTGCACATTTTCCTTAAAATTAGAAAGGACTTTTCAAAATGCCTGTCTTAAACAGCTTTCATTTCAGTTTAAGCCTGTGACTCCCTGTTGTTTCCACTGAAGACACAATGAAGATAAAGATTACTCCTTGCAGTAACCTGCCGTGAAAGATTGTGACCGTGTCTGTCGCTTAGTGTACCTACCTTTGAGCTGTCTGCCCAGCGGGTGCATATATGTATATAATGTCTTTTAAGGCATAATCTCTGAAACAAATGTCCCACTGGAGGAGTAAGTGTTGAAATCTACAGCCAGGGCTGTAAAAAAGTTCCTTCTCTAATAAAACTATTATTTAGTGCTTAATTATTTGCTACCAATTTGAATAGATGCTGCAGTTAAAGATGGTCACACCCGATTCACAACATATGTGCCAGAACAAGAGGAAAACTATTAGCCCTTCTGTTCTATTCACATCACATTTACTGCGGAGAAAAAGTTTCTTTCTTCATGCAGGAAGATTTTTAAAAGGGTTTCTTTTTCTCTCTAGCCAACATTCCTTTCACATTAGAAAACTTGAACAGATTTAAGCCCTCATTCAAAGCACGGTTTGTAGTACAAACATGCTACAGTTGTCAACACACAATGCACAAACACACAGGGGCGAAAATAGACCGACCGGCACGGCCGCTAGCCCGTATTGCTAAACTACTTGTGGGAGGGGGGAATGAAACTATTTTTACAAACAGCCAGCCAAGCTCTTCGAAGTCTCAGAAAGTCTATATTTGGAGTAATTATGACTATGCTACATCTTGGCTAATTACAGCAGTCATGTTCAATAGTGAAATTATTCAGCCATTTCCCTTTGTGTGAGAAATGGCCCCAGCTGGTCACCCTTACCCATTTCATACCAGTGTAGTGCAACAGCACTACTTATTAAGAGCATATGGGGAAATATTTTAAGTGCAGTGTAACTTTATACTGCAGTTCATTTTAAAGAAATAAACAAACTGCAGTAATTCCTCAAATTTTTTATGCCACAAATGTTCTATAAAATTCTTGTTGTATCCGGGCTCTTACAACATAATTTTAGAAGCTGGCAGAGGAAATAAGTGTTATGAAAGCAAATCACTATTCTGTATGATTCAGGACATAAAAAGTGGTAAAACTAGTGTTGTCTATAGGATGTAGGATATATACTCAACAATTAAAAAGTTCAGTCTGTATAAAACACAATTTACCTCAGCACACTTCTGCTTCATCTGCTTGGATTCCACAGGTTAGCTTTATAACACAACCAAGGAGACAAGAACTGTTATTGAAATTCCACCTGCCCCCAGTGGTATGTACCCACAACTGGTGCCAAGTCTAGCATGATGTCAAAACGAATTCACTCGCACAAGAGCAGAATTAGCCTAACTTCAAATATTTGATATTATCCAGGCACTCTTAGAAAAGAGAGAAAAGCGGAACTGGGCTGAATTTTGATTAGGGAAAATATTATGCAAAAACGAGGCCCTAAGATTTCTGCTGAATATTCATCTCTGAAAGTTAGTTCATTAGTCTTCCCTTTTAGTGCTTAGATGCGCTAGAGCACTTTTATGCAAAGTGCTGACAGCAGTATATACACAAAGCTATCTTGTTGCATCCTAATTGAACAATAGAATAAACTCCAAGTGCTTGTGTACGTTCTTGGAGAGGATGTTCATGGAACGGTGCCTGGAATCCTTACCTTCTAGGATGACAGAAAAAAGCCCAGAATCAGATAGATGTACTGCAGTGCCAGTCCTAAGCTGGTTTTCCAAGAGAACAAAAATCTCTGTTCTTTACTTGTGTGCTGGTGGCCATGCATATTAGCTTTGGAGTTCTGAGTTTTGTGTAGGCTGCTTTTTGCATAGCGTGTCTGAAATAGGAAACATTTGGAGCAGAGTGCTGCATTAGATATTTCAAGATTCCTTAGATTTATCCTTAAATAAATAAAGAAATAACAGTAGGTTATCTAAATATAAACTGGCAGAGAGGGGGATCTGAAATTGATTGTGGGTTTTCTTGTTTGTTTGTTTGTTTTGGTTTTTTTTTTAAGGAACATTTGGAATTCAGTGTCTTTAAAAGTATTATTTCCTGTAAGTGGAAGTCAGTCTTTCAGAGGTGGCCCATAAAGTCTTCTACCATTTCAGGATGCTGGGCCCTTCTTCCCAATGTCATCGTACTCATCTTCCTACAGCTGCTGCTCAGTGATGCTGGCAGTTCTCTCCAGCCCCCTTCAGAAAGGAGCGGGGGCTCTGCAGCCTTAGCAAGTCATCCCCTAAAGTCCCTGGGGACTGAAACCAGCCTCCCCTGGGAAGATGTCACACTGCATGGGTGAGGGGACACTGCAGGAACAGATTGCAAGGGGAATGCAGGGCAACTGGGGAAAATTGCTTTGTGTGTGTGTACGTGAGAGGTCTTGCAGAGGAAGTGTCAAGACCAGAGGTGGAAATACATCAGGATGAAACTGGAGTTTTGAGGTACAACAGAAAACTTGAGCCAACTTTGAAGTGGATAGTCTCTCTTTTACCTAATGGCAACCATTCGGTGATTGAGGGAACACACTGATGTTAACCATTAGCACAATTGCCAACAGTACACTGCTTTTTGTGGCAATTATTCCTGACATGAGTGGAGAAGTAGGTAACTAACTCATGGAAAGGCTGGAAATAACGATTTACATAAGTCTTTTGCAAGGCACAAAAGATTGTCACCACTGAGTGATTTAATGGATGATTTCTGTAGCCTATTGTTTTGCATTCAATTGCTGAGTCATCCCTTTCAGCGTCCATGAGGTTTGTTAAGGTCAGAGCTTCTTTCTGGTGTCATATTGCAATTAAATTGCTTAATGTAATAGTTAACATGTAGCTCACGAATGGGTATTTTTCCCCTGAAAGAGGTATTTAGGTGAGGATAATCAGCATCACTTGGGGCAGATTTGTCAAGAGGATACAGGACAGGAAAAAAAATGGAGACAAAAAAAAGAGAAAGAAAAAAAAAAAAAAGGAAAAAAGGAAAAGCTTCAGCATTCCCTGACAGCTAAATCTGTAATAGCTAAATGTATCTGGTGGTTCTGGTAGTATTTTGCTGAACAACATTTAGAGTTACTTTAGCGCATGGCTTGGCAGGACACTGCTGTTCCTTGAGAACATAAACTAAATATGCCTAAATATTGGAAACATATTGTAATTAAAATTACTGGTTTATTAATAGATGGTCTCTGAGCTATGTGATACCCCACTCCAGCAAAACTGGAAATAGTGCTAACAGTCGTACCTGATGAACTGGAACAGGCCCTAGAAGTTCGATGTATGTACAATCTGTTACAAAGTGGGGAAAGCATCTGTATGGATCAGAGAGTATAAGCGTGGAAATAGATGGAATTTTGAATTGGAGCTCAAAGAATCTTTATTTCTAAAAATACAAATAATCTGAAATGTACGTAATTTCCTTTGCTATATTATACACGAGATCATGCTTTAAAAGTTCTTAGGAAGACACTGATGAGACTGAAGGTTCAGAGGGATCTGTCTTTTAAGATTTAGCATTCCTAACACAATGCCATTACACAGGCAGTAGAAGGTGCTCTTGTAACAGCAAAAAATGTTCCTTAATTTCACCAGTTAGAACTCAAAATCATCCTGCCCCTCATGTAGCCCAGCATCCTGTATTTCAAAAGCCATGGAGTCAAATGATTGCACAACCTAATTGTTTTTAATCAAGCGAGGCCAGTTTTGGTTAAATTGAAGTGTATAGAGCACACTATACTTCTCAAAGTTTCGCTTGATCTCTTGGGTATCTTCAGACAAAGATTCCTAAATTGTATAAATATACCCTATTGTTGCTAAGATTGCATGTGGTTTTGTGTATAAAGAATGGTGTGAGGAGTTTGTCTGGGATTAAGGAAATGAAGGTCGGTATTGTACATGTTTCATGCAGTACTAGTGTTGGCATAGCCCCTGTGGCCTCTGTACCTGAGAGGTAAGTTTTGTAGGATTTCCTCACTATTGCCTGGGATAACAAGTTATTGGATAATAGTCTTCCAAAAGTTTATTTCAGGTCTTAACCTCACCTAGATCTTTCCATGGGATTTAACCACTGGCTCAGCCCTTCTCCTTAAACACTACACAATGTCTGATAAGATCTGCCTGTAAAACACAACCACTACTGGCTTTTACACTTTGCCTTGACTCTCCCAAAAGTTCAACCCTCCCATAAATTCTACAATAAATTACCTTTGTCATGTAGGGACTTGCCCTGTTGCTTTGCCTCACTTTCTCAAGTCCTCTGTCTACAGCAGCTGGCTTGTCCCACACCCACCCCTGGAAGTCTGAAACTCTGATGGTGTAGAAAATATCTCTTCATTAGGTTAGAAAAGCTAATTTCTACTGCGTATGGGTTTTCTATGTGTCCGTTAACATAGATAGACCAGTATGAAGCAATATGTGCTGTTTCACTGTGTCAGCTGTTTGAAAATCTGCGCCTGCAGCCTTCAAGAGCAGGAGCTGTGTATTTTCGGTTAATGGTGATGGAGGAGAACTAAACCATTTTTCAGTCGTTTTAACACCATCTGGTAGCTGAGAGCATGTTTGTGTCCGAGCATAGCTGCAGTTCTACAAGAAAGCCAGCACTTTCCGAGCCCTTTTATGTCCCTAGGTAAAATAAAGCATGCAATCGTGGAAAAGAGCTTGCAGCTGAACAGTTGTTGAAGGTTTTTGATTCCAGTGACTGGGACATGGATCTTGGCACTCAGAGAATGAGGCTCGTGAAAGAGAAACAGATAAATAACACATGTTAAGTTAGCCAGAACATTAAAAAAAAATAAATTAACATTTTCTTTAGACATTAATAGATGAATACAATTCATCCCTCCAAGATCTAAAACAACTTACAGATGTTATTTTCTGGAGGAAGGTGCCTCCAGTACTTTAATTATAACTATATATATATTTAATTATAACTATACACTGGAAATGCCTGCACACTACTCACATCTTGGTATCAGTATACCAATGCTCCTATCATTATTCTCTAAAGGAGTCACTTTTACGGATTTTTATAGTTCACGATGCTTCCCTGTGTGAAAAAAGTACAGTGCCTTTTTGTTAAGCTTCAGTCTGCTGGAAGGCTTTGGTATGGTTTTGATAAATATAAAACTCAAGCTAAAATGAAAACTCATCCTTCTAATCATGTAACAGTAAGTTAGAAAATGGTAGTAAATGCAGTTTTATGGGCTTAGCAGGTAGTGAAAGGATCCTGATTATTATGACTCAGGTGTGTCAGTTGGGGTGACTACATTTCTATTCACCTACCTGGATAAATGCAGACTCATTTTTAGGGGTATCTGTAATGAGGTGGAACAGCAGGTGGTCAGTAAGAATGGAAACCTGACTGTTTTATGGTCAGTACAGGTTGCCTATAAAAACTTTGTCAGCTACATTTTGGTTTTGGCCCAAGGTGCTTATTTGCATACAATTAATTAGGAACAGTTTAGTTAAAAGATTATTTACACAAATTTTTAACTCACACCCATGTCTACCTGCACAGTGAAGCTAACCTTTCCTATTAAATGTGTTTTTTAAAAAAATAATAAAATCTACCTACCATGTTTTAACAATCTTGAAAAAAAGTCTCCTAAATTTCTTGTTGTATAAGTGCTAGTGAGATTACATTAACAATGTGATCCTATTTTGGCTTGTTATCTTGTTCTGTTGTAAAGTTAGACCCTTGAATACGGGCCACCAAAGAGAGTCACACAATTAGCAGCACAGGTGCATCAAAGCAGTTTGGAAAAAACCTGGATGCAAGGAGATAGGCAGTAGGTAAATTTTATCATGTGTACTGAAATCCGAGACTCTGGGCTGGTGGCGGCTGCAGCTGGAGCAGTGTTGTACCAGGGACTTGCATCATGTACGCAGCAGCGCTGAATGTGGGCTGGCAATCTGTGGTAGACCTTCAGTCTCTCACCCAGGCTGCATGTGACTGACTGCCTGTATTTCCACTTGCCTTGCGTGTTTTCGTTTTTGTCTCTGACTGAGTAAAAATGAAGTAATACAGCTTTCTTGTCTTTCAACTTCAAAGCCAGTCTTACAGACCTTGCAAAACTAACAGTTACTGAAGAAGCAATTCTTAGCCTATTTTTTCCTGAAATTTAAAGCTACATATACTTAAAGCCATAAAAATAATTATAGCTTGTGCTAAGTTACACTTTTAAAAGTGATTCTCTTTCCCATTTGAGTAGCACCATCACAGAATCTATTTCAAGGTCCCTTATTTGATCAAAAATAATCTTGTCTCGCCTCAGCTGTCTGTTACAGCTGAGATCAAAGTATCCTGCATATCTTCTACAGTTGTATCTCTTGATTAATTACAATATTAGTAGCAAGACAAATCAAAAGAATACATGCTTAAAGCAGCCTCAAATGTTGCTTTAGTTAATTAACACATAAGAACTTGTTAATGGTATTTTAGAAGGAAAAAAGAAACTGACGTTTTGAAGTCAAGATTTCAAAAAATAATCAGCAATTTTGCTGTCGCAGTTTCCACATATTATCAGTTAGAGAGAGTTTAAATACAGAATATTTTTGGGAAGTGTCTGATAAATACTCTTGAAAGTGCCACAGTCTGACCATTCAAAATTAATATAATCTTAAAATTCGATTTCAGTAACGGAATCATATCTAAACATAGTGAGAAATCATTAATACACTTCTATAATCCTTTTCTTTATGATTTTCTGAGGGATTTAATTTTAAGTAATAAACGTAACTACCTACAATTAATTGGAAAATACTAACTTGGCTTTTTGTATTGATGCTATTTCATTTGAAAAGGAGATCTTTTTTGGCCCATGAAAAAAAAAAAACTATCCTCAGGGTTACTGCAGGGTAAAATATTCAAGGCATCCTTCCTTTTTATGCTGGGGAACTTGGAACAGTAATTCTAAGCATACAAAGTACTTCCATTTCCTTAAGCACTTGCACAGTCTTCGTTACACAGTACTTGACCTCTCCCAGTCCCTGTGTGTAGGAGTTATCCATGTGCTGATGAGGCAGGGAGGGGCCACTGCCCAGTTAGGCTGATAGGGAAATGCAGCCCAAAGAGATAACAGCTTTAGCTCAGGTTGCTGAAGATGTCAGTGCCAGAGCAGGGAACTGAATTCGCTTCCGATCACAGATCAACGCATAGTTTGGGAGATGTGCTTGCTCTCTAAATTCACTTAGGCTTGTCCCATTTTCAGCTTCCTATGTGCTCCCACTGCATAACTGTCGTATAATGAGAGCAGACACTGGAAGAAAATATCAAACCCATACTTTTACATGAAATAATATTTTAATAATGGAGAAAATTTTACTTCTCTTCTTACAGTTGTAGAACAACTGAATTTTCACCCTACTTAGGAATAAAGTAAAAAAACCCACCCCAAACCTGTGAGAATATATGCTGAAAAGCTTAGCCCATAAGGTAAATGCTATGAAATGTTCTGATGTGGAATATGCAAGTCATTACCAATGACAAATCCAATATCAGTTACATTTGAAAAGTAATCGATACCGATTTTTAAATTATAGTTGCAAGATGAAACTAAGCATTTCTTAAGCAACTTTGAGCCAAACCGTCCTTTGCTAGCAAACAGGAAATAATCAGATTTTCTTCAATGATATAGTTTTAGGAAATATTGCCAGCTGTGTTGTCAAAGCATTGTGCTAGAAGCCATGTAATTAAGCACACAAAAGTATCAGCTTATAGCTTGTTAAAACTATTACTTTTTCACACCTGAGACTATTGCTCTTTCAATTAACAGGAAAAATAGGAGAGCATGGTTTCAGGTACTGCTTTAAGTCCTATGTTTGCAACGGTATTTTATTTTAAATACTGAAAATCCAGCTAATCTATATTAAATAAGATTCTGTATTTGGATATTCAAAACAATTTGTTTAAACAGCATTCAGCATTTTAGCTCCTCAGTACTGATCCACCCAATTTTCTGTCCGGAGTTTCTCAGTCTAAAGCATGTTCTCTATCCTTTTATTTGTAGTTTTGTGTCTCCTATAACCAGGTTACACAAGAATCCATGTTATCTATTCTCTTTGTTGATAGTGATGTATTACAATTCAGTTCTCCATGTGATGTTCACTTCAAACACTGCCTGGGAGCTGTAACAAGCAAAAGCGGTGAAACGCATAGCATTACTGTGGAAATATTTTTGCAGTAAGACAATTCTATTTCCCGTAAGCTGCAAGAAAGTTAAACAAAGTACGACCTCCATTGTCAATTTGGTGTGGCAACAAAAATGTCTTTTTGGGATCATAAAAGAACCCTGCAGTGCTGGAAAAGGTATGGCTCCATTGCCACGGCTAAGAGGGAGGCCACTGACATGGCAGTTAAACATAAGAAAGAGGCTTTCAAAAAACCTGAGATTTTAATATGCCTTGGGAGAAAAAATTGCCAGCCAAACACACCCTGGTTTGCGAGGAGCTGAGAGCATCCACTTCTTTTAATATGCACGCTTTCATCCCTGTCCAGTGCTGTTGGGTTTATTGCCATCCACACAAAGCCACCTGCAGATGAATCAGTGGAAATGACAGTGGCTTTGGGGTCCAGTCGTACTTGGTGGTTTTGAGGGAGGAAGGAATAGTGAGTCTGTTTGCATTTATGTTCTAAATGTGATTCTTTATTTACAGCCCACTGCAGTTGTGCTCATTAGCGATGGTATGCATTACAGACTGAAAAGCTGTGCCAACAAGTTTCCATACAAATTTTTAAATAAAAAGAAGAAAAAAGGAAATTTAGAATTACATGATCATGTCTAGTCAGTTGTTTCTTAACTGAAGCAAAGACTGGTGCATTGCAAGGCACAGAATTCCAGATTTGGCAGGTATTCCCCTAAATGAACTACCTTGTTCTTCTGCACAATATACAGGTGATACCCCTTTAATAGCTACCTGTCCTCAAACAGTGCCACCAGACATGCTCAGGCACTTTGTCTGGCAGAACGTTTGAACAGAGAAAATATGACAGGTGAAATGATAAATTCACCTGGAGTATCATTCCTTCTCCTAAAAGGCAACCTCACTTGTTACCGGTATAGCCACAACACTGACATCTTCTAGTGCTCGAAGTAGCTTGAGTTTATGCAGATGATTTGCTGCAACGTGAACAGGGCACTGGCCTCTGCTGCTTGAGACACAGGGCGGGTAGAGACCAGTGCACCCCCATGCTCACAGCACAGTTTCCATTTGCTTTTTCCCATGCGTATTCTGTGCACAATTCACTCCTTAAATGGTTCTGACATTCCACCAGCCATGTCTCTCCCCACAACAGTTATCTGTCAGAGGACAGATCGTCATGAAGGGAAAATAGCGTGGTTTTTTTCTTAGATGGATTTTTGGCAAAGGAGTAGAGAGTTTAGAGCATAAATGTTATGAAGTGCAGTTGCCAAGTCACAAGGCATTTTCCTTTTCCTGATCGGCTTGCTGCTCTCAGCCCTGTCTGATACAGAGGGTTTGGGGCAGCTACCTCATGATGCCTGCATTCTCTAGTGCCACGTCACTCAGACTTTTATCTTTGCCATGTTGCAGCTGATTGGTTTTGCTTGTGCTTTCAGCATCCCCCTCCTGGTTTTGGAAATTACTTTTCATCATCTTGGTATCTGGGTGACGAGTGTAGTTCTGGCACTTTGAGCCTGCAGCTTCAGCATGAGGGAGGGGAGGGAGTGCCAGACAGAGGGCTTGAAGGAAGATTCTTGAGCCTTTTCAAACCAAGTGCAATGCTTTTTATGAAGAGATGTAACTAATAGCGCCGGTCAGAGGCAGACAAGAGTCAGGAGAAGGCAGGCGTTGTGTAAGCTCCACACACATTTACGTCACAGCTGGATACTGATCTCCGATACCCCCTTTGCCCTCATCTTCAACTTTTGAATACAACCTGCCAGCCATGTTCCATTGGGCAGTGTTTTTGCAGTGTGCAGGGTGACCTCTGAGGACATCGGTGGCATAATTAAGATATCTCAAAAACTGGGCAAGCTTTAAGCCTTCACATCTGGAAGCACTTGAAAGTCCTCTGATGTCTTGCAGAAATCCAGGTTTGCTGTATCCTGTCTTTATTTTCCAAGTCTTACTTTAAAGTGAACAGAACAGGAGGAAGTTTATTTTGTACTGAACATGAGTATGAGTCTAGTTCAGGACTTTGTAATTAGTTAGTTTATTTCACAGAACGCTGCATGTGGCGTGCAGCAAGTGACTGCAAGATCACTAATAAATTAACCTGTAAAAAATGTAAAACTTTGGCTTAAGATAGATTTCCAAACAAAAGTGTTGGACATTGAATGTTATTTTGATTTTTAACACCTGCAAGCACATGCAGATTATTTCTCCACCCCGTTCCTAGCCTGAAGCCACAGATGTGTTTTGCTCGTATTGCAAACAGGCTTATCTGGAGTTTACGGTTTAAATTCTGGTTAAGCTTTCAGGTGCTAATGCAACAACAACAATTATTTTAAGATGCGTGGTTGTACGTATTCCAGTTATGCTGTGCTGCTTCAGCAGATTTTTGATTCTCCTGTATGCATTTATTTTGTAGTTTATCTTGGCATTACAAGAAACATTCTTCATAAATCTCTTGAAATCCCAGCAGTCTTCTCCTACGTACCTCTTTCACATACATTCTTAGAGGAAAGAGTTTCTGACAGGCTGTAAGAAGTCTGGTAATTTTATTTTTGTCCTGGACATTAAAGGTTATGCAAGAGTGCTGTGAGAGGCCCTTCCTTATTTTCCTATTCCTTTTTACCCAAACAATTGGCTCAATCAGCTTGCAGAAAGCATCATGTAACTATCAGATATAACACTTGAATTTAGGACCCCCATGATATTGGACAGAGAGTGAATTAGTGAATTGATTTGACTACAATAATACAGTAGATTTTTGTTTGCAATATACTAAAATATGCTTTTTAGTTTAATATATTTTTGTTCTCCTCTTGCATTCAAACTATTCTCAGCAATTAGAGAAGAATGTTGTAAATTCTCTTCTGATTTATGGGACCTTAAATAATTTTCTTCAGTGGAACTTACCCTGCTGGTTGTATGGTCAACACATGTTAAACACTTGCTCTGTAAAAGCACTGCTAAACTCATTAAACTCAGAAGAAAACCCCAAGAATTTAAAAGAAGCTGAAGTAATAATCTTATTTCAAAATAAATGAAGTCGTTTTCTTTGTCTTAAAAATGTGGTGTTAAAACAGAATGGATAACTTAAAAACATCTACTTTTTGGTAGATTATGTTTCAGTTTTTTAAAACCAGAGTTGTAGTTATAAATAAAAATCTGTAACACATGCACGCATTGAACTAAATGCGATAAAGCCTGCCGAATCATGCGGTAACGGATGTGCAGACGCCAGGGGTGTCGGGGGAGAGCGAAGGCTTTGCTCTGTTAGGGAGACAGCTTCACTGTTACAGTCTCTGCTGGAAAAGGGAGGCCTGAGGGTGACCCCCTTCTTCCTCTTCAAATGTCTGTCTTAAGGCGACTTCTGAGCTGTGGTGACCTCTAGCCCATGAGGAAGAGCCTAGCTCTAGCACCGTGGGACTTGGTGTGGGCTGCGGGCACCTGCCTGGAGGCTGCCCTGTGCCCTCCTGGGGGGCGTCCTTCCAGGAGAGAGCCCACGGGCTTTGCCCCAGCAGGTTCCTGTTGTTCCTTTGCTATGGGGGGTGAACCTCAGGCTTGCAGGCTGTGCTCTTGTGCCCTTTGTGAGACCTCAGGGTCTGGCCAAGGTGAGGGGCAGGGTGGCGGGCAGAGGAACCCAGCGCGGCCGCACCGTGTCTTTGTGTGGGCAGGCACTCAAAAGTGTACCTGCTTTTCAGGGGCCATTTGGGAAATATAATCTGTGATCTTCAGGTGTCCACTATACAGCTGCAGGGCTGATAATCTAATGGTATTTTGGTCTTTCAAACAAAAACAGCAGAGATACTGGGGCTGCGGCCAGGTAAACATTGACATGTAATCTAATCAGTTAGCAGTAACTTTCATGGGAGAACAAACCCAGCATCCTTCACAGTCTTTGACATCACATGAAATACATGATTACTGTACAGACAGTTAGATTTGATGTTTGGTTAGGTTTGATGCATATTTCTTGGTCCCAAATCAGTATTTATTCAATATTTAAATATTCATAGTATACTATAAACATAATATATATTTATATACTGTATTATATAATATAGCATAAATATAAAATATAAACTAGATATAAAAATAATCATTAAAAAGGTATTTAATAGCAGCTATAACTTCTGATACCTCCCAGTTGTTTACTGGGAAAGGATTTGATAGTGTTACTCTAGTTCTTGGGGGGTCGCGTGCTTACACCCGCATCTTCCCCTTGTGCCTTTGATCCTGCGCGGTGGTTTTGGAAGATGCCACGTTGGCTGAATAAGCAGTGAGTGCTGTGCCAGGACACGCTGAGGATTCGGCTACCAGTGGGCAGCAGCGCAGGTGCGAGTGCCTGCCTCTAGTTACAGCGAGGGCCTCTTTCCCCGGGGGTTTCTGTCAGTGCCCTGAGTCTTAAATACTAGCACAGTCAGGCGAGCTTAGCTCGTGACGAGGGTGCAGGCAATTCTGGGCGTTCACCCTGACTCTGACGGCTCTGTTTGAATTTTGAAAATGCATGCAGCTGCCTTGCATATTTTAGTTCTCATCTGCAAAATGGAGGTAGCGCTGTCTTATCTTGACTGCTCCAAAGGGAATGGTGAAATAATGTTTTTCCTCTTTGCTCTATTGCTAGGATTTCTACTTGTTATTTTAATTATTGCATTTAGTTAAAGTAGGGACTTTCCTCTCTATGATCAGGCCTTCATTATTTTTTAAAAAACAGTTTATTTTCTTGTCTTAAATCTTGTTTAAAAATGCTGTTCAGATTTGTTAACAGTTGATCGCTTATCTTGGAAAAAAAACTTTAAAAGACATCCAAAGCAAATGTTTCTTGTGCAACTCTTTAGACTGCAGATACAAAGTGAGTGACCTGTAGCCTTTAATTAATGGACGCAGTTCACTACTTATTGAATTGTGAATTTAATTGGCAGTGCTGTAAGAATTCCAGAAATAACTGAAGATTTAAATTCCTTCAAAAATATGTTACCAAGTTGTCCTGCCTCAAATCTACAAGAAGAATGCTTTTGTTTATACAGTCCTTAGAGTGGTTCATCCACATATTTCTAAATACAGCTGATCTGAGTTTTTGCTAAGGGAAAAGGTTCCCTTCAGACCTGGATAAAAGCTGAACGACATCTATCTCCATGCAGATGTGCAGGAGGCAAATTACAGTCTTCTGAAGCAAGCAGAGAGGAACAACTGATGCTGTTTGTTTCAGGTGGAGTATGAACTTGCCTCCATGACTAGGTACTGGGTCACCATACAACAAAGAGAGCTGGCCGCATTCTAAGAGTTTCGTACCATATTAGAGGGATTATACCTCAGTGAACAGTTCAGCAAGGCAAACCAAAGAGTCAGAAGCAAACATCGTTCGGCTTGCACTGAATATGAAGTTCTTTGATTTGTTTTCCAACCTGAAAAATCTCTGAAAGTGTTTTGTGGAAAGTTCGACAGAATTGGAGCAACGTGTTCCTGCTTGGACCACTTCTAACAGGAACCAAGGAAACAAAGGAGCTGGCTGGCAGAGCTTGTGGAGGTGGGCTTGATGGCAGCACTGGGGCCATCTCCCCTTCATTCAGGCAGCTGATAACCAGCGCACATGTAGCCTCGCCCCACCTCTCTGCTTCAAGGGGTTTGAATTTAATTCCCCTACAAGGGGTGTTATGGAGAGACTCGACTCTAGACCATGCTGCTTGGGAAATGAGTCTCCTAGTTAATAAAGCTCAGCTCTCTCATAGTCCTTTTAAGTCACTAATTCCACACCAATGAGGGCCTCAGCACCAATAGTTCTGATCTGCTGATTTGCTCCTCCTGTGCTGCTTTGCTTGCTGATGTCTGCAGTCCCAAATACACACCCTGTTCTTTGGACTGGCCTACCCTTTCTTCTGGTTTTCCCCCAAATACTTCTGTTCCCCTTCTACTTGCTTTAAACTTTGTCCTCCTTTGCTTTTGTCATCCCAACAAAACAAGGGAATGACAACCCATGAACAGCAGATCATCAAGTCACAACATAAATTACACAGACTGGGATTTTCCAACATAAAATGCTTCACCTCCATGCATTCAAACTCATCTAAACGGCCTTTGCTTGCTCTTTTTTCAGCTATATCTCCTGGGAGAGACTGTATGTGCATTTGTGTTTTTCAGTTATTCATTGTCCTGTCTTTGGAGAACTGCCTGCTCTTCTCCTTGTTGGGATGCCGCTCTTCTACCTGCGCGTTGCACTCCATTCTCTGCAATGCTGTGACAGCAGAGCTGCCTGTTTGCTGTGGTGAGGTGAGGCGGGCCACTTCATAACAAAAGATAAAGTGCAGTAGGGATGTACAGGGATCGACAGACCCTGTAGGACATACTGAACATGCACCAGAGATGCCAGAAATTGTGTAGTTGCCCTGTGAGGGTGCTGGAGCTCCCCAGGCCCAGTGCCATAATGCAAGGTTCGGTGCAAAGAGGCATGGATGGTTTCATGGTTGATCAGTGAAGCAACGAATTTGAAACCAGGGTATATCTAGGTGGGTCTAGACTTCAGCAGTAGCTGCACAGGCAGGAATTTGTGTAGAGATACAAGAAAGCAGCTTACATGTCATATTTCTTAAGAAAAAGACAAAAAGTCCAAATCAATTAAATAAACTCCCTGAAGTGTTTCCTGTTAATTTTTAAAAATCCTAAGACATGAAGTTGCAAAATTAAGCTCCCGATTTAGGAAGTGCCAGTGATAAGATTTTCTGGCCAGCCTCAATGCCTCTGAATTACGATTCAGTTCTACAAGTATTCTGGTCCACATCTCATTCACAGTGCATGAAAGACTGCAAAGCAGTTCAGTATTTGTCTTATGTGTACAAAGGAAGAGTCTTTATTTTTGCAAATGAAATGTTCATCTGACATAGACTGAATAAAAACCATTTGATGGTATCCTACAGAGATCATAGTGCCTTAGACTTTGCCTGCAGTTTATTACAATGACTCCTGCTGAAGAGAGAGCTTATTGCCCATCCCGACTCAGTAGCTTTTCTTTGTGTTGTACCGAGGATTGAGTTCAGCAAACACATACTACCCACATGCAAAACCGTTTTTTACTGAACTGGGGCCCTAGTAAATTACGCTTACCACAGTATCTTTTCTTTAAAAAATAACTTCTGATGATGATTTTGATTTGGTGAGGTTTCAGTTTCATATTAAATAAAAGACATCTATAAATTTTGATTACTCTTTCCAGACACCATTGCCAATGTTAATTTTAAATATCTTTTCACAGCCCCTTTTCCATTTCATTCAAACTGCACATTTTTAGGCAAACGCTACCATTCTGAATACTCCCTTGGCAGCTGCAGATAGCAGCTGTCACAAAACAGAGGTGCCCAGCACTGCGCTTGGAAAACGCGCCTTCACTGACCTACTGATGATGTGTAAAGAGTGATGTGGCAGGTCTTGCTGAAGGCCTCAAGCTGCAAATAAATGGAAGCATAATTGTTTAGTTATTCAGTTAAATTTGCTACCAAATGGGTGAGAAAACTTGTCAGAGTGTCCTATCTAATAAAAACCAGAAGACACTACATGTGGGGATCAGCAGGTGGTTGAAATGTGTCACATTGTTCTTGTGAAAATGTCTCTTACAGGTGTCTGATGATTCATTGTGAATAATAATATTAAACATTTTAGTACTATTCCTCACTATCTGCTTCTGATTTTGTGGAGTTTTATTAAATTCCAGTCACCGTAGTAGGGCAGCAGAAAGGAATTTGAACTCTGTGCTCACCTGTGCCAGATGCTGCAACCCAACAGAGCTGGTTTGCACCATAAGCTGCAGAAGGGTGTTTTATTTTTCTAGAAGAGAAGCGGTAGTCATGGCAGTAGCAATGCTGTCAAGCCAAAGATGAAGATTTCTCAGTTTTACTGCCTCTGACAGAGCCTAAGACTGGAGATGAGTATGGGAATAGAGCTCACATACATGGTACTTCTACTTACTCTTTTCCCAGCCTCCAGCTTTCTGAATTGGATTAGGTTTCTAGATAATTAAGAAAACCCTTAACTTGTGCATTTGCTGTAGCTGCGCATTGATTCATGTAAAATTTTAGCATCCACAGCACCTGCATCCTGCGGGAAACAGATCTAGAGTGGAGTGTGATAAAACATATCCATTGGTTTGCTCAGAACTTGGATCTTGTGAGGTTCATTTAATGCCCTATAGTTCTTATACTGGAAAAGGAGGCAACCCCTCCACATCATACCATGGTTTTGCAGACCTCTATCATATTCACTTTCAGACATCTCTTTTCCAGATGGTAGAGTCCCAGTTGACTGTCATTTGTGGATGTACTGTTTGGCTGCAGAAATTGGCATCCCTAACCTTTGCAAACCCACTAAGACTTGGTTGTCCCTACCTAGTCTGCAGGAGAGATGTCTTGCTTTCATTCAAAAAACACTGTGTTTAGTAGCTGTGTTGGTAGGTCTGTCTCTGTGCCTCTCAGCTGTCTGGAGCTCCTGCATCCAGCCCCAGTGCTGGAAGCAAAGAATAAAACCATATATACTTAATTTTTTATAGGTCATTTAAGTGGGCATAAATTATTCCAAGCTGGAATTTGTTCAGCCCAGCAGATGCTAACAGAGCTTGTCTCACAAAAAAAAAAAAAAAAAAGACCAAGAATTTTTACTGGTCTTAAGGACTCAAAAACCTGTGACTTCAGTATCCCACTTACTGGAGTGGTGCTTCCTAGGAGCAAGCTGAGAGACTGGGTCAGACTTGGTGAATCATCAACACTCAGGAGCATCCTGAGGACTCGTAAGCTGAATGTTGACTGTGTTTGACCCTGAGTAGTTTGCACAAGATGAGATCCCGATTTCACATGGCTAGAGCAGATCAGTAACATTCTTCATTAGTTTACTGGCGCCTCCTCAAATTTGGAATCGTGCCCTGCTGTATCAAGTCCCCAGAACTGTTTGTTCAAACTGGTGGAGGTTTTGTCTTTTTTAACCATTAATCACTAAATTGTGCAAAGTGAAGGGTGGGAGACAAAGCAAGAGCAGCATATAGCCACAGACATAATAAATAGTTTACCAAGACTATTAAATGAAGTCACATGTATAATTTGCTAGTTATTTATCTTTAGAGCACACCAGCTAAGAGCGGAATTAAGTACATTGGCTGACAAGATTTGTGTGCCATCAGGAAAACATTTTATAGAGCTACCGCAATCGTCCAGATACTACACTGAGAATAATGACAACAGCGCTAACATAGTACCTGAAGAACTCCTCTCAGTCAGAGGATGCTTTTAGTTGCATGGATGGAAAAGATAACAAATCATCCTCATCAGGAAAAATTTGAAAGCCAATTAAAATGTTTTTCTTTTGCAAAGGGTGTGATTTGGCAGTTAACTTTGTAAATGTTAACTCAAAAATGTTTTCCATTAAAAAAAACATTATTCTTTTGCCCTTTGGTTGCGTAAGACAAGCCTGAGACAACCATTTTATTGCTGAAGTCTGTTTAAATTTGTCTTGTGACTAATTGGGCTTTGATTAAAGTATGAGAAAACATTAAGTGTCTATAGTCTGAGTCCAGTGATTACTTCTCCTTCCTCTCAAAAGATAGATAACTTTTGAGCCTATATGCCCTGATATTTCAGGGTTCTTTAGTCTAAGGAACTACTGGTACTGTAAGTACTTGCAGCAGTACTTACAATTTGTGGTTACTTGCAGTGTGTAGCAATTTGTGGTTACTCGCAGAAGAAAGCCACCACATAATGTACCATATTGCTGTACTATCTTTATAAAAAAATACCATGATTTTATTAGCTTGTGAAAACAGAAAGTCTTTACTCTTGGGATGAGAGCTGGGAAGTCCATGTCTCCGAGAATGTTTGTGAAGTATTCAAAATGTCTCTTGGTCTAAGCATCTGCCATAAGACCCTGTGGCCAAGCCCCTAACTTCATGTTGATGGCAATCTATATTCTGCTTGCAGTTACCGTAAGCTGAAGAGTGTGTATTCTGGTTTCCTACCACTTCCTACCATTGAGTATAAAGAAAAAAGGTTATAAACATCATCAGCATACTTTGTATGTTAATGTGAATAAATGTTTATTTCTTCCATCCCTCCCCTGCCCTCACTGACATAAAACAGAAGTGTCCCTAATGGAGAAGCTGCCCTCAGGGTCAATATGGAGTTGGGGATAATGCTTGTGCTTTCTTCTATTATTTTTATAACTTTCTTAAACATTCTGGTTTATTTTTATGACTTTCTCATGGGTCTGCTGTTATGCCAGTAGGAAGACAGCACATAAACCATTTAAATGCAGTTGCTACCTCTGCCCACTCTTACTATCCATCTGCACTCGGTTTCAGATGTGCTGCTGTTCTAAAAGCTCAGCCATGCAGAAAAAAAATCTTCTGGCCCAAAACCTGCAGCTGTGAAAGTGTGACTTTATCCCCTAGCACTGAAAGGACAAATTTACGTGTGCAATCAGAATTTTTCTTCCTCCTTTCTCTGTTTCTTTACCAGAAATAAAGGAGTACAAAATACATGTTGAAAGGCCTTCTACACTACTGAAGTCATACTCTGAACAACAGTACAGAAAATATGGTGTGATATAGTTTCATGTCTATGTAATAGCAGCTTTTATGGAATTTTGTTGAGTTTACAAGACATATTTGTCCACTTGCCAGCTCTGCAGGCTTCTGATCATCTTGAAATCCAAGCTGCATTCTCCTTGACTTCTTGTCACCATAACTTTCTACCAGCCAAACCGTGTCTTGCGTTGTATTTATGCAAGCACACGTTCTTCAGATTCTGTTTTCAGTTAATCTGTTTCATTCCCTGTCTTCCAGAGGCTGTTTGGAGAGACAGGATTATGGCGTTAGATTTGAAACATATTGATACATGATGCAGAACAGAAAACAATTAGTTCATGATGCAGAACAGTAAAAGATATCAATACATGATGCAGAGCAGAGTCTTACTTGTTCTTTCTTAATGGACATGGCTTTGCAGTACTTAGAAGGGGTGGAAAAAAGAATAAATATCTACTTCAGGAAGAAGGAAAAGTATTATGACTCTTAATATCCATAGAAAGACATTAATTTTACAGATCTGCTTTCCAGAGTAAGGACTGACTCTTGCTATGGGCTAGAGTTAGCATCATGTATAATTTAGAGGCTAAGGTAAGGTGGTCCATAGGATGGGTAACATAGGACTCAAGAGGGTTCAAGTCTCTCTTTTCCATAATTTCACTTAAGCAAGTCGCTTAAATGCTTTGTGATTCACTTCCCTGTTTCTCAGAAATGTTATGAAAACAAACAAAAGCAGTATTTGGAGTAAACGTTTTAAATGGATTGCAGTAACTAGGCTTGCTGATCTTCTTATATGCCTATATTATGGCAAATAATCTTTATTCTGTTGAGTTTTTCAGAAGGAGCTGTTAAAAGCATGATTCAGATCATGCACAAACCTCAGAATTCATTATAACAGTTTTACGAAGTTGAATGTCCTGAAAATGTTTTCTTCCAGCCAGCAGGTTGGTCTATGTGGGTATTGCAAGGTAAAGTAAGGATTTTTCTTAAAGCGCAGGATTTTGCTTCACACAGCCCACAGATTATTCTGAGGCCATGTGTGCAGTAAGTTATGCTTGGTGGTTCACTTACAAGCAAGGGACATTGCACGGTGTCTTGTGTTTCCTGAAACCTCAGGCTTTTGGAAATACCTCAGGGCGATCAGTTTGTGATGTTCAGTGTTGGTGGATGTCACATGATGATTTCAGACGACCCGTGTCAAAGCAATGAGACAGACAAGAGCAATCTGCTTGGACTTAACACTGACTTGCACTAATGGTGCCAACACTTGCAGAAGTTCTTTAGCACATGTGAAGGCGGGTCCTGCATCTCCTCTTTGAGAGACATCAGTTCTCTTTAGCAGCACAAGTAAAACTCTGTTCAGGAAAATGGGGTATGGAATGTGCCCACACCTTGTTGACTGTCCCCTACACTTTGCACTCCCTGTGTTGATCAGCAGTCTGAAATCTCTTGATACCACCAATGTATTTGTAGGCTTAGTTTACTTGTTGAAATTATCCCTTGAAGGACTGTAGTGAGGAGGAAAGAACAGCGTTGAGCCTGTGGCGTGTGCTGAGGTATCACTGTGCAACGTTAATGCAATCTCCCTTTTTCGTGTGTTGCAGCTGGAAGACTTTTCTGCTGATGCTTGGACAGATCTCAGAGCTTTCAGGAATGAAAAGACCAAAAAAAAAAAAAAAGAGAGCATGAATCAGACATAACTCCATCAATAAAAGTGTACCAAATAATGCCTAAAGAATAACATTTCTTGCAATTTGATTGCCTGTGTACATTTCTCAGATAGGACACCACCCCCCCCTTCCCCTTGCTGCTCTAGAAATCCCAGTAAATGGCCAGAGTAACCCACAGCCATGTATTATCCTATCCACAAGAAGACTCTGGTGTCCGTAAGGTGGTAGGGATGTCTTAGGGCCACCAGAGATGAAGCTTCAGGCCTTCATCACCACAAGCTCCAGAAAGTTTTCAGCAGCACAGTGAGAGCTGAAATGCTGTTGGCAGCTTAGCTCAACAGCTTCCTAAGAGTGTGATGGCTTCAGTTTGCATCCAGTGGTACATGCTACTGGCTGAAGGCTTCACATCCCAGCCCTCAACTGTTTAGCTGCCATTTCCAGGAACTGGTTCCCAACCAGTGCTGTCATGTTGACTAGTACTATATTAGTCTTTAGCATTCTCCAGACAGTCTGTAAGTCTCCTTTACCCCCTGGCTTATACTGTGTTATATGTGGACAAATTCTTTCAGGTAGGAACCATCACTTGTGCAACATCTACCCTTGCAGTGTCTTGCTCCATGGCTGAATTTCCTGGTTACTGTGCTAAGGTGAAAAACAGTTCACCCATTTTTCATCCATTCCTTTCAGAGTTCAGCTCTGATTTCATCAGGGAGGAGAGCCTGCAGAGATCATTGCCCTTCACGTGTACTTTCTCATCTGCTTTCATCTACTTTCGTCTACTGAATCTGTCCTGTATCTATCTCATCACCTGCCTGCCTTGTTCTTAATGCTTCTAAGCCTCTTGAGACGAGACATCCAGAATTTGACATGTGCCTCTTCCCCCACAGTTACAGAATCACAGACACACTGAGACTGAAAGGGACCGCTTGACATCGTCTGTCCCTCTCTTGAAAGTGGGGCCTTAGGTTTGGTTATCCAGGCAGGGCCCTGTCAAGCCAAATCTGCAGTATTCCTATGAAGGAGGTTCCAACACTTCTCTGAGCAGCCATTTCTAATGCTAAATTGTTCTCAGAGTGAATATTTTTTTCCCTTATATTTGGATGGCATTTCTCCTGTAGTGATTTGTGCCTGTTGCCTCTTGTCCTGTTGCTGTGCATCCCTGTGAAGACAATACTTCTCTGTACCTCTGTCTACCTCTCTAGAACTACCTTTTGTGTGTTAGAAGACTGTGGTTAGATTCCCTGTGGGCCTTCTTTTGGCTGAAAAACAACTTCTTCAACCTGTCCTTCTGCGTCAAGTTCTGCAGCGCTCTAATCACTGGTCATTTTCATCCACCAGGCTGCCTCTGATTTTTCTATGTCCCTCTTGAGCAGAGAAAAAGCAAAACTGGATGGGTAGTCCAGGTGTGGTCTGACAAGTGCCAAATACAGAGGAATAATCACATCTCTTGGTGTGCTGGCTGTGCTGTTGCTGATGCAGCCCAGGATGCAGTCTGCTGTCCTTGCTGCCAGGTCAGGCTGCTGGCCCGTGCTCAGCTTGCTGTCTGCCCAGACCCCCTGGGCGTTTTCAGCAGAGCTGCTCCCCAGCCAGGCAGTCCCCAGCCTGTACTGCTTCTTGGGATTATTCCATCCCAGCTGCAGGACTTTACATTTGTCTTCATTAAACTCAAACGTTTATTCTTTTAACCTCATATTAAACAGCGATCTTGTTGGCTCAGTCTTCCAGCCTGTTGAGGTCTCTCTGTGTGGTGGCTCATCTCCTTCCAGCATATCTCCTTTCCTGGTTTGGCATCATCCACAAACTTGGTGTGGGCATTCAGTCCCATTATCCAGATCACTGAAAAATGTGTTGAATAGTATTGGACCCCATATCAGCCACTGAGGAATGCCATTTGTGACTGGCTGTTGGTGCAATTTTGAGCCGTTAATTAACTGTCATATTTTGAGCTTTTAGCTGGGTTTCCACCTATCTTGTTTTGACCTATTCTTTGGATTTCAAGAGAGATCAATGGTGTCAGTGCAGGGCTATGGCCTGCAGAGTCCATCAGACAAGGCAGATTGGACTTTCATGTTGGAAAAGGTGATTGTGAAAACCAATGAATTTTGGAGTGACACGTCAAAGTGCTAAGGAAGAGGAAAAAAAGCTGACTCAAGAATTTGGAGGGAAGGGGAGCAGTCCTGAAAGTAGGAGTTGGAAGCAGTATGTGTTTTTGATCTTGAAAAAGGACAAAAGTTGGCAATAGAGAGAAAAAGCTTTGCAGGTGTGAAGATCTGGGTGGCTGTGAGTGGCTTCATAACACACAGAGAGATGCCTTTGAGAGGCAGCAAACACAGAAGGAAAGCAGTGAGCAGATGAGAGTGCGAAAATGAAGGGAAAAGGGTGGTAAGACTAGGGAAAGGAGGGAAAATGAACACTAAAGGGAGAAATGAAGGAGTCTAGTGTATGAAACTGAAGGTGATAGAGCAGTGCTGAGAGTCACCAAATGCAGAGGACTGATGGAATGGAAAACACAGCACACCCAAGTTGTAAACCTATGGTGTCATTTCAGTATTCTACTGCTTTATCATGGTGCAGTATTATCAGGCTAATTCTTGATGTTCAAAGCTGCCATATAAACCCACATAACTGTCATGAGTTGTTCTAAGAAAAGTTAGAAATTTGCATTTTTCTTGGTATTTCTGAAGATTTTGGCACCCACCTTTGTCAAGTTCCAACGACAGACAGAGCAGCTTGCCACATAAATACACTCATTTATTGTCAAAACTTCTTTTAGAGCCCCCTGTGTTTCCCATACTGTAATAAATGCTAAAATTTTCAGCTGGAGCCTGCAGTACCGTTGGTATAAAACATAACAGGGTGTGATCATAGATTTTTGGCTTAATCTAGCAGTCACTGAAATTATTGGAAGATTTGCCATTGACGTCAATGGGAAGAGAATTGGGCCCGTGATAGGAACTACAGTAGTAATAACAATGCATTTGACTTATATAGCCTTCTCTCTGCTTGCCAGAGGCCTTTGGGCACTGCATGTAAATGAATACAAAACAATAAAAGAGATTAAAATGTCTCTGATTCCTGCAGGATTAGAACAGGCAAACAGTGAAAATCAAATATGCCTATATATGGGCCACTTCTTATGCAATGGTTCTAACTGTGTCATCACACAGTTTGTGGTGGGTCATCACGTACTTGATCTCCACAGAGCTGTTGTGGGTTGATCCATGAAACCACGGCCTGCTTAGAATTTTCTTAGCATGCAAATAAGCACAAAAAATGGATATTGATAAAAGAGAATATTTTTAGGCTTGCAAATCAGCCAGAATCAGTCAAATTCTTGGCCCCAGCCCTGTGCTGCTGAGTAGTGTCAGATGCTCACACATACACAAATTGACATTTACAAGGCACGCTGTGCCTAGTGCCAAGTTCAGAAATAAATTGCCTCTTTTGATAGCTTCACCAGAGCCTCCTAAGTACACCAGAGCCTCCTAAGATTCATTTATTGTTTGCTACTGGAGGGACTGGAATGCTTCTGGACACAGAATGAAAATCCATTCAGCACAGCATAAGGAAAACTACATAAATTGAAGTACAATAACTGTGAAGCTGCAGTTTCATGGGGTAACGTATTCGGTGTGCTGCATGTGAAGGATTAGGTACTTGGCTGTCATTAACGGCAATGTGGGCTGCGTAATTAACTCCATGTGTATGCTGCTGAAAACCTACTCCAATAAATACCAATGCCACTTACCTGGGGAGCATAGAGGAGGCTGGGTCAGACCCCTGGAGCTTTGCTTGTAAAGGATACAGCCCTGAAAGGATTTCCTTCAGCTGCACGGGGGGTGATGCTGACTGCTGGTGGATCTCCCCAAGAACATGTAGTATTTTGATGCTGTAGGAAGCTTAAGATCCTCATTTTGCCTCTTCACTTGTCTAGAGCCAGTGTGAGATTAGGTTCTTCAAGTCCATGTGTGGCAAAGTCTGTACACATTTATAGCAGAAGAAAGAGGATAGCCTCACCTGTCAGATGATTCATTGACCAAAAATCCAGTATGCCGTCCCTTAGGCTGACTGGTTCAGCTTGTGGTATCTCAAAGGAAGCATATAATTCACTTATGCAATAGTGTAATACTGTACAATAATGAGACATGACAAGTATTAAACGCAGCAGCCATGAGCTTACTTCTCAGAGCCTGCAAAGCCTATTTAAACATCTCCATGAAGCCCTGAGAGTCAGCGTGTGCCAAGTTCAGATTCACCAGGCTTCATCCTCTTCCTTGGACTATTTTGCCTCCTGGAGAAGGTACAGGCATTGACTTTGCTGATGAGGCCAGTTCTCAACAGCATTGTCTTTTTGCGGACAATTATAGTATGGGTTTGGACAGTTAAAAATTATGATCTCTACCACATGGTGCTGTAATGTTTACCAAGGGAGCTGAAGAAGACAAAGCTTTACCACAAACTGGCCTAGTTAGGCAAGATGGTGCCTGTGGTGAGAGGTCCGATTCCCTGTTACAGTAACTGAAAACACCACAAGAGGAAGACAGGCTGATGCCTTTTTGTAGTCATCCTTCTGAAACACAGCTTGTGTGTCTGCCGTCTTGTCGGGTTTTCCAGATCTGGGGGAGGTCTTGAGTTGTGTTGGTGCCACTAGCAGTACTTGTGGTGTTGTGACGGTCTCCCCAAGTGAGGGAAGGTTTCTAGGGAGAAGTATGGTCCTCCACTGGGCTAATTCATCCGTGTGGCAAAAACTGGGCTTTGGGATACATGAGCCCCTTTTGGCTCAGAAGGGCCTTGGCTAGGGTGCCTTGTAGCTTGCCTGTTTATACGAGGTTTATCAGTTAGTCTAATAAAAGTTATTGCCTCACCCTGAAAACTTTGCTGTGCTTGCATCCATACTTCCCAGCACAGTAATACTTCAAGAGTATTTATCTTATTTAAAACTGACCTACACAGCTTCGAGCCCTAGTATGAAGAAGCGTCATGTGTGTGACCTGGTCTCGGCTTCAGCAGTGCCGGTGTGACAGCTGTGGCTGGGGTGGCTGCTCTAGTTTTAAAGAAGTTTAGGGATCTCGATACACAGGATACGTACAGCCCGAAGCTTGGTTAATGTCTCAAGAATTTCTTGCAGCCATAGTTAATGATGAGCTGATGCTGTCGGCAATCATTTGATACCTCTGGGTATGGTGAGCTGCAAAGGCCAGCAGGGAGGGTTTGTGTAAGCACATACCTGTGTGCCAGCCACCGTTATTGGAACCAAATGGTCCTGAAATTAGTTATTAATTACATTGTCAGTGTTCATAATTATTTTCTGTGGTTGTTACCAGCCATGAAATATGTTGACTTAGACTGGAAGACCGAGCTTTTCCCATCTGTGCGGGTGTCTGTGTTGCAAACGCTGCCCACTGCATAGCAACAGCGACAGGCCAATCTCTCGGTCTTTAGATAATGCTTGTATTTTAAGGGCCTATTAACAAGACAAATGAGAAATAAGAAATAAAACGAGCTAGTCTTCTTCCCTCTATTATACGTGGTTTTAAAGGCAGTGAGGGAGCAAGTGCCTGACAGGCAGGGTCTCAGGTGTGGTGGAAATGGAAGGGCAGAGCTGGGAGAGTTCATGCAGACGCAGCACCCCCTCGCCCCCACAGCTTTCCACTGCTGCTTTTAAATACCCTGCTTTTAAATATGTGCCCTTTTTTAGGGCCAGAAGATGGGATAACCTTGTGGGAAAAAGAAGGGAAAATGTCGAGGGAGCATCTTTCCCACCCTTGGCCCTTCCTATGAGAGGACTTTGGGCATTTTAGAGGCAGTGTTTGTTTAAAGTGCAAAGCAGCCGAGAAACTGCTTGGGAGCAGCATGTCAGGGAGGATGGGAACAGCCTGAGGCTCGGAGATGTGAACTCCCACTCTTGCCTATTGGTGCCTTAGTAACTGTAACTAAATAGTACCCAGTCCGTTTTTATTAGCAGGCTTTATGTGTTTAGGGATAAATATTAAACTCTACAATTTGGTGTGAATGTCAGCTGTTGATGAAAAGCAGATCCCAGCTGGGACAGCAAGGACATTGCATCCAGGCTGTGTTTGAGGTACATGAGTGGAGCTGTGTGGGAGAGGCTGGGCTGAGTTTATTGCTGCAGGCCAGCTCAGGCTGCTGCTTCTCCGGCTTCAGCTGAAGTCATTTGATCTACTTGGGCATGTGGCTCCATTCTGCACTCAGAAATACCTCTCTTAGCATGGTGACATGAATTCCTCCCTTTCTATTCTCTCACATTAAAAGTAAAGAGGAAAAAAAAAATCCAGCTTTTATGGGCAGAGCATTTTGCTTGTGTCCCTTGTCATCAGGGAACTGCACCCACACCTCACTTTCAGCTCCTGGGTGCAGGGGATGCCTACACTTGTACAGTGGATGTACTTGCCCAGGAGGTCAAGCTTGCAAGGTCTCGCAAATGCTGTTGGAGTATTTGCCCCTTAGTTCAGGGCAGCCACCCAAGTGTCCTGGGTTAGGAGACAGGGCTTTCTCAGCTACTTCTGCATTGTCTGTGGAGAGAGCGCAGGAGATGATGACTCTGGATACTTCACAGCTGTAGGTATGCTTTTGCTTTGAAGTGTTCTCTGGAGGAGCCTTTCCTAAAGTACACGGTGTTTATGGTATAAGCAACTGTGGACTATTTGTAACAAGGAGGACCAGTTTTTCTCTGGTTCTTGTAAGATTCACACTGCAGATACAGGGAGCATTCAGCGTTGAGTGTCAGTGCAGAGCTTTGCAAAGTGGAACCAAGAAAACCAGGGAGGAGAAGGTAGCTGGCTTTTCTCCTGCCAGGTTTTGTCATCCTTGCTTTCCATTTTCACCCTGTTTTATTTAAACCCATCTCCTAACTCTTCCTTGCCCCTTCCCTTAGAAGAGGTCTGCTTGGGCTTGACCTCTAATGATGACTTGGAGTAAACTTACACCATGAAGTGGAGCATGGTGCAAAGATCACAGAGCCTGTCTTGAGGTGCCCTGGAATTGGGTGGCTGGCTGGAGAGGACATAGCTCCAAGCCCAGAGCTGAGCAGCTGGGCAAGCTTGGCACTGTGCCTAGGTTCCCCAGCCCCGAAATCAGCAGGGTTAGGAGGCTTCATGCACTGCTGACTTGGCTGCCAGTAGCTTGAAGCTCTGTGCCAGCTACCATGGCACAGTGTGGACGTACCCTTTGACTGTCCCTGGATGCTCTTCTCACACCTTTCTCACACAGATCCACAGCAATCCTTCTTTGCCCTTGCTCCAACATCATCCTTCATCTCCCCACTCTCTTTGCCTTATAGACTGAAAAAGGGAAAAGATCTTATGTTATTGGCAGTCAGGGTGGATTAAAACTGGTGTGAGGATGGTGTCTCATTAAGACTGGAGGAATGAAGATTAGTTGGATCTTTCAATTTTATTTGGCCAGACTATATTCATATTCTTCCATAAGCAGTTACTGTTGGTCACTACATACTGATATAAAGGTGTCTGTCAGTTAATCAAAAAGGATCATTTTTATGTTTCATAAACTTACCTTGACAATAAAGGTGAAGAAAAGTAACAAGGACACACATTTACTAGTAACATGTAAAATTTCTTGACTGCTGAGCCAATTTAACAATTTATACTCTTAAATACTTTTTTGAGTGACTGGCTTTAAATGCAGCTCTGCCATTAGGTTGAGACTTACACACGGAGACAAGGCTAACAAGTACCTGCAAAAGCAGAAACCGAAATGAGAGTTTATATATAAACTTCATGATTGCAACCACTAATACACTGGGGGAGCCACATACTGTTCTGCTGAAAAAAAGGGTGTAACTTACCATGCCATAACAATTTACAGTTCCCCCCAAGTGCATGTTTAAATGTTCTGCGTAAGCCACAAGATGTCAGTCTGGCTACATGAAAATTCAATCACAGTCCTGCGCACCGATTTATGGGGTATGAATTTTAACTCTGATATCACTGGTAACATAATCTCTTCATTTACCTCTACAATTTGTCCTGCACTTTTTCTTATATAGCCATAAATCTCCTTTCTCTTTGCAGTGACTCCTTCATATAGGGCAATATATATGGAAGATAAAAAATGACGTTGAGGAATGTAATTTACCTCTTTGTAAAATAGTTTTTAATATTGATGTGTCCTTGATCTTTACATTTTGGCTACTGTTTTGCTATGCTAATACTTGCAAGGACACATACTGGCAGTAGGGATTAGTTGTACTATTACAAACTGTTTCCTTGAAGCAGTTTGTGCAGTAAGAGCATTATGTATCAGACAAGTCATGGATCACTTTCTCTCCGTGTTTCCCTGTTTGATCCTCGTGGTACAGTTTAAATTTCCACATGCATTCCCTAAGACCTTTGATCCGGCAATTAAATGTATATTTTTTTGTCATTAGTATCTGGGGAACTACAAGTGCTCAGGTCAGGGTGCCCAACCTCATCCGCTATGAGGCTGGATCCCAGTTTTGGAATCCTTCTCACCAATTTCCTCAATGTGATGGTTTTGCTGGCACCATGCCTGTGTAAGTTATGCCTTTAGCTCAACCCCTGCCTCCTAAGAGAATCCTGAGTGTAGTACTTACTATTTTGATTTGACCAGGCACTGGAAGAAGCATTTGGCTCTTAATATAAAGCTGACCAAGTTGCTATTCCCTGTCTGCATCACAAGGGCTGTAGCTACAAGTGTTCAGAAGGCAGGATCTGGCCTATGGGCTGCTAGTGAGACAGTGCAAATTCTTTCAGAATATGACAATCACCCTGAATAAATTTCTCGAGATACGGATCTTTTCAGGCTCATTCTTTATTTCAGATTGAAGCCTACCAAATCCTCAAATTATTATACCAGCAATACTGAAACAATTTGCTGTAGAGCAGGGGGTTAGCGCCAGAAGTGTGAATTCCCAAGGCAGAGGCAGGGCCAGGAGCTTGATGTGCAGCAGCTGAAGAAAGGCATCTGTGCAGGACAGCAGCTCACGGCTCCTTACTCTGCTGGCTTCTGAACACAGTGAGAGCTGCGAGCTGCTGCCTTACATGGAGGTGAGATACCGCTGATAATACGTGGCATTTCACCTCTCTGACAGCCAGTATCCCCACTGAGCTCCCAGCAGCATGCTTAATCTCTAGTTTGGAAAGGGTGTTCTGCTCAGACAGCCCTGTCCCCGCCAGCTCGGTATTCCCAGTGCTGCTGGGGAATCCTGTGCTCAGGGCCTCACGCTCCCTCAAGAGCACAAGTTTTGCAGCATGCACGTACGCCGTGATCGATACCCACTGACTGATGTGTCACCTCCTAGCCACACGATGTGCAAACCCAATGTCAAGGTGCCTGTTAGTCACTCAGGGTCTAGCAGGTCTGACCTGCGCTGGAGTTATACCAGGTCTTAGAGGGGTTATGGTAAATACTGCAGTTGAAGTGCTCCCTTCAAGGCAGACTTGATGTTCTGAGGTGCCTTATTTGCTCTTTGACAATCAGTGGATATTCTCAGTTTATCTTATGACTATAAAACAATCAGTTCTTTCCAAACCACTTTTTCATGCCTCTTTTCCCTTCTTAATCCAGGACCTTTTTCTTTGTCTGAGAAAAGATCCTTATGATTACCCTGTAGCATTCCTGGTCTAGCAGTGACTCTGTCTCCGCAAATATTGTGCTAATTCTCTGCTTTACAATCATTAACAAAGGTAAATTCATTCCAAAAAGGCTGAAGGGATCGGTCATATGAACTGGTTACCACAGCTTGCTAAATTACTGGGTGTCAAAGGGGACAGGGAGCATGACTGCAAGGTAGGGCCTGGAGCACACCTGAGGTAAACTCATTGTTTCTTTACCTTGCTGCTTTACCTCTCAGACCGGGGGTAATCATGGAGGATCATGGTCAGCTGTGGTTGCAAACCACTGGTGCATGGTAGCTTGCTAAACCACCATGCCTTGTTACATTCGGCTACGTGCCAGCACCCCAATGGGTAACAGCCCGGTGCTGGTTTAGCTGATATGCTTCTGTAATCTGGAATAGAGAACATAGTATAGCATGTTTTTAGAGTCCAGGCAGCTTTTGCGTACAAGAAAAGATGTTTATATTTCTCTGGTGATTGATGTTAGGGAATGTATTCTATTAAAACTCAACTTTAATGCTATAACTATAATTTCACAATTTAAAAACAATTCCCATAAGTAGCTAAGACATCCTGTCAACTTCCAGAACACTTATTTATCAGCATATTGCAAACTTTTTGGGTTAATAAATATGATGCACTTTGGTTCTGACATTTAGCTTCAGTTAGCAAAGACAACAGAGAAGTGAGATAAAAAAGAAAATAAAAAATAAGCTGGAAATAGAACAAAAATAACTTTGAAAAAGAGGAATACTTTGATTATTTTAATATGATAATATTTGTAGAAAAGACCATCTGCCACTGAACACTCCTAATGTTTACAGGGACCACACTGTTGCTAAGGTCATCGTGAGCCTGCTGGTTTAGGAATCTGTTTCAGGAGGCTGCAGATGGCAGTACAGGACTGCAGATGGCTGGATGTTAAATTCAGCAGTTGCTCAGTTTTGATCCAGTTTTGTAGCTGTTGTTCATTCTTTGTTATTTATGATGAAACTTTGTGCCGTAAATTAAAGCTGGCTGCTGCTGTATGCTCATTCCGTTGACTGGATTGCAGGTGATTTTCCCTCACATGACAGTCCTCCTTCTAAGCCTAGGTCAGCGAGTGTAACAAATAACAGCTGAAAAGAGTGATATACTTTAGTAGCAGATGTAAAAAGGAATTTACACTTTTTAGTTAGCCCTTTGTGATACCACTGATCCAAACATCCATGTTTCTGACGATTTTCTCTCGTTCTGTTTGAGGCTAATGTAGCATTGCTTTAACAGAGCATCTTGGGAGACTTTGAAGAGAGGGCAGGTATGTGCCCAGGCTGTGTCAGACCTCTAGGTTTCCTCCTAAAAACTGTCTGAGATGTGGCTTAGCTGTTTGGAAGCTAAATAACTTCTTACCAGAATGGCTGAAAACAAACCTAGGCCCTGATCTTGCAGACATGTGTTTTAATAGTCTGACTTCAGACAGTGTGTAGGATTAGTCACATGCAGAAAGTATTTATGGAACTGATACCTATGACGAAATATAAAAAACAGAAGGCCCTACTTCCAAATAATAAAATAAGATGCATAACATTTTTGCTGCATAGAATAAATTAATTACAGAGTTATAGTCAGTTTGGGATTTAAGAGACCTGGATTTGAATTCCAGTTCTTTCACAGACTCCCTTCTGTGACCTTTGAGCAGGGCAGTTCGCTTGAGCTGTAACAGAAAGCAAGG
This sequence comes from Falco naumanni, assembly GCF_017639655.2. Classification (NCBI taxonomy): domain Eukaryota; kingdom Metazoa; phylum Chordata; class Aves; order Falconiformes; family Falconidae; genus Falco; species Falco naumanni. The sequence continues at coordinate 102,403,537 of NC_054055.1, forward strand.
CTCTTGGAGAGAGGCCGCAGGAACTGCCAAAGTCTTGGAATACTTATTATTTGTTTCTTATGAGACTGGCAACAAGAGATAAATTTGCTTTCTGTCCAAGCATCTGTGTGTGTGACTTCTGACGTTTTGCCACTGCAAGCAGGGAAAGAGAGCATAGCTGCCATGTTTGACATAAAAGCGTAAGAAGCTACAAGGGAGAATCCATGCACCCTATAAAAGGTTTTGTGCATGTGGGTGTGCGTGTCCCCCTCAGCCAGCGCAGTTACATCATGAGTGCCGGGTGCTCTCCGTTTCCCGAGGTGCTTACTGCCTGTGCTTAGGAAGACCAGCAAGGCAGCGTGCCGAGCCAAGTGTTTGGCTGTGCCTCCACCTACAAGAAACCACACAGTTTGTGACTGTAAATGGTGCTCAGAGAAGCCTCACTTTTGCTGGGCTGGAAGATTTTTGTGAAGTGAGAGCCAGCATTGTGTGGTTTGGAAGAGGCTCTTCGGAGATTAGCAGCAGATCAGTAGATTTCTCCACTGCCTCTTAGTGTTACGAGCAGAAGGAGGGACATCAGCCCAGGGTTTAGGAGAGCCAAGATTACGTCCCGTGCTTTTCCACATTCTCCTCTGTGACCCTAGGGCACAGGACTGGAGCCTAAGCAAAGCTCCAAGTGCCAGGGCATCCCAGGAGGAAGGCAGGGGAAAAAGAGAAAGCCCTCGGTGGGCCGAGTTTGCTGCATGTTTTGCAGTGGCAGCTTCACCCACAGACCTCAAAGGTGTTTCTAGGTAGGCCTCTGCTGAGGGGCAGCAGGCAAGGTGGAGGCTGGCCAGGCTTTACTCGCCTGCTTGGAGGATGGTCTCTGCTATTTCAGTCTGGAGCCGGTGCTGGGGATAGTTGTGCTGAGTGAGCCATGTCCCTCCCAATAGCCATGTCCCTCCCAATAGCCATGTGTCCCCACGCAGTCCCTTGTGCCCTCCATCAGTGATTACTGTCACCTCCGCCCTGCCAGGATAACTGCTCTCTGAATGGAGTTCTTTGATTTCCAGTGCTGTAAACAGCAAATCTTTGCTAGCACTTACTGTTTTCCACAAACCGCTTGAGGCGGAGGTTGCACATGCGGTTATTCTGGCAGACCTGGGTGGGTGTCAGCCTTTGGCAAGGGGAGGAGGAGAGCAGTGGGAAACAGGAGGATGGGTACAGCTAGGGTGGGAGGTGTGGAAAAAGCCTAAGCTAGCTTGTCATAAGCTGGAGGCACCTAACAACCATTTGTGTTGGGGTCTCTGTGGGTCCAGGCCTTAATTTCTTCATGCCTCAGCTTCCAGTCCATGAAGTGGAGATGAAGGAGTCTCCCCGCCTCAGCCAGGGAGGGGCTGGCTGGCATTACTGAGAGAGTCAAATGGCACATGCATGTATAATCTTAATACATCTGAAAACAGGTTGAAATGCGTGTCTGTTTGGTTATTTTAATCTAATTCAGAAGCCAAGTTAAGTTACACTTGGCGCTGGGATAGCACTGGAAAGCCTGTGCGGTGGGTAGATCATGGGTGTGCCTTTCAACTCACCCTGATCCATATGTGAGATAACAGAGAAGCAAAATGTTTGGGTAGGCATGGTAAAAATGCAAATATCGACACCGACTACCACATATGGAAAAAACACCTGCTTGTGAAAAGATCCAAATGTCAAGGCTGTGAGTGCGAAGTCATCTGTTTATCCACAGAGCAGGTCCTGCAGTTGAACAAGCTTCTCACATTTCCCCATCACTGTGCCATCACTTTGTCCTTCAGGGACCACCAGTGAGTGATGCCTAATCGCTGCCTGGCATGTGGCCACTAATTCAGGGCACACACATTTCTAAACAGCTATTAGATGGCTTTGGGTTACTGCTGGCCATACCTGGACTCAGACCAGTGACTGGGAGGGTTAAAAAGATCACGTTTTCCTTACCATTATTCAGGCAACTCCATCTCTCAGTACTGTAATTTTAAAAGCTGGAAAAAGAAGCAAATGAGCTTTGAATCTTTGCACAGTATCAGCTTTCCATTGTAGGGAAAGGACTTCTTAATTACACCTGTACAGCGGTGTGCTGTCTTCAGGCTTTCACAGATTGGAAAACACATGTACAGCTATGCTTACAGACATACACAAGATAAACAGGTGTGGGTTTGTTTGTTTGGATTTTTTTTCTCTTCTTTAAGAATCAGCTCATGAAAACGTGGTTGGCAAGGTATAGGTGGGAGAGAGTTTATGGTAAAAGGATACAGATGGCATTGGGAAAATGATCTTATACGTAAACTATATAGAACATGAAAGAAATACACAGGTAAGGTAGAAGCAGGTTGTCCAAGTGATAAAGCATACCAAGGAAAACATTCATCTGGACTGATAACGAGCTTCAGAGGCCTTTGATTATTTTGAACACTGCCAAAAGTCATTGTAATTATCAACTGAAACTGGGAAGAAGCTATAAAACGTGCTCCGTTCATTTGCTGAAGCGTCTTCTCTTCCCTCTGCCTATACAGTTTGAACAAAACACTTTTGTAGTTCTACCCATCTCTTGGAAAATCTGGAACATTCAAAGCTACACTTCATTAGAACAGCTCACCTAATCTCTGGAAGGGCATGTGCATAAGTGTCTTGCGTGTGCTTCTGGTTTCCTGTCCACTTTTCCCAAAACACTTTTTCTTTCTCGTGCCAGAAAGCTGCTTCATTTTCTATCAGAAATGTCACCATAAACTTTTTTTGAGTCTTTGATAGCTATTAATGACTGTGCTTCTTCCTTCTCGATATGATACTACAGCAGCTTTAAAAGACAGTACCTCATTCAGCTGATATTTTGAATAAGCTGGACTGATTTAACAGATTTTAGAAAAAAAGGAATAAAGTAACTGACCTGCTTGACCTGTGATGACTATTCCCACCACCTAAAGCTGATGGAGTCTGGTAGCTGATGGGAGGAAGCAGGCAGAATTTGCTGGGAATTTGTGTTAGAATTGTTCTGTTCAGTCATGACATTCAGACACTGTAATTCAAAGAACAAAAACCTGTTAAATTAACAACAGTCTGCTCATACCTTGATGTCTCCACTACCAACGCTGTCGTTACTCTGTACACTCAGTTAGAAATAGTGAAATGGCTTTGCAGTGGCGATAACTTTATTAAACTTGTATCCTAAATCACTTTTAAATGAGTACAAATGGTTATGCTTTTATTTTGGAATACTCTGAAACATTTATAATTATTAAAATATGATCAGAAGCAATTCACAAGATTATAATGCTTGATCTGAGCCTTGTCAGAAAGATTGTAAAGGTCTCAAATATCAGAGTATTTTATGACTCTTATAACTTTTTAGAGTCATATCACCATCTGATGCAAATCAAGACACCTCTGTTGGGTTGCTTGTACTTTTCCATTGAGAATTTAATTATAATATAGTATAATTTCCCGTTGTTGAACACTTTTCTGTGAGTTCCAGTTGCAGAACAACAGTATATTCACTCCCACAGTCATGCAACATTTCACAATCTTAATTTCCTTTTTAAAGACTGGAGCTATCCTGCTAAAAGTATTAAAGACATTCTTAGACAATTAAAACCAACAACAATAACTGCTGCAAGTACATAATTATGTTACTCTGGAAAAAGATCTGCTGCTTGTACAACTTAACTAACACAAATAACCCAATAACAGCTGCCATCCTCTGGCTCAGTTCTTAACAAATTTAGTTCTGCTTTCCATTTGCCCTTCTTCAGCCACTACACTGCTCACTGAAGTCACATGCATGTTTGTAGCGCTTAGTACTAGGCACAGAGAGGCACAAGCTGCTTTTTGGCAAATGTGTAAGGCTATATAGTATGTGTGAGTGATAAGCATGCACTTATGGGTGAATAAGTGAAGTATGTAATACTACATGCTTTAGATTTGAATTCCCTAGCTGCTGTGAGATATTGTACATCTGAATCATAATGCAAAATACTTTATTACTTTTGTTCAGAGGGTGTTTTTCAGTTGGGAGAACAATAAACTTAATTTCATAATGACACAGGAACAGTGGATTAAAAATATCCAGTGTTAACCAAGCTCTCTCTTACTGCAAACTGATATGTGATCCACTTTTTTTACTAAATTTTGTGCAAAGTTTTAAACAGATTTTGTAGTTACCAGTAAAAAATAGGATCTTCAAGAACAAATTCCATCTGAAGCTGTAAATGAAAAAACCTGCCTGAGAACTTTACGAAGAGAAACCATGTGGAAATGGCAAAGAGAACTCAGGGCCCTTAAAAAGTAACACTGTGAAACGTCACAGGTAGTGACCACTTGCCTGTGACCCCTTCTAAATCCATTTTTGAATGCACTGTCACTTGTGGCATCATCTCTAGGTATTGGCATCCTTCAAAATCAGCACGCTATGTGAGCCACCATCTCTTGTAGGGCTACATTGTTGTATTCCTGTGCTGGAATGGCAAGCAGGCAAGGGGAAGGAGAAAGCAGGGACATGCCATGCTCCCATGATACGTGGCTGAAGACTGATGGTTCTGGGAGGAGGGCTTGGGGGGGGTCGTAGTTTCTGTTCTGTTGGCAATGACTGTGTATCTGTGACACGGAATGAATGCTGCTGCATCTGTGTATTGTCTGCGTTGAAGCCTCTGATGCCTTGAACTCTCTCATATAATACTTCTCCATGGGACATTTGAGGGAGGGGTAGAGCATCTGAGAGAAATCCATGTAGCCTTTACAGTGGAGACAGCATTGTTTTCTGTACAGGTGTCGGAGACACCAATTATAAATAGAAGTATGGGAACAGCTGCTCTTGGGCCAGTTCTTTTGGTCAGTGGTCAAGAATGGATGCATAAGGAGAAAGAGAACAGGGAAGCATGCAGCACTACTTTCTAAAATACTCTCCATCCTCCTCCCCTGACTAAACAACTCTTTTTTTCATGTTACTGTTTTTACGCACGTCCAAATCCATTCCCATTCAGACCCTCCTTCCTGTGCCAACCCAGAGTCAAAGGGAAGGGTTTCTGCAGGTGGCCATTGTTTCTTGCACTTGGGGAAAGAGGAATAAAGATATGCATAATATTTTTCAGTGAGACAATTTTGGGGATAAAAAATGGCTTTGCTTTGGAAATACAAATGTTTTTATTTCTTTATTGCTTTCCAAACTCGCTTTTTTTTTCTTTTTCTTTTTTTTTTTTTTTTTTCTGAAAAGGTCCAGACTCACCATATTTAAAAACACTCTGATCCAAATAAACCTGAAACCAGAACTAGAATTTTTCATGACAAATATTTTTGGCTAATTTTTGCCGGTTCTTGTGGCGTTTTCTCTGTGTGTCTTTCTGATCTTCTGAAAGTGCAGGCACATGTCCCCAGGCTCAGGGCTCCCATACCTGTTGCGGTGTGGTGCTTCTCAGTGTGCTTACATCTCTGTATGTGCAGGCTGCGTGCATCTTGTGTAAGACTGAATCCCAGGTGGTTCTGGAGAAGACAGTTGTCTTCAGCCCCCTGGCCCCACTTCTATAGGTGTCTGCATCATAGCCCCATGTCTTAAACCTCTTACCTGGGTCACCATTTGTTTCCTAGAGAAACCTGTGGCTGTCGGCTGAACCCAGCAGGAACATGTAATTTCAAATCACTCCTTTGGGTGCAGGTGCAGGCAGTGACTCTCAGGGAAACACTGGGTCCCCAAGTCCTGTAAGCTTTAAGCTATTCCTTTAGCAAAGTTGTAAGACATAACAGATCTGTTTGAGGAGCATAGTATTACTTAAAACTGCGGTTTTCATGAAAAAACACTCAAGATTTAATCTGATAAGGTAAAAAGAGATCCTGATAAACCTGAGAGATTTTGGGGTTAAGGAATTAGGTGACACCTGATCTTTAAATGTATTGCCACAAAAATTCTTAAGAAAAGCAGCTCTTGTTAGCCAAGCACAGCAGATGAACAACAAATACAAAAAAGAAAAAAACCCCCAGCAACCTGCATCTGGTTTAAATACAGCCAAATAGTGTAATGGTCAGAATAAATTAGCAAGCAAAAAGGAAAACCTTATGTTGCCTAAAAGATGATAAAATAGATTTGGTGGTATTCATTACTTGCTTTTGGAGCTGCATGACCAGTGTGTTAATGCATCACGCCTTTTCTATATTTCCTAGGCAGCAGTTTGCTTTGTTGAATTGCCCTTTCATGTTGGGCATGTTCCTGTTCTCATTTAATGTTAAGCTCAAATAAATGAATAAAAGGCAAAAGATGCAATATAAGTAGAAGAGCTAGGGATTGCACTTCATGCGAGCTGATTCAGCGCTAAGAGCTGCACAGTTATTTTTATCTGGAAGTGCTCCCGAGCTAGCAAGGCTTGTGGAGGGACTTCTCAGCTGTGTTGCCTGGCTCATATCAGACATAGTGCAGGATTTCTGTGCTATCACACCCTGTTGTGCAGTGTGGACACGTTCATCTGCACCTCTTGGCATGTTCTTCAACATGGGCTAAGCCACATCAGTCTTCAGAGCTGAAGGAGCAGAATGGGAGCCACTGACCACTGCTGACACAAGCCCAGGCCCGTCCCAGCTAACCCAGGCGGCACACGCAGCTATTTCTCCCTCCCTGAACAGCTGAGGATGGTGATCTGGTTAGATCTCAGGAGCTCAGTTTTGGAAGGATCTGAGTAAATCATGTGCATAGCAATTAATGTTCTTATTTATCAGCTCCTCCCTCCACTTCCCACAGCACACCGAGTGGTTTGGGAGGTGTTGAGAGATGTTGGGGTCTGGCTCTGGGGGGTGAGGACATGTGCTGCTCCTGCAAGGTAGAAACGGCCAGATCCTGGAAGCACAACCCACAGGGCTGTGATCCCTTGGCAGGACCATGCCCCTTTTGATGATTAGGGAAATCCTGGTAAAATGCAGAGCAGAGCGTTTCCTTTACACTGTCCTTTCTGTTGGCTTCTTGTCCACAGCAGCATGTGGAGACCCAGCCTCAGGGGAACACAGACGGGCAAGCTGATGCCAGACGTGCCAGTGTTTACTCGCTCGGGGACTTAGGGGCACAAAAGCCAGGTGGCTGGAACAGCTCTGCGCAAGTCAGCAGAGGGTCCTTTGGCTTGCCAGAGTAATGCACTGTGGACAACAGAGCAGCTGTAAGGAATGGAGAAAATTGCTTGGCACAGGGAAAGAAAAGTATTATTTGTGACATAGGTCCTTCTCTCGTGCCTTCTATGGGCCCATTCCGAGGTTGCTCTTTTTAAAGGGCAGGATTGTAGTTTGCTGTGAATGAAGTTGCATGCAGTAATGAACCTCCTGAGGCTATTTTTCTTTTAAATGCATGGATTGTAGGTAAGTAATTTAAAATTCTTACCGTGGGATGTGGAGATCATTAACAAGCCAGTTAAGTAAAGCAAAGTTCCCTCATTTCTGAAATGCCCAATTCAGTATGACTGTGATTGCTGAACGCACAAGCTTGGTAGGGTCCTGGCTTAGGAGTGTATTCAATACTTCATTTGCAGTTGATTCAGTGTTTTAGCACAGTGCGAGTAGGCTTGGTGTGGTTTTTTTGTAAATTTTATATAGCACTTTTTCACATAAATGGCCAGAAAAAAGTGCTTCTGATAAGAAAGCAAGCATGATACACTCAATGATGCTGACTTTCAGCTCTTCTGGTTAAAAAAAAAAAAAAAAAAAAGACATTTGCTGACATCTCGTATTGCCATATGACTGTTTTCAATTTTTTCCATGACTTTTTTCCTGGACCACGTTTGTTTTTAAGTGATGTATTTCCTAGCCAGGAATTTTAGCTGTGCTCTCCATCCAGTCAAGCGGTGCATTGTGAGATTCCGTCAGAGCGGCTTGAGCTCTCAGAGAGCTTCTTGGCCGGTGTGCAGGTCAGGCACATATGGAGAAGATATCAGCTGGAGAGATTGCACAGGCCCTCAAAATTTTTTTTTCACTTGAGACCTGTTTGAAAACTCCTGTCAATTTTGGTTTTAAATGTATTTATGGAAATGGTCTAAATCCTCGACATTTTGATTCAGTTTGCTTTCCGAGACCGCAGCAGATCATTTACTGGTTAGTTACACTCTTTCAAATTGAGAAACCCATAAAGAGTCAGTACGGCATGGAAATCTAATTATTAGTTGCTTACAACTTCCAAGGGTGAAACCTTGCTCTCAGGTCCTTACTACATACTGCTGATTTTAATAATAATTTATGTGGGTGTGTGGTTTTATTTGTCAAGAACCCGTGTTGCCTGATTTGGACAGTTTTATCTGGGGACTGAGGCAGTCAAGTGATTCTTTGAGTCAAGAAGGTCTGAAGGAACTCCCGTCTTGCATCAGCACCCTGCCGCTCATTAGGACTGGGCACCCAAGACATGAAAGCAGTAGAATTGGCCTGTTGGTGGATGTTTTTGATCAGCGTTTCAATCACTCCCCTAGGTTGGAAGGGCACCTTCTGGAACATGGTAGCATTGCACATGGGCGCAGCAGTGATTTGCATTGTGGCACCCAGGCAGACAAAGGAAATGGTGCATTTTTTGGTGCTGGTGGTCACTCTCTTTAACTCAGTGTTCAGCCCCTGTCGAGATGAGGTTTAGATTCCTATTGGGTGAAAGCCGTCACACCATGCGTTTAATAATATAGCTTTGGGATATACTCTGATATCAGCGGGAAATATGCCAGCAAAACATCTATGTAACTGGCTGTCAGCAAACAGTTAACACAAGGTTATAGAGAAGAGGCGGCCTTTGGCCAGCCTCCATTTACTTTCACACTTTACTACCAGTTGCTGAATAAATCCAAGGTGGACAGTAATGAATCTGAGCAGGAAAATTCTTCAAAACAACTGATTTTCTGGGTGTGCAGGAGAAAATGGCTAAGATACTGTTTTGTCTAAGGAGTCAACATGTTTTTGTAAAGAGTTCTCACAGGTTGGATCCAGCATCATTGAATTAGGAGGTATCTTGCAGTTTGAATTTAAACTAACCAGAATCAAGCTAAGTGGAACAATTACTGAGTGTTCTGATAAAAAAAATATAAATTTGATCTTCTTCCTAATAAAGCTTTATTATCCCAGCCAGCAAATATTTTTTTAACCATGAAAAGAAAGTATCCCCTTGCAAAATAATAATTTCCTAAACATGGTAGATGATGGTGTTAGCACAGATATTAAGTAGGAGGCTGGAGTTCTCTTTCACGCTATCTGAAAACACTCAAGTAGACTTTTACATTGGACCAGGGAGAATTTAAGAGACAATGTAAGAAGGTTGTTAAACTTGCTATGTATTTTACATCCACTTGGGGAACACTTTAATTCCAGTCCTAAGATGCTGAAAACACTACACTCAGCAGTATAGCTATTACCCGTTCCTTGTATTAAAAAAATCAGCTTCAGTATTAGTTTATCAGTGGAACAAGATGTATAAAGATTTATGGGTGAAATTCCTCCCTTGCAAGGAGCCAGAGCTAGCTCTGGGCACTACTTAAATATTGCTTTACCTCTGGATTTGCAAAATCCAGTGATTTTAAATGGTGACTAGGCTTCTGACTGACCTTCTCCATATGGGAGACTTTCATGGTGGGTGAGGAAAAAGGACATCTGTCTTTGAAATTGGTTTCCAACTTAGTGCATACAAATCTAATCACCAGAAAGAAGGTTTAATCAAGAGAGAATTAAAACCAAGAAGAAATTGCCCAATCAAAAAATTTAAAACCTGTGATTGCCAACTGTTCAGGAGATAAGGAATCAGGATTTCTGCTTTACTTTTACTCTAGACTCAGAGTCATTTACTGCCTGGAGATGGAAATATGCACCTATTATTATTTAAAATTAAGTGAATACCTGTTGATAGTAAGAATTATAAAAGCATGCTTAGATCTTACTGAGACTTCAGAAGCACCTTAAATGCACCTAATATACAGACAGTCCTTTCTGATCAATGACATGGTTTCTGTCTCTGGAGCTAGCTGATTAAAAAACATGATAAAGATAGAGAAAAGTGATAGAAGACTTCAGCAAAGTGATCAAGCAAATAATGCGTATACCTCTTATGTACAAATATATTTGTATACATAATCCTTATTTTAGCCTTTACAGCTGAACTCTATTTTCTGTTGAGAACAGATTTAAAATCTTCAGTTATTGTGATCAATAAATGTAATTGTGGAGTGACATGCTTCCCCAAATGAATAGAGAAACTGCATGAGAGCCTGGCTTTACATTTTTAATAATACATAAATATTATTTCTAACTTACTGCTGTTCTGTCATGCATGCCAACACACGTACCTTCACACTGCTGTGCTGCCTCATGGCCCAGTACCTCACTGACCAGGGTCGGTCAAAAAGGAAGATTGCCCCAAATGTAAGATGGAATAACAGCAATAATTTCTAACATAATGCACAGTAGAATCAGCAACTTAGCCAGCTAATCAATTTTATAAGTGAGGCAAACAACAATTTTAAGAACGTATTTGAAGAGTAATACTGAAAGAGTTCCTCAAGTCTTTTCACACATTTTCAGCTTTGAAGGTGTATACTCCTCCCAAGCATGAATGAAAGCATGAAACACCACCTCAAAACAATTTTTTGTTTTGTTTCAGCTCTTCTGGTTCTTTCATTTGTGACTTGTGTCTGTCCACATTCTTCAGGTACGTGGGTGAGTTTCTTGGCTTTACGTTAAATAAATTTGAGTTTTTGAAGAAAAATCTGCAGTGAGATGTAAAGAGGAGTCTTTTTTCTACTGCAGGATATAAGTAACTTCTCTTCAAGTAAATGGGAGTTATTTATGTGCAAAGACTTGGGGAGGTTTTCATAAGTAATAAATGCAATTAGACACTATTATAGAGAATTCATGAACAAAAATTACAGGGTGCTATTCAATATATGCAGGGAGTTCAATTTATTATAATTAATATTTTTAACTACATTTTGAAAGCACCTCTGGAAATGCTATTTCTGAAGTGAAATGCAATTATAGGTACAGAGTGCGAGAAATTAATGTTTATATTCCTATGTATTGAGGAAAAACACAATTTGAAAGAGCTTTTTTATTAGACAAGCCAGGACTGAAAATGAAGGGGAGGATTGCACAATGCACAACTGCTAACGATGGTTGAGAGATGAGATCACCAGAGCAGCTAGGAGTTAAAACATGTGGTTTGAATTAGGGGTACGGGCTTTCTAGGTGCTCGATGTATTTGATAGAAGATGTCTCAAAAGCATATGTGAACAGCTCCAAAGAGAGCAACACCTTCAGAAATATTAGACTTCACTGTTCTGTAGCCATAATTTCCTTTCTTTTTTCCTCCTTCTGTAGTATATCAATGTGGAAATCAAAGAACTGTATTTCTGAGGGAATATTGTTCCCATCATCAGAAAAATTAAAAGCTTTAGGTGTTAGGGACAGCATGAGAATGTGAGCTGGATTTTAGTGCACTGCAAGAGGTGATTAGGAGACTTTGTTTCTTTAAGGAGGCAGTTATTGAAAACTAAACAGGTGAGTTTTGAAACACAGTGGTTTAGATATTTAGATATTTAAGCATACGGGATTGTCAGACAATCGAGCCTCTGAAAGAGGATAGGAAAAGCAGTGTATCCACTCATATGTTTAAAAGTATAGTATCATTCTATGGCTGTTTAAATCATGTTTTTGTAACTGCACACCTACTAGAACAAGTACCATTTATAATATCGTTAGTTTTTAGTCCTCTATATGTTTATAGTCAGAAATACACAGCAAGGAGATTTCTTTGAATGCCAAGAAGGGTAGTTTTACCAGTTGTAAAATAATACAAAAGGACAAAATACTGTTCTTCTTTGACTGCATTCAGTAATCTGTTTGGACCAGCAAAATATACATTAATGCCTGTGTGAGCTTAAAAGTCTAAATGTAACCAATTTACCTGCTGCTAAGAGGAACCCTATTTAGTATAAACCCGGTGATTATTCTGACCTTCAGTCCTGACAACTGAGTGTTGTGGGGAACCATGCTGGTCGTGCCAGACCTTGTGTATTCAGTGGGACACTTTTGTTGAACCTGCCTAGCTGTTCGGTGTGGTGCCTGATTATTCATCGGCACCATGCTCAGGGGTCTGGAAAAGCTTGTTACCCTGGGTGCAGTGTTGCAGGAAGGCATCAGTATGGGGTTGCACTGTGCCACGTCTGTGCTGAGAAGCCTTCCTGGACCTGGAAAGCACTAGGGATACAGTACAAACGTGAACAAGGTCTGCAAGATCCACTCTGGATCTCAAAGCTAATATTTTCATTGTCTGAGATATCTTTGGCCCCTGTTTACATTGCGTAATGGAGTATAATGTCAGGATTGCATAAACTCAAATGTTTTCCTTGGAATTGGTGAGGATTTCATGAAGCCTATGGGTTTGGTTTAAATATACATATATCTCTTAGGCATGTGTTACTGCAGAGAAATTCAGCCCTTAGTGTCTGAGCTCTTCTGCTTTGCAGCCGATGAGAAATTCCAGTCAGCCAAGTGTTTGTTAATGGTAGCACAACACCTGATGTCAGTTGGGGTTTAGGTTATGCTGTTGAGATGCTCACTAACTGGCCACATTTGAGCTCTTTCTACTTCTGTTGATGCTGATAACACAACTTCAATCAATTTCAATGAAGCCAAGGTGTGCCCATGCCAGTCTGCTCTTACCTTATATGCTTAGACTGAATAAAACCCCTGATTCCCATCATAAGATCATGAGAAGGAGCACTATAATTGTAGCTCTAGCAGTGTTTCCACAAATTATACCACTGTCCTTTCTTCTGTCATGTTACAAAAATATCTTTGTCTCATTCAGTGTTGCTTTCTATGGTATAAGATCTTACAGAAATCATTATAGAACAGACTTATTGTTTGGCTTAATAAATCTCTACTGAGAAGCTGTTAACATTGCTTGAAAAATACAATGCATTTATTTATTCATTTATTTTTGCAGAATAAGAAAACCATCCCTTAACTATCTAGAAGTCTATGAAATGGTTTCAAGAAGAAGCAAAACCAGCTTCCCTAGTTGAAACAACTGTAATATACTAGGGCATCTTTGGCTGTGATAAAACATCTGGTTCTTCTAGGGAATATTTTGACAGCTTTAACAGTAAGCTGATTTTTGTTTTCAGTAACATTGCTGTTATGACATCTCCAAACTAAAATAAAGTATAGCTGGACATTAGGTACACAGAAGAGGTATAGGGGATGCCTACCAGACCCGGTGCATCCAGGTCCTTTGGAAGGGAGAGTACTAAACCAACAAGTGATGTTTCCCAGTGTCTTGATCAGGTCAGTGGCGCAGTAAGTCTTGAACTGCTGATTATTTTTGCTAAGAAAAAGTTGCTTAATAGGTTATGCTGTCCTGTCATGGAAGGAAAGCCTTCTCTTAGATGAGAAACTAGTGGAACATCTGAATCTTTGTATGATACAGTGGAGCAGAAACATGATTACTGGATTTTGCTCTCCCAGGTATGTATCTTAACTGGAGTTGGTCAGAAGCGTCTTTTTGCTAAACCATTTGCTAAACCTCTGTGTGCTTTATTTAGGAAAGGGATTTAATTTTTCTTTTCAGTGTTGCCCAGTGATAGTACCAGAGGCAATGGGCACAAACTGAAACAAAGGAGCTCTGGCTGAACATCACCAAGCACTGGCACAAGTTGCCCAGAAAGGTTGTGGAATATCCATTCCCAGAGGTATTCACAAGCTGTCTGGGAATGGTTCTGGGCAACTGGCTCAGGTGGCCCGGCTTGAGCAGGGGGATGGGACCATATGGCCTCCAGAGGTGCCTTCCAACCTCAGCCATGCTGTGATTCTGAAATTCTCCATTTCTTTCTTGTTGCTGTGGTGGACTCACAGACTATTTGTTTGTGATGTTTGGATAGCATCAGCTGTAGGCATTTTGAGTGATCTAGTGTAAAAGAGTCAACACTGTCCTTGGGGTTTGCCACCCATTTAATGCTTTTGCTATCTGTTTTAGACCATAATTCCTTTAGGTTGTACTCTCTTCATTTGCCTTGTTCAGTGTCAGAAACTCTGTTAAAGTATACATCAAATAAAGACTTGGTAAAAGAATACCCAGGGAAAGCAGCAATGAGTGTCCAATGGTCAGTGACTGTGCATGCACATGTGTGTAAGAAGGAAGTCTCTCTAACAGACCCTCTGTATTGGAAATCTCTATAGTGGAAAGGCAGAAATGGGTGGAAAAGAGGAACTTGGGAGTGGAGTGGAGCTGGTTCAGTTCACAAACTGCGCTGTCTTTAACTGCTTGCTGGGGAGATTGTTTATAGATTCTGATGCCACTTATTTAATGTAGCACAAAAATATTGTTATCTCAGGACTGTTCAGTGCATGATGGAAATAGAAGTACTCTGCATACCTCAGTGGAATAATCTTGCTTGGTTCTCAAGCAATAATGCTGTGTGCTCTGAAGGGGTGCTCAAATTCTAAGTAAAACCTACCTTGTTTAGATGCAAAATATCCTTTACATCAGCACTAAAACAAGCCAAAGAAGCATATCGCCCTCTCCCAAAGTCTTCAACTGTTGCCCGATGTATTTAAAGAACTGTCTTGGAAAAATTAAACTTAATTTTTGTTTTCATAATTGAGTTCACACCATCTGTGGTTCACATCTCCCTTTATTGGCTAAGGCAAATAGCACAACATATAGATGAATAGCAAGCCACACAATTCAGAAGAAATAATATATATTTTTGTTTTCTCATAGACAGAGTAGAAATTTCAAGTAAGGGTTCTGGGACAACTGAAAACAGTAAGATGCTACACAGTGACAGCAAAGAGTAGAATTGCTGGAAAAATCAACTACAGCAACAGCTTGCAATGGTGCATGCTGAAATGTCTGTGAGCCATGCCTGAGTAGGCATATGATATCTTTGCTGCCAATGTCATATTTCTCATTTTAGGGGTTACATACCATTTTGGGAGTGACAAATCCACAGACTGCAGCTCTAATAGAAACAATTTGCATTAAGGTGTCACTGAATTTTCACAATGTAATTGTTCAGTTGGTTTGAAGAGACATAAGGAATCATGAGAAGAAAAGTAGAAAGAGAGAGCAAGAAAGAGAAAAAGACAAAAAAAAAAAGGGGAGGAAGGAAAGAAGGGAAGAAAGAAGAAAATCCAAGAAAACAAGAAAGAGAGTAAAAAAAAGAAAGATAAAAAGACAATTCTCCCCCTTATCCACCAAGATGAATGAAGGGCTAACAAAAGGGTTATTCAATGCTGTGCTGTAATACCTTATTTTAGTTTCTGATCTGAAATCCTTTGACGTCAATGAACTTCCAGTGACTTTAATATGCTCTGGATCAAGCTTGTCATGTGGATCTCAGACTTTCTGTCTGTGAATGAGCATGAATCTGTGGATTAGTTTTCCAGAATAAACAAATAAGTTTAAAAAGTAATTAGGCTGGTATTTTAACATTAGAAGGTTACAACGCACAGGTCCCTAAGCAGATGTGATTGTAGCACAGTGTTTTTGAATGGTGTATGATCAAGTGATTTCCTTAACAGCGTGTTTTCTATTGGGGTTAACAGTATTTAGGTTAATAGAAAACATGCCTGTCTTACAAAGTATTTCCACCAGGAGTATTGGAGTCTGGACAATTTTTTTTTCCTATTCTGAAAAACATGAAGAGCTTCAGTATTGTGCTTCTTTCCATTTTATGCATTTACCTATATAACTGAGTATATCCATGTCGTTGTAATATATATATACAACAGCTCACATTATATAAATATACTAAAATGTAGACATACCTACCTTATACATCTGAAATACAAATGTCTAAAGTTCTAATGCAACATATTACTCCATAATGATGATTTATTGATATATGTGTACTTTTGAAAGTTCAACAAATTATTTTTCAAAAAACCTATTTTAACATTCTTTGCTGTCATATCAACCAATCTTTCAGTTCTAATTCACTGTTGTATTCGATTTTTGTACCCGTATGTGCATGTACAATACTAATGTGCACTGGTGGCTGGCAGTGTACCGGTACCACTGAAATGTCATCGACTCAAGTAAGAAATGCTACCGAAGCTGTTAGACATGGATGCTCTCAGGACATTGTCTCCTCTGCTCTCAGTCAGCAAATAGCCCCTGGGCTCTTCAGTGGTGCCTGTGGGACTTTGAGTTCCATCTTCAGGCTCTGGCACTGGATGAGGCAGTAGGTTGCACCAGTGTAGGAGCCCCATGGGACAGGGGTCCCAGGCAGAGAAGGAAGAACAGGATTCAGGATGCCGCACGCTGTTTCCATGTAAAGCCCTTGGGACAAATCGCAGCCTGCAGAAGCATCTGATTGCCTGGCAGCTGAAGAGAGAAGACAGCTCTTCCCTCATGTATGGCTCCAGGATCCTCCTGATTTAGAAGGATTAAGAGTGTCTAATACTTGGTAATACTGGAAATGGTTCAGGTTGCATCAGCTGTCAGTAACATAAGCTCAACTTAAGGTAGTTGTCGTATAGCAGAGAAATCACATTAGTACACTAAAATAATTGGTGTGAACAGAAACTGCTAGCAAGTCTTTGTAGCACTGTATAGCACCCAACTGAAAATAAAATATCCAATAACATCTGAAAAGGCTGTGCACCTCCCCAACAGAAAGGCCTGAGTGCTTGTTAAGGAGCTGGCATCCATTTTATGTTTAGTTCTTCCTGTTCATTTGGTGCTTTTCTCTGTATATTTCAGCACATTCATGTCATCTTTTATTAGAACTGATTTGCAGTTAGTTATTAAAACGTTATTTTCAATTAAAATATGTTCGTTGCCTCAAAATGATGAGTTTAAATATTAAAATAAAATCTTATCTGAGAATTTTTGTTTTACACGCTTTTATCCATGTAGGTTTTGCTTTAGAGGAGAATTTTCTGATCCAGCAAAGTAATTAAAAACCTTTTTAAAATCCCACTGCCATTCATAGTGGGCTCAATAGTATTGTTGTATGGAAACTGTAGGAGATGCATGAATTTGTGTGCATATAAAGAATATAAAGATTTTTTTTTTGTTAGCCTATTAGGAGTAGTTTTATCTCTATAATATTCTGTATTATATTTAAATGTTGAACTAAGTATTTTAAAGCATTTACTGAATTTGTCTGATCAGTGTTCCAAATACTGTCATTTATGTGGCCATATCATATTATATTGCAATCTCTAAATTGTACACACTTGAAGATTCTGCCAAAGTATACAGTTTAGTACACAGAAATTAATGGTTGTAGAAAAATATATGTAGTAGTTAGCATATTGCATGTAATTTCTATGGATTTTATATTTGAATACGTTGGCAGAGGCAATTAGAGGGAGACCAAAATGACACCTATTGAGCAGAAATGAATTCCAAGGTCTCTGTGTTGTTATTACATGCTATTTAGGAAACTCAACAAAACTTACAATACAGTCCTTTGGAAAGGAGACTGGAAAAGCTCATGGAACAAGACAACAGAATATTGATTCTGTTCAGGGTAATCAGATTTCCAGCTTTGGGAAAGAGCATGAGTAGGCATAGAGATCCATTTGTGATTTGCTTTCTGAGGTTGTTTCCCAAGAGCAGAAAAAAAGAGAAATGAACATATATTGCACTGTGTCAACTGATGCTGTATTTTTCCTATTGAAGACTAAACATTTTAATGTCTTCAGTAATGTTGTACTCACTGTCACTGGAAAGGTGATGCTACTCCTCCTTTCAGTGTCTTGTCCCTCCCTGCTCATTTGGTCACTGCATCCCTGTCAGCTCCCTCAGGCTCAGGAGAGGTGCTCCGCAACCCTCTATTCATGCCCACAAACTGGCAAAAAAATATCCACCAACCCCCTCCTCCCTCTCCTCCCTCAAGTAAGATGAGGCATTTAATGGGTTGACTCTGCTCACCCAACTACCAAACAAGAGCCAAAGCCAGCGCCAGGGGATTGGGGCAGTGCAGGGGGAGATCAGGGCTGGAACATCAGTGAGCCGGGAGATGGGCTCTGCCCCCACGGGGACCTTGCACCTTCCACTGTCCTTCCCCACCTTCCCAGCTGAAATCGTCGTGTTGCCCTTAACAGAGGCCAGACACATTGCAAACCAAAGATTAAACACTTAACATGTTCTGAAGTGTTTCTTTTTCTAACCATCAGTTTATTTCTCTTTCTTATCACTGAATCAGATGTGGACTTTATGTTCTTCGGAGCTTGTCAGTGCACAGAAAATATTTATACCCATTTATACCCATAATACTACCCATGGAGTGTTAAATTAGCCCCATTGAAAGAATAGACCAAAATAGAGCAATACAATTTTAGCCCTGTATTTGGGGGCAAAACGTCTCTAGTTCAGAATAGAAACAGGACTTGTCTATATGTTAAACATTATTATTACTTTTTCCTATTCTTCTTTGTTAGAGTCTGGTCAGAAAAAACATACTGAAAGGCTGGAGGTCACTAAGACTCAGTCATGAGCCACATTCTTCTTTCTATGTATGTATGCAGTTTGTGGTGTATAATTAAAACAAATTATTATATTTTATCCAAACAGAAGCTAATCCATGTAGCAGTGTAACACTGACCCATCAGACAAAAACTTGTGTTCTGAGGTTGTAAGGGGATAAGAGGTTGGTGTGTTTAAAACAAAGACGCATTTTATCATTGCATGCTCTTGCACAAGTGCCAGTAACCACAATTGAAAGCTCCTTGCTTGGATGATATAGTAACGCTGATCTGATCATGCTGTTCTGATATTTTCTCCTTACAAATGGCAATCACAGTCCTCTGTTTTCTGTGGCTTTTCTTCAGGAGAATTTGAGTCCTTGCTAAGCTCTATGGATCAGGGTCGCCATCATTGTCATGATGACTATCTAAAGACATTTATGGTTTGACTCAGTTTCCCTTTGAGACACTATTGACTGGACCAGGGTCCAGCTGCTGGACCCAGGAACAGAATTGAATCCTGTTGTTTTCATTACAGTTTCTAAACTTTTTCTTCATTTACAAAACCAGAGAAACCTAACCCATGCTCAAAGAAGATTCGATAATAAAGTCATATATATATATGTATTTCTATATAAAAAATATTTGTGTGTATATGTTTGTGAATATAAATAATAAATCTATATTTAAATATGGGGTGTAAGATCTACTGCACTGGAATAATTTTAGCCCTAATCCAAACTCCATCGAAGGCGATAAACTACATTTCCCTAATAAAGAAGAAAATACAGAACTATTCAGAAGACAAAGTGAAATTAGTATCCTGTTGCTGTGACTAGTTACTAAAGCAAATCATTCTGACATATATATTGCATAGGGTGCTCATAAACTTAATTCTGCTTCACTTTCCTCTTTTTCCAAGATATTGTGCAATGGAAATGGCAGACGAAGGCAGCATTTGGATACTTCCTGTCTGAAAGGAAGCATATGATGTGTTTACTGATGTGTGAAAGAAAAAAGTCTCAGACTCCAGCCGGATTCCAGTCTCACACCACTTTTTAAACTGCAAAGAAGGACTCTTGACCTGGCTTAAGCTGAGGTGAGAAGGCTATTCGAGGTGCTGGATGCCTTTTACATACAGAAAGTTTTGATCTGAAGTTACCAAAACCAACTTCACTTCCACGGGTTCTGCATAAGGTCTTAAATAGGGAGCCCTTCATCTGTCTTTGCTAAAATGCACATTGCAGCCACCACAGACTGTATTTATTACTAAAGTTTCAATGTTGTGCTGGTTTTGGCTGGGATGGAGTTAATTTTTTTCATAGCTGCTAGTAGGGGGCTCTGTTTTTGGATTTGTGCTGAAAACAGTGTTGACAGCCCAGGCATGTTCTTGCCATTGCTGAGCAGCGCTTGCACAGCGCCAAGGCTTCTTCTGCTCCTCAGCCCACCCCACCAGCGAGCGGGCTGGAGGTGTGCTAGAAACTGGGAGGGGACACAGCTGGGACAGCTGACCTTGACTGACACAAGGGATATTCCATACTGTGTGATGTTGTGCTCAGCAATAATATTTGGGGGAAGAAGAGGGAAGTGGGGGATGTTCAGAGTGATGATGTTTGTCTTCCCAAGTAAGGATTGTGCATGATGGAGCCCGGCTTTCCTGGAGAAGGCCGAACACCTGCCTGCCCATGGGAAGGGGTGAATGAACTCCTCGCATTGCTTTGCTTTGCTTGCATGCACTGCTTTTGCTTTACCTATTAAAGTGTCTTTATTTCAACCCACAAGTTTTCTCACTTTCACCCTTCCGATTCTCTTCCCCGTCCCACCATGGAGGAGTGAGTGAGTGGCTGCGTGGGGCTTAGCTGCTGTCTGGGGTTAAACTACGACAGTCCTTTTTGGCCACCAACATGGGGCAGGTGTTCAGCCATGACACCACAGCAAATGTATCTGTACTGCAGAACAGGGGGAGAGAGTAACAAGAAGAGAAAAAAGCACAAAACTGAGGTGAAGGTTTCAGTTGACTTGGCAGTAAATTTTCTTTGTCAGACATTGAGGACCCCTGTGTAGTGTATCTCACTCCAGTGGGATAGGCTCAGTGTATCTTCACTGGTTTATCAGCAGTGCATGTGTATATATAATTTCATCACATACTTTTATACTATTGTGGTGTGTGTTTAGATACCTGCAGTGAAAATTGTACAAACAGTAAATGTTTCTTTGCTGCTATCACTTTGCTAGAAAGTTTTGAACCTATTTTTCTATAATGCCACTAGGAAAGGATCACTCAAACTGCCCCCAAACTAAGAAATAAGTAAACAGGGGAAATGAGAGGAACCAAGTGTGATGTGGTGAGGCAAGAAGAGGAGTCAGGGAAACACCTGGCTTGTACAAGGGGCTTCTGGTTTTGCTGGACTTTACATGGTAGAGTTGAGGGGGAGGGTTAATTTTATAGAAAAAGATGAAGTGACAGAACATTATTTGGATATGAAGGAAGAAAGAAGACAGAGAATTCTGACGCATAGGCAATAACAAAATATGAAAATCTGATTTGAATAACTGAAGAGAATGTGGTGGGTTTTTTTGTTCCAAAGTGTCTGAAACAGATCTGTTTTCTGCTTTGTTTTATCTTATTCTAAATAGAGGGTGTTGTCTTTAAAATTTGAATCAGATATCTTTATAACCTTTCAACCGTGAAAAGAAGCATTTCACATTAAATGGAAAATATGCTATTAAAAAAGCATTTTCCATGAAAACTTTTTATCCAACATATTTGGACTTGTCTTTAAAATTGAATCAAAACTAGAAGCCAAAGTAAAAGAAGGAATTGTTGATTGTGACAGAAGTCAGTGGAGGGAGAAGTTTGGAAAGATAGGTGAAATATTGCACAGCAAGACAACACTATTCATTGTTGCGGTGTTACTTGGATGTAGCTGAAGTCTGAGTTTGTGTTTATGGCTATAAATACAATGCCTGTGGCACAAAATGATTGCATTTTATACTCTCAGAGAGACAATGATAAAAATATCTCATTTTTTCACAGTGGAGAAACAATAGGAAATGAAGTCAGGGTGAAATGGTTTCTTAAAGGGCACTTGCAGAGCGACCACCCACTTCCATGAGATCAGGCTTTGGCTCATGATGCTGTACTTCAACACACTGTATTTAAAATAATGCTGAGACATGAAGGAGGAGACATAGGGAAAAATGGGACAGATATGAATGTCACTTGGCCAAAGTGAAAGGAGGGGGGACTGAATGGCAGAGCTGAAAGAGGCAAAGCATGGCCACAGGACTTGCAATCTCAGTACTAAAATATACTTCTCATGAGCTGTATGTACAGATTTGTAACGAGGAACTTAAAGGAAACAAGCACCTGCTTCTCTTGCATTTTGCTTGCCCAATGGTGCCTGGCTCCTTTGTGATCCTATGAAACGCTTTTTGTTTTGCAGTCCATGAGCTTTCATAATGCTTTGCATGATGTTTTAATTTTGATTACGTTTACATAAAGCAACTACATAAAGCATCACATACTTTCAGTTCAAAATCTGTGAGAAAAATGAATAGGTAGAGAAAAGGAAATCGGGGGGACAGAGTGTATCTAGAAAAGCACTCATAAAGTTTAAACCAGGGAATTTTCTTAACCCATCTCAAAATCACCAGGTTCCTTGGAAAGTAGTTTTTTTCTACATTGATTGGACTGATGGCTTGATGACTTTGGCAATCTGTTGCCTGTAAAGAGAAGGTGAGATCAAGGTGGCCTGACACACTTCTTTCTCTGTAGTCCTAATGACCCTGGTTGCTATATTTCGATGTCACACTGTGCAGGTGTCCATCCAAAGGTGTAATATATGCATCCTGAGCTTTGCTGTAGTTTCTCCATCACCATGTAGTGAACTTGGACTGGAGATTTCTTGGCTGACAGACTGTGCTATGAAAAGATGCCAAAGTTAATCAGGTAGCTGAGAGATAGTAAAACCAGGATGACAATTTCAGTTGAAACTTAATGGATTTTCAGTAATAATTTCTACACTAATATTTTACGTAAGGAGAATTTACCTAGCATGAAATGGTTGAAAAACTGTAAATATGGAGTCAACTAGTACCAGCATAATTTTTTAAGTGGCAGAGAATACTTCAGAAATTTCACCTTTGATGAAAATTGAATCAAAGTATAACAGCAACCTTTACCCCAAAGTGAGACATTATCTCCTAAAGTGGGATTAAAGTATCTATTTGACTTCTATTGCCTGCCATTTCAGTGACACAAAAATTTTAAACTAAATATTGATTTTGAATGTGAAAGTAGAAATGCTGTAAAGAAATTATTTTCAGGTTCCTTAAATCTGAGTATCTATATACTGTGCTTGGAAAATCAGATTAAATATCCCATATAATTTATCACTATTCAAAAGCAGACACGATTTCCAACATAGAGCTGAAATAATGTGGATATCTTCTAAACTCAGAACATCAATAATTCTCCAAGTAAATCTGTGACTGGTAAGACCTCATCATTGCACTCAGCTTTTAAAATTTATTTTCACCTCACAAAACCTTGGTAAAAAATCTTCCAGTAGTTATGGCATCTTTCAAATTTTTCTGCAGTTTCAAAATGTATCATAACTTAACTAAAATTCACTGTTCACATTTTTCTTCAGGCATTTTAGGCAATCATAGCTCTTCATTTCTTCAGTCCTTCTGAACTCAATACCTTCCTCTGCTTTCTAAAAATGTGTACCTCCTCTCTACTGTTATTTTATTCTATTTTGTTTTGTGCTATGTTGTATTTTACTTTCCCAGTTAAGAAAGACAGGTGGAGAAGAAGGCTTTGTGTGCAAGCAATTATTATTTCACTGTCATTCACATCATCTTAATCTAACAACTATTACTATTGACTTGTTTATCAGGAGTAACTCTTTGGAGTGACAAGAATATTGCAGTTCAGCACTAATGAATAAGCATAATGTGTGCCAATGCAGCTCCGCTGAAATCAGTAGGCTTTCAGGGTTGCTGAGATGAAGCTCAGAACCCAGGTAATCTTAATTCCCATGTTAAACATATGGAAGAAACCAGTAACTGTCAGTTCTTGGACAGAGATTAATAAAAATCCTATTTTTTCTTATTTTTATTTTACAAATACAAAGAATGAGGTTTGGTCCCATCACTGGTATTACATAAAGGTTTAAAGAAGGAATACGTACTAAAAAATTCCTAACAACTTTTCTACTTATGCTCAAAGACAGCAAAAAATGTTCATTTAATCTGCCACATTTAATCTAAAATACATCAATCTAAATTTTTCATATGAAGATAGACTATGTAATCTAACTTCAGGATTTAACATTTAAAAAGATGAAATAATAAAATGAACAATATCTTGCTACCCCAAGGGAGCCACCACCATGCACCCTTGCTTGCTGTCCCCACGGCTGCACCCCAGCTCTGGCTAGGGCCGGGGCAATGCCCCTCTGCGGTATCTGCACTGTGCCCAGCCTCCCACTTCGCAGCCCCGGTGGTGCATGGTGACAGCCAGGCTGTGGCTGACCCCGTCCTGTCCCAGCTCACCTCGCTGGGGTCTGTGGGATGGGGCCGACTGGGGAGGCAGGACGTGGCACTGCTGCTGCTCACGAATGCTCTTCACTATGAAATCACTTCACCTGCGTTTTGAGAGCTGATTTGTGTAACCATGCCAGGGACTGGCCAGTAGAAGTTGTTTAGCATGATTGCCAGCCGTCGAGTTCCAGTCAATGGAAAATTTTGGAAATTATTAATTTGGGTAGCACCTGCTATTAGGTGTCCATAATGCAGTGGTTGTTTTATTTTTTTTTTTTTTTCCTTTCCAGATGGGCAAAGCCCCAGTGGCCCAAACTGCATCCAGCCATGTAGCTCAGATCATCCCCAATGTTATCAGCATTATTGGCACATGTGTTAAAAAGTTTATTTTGGGAAAGAACTACAGTCAGAGAAGAAGATGAGGAAGGGTCAGAAGACCATTTCTGTATATTTTGGTTTGGGATTGTTTTACCCTCTTTAGTGCAACTGGGACAAATTCAGATAGAGTGCTTCTCCAAAGGCATTACATATGCTTATATTGGGGCTGGATTTGGCCTAATTGGCACAGGGCATTTTCTTGGCACTATCAGTAGACAGCACTTCTGGGAATCTATACAGTAGCAGAATCTCAGAGCTCCCAAAACTGAAACAGCATCTTCCAAGGGCAATAATATTAGCCCAAAGTCTCATGTTTAGCCGTATAATTCATCAATCAAGAAGGAAGAACTTTAGCTATAAGAATGTGTTTATCATGCTTGCAAAATGTTTCAGAAAAGGCTGGACCCCAAAAAGGTCAGTTCCTCATCTGGATAACTTTTGGTTTCTACAGAGGAGGTTCTTCAGAGGTGAATCCTAACCAGAATGGGCCTATTTCTTCTGCAGGCTAGAAAAGAGGAACTAGATATCTAACTCAGAGTGTGTCTAGATACACTGTGGGATTTATACTGAGGTGCTCAGAATCCTTCTTTCCTGCGGGAGGTACTCAAAACCCAACTGAACATGGTCCTGGACAATCTGCTTTTAATGATCCAGCTTGATCAGGGGAGTTGGACTAGATGATCTTAAGGGGTGCTTCCAGACTCAGCCATTCCGTGATTCTGCAAGACGAGGCTTCTGCTATGTAGCAGTGAATTTCAGCCCAGGGACACAACAAAAGGCAGTGACTCCCCATCATAGGATTAACTAGTGGAAAGGTTTTCTGTTGATTCACTGATGCAGGTAAATTTTGGAAAAAAACCAGCAGTAAAAGGTACTCAGCATTTCAGTACTTGTGAAACTTTCTGGATTCATGGTAATCAAGTTTCTCTTCATCAAGCAGATAGCATGAGAGGGGATGCTAATACCCTCCTGGTGTGTGCCAGCTTTGTTCTGAATAGACAGACCCCTCTAGGAAGTGGTCAGCCTCCTGTCTGCTAAGGTGGCAGCTTTGATGGTAGTCAGAGGTGATAAATGTCTGCTTCTTAGAAACAAGCCAAAGACTGCAACTGGACTGTAAAAAGCCATCTGGGACTAAAAGCTTTCAAGGTCATTTCTAGGCCCTGCTGGAGCAAGTGACAGAAATCCCAAGAGGTTCAGTGGATCTGGGATATCCTCCTCAGCCATCATCCAGCCTTTGTAATATAACTAACTGGAAGCTACAGATGGAGGTGTTCTATGGGAAACAAGGAGTCTTAATGTCTTCTGAATAGAGAGCACTTGACACATTGGGCAAGGAGAAGCTGTGGGGGGAAAACCAGCAACTCATTAAATAGGGACTTTCCCTTCTCTGCAGAAGGCAGCTGGCGTATAACTTGACTAAATTACCCTGGAAGTGGGAAAGTACTGATTTCCTGTTCCCCACCCCCTAGAAATTCAAAATGGTCTTTCTTCACTTTTTTGAGTAGTATGAACAATGAAGGGATAGATAATGATTGGTATCCTAGGCTTTCTCCTCTTGTCTTGGCTTTTCATTTGGGCAGTCACAAAGTCCCTCTGTTTTGACATGAACAGATTGTTTCTTTCTCTGTTCTTGTCTCTTTTGGTCTACATTAATAAATGTGTCTTCCTGAAAATAGAAGCTTTTTCTCGCGTATTGGCTGTGCTCTCTGTGTTTTGAATTGCTCATCCTTTAGCTCTTACTGGGGCTATTGGAGATGCAGTCAACAAATCACAGTGTTTCCAGTCATCTTCCTTGCAGAGCTAATCTAAGAATAGTTCTTTTCAAACATAATGTCTGGGACGTGTTACTGGATTATTTCCTCTCCCTTTATCGCCTTGATAAACAAACGATAACAAGGGTAGGAAGAGGAGGGTCCTACAGCAAAACTGGCTTAAAAACTAGCTGTAGCACTCTCTGCTGACAGACTGCACAGAGATGCATCCCATGTGCAGAACTTCCTCTGGCACATGGTATTAGGATAGAAAAAAGAACCTTTAGAAGAGTGCTGGTGTAAATGTCAGGACCAAGTATATGAAACATGCTGAATTTCACTTCTCTGCCGGACAACTAAAACTGATAAACAAGTGTTTTTCCTATGTTTTCCATGTGTGTGTTAGCTACATTCAGAATTTGAAATGGATACTGCTATTCAGCAGTACCTGCTAATTTAGCACAAATTGTCTCATTTAATCCCTTTTAGTCACCAGTGTTAAAATTGCATAAAAGAATAATTTATGACAGCACTGACAGGAATCTGTGTTAGATGGAGTCAGTGAGGATAATGAAGACTGTATCTATGGAAAAAAAGGGCCATTCTGGGCAAAATTGCCAAACTTGACTCATTCTATGCACAAAAGGTTGGAAAAGATAGGAAAATTCAAGTATGGAAAACAAAGAGAGGAAATGACTTTGCAGGACAGTAGCCAGTGAATTATTTAGTTCTTTGGAGGAGTGAAATACAAAGCAGCTTTGGTTTTGCGACTTGGAGAAGACTGAGGCTTAATTTTCAGACGTAACTACCTAAACACATCAGATGTACTTCAGGTTTTAATTTTTTTTTTTTTTCAGTTTTCTGCTTTTTCCAGACATCTGTAAATCTTTGGATGTTTAATTAAGACATATGATAGTACTATGAAAAGATATGTTCTGATTAATATTTTGTTGTCTGCTTTCACCTTCAGCTTTAGATGTAGTAATGCACTGAACAAACATCTTTTTGCATCTGGAGAAATGTGACTGATTTTTTTTTCTTTTTGCAGGGTTTGAAAGACAGCGACAGTAGCCTGACCATTAATGGGATGGAAAAGAAGAGAAAAAAAGCAAGAGTATTCTGGGACTCTCATGGTATCTCAAACTGAAATTCAGAGGGAAAAAGATAGTTTGAAGATTAAATTCCTGAAAAGATAAAAAGGAAACAGAGACCTTGCAAAGGCCATGACATTGTCTGACCCAGGGTAATACTCCATGTCTGTCACGGAGACAACTTAATGGGGATGATGGCAGGATGCATGTCTGACATCTTCTGTTGGACACCTTGGGGCAGAAGCTCAGGGAGAAAGCAAAACTGAATCCCAGGTGAGGCTTTAGTTGGGAAAGTACATCAAGTAAAATCAAGAGAGAGCAGTCAGGTCCTTGGTTCATGTATCGCCACAGTTTAGTTACAATATCTTGCTGGTGCTGGCTGCTCTGATTGCTTATCACTGCATCCACTGGTCTAGAGCTGCAAAATTAGGTTAGATTGCTCATGACACTATTCAACATAATTTGGGTACAGAGATAACACCCCTCTGCTTCCTTCCTGACATTAGGTATTTCAAAAAGCCTTGAAAATGTACTTCTATTATGTACTTCTAATGGGTAAAGATTGTGTGCATGTATATACAAGTGTGTACATGGCTGTTTCTTTCAGAAGCAGTTATCACACTAATGGTGGTGAGTGTCTTTGCTCCTGGATAATCTGTGGCTCTGCCTCAGAAAACTCAGACTGGTTTTGGTTGGACATGAAAGGGAAAAGCCAGTAAAAGCTTTCTGGAATGAAATGTCAATGTTTGAATGCCTGGTTGTGTGGACTGCAGGGCATGATCAGCTACCCAGGTGCCCCATAGTTCTTCATCTCAGTGAACTGAGGTGTTGCCATTGACAGACCAAAACCTGAGCGTGGTGGGAGTAGATCTGCTTAGAAAGCCAACAGGAGACACTTGGCACTTGTATCTGCAGTCCCTCCCATTTGCTTCAGCAGGGAGGTGGGCAGGTACTGCTGGTGAGACAGGGTGCAAAGCCCTAAGCCACCCCCTAGGGTAAGAGTTTCAGTCCGCGAGTGAAAAGAAATCAGCAGAATAAATACCTTTAAAAGTATGGCTGTGGAATTAGCAAAGCTTGCAGCTTGCTACTCTTTTTAGAGATGCCTCCTGGCTAGAGGGGTGATCTGGGGAGTGGAGGGTCCCCAGCATGAGGGAGACCAGGTATGCACTCAGCCTGACCATGGATTTGCCCAAACCATGCCGCTGCACAGAAGGGAGCAAAAGATCCACTGAACCCTGAAGAGAAAGAGCTCTTCTGTGGGAAGTGGGGAATGATGACTGATAGCAGCAGTGTCGGTGACCTTTAAACCAAGACATTCCTGGAGTAAATACAGTGCCCCTCCCTGCTCAACACAGAAACTGTTGGGGATGATGTTTTTCTGTCACAGGATGGGAGTAACCCCCTTAGAAGTCAATTGAATGTTTTAGCAGAAAAATAAGGCCTGAGGCTGTTATGCTCTTGATAAACCTTGCACCAGAGACAGCAGGAGAGACCTATTGGCTTAAATATTCCAACACAGGATAGAAATAAATTCCATTGATCTCTGGGGAAGTAACTCCCACCCTGAGGCAGGACAACTGGTTTGCAGGAAAAAAATCACAGGTTTTATTGAAATACTACACTGGTGTCCAACATCTTTCTTAAACAATTAAATGCTTATGGTCATTTACATAACAGTTATTCTCTTACATGGAGTCTCGTATAGGACTTTATACTTACAGTTGACTAAGTGCAAGGAGTGATTCTAGCTTGCATGTAATGGTACAGTTCCACACATCTTTTTTTCTTCTCTGACCACATAAAGGATGAGTCATATGGAATGACAGGATGTTTGGAGAGAAAGAGTTTTGCACAACACCCCTACTACTTCTGTTTGCAAGGGGGGGACATTTCATTCATCTTGGGGCACAGAAGCACTTGTTTTTTTTTTTTTATGCTCTGCTTTGTATTTGCTTCTGATGTATTTTCAGCTTGTTCCTTAAGGTTTTTATCTTTGTTCTGTGTGGTTTTTTAATTGATTATGAATAAAAGGACAAATATCTACCCATCCGTCAGAAGCCCTGCTGCATTTTCCAAAGCAAAACAACAGGTTGAGTCAGAGGATGTGACATTTTCATTTGTGCAAGTCAGGGTTTATTGACACCACAGGTAATTATTAATTAGGTGTTTCCAAAGCAAAATATAGAACTCTATAGGTGTCCCCTATAGGGTGGGGACTGGCACATAGAAAAGTATGATTGGGAGTTTACAAAAATATAGATGAAGTTCAGATATAGTCGGAACCAAGAACAGGTTAGAACCTAAATATATATGGTAAGAATTGAGTGGACTAAGAATGATTATCCATAAGCATAGGAATATTTCTATTCTAACCTGGCAGCATATTGGTCAGAGGATGTGAATTGGGTTCCACAATAATTTGTAGCAATCCAAGGATTTTTGCAGGGTAACTGAAAAGCTAAGATGGGTTGTATGCAGACCACATAAATTGAAACAACATATATATAGAAAGTTTATAAGTCATAAGGCTATTGAAATCCATGATACAAGGATGAACTTCTTTCAACAGTCCTTACTGCTCCATTCAACTGGGAATTTTGGAGGGGGACAAATTTTATAAATTTATAACTATGTAAGCTTGCCGGGTTCTGTGTAAGCATGAGGAGCAAGCAGCAGTGCTTCTCAAATGGGAAGTGTATCTGTCAATGTCACTTTAACTTTCCTTTAGCTTTTGAAAAGTTTGCTAACAGGCTGCTGATTAATGTGATGCATATTTAATTATGAATGACTATTTCTGATCCTTGCAATAACTAATATTAACTACAGTACTGTTGACAAGGAGGGTGATTTACAAGCAGTGTGATGGTTTGTCTGAGCTTGGATTCAAGCTGTGGCAGTTGGAGAAAACTTGAATTTAGTTCTGCCCTGTGAACCTTTTGGTGTTAGGCTTGGTTGGCCATTGGCTTATTCCCTAAAATAAAATTGTCGGCTGTGAGGCTGCACCTTTACTGGCAGTGGTAGACTGATCCCAGCAGAGGAGTCCAGCTCAGGGTCTGCTGAACAGGAAGGCAGCCTCTTCATTCTCCTTCGCCTGGGGCTGTCCTGGGAGTGGGGAAGGACCATCTCCTTGCTGCGGAGTGGTTCCCACAGCAAAGGGCCTCTTCCTCTCTTCACTTACATCAGGCTGGCATTTGCTGGGACCATCAGAAGTGACAGAGAACGTCTGACTTTTCTAGTGCATCTTGCTTCATGAGGGCATCATTAGATCCTTCAATAAAAGAAGTACAGACCTGAAGGGCTCTTTTGTTTCTCTCAAGTACCAGTCATTCCTGGGCACAATCCATACAGCAGTACAGCTTCAGGATGAATTCAGAGCAGCATGCTATTCTCATGATCACTGTAATTTTCCAATACACTAGCTGCTGAGCCAATTTGTTTTGGGAAAGCTGGCTTGGTTAGGAGTGGGAGAGAATATGTGAAAGAGCAACCTCTTTGGCATTTTTTACCAGGCTGTGTCCATCTGCAAGTGACTAAATACCACTTGGTTCTACAACCAAGACTTATGTAAGTATTGGGTAAATGAGGAGGTGGATCAGTTCTCATGTTGCTGTGTTATAGCTTCCAGTTCTTCAGTTTCCCTGGCCAAGACACAATCTACCCCTAAGTCAGTGGTGGGTGCCACCAGGTGTCCTCCACCTTCCAGCAGCCTGATCTGAAGCAAGTATACATCAACCCAGCCAGACCCTGCAGTCTAATGATGATGATTCACATCAGTTAAGGATCTGGTTCATCTTTTTTGAATTATTTCTTGCTTCACACATTTTCAATTCATTTTAATTGAGTTTTCCCTGAGGTCACCAGGTCTGTGTTGGCTTCCTGCTATTCTCATTAACATTGCATTTGCCCAGGTTGAGAAATTCAGCCCACACATATTCAGTTCAAACTTGATATAAGACTTTGTTATTTGAGTTAAGGAACCTGCTTATTAAAACCTCCTGTTACGTGAGTGGTAATAGGACTCTTTCCTCCTGTACCTTCCTCTTCTTTTTTAATTGGCATGTCACGTATTCAGCATAGGTCACAAATATAACACTTCTTGACCAGAGTCCAAGTGACAGCACAGCAATAACTTAAATTAGCGTACTGTTACTTCCAGCTGGTGAACATATATATTGAGGATGACTTTTTCTTATCTCTTCTTGTGAAGTCTCTGACAGTGTTCAGACTCGTTGGAGGCAGGATACTATTTCGGTATGAGCCAATTTGATATTACTGTGTTTCCAAGTTGCTTACAGAGTCATGCTGATGATCCCATGGGAGGACAGCAGTTCCTTATAAACCTGTTTAACACTTTGCTATCACTCGTACCCAGTTATGCCACCTCATTAACTTTAGACCACCACCATAAAGGCACTTCATGTAGCTGCTGACTGAGAAAAAAGGCTATTCACCTGCTTCTGCTGATGATGCATTGAACAAAATCATCCACTTTTCTCTATAGCTACATTTCGTAAGTGTGAAGAAAAGATGAAATTATTAGCCTGGCACCTGCTGAGGTGCAACAGAAGGGCAGGTAGAATGACTAAGTGATGTATATTGTATCTGTAAGATGTTCAGCTAGAGCAGAGACAAGTCGTGTAAAGCAATACTTCTGCCATGAGTGAATCATAGTTCTGTAGAGCATTAACTTAGGATTTTGAGCAAAGAAAATAGAGAATGATGATTTAATTGATTTATATGGCCACGACATAATTGTTAACAGCTTGTGGTTTCCTACACTAATTAGTTTAATCCAAAATCTACCAAACCCCTAAGATTTTCTCCTTGAGGCAGATATAGATATGTACTGTCTAGGCATTCCTCCATGGGTGGGTGTGAACTGTTCTGCATTTCATGGATCTGGCACTGTCTATCTGAGCTATAGCTGCATGACAACTAAATTAATTCAGTCTAATCACCATGATAAAACAATGTTTTTATAAAACTTAACTGAGAACAATATGAGATGAAACATGGAAATAAGCCTGTTATTTATAGATCGTATCTCTTTCTTACTGATGCCAATAAAGAAAATTAAACAAATCTGATTAAGTACTTGAGAAAGGTTTACAATATTGGAACAAACACTGCTGGAAGTATAAAATTTTACATGATACAAAGTATATCCATTATACTGAAATACAACACTAGAGGAAAATATGTATATGAAAC
This sequence comes from Falco naumanni, assembly GCF_017639655.2. Lineage (NCBI taxonomy): Eukaryota > Metazoa > Chordata > Aves > Falconiformes > Falconidae > Falco > Falco naumanni. Next base: position 102,435,911 of record NC_054055.1, read on the forward strand.
AGAGGTAACGTGACAACAACATATGGGGTTGCTGATAGCTGATTAATTCATTTACTATTCTCTGTTTGTTAAGATAATGATATCACTAATAAAAATTATTTTGATATATAGGACTATTTAGTGTTTTTTGCCAAAAGGGATCAGGCATTAGCAAGGTGAGAAATGAGTAATTCCAGATGAAGAAGAGGAGTTTCATGAGAAATTTGTTGTCTGGTTCATCTCATTGATTTTCTGAATCATTAGTTCATCTTTTGTTGCTGTTTTAATATTTAAGGTCTTGCATTACAGATGGCTGTCTTACAAGCTGCTTCCCTGGATTATTTCCTGTGTGACACAGCAATACATGATATATTACCTAAAAACCAGGCAGTGTGCCTCAACTAATAGGTGAGTTTCTGTGTAAAAAATGCACAAAGTATACAAAATACATCTCTTATAGGTGCAATTGGAAGGCACTGGAAGAACATTTGCAAGCCAGCATAGAGTTTGCCTTAATAAAGTAGAGCAGGCTTTGAACAGTTAGAATGACACATTTGATCCAGCTAGGGTTATATTTTGGCAGGAGCTTGATTGAGTGAGACATGGCACAATTGCTGAGCAATGTGGGAAATAACCAGCACCTTTATTTCATGGGTTACTTTTGGCTTTCAACCACAGAATGACTTGGAAGGAGCAGCCCCTCTGAGCTCCACTGTTGGTCATTTTTACTAGTTATGCTTGCTTCTACCAAGGTAATCTAGTCCTAGTTCATAGACCAGAGGTTTGTATGTTTGTGAGTATGGATGAAAATGGGGAAGGCTGTTATTAAAATTCAGATAAAAAAACAAAGCTCACTCTACACTAGAAATACACTAAAGTGATGAACCCCAAATTGCATGCATTTAAACTAATGCGTTCATGGACTTTCACAGGTGCTGTACCAGGTGTTTAAAAGCCCACAAATCAGGTATTTTTCTAACATGTTTTCATCATTTTTTCCAAGTAAGCTATGTCTTTAACATCAGCCATGAACCTGACCATTTCCCGGGGTGACTGTCTGGAAACACCACAGTAAGAAAGGTGGGGCAAGAGCAGTGCCAAAGGGGGCAAAATGTCTAAACTCTGCTCGTTACTAGAAAGACAGATCTGTGATGAGGGTGTTGTGTGGAAATGAGACCAAATGGTTGTAGGCAAGAGGAAGATGGGCCACTGCCACTGCCAGTGTCTTGGTCTGGGTTTGGGCTGTTTGAAAACCAGAGGTCCATGGCCTGTCAAAAAAATTGTAACTGACTTCATTAGGTTTTTCTTCAGCTCCAGAAAGGGTTGCAAAATGACCTAATGACCTGGCTGCTGTAAGAGCCAGGATGCAAGGGAACTCCTGCACAGGCACCAGTGGTCATGCTAAATGTCCCCTGTGAGCTAAACAAACTCAAGACAATTTTCCATTCTTGGATGGTGTCACCTCTGGTATCTGGTACACAGTGTGAGAAGAAAGTGTGACCTTAGGTTGCAGAAGTAAGCAGCTAATCATTCACAGCAGCCAGAGAAAATGGTTTGGAATACTCTACTTTGCTTATTGATTTTACCTTCTAGAAAAATATTTGCATTATCTTCCAATTTTCAGCAATACAAGAGTTTCATGGATGAAAAGCTGTTATGTGATACCCATTTTATGCTTTCTGAACCAAAAGTAAATAATGATGCTGGGGTTTTTATTCCAGAAGTTGTCCAAGAGTGAAAGGCGATTATTTTCCTTATGGAAAGTCAGGATCTGTTGAGATAGCAATTTTCATTGCCCACAGTGTGGTAAATATTTGTAATAGTGCATAATAGCTGCAATTATCTAGTGGCTATCTTATAGTATTGTGGTAGCTGCACTATAGTTACTGTATAAACATTGTAGGAGAAATTTTCATTATGAGTGCCTGTTTTCAGGTGCTTGTGATTTTCCAAAAAGTGGGGAAATTAATGCTTTGTTTGAAATTTCTTTTGTTTGTTCTACAGCCAAAAATGTGCTTTCTGAAAGTTTGCTGAAATTCTGTTTGGTTAGTTTTGCATTAACAGTTCATGGAAAAAAAGTTGAAATTTCATGCTTTGCCAGCATTTCCCAACACTTATATTTGCTATTGAAGACTCCAAAACTCGACTTTTTTTAAAATGTCACTCTGGTCCTGGTATTAAAACATTGATGAAGTCAAATTCCTTTGCTGTGGCAAAAAGAAGGTGACTTATAAATCAGAGGAAGCCTATGCAAGTCTGGTAAAGCTTTATGGACACAAGTAAGCTAGCTAGAAAATATAATTTTACTACCAGCAGCAATAGACCCATGTTGATATAAAGGTCCTTTAGCCCGATGAGCTTTGCTGTGCACCTGCATATTGAATTGAGCACACCCAGTCAAGATATTCAAATAAGCCAGAGCAGCAATTCATGAGCCTGGAAGAAAAATATATCCTACGTTTGCAGGCCTGTCTTGGAGCAATATTTCAGCTCTGTAATCTGGTCTCGTCCGCCAGGAACTGCAATGATTCCTCTTGTTGCTATCCCAGTTAGGTTCACAGTACTGATCACTCCCCTTGCAGTAGTGATGGAGAAAAGGAACCTTCTCCCTTAAGAAAGAAACCCACTAGCAAGCTAAAGCACTTTAACTTTTTTTTTCTGATGAACCTCTGTCAAGATGCAGGAAAATGTATCCAACTCTCTTATCTGTACCTCCCTAAACTGGAGCTCAACGTGCAGAAGTCAGTGGGATTTATTGCCAGACCCAGTGCTAATCTTTCACCAGGGGGATGAATTTCATCATCATGGAAATCATTCTTAAGCACATTTAAAATTTTATTGGCTAGGTTTTACAGACTGCATATGAAAGATGTAAGGTCTTAACCAGCAATCTGTTTGGTGCACTCACTGCTGTTGCTGGCTACTACCTCTGAGACACTTGATCATCTCAAACACATGGCATTGCTTCTGGCTTCCCAGCTGCAGGGCTTTTTGATGGAGAGAGAGCTTTTCAAACTACCGAACGCTGAACAATTTGACTCAAGTCATTCTGCCATGCATGCGCTTCTAAGCACGTATATAGCTTGTGAGCTTTGTGATACTGTCTCTGTGCCAGCTCTTCAAAGGAAACAAATACATGTTCACAGGAAGCAAATATAAGTTGCCTGTCCCATCAGCAAGACTTCCTGCTGCCTGTCTGCTGGGCATTATGACTCAAAACACACTCATTCAGCCTGCTGTGAAGGAAATATTGAAATCTTATTTCTCACGCCAGCAGGAGAAATATATTTTGAAATAAAAGAGTTCATCCAAAGCCAGGTCACCACAGGGTGATCTCATTTTGTGGTCTTTTTAAAGAGTTTGGGTAGGAAATACACCACAGTTGTTTTTGTCTTAGATGTCTGACTTAGAAGTTGTCTGACTTGTTGCTGTATTTTCTGGGCCTACCATAGAGTGTTATGCAGAATATTGCCTACAATGAGATAGCAATATTTATTCTCCTAATACAAGTGGCAAGCTTGAAGAGTAACAACTAGTTTTGGAAAAGACAAAATTGGAGATGAGATTAGATAGTTCACATGCTGTCACTTCAGTGAAGTTCTATTGCCAACCATTATTCCTTGAGAGCTGTAATCCCACCAGATTGTGCCTGGATGCTCCATGCATCGGCAGAAGAGGCAGTGTACACTTCTTACATGGGAGCTGGCAATTAACAGAGCCTCATTGTGTAGCACAGTGTCTGAAGAAACAAGGAGCTGGAAGGAAACAGGAACAATATAGGACTTCTCTAAGCATGTCGCCTGTATTTATCACCTGCTGTAGCACTTTGAAAACTTTGTGTTATAGAGACTGCCACTTACACTGGTTATTAAAAAGTGCAATTCCATAAATAGTGAAATGCAGTTATGCCTCTGAGCATGACCCTAATATGTGCCAAAATGTAAATTCTCAGTCTTTAGTTGCACTGGCTACCGCAGCTTAGATTATGACTTCAGAGAACTTTGCAAATACAGTAGTTTTACCATGTTCATAATCGACAGTAATCTGATTTTTCTCACCATTACCTCCTGAAACTGAAAACCTAACTCAGTGATGAGTTGCTAAGAAAAATGATATTCCAAATGCTCTTATTAAACTTATAAATTATACATATAACAGTCATCCACCTATAAAAAGGCCCACCCCTTTTTTACTACTCTTTTGGTTGTTTTTAAATTTCCAGTAAAATATCATTAATCCTATTTTTGTTTTTACAGAATATTTGTCATCAATGTCTCCTGAATTTCATAAATACTGATGGCCTATGTGTTTATTATTGCAGTGGGAGATATTTATTGCCTTCAATAGTGGAAATTGAAATGAGGTCAACACTTAAATATATTCACGGTATCTCAGTTCTCTGATGTAATAAAGTTGCAGCATGTGAAAGCCAATGTCAACAGCCTGGTCTTTTCCTAACTTTTTTTGAAGAATTCTTGTATGCTCGAATCTTTTGATACTACATTTTTCAATATTCAGTCCAAGAATAACTGAGGGGTAATCTACAGATTGAGGGGAAATGGCCAAATAGTGACTACTGGCCATGTGCCACTTCTGAGCAGTTCAGCTGCAGCTTCTACATATCTGTTGTATCACATACCCAATGGTCACCCTGTGCTGGCAGAGAAGGTATCACCTAGCCTAAATGCTGGGCAGTACAGGCGGCTGCAGCTGAAATACCTACAGTGACATGGATGGTACTGAGGCTTAAGCTGGGCTCTCTTTCCCTGGCAAACTATTCCCGGATCTGCCCTGGACCTAGGTTTCAGATAGCTTGTGTTTGGTAGGTCTTGCTTGTATTCAGATTTTGCAAGCTAGAGCACTGGATCAGAGAAGACATTCAGCCTGAACAAGTGGGGGGGGCTTGTTAGAACATTGCCCTGTTATGAATATGTAGAGTCTCCCTATTGCTATTTTTTTTTATTTCCTCCCAGGACTTCCAGGATGTGTTGGATTAAATGTTCACTAGTCCCATGTGTCAAGCCATCAAGTCTTTAATGGATGCATTATAAAGGTGATCTGCAAGAGTACACTGGTCGTGAATGGCATTTCTGAAGTTCTGCATTCTAGTAAGGAGCAGGCTGCAGGACATCTGGAAATCCTAAGCAAATGTGCAAAATTCTTAAACTCTGCCAGGGCAAGATCTTGAGTGAAAAAACAAGGATGTCTTTGGAAAAAACGAGATGTATGATAGCATTAAATTCAATAATAAAATCTCATAGGTGAATAAAATAACATTGTTCTCTGCCTTTCTTGCTACGTAAAATATCTTTTTTATTCACCTGCCTTTTTATTCATAACCATAAAGTTACTTTAAGATTATGGGATCATGGAGCTGGTGCAGGGGATGGAAGCTTCCTGGGGTACCTTGCATGCTGTATGAATGAGGCTGCCGAGGGAGTCCCAGCACAGAGCAGGGAGGCTGCAGCTTGCTGAGGGAAGGACCTGATGCAGTGGTGAGCTGCCAGGTGACCTTCAAAGGGAGCTGACAAACATCCTTGGGAACAGAGTGGAGAGAGGGATTTTAGATACAAATCTAAAATCCAATCTAAAATCCACTGGGTCTACTGCCATCTCACCTGGAAGCAAAATACCTGCAAAGATGCAGTGGGCCAGAGAAAGATGTGTATAAAACCTTTTAATTTCTATTCCATCTCTTCCAGTCACTTTGAATTTCCTGTATTTGAAAAGTTAAGTATTCCAGTCTTTCTGGATATTTTGAGTTTTTAAGTGGTTTTGGTTTTCTTTGGGGAGCTCATTATAAAAACAAGGTCTAAGCATATCCACCTCAAAGTTATGGCTGACTAACTGGGCCATTACATCACTCTCCTTCCCCTAAAAGAGTCATCCAAAGGGAGACCTTTGAAGGTGCAGATGTCTTTTAAGATTCTGGCTCTTAACAATGTTCTGTGGATTGAAAATCTGCCTCTCGTATCTGAAGAAATGACCTGAAAAATGACTGCTTCTGTTGTACCGCTTTGTGCTGAGCCAATGGCATTGCAATGACATTTAGTGCTGTGCCCATTTAACACAATATTATAACCATGATTTATATGGCATTGACTATAGAAACTCTGTAGCTGAAAACTAATGAGTTTCCTGGCTGTGGAGATAAACTCTTTGTATAACACATAGTTTGGATGTGGTAACAATCCTGTGACAGATCTTGTTTGTTCAATCTGACTCTTTCAACATCTGTTTCCTAATGCTGTGATACCTTTGCTATGCAGAAATTTAAGGAAATTTCTGACATGGCTGTGAGATGGAGATTTTAGTCTCATTTTACAGGTGAGGAACTGAGGCGCTGGAAGACCTGTTGAAGTGTTTATGAAGTCTACAGCCAAGGTACAACTAAATTTAAGTTTCCCAGTCCAGTGCCTGACTTAAGACAAGTTTCCCTTCTATGTATTTATCTGCTTGATTAACAAAGCCAGTGTTTTGTTGTTAATATCTTTCTGAATGAAGATAAATTTACTGCAATAATTGTAAGGTTGTGCTTTTAAGATGTCAACACTTTATGTCAAATATTAACTGATAACTGCATAAATGTGCTGTGTCAAATACAGCAGACACACACAGAGTCAAGGGGGTGAACAAGTTATAGAGCACCCCACCCTTTCCTGTATTTGGCATATTACATGTTCACACAGTACTAGTCATGCTCTAACACCCAAAGTCTGTCTCCATGTCCTTCAGGAATTATTTTAATTTCAAATGGAAAAACTGTGGGCTGTATCCTTATGCCTGAAAAAGATATCTGTCTGGACAGCTGACTTGGAAGGTCATAATCAAAACCTACTCTGAAGATTCAGAAAGGACTCAATAAAGCTACCTCTATTAGCTAATCGTTAAAAGTATTTGTAAGTATTTGGCAATTTTTGTTTGTTTTACAAACCACTTCCTTAGTGATTTGCAGGAGGAAGCAAGATGTCTTCATAATTTCTCTTAATCTAGTTAGCAGGAAGCAGGACTTATGCTTTTGTCAAAGAGGATTTCAAGAAAATATTAAAACATATCAGAATTTAAAAATAAGGTAGTTGTTACTGAGAAACCACGTCATCTGATTTGTTCTTCAGAATGCCTCTGAAATCAAGGGAAATGATCTGTTGCTCTACATCATCATTAGTGATTTTTTCAGATTATGTGATGACATGGGAACCAAGAATAATTTTGCAATTGAACCATTGTCAAGTGTATATATTCTAAGTGTGCCCAGTTCCTTAAAACAATTTACTATTTTGCATTTCTGTAAAATACTTCAAATTACTGGGAAGTAAATATAAATAGCACAATGTGTGTTTTTAATACATCCAACAAGCACCTGGTCAGATGAGCTGCCACTTCATAAGCACAAACTCATGAGTAGCAATTACAACGCATAAACTGCACATCTACTGTGAGGGTGAGACTAGCCCAAGGCCGTAATCTCTTTGCATGGGTTTATTTTATCCAGAGGGAGCAGAAAAAACATAAGTTGTGTAGTTCAGCTGAAAAATCATGTTGGATGGCAAGAATTTTTTTAACAACTGAAGAAAAGGGACAATTGAAGGCTTGGGTTCAGGGAAACAGCAAGGGCCTCCAGCAACTATCATCTCTCTATTCCTAACCTCATGTTTTAACTAGGAAACCACTCTATCTTTCATAGTACAAACTCAGCAGTTTAAACAGATTATGATATTGACTGATGTTCAGTTTTTACCATAAAAGCATGATTTCAGATTAGGTCAGAAACCCAGGTTTCATGGTTTCAAATGGATTGTAATAATAAATAAATATAGGCAATAATAATGAAAAGGCTTGCCAGAAAAGTATTATTCTCTGATTATTAATTTCTCCTATAAACACTTTTTTTCCCCATAAGAAATTATTGCTGTGTGTGCAGAAATGTTTATGATAAGCAGACTATAGGAAAATAAAGATACTTTTTTGGGGATTTGCATTTAAAACTTGGAAGCCTTTCGTATATACCTTTATACTCTCCCATTCCAGCCCACTTGAAAAAACAGCTTTCAATTTTCACTTCTGATATAGGAAGACCATACTATTTTTCTTTTAAGGAAACTTTTTTTAACCTGTTTCACAGGTTATAGCATTATTAAAGCTATATTTTACTTAAGTTACTTAAGTACAGTTCTAAAAGAGTGATAACTATATAACAATAAGCATTGTATTTTCTATTTGGACTCAAACATACAGAGACGTGGTTTTTTATCATCTCTTTTGTTTGATCAGTTTTGGTGAAAAGTGATGGAGTGAACAGATAACACTAACAAATACGAATATCTTGATTTTTTAGAATCATAGAATCATTTAGGTTGGAAAAGACCTTTAAGACATTCAAGTTCAACCATTAACCTAGCACTGACATGTCCACCGTTAGACGTGTCTTTTGAACACTTCCAGGGATGGTGATTCCACCATCTCGGTGGGCAGCCTATTCCTATGCTTGATCACCCTTTCAGTAAAGAGATTTTTCCTAATATCCAATCTAAATCAGCCCTGGTGTAACTTGAGGTTGTTTCCTCTTGTCCTGTTTCTTGTTACTTGGGAGAAAAGACCGACCCCCCTCTGCCTGCAGCCTCCTCTCAGGTAGTTGTAGAGAGCGATAAGGTCTCCCCTGAGCCTTCTCCTCTCCAGGCTGAACAACCCCAGCTCCCTCAGCCGCTCCTCATAAGCCTTGTGCTCCAGACCCTTCCCCAGCTGCGTTGCCCGTCTCTGGACACGCTCCAGCCCCTCAGTGTCTTTCCTGCAGTGAGGGGCCCGACACTGCACACGGCATTCCAGCTGCGGCCTCACTGGTGCCCAGTGCAGGGGGATGGTCACTGCCCTCGTCCTGCTGGCCACGCCTGTTTGGGTACAAGCCAGGATGCTGTTGGCCTTCTGGGCCACCTGGGCACACTGCTGGCTCATGTCCAGCTGGCTGTCGACCAGCACCCCCAGGGCCTTTTCCACTGGGCAGCTTCCCAGCCGCTCTGCCCCAGGCCTGTAGCAGCATTGCTTGGGGCTGCTGTGACCCAGGGGCAGGACCCGGCACTGAGCCTTGTTGAACCTTGTACAATTGGCCTCAGCCCATCGATCCAGCCTGTCCAGATCCTCTGCAGAGCCTTTCTGCCCTCAAGGAGGTCAACGCTCCTACCAACTTGGTGTCATCTGCAAACTTACTGAGGGTGCACTTGATCCCCTCATCCAGGTCATCGATACAGTTTTTAAACAGAACCGGCCCCAATGCTGAGCCCTGGGGAACATCACTTGTGTCTGGCCTCCAGCTGGATGTAACCCCACCCAGCCCCATTCTTTGGGCTTGACCATCCAGCCAGCTTTTTCCCCAGCACAGAGTGCACCCATCCAAGCCATGAGCAGCCAGTTTCTCCAGCAGAATGCTGGGGGAGGTGGTGTCAAAGGTTTAACTAATGTCCAGGTACCCAGCATCCACAGCCTTTCCCTCATCCACTAGGCAGGTCATCTTGTCATAGAAGATCAGGTGAATCAAGCAGGATTTGCCTTTCATAAACCCGTGCTGTCTGGGCCTGATCCCCTGGTTGTCCTGTACACACTGTGTGATGGCACTCAGGATGATCTGCTCCATAACCTTCCCTGGCACCGAGGTCAGACTGACAGGCCCAGATTCTTCTTCCAGCCCTTCTTGTAGATGGCTGTCACACTGGCTAACCTCCAGTACACTGGGACATCCCTGGTAAGCCAGGACTGTTGGTAAATGATGGAGAGTGGCCTGGTGAGCTCCTTCACCAGCTCCCCCAGATCCTATTTGGCCCCATAGACTTGTGTGTGTCTAAGTGGAGCAGCGGGTCATTAACCGTTTCCTCCCGGATTACAGGAGGAAATGTTATTATACTGGACAAGCCAAGTTCTTCTAGTTTCCTTTTGTAAGATGGCTTTATAAGGTAACTTGTCATCCTAGCCACCTTTGCCATAGATGTTATTTCTGAGTTTTTCTTTAAGATGCTGTGTACAAGTCCAATTAGTAGTAGACCTTTTTGATGCTTCAGCAATGTTGTTTTACATAATCCAAAATAAACTGCTACAGGGATAAAATAACATATTGCATCATTGTTTAAACCTGAAAGGATATAAAAAACAATAACTCTTCTTCCTTCCCTCCTGACCTATGTCTCAAAATAACTGCTGTGTATTTCAGTGCCCAATAAACACTGGAAAGAAACAGAAATGTATTTAAAAGAGGGAGCTTACTGTTTGTTACTTATGTGCTTGGTAAGGAGCATAGTCTGAAATCATAGCAGAAAAAATAATTTTTATCTGGAAACCATCCAGACAGGATATGATGTAAACAAGTGAGAGACTGAGAAAAGGAAAGTAAATCTTGCCAGCATTTCCTCTCTCCCCTTCGTGCTTTCAGCACTTACATGCCTTTCTGGGAACACACAGGAAAGACAGGACAATGGTTCTTCTGCTTTCTTTTTCTGTGTCCATTTGATTATTGCAGTTTACTTGCACTTCCTCTGTTAGCTGCTTTTATGCAATTAAGTGCAAATCTGCAATCTCTACATTTACAAAATACCCTGTTTCTCAGTAAAGTTAGTGAAGGTTCCTGAATTTTAAACCACAGAATGAATGCATGCTTAAGAATAGTTAAGCAAATGCGAGAGGATTGCAGCCATTAAGTTTATAAAAAGAAACAGTTTCACCCTGGTTTTTAAATTGCAAAAGGTTAATTGATGCACTAGCAAGTTGATCCTTTACATGCCAGAATCAGGGCATGACAATTTAAGGTAGACCTGCTGCTGACTACCGATTAATGCAGACCAACCTGAAGGACTTCAAGCCAGCTTGGTTGCAGATGGGTTGTAGTTGGTGAGAACACTGGCTGGGTTGCAGGCTTGCCCAAAGAAACTAGGTTAAGCTGAAGGATTTCTTTGTCCTGAGCTCCATAGTAGCCTAGCTGCTTGCACCCCAATACAATTTTAAAGTTAATTCATGTATTTTTCTGTTGTTAGACTGTAGATACATAATTTCTTGATATTGGATTTCCTTGACTTTCTTTTGCTTATATACATGGTCTTGAATGTACTGTTATATTACTGCCTCTCACTGAACTGTCAGAAAGTGAAATTATTTTAAATGTCAAGTTTAGTCTGAATTATATCAAATTTGGTCTTAAACAAGAATACCTAGAACTACTCCACTTCAGTTTTCCAGTTTCTACTTCACTTCATAGTAGACTTGCAGCAAAATAATCCAAGACATGCTTGAACACTCTTAAATGTTACTGGGTTTTGGTTTCTTCCAGTAACATAACATTAGGTTGCTGTAAGAATATAGTAATGTAATGTTAGAATAAGACTAAAAAACCAGGACCCTTACATATTTTAAATGTCTCAGAGCTATTAATGATTTTTGTTTTCTGGTGTCATAAATTGTCCATGATACATACATTACCAATAACTCTAGAAATGTTTTTGTATGCTGTTTAAAGCCTTTTTATATTGTTTTAAAATCTAAATGTATCAAAAATGTAAAGTAATGGATCAAGTGAAATAATTAGATATGATGTGAATATCCTATATAAAAAAAAAAAAAAAAAAACAACTTAATTGACAGTGTTATGTCAGCTTCATATTTGGACGTCAAGAACAGCTATTTCAAGAGTGTATTCCAATTTTTACTCAGTTTTCCATGGTTATTGAAGCTTAAAGCTAAAATATTACCAGTGTTGTCTAGGAAAACAATTAAGGTTATTTAAAATTTATCACAAGTAATAAGTTTTTTTAAAACAAAATTTTTAAAACAATTTAATTTTTTTAAAAATAAATTTAAACAATTTAAACAAAAAATTGGTAAAAGAACAATGCATTTGATTTTTTTTTTTTAAATAGGCTCAATTTTAAAAAAGAATGACAAGAATTTGGATTTTCTACCAGCAGTCATTCGAATCCCCTGACTCTTACAGGAATTTAAGTACAAAAATTTAAAGAAGCCAAACATTTCATTTACATAGGCTAAATTTCAAAATTGATGACCTTCGTTTTCAGCTGTGCAAACCACAATCTTTGTTCAGGCTCATGTTTCTTAAAATAACTTGGGCTTTTGCCTTTTAGAGTTTCAGAACTGTAATCCAGCAGCTGCGTTGTTTTTGCAAGAAAACTCCATGCAGTGAGTGCCCTACGCAGTGTCAGTCAAACTGATGCAAAGTTTAGACACTGTGGCTCTTGGATTGAGGTTGGAGGTGACCTGTTCAAATGAAATTGTAGCAACATACCCTCAAGAATGAAGCAAGCAGCCAGGCTGTCTGAGTGTGGGTGAAATCTGATGAATTATATGCTTCTTGGATTCCCTCCAGGAGCTCAGTCAGTGTCAGTGTAATTTGTAAGGGCTGCAGATTCTAGAAGGAACAACACATCATGTGCAACGTGTGTACTTTGCATTCAAAGAAGCTGGGAATGCATGAGCATTTTCTGTAGATGAAATCAGCGGGATTTAGTTTCTAAAGAAATAAAGTCCTCTGAACCCTTTGCTTTGTTATATGTCTTCTGTTAAAGTGAAATGAACTGACTGCGTTTAAAATAACCTGTTTGATAATTGTGTCAAACTACTGTAGCAGTATGCAAAAAAAACGTTTCAAAAACCTGCAGTCACTGGGACCTATGTTTGCCCTGCTTGTGAAGTTATCAAAAGCACTTGTTGGCATAAGTAGTGACTATGCTGGCGTGTAAGTCAGGTGCAGATCCATGCTCCTGCAAACGCGAGCTTAGCTCCGGCACTGTCATGGACATTGTCCGTGGGTGGCCACCCTCTGTCCTGCTTGGTATCAAAATGCCCCTGCAGGGTTACAAGGCTGTGTAATTGCATGGAAACATTTGACAAGTGTGTCCAGAGAAGTAGTGAAACAGATACAGGAAAAGAATTTCTACTTTCTTTGTCTCTGGACTTCTGTTGAAGTAAATGTATCTGGAGTAGGATGGCAGCACGAAGTCAGTACGAGTGTGGAAGTAATAGGTTGGTGATGCTACAGGAAGATGCTTGGGACTGTGGTTGTACCTGATGAGGGCTATTCTTCTCTAAAATTTACTCAGGAACAGGACTTTCTGCAGAAACTCTTGGGTTGCTGGCAAAGAACAGCAAAGTGGACAAATATCACAAGAGGCTGACAATAAACAGCCATGAGAAAGGTAGACTTGCTTCAATATTACAACCACATGGTGTTAACCAGATTTTGTAGTCACAGCAACAGACAATGCTTTTGGATGTTGCTAACATGGTAAATACAAATACTTTGTGGTAGCGTCTAGAATGGTGTTTTTCCACATAACAGCAGGAACTCATATTAGACAACTGTCATGTTTAAATAAGTTTCCATGATTTATCATCCAAAGCAGACAAAGAGCTCATGGAAAGGAAAATCATAGCTAAGCATCAACCAATGATGAAAATTGCCACCTATCTGTATAATTAAGCATAGTAGTAAGTGAAAGAATACAAACCAGAAGAGACTTTTTATCTAGTCTCATATGTATTTATGTAAGTGGCCTCTTTTTGTGCATCTCCTCAATGAAATCGTAATCCTGTAACAATGAGGATTGAGTAGCAATGTGAAAACTACCACACAGGTGCTTGAGATGGTGGTGGTGTTGGGGGGCAGGGGTGTGTGTCCTTCTCTGATGTTCCAGAAAAAGTTCCTAACCATGCAGATGATCCAAACTTGTTTCATGGGAGATAACTACAGAAGTTGAATCCCACAGCAAAACCTTTAAATTTTACTCAGCAGGTGGGGAAAGTATATAAAACTTACTCACCTGCATTTTTATGCAATTAGGTTTACATGCTTTTCAGAGAAAGCTAGCTTTTCAATTTTTGGAGAAATGACAAAAAAAGAAGAAAGCACTCTGAAGCTGTATAGCCTTTCCACTGTCTTCTCCTGATACATCTAAGATGGTGGGTTTGTGTGACAAAATACTTTTCACACAGAAAAAGGTTTTAAAGGCGATCCTCTTTTTTTTACAGATTTTTTATATTCTTTAAAGGTTTTAATTTTGAATAATGCAACATGCAAATGTATGGATTTGGTCTCTTAAAGCTTAAAAAATATGTATATATTGCAGTGTGTTATGGTAATGTACTACAGTATTAATTAGAACAGAACAGAACAGAACAGAACAGAATAGAATAGAATAGAATAGAATAGAATAGAATATTTCAGTTGGAAGGGACCTACAAAGATCATGTAGTCCAACTGCCTGACCAATTCAGGGCTGACCAAAAGTTTAAAGCATCTTATATATTGGGGCATTGTCCAAACACCTCCTAAACACCGCCAGGCTTGGGGCATTGCCCACCTCTCTAGGAAGCCTGTTGCAGTGTTTGACCACCCTCGGTAAAGAAATGCTTCCTAATGTCTGGTCTAAACCTGCCCTGGTGCAGCTTTGAACCATTCGCATGTGTCCTATCACTGGATACCAGGGAGAACAACTCAGCACCTCCCTCTCTGCTTCCCTCAGGATGCTGTGGAGAGATGACTTTCTAAAGGACATCGAGCCTAATTTAGCATGGCTGCTTGACTGCATTTCTTTGTCTACATTGTTTAAACTTGTTTTAAAAATTACTGCCAATGAAAACTGGTATGCTGGAAATTATATTGTTGGTGATACTAGCTTTACTTCCAGTTACACCTCATGCAAGCGCAAATTACTGGCCAAAAGTCCTCATTTCCAACAAAGAACGAATAGGTTTTGTCATCCTCTTCCTTTCCCTCACCTCAGCTAAAATGTGACTTCCCAAAAAAATGTTTTCTTACTGGCACTTCTCCTTGTTTCTCTGTTCTCCATCTCTCCTGCAGGTTGTCTACACTTGAGAATAATTGTTCCAGCTGCAAGGTAAAGAGTAATTTTTTTGAGTACTAACAAATCAGCCCTCACATTTCTCTTACTAACAGAGTTCATATTATCCAATTGTCCTAGGGGTGTTTCATTTCAATATCAGACAATGTTTAGCTGATGCACATAATTACTTTTCCTGCATGTAAAAACAAGAACTAAATTTAAACACAGGTTGTGTATCCATTTTCTGTAAGCTTTTTTAATCAGCAGTTAATGAAACAACCTGTCATCAGACAGCTGTACTGCTGAAATGACATAAAAAACAAATCCATGAAGTAAGTTTGTTTGTAGACTTTCACCGAAGTTTGGAGCTAGCGGTGATTTGTTGTTTTTTCTGCAGTTTAACCTTGTTTGGTCTAGCTGGAAATGTGGCAGTAGTGATGTCAGTATTTGCCAAGAGATATACTTTTACAGGAAACTGTAATAGACATCATTCAAGGTTTTGACAGGATTTCACACAGCATAGCAGGGCAATCCAGCACAAATTCATCATAATAAAAGCCTTCCATGCCCATTTTGGGTGATGTGCTCATAACCTTACAGATGTGGTCCATCTGTAGCTGAATGAAACTATTCAGTTCCTGCTTTGCTTGAAATGCTTGAACACTGTGACAAATGTCTATTAAAAATGGTTTGCTGCTAACGTGGATTTAGACACATTAAAATATCAACACCATGTAATACAGCATAGCTTAAGGTCACAAGGCTTTAAAAAGCACAGAATCAAGTATAGTAATTTTCACAATTTTTTTTTTCCCAAAACATGTTACAGGTAGGATTCTTCCACTGCATGGTGTAGAAGAGAAAAGGGGGAAAGAGGGAGAAGGGTTCCTGAGCTACTCAAAATGGAAAGGAGTGATCTGGCCCTGTTTTACTTGCAAAAGTTCAAATGTACATTCACCTCCACTGGGTTGGTGGAAAGATGTGTGGTCCTGGGCTGCCGAGTAGTTCAGGGCCTTTGTGGTTCCCATGGCTTCTCTCAGAACTGTGTGGTAGCCTGATAGGAATCCTTTTCACCTGGTACAATGGTGGCCACTAATCTGTGTATTAAGAACTGCTCACTCCACTTCCTTGTTCCTCAGGATATGGTGTGACCTCCAAGCCTTCCCATTGCCTTTGTTTTCTTCCTTTCAGGCACTTTCTAAGCAAACTGCTAACACTTATGAAAGCAGATACTTCAGGTGTACCTGTTCATAAAAAAGGATTTTACTTATAATTCCCTCCCCCCTTGGTCTTTACATTCCTTGGCATGGTTTTTTTTCCTTTGGGGGTGTGTGTTTGTGTGTATAGGGATATTGGTTGGCGTTTTTTTTTTTGTTTGTTTGCTTGGTTTTTTTTTTCCTTCTCTGACGTGGCAAGCTGAACTAGAATTATTGAGTCTTCTCTCTTCAGCTTGCTAGGTAATGTCCTGTGGCTATTGCCTAAAGTACATATCATTTGATGATCACAAGCTTAAAATCTATCTTCCTGATTCTTGTGCAAAATACGACAGTTCCATTGATGTTGTTAGGAAATGTGCTTCAAGTGGTGAACACACAACTCATATCAATACAGATTAGCTCACTACATAGATATCTTTTTCAAAGAGAAGACAGTTAGAGCAAAGAAAGGAAATGACCTCCGTAAAGAATAAACCTTGTAGGACCAAATAATCTTTCTGTGTCTCAAATAATGGCAATGAATTACACCAAAAGTGAAAATAGATCTATCTGCAGACTCTGGTCTACATTTAGTGTTTACTGTAGGTTCATATGCTCTGTTTTTTCACTGTGTGAAGTCAAATTGCATTCAGTAATGTTCTAAGAAATGTTAAAGACTGACATATAGCCTGCAGATTGTTTGCTCTTTCTCCTCTTCTTCTCCACCTACTTCAGCAGCAGTGTTTGCAACATGCATGTAGGTTTTAGAAAGGTTAAAACCAAAGCTGCCCTTATTAACTATGGCTCTGCTGATTCTGAACCTTCAGAGATTACACTTTTTATTTAAGCAACATTTTAAGTAAGATTCCCACATTTCTACCACTGTTTTATAATAATTCTTTGCTTTGCAAATTATATGAAATAGTAACATCTGTCTTATGTCATTTTTTCTCTTATCCTCCATATAGAAATGAACATGGTGAGAAGTGTTTTGGTTTTGGGAGGCTACTGGTCCATATTGTTATTGCATTTATGTTAGCACAGGCTAGGTCTTGTACTTAGGGTGGGAAAGGGTGAGGCCTGTGTTGAAGGTTTCCTCCTGTTGGGAGGCTTATTTCAGGATCTTAACAGTTCCCTCAAAGTTCAATCTTCTACAAAGAACATTTTAATACCTGAAAAAGGTTGACTGTTATGTCTGTGTCATAGTGGAGCTTCAAATGTATCTTTAGTTTTCCTGGGCTCAGGCCATGAAGCTAAGAACTGAGCCTTACCCTGGAAAGCTGGCATAACTCTAATGTGCTAGGAATAGCCTCTGCCATTGAAAGGATGCTTTACATTACAGTCCATCTGGGGACAGGTAAGACCGACAGTAATTTCTGAAGGTACTGTTTCGGGATGGCAGTGGGTGAAATCCTTAGCTTTATAGGAAAGGTTACCATTGGTATAGATGTCCAATTCTTCTAAGCTGGTTGTGGTACCAAGTACTTCATGTCCTCAAGAAACCCATTTATTTTATCTCCTGTGTTGTGCACTAAGCAAGTGTGTCTTAGGAAATTTGTCTTCTTTCATGTCTCTGGGATTGTGCACAGTCTTGTGCCAATTCCATCACTACCATCACCCGGCACGGTGTGAGACAGTACAGTCTCCAGAAGATTGTCTAGCATATGAAGCCAGTGGACATAGTGCTATCAAGTCTTTGCAGTACAGAAAAAAAAAAAAAAAAAAAAAAAAAAAAAAAATTATGAAGTTGTATTTTATTATTGACTGTTTTTACATTAAAGTGCAGGATCTGAAACTTCAGGCCATCAACTAATTCCCAAGATTCTGAGGTTGTCATGTCACAAGTTCACTGTGGAAGCTTCTTTGACAGTAAGCTTGAAACACTAAGAGAAGTGATAATGTATACCATATGGTTACATAAGTCAGCTTTTACATCAACTGTGCTAGTAATTCCAAGGGCTGCTGCAGTCCTCACTTTTTTTTCATATTATTTCATTTACTTGATTTTTGATAGTGCTACAGAGAAGTGATACCAAAAGCATCACTGGAAATCAAAACATAGTTTTTTATTTTATATGGCAAAAGCGCAACAATCTGTTACAGTTGCATTAAAATGGAGTTGCTGCAACTTTGAAAAGATGACCATGCAACCAGAACATTTTGCTGACAGTGATTTTTTAAGCAACCAAATTTGCTAAACGTACAAAATGCAGGCGAATCACTCTTCAAATGTTTTGACCTACTTTCCCCTTGAACACATTCCAAAATAATAGTAATAAAAAATAACTATGGAGGGAGCAGATTACATAGCTCTACAATTTCACTGATGGGAATGTGAATGCCATTAAAGTAAAAGTGCTTCCTGCTGGCAGACCAAGTATGTATTTGTGTGGTTGTAACTCCTCAAAACTCATTCAGATTTTGGGAGAGAGACAAGGCCAGGGAAGGACACTTATGCTGACTTAAACAGCATCCTTTCAATTTAGTGGGCCCTTCTATTGTGTTTCTCTGAATTCATCTCTGTAAAAATGCACAGTATGGAATCTAGGGTGTTGTTTTTTTTTTTAAAGTAGAGTCCGGTTTTCATTTTTACATGGTTTAAGCTAAATTCAAAAAGCTTTTTTCTTAGAATAGTTTATAGTTTTGACTGGTTGATCAGTCATTACTGATTAACTTGTATATTTTCATATGGATGTTGTCCTGTATATTCTGATTTTTGATGCTTTAAGAAAAATAATGACATAACACTTCTGGACTTCTCCCTCTGTTTTGTCTTTTCCATTTCAAAGTATTTCCTTATGTTGAGGGTGGGGTGGGTGGGAAGAGGAGTGAGGGAAGGTCTGTGTATGCTCATTTGTGTGTTTAAAATGCTATAGCCTGTTTTTTAAGCCCTAAATTTCGAGCCCATGAGAGGCAGAGACAGGCTGACTTTGTCAGTTCTGAAAATATTGAAGAACCCTGCTTCATTGGCAAAGGTATTAATGAGCTTTAAAAAGCAGAGAGGGAGTTGACAGGAAGAATTAATCCCTCCCAGTCCAAAACAAAAAACTCAGAATGCTGCATTTCCTTCCTTTCAGCATCATACAACTTGTATAGTTTTAGCATTCCTCCCTTGGTTTACCTCCCTTTGCTCCTCAGGAGAGTTATTCTGTAATTTCCAGTAGGAAGATGATTTGCATAAACCAATTCCTATTCATGATTAGATTCAGGAAATCAGAATTATAATCTGATGTTGTTTTGCTTTTGTCCTGGAAGTTGTTAAAATGAGTCATCTGGCAACCTCTAATCCTATTTCTAACCATATATAGACATGCATGGGACTAAAAATTAAGGTGGTTTGGGTACTTGAGAAATTCAACGCAGTCAACTTCTTCCTAGGATTTTAATTTTGCAAAGCAGTTAGACACTGAAAAGTAATTGCATGCTGTTAAATGCTGTGTCTAAGTAGGGTCTATGTGAGCTAGGATTTGTCCTGTAAGATTGATATGTATTTGGAACAGGAGATCAAAAGAGAGTAAAAAGTAAATTATGGAAGGAAGATATACATATGCATAAGCAGTAGTGTTGTAGCTCTTCCACTGAACCAGTTTTCCACACACTGTGTGAGTCCCTATACTTCCCTCCAGTCAACAAGTAGTTCTTCTGACCTCAATCCAAAAGAATTCTCTATTCAGCAGAAATGGTATTTTTTTTGCCTTTTGGTATCATAAGTCATGGTTATTATATTACATGACTAAAGAAAGAAATACCTCCTGCCAGCATCAGAGGGCAGTCTGCTCAAAGTAAGCACACCCACTGCTGGACTTGGTTTCCCTCTTTCTCTTGTCTTGGACTACTGATCTCCCTTGAACCTTCTCCTTTGAACAGACTCAAGAGGTACAACTCAATTCTGGGGATGATGTATGCAAAGCAATAGCTAGTGGTTTACATTTCCTTCTCTCTTTGGTTTGAAACAAATGGCAAACTGCAAAATCATCTTTTCAAAATTAGCAATTTCCTTTCTATAAGTAAGGCTGCTTAAAGGACAGCAGTTTCAACCAGTGAGTGAATATTCCTGACAGGAACAAACATGAGAGAAAGTTGTGCAACATCTGCCATAGTGTTTTAATTTTTAGAACATGTCTAAATAGGAAAAAAACATTTAGGTTAGGAGCCAAAGTCCAAGGTCTTCTTTTGGTTGCTGTTAAGTATTTTGTAATTAATGTATAGTTTTGTGTCATGCTCAATCTGTGTTTTATAACAGCTTCAGTTTATAATACCATATTTACCATATTTGAGAATTAGCTTAATCAAATGCAGCAAAGCTTAAAACAGGAATTGCAACCTCCATTTGTATCTGAACTTTTATTAAATTGTGTAAAGTTGGCTCATGGAGCAGAGCTAACTAGAAAGTCAGGTATCCTGATGGGCTATATGTTCCTAGCCTGCCTGCCTTTGCCATACTCTGTAGAGATGATGGTGGTGGACCATGCCTTCAGGGTGGAGGATATGCAGGCTGGGATGATGGAAAGGCATCTGGAAGCCTTTAAAATTAAAGAAATGAATAATAATAAAAAGTTTAAATGATGCTAAGCCTGAAGGAAGCGAGGGGTTTTGAACCCTGGACCCCCTCACCCCTTCCCTTAGATGTCCCTCCACGCAGCCAGCCCCTTTCCCCCGCCCTGCTGCACGTGAAGCCGGTCATCTCGGTGAGGCTGCTGAGCTGGTGCCTGCTCCTGGGGTGCAGGGAAGCCAAGGATGGTTAAACTGTCAGCATCTGTAGCCAGAAATAGGAAATAATGAAATTCCAAGTAAGAAGAGAGCCACTGTGCCAGCCGTGTTTCTGGTACAGCTCTGTATAGCATTGTGATCTTACTGGTGTGCAGTGAAACCACTCTTCTCCATTTGTAGGTGCCTTATTCCTACAGCAATGAGGTCTGACAACTTGAGAAAATACAGTAGTGAGGCAAAACTAAACTAAGGTTTGGCACAAAAAATCACTGAGCAGTGGGGTAGGAGTAGATGGGCTGTTATCTGTCATTGTTCCAGTTTTAAAAAAGTTTGTAGTCAAAAGCTTGTTATGGTAAGCAGCTGTTGCACCCGACTGTTAAATCTCAGATAAATGTCCCAGTTCCTCTGAATCAAATACAAAGCCAAACTGGCTGACACTTTAGTCCTCAGTGTCTGCAACTTGCTCTGTGGAGCCACTTTTCAAATATGCAGATATTTGCTGGAGAAGGGAATGCTAGGCTCTGTAGATGAGCCTCAGATATCTGCTGTCTTGATCTCTTAAATTCTTGGTTAACATACAGAAGCTTGATGAACTATTCATCCCCATGCTCAGCACTGAATTTTGCTTCATGCTTTTGGTATTCTGTTCATCTCTGAACACTATGGAGCAGGATGTGGGTAATAACTGCACAGAAGGGGATGCTCTAGCTTTCGATTATTTTTAGGTTAGTTTCTCTATAGTGCTTAGTTTTGACATTTAAAGACATGACAAAATTAACAAGATTGCATTTGTCTCCATCTTCTGCAACAAGTTTGATGTTTTTAAATCACCACTCTGGCAAGCTTGGTCAGAGGGCTAGCTGGAAGTGGAACAATGACACACATTTGGTGAGAAGGCGGCAATGCTGATGTGAAATATTGTTTAAACACCCCCCCACACACACACACACACTGTTTATAAAAGCTCATATGTACTTAAGTGCTTAGAACGGGACACATATTTTATATTACCCTTACAAGGTCAGACTTTCCTTTCATTTGCCTCTCATTAAAATCAGAAAAGTTTAATTCATGTAAATCAAAGGTGATTTGTGGTGAACCTTTCCAGTGCTGGCTTGGTATCTTCTCTACAATATTTTTCACACTGTAATAGGGTTAGCTGTTCAGATGAATTGATGGGTACAAGCTAGTATTTAAATAACAACAAAAATAAACCCAGAAAACCTCTCTTCCCTGTAAAACTCTTCTACAGCCTTATCTAGGTTCCCAAATAATGTAAATAAAGCTGTGCTGAATATGAGGAGCTAAAGTTTTGTTTTCAGCGACTCTTCTATTTAGATGTCTTATAACTTTAAGAAACAAATTTGATAATTTTCTGCTAGTGAGATAGAATTCTGGTATTTTCTTTCTTATTTTAATAAAAGAATTCTCATGAGAAAAAAGAACTCTACCTGTGAGATACAATTCCCATTTCTCATATTTTACCTTCTAAATGTCACTTTCTTTTTGTAATGAATTGGGCAGGAAACTCTGCCCTTTCCTTTGAATGACTCATGATGTAATGTACTTACAGATTAGAAACACAATTTGAATAACGTACTATATGGCATTAAGTGAGGTTTTGCCTATTCTATCATGTTTATCCTAATGGAAACTTAGCACTACATCACTTGTGCTGATATTAGGGTGTTCTAGATCATTAGTGCACAAAACCTTGTTGAAGACTGTATGTAGGTGCACTTTTCCTTCATATTAGGAATGTGCTTTTACTGTGTGAAAACTTTAAACTCATTTACCTGCAAATGTCATTGGTAAAAATTGAGCATAAAAAGCCCCTTATTAATGTCTAATCTGTAGCTGTCAAAGAAGTCCAAATGACATGCATTGATTTTAATACAAAAAAGCTCTTATCTGGCTGATCTGGATTTTAATATTCATAATATTTGTAGTATTGAGCGAGATTCTTTAGTAAACTTGGTGAACAAAAGAACTCTACCATCAGACAAAACTCGTTCATTGCTACTTTGCATACTCTGTTATCTTTTAAGCCATAAGGAGGCCATTTAAGTGGTATTTTATTTCAGAAGCATGTTCAACATTTTGGGCTTCTGGTGCCCCACCAATGTCAGATAGAAAGGATGAAGTCATAGGTTTGATGCCTATAGAAATGGCAGCACACCTGTATGTGAAGTCTTCATTTTCCCATACTGATTCTGTTTGCTCATGCTAAGGACACATCTAGGAGATCTGACCACTAGAGAACTGTTGATGGCAGCTAACTGTGGCTAATTTATGTGGCCAATTTGTCTTAAAACAAGCAGTAGAAGAGGATCTTTCCCAGACAAGAATTCAGAAAAAGAGGAGTCCAACTGCATCACTTGAATTTTCCTATGGAGTTAGAAGTTGAGCCTCAGAAGAGCTTTTAGTCAAGTTAGTTATCTCAAGCTTGAGATTCTGCCCATGTAGGTTTCTCTGCTCTCTCTTTAGGGAAATGTATGACCACTGCCTTTGGAATTAACTCCCTCCAGCAGAGGCTGTTATTTTGAGAAGGGGAAAGGGAAAGAAAGCAAAAAAGGGTAATAGAGAACTACAGCAGCCTTTAGCTAGGTCAGAAATGGGTGGGTATTTTTGGTCTATGGAAAAGTTCCCTGTCCTTTGGAAGACATCCCCACTGAACGGAAAACCCTGCTCCGTTCTCTTCCTTTCTCCACATGGGGCTTGTCTGTCAGCCCTTCAGCTGGGCATTCTACCACACCTAGTGCCTTCACACCCTCTGCCAAACAAGTGCAGCTGCCATCTACCCCGCTGCTGATACCTCTAATCGTTCTTGTATCCTGAAACAGCTCTTGAAAAGAGCAAAAGGAAGACCTGCCATTGCCTTAAGTGAGAGCAACATTACCCTCTAAGGTTAAAAGTGGATCTGTGGCAATACCAACAGCAGAGGCTTCAAAGGAGCAGACTTCAAACAGAACTTTGAACTGTTTTAATTGACAGTCATGCAATTTTTTTCCTATTGTAGCAATACCCAAAGAGGGAACATTATCTTTCCTATAATCCTTAGTGAAGTGAAATTTTAGAGTTCCTGGGCATGATCCAGTTCCCGAACATCTGATGCCATTTGAGATGCCCTAGGGACCTCCCTGGCCCCAGCTGCCAGTTCAAAAGGGCATGGGTCTCCTGGGGGTTTTATCTCATATCTGCCACCAGCTTGCTAAAATCTCAGATCCTTTGTACATCTCACATGACATCTGATGCCCATGTTAAGGTAGCCAAAATGAGCTAGCCATATATGTTAATAGATACAAATCTAAATAACATCTTCCTTAACTCCACATGGAATAATTTGAGTTTGGATTTGAGCTTTTACAACAAAATCATCTTCAAAATTGCTACACTGTTTTTTTCTTAATGTTTTTGGTAGTTGAATTTTTAACGCAGTGTAGATATAAATCTCTTCATCAGTGCCTATTTAGCTTTTCTGATTTGCCATGAATGATAAATTATATATATGGTTTTTTTTCAGTTTTGAAATGCATAAATAGCCGAAGTTTTGATTGTCTTACTGTGGTACCTTTATTAATGTCCTTGTCAAATATTAACTTGCAATACCTTCACTGGGACAGCCAATAGCTTTAATGCACAAACATTTATGATATGTGAAATTAAGCCGAAGGGCTGTAATACATGATTAATGTACATAAATTCAAATGTGTCTGCAAACTAAACTTTATTTCTGGAAAAACAGGACAGGAGACAAGAGTCATACACTAATGATCTCCTGTTTAATCAAATGTAATAAACTGGAAAGAAGGGTGTTTATAACTTGTTACTGAGGAGTGAGGGAAAGATAATCTTATGGTTAAAGTTACTGGCCTCCATGTCATGATGTACTTAAATTATAAATGTACTCCAAGCTCCTCTGTCACAATAATGATAAACAACTGCCATGCTAAACACTTGCACATTTGCAGGAGTTGTACCTTGGAAATACTGTATGTTCACTATTTTTTCTGAAGTGTATATCAGGTTGGTTCATACTTTTTCCACAGATACAGCATGTCTGTTGTCTTACAGGGTCAAATGCCTTTAAGACTTGGAAAGCTGCTGGGGGAATGAGAATCCTGGTTTAGTGCAGTTTGGTTGACCACAGTAGAAGGAAACCATGCATTATTTGGAGCATGTGACAGATAACTCTAGGGTTAGAGCATCATCTCCTGCCTGGGAAGCAGCTTGCGCCTGCCACTCACGAGGCTGTCACAGGGCCACAGCAGGAGGGAGGAAAGCTGATTTGAACAAGCAAAATCAGCTTTTCCTGATGCTCACACTCAGAAATAATGAGAAATCAGCCACCACAGGTATGAGGGGCTGTTCTTTCAGTGTAGTCCTGCAGATCTTTGGAAAAACATTATTAATGGGAAGGTTTGTTGATCAACACTGAACCACAGTCCTAGAAGATCCTGAGTTGGAAGGGACCCTTGAGGATCATTGAGTCCAACGCCTGACTTTACACAGGGCAACCTGAAAATTAAACGACATGTCTAGAAGCATTGCTCAAATGCTTCTTGAACGTTGACAGGCCTGGGGCCATGGTCACTGTGACTGCTTCCCTGGGGAGCTTGTTCCAGTGCTTGAACACCCTCTCAGGGAAGAACTTTTTCCTAATATCCAATCTAAACTTGCCCTGACGCAGTTTTAAGCCATTCCTTCACATCCTATCACCGAACACCATAAAGAGATCAGCATGTCCCCCTCTGCTCCCCATGATGAGGAAGTTATAGACAGAAGTGAGGTCACCCCTTAATTTCCTCTTCTCTAAGCTGAATAAACCTCATATCTTCAGCCACTCCTCCTAAGTTGTGCCCTCTAGTCCTTTCAGCTGCTTCCATTGGAAACAATGTTCTACTAGTAACTGCTGTATGTTGTCTGGAATGTAGAAATCACAATGTTATTATTGGTGTATTTTTTTTCTGTTCAAATAATAACTGTCCTAGTAGACTGTAAAAAACGTATCTAGCCATCACACGGTCTGCTCTGTTGTAAGACCTAATGAGGCAATGTGTACTTACATGTAAGCAGTTCTTTTCAAAGCAAATGTAGTATTGTGTCTAAAATATTTTTAATTTTTAAAAGCAATTATCTCTGCTAGCCATAATATATGGTTTCCTTTGCTCATTAATGATCTGCAGCAACAGAAAGGAGAATGTAGGAAATCTTATATAGCTTTGTCACTCTCGTCTCAAGATCTGATCCAGGATTGAACATTCAAAATATAAATTTTGTCACCAAAATTTTTTCCAGTTAAAAAAAATTGCAGCATATTCCCCAACACAATTTCCCTGTTTTAACGCAATTTTGTGAGCTTTTGCTTTCTAAAAAGCTCTACTTTGTTGGACATTTATTGTCCAGTAAAAATGTTACATGACACTTTTTGGGACCGTCCACTGCAGCATGACAACCAATAAACCTGACTTATTGCCTCTGCCACTATCGATTCTGGATCTATTTCCCCTTAGTCCACTGTTTTAGAAGAGCTTTCTCAGATACAAGAAACTGCCGGTCACCTTTTGTTTAATGAATTAATTACGTTGGTGCCAAATAACCATGTGAAATACCGTTATAGCGTGGACCTCTAAGATCAGCTTCTCCAGAGAGCTAGGTGCCCCTCCTGACAGGAGGATCCCCAAGCTTGTCTTTTCGTCAATCTGGAAACAGCAATGAAAAAAGATTAACTCTCCTCTGTGAAAATCAGGCCCTGTGGTGAATCTGGCCCTTTCAAACAAATTTAGCCTGGGTACATGAGGACCCAGCTGACTCAGAAAAGGGGGGCATCAACTGAGGCCAGGTCTGGAGTGTTTTAAGATAACGTGTACATCTTTAACCTGAATTCACCGCAGAGTTTAATAACTGTGGAAGTAATTTTCATTAGTGAAACGTAACATAGTTATTATGAGGGAGTAATTTTTCAGGTTTAAAATGAGGACTTACAGCAACAGAAGCCAAAAGGATGACGCTAAAATACTTCTACTTACAGATTCATCCAGTGCAAGTACTGACTGTGGAAAGATAGTTGTGAGGCCTAAATTTACTACTTTTGCTGGGTTAATGATTGAAGTAAAAATTTGACTTTTTTTTGGAAAGTTATTTAAAAAAACCCAAACATCAGATCATGATAGTTCTCCTTTTGCTTTAGCAGAAAAGAGAAAAAAAATTAAATACTAATTAATTTCTGTTGGCCAACTTGAGATACTTTTTTGTTAGATACACCTGGAAGTACTGATGAGGTGGAGTACTTCCTAGTGATCATTGGCATTGCAGTTTGGTCTTACTGGTCTTTAAAAAAGGGGTAGCAAGTTCATCATCCTTTACAGTTTATTCCCCAAAAAAGGCACAGATAGGTCTGAATAATATAATTACTATATATAATGTAGGATTTATGTGAAGTTCATCATCCTTTACAGTTTATTCCCCAAAAAAGGCACAGATAGGTCTGAATAATATAATTACTATATATAATGTAGGATTTATGTGAATTCTGTTTGATATGTCTACCTATTTAAAAAGCTCTCCAGTAATGAATTTACATTGAACAGCTGTTTCTGTACTTTTCAAGCAAGGCTGAAGAAATGTAAGGGGGATCTGTACTGCTGCAGCACCACTGTCTCTTTGAAGCCTGCTTTTGAGATGTATCCACTGCCACAAAACCAGCAAAAATAGCTACAGCTGTTATTTCAGACTGCAATTGACTACAAACTGTAACCTTTTTTTCAGACTGTAATTGACTACAGAGGGTGGGTGAAACACTGATAATGTTGAGATACTGCTACGTTAATAACCAAGGATCAAGGAGAATCTTGGCAAGCTGAGAGAAAATCTTTAACAGCACACAGGAACCCTTCTGTGTTCATCATTAGGCATGGCAAAAGACAGGAAAGCATATTCCAAGCAAATTAGCTTCAGTCCAGTGAAGAAAGCAGATCCACCTGTGACTTTAAATATGTTAATTGTTCTACTGTGAGGCAGACAGCTTTGAACTTCTTCCATAAAACACAGCACAATTACTATTAAGAACTGTTAAACAGCTACTATGTGGATGCAATTTTTTCTTGAGAATTATTTGATATATTGGGTTGCCAAATTCTCAATGGATGTGTAACTGAATGAAGAATTTGGATACATATTTATGTTTAATTTCTTAAGATTAAGACTATAATGTAATTAACATTATAAAATATCTTAGCATTTAAAATCAGCTAGTGTAGACATTCTGTGAGTTTAAAATCATAAATATATTGAGACATAAATACAGACTACTCTCACAAGAATCATCCCATATGTTTACTTAATTCCAAATCCCTATTTTCAAAGATAGAAATGATCCTTTTGAGAACATGTTTTTTCTACCCCAACAAAGCAAATTTTGCCTGAAGAAAAAAAAAAAAAAAAAGCATCTGAAATTATGTGTCTTTGACTTGTTGAATTCCTTTACTTGAGAAATAAATCCTGAAAATATTTTTGGTGAAGTCAAATGTTTAGATTTTTATTTGCTTAAATTAATATGAAAACTGAAAAGAAATATTTCCCACAAAATATTAGATTTGTTCTGAAAACATTTTTCCCCAATTTCTAGTATCAGAAAGACACCTCCCTCTCCTTCCCTGCAATGCATTTTCTGTTATATTAATACTAACATTTTTAGTTAAATCTCTGTCAACAAGTACAGACTACTCCTTACCTGTTTGTATGAAGTACACACCTTGTTACTTCTGGAGGAAAAAAAAAAAAAAAAAAAAAAAAGCTAAATTCTTACCTTGTGGGGTTTTCTGTTTTAAGATCGTCTTTTTCTTACAAGTCAGTTCTCTTAAACTGTCAAGCCTTTTGTTCATTGCTTGTTTCTTTGATTTGCTACATATTTTGGGCTGTATTTATTATTTTTGTCTTTTTGTTGCTATTTAAATAGCACTCAGGAAAAATAAACATACACTGTGTCTTTATCTTGACCAGTCTGTTGAGAGAAATAAACATGTCTTAGGTGCGTTATACTTTCTCTACACAGAGATAAGAGTATGTGGAATTCAAGCTCTGGGAATTTTCAGCAGTGATCACACTAGGCTTTCTTTCCCTGGTTATTTTAACACACACAGAAGAATTTGGGTAGCTCAGTTTCATGCTTGCTTCAAAATCCATGTGGATAAGTATGAGTTTATTCTCATACTGTGAACTTCCAAGCCTGATGAAAAATTCTGAAAAAGTGATTTGAATACCTTTTCCACTTTGTCCCCTGACTAGAAACAAAAGCAAAATAATGGGTTGGGAAATACATGGCCTGGCAAGTAGGTACAAGCTCCAGAGCTTGACTGAAGCTAGGCTGCATCCAGAGTGGCCCTGGACTGTTTGTGTCATCTTCCTGCAGATTTACTCTCCCTTTGCATTCTTTGCCATTTTATCTTGTTAGATACCTGCTTCCTGACAGCCTGAACTCCTCCTGCTTCTGTAATTAGATGCAGGGTGGATGTTAGGAAACACAGAAAATGTGGTATTTAAGCTATGGACCTCGGCATTCCAGGCTCTTTGTATTGGCAGTGGAGACAGGCCCACTGCATTTAGCTTCTGGAAATGCCCTTGTTAGAAATCTCCCTCTCTTGATTATACTGATGCATAAGAAACCCACACCGGAGTAGCAGCTCACTACCTAAACCTCAGTGATCCAGCACGTTCACTGACTCCAGTCTCCACTGGGTTCTGCATGCACACCTGTGATGCTGCTAAACCTTGACAAGATTTTTCTCCCTCTGTTCAGAAAGGGAATAGTTGTAGTAAAATCCTTCACTTCTTTGACTTTGTAGATGTAGACTTCTCATCTCTGAGTTTGGAGCTTTCCTTGGCCTGCAAAGCATGAAGGGTGGGCAGAGGGAAAGGGGTGCCCTTCTCCCATTTCCTTTATACAAAAAGAAAAGCAGACACATTTTCACCAGGAAACCCACTTCTTTTACATTTTCTATTTCCCCCCCAAATGTGTTTCTTCAGCATTGTGGAGGCATGGTGAACTACTTCTGTTGTTAGACTGAAACAGATGGCAAAGGATGAGAATATCTTATTTACGGCTCTCAAGGCTGGCAGGTAAGTGGTGCCTTTTCTGCTGTCAGGATCTGAGCTTGCAGTTACTAACTACGCTCACGTCCTCCAGATGCTGCTGGCCATGTTATACCTTTGTTTGAATGCATGTTTGATACCCTGCCTGCATACTACAAGGAGACTGCCTTTGTGGAAGGTGTTATCCAAAATCGGGAGCTCAAAGGCCAGATTCTCTGCCAACGTAAAGCTGCACTGTTGCATAGATTTTTACTCTGCTTCAAGTGTGGCCTTATAAATCATCACCAGCATGACTAAACATTAGAAAAACAAAACAGCATTGAAAGCTTGGTGAAAAACCAGAGGAATCTATTACTATACAATTTAGTGATGTTCAGACCTGCTTGAGCCTGTTGGTATCTAAAGTGGAGCCAGTGTGTGCAAAACTACTGGTTTGTGTATAGCAGTAGTATTGAAAATATACCGTATACTTTGAATTATGAAGCACTGGAATGTGATTCCAAACCTAATCCAAACATTTCCTTGTTCAGTTATCCTGACTTGGAAAAGTTAATCATAAGGAAACAACTCCCAAAATGGGCTCAGCCAGTAGCTGTCTTCTCAATAGGCTGTACAAATGGTGTGAGATGTGATGTTGGCAGCCCTGGCTTTATATGTCTTAGCATTATGACTTAAAGTAAATAACTCCCTCCTCCTTTTTTTGCTGGGTGGAACAGAAGAAAATGAAGCAAAAAGTGCTAAAAGCCACATTATATATATTTCAGATAAACATGCAAGGCAACCAATTTTTACTTTTAAGTTAATAAAATGAGCATAAAGGAATAATCTTCTCCAACAAAGTTCTTTAAGAGTAGTGTGCTTTCTCTTTTATGTTCTCCTCATCCTTCACATCTCTTTTTTCAATTTCTGCCACTCCACGGTACAGATAGGATTGCCCTTTGTTTTACTTATGTATTGACTAACCTTTTTATTCCTTCACTTACATCTTGATTCCCGTTTTTTTCCTTCATTGAGAACTCTGGTTCTATTTCCTCTGGTCTCAATCTCTCTGGTTTTTCTTTTTTCCTGTTAATGGAACGTGTCTCACCATCAGTGTTTGCCCATGCACTCATCCAGATCTGGCTTCAAATATTCTTTTTTTCCCCTGCTGAGGGCACAGAAGATCCCTAGGGACAGATTTATCTGTTTGGTTTTCCTGCAGATAGCATCCAATTTCTAGCTGTCCCCAGCTCTTTTCATGTTGTTAGGGCATGGTTTGTGCTATGCTCTTTGTGATCATCTTAGATGGTTTTAAGGTCCCTGTGATCTTTGGCTTTACCTGCTTTCTTTGAACATAGCATTCCAGCATCCTGTATCCCATGCACTTTGGCCACCTTCCTGTAGAAGCAGCTGTTGGGGGAAAGCTGAGCTGTGCCAGCTCTGATACATTTTAGTTACAATGGGAACACTTTCAAGAAATGCATGGGAAGCATTTGAGAAATAAAGCTCTTTTCACCTTATTGCTTACAAATGCTGTTTTTCACTGCCAAGCAAATGGGAGCTGAAATCCAAAGCAGGTCTTTCGGGATCTTGGATCAGACCTTTTCCCAGTACTCTGAGAAGCAGCCATAATAATGCTCCACAATAATGTGGGGAAGTTACCCAGTTTGGCCCAGTGAGGTTAACTCCTTAAGGAGGTAAAAAAAGGATCTGTAAAGAGGCACTTGCATTTAACATGAACCCCACAGTGTTTCCTAAGTTAAAAAATGAAAAGTATCTTGGCTATGCATCTGAATGAGGGTGGGAGGAAGATAGTGTTTCAAGAGAAGTGTGGGGTTTTTTCTTTATTTCCCCGTCTGTGTTATAGTTATTAAATTCTAATAAACTGATCTCATTTGCACTGAATTTGGTTCTGTTGAAACTCTCATTTAAACAGTTAAACAGATTTTGTTTTGGCAGCAGTCATATAATTCCCAGAAAGAAGGATCTGAAGCAAAGCCCGATGTGTAATAATTTCAAGCAACTGTTTTAAGAAAACCCAATCTCCCTTCTAATCTATAAACCAGATTCCTTGTGACATTTTTATACATCTGAAGTTTCCTTTAAAAAAAATCTGGGAGTAAATTACCTTTTTCACCTTGAAGCAGAAATCACTCAGCATGAAAAGAGAGTGGGTATATTGTATGCTGCCAAAGTCAAATTTCTCTGTATGTACTTAGTCTCTTGGCTAAAAGTGCAAAAATAAGACAGTGGAAGCTTCTTTTCAGTTTTATATTTAACTGTCCATTTGCACCTCTGTCACACATTTGCACTGTCATTAGAGGCAAATTCTCCTCCACAATGAAGGCAAATTCCAGCTCTGTGCAGGAGTCTAATCTAAGGCCTGTCACACAGCCTAAATCCTGTCTAAATCCACATTGTGAGCGAGGAATTTTTTTCAATAGACCTTTTATTTGCCCACTGAATTTTACCCTGAGTTGATACCATGGGCCTGGGACAGCGTTTTGATCTAAGTGTATAGTAGCTTAAAACTTTGTATGCCATGTACAAAGTGTGCTACAGCAAAGTGCATAAAAGTGCAAATACAAATTCCACAAGATATTTACAATATTTACAGCATTTTCACCTATTCTTCCTGTAAAGTAGTGAGAACTGAGAAAAAAGGAAAATAATTCAGCTGCTTCTCAGCTGTTAACTCCAGTACATATAGACTATTATGCATGTATTGGAAATGATCTTGTGGAGTTGTGCTAGCACTTTCATGATGTCCTTTTTGAATAGTTGCAAGGTAAGGATAGTTTCACAGAGAGAGAAGTTTTTTATTTAAATACCACCTTACTTGTTTGTTGTGCAGTTTAAGCTTAATGCTTCTCTCATGCACGGTATCTTTCTGATTTTGACAGCACTTGAAGCATACTCACTCTTTAGTGACAGAAATAACTCCTCTGCTTTATATCACAGATTTACGCACCATCCAGGTGCTCTGCTACACAAATTCAGTTATCTAGCCGGGTACTCCAGAGCACTATGATTGTAACATGCATTGACTGAAATGTTTATCCCAAGTTGAAGAAAACATGACAAATAAAAAAACATAAATGCCACAATGCAAATCCAGGTAAAGTCAATGGATTCTCTTTAGTTTCAAGATGTTTCAAATAAGAAGAAAAATGCAATCAGTGTATCTTAAATGAAATTATGACCAAAGCTATGTTGAAGGTATTGTTATAAACTGATTTTTAAAATAAAACCTTTGTGTTATGTAATACTGGGAGTGCTTTACACTTTATTGTGCTCATTTTTAATAGCAATTCTGGGCAGAAATTCATTGATGCAATAAGATTTTCTACAGTTAGTACAGTGTAATCCCATTGTTTGGAATACGCAATCTACTTAGCAAACTGACTGACATCACCATTAAATTAACAATTTTACAACATAGGACCTTGACTGACACATATTGTCTCCCTCATATTTTAGAAAAGTAAAAGATTAGTAACTTTGCATGCTCATCAACAGGTTAATATAATTTATATGGGTACCACAAAGCTAAGAGGAACTAGTATGCCGAATTCCCTAAAATAAGAATTAAATCAAAATGCTGGCCCACATTCTTGGTAACTTTCATGTTGTTGTTGTTGTTGCTGCTTTGATATTGAAT
Organism: Falco naumanni; assembly: GCF_017639655.2. NCBI lineage: Eukaryota > Metazoa > Chordata > Aves > Falconiformes > Falconidae > Falco > Falco naumanni. The sequence continues at coordinate 102,469,357 of NC_054055.1, forward strand.
TACATTATTTTGTTAATTTTTTCTCATCTCATAGGAACTCCTCAGGACATTCCTTTTAGCCCAGTTTTATAAGGAAATTAAGATTTTTTTATGATTATGCTGTACACATGTTTGTGTATGACCCGTGTTTTTGTGTATCTATATGTGATTCATTCTCCATTGACTCCAGTTTCCATTGGTTAGTTTTTAATGAATTTGATGGATATGTTTCAAAACTGTTAACTGCTTCCAGGAAAAAGCAGGCTGTTAAGGTAGTGAAGGGACCTGCAAGCACAACCCACAGTGAGGGGAGGCTAACAAATGTACATTTTATAAGCACTGCCCAGAAATCTGCAGAATGTAAAACCTGCTGTTCTCACAATTGTTTTTCTTATTATAGCAATGACAGAAAAAGCTGATAAAAGCTATTTGCTGTATTTTCAGAATAAGAGACATCAGAAGGTTTCGTGGAGCTGAAAGTGGACAATACTAAGTCAGGTTTCTTCATATGCTGATGGATTTTGAGTGATGCAGGTGGTCCACTGGAAAAAAAAAGTCCAACAAATCTTTGTTGGGAAACTTTTAGTATGTGTTATCATGATGACACTTGTATTACAGTTTGATATGACTGAATTGTTCTAGTCCAGAAGAATCATACACAGGCTGCATGAACCCTTTGCTTCAGGATCTGAAGTTCATGAGATGTGTTAAGAATCTTTCCATTGACTTATCAGTCTTTGATTCAGGCCCTGTTTATATTATATATTCATAGACTAGATTCACATGTGGATTTTCAATAAATGGCAAAAATGAATACACGATCTGTTATGTTCCAGGAGTTAAAGTGCTATTATATCATGACAAAGAATGTCAAAACAGATGAACTACATACACCTAGCAATAGTAGTGCAGTAATTTGTTTCCAGATAAAGGTTACTTAGGTTTATTTTAAAGGTTACCAAAACTGAGTTTAAAGCTAAACCAACACCTTGTGTGGCTTTTGCAGTGACAATGGTGGCAGTGTCTGGGTAGCGTGGGGATCCATTCACCACCCAGGAGAGTATTCTTCAGCTCAAGTTTGGGAAAAGGTTAGATGTGTCAGATGGAAAAAGTGACAACGGGAAGGACTGGGAGGAGGCGAAACTCATGGTGCAGGTCTTCCCGCACTACTACAAGAAATTCATGGCAGAAGTCCTAAGGTGGTGGCGACAGCCCAAGCCCCTCAAAGCTTTTGAAGAGGATGCAAAGATTGCGCTGTCCTTGAAGAAAAGCTTGCAAGGCTCGATTGCTGTGTCTCTCAGGAGGAGTTTCTGTAAGTGGCAGGGCCAGTCAGTCCCTGCCCTGCCTCAAAGAGAGTCCATTCTTAGGCCACCCTTATTCTGTGACAGGTAGCGTATGTGTCTTCATTAGGGTTTTGGAAAAAAGGAATTGCTTGTGTGCAGATTGTAACTGAAAGGTTATAACAGAAACTATATATATATAAATATATAAACCAGGAAATATGAATGTGTGTATATATATATGTGTATATATATATACGTATATATATAAACTATAACTGAAAGATCATAACAGAAAGGTTTCATGTAGAACATGCAGAGACATCTTATCATTGACTGTTCTCAATGAGGCCTTGAACAACGCTGTCCCTTAGCAGACAGGTACCGATGATACAAATGTACCAGTCGTTCCTAACACAGCAAAACACAGTGCATGTAAGTATGCTGGCATTTATGAACCAAAACCAGAAATGCACGAGCCCAGAATGCAGATGGGTCCAGGACTGAACTGCTTGAGGTCTGCCTGCATGCTCAGCTTTCCCCATGCTGGCATCCTGCTGTGTGCGCTGTGCCATTGCTGTAGCAATATAGACTTTCCCACTACTGGGTTATTTCACATTTTTTCAGTATAAGGATTTCAGTACATCATACATATAGAGCCATGCAGCTAAGTCACATCTCATTTAACTCTTCCCTTTAAAAGGGGATAATTTATTAAGGATCTGTTTTGCCAGGCGATCAGAATCTCCTAGTTTTCAATTTTATATGTATTAATATAAAGTGTTATCCCAGTTGAGTAGTAAATTAGAAGTGATTATGGTATGTAAGTTGACAGGTACTGTCTAGAGAGAAAGACTGAGCTGACCAAAATTGTATTTCATGCAATTTAACTAAAATGCAAAGAATATCTTGTATAACTTTTTGGATCTGGTTTTCAGCCACTGAATTCATTCACAGTAAATCTACATAAAAAAGCTCTGTATAAGAGGAAGGTAATTTCCAAGTGACTAAACTGCATTTGTGCAGAAGTCTTTCTGTGTCTATGCCTGTAAAATGATAAAAAATACACACTGTTCAACATCAACACCTTGCATGTAGCTGGTGCACATTTGGTTTCACACCTGTTGGTATTCTACCACATTCCTTAAAAAATAACTGAAAAGAACTCATGAAAACAGTGTTTGGGACCTACTGAAGCAGATTCAAATTCACAGCTTTTAAAAATGTGAAAGAAAGAGTCCCATTTCCTTCTTTCTTCTATTAAGAACAGACTCAACTGAGAAAGAATTAAATTTCCTTTGTAATTTAAGAAGACATAAAAGTAATTCAATACCTGTATGCTAAAAAAAATCTATGTATTAATATATATATTCATGTAAACGTATTTATGTATCTATTTAAATCTTTTTTCAGTTCTGTCCTGGTCAACCTTCTCCTGCTCTTCTTTGTTAACACTACTTTGTTTGAGGGCTTGCACAATTCCTTTTTTACCTCATGAATTTCTAATATGCATTCCCATACGTCATGTTTCTCTAGTAATAGTACATGAAAATGTTTTATCTCAATGGATATACTTTGTCCATCTTTGCTTTTCTGTCTCTGTTTGAAAACCACCTGGTAGAAAAATTACTAGAGATTATGATTTCTATCTTCTTTAACTGGACTTTTCACCACTAATCCTTGTATTTCAGATCTCAGGTGAAGTCACACGAATTTTTAGCCATCTGCACCTGGAGATGATCCCATAAGGCTTAAAAAACTATTCAACACAGAAATGTCAATACATGATCATGCTTTGAGAAGTTTGAAACTTATTTTAGGTCTTCTTGGTAAGTCATCAGGTAAATGATGAAAAATCATACAGGAAAAGATTAGATTCCTCTGCTGAAGATTGCCATAACATATATGTAATATTTTCTGTTTAAGTTTACTCCTGTTCTGCGGCTGTAGTGCCATCTTTTGCTTCTACAGAAGAAAACCAGGATCAAGTTTATTCTTTGCCTTCTTTCCTGTGCTGGAAGATTTAGCATTGACATGTGTTAATTGAGTTTGTTTTACTTGTGCTGACTAGGCATGCTTTTCCCCCACAATGTAACAGTTTATGTTTCTTGTTATTGAAATGATAATGAGTAGTTCTAAAGCCAATACATATTCTTTTTTGTAATAAAGAAGGATAATGAGAGCCTGATATAGCACATGGTCAGTGTGGGAAGAGTAGTGGAAGAATACAGCATGTTAGCTGGATTGTTCGAAAAACAGTGCTGTCCACACGTTCAGTTCTTTGCCTTTAGGGCATTTGGTCCATGGTATTGCTAGCTTAATATTATCATCAAACACTTTAAGTTTGATAAGCCTCTAGGTTGCAAATGAAAAGTCAGGTTTGAAATACTGTGCTATGGAAGTGAATTCATGCCATCTCCCAAATGTTAGGCAGTGATTGCTTCTCCTGTTTAAGAACTGAGAACCCTTGCAGAGCACCAGTGGCACAGTGGAAAATACTTCCCAATTGCTGCTGGATTTTTATTGTTTTTTTGGTTGACTGGAAATAAATCCTGGGAAGGATAACAGCATCAACAGCAATTATACTTATTTAAAAACAAAATGGAAAAAAAATACATTTTTGAATTTTCAAGGAATTTGGAAAAGTCAACATGACCTTTTATTTCATTGTATAACACATCTCTAAGGCTTACCAAGTAAGGAACTGGACAGTTGGAAGAGTGAGAGCTCCCAGGGATGCTGAGGCCATGGGCTCCAAGCAGTCTGCCTGGCATCCCTCCCGCAGCCTTCACATCCGGATGCCTGGGGAGCCTGGGATCCCAAATGTTAAGGATCCAGGAGCTTGGGACCTAGGTCTCCTAGAAAGAAGTATGCTGGAAGCCCAAGCTAGGCATCCCAATGTGCTTCTCCATCTTCAGGGTGCTGGAAAGCTGTAAACCCAGGAGACCTCATGGTCCTGAGAGGTCAAAAGCCACAATTTACAGACTCCCAGATCAGGCAGTGAAGGAAATGGGCGCCAGGAGAGCTGGCCTGCTGGGGTGCAATAAGAATCTGAAAAATGTTCTGCTTTTGATGAATCCTCATTTGCTGATGGAAAAGTGCTCTTTGGAAAATTTCTGAGCAGCTGTAACTATTCTGCTGATGTTGTCTTTTAAGATAATTTTATTTTGAGTTATAAAAGCTAAAAGCTGAACCTGTGTTGATTTTGGTCTGAAGGTTGCAAACTGGAACAGAGAAAGATTGGGAAACCTCATGAAAGAATGCATTTCTGCCTTGACCTTGTATATAGATGTCCCCACCAAAATCAGTTGGAAGTTTAGTGTTCAATGATATCAGCACTAAACTATCAATGGAATATATGTCTGCTGTGTATCAGTAAGGGTGGGACTGAAGGAAGGTGACCTGGGCTCACTATAGGAGAGGTTTGAAGAGTTGCTCCTGTTCCATTGCTGCAGTTACTTTTTTTGGTGACCACATGCTTACCTGTAGTTAAGCGTTACACTAATGAGGATGCTCACGTTGGATTTAAGCAAGTGTACTGTGTTTTCAGGTTTAAGGTTGTAAGGGTTATCCCAGTTTCTTTCAAGGAAACAGATTGTGTCAAGTCATGTCCATGAAGTGCTTTGAGATATTTCTATGGGACACTATAATCTATTTACTTTCTATTACTTAAAAACAAATGATGGAAAAAAATACATTTCTGAATTTTTCAAGAAATTTAGAAAACTCATCATGATCTTTTGTTTCATTCTATAAAACATTTCCGAGGCTTACCAAGTAAGGAACTGGACAACTGGAAGAATGGGAGCCCCAGAGATGCCGAAGCCATGGACTTAATTTTATTTTGGTAATTATTAATTATTTTTCCGTTCTTCATTGTTGCACTGTCTTGAACAGAAAAATTACCTGAACTCATTTTAGCCACGGTCTTCATTTGTAATTAAAAGTATGTGTACATATAGTAGAGGGCACTGCTTGACCCATTTATGTCTAGAGGTCGTGCATTTTGATTCTGGGGCATAGAGTCACTACATTCTATTTATTCTTTTGGTCTCTGGTATTTTTGCTGCTCCAGCTTATTTTTTAATTTTTATTATTTTTAAGTCTCCAGCGGACTGGGATACAAACTCTGCAAATTCACCAGGTTATAGTGGATGGCCAAGAATGATTAATGTCATGTGTTAGTTTTGGAGTGGTTTTGGATGTAGATATACTGCAGACTGTGGTGTTTTGTGGAATTTTAGATTGAAGTGCAGCCTGTCCGTGTCCTCCACATATTGTTTGATGGTTGTGGCTGAGTAATCACATCTATTGCAGCTGTCACATTAGGGGAATTTGAACAAATCATGGACTTCCCCCCCACCCCCCCCCTTTTTGTAGTGCCAAAATCCAAAAATATGTTAGAACAAAATGTTCATTTTGTCCCTTATGTGTCTTAGAAAGGTAAAGTTCATTGACTGTGTTTGCTATTAGTACATTTCAAGTTGGACAAGTCTAATAACTATGTTTATTCTGTAGGCTTTACCTATTCTATGAAGGGCAAAACCTGCAATCCTTATTTCCTCCTGAATCCCTATTCAACTTTATGGAGATACTGATGCAACTGAAGGAATTATATTAGATTTTTAGGCAGAACTGGGGGTAGAAATGGTGCCTATGTTTTGGGTGAAGCATTGTGTGCAAGCTGAGGTTCCCATTTTCGTATCTTCTAGATCTTCTTTGCTTTCTCTCTTACTGTATATTAGATGTGGTTGTTCTTCCTTTTCCAGTCATTACTGTTACTCTTGTTTGCCCAGTAAATGTTTATGTGGAGCCACAGGTGAATGCTTCTCACTATAGTTAGATCCTATTGTCCTTGAGGCAGGTGGGCAGGCATCTTCCGTGTGTCTACTCATAGCTTATCAGGTCAGAAGAACAGGCAGTGGAAGAATTTGCTGCTCCTGTAGAACAAGGAAAAAGTATGGGTCAAAATTTCCATAACTTTACTTCTGGTAATTTCCTATTTCCATATTTAAACACCTTAACACCAGTGATCTTTTTCAGAGATATTGGGTCCCTTAGCTCCTATTGGCACCTATGGTACTATGGGGAGCTTTTATATATTGGTACTTTTATATAATGAGTATACAACCTGAATTTTAGACACATTTTTTAACACTCAGTGTCCATGATATTGATACTTCAAGAGAATTATTAAGGTAGGGCAGACATTAAGAAGTTTGTCAAATTAGTTCTTGCAATTAGGAGAAATTTTGTGAAGTCAGATTTTTGTTTGTTTCTCTGTATTTAATATTTCTGACTCTGACAATGCATCAATGCATTGCTTTGGTACACAACCCAGGACTTTTCTCATGGTCCATTCCTCCTGTTTGCTGTAAGCAGCGTAAATGATAAGGAGCACACAGAGCTTTATGATGTCTTCTCTAGTTGTCCCTGTTATTTTAAAATCCGGAAAAGGAATGTATTGTAAAAGACCTTAAAGGGTATTTGCACTCCTATAATCAAGAAGGTCTTGCTTTTTTTCTAGATTAGTGGCTTTATATAGATGCATCTAGAACTGTAGGGTGACATACTGTTTAATGTTCACATGGCTGTCAATGTGAACACATGCAAAAGGAAGGGGCAAACAAATAGTAGCAATTAAGACAATAAGCTCCTTACATTCAGCGAAGGGTCTTACAATTACTATTGTTTTTCCATATATCTAGTTTTCACCCTACGTAAATTAACTAAAAAGACCTATTCTGGAATAAAATTAAGCATAGTTTTGCAGTACAGTCTTGCAGTACTAAATTTTGTCTAATGTACTGTTAACTTGCAGCAGAAAAGGTAAAAATAATTTTTTTCATTTGAGATATTTTCACAAAATCTTCTTGGAGATATTTTTTTCCAAGTGGGAGACACATGACTTTGCGACCTTAAGTGCCTGGTAAGGTATTCTGAATGTCTTTTGATTCTACATATATAATTACTTGCTCGATCAAGCCCTTATATTTCTATATTACTTTGAAGTGATTCGTTCATGCATAGGCACCTTCTTGTCTTGAATCCCAAGATCCTTGTTATCCCATGAGCATGGTATAAGCAGAAACTGAATAGTGAACAGATTAATTTTCTTTCCTACTCTCAGGAGATCTCTGCATTCCTAGTCTGTTCCTTGAATCATGTCTTAAGATATTTTTGACATAGCCTGTTCCTCCCATAATCCCCAAAATTCTATTTTTGGACCTCAGCATTGCTAAAGTTTAAGCAGAGTCATCACAAGTAACAGCAGTAGGATGTGGTATATATTGTTCTAAATTCAAGTGAAATCACATCTTTAAAATATTTTCCTTAGTTATTTTAGGTATTTCTATTTCACAAACAAAAGGCGATGGATGATATTTTAACTGGATGTGAAATGTCCTCCTCATAGAGTTTGGCTTTATGCCCTCTATTTGAATCAATTATTTTGAAAAGAATGATGAATGGTAGCAGTCCTATTTACTGATCTACCAGAGATTTTTAAATTTGGCTTCAGTTAAGATGTGTGAAATTAAATTTTAATGGCTTTTTAGATTCAAAGGGATATTGGAAAAGAACAGATTATTTGTACTGGAACAGCTTTACTCCTCTTTTCTGGGAAACACCCCCTCACCAATGCTCTCCAACACTGGATAAATCCTTTTTTTTCCTTCCCTGTTTTATGAACTACCTCCTACATATTAATCATTGCCTACACTTTTCTACAACTTGTGTGTTATATAAAGGCAGAGGTTTTGTATAGGTTATAGGCTGCTGTAAGGCTGAACTTTTTTAAGGCAAGTATTTCTTAGATGCCAATATCCAAATGTAGGCATGGCTGTCAAGAAATTATCGGGTTGTCAAGAAATTATCAGGTTGTATAGAATGCTCAGCCTTTTAGTTGGTCAAAGACTTGAACGTATTGACTAGAATACATTTGAGTCGATAGGAATATGCAGTCACAAGCAAACATTTGGAAAGGTTAATTGGAATTATTTTGATTTTGAATGTCCTGTTTGACAACACTGGAGGGCCTCGATTTTCAGAAACTGCATTCTGTGGAAACGAGGCTTCTCTAAAAATGTTTCAAAAGGGCATGTGAGGTCCATTGTCAGCAGTGAAATTATTGGCTGTTGGTTTTGTCCAAGAAGTATTTTAAACTATTGTAAATGTAAAACAGTACTATGATATTTGTAAAGCTAGCATTTATTTCCATAAAGATTAATGACATAATTTGCATCTGCTCTTGCAAATGAAAACCAGCTCGCCTTTTGCCTTGAAAATCTCACTTTCTCTCTACATATGAAATCTTTGTAATGAAGGTAAAAGACAAAGAAAGAACATCATTAGTCAGAGTCTAAAGTATCAAGATGAGCAAATTATCTCCAAAGAAAGAACTTAAATAGTGTGATTTCTTTGGTCAGTTTATTTTGGCTTATTCTTTTGAAAATAATTCAGAGTTCGATGACGTCAGAGCAATTAACTGAATTAACTAAAAGTCTATGAGTATTTTTATGTTCATGTATGTATGTATATATGAGCTTAGGAATGGGGGTGGGGGGGTGGGAAGGAAACTGATTTATTTTCATATTGTCATTAAATGCTGGATTTTTAAGACCTTAGAAGATTAGATCAATGCTTAGTTAAGATCTCAAAGATTAGCAGTGAGAAGTGTGAGTTACATTTTTCGGTTTTCTGCCCAATATAGTTGGAGTCAATTGCCAGTGGCCTGGCCTCATCCCTTTGTGTTTTTTGTTCTATTTCCAAACCCACTCACTGCACAGCCCCACAGTCTTCGAACTATACCCGGCCCCAGACAGTATTAACTCCTGCTCCCGAGCAGTGAAGATGGTATTGTGTAAGAACATCTTGCTGCCTCCAGATAAACAATACCTCCTAAGTCCCCCAAAGAAGGATACGTTGTGATGACTGACGTAAGAAACAATACAATAAAGCTTTAAAACACCCCAGGGATTGCTGGAAACCCTCTGTGTGTAAATTCTAAAGCCCATTATACCTTACAGAAATGACAGCATTACTCTCTGTAAACTCAGGACTCTTGTTTATCCTTTAAATGCAATTGATGTGACCAAAGAAGGATTAAACATGTCTTTACCTGTGTTACTGTTTCAGATGTTTTGGACTGAATTATCTTTTAGCAACACTGAGATATACTAGGACTCTCTGGTCTCATTTATTTGATGATTCGCTTGGTACATACCTTTATTCTTTTTTTTTTTTTTTTTTTTTTTTTCCCACTGTGTGCTTCTTATTAAGTTGTCAACAACAGAACTCCAGGAGACATCTGAAGGCAAGGACTTTTTATTTTTTTGTCAACATAGTATTTCAGGGGAAAAGAAAGCTATATCTTTGTTTATGATTAATCTTTTTTCCCCCCATGATCAGCATTAAAATCCCTGCAATTTCAGAAAGAAAAAATGAGAAAAGTTTAGGCTTCATGTCATTATTCAATACCAAAATTGCCAGGGTTTAAATTAATGAATGAGAATCTTTAGGCTAGAAGTGGTTAGGAAATTCTGGTGAAACATTTTTCATTGGAAAATGCCATTTTAGAAATTTCTTCTTAAAGCCCCAAAGCTTTTCATGGAGATGTATCCTTGTAGATGAAGCTTTCATGGAGAAGATTTCTGGATCAAATGAGAACAAGGAAGATTGCACACACCGTTACCATAACTTATTCAGTAGGCTAGTGACCTGAACGACACAGGCCCTAGAATATTTCAGTGTAAGACTCTCCTTCCCTCACTGAAAATGCATAGGGACTCCTGATTTTTTTTTTGTTTGTTTCTTATTTTCTTCCTTTTTTTCCCCCATAAAATTTGGAAATATCTCAATGTACATCTCAGTCATGGTTTCCATGACATTATCCTGATTTTTCCTCTCATGAGATTCCCTTCTCAGCCTGACTAATAAGCTTGAGTGAAACATTCCTCTAACAGGGACACACCACCTCCATTAATCATCCTGACTTCTTCAGCGCTAGCTGGGTAGCCTGTCTGTCAGTACCCTGTGCAGAACAGTCATGTCCTGAGAGTACAGTGCCTTTTCCAGCTCTGGACATCTCCTGGTCCTTTCCTGTTGTTGTGTGCAGCGGATGCAAGGCAGGTTCTGCTCACAGTATTTCTGTGTCAATGTATTTCAATATAATTTGGATGCTCATTTCTTGTTGTTGACTCTGTCATTGGCATATTTGAGATTCAAGTGTTTTGCAGTCTGGGTCAAGCTGGTTTCACAAGAGCGAACTCCAGCAGCAGCCAAGAGCTTGTGCAGCCATATCCTTCTTCCCTAACCTGGGTCTGATTAAGCCCAAAGTAGAGTTGTCAGATGCTATCAGTGAAGTCATCCTTTGCCATCATTCAGTGTCAGGGGAGGCAATGCCCTGGCAATGGCTCAGCTGTAGGTCATGTGGACATATTTGAACATGGGGGGCTGTTTCATTTTGTTGACATCAGGAAGAAGAGTCTGGCCACATGGTACGGGATGTAGCTCCCACCTGTTTGCTCTGCACCAGCACCACAGGAGGGATCCCTTCAGCACAGAGGCAAGGGGCACAGCACTTTTAAAGAGATGAGTAATACAGTCCCCTCTGCCCCTCATCCTCCCTCCCATACCCCAGCAGCTCAGGATACTGCTCCTCTACCAGCAAAGCAACAGCTCTGGTGCTTAAAGCTGAAGCCTGTTTTTATGCTCAGAGGTAAGAAGATGAACAAAACAGTTCTGTGGGCAAAAAATTCCTTCTGTTCCCCCAGCTTTGTCCTGAGCTCATAGTTGGGGGATCAGTCTACCTGAGATGTAGGTGACTTATACAGTTGTATTAGGATAGCCATCCTTTGTGCTGTGTTAACTTGCTTTGCGGTTTGGCTTCTGACCACCTTTTTCTCCTATTGAGACTTGTTTTTTTCTGTTTCAGGATTGGGTGAGCATACACTGCAGACACTTAATCCCAGAAATACACATTTTAACATCTCTCTAATAAAACTGCCGCAATGGATGTTGTGCAGTACTTCAGGAGCACTCTGACAAGTGGATACATCTTACCTGCGTATTGGAGTTGAATTAATGACTGTCTTCTTACTGCCCTCAGGGATTGCTGAGTGAGATATTAGCAGAATATGCACTTGTTCCCTGAAAAATTGTGACTTATACTTGTATGGCAGTATCTAAGGAGTAAACACTTGTGTTTTTATACAGTCTCTGTGTTACCCAAGAGGAACAGAGCCTCTGTATCCGACCTTGGGGTTCTGACATGAACTTCAGAAGAGACGTTCAGATGAAAGGGGGATACATCTTAGTCAACTAAGTTTAATGTTTAAATGTGTTCAATAAATATTTCTTGATCAGGAAAATCAGTTGCTCTAGTTTTGTAGCTGGTATTGAAGAGGGTACATTACTGTGATACAGACAGATGAGGTAAATCAGAAACATAAAAGAACATGCAGTACAGAGAGTGAGTAGTTTTTTTACATCATGAAGTGAAGATGTACATCAAAATCACATCATTAAGATATTTATCTTTCTCCCTCTGTAAACTGAGTACTGACAAGTGCATGCTTATTACTATCTGAATATCAGTAGTATTCTGTCTTGAAATCCAAGTCCAAATATGTCTTCATTGCTGTCTTGTTCGCACTGTCGTGTCATGAACTGTCATTTTAAAAGAGACATAGGGCTCACATGGGACGATATAAAGAAGTATATAAGGAAGCGCGTCTTTTTACATGACCTTTAATGATATAAATTTGGTAGGGCCTACATGTAGTGTGTCTCTTTACTCCAGGGATTAGTGACTTTCATTGTGCAAACAGTGCAATGCTGAGAATCTGAGTCATTGAGGAAATAGGGCAGGTTTTGAAAACTGATCCTTTGCCATTGACGTACATGTAGGAATAGAAATGTTTTTGTTTTACGGGAATAGAACATCTTAATGAAAGGATTCGGAAGGAAATCAAACACAATCAGTAGTACACATCACGTTCATTTTTGGTGTGGCTGTTCAAGGAACTCAACACATACCAGCTATTTTAATTATAAATCAAGTGCGCCATTCAGACCATACTCTGTTACTTACTGAAAACGGTATGTTCTGAGATGCACCCCTCCCACTTTCTTATGAAGGAGGAAAATTAGGTCACTAGGTAGCAAAGACCACAACCACATCTTCTTATCTGACTGCCTGTGAAAAATGCAGTCTTCTATGAAACTGCATTTCTACCAGTGAGGGTTTCACGTTTGCCAACAGGCTGGAAGCATAAACAGATTTTCTGGGAGGAGATAGTAATACACACAGCAGTTAGTAGACTCTTTTCTGAATAGGATAGCCAACATGATTTCAAAATGTGAATATCAGACATTACAATACTAATTCCCCTTTCTGTATATACACTCTGAGGAACTTTACAGCAAAAGAAAGGGAAACAAAATAGCAAAATACTCTTAACAAAGCCACTGGGAAGATTCAACAGCTTTGAGTTTTTATCCCCAGTTCAATGGAGAGCTTAAGCACATGCATCAAGTCCACATTTCTGGAGAAGGCAACTGGAAAGCATGGCATCCCTTTGCCCAGTTCTGGTCAGTCCTTCCCAAAAGTACATTCCCAGTTGCAGGATGTGTAGCAACAGTTTTCAGCTTCCCCAGCTAGACAGTGCTTGAGAATTTTGTGCCAGCACTTGCAGCAGCAGTGTTTATGTGCTGAATTGTCACTGGATGAAAGATACAGTTTAGACTGGCAGAAGTCTGCCATCAATATGCAAGTTAAGATAAAATATGCTTTACAAGAACAGCTAGGCAAAGAATAAGAGAAGAATCAGATACTCTGGATTCATTTGTTTAATGACATTAGACAACGGGCCTCTTTTGCTTCTTTCTTTTTTCCAAGGGCTTAATTTAAAAGCTTTTAAAATCATTGAAGGACTTTCAGGGATTATTTTTTTCCTTCATATAGTAGTGTGAAAAATGACCAAATTGTCTCAGTGGTTTGGTACAGTGAGACACAGCCTGAGACTGCTGCAAATACTTGCCAGAAGAAAAACATAATTTCCCCCCCCCAGTGCTTTGTACTCCTCTTGTTTTGTTAAAAAAAAAAAAAAAAGGATTTTTGCTTTTTTGCTTCCTTTTCTCTTTTGCAGAAATACAATACTTTCATTGTTATCTCTACCTTATTCTGTACTGTGCAGCATCCAAATCAGATGATTTTGGATTAAATCTTATTAAGATAGCTATCTGTTCCTGATGGTTTTGTCCAAGCTTGTGCAAAGGAAATTTTTTCTATTTTAGCTGCTCCAAAATATGATTTGGCTACTAAGTGAATAAGGTAGGGAAGCACTCCCAGTTTGCTTTAAGGACCTTGATGTGGGATATGCATGGCCAATGGAAAACTGAGATTGCAGTTGTGACTTCATGGGGCTGGTAGACTTCACGTGGATTTCAAATCCTCTGTCACTTTGCAGACAGGCTGCAGCCTTTCAATCAGCTAGAAGGGCAGTGCCAGGCAATCCCTCTCTCCTTGCATGGGAATGGTCCTGGCTCTGTGGCTCTGGGAGAGGATCTGGCCGTGCTGGCAGACCTGCTTACCAGATCTCTGTATCCAGCAAGGCATGAAATAAAGGGGGACTTTTCACAAACAGTAGATCAGAACTGAATTAAAGCTATTTAGCTACTGTGGAACACAGGCAATGACGCTGACACCCATATGTTAAAACAATATTTATAGACTTTTTACTGTGATCCCATTGACATTTCAGGTGAAAGATCTCTCATACTGATATTCAGAAAGGGCTTCCCAGAGCAGCCCAACCCATTGTTGGCTTTAATGACAACAGTTTATGGAAAGCTGAACTCTTTATTGTACTCTGAGAGCCTCATCCAAGGTCCATGGAAGTAATTTCTCTCCAAGGAATCATAGAATCACAGCATGGTTTGGGTTGGAAGTGGTCTTAAAGATCATCTAAAGATCATCACCCAACCTCCCTGCTGTGGTCAGGGACACCTTCCACTAGACCAGGTTGCTCAAAGCCTCATCCAACCAATGGAAGACCATTAAAAAAAAAATAGTACCTTAGTTTCACCTTTTCCTCACTTTCATTTTGGGTCTTGGCCTACATGATGTTCAGGTCCATTTCAGTAGAGGAACAGACTTGTTTTCTAGATCATGTGTGCAGAAGGAGCTTACGGTAAAGGTGACTTCTAATCTGTTGGTCCCTGTTTGCTAATTAGCTCTGAGGGATGGGTTTGAAAAGCAGATATGAAGCCAGTAAGTGGCTTTTGTAATTTTTTAAGTTGTCATGATAATTGAGAAGGAATTCAAGAATGGAGGGGTGTAATGGGAGAGAGAGGTTGTGCTCCTCTTAACATGAGAGCAGCAATAGCTGGCAGTTTCTACAGAGTATCTGGCTAAGCAGGGCTTGGTCTACACAGCTTGTGGCAATGTCTTCAAGTAAGATATTGTATTTTTTTAATAAAGACATTTATTACTAACATGAATTAGGGACAAGAAAGACCTTGGAAAAAGCGTAAGACTTTTAAATAAATTTTACTGCTAAGCCTTGCACTACGTAGGTGGACAGACTACGTATTTATATATTTATTGCTTATTTTTAGTGATGTGAATCTGCATAATGTATCATGGAATAAGATTGTGAAAGTGGAGAATGATGGACACTAATTGTCTGCAGTCTGAGATAATGTACCCTGAAGAAACAGAAACCTTATCAGAAACAATCTATAGTGGAATTAGAGCATTTCTGAGACACGCCCCCCCCCCCAACAACAAACAACCTTGGCCTTGCAGTTGCTGCTGTAGGCCTTTTACATTGTATAATATTTGTGTAATGTGTAAGGGATGCAGGTAAAGCTGATGGCTGTCATGCTAAGAGGACAAAATATTTCTTCCAAACAGTGAAATACCTAGACACTGCCTCTAACCTGAACATAAAATCCTCTTCTTCAGTTATGAGTGTCTACAGAAGCATGGGTATTTATCTGTGACCTAAATTCCCCTTGAAAAAATCGTTTTCTCTTGAGATGGCTATGTTAATGTTATTTCACTACTCCACTCCAGTGATATCTCGTAAAAAAGATTTCTGCCTTACCGCATTATTTAAAAGCACATTATATTTTGTTGGTAAAAGCAAGCTCCTTCCTACCCTACAGGGAGGAAGGAGCTGTTACCTGCTTTTCCAGCCAAGATTCTTGAGCACTCAGCAGATGTTAATACTGCAGTTGGTTTTGCAAGCCACGTCCCGGGTGGACATGCAGGAGCTCTCTGCCACGCCGCTGCCCAGGAGGGTTGAACCAGCTGCGGCTGCTGGGCTCCTGCGCTGCCTGGGCAGAGGCGGGTGCTGCTGGTTCCGTGCCGGCATCGAGCAGCCGTGGTGCTCATGGCTGGCGTGGCTGTAGCTGCAGCAAGCACTGTCTTGTGGGTTCAAAAAGGAATTGATCCTTTCATTTGTTTTGGCCTCCTGGAATGCAAAAGAATTAATTAATTGTAGTTTAAAAGTGCTGAGCTCTCCTGAGACTTACAGAATTTGCTTTTTCATCTGAATACTTTCCCCTTTAAAGCCTCTTTTTCCTGATAGCATACACATTTTTCAACAACTAATATTTTCCTTTGCATAGCTATATATACACTCTCTCTCCACGTGCTAAAGAAACACGTGCCCAAATGAAACCACACATACCATTTAACTCAAAATGCTCTCCTGTGTACATCTGTTTCTCATTAGTTTTTCCCTCTGCTTTATACATAGACTTTGCTTTAAGAAGTGTCATTACATTAGTTTGCATTACAGTATTATTTTTCACTCGGCTATGTACTAGTATAGTGGACACATACTTCCCTTAGAATTGCATATGTTTTTTTGAGGGCAGAATATGACCATTGCATTTGTATACAGCATGTATACAAGTGTATATTCATTCATTAAAGAAACTAGCATTTTAAACCTACGTTTTATACAAATATCAGGAATAAAATATTCTAAACATAATGGATATGTGATGCGGTTTGTACCTGTGGGTATTTAGCATGCAAAAGGTTTCTTTGTGTATATGCAAGAGAGGGAAACAAGTACAGTACCTTCAAGCTGATGGGACATCTGTGTCTGCTTGAGCTCTGCATCTGCCCTCAGATTCCTCTTCATCAAAATTTAAGCACTGCAGTTCTGCAAACACCTGCACAATTGTGGCCACAAAAGAAACTACAAGAGCAGCATTTCCTCACTGTTCCTAATATAATAATTTTCTGAAATCCCATATGGCTTACCTAGAATGGGGAAAAAAAATTCCTGTATAACAGCAACGAGTTTAGAAAGGTGACTAGAGGACCACCTGACTAAGAAAATCAACATACTATTTGAGGGAATAACGGTAAATATCAAAATACAGTTATAGCTTACCAATTCTAAAATATTGCTTAGAGTCTGCAGGCCTTGTATGAAAATAAATATTGTATTTTATATTTATGCATGTACATTTTAATATACAGATGCTCATATGCAATTTAATTACATTACATTTCTGCAAAATCTTGCTAATGATCATTTCCTTATTTCTCCTTCATATATATAGACCATTCATACTCCTGTAACTAATTATGCTCTGAACCTGCGAGTTCTGATTTACATCATGATGATATAATATACAATCCTAGATTGCACAAATCCATGTGACAATTTTAACAGAAACATGCTAGCTTTATTCACCCGTGTGCCCAGTTCAGTGATGTGCTAACCCAGCGCTTGTGTTACCCATTTGTTTCCTGCAAACCTATCCTGGTACAGTCCCTGGAATACGCTCCAAATGGCTACGCACTGATTGCTGTACCAGGGGAGGAAGGGTGCTGGGGGATGCGCCTGTGCTTCCCCAGCCCTTATTCCTGTGGGGCTGTGGCTGCTCAGCAGCTCCCTCTTGGGCTACACCACAGCCTGGGGAGGAGCTCCCCTGGGGTTAGTTCTTTGAGTTTGGGGGTCCTTCCATAAATCTTTGCAAAGCCTCCATTGCCTGGCCTCGATTTCAAGAAGGCTCGGACCACAGGTGACTCAAGCTTTCACAGTCCCCGGGAAGCAGCCCCGGGGAAGGGAGGGAGAACAAAGGAGCTGATCCCCATTTACTGCATGCCTGGCCCATCCCAGATAAAAGCAGCAATGATGGGCATGTACATGGGTTAAGGACAGTTAGAACACAGTGTGCTAACTTTTCCCACCACGGCCATGCCTTATATGTCAAAAGACAGGAAAAGAAATTACAGGAAATAATTATGCTTGCCCTCCAATCTCCCAGGACATAGTGAGGGAAGTCATGCTGCCTGAGTAACACAAGAGTGGAAGAAGGCAAGAATACACTCCAAACATGATTATTCAAAAAGCCCTGACCTTTGTGAAATAATAAGTTGGCCTTTAAGCAGAAAAGTCAGGAAAGCCTTGATTTAAAACATCATTAAAAAACTATAATATGGTAAGTAACAGTGTCAGGATGCGTGATGGCATTGTATGATTATATTCACTGATTATCTCATCATCTGCATAATTCATTATAGCATTGTTGCTTGTAAATGAAATGGGAAAAGAAATTGTAAGAAGGCACATTTAGAAAATTTTTCTTTAAGGTAATTCTTTAGGCTTTTCTACCAACAGTAAGGATTTGATTACCATTTATGTTTGGATCTATATTTTCATGAAATCAAAGAGAACACTTTCTTATAAACAGTCCAGTGCAAATTTTGAATATAGTCCATTTCAATAGCTCCCTGCTAATTAGGAAATAATTTGAATACAAGTTATTTCAGGTCATTTTGAGGTCTGCTTTCAAAAAGAAAATTGTATAATGAAATTATTTTTTCTGATGTTATTGCTTAAATCTACTGAATGTACACATCAACTCAATGTGTTATTTGAGGATTTGCCTCAGGATTGTTAACTTGTTAAAAAAGAACATATTCTTAACAACACAACTGAAGTTTAAAAATAATGTTTGATGTTCGCTATGTATTTCTGCAAGAAAATAAATATATCTTTAAAAAAATATAGTAAACTAGGGATGTATTTGCCAGTGTTTTCAGGGTGATTTATAATCTCTACCTTTTGCAGAAAAATGTTGCTGGTGAAGGTCAGCATATAAAATTTCAAAGTGAGACTTTTTTCCCAGTCATCTGAAGAGTTAATCCTTAAGTCAAATAACATTTTTATAACCACCGGACAAAGCAAACTGTTTTAGTTCTAAATGAAATTTCAACCTTTATTTATAAAATTTGCCACAGTCTACCTTTGCAAATTGAACACACGAAGCAGCAAGATAATTTCAACTAAATCTTAAACTGTTTTACATAATTTAAATATTTCAGTAGGTGGTGCCATAAAACCATGTACAATAGTGCTATGGCAAAATACAGTACAGTAAAAACTAATGGAACATTCAATCCAAATTTATTGTGCTCTGCAGTATAGATGTTTATGAAAAAACAAGTCCACAGAATTAATTTTTGTGGGGGCTTTTGATATGCAGAAACTGCAGGATCTTGTTAGGGTAGTAGTCATTAGCCTGCAGCCTAATGTAGTTTTACATAAATGTTTTAGAATGTTTCCAACTGTGCATGCAAATGCTTATTTATTTTGCTGAGTGAAGACATGAGACGGTAGCAGATTCAGCATTTGCTTAAAATGTGCTGGCTCAGAAGTCTAAAAGGTTTTGAACAAAGAGCATTCCTTGTTATAAAAAGTATATAAGAAGACCACATGGCTTTTTATGTATGGAAATAGAAGAAAATGATAGTATGGCACTGTTAAAGGAGGAATAAGACTATGTTTAAAAGGCAGTGAAGATCAGCCAGAGAATGGACTAAACAGGGTGCTCAGAAACGGCAGAGAAAGCAAGATGAATGAAGTATATGGATTTTCTTAGACATGTAGCTGGATATCTTGTCAAAAGCTCTTGAGCTGGCTTTAATAGTGTCAAAATCTAGTGGGTACTTGATACCTTTGAAAATTCTACTTCAGATGCAGAAGAGATGGTATGTCTATGTTCTATACTCTGTTTATTCCTGGACCCTTTTCTCCTGCATTCTACTAAATCTAGCCATCTACCTATCTGTCTATATTAATAGGTAGATGCATATATATATGTATGTATGTATCACATACAGGTATTTGTTGGGCTGTAAAGCATGCCTCTCATACTTGTGGAAGCTACTTCAGCCTCATGCGGGGTGTGTGGAGAGGAGTGCCTGCATGCTGCAGGGGATGGGTGTGAGTTAATGTATGGAAGGGGTTTGTTGACACATGTTTTTAACATCAGCTACCCAACAAACACCACTTGGTAAGATTTCTGTGTGTGACCCAAACTAGCATCAGCAGACCAGTAAGAGTACAAAATGAAGATGTTTAAGGATTTCTACTCTCAAATTTGGCTTTCCATGCTGACCTGCAGGAGCTGTGAAGCTAATCTGTGGTTTTTTTTGCTAAGACTTTCGTTAGTTTATTGCAGACCACTGTGAAGATCTCACTAGTTCAGTCCCCTGATTAGGTGGGTGGAGAGTGTGCTATTATGTAGGCCACTTCCCAGCTTCAGGACGACAAAAATGGGTCCTCCAGCAGATTGGTTCTCATCCTCCTCAGAGGCTTAATCTGCTGGGAAAGATCTGAAGCCCATTTTCCCACGTATTTTTGTAGGTCCTCTGGGCATGATATACCCTCATCATGGCCCAGAAGCAGAACTCCTGTGTGTTCCAGTGTATATTTGGGGGAGGCAGGGAAGGTGAAATGTATATGTACTCTTACATATATTGGGGGAGTCAGCATATGGACTCTGGCAAATAAATGTAGAGGTTATGCAAGGCCAAGTGCCCAAATAGTGGCTGCGAGTGCAAAGGACGTGGCAGATCAGAACCTTCTTGAGCATGTAACCCTCCCCAGCAGCTCCTTCTCAAGGGGCTGCTTCCTTAATCCCTTCATTTTCTGGAGAGCATTAGGTACCCCATGTAGTTACAAGTCGTGGAGACAAGCTCCACATCAGACACGACTGTTCTGCCCAGAAACTGAGTGCATAGTGGCCTCGGACATTGCAACACAGGCAAAACATGCTTGACTCATTAGCAATTTTTCAATTTACTGCCAGTCAGTTCAGCAGTCAGTAAAAAGGAGCTGTGCCTCAAACAGGTCATTTCTGACACAGGAGAAAGAGAGAAGCTTCTTCCTTCCTGCTGTTGGTCTTCTGTTTTCTTTTATGGGTAATCATCTGAATGCACATCCCAGCACCACGCAGGAGTGAAGTGCCCAGCTAAAAGCTGAAAGTCACAGCTGTCTAAGCAAGGCAGCATGACACCGAGGAATAAGGGTTATGCAGTTTTGTCCACAGTAGTTTTCAATCCTGGTGATGGTGATGCCTGTCTGTAGATGGGTTGTGAGTGCTAATTTAGGAGAATCAAGTATCTGAAGGCATCAACATTACAACCCTGCATTACTGTTTTATATTAGCTAAGTGTCCCTGCTAGACCCCCAGGTCAAAGTTGCTGCAGTATGGTTACTCTTCCAGTTGCTGAGCTGTTGGAACACACAGCAAACTGTACAGCTGTCCCCTCCAGCCAGAGAAGCTGTACCCTGAAAAGCCCCCGGTGCTCTCTTTGGCCACAAATGGGACAGGCAATAAGCCTGGTGTCGGGACAGGTTTCTTTTCCAGTTTTTCTGTGAGACCCCTGTGGACAGTGGACTTCTGCACTGAGATGCCTGTCTGCTGCACAACAGGTACATCAGCTGGTCACACTCCTGACGGGGTGACCGCATGCTTACAGCGCCCAGGTGGCACAGGGCTGGGTGGGTTGCTGCAAAAGCACAATGCAGGGCTCGTCAGCCAGGCTGTTTTTTTGAGAACAAAGCAGAATATTTTGCTTTATGAGCTTTATTTTTGTTTTGAAGCATTTTTTTACTACAAAGTACCTTTTAATTTCATTTTTTTAAAAAAAGTAATTTTTAAAATTGTCAGGATGAAAATGAAACATTTTGTTCAATCCAAAAGTATTTATAAAGCCCTTTCCTTAGAAATTTTGAGAGTTCTGGTTGTGGTCCAACTAAAAATTATTTTCTTTCTATTTTCTTAGAGCTGCCAGGAAATCAAGAAGTGCACAGATATGCCAGTGCTTTGGATTTTTAAATAGTGTATACATGCCTGAAACAGAAAAGAAATTAGCATTTAATGAGATTACATGGAAATAAAAATGGCAAATCAATAAAATTCAGTGAATACCTGTATGCTTCACAGAGTATTTAATGAATAGTGAGTTTGTGCGCTGGAATGCTGCGGGATCAGAATTACATGTCCTTCCAGTGGCTGTAATGAGAAGGAAAAATTGAATGCTTTCTATTGCCTGGATATTTTTACATTCTTTATACTGACTTGCATCCTATTCTTCCATTGCATTGTCTAAGGAAAATAAATAAAGAAATAAAACCCCACAAAACCAAAACATAGCTACGATGAGCATGAATACAGAATGTTCCATCAATTAGAAAATATTTTTCTCGCTAACTACTTGCAGACACATGGACAGATCAGCAAATCTAAATAGCCTATTTTCAACTTGAGTCATATGCAGCAGTGGTGTAAATAGAGGAGCAGCTCAGTTGTTTCTGGATGTCAGTATTACAGATTGCAGTATTTCCTATGCCTTCATTGCTTAGTGTTTTATTTTTCTTAGTGTTTTTTCATTGCAATGCAATGATTTTTTTTTTTTCTGTAGGTAACTTTTGTTCAGGAGGTGAGGGTTTCTCTTCAAAGAAAGGAATAGAAGGCAGTCCTAGCTGGAAATTCTGTAGTGTGGGTACACCACAGATTTCCTATCATGAATCTCTCTTTTATTAAGTCTCCTCGAGGTGAGTCATGATGGCATTTCATTTACTACAACAGACAACTGGAGGTCTCCATCATCATCCTGCTGGAAAAAAAAGCAAATACTTTGGGTAATACTTATTTTTAAACCTTCTGTCCTTTATTCTTGCCATTTTTACATGTTGCTTCATTTTTGTTATCCAATTAAAAAAATAATTTTCCAGGCCTTATATCTCTCCAACATTGATACATGGATGTGTGTCATATGCTGTACTGATAATGTGGAAGTAGGCATTCACAATTTCTCCACAAAGTAATGTGAAAACAGAATTGCTTGCTACCTTAAACGTTTGTGAAATGTGTATTAGCCACAGTAATTTTTCTGTTTCATCAGTGAGCAGGAATTTTTGAAAGCTCTCCAACATACCTTTTTGCAAACAGGCTGTAAAGGGACTTTAAAAATACAGTTCATTCTGGATATAATGTTAATATATTTCTTTTTTTGAATAAAATTTCTGGCCAGTTGTACTAAAGATTTGGTATCATTTTTTTTTAACTGCAGAAAAAACTACCTTTGTGTGTAAGAAGTTGTGCATCATATCTCAGACTTCCAAACCTTCCCATAGCATCTTAGATTGGGTGGTGTTTTAACCAAGGTAAGCACCACTGTGGATAAATGAGCTGCCCATTCATTCAGCACAACCATCTCCATTTTATTTCATCCTGATGTTTTCTGAAGCTGTCAGTCACTCTCTCTTCTAGTAGTCTGGCTTGGTCCTGACAGGCCTGGTTTTAGCTATTTATGCATGAAACAAAGATTTTTGCTGTAGAAGCTTTTCCATTTTAGCAAAAAATGGCAAATGTCTGTCTGATTGTAGAGGGGAAATTTAACAGGATTTTAAGTAAGTTACTATTGGTGCTCAACCAATCATAAATTTTTTGGACAAGATTTGAAGTTAAGGACATCTGGGAGGATGGGTCTGTAGTTATGGTGCTGAGGTCCAAAGATACATATTTAGTTCCTTAATCTGACATGTATTTCAGAAATGCTTTTCTATATAATTCAGCATCACGCTATGCTACACTAGAAACACTACAGATTAATTACTCTGAATCTCCAGCTTGCTAAATTATCCCCCTGAGTATATCCATTCTGGACTGCGTTATGCAGTGCAAGCGTTTTTTGTTTGTCATATCTGCAAAATTTGGAGAACACTACTGCTCTGCCTCACATGGGCTCCCTAAAAATACCTGTATGAGTGACAAGATCACCACTGTTACGGCACTAGGGACCAGAAAATATCCATACTGCCTGCAATCCCATGCAGGTAGTTGGATCCACAAACATTTTTCAAGCTAGCTCCTAACAAGCATGGGTTTATGAAAGGCAAATCCTGCTTGATTAACCTGATCTCCTTCAATGACAAGGCAACCCACCCAGCTGATGAGGGAAAGGCTGTTGATGTTGTTTACTTGAACTTTAGTAAAGCCTTTGACACCACAGCATTCTGTTGGAGAAACTGACTGCTCGTGGCTTGGGCGGTTGTACTCCGTGCTGGGTTAAAAGCTGGCTGGATGACTGAGCCCAAAGAGTGGTGGTGGAGTTACATCCAGTTGGTGGCTGGGCATGAATTATGTTCCCCAGGGCTCAGCATTGGGGCCGGTTCTGTTTAAAAACTGTATCGATGATCTGGATGAGGGGATCAAGCGCACCCTCAGTAAGTTTGCAGGCGACACCAAGTTGGTAGGAGCGCTGACCTCCTTGAGGGCAGAAAGGCTCTGCAGAGGATCTGGACAGGCTGGATCGATGGGCTGAGGCCAATTGTACAAGGTTCAACAAGGCTCAGTGCCGGGTCCTGCCCCTGGGTCACAGTAGCCCCAAGCAATGCTGCTACAGGCCTGGGGCAGAGCGGCTGGGAAGCTGCCCAGTGGAAAAGGCCCTGGGGGTGCTGGTCGACAGCCAGCTGGACATGAGCCAGCAGTGTGCCCAGGTGGCCCAGAAGGCCAACAGCATCCTGGCTTGTACCCAAACAGCGTGGCCAGCAGGACGAGGGCAGTGACCATCCCCCTGCACTGGGCACCAGTGAGGCCGCAGCTGGAATGCCGTGTGCAGTGTCGGGCCCCTCACTGCAGGAAAGACACTGAGGGGCTGGAGCGTGTCCAGAGACGGGCAACGCAGCTGGGGAAGGGTCTGGAGCACAAGGCTTATGAGGAGCGGCTGAGGGAGCTGGGGTTGTTCAGCCTGGAGAGGAGGATGCTCAGGGCAGATCTTATCGCTCTCTACAACTACCTGACAGGAGGTTGCAGGCAGGTGAGGGTCAGTCTCTTCTCCCAAGTAACAAGTGACAGGACAAGAGGAAACAATCTCAAGTTACACTAGGGCTGATTTAGATTGGATATTAGGAATAATTTCTTAACTGGAGGGGTGATCAAGCATAGGAAGAGGCAGGCCACAGAGGTGGTGGAATCACCATCCCTGGAAGTGTTCAAAAACATGTAGATGTGGTGCTTTGAGGCATGATTTAGTGGTGGACTTGTCAGTGCTAGGTTAATGGTTTGATTGGTAGTGTTAAAGGACTTTTCCAACCTAAATGATTCTACGTTTCTAAGATTTTTCTGTTTTGTTGGCCCTCCAGTGCCCCTCTGTTCATCCAACCAAAAAGGACACCTGCCCATGGGCTCTGCAACTGGAAAAGAAGTAGATGAGAGAAGAAGGTCTCAGAACACCCTCAGAGAAAGTTCCTTCCTAGGGCTCATGGAAGATTAATATTGGCTACAGAGAAATACATGTCTAATGGAATTCTTCTCATATTGCTATTTGCATTTAAATCTATTCTCTTAGCTTGGAGTAGGAGAAACACCAGCTTTCTGGGACTTTCAAGAATATTGAGTTTGGTTCTTGGTGAGGCTGTAACTAAACTTTTTGCTGGCGGTCACTAAGTATGTGCTAGTCTGATGCCTGCATTTTGTCCTTTCTGTAATGTGATCTGTACATAGGTATTTTATCACATATGGTGTAAACATGTGCTTTTGTGTAGAAGTACAATCAACATTGTAAGAGTGCTAACAGCAAATTGCTTGGATTTGCCTAAGCATGTGCCTCTGACTCAGTCCAAATACTGACAGCGACAAAGCCATAATCATTTGCAGGCTTCAGTTCTGAGCAAAGGGAATTCCACTCTCTTGATTCTAAAATATAATGCTATTGGACACAGTGCACACAGAGAAAACACATTACAATTGGTTCTGACACCAAACAATTGAAAAAGCCTGTATCCACACGTTGGAGCTGAAATGGACATACTGGTTTGACAGGGGGGCTGGGGAAGAGCTGCTCCTTTGTACTGAGAATGCAGACTGCTGTTCATATGGAGGCTCCTTGACAGCTCTTTGATAGATAGAGTAATAAATAAATAAATAGTGTGTACACCAATAAATCTAACTCATATTTTCCTAGTAGAAATAAACCCAAACCTTATACATTCCTGTGCTACCACTGAAACAATAGTGAAACCTTTTATGTATTAAGCGTAAGGAGAGAATACAAGTCTCATTGTTTGCATACTTTGGCAGATAGGACATTGTTGTTCCATGCCCTGAATGTACCCATGTTTGCATGCAACCTGCTTGTGCAGTCTTGTTGCTAGCCAAGTGCCTGGTACCTGCTTATGAAATATTTTTGGAGTAGTCTTTATATGCAGGCAAATGATGCAATACTTTGATTTTTAATAATGAGAAGTGAATGACTGATAACTTTCATGCTCTGATAGTTGCTGGCACGGTAGTTGCCATTTCATCACAGCCTAGGATGAAAGTGTTACTGTCATTTTCTATAGTCTATATCTAAACTATATAAACAGCAGTTATCTAGCCTTTCTTCTGACATGAATAATTTTTGCACTTAACAAAGAAAAAAATGTATCATAATACATGAAACCTTTGGAACTACCTTTGAGTCAGTTTTCCTGGAGAGGCATAAGCCATATGAAGGCCATAACATCTCAGCCATTTTTTTAAAAAACTCTCTATTTAATCCTCTGAGAAGTCCTGCTTACAAGTAATTGGGGCAATATGTTCATAGTCCACAAGCCATTATTTACTGATAATTCTGTGACCATGGGCTAGGATTTTAAAGGAAAGATAAGAAACTTTGATTGCCAATTCCTGTTCAATTAGAGTGGAAGTTAGGCAACCAGATGGCTTGTTCCCATTGGAATGCTGAGTGTTGATACTTATGTTCAAATGTCTCTGAGTCACTATTCTCCCGTCAACTTCTCAGTCATAATAGAAAGCACCATGTCAGTATTCCTGCTGGCTCAGTAGTCTTCCTTAAAAATGTGGCTAAATCCTCTCCTTTCTGCTTCCTGCCCATTGGGTTGTTCATCCAGGTGTTTTCCTTTCTTATTTTCCTTCTTTTTTATTTAAGAAAAGTAACTTAAAAAAATGGGGTGGATTTTGCACAGCTAGATTTTAACTGGGAGCTCTGTCAAGTGTTAGAGAAACAGAGAAGCAAAAATTGCCAAAATTCGCCAGGTGCGTCACATGCATGATTTTGAATGGGATTGCAAGGAGTGTAATGATGACAGTTCTGCAGTTCTGTATTCATCAAACACTTGTAATAAACAAAAATGAGTGTTAGGCTTTTAAAAATTTTGTTAGATCTAGTATCAGAGCTATTTAAGCTCTAACAATCCACATCATGAGAAAAAAAAAAGGTCGAGAAAGAAAGATTGACTGTCAATATGAGTTGAGAGTGGTAGAACTAGTGAAGTCTAAATGTGACTTTAGAAATCAGAATCTGATTCTAATCAGAAAAAGTTGAAATCTCCGCACAGAACTCACAAAAATGAGTTTTCCTGATACCAGGAGGGGCAAGTTTCATCTCGTTTGACCTTGGCTGTTTACAAAGTAGATGTCAGCATCCTAACCAGTAACTCTAGGCTCATTTAATGTCAAAGGAGAGATCCAGGCAACTTTAGGATTTCTCTGCCCTATTTTAGACTTTTACTACAGGGTGAAATGAGTTGTGGCCAATACTGTGTTGACTGTATTACATCATCACTGTTTTCAAAGGTACCTTAGATTCTTTATTCATTTAATCAGTTTAATTTTCCTGGAGGTAATGGCTAATGAATTTTCCAGTGAATAAGGAGGTTTTGTTTCTAAATTTCAGTACAGAATTGCCTAGTGTAATGACTAAGCTAGTTAAGATTCCAGTTTGCCATAATTTTGTTTTTAACTCAGTTTTGGTAAGTAAGATAAAACCAGGATCAGTTTCACTAGATTGCTTTCATCAGTGGTGACCAGAAAGATCCCCCCAAAACAGGTAATAACTTGCTCTTATACAGAATTTCTTAATACCTGGTTCCATGTTCTGAAAACAATAATGGTACTCACATCTTTGGGGAAGACAGAGAAATGGAAATTGAAATAAAAATTAAAAAAAATATTATTTGCTGAATCCACTGATGGTTCTAGTTTCATCTGGTAGCAAGAAATCTGGAGGTGCTTCTGTTGATGGCCTAGGTGTTATTGATTCACAATGAACAACGAAGTCAACGGAAGAAACTTGACAGTACCCAAATATCCTGGATAGGTGGTGGAAAAATAGAAAGGGAAAGGCATTGAAAGCCAGTTATAGAGACTGGGAAAGCCAACGTACAGGGTCACATGGGCACACTCAGACTTGGCTTGTAAACTCTCCTGTCAATGCAACACCATAGGTTGGAAAACCATGCTAAGGTATCTAATATTGCAATGAACTAGAAAAGAACTATTGCTGAACAGATGCTAGGCTTGCCAAGCCTACCAACATCACCTGTATCATCAGCAAAATTGGGCTAGCTTCTGAAAAGTTACATGGGCTATTGAGATAGTCAAGTCTCCTGTAATGAGTGAGGGCGTCACCCTGAAGCAGAGAGCAGTTCAGGGTGTCTGCAAAGGGTAATGGGGATGCTGTGCCACGTAGGACTAGAGAAAGAATAAAGAAGTACCTTTATCTTGAATAACTGTCATGGCCACTAATTCTGGCTAAATGGTAGCAACTGGTAAGAAAAAACACCCAAGTCTGACCTCAGAGAATGAAATCCTTAGTACATCAATCTGTGATGAAATATTTTGATATGGATATTGCTTTTACACATGTATATAAACTGTATTTTCAACAGGGAATAAAGAGCATCCCTGTAAGGCACTCATAAATTGATTTTATAAGTTTGATCTGAGTTTGTTGGTGAACTATACTTCTGAGACATAACAGAACAAAGGCATGGGAATGAAAAGAGTTACTGACCATGCAGTAACTACGGAATTTGTTGTTCTCTTGAAGTTGCTTTTATTGCATACCACTGGACTCCTATTTTCTCCCTATGTCTCTTTTTTAGAGGAACAGTTGTAAACTAGTTTTTTCCACTAGCTGTACTTTAAAGCTCTCTGTGTTTGAAAATAAAACAATTCTTTCTTTCCTGACTAACACTGTGGCCCCTTGACTTCCTGAAAAGCATAAATAAAGCCTTTGGGCCAAATCATAAAGTAGTTCATTTAACAGGAGACATCGTTTTAGTGTTACTCAGGGTAAGGTATGTTTGAAAGAGGAGACATCTATGGTATGGTTGGTCCCTGCTTGGTTGCCCTGATTGCAAAGTCATGGCTTCTAGCTCTTCTGAGGGGTGACCTTAGTCTCATGTCAGGGAATGAAGTCACATACAGTGCAAGTGACCAGCTATGCAGAGGGTTTCTTTCTCAGTCTTTTAATCCTTTTCAATGGATAATACACTAACTAACTTCTGATAGCTATGAAGCACTTGTTACTGACTCAGAGCATAATATTGCTTGTCACTTAAGCTGATTTTGAGCTCTTGCCCAATTTGATGTATTTGGCAAGACAGAGCCTTGTAGCATAAAAAGGATGGTTGGTGGACAAAGGTACCCAGTTACCAGCTGTATCACTGCTGATACAGGGGAAGGACCTGAGGGAAAGCAGTAGGTTTTGTAAGTGCTGTTGATCTTTGATGTTCTAGTAAACTCACAGAGATCTTTCCATTTGAGCTGCCACATATATGTTAAGCCAAGCTGTAAATGGTACTTACTTTAAGTTTACTAATTAAATAGTTCTTTAGTCATTCTTTCCTTCGTGCTTAGAGCTGATGTATTCCTCTGATGAACCGTGTACGCAAGAAAAAAGCCAAACAACAAAATCTGTACACAACAGTAAAATACAAAACAAAACAAACTAAACCAGATAAATGGATAGTGTACTTCAAATGAAGCATCAAGACGTAATTTTTACTCTGACGAAGTTTCATCAGGCTGCTCCTTGAATGGCAGGCCCTCTTGTCTAATGAGCAGGTCATTGTACAGATAGTTGCTTAGAGCGTTTGTACAGTATTGCTCATACTCACAGTTTCTTTCCAAAGGAAGTGAAGGTTTACATTCTAGCGTGAAAGAAGGATTATTGTCACTTTTAACCCTTTCTCTGTAATGGTGCTGCTCTATTATATGAACATGGAAGGTAAAATAAAAGTTGGGAAATTCTTGCTTATGGACTTTTCATTTCTCATATCACTTCTTTCCCTTTATCTCCCAGACCTCTCAACTTCTTTGTAACTATATACATATGGATATATGTTTCTCACTATATCAGCTAAGGTATTAGAGATCACTGTGATGCCAGTGCTTAGAAGACTGATGAATCAAGCCAGTTTTAAACTATAAAACACAATTTTATCAAATTCATTTATTAACAACACTATTTTTGCTAATGGTTCGTTCTTAAACATCAATATTCAACATTTCTACACATACAAAAAGCTCAGACTTTGTAACAGTCATATTTTGAATTGGCTGTAAATATATGGTACTGTGGAGATGATGCCATACAGCAAGTGCAGGCAGCTGCAGTCCTTGCTGTTTCTTAGTCCTGGAGGTCCAGGTCGTCAAGCTTGAGATCCCTCTGATGAACATCAAAGTGGGTTGTCTTCTGCCTTCTTTGTCTTTCCTCTATGAGCTTTAAGGTTTTAGTGTTTCCTTGCCTCCCTCCCCGAAAGGGTGGTCTCCTCTGCTCCTGATATTGTGTATTTTTTCATCATGCCAGTCATTCTTATTGTGCATTTGGCAGGATGTCCTGTTTATTTACATTCCCTTGTGCTTATCTTGTCCTTCAAGAACTTTTTGCGTCTTCTACATGCAGGTACACTCATTGCTTTTCCCTTTGGTGGGCAGGCTGCTCAGATATTTATGTGCCATCACAATGTTATGAAGTGCTCATACACTGTGTTGGTCAAAGTATTTTACTATACTTATATTCAGATTCAAGATTAGGTAGTATTTACTATATCCTGACTAGTATACTTTGAATTTATAAGTGTCACCGTGTGTGTCAGCTATCAGCCCCATCAATTCAGCTGTAGGGATGGGTCACTCTGCCTCCTTGCCGAGGCAAAAACTGGATAGTCATACCTGAGTTTGCATAAGCCCTGTCCTACCACATTGCTTAAGGCAGCCCAAAACACAGTCTAATTTTGGATCTTTTGTATTGAGTCTTTTATGCTCCTTGGATTACAGAAAATACTTACAGCAAGGTGAAGGACTGGACTCCCTCCCTCCAGTGGAGGAGGGATGTGATGTGGGAGATACTCACTGGAAAATAAGAGGTAGCCCTTTATCATCTTTGTAGCTGCCTCCTCTTTCAAAAACTCCTTACAACACTTCTCCTAGGAAGGCGGGCATCTTCACTGCTGTTGAACTGAGATTCTGAATTTATCACCCACCTCAGGACAGAAGGAAAATATGTGGCTGGGGCAGGAGCGGGTGCCAGGTCTCCTGGGTCCCCAGAGCATCACCATACAGCCCACACTTGCACAGGCCCAGTGGGCTGTGAGCATCTTCCCAGGGTGACATCTCCTATTGATGGACGACTCAGCTGACGGCAGAAGAAGTTGTGCAAGCACTGTAAACTTCTGGATGTCTGTGTCTGCAGATTGCTGCAGACTCCAGCATTTCCTGCTTACGTGCTGCACGTGCATGCGAGGATACTCTGAAGTTACGCTGATGCAAATAAAACCAGATTTGGTCTGGTATCTTCTGGGAAGGCTCTTACTCTGAAATAAATAACAAAGTTCCTTTTTGTGGTACTTTTCTGGACATTTTCTCGAGAGGTCTGTCTTTTGTGGCAGTTGAAATACCTGAAAAGATCGAACAAAACAAATCAAATGGAGATACAATGGCTGTTTATGTAGTGAAATTCAAGCTAGTATGGCCAGAAGTTGTGTGCTTTTGAAAACACTGGAAGGAGCCTCTTTCTTCCTTGTCACTGCATGTGCTCAAGGGTTACCCATTGTTTCCTCAGATCTGCCTGGAACAAGTGACACAAATGGGACTGCTCTGGCACTTCAAGTGAAGCTTGAGTTCAAGTGAGAAGCTGAGTTGGGTTTGGGTGCCCAGCTGGTGTAGACGAAAGCATGAAGGTGCCCAGTTTGTGGGCAAGAGGCTCAAAATCACTAGGAAGGACACTATAGAGGACTCATTTGTATGCTGCAGGTTCAATTTCCAGTCAATGTACAGTATCTACTGTGCTTGGACATTTCTCCAAGGGTAAAATAGGCTGGCAGTCTAGCTTTGCTCTCTGTCAAAGATGGGTTCATGGCAGAGTTTTACTTTTAGAAGGAAAAACAACCAAAGAACTAATTTAGTGCATGCTAATGCTGTCAAGTTGACTGAGAAAGCAATGGAGAAAAAAATTTGGGAGTTTGCAATGGTGACCTACAGAAAAAAGTGCTAGAAAAATGCGATAACCCCTTATCCCTGCTTCATCAGGAACCTTGACTGCCCAGAGCTGATCTTAAACAACAGTGTGGCCAGCTGCTCTGGCAGAAGACAACATAGTTGTGTCCCTTCAGATGAGGCTGGGTGAGAGTCTCAGCTGTTTGCTGGCTGTGTGCCTGTCCCTCTCAGGCAGGAAGCACTGCTGACCATTCAGTTCTCTGTTGCCTTCTTGCAGGCTTTGGCTTGTCCTGTGGCTGCAGACTGACATGTGTTTTGGTTTTGTTTTTTTTTTTTTTTTTTTTTTGTGTGTGTGTGGTGTTTTGTTTTGTTTTTTCTTTTTCATCTGTGATTTGTCCTCTGGAGCATGCAGGCATCACATGTACCAGATTAACGACAACGCAGTCATACCCTCACAGCTTGCGCTAGTGTTGGGGCTGATCATGTTGCAGCTCTGTCATGTGCCACTTTTAAACACCAGTGCATTTGTTAATCTCCTTCTCAGACAGGAACAAAGACATTAGGGAAAATATTAGAGTCCTGAAAGATGCAAAATTAAATAAAATCGATTATATTGCCTATGATACACCCCCTATCTCCAAATACTTACATCTATGTATAAATTATTAAACCCATGCCAGATTGTTTGCAGATTCTTCTGCAATTGGAAGAAAAACTTTCTAGTGCATGGCAATAGCTAGAAACTGTTTATTCAATTGGTGCTTGCCTTTTATTTTTTTTTATTGGACATTAGTAAGACATTTCAGTAAATATTGACACAAAAAAAGAACATTATCAACATTCCTCTTTACCCACATAAATCTGTCTTGCTAGTCTCCCTGAAATGGACAGCTTCTTAAATTATTCCTAAGCACCAAGTACACTTGATGTAAAATGTCATTATGTGTGACGCAAACTATGCATTAACAGAAAACTTTAAAAGAGCATTTGGCACTGAACTTACGTTCCAGAATAATTGAAGGACTGGTGAGAGAGATACACTTTCTTACCCCAAGAATCCTTAATAATCCATGCAGATCCCCAGGACTCAGTTGCATACACTGAAATATTTTTTCAAGGACTTCTGCTTTGGAGCCACTCACTTTTCAGTTTACTCTGCATTTCCTAGATACAAAGTAATAGCACATTAAGCTGATTGGCTTCCCTTGAAAGATCTTGTGAAGGCATGTGACAAAATATAATCAAAAATCTGAAGGAGGACTCCTTCTCACAGGCATCATTAATTAATTCAGCATCTAGGTTTGACTTGTGCCGGTTCGAATATATGAAATGAAAGTAATTTGTTTAGTCTGGGAAAGACATTCAACAGTTTGATCACACTGATATAAGGAACAGATGCTCATCCCTTTTCTGCACTTCCTGCAACCTGCATATAGATTACACTTGGACATTTTAATGTCTCACCCTGAGATGTTGTGTACACAGTGACCCCAGAGCGATGCTCCCACCCACCCCAGCTCCAAACTGAGAAGAGTTCAGAGGGGGTTTGTATGTAGGAAGATGAGGTGGAGGAGTGTGTTCAAAGAAGAGGCCCAAGAGCAAGGTGCAATTCTATACCTACATCTTTCAAGAAAAAACAACCTGAGACAGACTAGTGCTACTGTGCCATGGAAGAGATCAAGGTGTCCAGTTGTGCCTCCATGTTACCTGTGTAATCTGGAAGGGGCTTAAAGGCTAGGAGAGATGATTAGTAAAATGGTTTTTTGTGCACTTGTCTCCTTTTGATCTCAACCAGCAACATTTTGGATTGTGGAGTCCTCATGCTATGCTGGCACATGGCAGGGAACAGTGACAGCCCAGCGCAGCACCTGCCTGGACTGGCAGGGTTAGCAATTCCTCCCTCCTTGGGCCATCAGTGGACAGAGTTGAT
This sequence comes from Falco naumanni, assembly GCF_017639655.2. Classification (NCBI taxonomy): domain Eukaryota; kingdom Metazoa; phylum Chordata; class Aves; order Falconiformes; family Falconidae; genus Falco; species Falco naumanni. Next base: position 102,503,101 of record NC_054055.1, read on the forward strand.
CATTGGGTCCTGCACCCTAATTAAAATGAATCTTTTCCCATTGATTCCAGGAAGATTGCAAGTCATACCTAGCCTTCCAAGGTCCAAGTCAACTAACTTGGCTAGGCAAGGTAGAGTTAAGCCCAGCAACAGCTGGCCATATTTTAAAGCGGAGGTTGGGTGCCTTACAAATGGTACTGTTCTTTGCTGCCTCTGTTCCTTCTTGTAAGTTTTTTTGACCCCCTGGTGAACACTCAGCTGCATTAGCTTTCCTCTCCTCTTCTTGTCCTGACATTTAATTTTGCTGGAACACTGTAGAAGGCTGAGGGAAGATTTCGCAATACTTATTTTATAGCAGTTTATGGTAATTGTTCCCACTGAGACATTCCCAGCTGATAGGAAATATTTATTAGTTATTCAGCATTCTGTGCAGAGACAAAGGAAAAAAAAACCCAACCCACAAACCTCATCTCTGACTTTGTAATTCATAGATGAAAGGTGTTTATCCCTCTAGTTGGTATCGATATTTCAGGCCAGTGGCAGCCATAAGCAGTGAAAATAGAGGTGGCAGTGGGAGCAGCTGCAGGGGCATGTATGTCGCACCAGGCAGTACTAATACTGAAGCTTTGGTTTCTTCTGTCATGTCCTCTGCATTCACTAGATGAATCCATGTCCTTTCACAATTTGCAGGTGGAAAGGAGAACTGGCTTGAGAAAATCTGCCTGACGAACAATAGCTAGTTTTGGCACCTCCAGTAACAGAGCTCACAATTTCCCTTAAGCCCAGCTTCTCAATTAAAGAAGCTTAGCAAAAGCTTAAAGGACAACTGAGCTCTTCTCTAGGTGGAGCCAAGCTCAGGAAACCGAGCTTTATGGAAAGAAAAGCATCTCTAAATAACCCAGCAGAATCTATGCTGTGTTCAGCAGCCAAGAAGCTCAGAGATCACAGATGTGTGTTCATACTTCGAACATCCACAGCTGCTGGGAACTTCATATGGGTTGAGTTTGCAAGAATAGTTTGCATTTTTCTTTTCTAGTCTGATTGCTGATCAAACACCTAGTCTGCATTGTTGCTTCCAGCAATGGCAAATTTACACAGATCTGAAAGGAAGATGAGCAACTTTCTGACTATGACAGGCTTCAGCCAAAGCTCAGGAAAATAAATACAAAATGCTTCATTAACAATGGTGGACTATGGATCAGACCCGCTGTCTATTCAATTATACAGTGTTATTAGGAGAAAAATTGCTTTGTGGCCTCCCTAGTAGGTAAAATTTAAGCCCTGCAGCATGAAGTTTTCGCCTCCTATTTTACCATAGTTTGCATAGCTTGCCAGAGCTTGCGTTACTTTTTATGTTATTGCTTTCCAAACATTCCAATCTGGTTCTTAAAAATCCTGCTTAAATAGTAGTGTTCCTGAACCTGTGGCTTCCAGGTTACATAAAGCACAAAGTAATCTTTATTTCAGGAGGACTTAGTATACATTCTCCAGGTGATTTTTTGTTCTCATTCTGGAAATATAAAAAGAAAGAATGTTTATAATTTTACCGCTGTTGTTCTACATATTTCAAAATTGGAAAAAAAAAAAAAAAAAGGCTCCTCTAACTAATTCACTTGCCTGGATTTATATGGTTGAAATCCAGACTGTGAGGTTTAACCTTCTTGGTCAAGTAAGCCACATAGCAGAGTTTACTCTTCAGATGTTTTCAGTGACATTGCATGTGTGAATGTAAAGGATTTTTAAATGATGTCATTGTAAGTAATTTTGCAGAAAAAATACTCTGGCAAAACTAAACAAAAAAAAACCCGGTATGTGGGATATGTATGTGATCCTGCAAATATTACAGCTTAAAATAATCACTGTGTGTTTTTTCCCTGTTAGTCATTTGCCCATAGTAAGTTCAAATTCTTTCTTAGAATACAATCTCATTACAGAACTTGTACAGATGATCCACATGCTCCACTGATCAATTCCATTACCAGGATGCCAGGTATAAATGGGTTCCTTATTCTTCCCCTTTTTTAAACCTATTTACTTATGTTTCAATAACTCTATAGGAGTATTTAAATAGACATATGAGAGGGAAGCTTATTTTCTAGCTAGAAAAGCTACAGGCCACCTGGCACTTACTGGGTTTCTCAGTTTTGTCCACTGGACACAAAAAGACAGACTGATGGTGTGAGAATAAATATTTCAAAGATAGTGTAAATGACAGTGATAGATCTGTATGTCCTGTCTGTCCCCCTCCCACAGGCCCATTAACTACTGCAATGCGTGTGCTCTTTTCTGAGTGGAAAGGAGACAATGCAGTGCTCACAATGACAATATGGAAATGGCCTCAGATATTTGCCTGGAGATCACAGAAGGCCTGGGCCAAATCTGGGAAGGGAGGTCTCTCAAAGAATTGTCTCCTGCTGTAGCCACTGGCTCATTCATGGTCCCTGCCAGCCTTGTGACTGTACAGCAAGGCAAACAGGAACAGTGTGGAGGAGGAAGGTGGGTGCAGGCAGGAAAAGCTTTTTCCTGCTTCAGCTCATCTTTATACTTTATTGATAGCTAACAGCTCTGGAAAAATAATTTCTGGAGAACATAAAGTAGCATGAACCACAGAGGTATTAGCAGTAATGTGTCCCCATTCAGGACTGGTGCACCGATGACAGTTCTTTGGCAAAACAGAGGACCCCACAGAAACCTGCATTGGCAGCTCATATTTTGTGTTACTACTGTGTCTCGATTTTCTGTGGTTTGCAAGTCCTTTTAAAAACTTTCAGGCAGAGTATCACTATATTGTGTTGTATTATAATATGAAGATCATGTGTATTATTTTAAGAAGAATTTAAAAGCTCAATCCACCAGTACTTAGTATGATTTCCCTAAAATATATGAATGCCAATCAAACTTTTATGGATGTGCGGTCTTAGTGGGTACATCTTCAGTGAGAACAAGGGAGTTCTACTGTTTCCTTCTGGACTCTCTCACTGTGGGTTTTACACTCTCATTGTATTTCTCTCACTGTATTTACATTATTTCACACTCACACGGGAAAGTATTTTCCAAGGCAGCATGGTTTGCCAGTTAGCACAAGATAAAGCATGGTAGCAAAAAAAAAAAAAAAAAAAAGAAAACACAAAGAGCTAGTAGTAGAATATAGTACAATATCACTGCTGACATCCTGCTCTGGCTTTGCAAATATTCATTTGCCTTCCCCTAGAGATACGAGTGAGATTGGATGTTTGTGTGTTACTCACAGTAGTGACTCAAAAATGGAGTGGATAAGTACAGTGATCAAGCTGGTAACAAGAGGAAGGAACTTCAGATCATTTCAGGGATGGCCTGGAAATAAAATCAATTTAGGGTATTTGTATTTTTTTACACTTACATACTTTAAGTACATTATAAAACTCTGAGTGTACAAAATCTTGGAACTAATCCTTGTCAAAATGAGACTTTTATTAAGCCATTTTAGTAGGCTAAAAGATTCTTAAGCTGGACAAGAATTATGATTATGTCCATCTACTGCTAGAGTTGACCTGAAGTGTACATAAGAGCTCAGGTCTGTATGTGGCTAAATACTGAGAAATAAAGGTTGAATTTTTCAGATAGTCATTACTAATTTTAAATAACATTGCAGAGAAGTCAGTGTTACTTTGCCCCATTGCAGAGAAGTCAGTGTTACTTTGCCCTGAAGGATCTAAAAAGCCTGTCAGGAACAAATTTGTAGTACACTCAAATGTGTATTGGCAGGCTTGTTTTCAGTAAGATTATAAATGTCAGTTCTGGTCCAGAACAGGTGGCACTATAAAAAAATTGGCTATGGGAAATTAATACCGTTTACAAGGAAAATATCCACTTTTGCAGATTGGGAATAAGAACTGTTGCACAGCTGATCTGTGAACTAGTGTACTTTTTAATGTGTTTTCCTTAAAATTGCTTTGAGAAGTAAATGGCTACAGATTTTCCCGTTACTGTTTGTTTTTATGTTTCTTTTATTCCATAGTTCAGTGTATCAAAGCTTAGAAAGTGAGACCTGAAATATTAAAAAGTCTTTGTGTGTGCCATCTTGGCACTTGGATCAATGATGGGAACAGTTTAATACTGCTATTACCCCGTTAATCACAGAGGAGTTACTGTGGCTTCAGATTGAAACAAACATGGGCAGGATGGGGTCTGCAGCCACACAGTACCTACGACAAATGATTTACTCATTGGTTCGCATCAGAGATCTCTCCTGGGCTTGTCCTTCTTGTTATTTTATATTAGTAATATATGAACAGTAATAGGCTGATTACTGAGTTTTATTCATCCTCTTTTCCAGAATCAACGGTTTTTCTTTAAATTGGAGAAGGTGAATAATAAACCAAAGCCCTGTACTTACCATGATGGAAAGCCTCTCTTCCAGGAATTCTTCAGATCTCATAATTTTATTTTTAGTGGCAATTTACCAATATGGCACTGCCTTATGAAGGTCAGAGAAATGGTGTGTCCCCAGAGTGCTGCAGATGATGCCATTGCTCCCTTTCTATTATATGCTTCAGTCTGTGTAGCAGAAATTGTGCTCCAGAGGACACAGGTGAGTGAAATAGAAATAAACACATGAACATAATGAATGAGAAAACCATTAATGCTTTTTGCCATTTTTTTACTGCTGTGGAATCTGAGTTCCTTCTGCCCTAACTGATCGTCTCAGAGTATGATGCAGTTGCCCAGTTGAGACCAGTCTGCCTTCATATCAGTGAAAAATGACAAAGGGTTTACAAGACTCCTTAGCTTACTGAGATCTGAAAAAATGGCCACATATTTCCCTGGCAAAACAGGCCTGTTGTACCTTTCCAACCCAGAACTGCTCACTCCCTTAGCATCTGGGGGATATCTCTGTGTTGCTGTTACAAACAAGAATTCATGGTACCACAGCTGACTTTTTCTAGCATTCTAACAGTTCATAGCATTTCCTTTATGAATCAGAGGTGCCTTTTTTGAAGCTGTGACCAGGGATTAAGTGAGGGTAACTCATATAGCAGTTTCTCTATACCATTGCCATATTTCCCATGAGAATACTTCTTCAGGACCAGAGCACATCTCCCACACTGCTACAGAGTACATCACAAATCCATTTGTGATATAAGTAGTTACTTTTTCAGCATGAAGTAGGACAAATCCTAGATATTTGGACATTTAAATTACTGTCCTCTCCTCTTTTTCTTACCTGAAAAAAATAATTAAAAAAACCTTCAGTTGATCATTCGGCCTTATACACTTACCATAGCAATTCAACAGAAAGTGGCTCAGGGCTACAGAAGAAAGCTACTACTCACGCTTTGCCTGTTTCAGTTATGCATGGCTGGCAAGGAGTCTTGCTAATTGAAACAGCTAATTCATGTACGCTATTCTGCACCTTCCTTCCCTTCCTTCCTCCACGTCCTCTGGGGGTGAAATGACATCTGGGGTGTGGGTTCCGTGTCACTGCTGCCAGTGTGCTCCAACCTGCAGCAAGATTTAACCTTTATCAGGTGCCATGCTTGAGGTTAATAACAATAAAAATTAGTCCCAGCAGGAGCACTGGGAAAGCATGTATATAATAGACCTCAAAACACCCACAGTGGGCAAAGCTCAGGAAATTCCTGAACTTAAAAATGGCCTTCTCAGTTTCTTATAAAGAAAGAAAAAAAAATAATTCTCTCCCAGGCATTAAAATCAAGATTATGAAATGTAAGAGTAGATTGAGTTCTTTCCTTTCATTCAATTGCCTTTGTTGAGTAGTGATATATTCTGGTTCCTAGCAGCATACCACTGTTTACACTGGTTACTAAAGGAATAAATTGTTCTAAGGATGCAGATGTCCAAGTAGTTAACATTACAGCCTACAGTGATTGCCAAGGAAATAGGAAAACCTGAGTTACTCTCCTGCAGAACTACTTTGTTAAGCTATATTTCTTACTTATGTCATCCTTAGCTTTCTCCCTTTACGCAACATCCCTATGTGATGTTGATGGGTACTGAAACCTGTGTCCAGAGGTCACAGCTGGTGACAGAGCTTTTGTGTACTACAGGATGTAAGCAGAAGCTCTTGCCTAAGAGCTTCACAAATGACTGCCTGTAGAGGTCTCCATTTTTATTTGCCTGGCTTCAACACCTTAAAAACGGCTAGATTTTAAGTTTAGCTACAATTTCTGAAGGTGAAACGTGCAGCTGAGCACCCAAATCAGTACTTCTGTTGAAAATCACTGATGGTCATATAAAAATATTTGTAAAATCATACCACGTGAGGTTGGCCTCTCTATTCCAATGTTTTATTTAAAGGCTTCTGAGCTCAAAAATTATATAGAATTTAAATATGCTAATATCTTATATTTCTGTGCCTTTTAAACTTTTCAAGTGTATGAATTATTATTATTTTTTTAAAATGGAACCAGACACATTGTGAAGAAACAACAAAAAAAGATGCCAGTTGACTTCAGAGGATATTTTACTCACTTCTCAGGAAGTTTAGGAGCGTAACAGTTGAAAGGAGACATAAGATAAAGTGTACCATGAAAAAATATTCAACTTTTGTGGTTACACTGTGCCAGTTTGTGCAAAGGTGTTTGACATCCTCAGTTCAGTTTGTTTGATGATTGTTTTCTGTGGATCACGTCAGGGTCACCAAATGTAGTGACGCAGGTCGAGGTGGACTGAAAAAACACTACATCTGCGTGGCTGGGCTCGGACAAAATAGCCTTTATTGTTTATACAAATGATTTATATATCTTAGACAGTACGTGTGTCAGACCCTGATAGGTTTTTGTGTTCTTCTTCTTGCTTACTATTTGCTGTTGCTGTAGGTGCCCGTGTGCTGCGACTCTAAGTTCCGGTTCTTCACATCCTGTTTACATACCTGACAATTTGTGTCTGTCTTAAAGGTACACGACTAAGTCTTTGAAGTCAACTAACTTGTCTGCAGACCTGCTGCAGACCCCAACAGTTTTCAGTTAATGTATATGATACATTGACATTATCTAGATTTTTCCAATTAATTCCAAGTTCATCTGGCTAAGAACCTCAGACACCATCAGCTGTTAATAATTAAAAAGTATTTACACTGATTTTTCTAATTTTTCCTTTTAACAGTTGCAAGAAGTTTGCAGAAGCCTTTGTATTTTTATTTTATACGTGTAATATTTACCAAGTATTTTAACTGATGTTTTATACATCAAAACTTTATTCACATGGTCACTCATTAATATGATGCTGTTATGCACTAGGAATGTTCCTTACCCTCTTCTGGTCACTGCGAGTAACGTATTGTCAAAGGTAGGAAAGCACACAGCAGGTAGACTAAAACAAAGAAGAATTTTGTCTATTATAAAATACTGTAAAGGCAGGAAATTTAAAGTTGAGTCTAATATTAAAATATAAACAATCAGAAAGTTAATATAGGTTTGGATCTCTGTGAAGTGTATGTACTGTTGGAAATGAGGTATGAAAGGAGGTTTGATTCTACTCATTTCTATACCGTCAGAACCAGAAATGGTCTTGGTGTAATACTGGCAATGTAATAGGAAAATGGGATGAAAAAGACTAAAAATCCTAACATCAAGACTCTTCAGGGGTGACCAAGAGAGAGACAGAAAGCTGGGAGTGCTCAGTGCTTCCCCTGCTGTGGTGGGCTCCTGGCTTGCATTCCCTCCCTGTGGAAAATAGACATGCCTCCGTGCCATCTTTTGGATTCTCCTCATCACCTGGGCTCCCTAGAAGCTCATGCAGGATGAAGGCAAGGCTCTGATGTGTGCAGTTGAGCAGTCTGCCCATTCGATCACTGGCACCAGCATCTGCCCACCTTTGGTCAGTCACCATCTCTGACCCTTGATAACCTGGACTCTGACAGTGGCTCCCATTTAGGAGTCCAGAGATTCAGCTAGAGAGCTGGAAACCTTTCCCAAGAGATCTTTACTGTGTGGTACTGAGAGGACTTCTCCGGACAAAGCAGAATATGCTAATTCTTATCCTTTTAAACCAAGGCTGCCCTTTTAACACTGTGGAGTCCCTTGTTGAGCTCTGGTCATTCGGCATCAGTGCCAGACTGCACAGAGGCCTCCAGGCCCAGTGACAAGACACTTAAAAAGGACATCCTACCTGTAAACTACTTCTGGGGTAAAGTTCAAGGGAAATATTGATTGAATTTACTTCAGAGACATTGTCAGAGGGTTTTCCAGCCCTCGCTGATAGGAACAACCTGTGGGAGAAGGAGAAGTCTCAGATGACGCAAAAGCCCAAGGATGTAGGCCTCCATAACAGTTTATTCATGGATGTGTCATTGCGGCCACTGGTGTCAATAGCTCATGACTTTCACAGAAATTTTTCTTCCAGTTCATCAGTAGTTTCCCTCCATTCCCATTTCTAACAAGGGAAGATTGAGCTGTTTTAATTGCAAAAAACACCCCACTTTGCTGCTACTCACAGCACCAAATAATTGCTGAAAAAAATTATTTACAAGATGGCTTATAAAGCCTGGGTGTGTTGCCAGATGCCTGCTCAGATGGACTGTGCATACTTTCTCCCACAAGATGGAAGAGGTGCAGTGCCTCTGATTTATGTGCCATTTCCAGTTTGGGCTGGGATAGGCACAATTGACTGGGTGCCTTTATTGCTTAGGAAGTCTTTTTTGCCTACTAGTGCTGAATTTTCTGTAGATGTACCTACCAGGTCACATACTCTGTATGGAAGAGCAGGCCAGTAACTGCTATTTCAATGGCACTTTGTCAATCACAAAATTAGACAAAGCATAAATTTTTTTAGAGAATGGAGGCTGACTGCCATAGCAGCTGGTTTTGCTGGCTTGGATCAAAACATGTTCTCCCTTACATTCCTTCTTTAGACTGATGGTCTTCTTAATGGAAGGGTCAACACCCACATAGAAGGTGCAATGAAGGGGCTGTGAGGACTGAGGTATGATGTGTATGCAGTAACACAGAGACTTTGCTGTCTGGAGTTTCCAGGTCATGCATCAATGGTGCATTCTGGTAGATATATACAGTCAACCATCTCTTAACAACCAGTTACTGTGCCTCTGGAGCCATGGTTATAATGCCAGCAACCTAATACTCTATTATTCTTCAGCATTGACTTCAGCTCAAAGCAGCCATTTTCTTTTATTTTATTGCTTTGGGGCTAGAATTACTTCATCCCAGACCACATGCTAAGAGCACTAACTTCCAAGGGCCTCTTCTGCTGTGAGTAGCTGAAAAATGAAGATCCAAGGCTTCAGGCCAGGTTTTGATTTCTGTTGTGCTGGCATGAATGGAGTCACTCCAGTTTTAATGAGCATAACTGAGGAAGGAGAACTTGGGCCTTCTCAGAGCAAATTTCTGAGTGTCACACTGGAAGAAAATGTCTATCACTCTGCTCTCTATTCTTTTCTGGATTTGAATGGTCAGTCAGAATTTTGTAAACTTGTCATCACTGATTTTGAAATCCTGAACAAAAAGTTAATTTCTAGACTTTTGTAAATATAAGGAAAATTTACTGGCGTGAAAAATAGGTATAGAAGCTTCACTTAGGGTGCTCAGAGTAATGATGGACATGATAAAACATACTTATTAGGAAAATAATATTACCTCATGGGCTAAATATAATTAAAACCAGCAATCCTGTTGAGTATCTTACTTGAGGATATGAGATGAAAGACACCGGCTAACTTTCACAACCAATGTTTGACATACCTTCTGCTGTAGACAACTGTTTTTGAATTCATCATCATTAAGTATTAGAGTAAATTTTGGGAGGTCGCATAAGGGATATCATCCCATAGCTTCATGGCATAATGTATATGCTGTTGAAAAAGCTGACGGAATGGAGCTTGGATTATTCACAGGTCATTTCCCCTTAGGGAAAGGTTTTGGAGCTGTGACTGTTACTTCAGATTCCTTCTTCCTGGTCATGTGGTTTTGCTTAACACATAGCTCATTTGTTTTGGTAGTGCCTTGGTTGGCAGAATATATCTTTGAGCAAATGTTATTTCCAAAGTGGAGGTCATGATCTTGGAAGTGCAAGTGGAAATGGGGTCATGGGAAAAGTTGAGAATTGCTGGAATGTGGTGAAAGCAAAGTAATCTATAAATGTTTATGTTGACAGCAACCACAGAATGGTTCCCTGGGGAACTCAGATGAAGTTATCACAGGGAGCAGCAAGGTAAAACTGACATTAAAAGCTCAAGGTTTGGGCTTGCTGTTCTTAAAAAACCTTTAGGTAGTTCAGCTCTCTTAAATCTAAACCATGTGCTGCGATACTCCTTTAATTTCAGAAATCAGGCTTTGTGGGGACATTTCCTTTGAATGTACATGGACTATTTTCTGGCAAACAAGAAGCTTCCTCTCCCGACAGTGAGAAAACTTTCACATATCATGTGCCACAGACATCAAAGACAATTTTCATCTTTGTTTATTAGTAAAGTAAATATTTCCATATATGCATATGTTTGTTTACTTTTCAGCAGAGGGCTTTTCCAGGCCTCAAAGTTTACAGGTGGGAAGACTAAAACTAGAGGGGGACTTTTTTGTCAGAGGAGAAATCATGGGTTTGCTTGCTGTGTACAAAACCTTAGCAGAAAGTTTTTCACGGACATGGTTTTGAGTACGAGGAGCTTAGTGCAGTACAGAGTGAAGTGTCTATGTTGCTGCAGGACTGGAGCTGAGCTATGTGATTGCCTCAAAAAATCTGGCTGCTACAGGCACCTTGGCAACTGGCTTGAACACCTGGGTGCCAGATACGTTTGAAGGCAGCTGCTGTGTTTATCCTTCTGCATTGTATGACGCATGGCAATTACTCTGAAGGACTATTGGAGATCTTAAGGCAAATCCATAGCATCATTACAGCAGTTCTGTTTAGCTCTGTTCAGTTTGATATTCTCTATCCCGCACATGGCAGTGATTGTGCTGACTGACTGCGTATGATGGAGCCCTTGGCTCAACTCAGCAGTAACTTTCTGATCATTAATGAAAGTCCTAAACCCTTGATCAGTATTTTGTTCAGGTGGGATGCTTGCCTGAATTAAGTTTAGTATTAATATTTTAACTTTCCCATTTTGGTGTCTCTTCACCCTACTTATATGAATGGCATTAAACTTCTCAAACAAATCTTTGGTCAGTCCACTTAGTAAGTGGCTCCCTCTCCGTTAGATTTTCAATGGATATCACGATTGAACATTAATGAGTAGTAAACAATACCTAAAATTAGAATTTCAGATGCAGACTACAGTTGTGAAAACAAGCCTGGGCTTGCTGAGTGTGTGAATCCTTTTGTGTTGCCTTTTGAGAAGAGAAATAACTGTACAATTCTGTTAAAGGCACTGATATTTGTCATTAAAAGGATATAATTTGGAGTTGGCATTTCTGTCTCATATGAGCCACATAGGAGGTAGCTCTATCAAGAAAACCTTTTCCTAACATTTAGAAGATTTTCTTCACAGGTAACCTTCAACCTCCCCTTTTAAGTGAAATGTACATTTTGCTGAAGTCACTAACAGTTCCCAAATAGGGCCAGAAATCCTCAAAACTTGCTGAATTTCTGTATGGACAGATTTTAGTGTGTAAAGGTGAGAGCTGCCACAACTATATCTCCTACCTCTGTGCTTTACAGTGCTGGGGAAGTAACAAATACAGGTAGGAATTGGGAAAACCTGAACAGCAAATGTAGTGGGTTTCTCCTTCCAAGTTTCAGGGAAAGCCTAGCAGAAATGTCACACAGCACTAAGCAAAAGCATCATGTACTTGTGGCTGTTGTTAATTCTCCTTTGCACTGTAGAAAACAGAAGGATGTCCTTAAAATGACCATGTTTCAGACCAAAAGAAGATGCTGAGCCCCAGCAGGGCCCCATGATGCTCCTGCAGTAGATTCCTCTTACCCTATTCTTGTCCAGATACCCTTGGTGGGATGCTTCTGGGTGTGCTAGGCAGCATTGCCTGCTAGAGGACTGGGAGGTGATTGGGGTGTGGGGGGTAGGGGATGAGGAGGGGGAAAGAGGTTGGCAGTTTGTAATAGTTTGCAGGTTTTAGAGAAGTGCTTCAGGAACAGTGCAATGTTCCTGTTGAAGTGATCAGGTAAGGTTAATTAGCTATTACAATAGCATTATTATCCTATCAAATTAATGTTAGAGAGATTTAAGACACCTTGTTTTCCCTCTGATTGCTTTTTTCAAGTTATCTTACAGCCCTGTGACATAGGAATGCTGTTTCCAAATAAAAACTTATTTGACAGAGCAAACATTATTCAAGAAGAGGTGAGATTACATGATAGTCCAGATATTAGACTTTTTAAACTATAGTATTCTTAATATCTTCCAGCTAAGAGAAAACAAGTGTCTAACAAAAAAGTGCAGTCATTCCTTTTGAAAATAAAAGTTCAATCCTTAGTTTTGTTACTTTAAAAATGCCTTGATTTTATTTCTGATAATATTAGAAATTTAACATAAACCCCCTCTATCTTGTATTTCCATTTAGATGTAATGATGTCCACAACAGGCAAAAAGACCCCATATTTCCTTTTTAAAACATTTTTTTTTTAATTCTGATGTGCCAGACTGAAAAATCATCAGTAAGTCAAAAGTGCCTGCTTTAACCAAGTTACCTTGTGCTTTGTAGGACTGGCAAATACACATGGGGCACTGTTTAAACTGTAACCTTTTCTGCAGATTCAGCCTTGCAGCCCCAATAGGGAATTAAGCAACTGAAACTCAAATCTAACGCCCACAAGCTCCGGGAAGTCACATAAAGTGAAGTAAGTATCTGAGAGACTTTCATGGATAACATTGCCCTTGCCAGGGCAGGGGCTATATTTCAATTTTAAGCTGGCTAGCATGTGAAGTGGTCTGGAAAACAGTATGAGCAATAATATACGCAAAAAGAAAATGCTGAACTCTGGTACTAACCCTATGAGGAAACTCAGCCAGTACTTGCAAAAATTGTCAGCAATGGATTCCCATAAACTAGGCATGCTGGCCTGTGTCTATGGTAGCCATCTCCCTATCTCACGTTATCCAGGTGCTTCATCGGTTCTTCCACTGTGTGAAGCTGAAGTACAGGCAGTCATTTCCACCAGTATAATACAGGTCATGCCCGTATTAAAGACAGAATATACTTACCTTCAGTGTTCCCTTCCCCATGCATCAGTCGGGAGTACAAGGGAAGAAAAGTCAGGATCATCATGAAGATCAAACATTGCTCCTTACTATTTCCGTAAATGTCATATGTCAAAATAGACTGAGGATTTTCTAACTCTCCTGAAATCCTGATGTTCATTCCTGAATTTGCATTGTCCTTGGCTATCCGTTCCTGCCCTGGCTTATATCTTGACTGCACTAAATCAAGCAAGGTCACATTCAGCGAAACCATGAGTTGAAGGCCAACGATGAAATTGTATCTTGGAAACAGACCAAATAGCAACATGACTGTTCCTCTCTGTTGTATGTAGCTCAATGTGTCTGACAGGAGATGTGACACATTCACACCTTTTCAAGCTATGGAGACCCGTTCAGTGGCATATAAGCAGGCTGGTGGTCCTCCCTGCCTGAACTGAGGTGCCAACCGAGTCCACAAAGCCTGCCACCTGCACCAAAGTCGAGAGGCAGCATACACAGTTCCAGATCAAGAAATGCACTTAAACCCAGCTGTAACTTAACTGTATTAAACCCAGCTCTAGACACCAAGGACTTCACCGTGTGGAGAAGCAAGCACTGGAGGCAGGCTAGAGGAGAGCTCTCCACTGGATCCAAGCCCACGTAACCATGACATGTATTCTCGGAAAACTCTCACTTTTAAAGGGCAAAAAAAATCTGAATGCTTTTTTTGTTAGTATTTTAAAGCTTATCTCTGTGCTTGGCTGATTTGACCTTTCAGTTCCTAATTACATAATTAGTCTTTGAACTTGTATATCACTTCGCAGCTCCTCGCTTTCCCAGAAAGGCACTGGTGCACAGTGGTATTTCGACCTCTTCCTACTTTTGTATGCACATTTGAGCCTCCTCAATACACAATAAACTCAGCCAACACAAGCATACTTTATACCAGCTGAGTGGGCTTCAGGTTAAAGCTGAGGAAGTGCTTTGATACAAAGTTATGATTTTAATAATTTTTAAAATATTTTGTGGGAAATACAATTCTTTTTCAGTTTTCCAGTTACACTTTGTAAACCAAAGGAGAATAGTTTAAACTGCTAAGGTATTCCATTTAAAACATGTTTCTTCTTGTGGAATAAGACTCAAGGTTAATTGACTTCAGATCAGGTATCACAACTCAGAACAAAAATCTGGATACTTTTACTCAATCTTTCTTTTGGAGAAGAATTCAGTAGACATTGTGAATTTTTGTGAAAGAAGGTGTATGAATTACTTCCTCATGATTTTTATGAAAAATACAAGGGTAACTGTGACAGATGCTCAGAACCCTATGCATCCAGAAAGATAAGACAGTGCTATCTACAAAAAAAGATAATGATATACAAAAGGCATGCAAGAAAATAACCTGCCCTATCTTCTGAAACTCCTATTTATCTCCTAGATTAAAACATGGAGGTACAACCCTTCTCATAAAGGTCTGAGTGGTCATATGACAACAGACAAGGAATAAGGATTGGTTGAACAGTGCATTATTCAGAGGCTCCACATCAGGAAAGCTTTTAAAAATTGCTATTCAGGAAAATGTTAAACATAGGTACATACATAGTTGAAAGAAGCCACATATTAAAGGGAAGTTAATGAAGTTTTTGAACTTTTTTCAGATCTTGCCTGATCATAGACTCTGCAGAACAAGGCTGCTGTTGTCTAGCTACTCTGCAGCTCTCCTTTCTGCATGCCCTGACAGAGCAACAGCCTTTAGAGATCACACAAAAGAGTTTTTCTGGGTTTCTAAGACAAGAGGAGGCATTTTGTTGAATTTCAAACTTAACCCCTATCACATCTATGTGGTTTACTTTGGAGGTTGATTTTGTTTTAGTGGAGGAGGGAGAACCTGGATGACTAGTAAGTCATATAAGGTATTGCAAATATTGACAACATACCAAAAAGATAGATGACACAGAGATGATAGTTGTGACATTTTACACCAGAAGCTCTTTTAAGACTAACTCAGTGTTACCTTTGGAAATATCTATGTTGGCCCAACAGGAATGGTATGAGCTGTGCTCTATGGCTGGGTAAAAAGGAATCAAAATAAAGTTGTCTCCATAAGTGAGAACATACTCCCTGAATCCACTTTCTCTATGGTGAATTCTGACTGGATCACTGGACACAATGAACACTGTGATTCTGGATCTGCTCCATTACATCACCAAAAGCATCATGAGACAAGAGTAAAATGACACCCTGGAAGGTGCTGTTGACTCTCTTGAGGGACAAGAGGCCTTGCAGAGGGATCACTGGGCTATGATTAAAGGGATAAAATTTAACAAGTCCAAGTGCTGAGTTCTGCACCTAGGGTGGAGTAACACTGAGCACAAGTATAAACTGGGAAAAGAGTAGCTGGAGAGCAGCCGGGCAGAAAGACATCCAGGGCTGCTGGGGTCAACAGCAGGCTCAATATGAGTCAGCAGTGTGCCCTGGCAGCCAAATGGGAAACCTCATCAAAACCAGTATAACCAGCTGATCAAGAGAGGTGATTATCCTGCTGTATTCAGCATTGGTGCAGCCTCACCTGGAGTACTGTGCGCAGTTCTGGGCCCCACATTTTAAGAAGGATGTGAAGGTCTTTGAATGTGTCCAGAGGGCAAAAGAGCTGGTGAAAGGGCTAGAAGAGATGTTCTATGATGAGTGGCCAAGGACTTTGGGCTTGTCTAACCTGGAGAAAAGGTGGCTGTGGGGTGACCTCATTGGTCTCTACAGATTCCTGAGGAGGGGAAGCGGAGAAGGGAGGTGCTGAGTTGTTCTCCCTGGTATCCAGTGATAGGACACATGGGAACGGTTCAAAGCTGCACCAGGGCAGGTTTAGACCAGACATTAGGAAGCATTTCTTTACCGAGGGTGGTCAAACACTGCAACAGGCTTCCTAGAGAGGTGGTCAATGCCCCAAGCCTGGCGGTGTTTAGGAGGTGTTTGGGCAATGCCCCAATATATAAGATGTTTTAACTTTTGGTCAGCCCTGAATTGGTCAGGCAGTTGGACTACATGATCTTTGTAGGTCCCTTCCAACTGAAATATTCTATTCTATTCTATTCTAAAAGCTCCTTCTATTCCAGATAGTTTCTGAGTCATTAACAGTATCTTGTATACTATGCTTCCCTCATGAACACATGGCCTCAATTTTATTGACCCTTCCTCCTGCTGAAAAAGTTGTCTAAATTATTTTTAGTTATTTATTCTTTGAGAAGAATAAGTCACTTTCAGGAAAACTTGGTCTCATATTCTTTTCAGAATTCTTCACACCTAAGTGACCAAGAATTGAAGCTCATTAACAAAAATGTATATGCACAACGAATAAGATAAAAAGATATTTTTTTTGTTGTGTTTCCTTTTTATCAGGCTGTATTTCTGATGATAGAAACAGAACAGTAGAAGCAGAATTATTAGCTCTGAACAACAAAACACAATTCCTTGTTACTATATCACTGGTTGATTGAGTCAATTCCTCCTGCTTTTTCTCTTACTAAGAAAGGTACCTCCATTTTTATGAGTAAATTTTAAAAATAATGGCATGTACTGGACATGTACAAGCACAAATAGTACTAAGCATTAATAGTTCTAAGCTGTGCAAATGAAAATTATTTGACATTGATAGCTAAAATCATACTTAAGATATATATAGCTTAAGATATATATTTGTGCAACAGAGAACATGCAGAGGAATGAAGCTGGGTTAATTAGCATTGATAATATACAACTGTGGGCTGGCTTCAGGGGTGTGTGGGGGTTGGCCGATGTAGATAAGGTGCAGCTGTGGCTGGTGCTGTTAAGAGGCAGAGCAGCCAAGGAAGAGAGTGGAGGAAGAAATAGAGAGAAAATGCATGCCTGGGTTGAGGAGAGATTAGGAGAAGGCAGCAGAGGGACTGGTGTGAAGAGTACGTTGGTATGAGATGGTGAAAGACCTTGCTGCAGCTTGATAGTTTGGAGAGTGTTGTGACAAGAACAGTTTCTGGTTTGTCTTATTTTGGGGGGTGGTGTTTTTTTTTTTGTTGTAATTGCTCTCATAAAAGTATGTTTAATTGAACAAACCAAAAGTTTTCCACCCAAAGTGACAAATTCTAGATATAACTGCTACAATAGCCACAGTTTCAAACTTGGTGCCTCTAATAGCTTTTCAAGTATGCAACATTTTTTGATGTGCTAACCCAACTGACATTTTGATTTAATTGGCTCTTTCCATATTTTAGTACCTTTGAAAATAAAGCTACTTAATTAAGTCTTAAAATATGGCATAAGGAATCTAATTTTAAGCACAAAACCACTTACCTTCCAAGGGATTTGGCTCAGGACCTGATTCAGATCAGTTGGTATTTGTAGATTTAACCCCAAAAGTGTGGTGTGGTTCACATTTAAGTAATAAGAATTTGAAAAGAACCTTTCATTCCAGCATAGTTAGCATCAGAATGATTTTTTTTTTTTTTTCAGCTTGGCCTTTGAGCCAAAAAATCCTCATTTTTTCCTTGTTACTTCGGTGATTTCAAGGCTTATAACTGTTTCATTTGTTTCTCTGTAAATAGGTTATTTATGAGTTTCTGTATCAGAATTCAAGAATAAGTCATGTTTGTGAGAAATGAGGGAAGTCAAAGGTACCTGTGGAATAACTGCCATGACTGTATGCTTATTCGTAGTATATAGTTTAACCACCCCATGTTTCTATGCCCTGTGGGATCTCAAGCTATGTGGAAGCCTATTTGCCACCACAGCTGTTATTTTACTGCTGTTTCCTGTTTATTATTCTATATATAGAACATATGATATATGAACATTTCCTGTTCTGTTAACAATTCATACTAATTTAGCAGTCTTTTATGAGCACACATGTTAAAACCCAAGCTACAGTTTAGCAAAGTATCTGAATACGTGTCTCAGTTTAAGAATGCAAGTAGCTTCAGTGCTGAGCTGCCTTAACTAATTATGGCAGATATAAGGAGAATCAGAACGATGAGAACATCCTTTAAGCAAAAGAAAAATTAGGGTTTTTATTGGAAGCTACTGTACCTCACAACAATTTCTGCAGACTGTTGGCAGTTGTTTAAAGTATTTAAAACCCATTTTAAAATTTTAAAACCCATTTTAAAATTTTCAGTAATGGGATTTTACTTTGGAACACTTTATTTTAAATTAGCCATATCCCTATCAATAACAGCAAGCAACCTACAGTCATGATTCCAGCCTCTTTGGTTTATTTGAGAGCTATGTGCAATGTTTTTTTCTCACTTGCTGTCACTCTCTTGTGGTTGTTCAAATTGTGCATTGACTGAAACAGGTGAGGCAGAATATACTTATTTCATTAACCTGCAGGCAAAATTCAAGTTGTAGTTTTAATATGTACAAAATGTGCATAAAGATCAATAATCACCTATGTGTTCAAAACTCGCTAAGTCCTCCTTTGGGATCTTGTTTGTTGATTAAAATTTTTAAAAACTCCAGATTTTTATAGATATGTATCTTTTGGTGTGGGTATAAAATAGGCTGTGTTTGAAGATATGCATACTTAAAACATATACATTATTGTTTAAAGTATAGCATATATAGGTGTGTGTATATATAATATTTATTACTTATAGAACATTGGCAGTCAGTATGTAGAATAAGTTGTCATTTGTAAGCCACCTCCAGTGCTAAGTTATAGTATTAATATATATGGGATTATAAAAACCTGTATTATATGATACTTATTATATTAAAGATAGTGCTATGTTTGACATAAACTTAAACAACTGAGTTGTATAGACATCAACATTAACTAGAATTACCATGATCATGAAAATGAATATTTAAAATAGACAAATGAATATTTAAAATAGACAAAAGAAATACAGAGAAGGTAGATGAGGCATCTTTAGGGGAACAGTACTTTCCATTTCCAAGATCAGATCATCCCTTTTGCCAGGTCATATGAACAAGAAATGAAAAGCCATAAAAAGTGTAAGCAGGTTTTGTTCTGCTGCTTAGTGCTTTAACCCCTGACAGGAAACAAATTCCAATGGAATAGTCGAAATACAGTTTAGATATCAGCTCTTACTTATTGACATTTTCACTATGTCAGGAGAGACAGTGAAAATAGTTTGCTGTCTTCTCAGCTGTCTGGATAGCCTTTAACAGTGTTTGTGTGAAAGTCAGAGTATCCTTTCAGTGCATTACATCTTGCATGGGTTTTTGAAGCTTTTAATAGGACTATTACATCATCTGCCAAACATGATTCATTCCAAACTTTGCAGCCTTATTCAGTTCAACAGTCCTACCAGGGACTTCAGCCTAAACTAGCACTTCATTGTGCTCCATGCCTCTGCTAAGCATGAGGCAGAGTTCATCTCCCTACACTGCAACCCACTGGACTGAAACAGTGCAAACGAGTTGGGGGGGGGGGTGGAGCTTATACTGGTTTTAGTGTCCCAAATGCTCACTATTTCTATTTTTGCTACATATTCATTTTGTTCATTATAACACAAGTATTCTAATTTGGGGATATATTTCACTTTGTTCCCCATTCTGGAGTACACATGGACAAATTGCTACCTCCCTCCTGCCTTCAGTGCCCTGGAAACAGACAGGAGCTGGACCGCACAACAAGGGGTGTATGTTAAATATGTGACGGCTTGTTAGTATGGTGCCAATAGGAGCACAAGACTTGAGTAATCTGCCGTTGTACCCCAAATCAAGCAGAAAAGATGGAGGGTGGTTTGTATGGTTTCCCAGCAAAGGAAAGACTCGCTGTAAATCAATGTGCAAACCTTTCCTTGTTTTCACTTGAAACAAAATACTATACTGTGTAACGTTGCAGTGGAAGACACTACGTAATAATCTGGTATTTGATGTTTAAAAATGCAGTGATTATTAATGACATATTCTACTAGAAGAGTGTCGTGCCATAGCAGTACTGCCAATTCTTGTAATTACCTACAATAACTTCTCTTTAAATACTGAGCAGCATTTTCACTAATGCAGAAAACTCAGTCATTTAACAGGTCTGTCTTTGTACTATGATTCTTAGACGTATGTTAAATGAACTTGCCATGACTATTTTCTTTAACAGCATTAATGACTTCTCTTAATTATTCTGTCTTGTTAAGAGAAGGCGAAAATTGTTGGTGTTTTCTGAATTAAATATTTTATGTCCTTAGTTAGTATCAGATTAGTAGCAATAACCTCAAAGCAGTGCCTAAAATCCTGCAAAAAAATCTTTCACTTTTATCAAGGAACTGGGAGCTACACAGTAGAAAGAGAAAAACAGTCAGGCTTTCCCATCCTCTAGGAGTGGGGTTTCTTCATTTGTGTACTTCTAATTTGGTGCTGATACCCAGAAAGCACTATAATATTCGGCTAATTCAACTCCTGGCCTCTTTAATATTGGTAAATTTATCTGTAAAATATGCAATCTACATCTTCAAGTAAAAATAAAATTTACCAAATGACTGTTTTTCCCATTTTTATAACAATTCCAATTCTCTAATCTATTGTATGACAGCATATAGTCCATATAATAGACTCCATCTATTTTCACATATTTAAAAATGTACATATGAATAAGTATTTTGGTTTGTGTAGTTACTACTTATTTGTCCTCTTCCCTTTATTCAACCTTAATCTGTTTATCTTGTCTGGGAAATACTTCTTCCTGAAGGAGATGCATCAAATTTCTGCTAGTAAGTCTCTTTGCTTCTCTCTTGCTCTCTTTCTACAGAGGAGGCTTCAGAATTCTAGTTAGCAGTGGGATTTTTTTAACCATAAATTAATAAAAATTAAAAGCTATGATTAATTTCAATCCTTGTCAGAAAGAGAGAAAATGAGAAAGAGGGAAAAAAAACCAAACCCCAAAAGTAAGAAATAAAACCAGACAGAAACAAAAAAGTCACATTCAAAAATTGAGACAGTTGAGAACACATGAAAAATGAAGTTAAACTCTAAAGCTCCAGTTACACATGCAACTGTTCCACCAATAAGCTAAAATTAAAAAAAAAAAAAAGAATTTGCTCTTTTCCCTACATTCTTTCAGTCATAAAAGACTGAGCTTAATTTTAAGCACATGAGTAGGCCTCTAAAACTATTGGGACTTCATAATGCTTTCAGCTAAGCATATGTGAACTGTTTGCAGAATTATGGGTTAATAACACATTTTTACAGAGAGGTGTCAGTCCTATTGGTGAGATAAAAAAGTATTTCACCTCAGTCTTGGGAAGTTTTCCTTTATTATAAATATTCTTTACCCTTACCAGACCTTGAGATGTGTTTAGTAAAGTCAGTACCTCCGCAGAAAGCAGCATTCTGAGGAAAACATAGTAGGTTTAACCATTTTAGATAGGCGTAGGATGGAGCGAAGTCAGTATTAAGAGTTGTATTAATGAAACACTTAAGCGTTTGTGTAATTTTAAGCAAATAAATGTGTTGCCATTTAAAAATATTTACAAACTACCTACACCGATGAATTATCTTTTTGTGATTTTTCTTAAAAGGCATAGGTAGCTCTTTACTAGATTCCTTTTTTTATTTCTTTTTCTACCCCCCTCCCTTGCTTTTCTGTTAATAAACAAACATGGTCAGGCCTTGCTAGAAGGAAGGGATGAATCACGCTGGTACTAAGGTTACTCTAAACTATGCTGGGGAGGATTAACAAAAGTGTTTTAAAAGTAGTTTAAAGCCACCCCTGCATACATCATGGTTTCTGTGAAGGTGAAACTAGAACTTTACTGAAAAAAATTGTGACTTTCCCAAATGGCTCATACAACCTGAGGCTGCTTGTTACTTCACCTTAAGTGGCCTGTCACTACTAGCATGTATTAACAGCAGGCAGACAGAAACCTCTCTTCCTCTTTCTCTGCTTTCCTCCTTATTACTGAAGTAGGGGTTTATTTTTAACTGTGTCTAAAAAATAAATTAATCTTCCATATTAACAGATTAATCCTCCTTGCCTACAATAGAAGTGCATGGTTGCACATTCCCAGAAGGTACAGGGCTGCTGGAGTGACATATGGATAAAGTGTCATTTATGTCTGTCTTCCTTGCATAAATCAGGAAGCCAACCCACCCTCCACATCAAAAGGTGACTGCCAAAAAGAATAGCAAGGAAACTCCTCCAGTCTTGCTGAAAAGTATCCAGAAATACAGGAAGGCCAAAGAAGTGACAGTCATAAAATTAGCAGCCTAGTAGCTGGGAATATTGTTCTTAATATTGCATTTTTAGGTTTTAATGAAAAGCTTTCCCTTTCTTCTTCCTTACACTTATTCTTTCCCTATTTAATATCTTGGCTTATCCCACAAGGGAAGCAACGCATCCATGTTATATTTTAGGGCCAGAGGTGCCTTGTGTGGTACTTCAGCCTTGCTTCATGCATCAGACCAGAGCACTGATAGTTGTCTGCATGTTGCTAAACATGCTAAATTTGTACAGATACTGAAACAAAGGCCCTGATGTTTTCTCCTTTGTATTTACTGATGTCTTTCTTCTCATGCCAGCAAGCTAACAAGCTGCCATAAGGCACAGAGCTTTGCATGGAGGGGATTACCTTCCTTGGTGGACTGCCAGCCCTGCAGGACTGCCTCCTGATCCCTCTCACACAACATGGGGACACACACAATTGTCTATGGGATGTGAGCTAGAGCTGCTCTTGGTATACCAGCCTCCATGTTTGTATGTGGCAAGTCCCCCAGTTTGGTATCTTTGCTTGCAGCAATGTAGGCAGTTAAAACAATGTCTAGAGTCATATCTAAATTTGGGGACTTAATAAAACAATCCAAGACTTCTATTCAGGGCAATAACTCACCCTAAACCACATCCCCAAAATGTTCCAAACTGCTTTATGGATTTATACCTAGTATGAATCGTTTCACCACAGCTGCTGTTTCAGCAAAATTACATAAAAGTTGTTTTTAGGGGGCATCAGGGAGAGAAGGGTCATTTTTTTCATATTTTGTTCTCTTTGATAAAAATCACTAAATGGGGAATTTCTTCCTGATCCCTTGCAGGATTTCTAATCGAGTGACAGTTTTGAAATCTGCCATGGACTGCAGACATGTATTTATGTCTTCAATTCATCACTTGAGAGACTACTTTGACAGTAATGGGTAAATGTCACCACATGCTTTGAATAGACAGTTCTTAATGCTGGAGGAAGATGAGGTTGGGGAACACTTGCTTTTAAACGTTTTGAAAGAATTTGACATTGACTTCCTATGCTACTACATCTCAATGAATATTTTCAAGACAGCCACAAAGAGCTAAGTGGAGTGAACCTCACAGGATGAGAAAGTTTTAAGGTCACACAAAATAAGTACTTAGTAACTAAGGGAGAACAAAGGGGTTCTTCTTAAAATGGGGAGTGGTTATAAGTTTAGATCATGTGGATCATAAATGTTTGGAAGAAACCTGCAAATGGTTATAGTGATGGTTCAGTGTGCATGTCCTAATGAGAAATGAAGCTTCAATTTTTTTACCATCCACAATAAAAATAAATTATTTTAATGAGTTTTTAAGTACTATGTAGATTCAATATTCTTAAATAACAAGGAATTAATAGAAATTTAATTTTGTAGCACTAATGATAAGTGTATGTTGCTAGGATAGGCCTGTGATTCTCAGGTTTGCTAGTATAGCTTTGTTTATAATAAGCTCTGTAACCTAGGAACAAACCAAAAGAAAAAAACCCACCAAAAACCGCAAACAAAAATGTTTCCTAGCAGTTGAATAATTAATGAATATTGTCTTTTAAAAATTCAGTTTCCATCCTTTTACTACCAAAAGCAATAGTGGTAACTGGGCTAAAGGTAATTGGGCTGTTGTTGGTTGGGCCTGATGTTAGTGGAATGGGAGGATCCTAGGACAGCACACTGAGCACTGGGAGATCCTTGCGTGTGGTTCATCCCTCTCCTCTGCTTTGTGTTCATCTAATCCTAGCCCCTAGCAGCACAACTAAATAGATGCTATAGCTAGCAGAGGTAACAATGATCTTTCTTCATTTTCATACTGTGGCTGAATCATCATTTGAGAGTTTTAGAGCCAAATGGGTGTTGCATCTGTCCATGTGCAGTAAGTTGATACTCATGTTAAAGGTAGCTCACAGAGAAATCATTCTCCAATGTATGCAAAAGGTGTGCTTGAACAGAGAATGGTTCTCTAGCACAGAAGTGTCTTTGACCTTAGTTTGAGATGGATTTGCCCCTCACTTTCTTCTAATGAAGCTATAGAATAATTCTGTAGGAAATTAATGAAATGTTAATTAAACACGTAACTTCTATGCACTCTGTACCTTTTTATATGATTTTTCACTATCCCACATTTTTGCTAGGATCAAAGAAAAAATCAAAAGCAAAACCAGAACTGACATTCTTTCTATGCTTATCTACCATGTTACATCATTTCAGTGATGGTGATAAACCACTGTAATGAACTATTCAGCAAAATTGACTTGCCCATTGGTTGAAGTCTCTGAATCCAGGCAGATGCCATTCTGGAAAATACCTGTTATGCAAATACAACATTATCAAGCTTAAAACAGGCATCATTTGATGAATGTTTCTGGCTTGTTTTACACAAAAGTTGGACTAACTGAGCTCAGGGTCTCCCTAGATTTAAAAATCTAAAACCCAGGATTAATTTTACCCCCATTTAGACATCAACAGTGCAGAAGTCTATGCTGGAATTAGTTGTCTAGGATCCATTTATAACTGTTGGGAGATGAATAGGCACCTCTAGGTCACCATTCATTGCACTCTAATGTAGACATCTGAAACGGTGCTTATTTTTCTCCACCAAGTATAAAAAGAGTCTAGACAGGTGGCTCAGACATAAATGTTATATTATATGCATCTGAAGTTAGGCAAAATGAAATGAAACGATAAATCCAGCTGTCTTGATGACTGTGAATCAAGTGAACAGTCTTTAGAAAATGCTTAAAAAAGCTTATGGTGAACATTTTGTGTATACCAACGGCTTTGTTTTATACCTAATACCTGACAGCCTTTCTGAGGTAGTGTGTATGGGATCTCAGCTTTCAGCCCTGTGGTCCAGGGGGAATAATACTTGCTCTGTATCCTAGGCCACTGTAACTCTGAGGAAGAAATTCCCCTTGCAGGCGAATGGAGGATTCAGATATTTGCCAGTCCAACACTTGTATTTCTCCCCTTTTCTGCATCTCTCTCTTTTTTTTTTTTTTTTGTGTGTGTGTAAGACCACGCATATAGCTGTTTGAACATATTCAGTTTTTTGAAAAGTGAGACAAAATACTGGCAGCTGTTGGTCCTTAAACAGGGGAAAGTGTCAGTGATAATAAATGAAAAAGTTTGTCTCTGTTTCCCAGAGAGATAACGTAGGCCAGAACACATAAGCGGTTCTGACCACGCGCTACCAGCTGTCTTGTTGGCCGCTGTTTCTGTGAAGGCTACAAGGAGAGCTGGGCATCCTCGGAAAGCGTTTGAGCTGCCACTGCAGGGATGAGAAAACCAGATGAGGGGACACAGTGCTAGGACTAGCCCCTGCCTGCCTGCTGAAGCCACCGGGTAGCTTTCAGGCGGGGGCCAGGGTGCTCAGCAGGGTGACATGCTTCCTGGGAAGGAAACCTCGGCACCTGCCGGGGGAAAGGTGCTGTGGGCTTTCCCCCTGCATCTGCTGCTGAGCCTGCCTGCCCTGCCCTTTGGGGGCATCCCGGCTGCCATCCCTGGGCCATAGTGTGTGCATATATACACGTACTCACTACATACATACATGCACTATGCAGAGTGTATATATAGAGTATGTATACACACAGCATTTATGTATACTGTATAGTGTATATATACTATATAGTCTGTATACAGTATAGTGTGTATGTATAATACAGTACATATACTGTGTTTATAGTAATATATATAATATATTATATATATGTAATATATATACAATATATTATATATATAATATGTACACCATAGTATACATATATACACTATACTGTGTGTATGCATTATGTATATACATAAATGCAAAAGCACATACATGCAATAAATACTACATACATATATACACAGTTTATAGTATATATCATATATATACTATATATTATATACTGTATAAGTAATATATTTTGTGTATAGAGAGTATGTACACTATATATGCTATATATGTGCACTATTATTGTATAATAGTAAATATTTTATATATGGTATATAAATGTATACTATTAGTGTATATGCACTATTAGCATAGGTACAGTATTAGTGTATATATATGGCATGCATCTATATCATATATAATGTATATACTATGTATACACTAAAGATACTGTATATACACTGTGTGTATATATATACTATGTATATATAACGCCTATATATGTATGCGCTACACACATACACAATGTGTATACTGTATGTATGTAAATAGTGTGTGCATACGTATACATAGACTAAGACAGGCGGCACGGGGTTGACCTGACAGCTACCAGGGGCGGGGACGGCAGAGGGCAGGAGCGCGCCCGGCAGCGGCGGTTGGGGCCCGGCCCGGCCCGGTCTCAAAATGGCCGCGGGGGCTCCCCCGCCCCCCCCGCCGCCGGCGCCGCGGCTCCTCAGCGCCCCCATGCCTGGCCGGGAGCCGCGTGGGGGAGGCTCCGGGGTCCTTCGGGGTGCGTTCCCTACGAGCAGTTGTATGTGGTGGCGTGGGGCTGTTAAATGCACAGACCAGGCGGTGCTGTTTGCTGGCCTTGCTTTACGTAACGGTGCAAGTGCGGACTGCTAGGAATTTCACGCAGAAACAGACTAAAAATATTTGGGCTTTCAGCATTCATCTGCAGAGTAGCGAGGGAAGCTATAAAGCAAAATTGCTGCCAGCACTTGGGCACTTTCAGTAGCCTGGTGGTGACCTTACAGCGTTCTGGCCCGGGTGTCACCTTGGCAGAACGGTAGGGAGGGTGAAGAAGGGTGAGGGTCCTGAAGATGGCCATCGGCAGGGAGTATTTCCATCTCCCCTGCTGAAATTCTGCTCTGAACGGGAGTTTGGGGTGCTGGATGGTTTGTCATGCTGGATGGTTTGTCGTGCCTGCGTTTTGCTGTGGGCTGGCTGCTCTCCAGAACTGCTGTGTGGCTCCAAGGCCCTTTAGGAGCGCGCGCAACAGCCGTGAGGATGGCTGACCTCGCAGATGTAACTCTGGCCTCTGGGTCTGTTTCTCCTGGTGCTTTCTAGGGAAGCGGGCAGCTTTCTGACAGCCAGGCCACTTCTGCGTCCCAGTGACAGCCTGTGGTCCCCAAAGCTCGCGTAAAACTGTCTTGTTCCTGTGCCGAGGTGCTTTGGTGAAAGGAAATGTTCCTATTTTGTGGAGGCTAGATGGCAGTATTGCATTTCTTAAACAGTTTAGCTAGTGGAAAGTAGGAAGAACAACAGCACTCTGAAGCTCTGAAAAGCAGAATGCTGTCAGAAATGAAAGCTCAGATAGACTAAATAGTCATATAATTAAAATATTATGTTTACTAAGGGATTGCCTGGAACAGAAGATACATTATACTTTCTTCTTGGCCATGTGCATCTTTACTGCTCATGTGAGTTAACAGTTGATAACAGCACTGCTCGTATTTTATGGGTCTTCAGGATTAGGCCCACGATATGTCACTTGTGATTTATAGCACTCATGAAGAGCAGCGCACTTGTGGAGGGGGTGGGTGAACCTTTACCAGCTGACACAGGGATTTAAATCTGGTGTGGCTCTATCACAACTGAACGATGCAGACTTTGTTATCTCAGTTCACGTATTAGTGGATAAGCATCCACATCACCGAGTTCTTGATGCAGAGAAGCACTTGAGCAAGTATTTAGCTCTAAGCATGAGTAGTTCGTGGTTTTAATAAGGTTACTCATATGGTTAAGGTTTGACAGACAATTAAGGGCCTTTCTGGATCAGGGCCTAAAGCAATCATTGTACCTTGTCAGTCTTTCTAGGGAGGCCCAAAGCTGAGTAACTTCGTGGAGTGAGTTGCCCTCTCACTCCTTGGTGTTCATGGTGGCTTCAGGTTAGGACTGATACTGCGTGATAAATTGGCAGTGCAACTGGACTCTCACTTGTGTCCCCTGTGCTAAGCAACAACCTTTAAAGCTGTGAATACAGTGGCTTCATTTAGCAAGCTGACCCTGAAAAAGAACCTGAGTTCTCAGATGGGTCTGGTTAGCCTGATCCCCAAGTGGTGGGGCTCAGGTTGAAGGGCTGGCAGTCATGGGACCCACCTTGTTGGTTTCCAAGCTTTGAAGAACAGCAGTGGTGGAAAAGGAGCTCTCAAGTAAAAGAAACAGATTTTGGCACAGTCGGGGGTAGAAGAAAAAGCTGGTTGGTTGCTTGGGGGTAAGCAGCTCAGTCTGATGGGGTTCTCCAGCTGGAGACTGGTGTTAAATGATGGTTTTGGATCCCAATCCCAGCCCTAGGCACTGGGAAGCTGCACATCTGCCTAAATTAACAAAGGAGAGAGTTCAAAAGGAGCTGAGAGATGCCAAAAGGGTAGGAAATCAATGGAAGATCAAAGTCTAAAGATGGATGAAGGTTGAATTTTCATGGGAGTGTTTGCCTTGAAAGAGAAGATAGTGGGAGAGTTGCTGTCTGTGTCTTTTACATTTTATTGCAGTATCGTGGAGAGGATGAACTCTGCAAAAGGTTGAAAGGTGAATCGTCCCTGTCCTGCAAAGAGCAAAAGTTCTCCTTGCTGTAGCATAAGGAGGTGTGCCTGGGATGGTGATGTAGAAGGATGTGGAAACGGAGACAGTAGTTGGGTTTATGAGCCTGGTAAATTTTGTTTTCCACAGTAAATGTGGTTCCTCTGAATATTCAATTGAAAAATATGAGGGGAGTCATAACTTCTTTCATTTAAAATAAGATGAGCTGATGCTGTACAGTCTGTGAGGTTTTATTTTGTGGGTGTAATGAGTAGGATTTACTGCTTTATTGTCTTGTGTTGCAGCAGGAACACATAGGTAAATGTAGGCTTCACCTGGGAGCAACAGTTTAAATATACATAAAATAGGAAAACCTACATGAATACAGGTTATTTTTCTAAGAACAAGACTGTAAAATCAGGCCTAAATGTGAAATGTGTTCTAGGGCTCAGCCTTCCACTATGTGACTACTACAGAGACAGTTACTTCATGTTATTAAAGTCAGACTCTAATCCTGTGACAGGAATGCTGGTTTTATAACTGGCTCTGGTGTAAATTATTAGGGAATAAAACCTGTAGCCTGGCTGCAATATTGATACTCTGTTTGTCACTAGGTGACTGTTTTATGTTTAGTGTCAAATAAGACTTGATCGGTTTTATTTACAGTCATTGAAATAGATTTATAAAGTAAAACTACATATAATTCTTGTGCAGAACTCATTTTTGGAACAGTTTAGTCTCTGATAGCATCAAGTGATCAGTACTTGAATTGGTCATACATTGTTTGGTCTGGCTTTATTTTAGTTTTCCTTTTTCCCTTACCATGGAATATTCTGACGTTTGTTGAAAATCCCAAGACTTCCAACTTTCCATTTGGAAATTGATTGAAGCAACATAGTTTATTTTCAGTAGAAACTGAATTTAAGTATCTCAGACTGCATGTTTCAGGGCTGCTCTGATGCCTCCTAGGAGTTACCCTTCAGATAACCCCTTCTCCCATCTGGGCAAAGCTGGGGTGAGCTCTATGTAGTTTATGGGGTTCATGTCCTTCCTGTTGTCGGACTTGCCTCATTCATGGAAATTGTTCCATCTTATAACACTTGTTAAGTGCTATAAATTACTGAGTTTAGTTTTTTGATAGCAATATATTTCATTTTTTGGGAAGTAAGAAACCTTCAGCAGAAAGCAGTCATACCTTTTGCAAAAGTTCATGAAATTGATATCCTGAAAATATTCTGATAGAAAAAAATTGATCTAATAAAACAGTCCCTGTAAAGAAAGCTTGTTGAACTCAGTTAAAAAATACAAACCTACAATGCATTGTTTCTTATTGTACACCTGGCATCTCTTTAGTTGTAGTCTTTGAATGGTGAGTTTTGCAATGCTGTTTTCTCATTGAAAAGTATCAATTAATACTAGAGATGCTTGACTGTATTTTCCATCAACACAATGTCATTAAGAAAGTGCCTAGTTAAAATAACATTCACACCCAGGGCTACTTCAGTTCATATGCTTTGCCAATCAAGAAAACACAATTTTGTTTTACATATGTTTACATTTTTTACATCTGAAGTTCAAGTCTGTACAGTGCACATCTCTGGTTTCTTTAGCTTGCATATAAGCATACAAAATCTGCAGGCATGCTTATGGAGATGTCACCCAAATTTGCTATCAGCAAAATGCAAAGACAGTTTTTAGTTTACCAGCTGGAAGAGCTGAGCCAGAAGTCTTTATGCAGGCCATCTGAGGGATGCCTGGAGTTGTGGTTGCAAGTCAGAGTACCAAATAAGGTAATAGGGGATCAGGGAAAATCGGCTATGGGTTTTTCTGGTGATTGGGTTGTAATAGTCTATGCTTGCTGATCGTGGATAAAAGGAAGGAAACCACGGAATATGTACCAGGGTGATGAACAATCAGCAGTAGAACTTGTAGGCAAAAATTATAGTTACTGGGGTTTTTTTTTTTTTGGTGGTACAAGTTAAGAGCATGCATCAGAGGAACATGAGATGCAAGATGCAAT
The DNA here is from genome assembly GCF_017639655.2 of Falco naumanni. NCBI lineage: Eukaryota > Metazoa > Chordata > Aves > Falconiformes > Falconidae > Falco > Falco naumanni. Next base: position 102,533,842 of record NC_054055.1, read on the forward strand.
AGGAAGCATGAAGACCTGGCAAAACTTGACAGTTTAATCTCCTCTTGTTTGCATAGCAGTGCATGCCAAAATTAGGGAATGACTGTAATTTTAAATTTCCCAGAGTGGCTTGTGCCTGAGCTGTTAGCATGTGTGTAAGAAGTTGGAAGTCTGTAGGGAAAGTGGAGGTTTAGCTAAAGGAACTCAAGGATACTTGAGCCAAATGGCAAAACTTTAAAAAGGGAACACTTAAAAAGTTGTTTCTCTTTGCAAAAGCTTTAATATATCTGTAAAATTACACTGTAATCACAGGTACGATGCCAAGTGGCGAGACTGCTTTTAATAGCAAAAATGTAAGTGGGATTTTAATTCTGCTTTTAGTGCAAATCTCAGTACAACCTTAACTACATACTTCAATAGCATATCAAAACAGTTATAGCTTGTTATTAATAATGCAGTCACTCTAAGTCATTGAGCTGGATTAAGATGTAGGGACATTGATTGTTTTATTTTATTTTTCATGAAGTATTTTCTTTCTCGGAAAACACAGTTTTTGAAGGGAAAATTTATCTTATTCTTTGTGAATATGAGTTTTACCTCTATTCTGAGCATAAGACCTTCAATTTATTCAAAGTAGGCTCATTGATTCTAAAAGGAATTATTGGAATAGTTGCTTCTCAAGTCAGCTATATGACCTGTTAATGTAATTCATTGCAACATACTTAAATTGGTGAGTTATAGGCAAGTCTTTATTACTAAATTAATACAGCATGTTTTGTTTCGGGTGCTGAGGGACAGCTTGATCACTGGAGAATTTGGTATTACTTGCAGAATTTAATAAAAAATACCTCACACTTTTCCCCTTAAATTAGACCTGAATCTGTTGCATGAGTAAGATTAATTAATCCTTCGCCACAGGATGTGAAATAGATATTTCTCTAATATGGCTTATGTATTTCTTAATATAGTCCAAACACATAGCAATTATCTCTTGGGGTCTTACACAGGGAGAACATCAAGAAATACTTTTCTGTTGTGAGGGTGGCCAAGCACTGGCGCAGGTTTCCCAAGGAGGCTGTGGAGGCACCATCCCTGGGCATATTCAAAAGCCATCTGGATATGGTCCTGGACAACCTGCTGTAGGTGGCCTTGCTTGAGCATGGGGGTCAGACAAGGCAACCTCCAGAGGTCCCTTCCAACCTCAGCCAGGCTGTGGTTCTATTATCCCGATGTGAGTGTATAGTGCAGGGAGGGAAGAGAAGGCATGGGAGAGTTGGTGAGAAAGAGGGATAATGGGAAACCTTTTTATAAATTTCATTAGACTTTTTGAATATTTTGATTGTAAAGACTGGCTAGCAAAGTAGTGTAATAAACCTTAATGATATGAAGTATAAGGCCAATGGGTGTTTGCTAACAGTAATGGAAGCCAATTTTCCCAGTTGGACAAATTGAAGATGATCTGTCTTGGGGCCTCTATAGGAGAACTACTATCAGTGGACTTTCCAACAGTAAGAAAAGTTTCTCCAAGGTTTTGCAGGCTTACCAAAATCCTATGACTCTCTTGTTTCTCTATAAACACTACTTTCCATCTGCAATTTTATTTTTAGTGATGCTGGAGGGGGTGAAGGGAGAAAGGTTGTCTAAATGTTTTCTCTGTCTTCTCCCTTGGATCTTCTTTTCCTTTCGAGAAATGAATAGGATGACTCATTTCCTAATGTGTGACTTGTTCTCTTGGGATATGGTGAAGCTTTAGAAACCTGGCCACTGTGTCCTGCAGCTTCCTTCCAGCTTGCATGCCCAGATTTCCTACTCGTAGGTGGTGGACATGGTGAGCAACTGTTTCTTACTATGATAGGGAACGGGGATGAGTCAGAGCATGAGCATGGTTGGGGAATTTGGGAAACACTCTGGGGTCACAGCTGGATCCCTGCACGTTCATTCCTGTCTTACTGCAGTAGTTCAGAGCCCATATTTCTGGAATGACCATGTAGACAATTCCTCCCTTACCATGCTGAAACTTAGGTCAGAAAAGTGTTTTGGATGTCCTTGATCATCATAGGTACCAAGGTGGCTCCTAATGCCTTTGCTCTCTATTTTTATTTAACCGATAGCATGATTGTCATCATATACAGCCATAAAACTCTGCAGAATTAAACTAGGGTGTTGGCATTGTCAGTTTGTCAACTGTCAGTACATTGTTATTTTGCTTATTTTGGGGCAGTATGCTTTTTGGACATTTTTAAAACAGAGAGTCTTAACTCTTTTTTAAAATATTCTCAGTGGTCTTTATAGTATGAGAAATTTCTTAGCCTGAGCTAAGTATGAGGAATGAGGGTATTCTGGGGGCCACACAAATGACCTTCTTCCTTCTCCCACTCCTACTTCCCATTTTCAACTTTTGACAAAAATTTTGTTTGGTGTTCAGAAAATCTAGAGTGGGATTCTCCTGTTCTCTCCTAGAGCCCTGTTTAAATAAGAAAAGCATTTTTAAATATTCTACAAACAGGAAATGTTGCATTAGCTTTTAAATTGGACATTCAAATACAAAATTAAATGAGATTGAAGTAATCTTTCTCTCTTCTCCCCTCCCCACCCTGCCCTCATCCCCTAAAACACATTTTCTGGCAAATAAGAATTTGTGTGACTTCAATGTGGCTCTTGTACTGAAATGATGCAATGATGCTACATGGTACTGACCCCTGACTATTTTATTTGCACTGCTAGAACGCCCTATTATCTAATTATTATTTTTTAATCTATTGAGATTGCAATTGCAGTAACGGCAACCACACAATCGTATTTCTACTGGATCTTGTGCCAATACCCTGATTCTGGCACTGCAAATATTTAACAAAATATCACATACTTATTTCATCCAGTTTCCAGACTTTTGTTTTTGCCTTCTTGTTTGAGAAGGGTGAGACATAACTCCTGAGCTTTGAAACTTGGATTTTATTTTTTAACCTATTTGTTCAACCTCTTTGCCCTGAATAGAAGGATGTTCTGAATTAAAATTTCAGTTCTACTTGACATCTGGTACATTGCTGATGTGTGAGTTTTTATTTCCCCCTTTTTTTCCCCCTCCTGATCTTGCCTGCCTTTCCTCTGCCCTTTCCCCATGGTTACATTTATTCTTGTTATCAGATGTTGGACATTTCCTTCTTCTTGCCAGTCTTTCTGTTCTTTTTTCCCCCCCGCTTTTTCCTTCTGGCTGCCAGTCTCTGTTGTCCGTTCGTCTGTTCATCCGTGCCCACCCCCAAACTCCGATATGACATAAACCCTATAGACAGTAGAAGGGGAGAACGCAGTCAGGTGGTCTGCAAACTCAAATGGAAGCAGGCAGCAGGGCTGACTATTTTCCCCAGAGCTATTTCTACACTGGGGATGTTTCTCACCATAGGCAATAAGAGGCATGTTAGGTGTGTGCCTGTAGTGCCCGAGCTTGACACACCATAAGGGGGCAGTTAGAATAAGCTCATTGCTAAACCATATGGAACATGTTCTGGAAAAACAAATTGCATTAAGCTAGGGAAAATGCAGCTGTGCAGCACTTTGGCACATGGAGCACAAGTCCTACCCGACGCCAGTTCTGGTTTGTGTACATACTGTACAAACTGGGAGAGAGCACATAACACAGCGTATGGTATGCCGGATTATCACCTCGTTCAAATCTCTAGGCAGAGTTAGCTACATGTACCTTGTCAACTCTGTACCAGGTCATGACCAGTAACAGGATGATACCTTGCTGGAGCCAGCTGTGTTGAAAACAAAGTCAATGTAGTATGTGTTGAAGCAAGGAGACAGGAGAAACAGTTTAGCCCATTATGATTTTTAAGTATAATCACTTGGTGAAGACTTCAAGCCTGACTTATGCTGAGGGTTGCTGCAACTTCCTTATGGCTACAAGGCTATCAGAGTAGTATAGAAAGGTCGGTAAGAAAACATGGAGTCCTTCAAAATAAATCATGGCTGCCAACCTAACATGGAAACCTGATATTTTAGAACAGGGCAAGCAAAATAGAGGAAAATATCCATAAAGACTGGGGGTGGAGGGGATTGAGAGCAGCCCTGTGGAGAAGGACTTGGGGATAGTAGTGGATGAAAAACTGGATGTGAGCCTGCAATATGTGCTTGCAGCCAGAAAGCCAACCATGTCCTGGGCCACATAAAAAGAAGTGTGGCCAGAAGGTCAAGGGAGGTGATTCTCCCCCTCTACTCTGCTCTTGTGAGGCCCCACCTGGAGTGCTGCATCCAGCTGTGGAGTCCTTAGCACAACAAAGATACAGGCATGTAAAAGCAGGTCCAGAGGAGGGCAACAAAATTGATCAGAGGGCTGGAATACTTCAGAAAAGCTGAGGGAGCTGGGGTTGTTCAGCCTGGAGAACAGAAGGCTCCAGGGAGACCTTGTTGTGGCCTTTGAATACTTAAAGGGGGCTTATAAGAAAGATGGGGACAAGCTTTTTACCAGGGCCTACAGTGACAGGCTGAAGGTCAACATTTTTAAACTGGAAGAGTGGATTTAAATTGAACATAAGGAAGAAATTCTGTATGATGAGGGCAATGAGCCACTGGCACAGGTTGCACAGCTAAGTTGTGGATGCCCCATCATTGGAAGTGTTTGAAGTCAGGTTGGATGGAGCTTTGAGTGACCTGATCTAGTGGAATATGTCCCATCCTGAGGCAGAGGAGTTGAACTAATGTTCTTTAAAGGCCTTTTCTAACCCAAATCATTCTATGATTCTAAAATATTTAGCATCCAGATTTGGATGAGTTTTATTCCTCTGGTGGCTTGTGTTTTGGAAGGCAAAGGCAAGAATTTTGATAGTGACTTTGTCAGGCTTGTGGCTTTGATTGTTTTTCAACATACTGAAAAGTGCAGGTGGGTCATGATGTGAGCACTCTGCTAACTGTTACGAGAGCATGAGCCCCACATCCCTTTTTTGTGAAGTAGGCAGAAGGGTCCTTTCTCTCCTCAGCAGCACAAAACCTGTCAAGGAGTGATACAACTAGGATGATTTGATGTGAAGGGCTGTTTTGTTAGTGTCTTATCCCTGTCAAAGTTGCCACTCTCACAGCTGTGAAGCAAAAGGCCATTGAAAGCAATATGTACCAGCTTTGCCTGGAGAACACATTTCCAACAATGTGCAACAGCTTCATCTTCTAGCTGGGATGAGGAAAAGACCTAATGGAGTCTCCAAATGTTAGGATTCAAGCAGGGAGCCTATCCTTAGGAGGAAATACTTAAGCCCTCCAAGTGAAGCTTTCAAAACCAGAGTAGCTTCAGAATCGAAGTATTGAGGTTAGGTATCCATATATTTAAAACATCCTTTGCTGAGAACAAAGTTTAGGTTTTTGCATGCCAGGTATAGGAAGGTGGAAACCATTTTTCTTACCAGACTTGATTAGTGCAAAAGAACTAATAAGGCACAATGAAATAAGGATCAGAGAAAAAGAAAAGATCTAAGAAGAAGATCAGAGAAAGTGTTTAGAAGAGGCCAAGAGGATATACCAGCAAAGAATGTGAGTGACTGCTTTCTCACCGGATCAGTGATAATCTGGAATCACCATACTGCCAGTCTGATTAGTAATTTACAACTGTGTTCTCCATTTTGTAAAAACCCATTTTGTATAAACTTAGGTTTCATAACCCAAATGAGAAAACCGATGTATGAACTTCTGTCAAAATAAATTCAACTCTAAGATCATCTGTACTTAAATACTAGTTATTTACTGTTATGGTTGTCTATATGGGTGCCTATGCTTGTGCATAGTGTTGGCTCTAATGTGTTTTGGCTGGTGGGGATATCAACGGAAAATCTGTAGTATGTTCATGCATGCAATGCAAAAGGAGGTTTAAGGACAGTGCGGTACAAAACAGGAATAGTATGTTCGTCTGATTGGGTAAATATGAGATTAATGTATTTAGTTGCTACATGTTTACAAAACAAAAATGATGATTACCTGGTAAAAGACCTTGTAACTTTCTTATGTTTGCCCCTCCTTGTGCGTACCCCAAGTGGCTACATGCCTGTACCAGAGACCACGGGGAACAGTAGTGAAATCCCTGCTAAGCTCTCCCACAGACATACCAGGTACTTCTTGGCCCTATGGCTGCTTTCTTTTCCAGTGTTTCCATAATGCTGGGCCAGGGTGTTTGTGTGTGCACAGTCCAGGCTTGATGCAAGGGAGGAAAAAGAAGGATTTACTCAGGAAACTAAAGTTATCATGGGAATGAGCCGCACTAACTCCAAGGTAGGAGCCACCCCCAGTTGTGTGGAAAACCTGGGAGTGATACAGAATTGTTATTACACCTTTTGGTGAAAAGGATTGAAATCCCTATATGCAAAATGTATATGTTGCTCTGTAAGTAATTCTGAGAGCAGCAAAATAAAACTGGTATCAATAATACTAGACGGGTAAAGTAAGTCAGAGCTTGTCATTAGGAAAGATGATTCACTGGGTGAACTGTTAGACATCTAGAGGAATATTGAAGGATATAAAGGCATATCTTATTTTCATTTCAAATACCTGTAGCTGACACCATTCACGGTGTCAGATTCTGAAATCTGATTTTAAGGTTCAACTTGTATTTCTGTGGTTTTATACGTTTTCTTCAGTACAATTTTTATGGGTTTGATTACTACAGATAAAGCCCTAATAATTAAAATTTCAATTGAAAGGGGATTATGTCAAATGAAAGGGGATTAAGTCAAATCTGTATTAAAAGAAACCTTTCCTGGGAGAATAAAAGTGATAAGTTCTTAGTTCAATTACTTGTTATATGCCAAAGTCATTCTGCACACAGCACAAATACAGGAAGGATGCTATTTCTGTGGAAAAAGTAGACTAGCAGTGATATTTTATTTTGTCATTAGTGAGGAAATATTTTACTAAGCAAATTCTCACTTACCTATGCTTTTTGCTTAAGATACCCTGCAATTCAGCTGATATACTGGAGAAACAATGGAGGTCTCAGAACTATGTGGCAGAACTCAACAAGATGGTGAAAAAAATATCCTGCACAAGTCTATTTTAAGAAGAATAACAAGTCCCGCCTTGCTGTGTGTAGTAGTAGAGAAACTGATTTCTAAAGCTGAAGACTTCCAATGGGGAGTTTGACTTTATCGGCTAACATATGGCAACATGGAGAATGAGAAAATAGGGTAAAAGGTAATGTCATAAAAGGGAAATTATTTGGCAAGTGACTTCAAGTTGAAATATATCTCTACTCTAAAATAATGCCTTTTTTCCATCCAACAAAAAAGATGAGACACTGTGGAATTTGTTTGGGTTTTTTTTCTTTTCTTCCCTTGTAATGCTCCCTTAGGTCTTACTACTTATTGCTGTGTCCAATTTGGCTATTTTGAAAGCACAAGTTAATTTACAAGAATAGCTTTGTGTTTTCCTCCTGAGATTGAAAAGTTCACCTGAGGTTCTTCTTATTAACAACTGTAGAAAATATTACACAGGCAAAATTAATTGATAACTCTGAAACCAGTATCAGATGATGAACCCAAATATTTCTGTAGCTTTATGTAGACGTCTCTGTGAGGGCTCTTTACACCAAATCTTTGCCCTTGTTTTTCACAAGGAAATGCAAATACAGCTAGATATTCAGATTCTATGTTGAAACGTAGAATAGGTAGTATTTTTTAAACACTTAGAGGAAGGGATACAACATAAAGGGAGAGCGTCAGATTAGTTTTTTTCACCAGCGTTAATGCTGGTTTCTTGGAGTTTGTTTTTTTGTTTTGATCTCTCTTTTTTTTTTTTTTTTTTTAATGGGGGAAGTGGGTGGGTGGGGGTTTTTGTTTGGTTGTTGGCTTGTGGTTTTTTTTTAGTTAAGATGTCACTTCTAATTTGCATGGCTTCCAGATTACTCTGTTAGTCACAGGAATAAATTTATCATTGTGGTAGGTAGAGAAAGGTAGAAAGGAAGCATCTCTTTTTTTTTTTACCTTATGTATTTTGTTTTAAGGCTGTTCTTGTCTCCAAATAGGCATGTACCTGCAGACCCTTCAAAGCTGGAGCAGGAGACGTATTAATCTCCTTTCTCAAATGAATATGTTTTGTGTCTTGAAAAATCATTTTTTTTCTGCCTTCAACTTCTTAGGTTGCTGTTCATATGTAAACCAGTGTCAGTCCATAAATTCCACATCAATCATCTAATTTCCTGCAACTCTTGCTTGCAAGAGACGTGAGAAACAGCACAACTTTGCATGGGAAGCTTGTTTTTTCTAATGTTTTGCAAAGTCCACTTCAACTGTCATAAGAATTTACTTATAAAATCTTTATTATGGTTTAGCTCCAATTTCAGTACTGTTCTTGGATTTGAAGTGTACACCGACTCATCAGCCAGAATGCCTTTCTCTGGAACACGTTTTTTCAATTTCAGACCAGAAACTGCAGTAACCTTTTTGTTTTGTTTTTTTTTTTTTTTCTTTTTTCTGCAGGCCTGTCTTCATTTTTGTTATCAGTTTTTGTTGCATAGCTATGTTCTAGATTGCAGATTCAGTGATGTCAAAAGATCTTTGCTTAAGACATGTCATTACAAGCAAAAAATGATTAGATTTATTTGAGTCCAAGTAGTTTACAGTTCATACATTCTCAATCCATCAATACTGTGTGTTTTAAACAACTCATTTGGAAGGGAGCCCAGTGTGCTGACTTTATCAGAAGTATTACGTGCATATTTATAGAGGCACATACAGTCCTTATCCACAGCAAAAAATGATCCTGCACAGCCAAGACTTTTTTATATGTTACAGGAGCACTGTCTAGAGCAGCTGGAATTCTGTATTAGAAATCTGAATGTGTGTTGCTTGTGCATGGATATTTCCTGAAGAAAAATACCAGGTTTGCTGTACACACAGGAGGCATTGCTGAAAGCTTCAGACTTGCAGTACATGAACAGAGTTCAGAGAGCATCGCATGGGTGGGCTTACCTGTGTGCCTGAGATGCATTTGCATTGCCAGTGTAGATTGAATCCCTGGTGTGCTGTGCAGGCTGGAGTCACCACTGATGGACAATCATCAAAACCATTTGTCTAGGACTACTGAGGAAGCCTAGCTGGAGCTTCTGCATTTCTCTCCTGTTAGGTGTTTGAATATTTGGGGCAAATATACTCTATCAGGCATTGCCAACCCTGGACTAACGCCCATTATGAAATCTGCAGCTTTAATCTGTGTGGATCAGTCATACATGAACATTTTTTTTAAGTGATTCAAAATCCATGTGTTCATTGGATCATGAATCCCCTTAAAACAAATTGCCCACTGAGGATGTAGGAGGATGTTACTTTAGGGCATTCGGTTAGTATCGGGTCTCTCTGGCCCCAGATGAATGCCCAGGTTCATATTATGTGCTAGCAGGAGTCATTCGCATTGGAGTTTCTTGTTTGGTGACATGGTGCTGCCATAACTTCAGCACTCTCTCCCAATTTGGTTTGTATGTAAATAAACTGTCTTTGATTTCTCTACTTAAGAGTAGGTTCTTGCAAATTTAAGTCAGTCTAGCTGTTTTTTAGGATGGATGGACTTATAACAAAGCCTGTGTGGCACCTGAACAGATCTCTGTGGTGAAACCTTAGCTGAAAATGTTATTATAATATACAGCTGAAGTAAACCCTTGCAAATGTTTGCTATAAGAAGACAACAGCTGTGGGCTTGAACACACCTTTCAAATGAGCATGCAGTCAGAGAGAAATAATTTCCATGTGATAACAGAGTATGTGTGAGTATATCTATCAGAGCCTTTGCCTATATTTATCCCCAAAGGCCATCCTCCCCCATGCTCTACGCCTAATGGTTAAAGTATTTTTGTGGTGGTTTGTAAAAATCTCCAAATGTATTGCATTAGTAATGTGATTTTGTTTAGCTCTGTGTGTATTTACCTAGTTTTTTGGTCTTCCTATGTCTGAGTTTCTGTAAAACCGCCAAACAGAAGAATCTGCAAAGTCAGGTGGGTATCTAGTTGTGTCCTCAGATAACAGTGCTTTAAGAACTTAAATTTTGACCTGAGAGGAGGGATGATAATTCTTATCCTCAATGTTATACTTGTGTAAGACCCTTTGCACAGCAGATATAGTTTAGATTAAATTACTATTAGGCTTTGTGCACCTGTTATGTGTTTGTGTTACAATGCTTCTGTCTTCTGAGACTGAAAAAACAAGGCAAGAAACAAGTTTATTGTCAGTTGGATGTTTGTTTGTTTTTTTTTCTCTGAATTATGATTAATTTCTGTGATATCTGTGCTAACGGTTTGCAACCAACTTGACTGCAGTTGATCATGAGGAAATAATTGGGTAAAAATGTGCACTTTGAAAAGGAAGACAAGGGTTCCTCACAAGAAAATACTGCTTTTGGTGACACTGACCCTACTGTTAGCCAAATTGCATTTGTTTGGCTGATAGTAAATGGAAGTTTTTTGCTTTGGGAACCCCGGAATGAAAATGGAGAGTAACCCCCCACACACTCCTTTTCATCAGTATTCTTAGTTTAAAGAGTCACTGTTTAGTACAAAATTAGTTTATATTCAAACAGATTTATGATATGCCAAAGGACCCTCTAGAAATCGTCATAATTGGAGTGAAAACTTTTGTCTCACCGAAGCCTGTGGACAGTGGTGTTAGATCAATGCTGTGTACTGCGTGGAATTGTGTTCAATATTAGCTAAGACTTAATTTCTAAGATTATACTTTGAAATGATCCCAGTAGAAATAATTATCTCATTATAGGTGGTTTACTAGGTTTTATATGGCAAACACTTGAAAATTCCTGTCATTGCAGATTAACAGGCTGCTGTCTGCTACAATTGTGGCTGTGTGCTGTCTTCAGTCAGGTAGTAGAGCGAGTTCTTGTGTATGAATAAACTTGAGAGATGCATGAGGCAGTCCTTTGACCTGATATTATAGGAATGGGCAGGCTTTTGAAGGGTGAAACTCACATGTCTGTCTTCACTGGAGCTTGACAAACAATGAGAAAATACATTTTAAGTCTGACAAGGAAAAAAAGATTTTGTTTTATGAGAAATTAAGGTGTTGAAATGTTTGCTTTTAGTGCCACACCAATGCAAAACACACAACAGATACTTAATTGGAACATAGAAGACAGAATTTTGGAGAATTGAAACTTGAGCCTGAGTCTTCAGTCTTTGTGTTTCACTACCAAGTTACTGTATATTCGGTTTCTCAACACATCAGGAAGAAGGACCGTTCAGGATTTGAAAAGTCTTTGTGGAAAATTTCATTTAACCTTTTTTGGCTTTCCTTTTTTGGCTGTTTACAGTTATACTTTTTTCCCTTTCAGGCTTTTCACAAATATTGGTGAATGCTCCGATGAAATCTCATCTCCAGTTTGATGGAGAAGGTTGCTCTCCGAAGCAAGGAAGTTGCAGTCCATCAGTTCAGCTATTTTTTTAGTAAGATTTCAGCAAAATTTCCAGCATAATATTTTGAAATAATAGGGATTATGATCCAGAGCCGGCTAAGAATCGAAAAGTCTTGCATAATCAAGAGAGTCTTTTTTTGTTTTTTCATTATTTTTTTGTCATGTAGGAAAAAAAATTAATGATCCCTTCTCTACTCTGAAGGTGCTTCAATGGAAATGTCAGGAATGGTGTCTGTTCTTTAATGATCTTGCTTGTATAAAACAAATTTTTAATCCATTTTAAAGACTGCAGTAAACCAGTAAAATTTGATAAAGGAAAACAGGGTGTGCGTTCCCCTAGAAAAACTCTCTGTGAAGGAAAGAGTCTGTTCTGAGCACTTTCTGTGCAGAAACTTACCTCAGTTGTTCTAGAAGGGATAGACTCATTGTGTTTACTTATATCAAAAATCATGTCATCTAAGACAGAATTTATGTATCCTTGGTACTTCCCAGCTGGGGATGTTCAAGTTTCTGATCTCTCTGTACCAGGGCAGAATGACCTGTGGTGTTTCTTGTCTGGGATTCATGTTCTCCACAGTACCCCATCGAGTAATTTCATACCACAGACTTTAACTCAATGTCAATACATTCCGTGACAAATACTATCTTGCCTGGGAGTATACCACAAAACTTTTGAAGGTGGCACTAACTGTGCTCCAATCAGCTTCTATTTGAAGGTTTTTGTTCAAAAAAGAGGATGATGTGAAAATCTATGTATCCATGAATTTCAGCATTTGCGTTAGTCATTTTGAAGCATTTAGTAAAGCAACATGAAGCTGAGCTCTTTGGTGTGCAGATTGAAGACCTGAAGGAAATCTTAGGAATTTCAATTTATATGAGCGCTGCTGAGTCCAATCTTATAAATTCACCTGAAATGGTTGTGTATTTATGCCAGAGAAAGTTCCCAGATCATCTGACCAATATAATTTTCTAAGGCTGACCTACTCAACATGTGAGTAGCTCAAAGCTTCTAGTATACAGATTAAATCCACTAAAAACCACAGGAGAGAAGGAGAAATCAAGATTCCTGTTTGGAACAATAGCAAAGAATGGGATTTAGACTTCAGCCTCATTTTGTATTGCATGTGTGCAAGTTCTTGGGTGATGTACTTTGTTTGACGCAAGGAACATCCCCTTCTCCCTCCCTCAAAAAACAGATAAACTTTCTTTTCTCCTTTCTTAGTGTTTGATCTGACACCCAATTCTTGAGACAGTGAAAGTGTAACATAGTGAAATCAGAGCAAAGATACCATTTAATTTCACTTTAATCTGGATGAAACAGAACTTTTCAGATTTTTTATTTGTATTGCACTTTATTCCTTTCTTTAGCTTGCTTTCTTTTTTGGAAATTTTAGGGAATGTGGATTAGTTGTGCCTGCTGGAAGTATCCAATAGAACAATATCGATTTTCACTTTAAAAAACATCAGTAGAACCAAACCCTAAGTTGTTGCAACACAAAGATGCTGCCAAGTGTTTTATTAAAGACCATCAGATTTATTTTGATTCAAATGAATGGATGATGTAAGCAGGAGACTGGTAATTAGAACTGTGTGAAATGTTTGCATTGACTCTTGAGTCCATCTGAATTGAATAAGATACTGCTTTAAATATACTTTATGCAATCTTGAGTCAATGTTGTTTTGAGCAACAGTGAGGTAGGCAGATTCTTGCCAGATGTCAGCCTTCCTGTTTTGTATCCCATGAGCCCTGATGACAGGAGGACAGAACAGAAACCCAGCTTTCTGGCACTCCTCAGTGCAAAGAGAAGACATGAAGAAATCCATTTGGTGGCCCTCTGAAAGATGGGAAAAACAGCCAGCTGATGCTCCTGCAACGCAAAGCACAGCACAAAAGAAACAAAAGCAGAAGGGTTATCAACCTACTCATCTCCTGGAAAGGGCATGAAGATAATTAGTGATTGCATGGAAGGATTTTTCTTTTGGAAAGAGAAATGATAAATTAAGAAAAGATGAAAAGGTTCATTTATTGACAGCGCACAAATGACAACTCTCGCTACAGATCCATTTGAAATCAGATAGGGATCTCTGTGTGGGTGGGCAGGAAGAACGAACAGTCCTTCAGGTTTTGTGTATTGCTGGGTCACTAGTGAAGCAGCCAGAACCTTGTTCATGTTACTTAAATAAAGGGGAAAAATACTCCAGTGGCTCAGGAGCTGAGCTCCAGGGTTAGTTTGTGAACATAGTGGTGAGGGAAGCCCTGTGGTATTAACAACAGTGCAGTGGTAACTTTTAACATATTTGTTTTCATCCCAGAGCTGAGGTCTATTGGCCAGCCACAGCAGGCAGAGATAGATTGACCTTTTCTTCTGTGGCTGTGTTGAGCATGGTGCACGCTACATGCATACCCACCATGTAGAACATGGAGAGACAGACAATTAAATATCGTGGCCCCATGCCTAAAAGCAAGCTAGCTAAATCAATATAACTTGAATGGCCATTTTTTTGCGAACTGTGTTGCTGTTAGTTTGTAGAGAAGGATTGGAAACAGGGGTTTTTTTTGAGAACAGATATGCTCTCAGATGTGTTCACATAATCCAAACAAATACCTGCTGCAACTATTTTTTTTTTCTGCAATGAAAGTATTCGAGTGCTGAAACAGATTTCCCTGAAAGGCTGTGGAATAGGCATTGCTGAGGGTCTTCAGAACTTGACTGGACAAGGCTCTGAGCAGCCTGATGCAACAGTGAGGTTTGCCTTCCTTGGAGCAGTAGGTTGGACTAGCAAACCTCCAAAGATCCATCTCAACCTCAGTTATTGTATGATTTTAAACTATGATGGAATCTGAATTAATAATGACATTATATGGGTAATATCAAAACTGCATTAAAACACTTGCCTGTGTAGGTTTTCATCTCTTAAGGTTTATTTGAATGCTTAGAGTCAGACCTGTATTTAGGTATTTCAGTGAATCTAAGTCTTTTATTCAGCATGATAGTTAGTGACATTAGACCATTAGTAATACCCAGCAACATCAAGTTTAGTTATTTTGGATGAGTGTTTTTTTCTAAACTCAGTACCTTGAAGGACTGTTGATTGTTGGCTTATTCAGGCCAGTTAGTGCCAACCACAACATATGTTTTCATGTTCAAAACCTACCTTCCTATCAAGTATAATACACTCAATAAACTATTCACTTGGGTTTATGTCCCTTCCAACACAAACCATGAACATCAGTGAGACCATGTTAAGGCACCAGCTCTGTGACCTTCCGCCAGCTACCAACAGAATGGGAGGTGCTGTGGCACTCTCTGACAAAAATCCAGGCACTTGTGCTATGTTAGTATTAACACTGGAAAAAACTAGTCTTTTTCCTAGGATGGTGATCTTTTGTGAGTTCAAGGAGAAAGGGGGATGTGAACTCTAACCCCAGACTGATGTTCACAGAGCAGACCCATGCCTTTGTGTCTGTGAGATGTGGCAACCAGTTATACCTGGCTTGGCTCTGCTTTCTCCCTGATACATTATTCTATGGTTCTGTGTGTACTTGTTGCCAGTTTGGCCAGGTCCACAAGTGGAAACTGTTCTCTAGGAATGTAGTTGATGTCCTCCATTGAGCACAGGCAGTTTCTAGGTTGTCCGCTGGTTTAAACTGCAGACATTGTTGAGAAAAGGGGGATTTAGTTCATAATCATCTAAACCATGATATAAATATTTATAATGTGCAGGACTACTTGTTTATCTCCTTAAGTCCTGAAGAGAATAATATGTACCTTCAGTTGCATTGCTTCAGTATGGAGTATTTGACCAATGCTGTGTACCCCTGTAACATCAGACCATCTCAGAAATGAATTTTCTTCTCACAGATTCTTTTTTCACTCTTTAATGGTCTGTAGCACGTAAATTCAGTGGCAGGTTTCTTGAGGTGTAAGTTGTACTGCAGACTTAGGCCTGGCATCATGTGCTGGAGGTGTATGACTTGCTTTAAAAAAAATTCCCATGAATTTCAAAAGAGCTTTTGAGTATTCAGTATATTGATAAGTTCGTGGCTGCTTTTGACTCTTTGACAGTTGCAGTGTGGTTTTTTGGCCAACAACTGTCATGCTCTGAAACAATTTCCCTGTTCTGTAATTGATCTGGGTAGTTGATGGCCAGTAAAGATTCCTGAAAGTAATTGAGTATCCCAGTGTTCCTATCTGACTGTACTTTGGCTAAAAATTACAAATTGTTTATCATGTACCCTCAGAAAACTCTTCCCTGAAGGGCAATAAGTCCTTGTAAAGTGTTCTGGGATGGGGGAGGAGGAGGAGAAAAGAAAAGAAAATGAAGCTACGTATTATTCTCTTCAGGACTTAAAGAGATAAACAAGTAGTCCTGCATGTGATATTGTACTTCACTATGATGATTTCCCATTCTTTTTCCCACTCAAATGGCTTTATTGTGTCACCTTTCTCCTAATTTCCTTTCCCCTTTCTTATTGTAATAGTATGCAGTAGGTGCCTTCACAATCTTTACGTCTAAACCATTGTATATGATACTTATTTTTAATATCTCAATAGGGACAAGAAACATGACCATGCACTTAAAATGAATGTGATACTGCCCCATTTCCCTTGTGTTTTCTGTTGCTCATGTGGTCTACACATGGGATATCTTGGCAATGAATTTTGTTGCAAGCACTGGAGACTTTTTAATTTAAAAGCTTTTGTATATCCTGTGTTCCCTTATTTGAATTTTAACCCACTCCTTAAACGTTACATGTTGCCTGTGTGCAATAATGTTCCATTCCAGAAAGTTAGAAATGCAGGGAAAATCAAGAGAATTGTTAATAGCCTACGTATATTAGTGGAGTGTTGACATTCCACTAAAAAGTGGTTGTTAGAAATATTTTATTAAATGCGGGGTACTCTCTAGGTTTCTGTCTCTTGTGGTCATAATGCATATTGTAATGTTATGTATACTTAAGTATTTGAAGAACTGTAACGTGCTCAGGGGTTCGCTGTGCCTGAATGCAGCAGTGGTTTTCATGCATCAAAGTGTGTCCTCGTGTATCTGCACACATGCAGTGGGTTCTCAAGAATATAGAAGCAGCAGGTAGAAATGGACAGAAAGAATGTAGGAGGACCTGTAAAATCACAAAAATCTAGTGCTTCTATATGGAAATTATGAGGAGGGAGCTGCACCCAAAATGCAGTTTCAGTGAAAGAAGGCAGTAGTTCCTTCTCTAATTACGCATGTACATGAGAAAAGGAGTCAAGAGGGTTTTGTTTGCTTTCTAGCAACTGGTTGCATGTAATGTTTCCCAGAATGCCATGATCCTGAATATACAAATATGGCCATAGGTCAGCATAGGTTTTATTCTTTGAGTCCTATTTTAAGCTTACTGCCCACTCTGAAATGTACACAGGAGAGCTGACGGGAGTTTCTAGCACCTGGAAGACAACGACCAGAAATAACTGTTTTGATTCTACTGTGGGCAGGGGATGTCTTTCTCTTCTAGTACAGCGACTTGAACAGAATACCAGATTTTGACCAAAGGTTGAAACGAATATTAATAACGTAAGGGTGCATATCCAAAACAAAAAAGCATAAACAGCTACTACGAGAGTAATGTTTAATTTGTGGAAGATCTATAAGAAAAAGCTAAATTCAGCACCATCTGTTTTGATCTATGCGTGCAAAGTCAGGTCTTGTGCATGAACACTTTGTGTGTGTGTGTGTGTGATTATTGGCATTCCTGTGTTGGTGTACTAAGTCACTGCACAGGGGATTTGAGACACATTATAAGTGGATTTGAAGCAACATAGAATTCTTTGAAAACAAAAAGAAATAAAAAATAAGATTGTAAAAGCCTAAACTGAAAAATAGAAACTTTGCCCTGCATATGTTTGTATTGGTACTAATGAAACATTTAAACGTGTCAGATTACATTGCCCTGATGACACAATTTTTTCCCATAAAATCTACAAATGCAGATGTAATCCCTCTTTGCCAAAAGCTCCCTTTTTTGCCAAGTACATTGGACCATTCCCAACATACTGGATAAATCCAGCTATAGGTAAATACAGTATTCTCTAACTTGAGATAGACTTATCACATGTCAGTATAAACTCATCACATGTCAGTATAAACCTACTGCATTTTCTCAGTGAGACAGATAGTTTTGAATGACGATTTGTGTATTTTATTTCATGAAAACTTCAAGCAATCTCTGTTTTAACAGAATGATATTCACAAATTCATGACTTTTGTCAAGGTGTTGCAGACTTAATGCTACTTTGCTATGAAATTTGGTATTTAATTGCACTTAATGTTGCCAAACAGCCTAGAATTCATTGAAAATTAGGCAAATCACTGTTATTATGGTCATTCTCAACACCCAAAATGAGCAGATTTGTTAAATCCCCTTTTAACAGAATCCATTCTGTGGAAGGAGTGTTGGGTTGTGCATGAAGAGAGGTATGGGTGACTGCATGTCTTCAACACATTAAAGACATTTGCTTGTGGGGAGCTTGATCAAAACAGTGAGTTGAGAGGAATATTTAATCTAAATTTTCCTGCCATGAAACCATGATATCAATAGTTACTGTACCTGTTTACATTTGTGTGACTATTTTTAGACCATTAAAAATAGTAGCAAGTTTCCATTACAGTTTTGAAGTTTGATTGCCATAAATGTAGGTAACTCATTTCAAAACTTTGCAAAGACATGAGAACATATGAATACAACCCCATGTTTCTAAAATTTTATGTGAAATTATGGATGAAGGAATTGTCGGAGCTGTGAATGCAAAGGTCGTCTTGTCCTGAGAGTGAATCCAATTAAATTCTGTGCTGAGGCCAAGAAAACTGATTGGCATGTAGATTAAAGCCAAACCCAAGTCTTCTCTGAACATTTACTGACATCCATGAACTTTGACAGTTTCAGGCGATGAATTTTCCAAGTTGTGTTGGAGGGCTTTCTATAAGTTGCAACAAATGAAAAAGGGAAAAAATTGTAGCAGATGAGTAAGGGGAGATTCATGGGCTCATGTTGAGTGTCTTTCCTGACACCGTAATTTCCAGAGCAAGAACAACAACAAAAAGCAACAAAAAAATCCCATTCCTCATCATAAATCAATAAAAAAACGTGTTTCCATAACATTTTTATTATTCTGATAACAACAGCTTGACATTTTTGCATTGGCTCAGTTAATTTTTTCCTATCTATTGCCTGCCAGAAAAAAAAATGTTCCTTACTTTTCAGCCATCTACTGGAAAGTGTTTCTTTCTGATTATTAATGAATGTGCACACAGGATAATTTCATGCTGTTAATTCTGAATTTTGCTAGACAAAGCAGTATAATGGTACAGATCATGTACAGAAATGATAGGGTAGGACAGTAAAAATAATACAAGGATATTCTCCCTTTCTTTAAGATGAAGTTATTGATTGTGAAAGGTACCAGGGTGACAACCGTGATGCATGTGACTTCTAAAAAGGTTTCTGCTGGATTCAGTGCAGGTAATAATCAATGGAAATTCTCAGAAAAACAAAACCCAACCCTGCTGCTGACCTGCTGGAAAAGGCAAATCTCTTCAGTGGGTCTCTGCCTGACTCCCCAGTAGTGCTCTGTCCTTTGCATCTTGGACAAATCCAACCATGGCATCATGTGGTAATTGTGATTATTTATATGTAATGCCCTGGCAAGTTTATTTTATTGACTTAAATATACTTTTCTTCGGACTGGAAAATGGCCTTCAGCCTAATGTGTCTGACTATGCAGGTTTATCTTTAATCTCACATGCCTGGTATTTTCACATACTCCAAATACTTCTGTAAGGAAACAAAAAAACTGGATGTAGTTCATAGTGATTGCCATCTGTTTAAATCAGGATTTGTTTAAATCTGATTAACTGTAGGTTTATTTCTTTTATATGTTCTACCTAGAGGTGGGGCCACTCTTTCTCATGTTCAAAAACAATATAACCCACCAAATAATAATAATAAAAAAAATTAATCCAAACCATTTTCATTGCATGGTGGCATGAGTATTTGTACCAGTACAAAAGAAGGATGGGACTGCTTTTTCCACTCCTGATTTTGCCTTAAATCAGCCAAATGACTGCCCAGGCACTGGTGAGCCCACACAAAAGAAAAACATTAAAATGTTGAGCTGTGAGGAAAAGAGCTCAGGGAAGCAGGAGTGGGTCAGAAACTTCCATACATTGAGGCCCATACATCATCAAAATGTAAACCAGAAATAAAGTAAGCTTTTCTGAAGCCTGGTGCTTCAGAACAATTTGTCAGAGATAAGGAGTCTTTTAGGTTGAATTGAAGGGTCCATGGCAGTTCTTGCATTAACTAACCAGTTTGTTTACTCCAAATCACAGTGTTGGCTCCTTTTTGTGTGTAACTTATACCTCAGATGGTAATTTTATCCCAACAGTGACTTCAGTGTGTTTTCCAAAATAAACCAAGGAAACTGTGTTGTTGTGTTTGTCGTGGTTTTGTTGTTGTTGTTTTTTAACATTGTAAAATTTAATCAGCTGAAAAGCCCATTTTTGATGACTTGGATTTGAAAATCAGTTAATTCAAAACACCAAAGCAAAACCTGGGAGTTTGCATAGCAGGCTGGGATTATCCTGCTTCAAGCAAATGGACAAAGGAAGGTGGTCATGGTTTTGCAGATTGTTTTCAGGGCAGTGGTAGGCCTGCGAGGCTCAGACTTGAGCCAGAGGTGCTTGGGGTCAAAGTTCTTTCTTGCAAACCACAAGAGTTTTGGGAACGGAGCCTGGAATATTAATAACCAGAATATGGCCCTTATCTCAAATCTGTGAGACTTGCAATATCTCCTTCAGTAAATGGGAAAGAACAATATTATGCTAAGCTTTAGAGGGCAGACAAAAGCCATACACCATGTGTAAGACATTAGTTGTGTGTGCCTGTGTAGTCACACACAAACGATTCTGTGCACTGGTTGTGCAAGGTCGAGTACTACATTTATCTTTATCCTGCTTCAGCCTGCCCAGCCACCAGCTCAGTGACTTCTGAGTGAATTCAGGCAGATGTCTCCACTCCCCAGTATTCACTCTCGCAATAGAGAAAGCAGAAGAAAACCCAGGCTTTTCCCTCTCCAGTGGAAATTAGGCGTTTTGTGTCAACTGGCAGAGTGACAATGGCTGCATTACTGGGGACGTGTTCTTCTGCCAGGTCTTCTACAGGGACAAGAAACTTTGGTAGAAGGTATAGATGTCTTGAACTGACACATCTGTTTGCTAGGTAAACATGAGTTGCAGCCTCCATACAATAAACCTGTGAGAGATCAAAATGCTGTCACTTTTTTAAGTGTTTGTTCCATCTGTCTGATTAAAAAAGTGTCTCTTCTAGCAATGCTGCAAGATGAGAGAAATCCAAATAGGCCAGATTTTCTAACCATAGATGTCAATTTAATGACTTTGGGACGGCTCAAGACCCCTCCAGTTACATAGGAAATGCACAGATACACTCGTACAGAGCCACAGTGGTTTAGGAAGATGGTCCCTGCCAATCCAATCGATTTTGCACTGTGAGAGAATAAGTGGCATTTCAATCAGATGAGATGAGCAGATCTAGTGCATTGCTGTCACTGAAAGTGATGTACCTGTCTGTCATCCCCTGTTTCCAGCCATGCAGCCCGGTCTCTTCCTAACTTGGGTGAACAGTTCAGTTTACTGAACCAGTTCAGTTCACCAAAACTAACTTGGGTGAACCACTGAAATAGTCCAACATACAAAAATAAAGGTGTGTGGAAAGTCATGTGAATTTAGTATTTGGACTCTAATATGAAGCACAAGATGGTGAAGTGACATAAGTGTTTCAGTCTCTCCTTCTCCATTTCCCACAGGCTTTATTCTGCCTTTTTCAGGAAGGTAACTGTATGCTGAGAGATACATAGAGGGTTTTGTATCTGAGTTACATTTGCTTGAGTAAAAGTTATAATGCATATACAGTAAGAGGTTGATTCTCTTGGCTGGCTTATGCTTATGCAACTATTTTTGATGAACTGTTGGGTATTTTGTGAGTCTGGTGAATTTGGATAAGGAAATTATACTCTTTTTTTTTTTTTTTTTTTTTTAACAAATCCGTTTCTTTGGATGAGCTGCACTGCTTTTGTCATCTTGGTCTGCCAAATGATTTGGTGCCAACTTTAAGGTAATATGCCTTGTCAGGTGTCATGCTTTTCCTTGTGTCAGATATGTGATCTCCCTCCAGTGTAACGTCTGTCTGTGCTAGCGTGGGCCATTTTCTGCAGCAGGGCAAGGAAAGGCAGAAGAGAACAAATCACTGTTTCTCTTTTACAGTTGGACTTGGTGATCTTAAAAGTCTTTTTCTGACCTAAGTGATTCTATGATTCTGTTCTTGAATACGGGAGTAAGACTTCCTTCAATTAGCACCTTCCCTCATGTTTTCTACTGTCACTTTTGTGTATCCTGCTTTCATAAGGATTATTTTTCAGATGGAGAGAACTGAGTATAGATCCCAGTAACCTCAGTCCTGTAAACATCTGTCAGCTATTCCCTCCTTTACTTTCTTGTAGTAAAAAAACTTTTATTTTTTTTAACATGTGGATGTCTTTAATTTTCCTTCTTTGTACTGAAGACATACAAGAGTTTTCTGCAATTCTGATTTTTAGAAACTTTTTAAAATGAAAGGTGACATTCCCAAGTAAGCATATGCCTTCAGAAAGGGAACAGGAGAAATTTCCTCACTCCTCC
Source organism: Falco naumanni (assembly GCF_017639655.2). Taxonomy (NCBI): domain Eukaryota; kingdom Metazoa; phylum Chordata; class Aves; order Falconiformes; family Falconidae; genus Falco; species Falco naumanni. Next base: position 102,555,943 of record NC_054055.1, read on the forward strand.
AGCTCCACACATCCCTTTAATGCTGTTAAGCTCATGATAAGCAGTGATAAGTACAGTTTAAAACCACATCATAATTTGGTACCATAGACTTGAAATTAGGATTTGGGAGATCCTCCCTTTCTCTCCTATTTTGCCTTTTCTGACTGTAAGGGGTATCGAAATATTTTTGAAAAATGTAGATCACATGCTGTGATTAGATGCTCCTCTCTTCTCTTTGAGCCTCTTCAAGTATTTTCACAGAGTGATTTCACACAAACCAATAAACACCTGACAGAGATAACCTAAGAGCCTTTAGAGAAATATATTCACATAAAAGCCTTACTAACATTATACACTATCCTATCAGCATTTCTATTACAATTTATTTGCTACTAGAGGCTCAGGCTTCAGGAAACAATACTGTAGTTTTGTAGTTTTGCTTATTGTGATTGTCAGTTGGTAAATGAATACAGAATTCTTATATATGGCAACATTTTTTTATAAATTAAGTTAGCAAAAATTATTTTTATTTTTCTGGTTTCCTGGATTTGGCAAGGAGATAGATTTTTCTCCATCCCTACATTGAATAAAAGAGCTTTTTTTTTTTTTTTTTTGAGACAGTTCTGCTGTAGAAATATATAATTATGTGTGGGTAGACTTGGCGTGGATCTCTTCCCCTTTAGGGATTTGAAGAAAACAAGTCTTTTCAAATACCCTTAAAAACATACAGGTAAATAATGAGTTCAGACCAAATAACTGCTAAATATGAGAAAAACAGCATATTTTTACTCCTACTTCTAGCCAGAAACAGATCAGTGATTACCCATATCCTGCCAGTGATATTTTACACAGACCTCTCTACTGTTTTCAAGTGGGAGATCAATGCCTAGGCTGATGGCAGGATGTGGACCTTATAAAGTATTTCCTGCTGAAAAGAGCACTTTGGATTATTGGATAGGCTAAAATGTCATGTAATGAGCTGGATTATGAAAGATGGGCTCCTTCCTACACACTCAGGGGTAAGTGTAAACTGACAGAAGAGGTCCTGATCTTGCAAAAAGACCCTTATAAGGCATATCCCCAGGTCAGTTAGAAATCTCACTAAATTCCAATGAGATCTTTACAGAGACAGCGTTTATGGCAACAGGGACTTGTTTGAAAAGGACAGCACCTCAATGCCCAAGCCTGTGAAGGTGGTTTAACTGTTTACATAGTGGTGACTCTTAACATGGGACTGCGCAGTGTGTATACGCTTATCTTACATAGCGAATGCAAAGTAGAACAGAACGAGCTTATGTGGAGATGGTTTCACTTCAGAAATCAGTACCTAGGACATCAGACCTCTAGAGGGGATGGCAGCCACTGGCCACATGTGTTTACTTTTCTGTGGGGATCCCAGCTGGGTTTCAAAGTGTTTCGATGTATGTGATGCAGAAGAACACTAATAGCTGTGAGTGGGAAGGAAGGACTGGTGGGAAGTGAGGAGGCAAGGGCTGACCTGCTATCTGTGTTAAGTAGAAGTAAGGCAGTAGAAGACGTGAGCATCTGCCACCTAGAGGAAATGGACATGGGAAATTTGGGCACAGATATTGCTACACGGTTCTTCTGGAACAAACAAGCGAGATTATGCAAAGCATTATTTGCATCTTAACACCAGTTACTGAAGTTAATAGTTACAAACCTGTGCAGTCAGGAGTGATCTTATTGGAAAAAATGCCAGAATTCTGCATGCAGTGCACTGTTAGCCCAGTTGACCTGCAAGAAACCACAAAGGGGCTTGAGCTTCTTCTCTCTCTGCATTGTGGATAGAACCTGCGAAAGGAGAAGTTTCTGTGAGTGCTTCTCTGGTCCTCAGTTCTCACTGCAAAGGTGGTGTCTGTCCCACCAAGCAAGGGTGTTTTTTTTTAACTTAAAACTTCAACTCCAAGATGCCTATCTTCAGCCAACAGACCTCATAGTCTTTGGCATGTATTTTAGCTGTGTCCTTTAACCTGTAAACTTCTCTCAGATGTTTTTTAAATTGAGCTGAGCCAGTTTATCTTATACTTTTCTCAGTCAATCAGGTACCTGGCCTTATTGTCTCTGACCACATTGGGCGAGGGAGTTCAGCTGTCATCTGAGCTGTGAGAGATGATCTTCCTGACAGTACCCGATACATGGCACTGAATGTGGGACAGCATGGCATGGCAATACTAGAATGAGTAAAATGGATTTAGAGGCGCTATGGATTGGATCATGTAGGGTAACAAAAATTATGGCATCTTAGGGTTGCCTTTAATAGAGCAACCTACATTTGGGATTTTTGTTTGGTTGGCTGGGTTTTCCCCTTGGATTTCCTAAATGGGATTTGTATGCAAGTGTGCAATATCTTTGTAGTTCTTAGCATACTGCATTGGTCTTACTATAACTCTGCACGCGCATAGAAGCATGGGCAATACATCCAATGTGTCAAGGTTGTGTCACATTTACTGTGCGTGTGTGTGGACTCAGAGGCCCTACATGTGCACTAGAGCTGCTCTGCATGTGCTGCTGTGGGGATATAAGGATTTGCCTTATTGGACAATGTAGACAAAAGCTCAGGGTGCTTAATTTCTGCTTAGTTAAAATTCCTGGGTAGAAGTACAGACTATGTCTAAGGAAGTCCACACTTAGTGGGAGAAACTGCCTCTGAGATCACTTGGAGAGAGGAGAGCACAGGAACTGCAACGGTTGCTCCCAGAGAGCTGGGGGTATCCTCCTTGCATCTTCTGATGTTCATTGTAGGCAGAAAATAACTTTCAGCCAGGTGGGTCGGTCTGTCTGCCATAGTGCCTGTGTCACAGCTGATTGGACTTGAGGAGTACTGAGATATCAGCGTGCTGTTTTAAATTATCCTGTCATATCTACTTTGGAGAAGAACAACTATCAAGCTGCTATGCTTCCTTGTGCTTTAGTACATCTTTCTAATTAAAAGACAGTTAATGGTCCTGCAGTCCAAGAGGGTCTTAGAAAGCAGTTAGCAACTTCTGTCTCCTCTTGACTGTATTGTAGCTCTCTGTTGGTGGAGGGGGAAAAAAAAGCAATCTCTAATACTTATTTTAAACTGGAAAAAATGCAAGTTAGTATGGTTTTCTTTCCATATCTTAATTTAATCTTTATAGTTTTCCAAATGGAACCATATGAATATTTTAAAAAGCAGTATCAACTCTCTGCCCTACGAATTCCTAGTAATACGCTTCAGTTCAGAAGATGCCACGAGTTCTAACTTTACTGTTTTCAAACTTGTCTTTTTACCAGGTTTTAAGTCTTTCCTAATTTCTACTTTCTATTATTGGTAATGATTTCAAAAGCTAAGTCAGGGTTTTCTTTTTTGTCTGGTATTTGTTGAGATGCACTATAGACTGTCTGTTAAACTCAGGAGTGCCATGAACTTTGTTGACAGATCTTGCAACACTGCTACCCAGTAAAGTACCTGGGCATGTTGGAGGGGAACAAAGGGAGGTGAATGAACTTAATGCTGTATAAAGCCTGTATAGTCACTGGTTTCAGGCAATGTCTAACAAACTGTCCTTTCCTAGACTATAAGTCTTTGAGGTCAGAAGGTTGAAAAGCATTCCAGAAATGGATCTGGCTTGAAAGTTGTCCTTTTGTGTTTTGCTAACTGGAATCAAGGAGCCTCAGTTGTCTCTCCTGTTTTATTTATTTATTTGCGTGTGTCTTCTACAGTGCAAAACTGTTCTTCTTTCATCCCTGTAATAGCAGGCCTGAGTAGTTTGCTTGACCTTTAGTGGAGGTTTGTGGGAGGGAAAGATGCCAGAGCTTCTGCCCTGCTGTTCATAGCTGCAGCTTTATCTCATCTTGTGGCTCAGAAGGCTGCTCAGCTTTCGTCAGAGTCAGATGTGAGGCCCTGCAGGGGCATGCTATCTCTCAGCTAGTAAAGGGATGAAAAAGTGGGGGAAAAAAATATCTTAATGATAGGCTATTCTTCAGCTTCTCAGCTACCAGCATAATCTGCCTGGATTGGGAAAACATTTTCTGAACTTTTAATGAAAAAGAAACCTTTCCTCTGTCTGTCTCTCTGTCTTTCTGTTTTTTCTTCCCCTCTAAGTCATGAAAAATAGAAGTGAAAATAGCCTGGCATAGGATGCGCTATACTAAGAAACAAGACTATTTTTCTGTCTTAGGTGGTATTCAGCAATGAGAGAATAAAAACTAAAGTGCCAACGTCATCCAAGCAGCAAGCTGTGTGTTGCTTTCACTTCAGGGCAAACCTAATATACTGTTCAGGTGTGATAACGTATGCTTTCTTGTTCATTTTCCTATGCCTAAAGCACACAGTGTTAAGGCAAAAAGGACCAGTGTGATCTAACACAGAGCCAGTATGTTCAATTCTCTGGGATTTCAGCAGGAAGTCCAGAACATGCAGCTTGCTTTGAAGCGTTAGTGAGTGTTATAGCTATCCCTGTGTCATGATCATATAGATATTACTCTGAAGTGCTTTAGAACACGAGAAAGTAATTTTAAATATGCCTACCATTGCCAGTTGTCTCTGGGTCAGCTTTGCCCACCCACACTCATGCTGAGCTGTGCCTCACTCCAGCTCTAGGGTGTCATTAGAATAACAGCATCAGAATGGGTTGGCCTTTTACAGTGTGTTCATAGACTTCTGTCTGGATTTTTGCATTTATGGGTCCACACATTTTATTTCAAGTTATAATTAATAGATTCTATCTTGCTGATAATCTTGGGGGAATTCCCGCTGCTCTTTGCTGTGGCCCTAGTTCTCTTCCATATATTGGTGCTGATCCAGAGGAATAAACCATTCAGCAGCAACTACAACCCCACATATTTGTTTTTTCTCTTATGTGTACTCTGTTAGTTTTCCTTCTCCTAACATGAACAGTTTTGTTACTCTGACAGCTTAGCAAAAGAAAAAACCCCTCCTTTACTCTTTCATCCAGTTTTGTGTTCACTTTCTTTCTGGTTCTTAGTGTGTGCAGGATTGCCTTTGTCCTAGCAACAGCAGTGTTTCTTCTCTGCTGGTGCCTCACATTACTACCATTGCTTTGATATGTGCACCATATCAAAGCAATGGTAGTAATATTAGCATGCAAAGTGATGCTTTCATGACCACACATATCAAAGCAATGGTACTAATATCAGCATGCAAAGTAATGCTTTCATGACCACTGATTATTAGTCAGATAATGCTCACAGATTTTAGAGTCTCTTACACCTACATAGCATTGATTTCTTATTCCATGCTATCTAATTCAGACGTGGCTCAAACTGTTGTCTGTTGAGGGAGATGTGGACTTTCTGTTTCTGAAACCCAGTTCACAATGGATGGGAACCATGAAAAACTGCTGGTTAGATATGGAGAGTTTGGGTTCAATGTCTAAGGCAAAGTAACATAGCAATTCCATGCAATAATGTTTGACACAAGGCAAAACTAATTCCCTGAGTAGAGATACTAGGATACCTTGCCATGCAGGCTAATTGGCCCTGCCACTTGCTTGTGTGGCCTAATTACTACATGCTGAAAATGAGAGGCCAGAACTTGACTATACTTGCTACCAAACATTGAGGTGACTCCCGTGTCTAACTGTGGTACGCCTGTTAGCAAGATTAGCCAATACAGCTGATTGCAAATTTTGCATGTTTGGGGCCCATGTGAGGGGACTGGATTCACATAATGCAAACAAGACTGCTATTAGATTAACTCTCTGTTCAGCATGGGTGAGATGGGAGAGATCTCGAGTGCTTAATGAGAACATCCTGTTTCTGTGACCCCTATTTCCTTTCCTTTCAAAGATCTGTGGGAGTATTTATGTCAAAGAGAACTCGCAGGATTAAGCCTAAATTCATTAGGAACATTGTCCTCCTGAGTCGTTACATGAAGCTCTGCAGAGCAGCTCTCAGAATTACTCTAGTATGTTGTCTTTGGAGACAAAAAGTCCTTTCATCCAGCAATTCACATTTCATCGCTGCAAACTGGTCAAGTATCAGTAACCTTTTATTGCCATGTGTGGATACAAAGAACTCTGCCTGAGATAAATTTGCTACTAGCCCAAAAAAACCCCACAGTACTTGTGTGTAAAAGACATCTATACATTTCTTAAGTGTTTTGGTGAAAACCCAACAGCAAGGACAGATAGACTAGAGCAAAAAGCAGGAAATGTATCATTAAAGTTACGGAATAGGCTCTTATCACCTGTGTCAAGGGCAGAGGGGCATGCATGTGTGAGACTGAACTGAGGGGCAGAGTCACAGTTCCCACTTATTAAGAACAACCACGTCTGGTTAGGGGGGTTGCTGTTGGCCAGTGTGCATTTTGAATAAACTTGGGATTTGTGGGGAAATCATTGAAGAAGTAAGGTTCATAGATTCTGAGCAAATAAAACATTTGTCCCTTCCTTACCCTAACAGTGTCCGGCACTCCTTCCCTGTACGTATACCCTCTTGTTCTCACACCTGCTTGACCATGGGAAAATTAAGCAATTAGTGGTGGCATAAAAGCGGAACACCCTTTATGGCGGCATGGAGGGAAGAACCAGCAGAGACAGCACCAGGGTGTGCGTGGTGATGTCTCTAGGTCTGTGTGGCTCTGTAGGAGTTGCTTGACCACTGATTGGTCACTCTGTCATGATTGTCAAAGGGTCTCCTCATGAAAAATGAACACCAAAAAGTTGGCTTCTTGCTACAAATGAAGAAATACTGCACTTCTTCCCTTTCATAAAGTTGCAAGTGCTCTAGGATGGTGACGTAGTACTGGCTGGCCGTGTGGAGAATGTGGTCCTGCCTGTACACCCATGCAGGTATGCATTAAACAGGCAAAGTTTCAGTGGCATGGATTTACCTTTGTGTCAAAACATTGGTATTAAATCGGGGTTAGTTAGGGAAACGGAGGATTTTGTCCAGCTGCAATTCCTGGACCTGGGAGCTGCTGGGGCACCTCTGTCTGTCCCACAGGAATGCTGTCTATTACTGAGGTGCAGTGTTCCCCACTCCCACACAGTTGTGAGCAGTCTTTTCCCCCCTGATGTGGGAGCAACTCTCTATATCTCAAGATTTTGCCTATCACTTTGATAGTCCAGCATGTGTCCCAGGACTCCAAAAGTGATGCCAGTAAGAGAATATTTACCATGTAATTATCCTCGTCCCTCTTCCAGCTTCCTCCCCCTTCTTTCCTCTGCAGTCCCCTGGCAGGAGGTCCTGGCTCATATGGGAAAATCCAGGCACTTTGTGGCTGTCACTATCTTTTCTTTCTGTTGTTTGAATAGGCCCTGGCATAAAGGGAGGCTGGAACTGCCACAGAGCAGCACCAAACCCATCAGTTCCAGTAGGCTGCAGTAACAATTACCCCCTTAATCCCTCACCTCCAAACTGCTGCCCTTCAGAGCATTTTCGCATCCTGCCTGCTGCATAAACTGAAAAAATGGTTAGGTGGTACCTTTCCAGCTTAAATAATGACCTACCTGGTCCCTCACTAGGAAAGAGAAGAACACTTTAATAACAGCAAAATGTAGTGGCTGATTTCTGTGTACCAGGACATACAGCGCAGCAAAAAATGTATTTTAATCTCTAATCACGAGGTGATCTTTGATGGTAAACTGCATTGCTTTATGCTAACTGAATATAAAACTTATTGGTATTAAAATCTCATCAGCACATGTAGCAGGAATCCTATTTTTGAGGTTTGCCAATAGAATCACTGAAGGGTGCAATCAAAATCTGCAGAATTAATTCCCTACTCTATTACTTACCTAAAAAATGTCCTTTAATGGATCAATGATACTCGCCTTTCAGTTTATACATTGTACACATAGCACTATTAGATTAAATTTTTCATAAAGCACTGTACTAGCAAACCATTTTTTTATGTATGTGTCCGTGATATGGGTATGTATTTCTTTGTGCATACCTATATTTAACATGTTTTCTTATATTTCATTTAAGTTTTTTATGTGTCATTGCTTTAAGGGTAAACTCAAGTATTTGCATATAACTTAGCACTAGGCACTAAAAACCTGATCAAAAATGATCCGCTTAAAGCATACATTTCTGTGGAGATAAACTGATTTGGTCTGGGGCTTTGCCTACGTGGGAAAGAATAAGGGCTAAATCCCCTAGGTTCCAGTCCTGCAGGCATTTTTACGCAAGTATAATTGCTGGCAGGGCAAAGACTTGTTAGGCTTAAAAGTCATAAAAACATTTACTTCAGTAACTCGATAAACAACACTAGCCAAAGAGAAATTAAAAATCATCATGGTGACACTTATCTAAAGATCAAGAGCTAAATAAACAACTTGTTGGGTGACATGTCTCAGATTAATGATTGGTAATAAAAGTAAAAAGGTTTTAGAAGCTTACAGTCCCTGGATTCTTTCCACATAATTTTTCTTTTGCACATGCTAAGTGGAGGCAGATTCACTGGTTTAATATCTGCTAGTGACATTGTGTTTAAAATAATGCTAACTGTCTACGTAGGTTAGAGCAAAATGGCTGCTCTGTTGGACAAACGTATCTTGAGATGACGTCAAATCTGGATGGTCTCTGGTGGAAATCTCAAATAATGATCTTGGTTTGCTTTCTCTCAGCACATCAGTTATAGTTAAGTGTTCCTGATCTGCAGGCAAATGTTATTACATGTTAGATTACTGGGCTTGGACTGACTGTTTACTTCCCTCAAATACTTGCCATCACCTATTTTTTTATACTGAATGGCACATGCTGTAGCGTGGGCAGTGTGGACTGTGAAATACAAAGGACATCTTCCCTGTTACTGCATTAAGTTTCTGGCTTACCATCTAATTTTATTGCCAAAAGATAATGTTTCCAGGCTAATTCTAGTTTAAATGTTATTTATTTCTGTGAAGTAAAAGTTGAAGGAAGATTATTTTTTATTGCTAAGTTTGTTCATTGCCCTTTTAAATTTTTGTTTTAGGGTCATAATATTTTCACATTATTTTACATAAATATAAAATATTTAAATATAAATTTATAAAAATAAATTTATATAAATATATATAAATATAAATATATAATTTATATAAAATATAAATATAAAACCCTTGCATAAAGATACCAGCTCTGATCATGGCTCTGAGTACTTCTATTGACTCTAGCATGGGTTTCTCCTGCCTATCTGAAATTGTTTATGGCTAAAGGAAAGGCCATCCTTAAAAGTAGTGCTTTGAGCAATACACTGCTTCTAGGGAAAAGTGGATGAAAACTTCTGGAAAATGTTACTGGTTTTTATCCATACAGCAAGAAAGAGTTAATCAACAATATTGCATCTTGTTTTATCATGTAGCATTTTACACCACTGGGACTATATCCCTAACAATTGCGAACTGGCATAATTCCACTGACTATAGAGAGTTTTGGCAGTATTTTCCGATTGTACATTGTATTACAAGTGGCACATTATTTCAGTGCTGAAGTTTTATCATATCTGAGGAATCCCTTTGTATCTGAAGCAGACGTAACATTCTTCCTGACATGGAAATAAACAAGAAACATGAAGTGCTTACCGCAAATCACTGTAAATAGTTACCTCAGGTTTATTTTCTTCCCAAGTCTGCTGGTTGCTAGAAGACACGACATTTATGTGTGCAAGAACAGACAGTGTGTCGCCATTGTACTGAGTACGTGATTAATAAAGAAGCCTATTTTTAGCAGCAAAACAATGTGCTATATTTAGAAGTAAGCAAGGGTATACAGCTTTAGCCATATTAAAATACTGCAGATGATCTTGAGATGACCACAGAAATAATATTTTGTTATTTTGAGCACAGTTATTCTGGCAATTTAGGTTCATGAGAAAGTCACCAAAAGAAAAACAGTGTATGTCACCTAATTCCCCTTATTCCTTTTGTTGCTAGCTAATTATAAACATTTAATGGTGAACATAAAAGAAATGCAAATAAGATTGGTTTAATTAATTTGAATGTGATTTTTAGATGTCCTGCTTGATAGTTCTGCAGGATTTAATAATGTTGATTTTGTGGTTTAGTTTTTCTTTTGTAATTCATTTATAAGAAGATTGCCTTTCCCCCCCCCCAAAAAAAAAACAAACAAAAAAACCACCACCAAAACCAACAACAAAACAACAAATAACCACAGTCATTTTGGTATTTTCTGCTAATATCCAGCCTGACTCCAAGATCCTGTGATGAATACAGCAGAGATGCTGACTTTGTGATTGGTGAGCTTTGCTTACAGGGACCTCATTGCAAGATGGTATCCCTGAAAGTCATCAGTGCCTCCGAAGTAGCCTCGCCAAACCCTAATCCTACAGACTGCTGAGCAAGTGGAATCATGCAAGGAGGTTCACTGACATTCAATAGAACTTTGTGTGGACATCAACAGAGCAGTGCTGTCTTTGTGTGTTGACTGGCAGTACCGAGGCCTTAAATTGTTAGTCTGTACTCTGTGCAGATGGCATTTCATACAAAGTTTAACGTCTCATTTTGGTCATACATTGTTGTAAAGGAATAATCAAATAGCATGGTAAGTGTTTTGTTTTTGTTTTTGTTTTTTTTTGCAAATAATATGCAATTTCTTGGCATTTGCTTTCTTTGGCATTACAGACTTGAAAATCTAATATATTGAAGTAGAAAACATATGTATAAAAATTACTCACAGCAAACCTGTGTAAAACCTTCCCTTTAGAATATCGTGATTGTAGTTGAGGAAAGGAAGTAAACCAATAAATGGAGCTTGGAGGAAAGGGTAAAAACATAATAAGGCCTTAAGAATTTGGTTTTGTTGTTGTTGTTGCCATTTTTGTTATATTGTAAATTCGCAACAGAGACTGTATAGCATTGAAATAGTGTACTGAACAAAAACTGAAAGTTTGTAAGACTTCACAGAAAGTTTGAAGAGGCTTAATGAATCTTTAATATGATTTGAAAAGCTTTATAGATACTGGTAGATAATGGTTAATCTTTATAGATAATGGTAGTTAGGCTTGTTAGGGTTAGGGCTTGTTTTTATAGACATTTTCTGAAATATTTTAAATAACTGTGAATCACAATGGATTTAGAAATCAAGTGTCTTTTTGAGTGAAATTAACTTTTTTTTTTTTACTTGATAATGTATATCATGCTTTTGACTTGATTATATAAAATAAGGCTAGGAGGAATTTCATAGCAAGATAAATTCTCATTTTCTCCTCTGCAGTTCTCAGCATTTTTCTGAACAGAAAAAACTATGCCTTTTATTACAAATTTTAATTAAATTTTTGAGTAAAATGATTGAACATTGTTATAATGACAGTGGCATATACAGCAGATAGGAAATGTATGAAGACATGGGTTATGCAAGTATCCTTTTAATACACATAAATATCTGTGATGGTTCGGAGTTTTAGTTTTGCTCTTTTTATATAGAACTTACTACATAAATCTAGGATTTTTTTCCACATTTTTAATCATAGAGTTTCCAAATGAAATTAAATACTCCATTGTTCTTAAATTAGTGGCAAGTTTAAGATACCTAGCACTACACTTGCAGAATCAGATCTTTGGTGCGTTAATTTTTCTTTCAAACTAAATGCTGCCTTTTCTGTACTCATTGCTTTCCCACACCTTTTCCCCTAACCTTGCATTCCTGCCTGATAATTAGTTGCATACGATGCCTTTTTAAATAAACTGTTTGGCACTCTATACTGTAAAGTGATAGCACCCATCCATGAAAAGTAAAGTTATTTTGTAACATTTTTTATTGCAAAACAGGAAATGCAATCAAGCCACAGCCATTTGAATGACTTGTTAGGACTTTTTCTACCTAGAGTGTATCAGTAGGATAGTCTCTGTAGATGGAACTTCTGAAAAACAGAAAAAAAACAAATTGCAGGCTTAAGTCAGTGTCAGATGTTAACAGTATTTACATGACCTTAGTGAACATGCTTATCTTTTCTGTTTGTGAAAGAATGATGTTTCCAGGGCACTGCACATTGTCTGCATTTTGATTATGACGTTTGTGATTGGCCCAGAGCTCAAATGGAAGAATTTTATTTATTTCATTTTCTATTTTGACTAAGTAAGAAAAAATGGAAACAAGCTACAAACTGAACTTGGGCATAGCAAAGATGATACTGAATTTTCAGGTGGGAATACCAGTTCTGGTTGTTTAAAATCAGGAATGATGAAGAAATTTGTTAGTGATGTCAATAAAATTTTTAGAGTGTCCAGGCACAGTTAGATAACAACAAGGCTTCCCAACAGTGGAAGAAGTACCAACCTTTAAATCCGAGATGTAAATGGGTGTAGATTCAGACTGCACCCTTAATTGTTTGATCCTTCCTTTCTATAACATGTGACACACTTGAATCTGATGATGATCTTAATCACTATGTGTTTAAGTTTAAAAAAAAGTATGTGTTTTTGGTTTTTTTCTGGTTTTTTTTAGGGACCTTGCTTCATTCATGCTTATTTCCTTTTTATATTTGCCTTCCAAATCATTTGAGTCATTTGGAGTTACTGAATGTACTCTGTTGGAGAACTGTGTACTTGGATTTTCTGAATTCTTTTAGTATTACTTTTAGAAAGTCTGAAGACAATGGTAATCTTTCCAATCAGTCTATCAGGAAATAATAACGATTGATTCAAGCATAACATGACATTCCAGCATTAATTTGTGTTTCTAACTCACAGAATAAAAAACGTTGAAAAGATATGGAGGAATGAATAGGCATGCTTGTAACATTACCCTTTAGTAGCACCAGTCAGGAATCTTGAAGTAGGAGATGGGGCAGACCACTGAGTTGGTATAAAATGCCTGAGCATAAAACCTGATCTGCACACCACTCACTGAGTAAAGACTCTCCTCTACTGCTGTCACTCACTGAGCAGCTCCCAGGAGAGCCTAGCCACTTGTGCATTTCACGTACCTCCAAAGCAAACCCTTACTCAGTAACTATCTCACTGTCCTTTACAGCCCTACAGAGCTCTCTATTAGTGGCTGCCACAAACTATCTAGCTGAAGACTCCAAAACCCACAAGTACTTGCCCTACTTCCAGTACTTCAGTAGTGGCTTTCTCCTTGGAGGACGTATCAAACCCTGCTCTGTAAACCCCACAGCCTCCACTTCTACAACCGTCAGACTTCTCTTGCCTGCAGCAGCTAGTCCCTGGCCTCCAGCCCCACCACCTGCAGCCTGCAAGGTTGATCAGGAGACCAGAGCTCAGTAGGTGCACTTATATTGCCCACTGGTGTGTTGCAAAGGGAGAAGGACCAGGAACTGATTTGTTGGGATACATTATGGTTCCAGTGCCACTGGTCCATATCCTGTCTTCAGTGGCAATGAGGTTTACACCAGCTGCCAGTCTCAGGTGCACTGCACATTTGTAGAAAGCTTATTTGCTGGAAAACCTCTAAGTGGGAGGAAAACTGCACTGAGCTTACCAGGGGGGGCCACTGAGTGCCATCTGCAAGACTCCAGGTACGGATACAAGGGAATTCGCAGGAAAAAAAAAACCAACATTTTTGAGAGCACCGAACCACTGATGTGTACTATGCTTACACCACAGTTATACCACAGGTGATACATGTCCAAGCCTGACTTTCTTTAAAAGGAAGCCACAGCCTGTTAGATACCAGTAGCTGCTGTTTCATATTCCTGTGGTTCCATGTTCCTTGCTGCTTCTGCTCTTGGTGTCGCTGTTGCTGCTGGTGCTGTTGGTGCTATTGTCACCATTGTCATTTGTCACGTATGTGCTCAGGGGGGACATCATATTCACCAAAGCTGCCTTCTGACCAAATGAGACACCTTTGGTGCTGGCCAATGTGAGAAGTCTAGTCTTGCACCTATGAGATCGTCAGAGTTTTATGTAAAGGCCAAGGTCAGAGATATGCATGAAAAATTAACTAACCAGGATTAATAATTCCTTAGGCTATCTTAGAAGTATTAAACCTGGTCAGTTAATGTGGAGTTCCATGGCAAGGTAGACACTTTACTTGCCTTTGGATGTGCAGACAGCTGGCCAGTCTTCTGCCCCATGCAGTTCCTGTCTGTGGAGCTACTCATTGGTGCTACCTCATGGTGGAAGCTGAGATGAGGAGGGAGAAATAAATATCTAACACCTGAGAAAGAACCCACCATTTACAGTTAAGAAAATATTATCTGAAATCATTAACTTTATTTTTATTAGGCCCATCTAGGCCCCTTCTGTTTGCCCTCACCCCATAAGAACTGTCAACTGTAAAATAGGACAGTTGGTCTGGCTCTACCTGGTCTCCTGATCAACCTTGCAGGCTGCAGGTGGTGGGGCTGGAGGCCAGGGACCAGCTGCTGCAGGCAAGAGAAGTCTGACGGTTGTAGAAGTGGAGGCTGTGGGGTTTACAGAGCAGGGTTTGATACGTCCTCCAAGGAGAAAGCCACTACTGAAGTACTGGAAGTAGGGCAAGTACTTGTGGGTTTTGGAGTCTTCAGCTAGATAGTTTGTGGCAGCCACTAATAGACGAGAGCTGGAGAAGGCACCTGAGGAGGTGTGCAGCAGTTTTTCCACCTAAGGTTGCTCTGTGACCTATGTTAAGGCCAGTGAAGTGCACTCCCACCCTGTTGCATTAGTCTGATGCATTAGTGACTGATGATGGGTAGAACACAAAGGAGAAATTTGTCCTAATCCAATGTGTTATCTTAAAACCTGGATTTTTAAATGAAGAATGAAGGACAGTAGTCCTGTAGCGTAGACAATTAAAAGTCACAGAACTAGAGTATAGTTTTTGACTGCTTAAACCACAGTCCTGTTGCTATTCATATGAAGTCATATGAGGGAAATGGTCTAAATGGTCTTTGTCCTTAGTCCTCCAAAACTCTTAACCTTGGGCATCATCTAACAATAGGATGTGTAAAGAGTGATTATTTCTGGCTTTCAGGTCTCTTCTCCCAGAGGACCCATCTTTGTTCTTTTTGGGAAGTAATTCAGTGATCTAAAAAAAAATCCAATAATGATGTTATTTGGAGACTATCCACCAGCTTGTTTAGTTTTCTTGTTAACACATCAAAGAAAACTTACTTAATTTTTATATAACACTGATGTATGCATACTTCCTTTTTCAGCAAAAGTGGCAACTTTACTTTGCCATAGTTTTATTTGTTTTGATTTATTTTGATACTATTGTGTTTAAGAAACCATTGTTCCAGCTGGGCTTTATAAATGTCCTCTAGTTATACAGTCTGTCTTCACATTAATATGAAAACGTTTCTAATCTTATCACGCATAGCTTGACTTGTGTGCAGACATGAATTTTGACATTTGAATGATTACTATAATTTTAATGGTAAGATCTGTCTTGAACCTCACTTGGATGATCGGGGTTCGTGCCCTAGACTGCAAATACTTTTTAGTTATGTTTCTAAGCTCTTCTAAATTCCTTAAAATTGAAGTAATACACAAAATACTCTTTAGTTTGTGTGGATACTTGATCTTAACAGCACCTAAAGTACAGTATACAACTTACTCATGAACATTTTTACTTACCTTGGCTAATATATATAGAACTAGGTATAGCTTGGTTGCCCCTTGTTCTAACTTTCTTCTGGTGTTATCCCAGGAGCACTAATTATATTTGAATAAAATTTTAATAATATTTAAATAAAACCCAGTTTCCTTCATAAACATGGAAGAAAAAACACTATCTGCTCTTCAGAGTATTTTCTGAAGATTATGCAATTTAATTTGTGCATGTTCCTTTTCACTGCTTTACTTTAAGGCCTAGTCTTATCCCCAAGTTCCACATGGCTATTTTATATTTTTATATTTTTATATTTTTATATTTTTATATTTTTATATTTTTATATTTTTATATTTTTATATTTATATATTTATATATTTATATATTTATATTTATCTAAATTATATATTTATATTTATATATTTATATATTTACCTATACTGTTCTGAATCTGTCACAATTGAGAGCAATACACCTATGAATAATGGAAATGTATTTTGTTTATCACGGCACACAGATTTTTACAAAGTATCGAGAAGTCTCAGGGCTTTTGTGATGAAAAAATGAATTAGAACAAAGCCTAAAAGTGGAAATGCAAACTACATAGCATTAACAGATTATTTGAACATTATGTACCATTACTTTTTATTCATTATTCAATATTAGTATTTGCTGGGTTTGAGAAAATCCTAATGAATTGGGATGTGTTGAAAATGCTGCTAAGATTATATTTCTTGCAGTATTGTGGTCCTTCCTGTGCTAACATGTTAGAAATGAGCAAACACTGGGAAATTATGAAAAACACTATCCTCCTCCTAGGCCAAATCCTTCACCAAGACTGTTCAGCCAGGCAGTAAAAACAATTAAATAAAATGCACAAAACCACATCCTTCAGATTATGGATGCCTGCAGAAGCTGATCCAAATCTCTGGATGCTTTGAGGTCCACTTGTCCCAAAGAAAAAGCCAAAATATTGTGTACAGTGAATACCTTATCAGTTATTTAAGGGAGAGGTCTGCAACACATCAAGTGTTGCAACTCCTGGTTGTCTCTGAATGTGAGTAATTTCCAGTTCTATTGTACCATCATGCACAGCATCATGGAATGATTTGGTAAATTCTTGCTGACTGTAATAATGCATATTTGACTTTTTTTTTTCCTATATGAAATAGAAATGTCTATACATATATCAATGAAATTCTGTATGACAGACCTGTATACATCTCAAGTATGAAATAGTGAAAAGAAGGGAAAGAACAGAGCTCCTTATTGTCTACAGAGATATAGTAGCTCAAGGCAAAGGTACTTTTTCTGAAAGTAATTTGTGATTAACACTCAAGAAGTTGTTCTTAACATGTAGTGTATTGAGGCAAAATGCCCATTCTGAAAATGGTGGTCCCAGCTGGCAAATTCTGTTAACTTGAGGATGTGTAGGACATAAGATGAAAAATCAATGTGCCACAGAAGGCCAGGTACTTGGTTGGTGTTACTGTTAATAAAGAGATGTGAATTTTCAACAGCTCAGGATCTAGACCATAAAAATTTGCATGACTTAATCTAACCCTCTGTGAAGTCAGTGGCAGTGTTTCCATAGGTTTTAGTAGGTGTTGTGGCAAAGTTCAGTGCTGAACTTGCAGTGCTTTCCAGAGCACTGAAATGTGGAAAGGAGGATAATTTGTTCACTGAATTGCCAGTTTTGTTGCTAGGAAACATAATTTCTTAATAGAGGATACAAAAGCACAGGAAAAGTTAGAGTTTCACTTAGCAACATGACTGTTGTGAAGAATTTAGAGATCCAGTCTGATTTGGATGAGATCCTGAGCTACAACCCTTACTTTTACTGATATCTTCACTGTTGCCATTGCTGGGGACACCTGTAACTCCCATTAGATTGAGTGGGATTTGTATGTGCTTAGCACTTCTCAGAACTTGGACCCTGCCACTTACACACGTCTTGTATGCCGAATTTGCAGAGTCACAAACCTGGAAAAAAAATTGACTATTTTGGTCCTTTTGGGTTCTGGTCAGGCCAGAAATACTGAGAGAGTGGCTTGTCCCATATTATTTCATCACTTCAGCTTTTCTTCCCATTCAGCAGCAGAAAACTCAACAGCATACGGAAATGAAAAACAATCTTATAGAACTTATCCTGTCATTCAAACCCTGACTCTGGTCCGTTCTCCTGTCTTTCTGTGGCTCTGAACCCACAGGCCTTGCTTTCAGGAGTGGGCTCCTGAAAGTGTTCCCAGGCTGGTGCTAAACATACCACCAGCGTGCATCCAAGGAGTTATATTTATGACCAACTTGTGAGAAGTCGAACATACTGCAAAACTGAAAATTTGACTTGCAGATTTTTGAGGTTCAAGTTGTTAGTTCCTGTCTGTATTAGTTCCTCCCCCTGGAAATCCTGATACTTCATTCTCCTTCCTCTGCCATTGCCAGTGCAGCACAGGGATATTTCTGTACATTGAAATGGTACTGGCTACCAAGAAACCTGAATATTTTTGGCCTGTATTCTTTGGAAGCACATGGATAGTCAAAATGGAACAGGTGGGAGAAGGAAGTATTATTCCTACTTTACTGATGGGAATGAGAGCCCAGAGTGTCAATGGTTTCTTCACAGCTGGACAAGAAGTTCATGGGACGATTCCAAGATCCCAAACTAATGCTGTAACCATAGGACCATTCTTGTCTTGGATGAGTGTGTGGGACCATGTAATATCTTCAGCGTATTTGAAGGACAATTATTCAACCGCTTCTCTCTATTACTTTTCTAATAAAAATCTACACACACATGCTATTTCAGAAGAACTGCAGAGACGTGCCCAATAAAAATACTCAGTGGCATGCTAATGATCGAGCCTAGTTATCAAAAATTAAAAGCCTACCCACCATAGAGAGCTTAAAGTACATAATATAACTTTCATTGCATATCTTGTAACGCCAAATTTCTTCAGAGGAGCCACAGTTCTAATTTACTCTCATTTAAAAGCAAACTGCAAGGAAAACCACAAAATTCCATGAACTTCAGTGATGCGCCCCAGGGGGAATTTGGCACATTACCGCTTGAAACCTATTTCATTCCCAGGCCCCTGAAATTGCATCAGCTCCTATTCCATTATGAAATATTAGCATTTGCAGCCTGTACATCCTACTGGAATGCGATGAGAACCTTACAGATGTGCTTGAAAACTTGTCCCCTTTCCCTGAGACTTACTGGAGTCCCCACAGACTAATGTCATTCTTCACCAGTTGCTACCTCTTATGCAGAAAAGTTAAAATCTGCTGGTCTCAGTTCTAGAGGCCTGGAAAACATTATTCAAGGTAGCCCCATGTCAAATATGTGGAACTTCTATACATCCCTATAGGACACTATTCCATTTGGCACTATACCCTAGCCAAGCAAAATTAGGATGAATATCATTAAATCTTTTCTGTTTTTATTGGGTTAGGTTTTAGGACAAAAGCCTTGATAAGCAATGTGGTTAGTATCTTCCTAATCTTAAATCCTTTTCTGGGTAGAAATTAAACGAGAAGTCAGCCTGGTTTTGATTAGGTTTTCTTTTAATAGTGAACTGAACTAACAGTAAAAATTAACTATTTTTGTTTAAGCAGTGGTTTGTTGGATAACCAATAAGTTTTAGAGGAAAAACTTCCATAGAGTAAACTAGTAACCGTGTAGTAGTTTTGGTGACTTTTGATTTGCTGTCTTTTTTCCCTAGTTTTTTGGTCCAAATGTTTATATTTATAAAGTGGACATCTAACTGGATCTGAAATATTTGGGGGTTTTGATATTAGACGTTCTTTTATTGTCACACAGTAGTTTTTTCTGTAGTAGGGGAATACATAAATTAGAGACTCTTTTGCATAATTTCAGGTGATCACCTTCACTGAGCACATAATAATCTGAAATAAGCATAGAAACTAAGCATAGAAAGCTATAATTTTAAACACCAGACTTTCTAAGTTTATTTTATATGCAGATGTGCAGCATTTCTGTAAACTATAGAAGTCCTCCAAAGTGTAAGCCTATCTATGGCACCCTTGGGCAAGGCTAGAATTGCGAAAATTTCAGAGCAAAGGTTTTTTTTGCTGTTGAAATGAGCAGAAAAGCTGTAGAGAGAAATGAGTTTGCATTGTTCAATATACATAAAGGTGCTTAAATTGTGTTGAACGCTAGGGCCAATTTGACTGAACTCAAGTGAAGATTTTTGGCACAGATGTGACAGAGCAGATAAAACATGCAGGGGCAGGTGGTTAAGATCAAGCATTCTACTAGCAGCGTTAATATTTATATAGAGACTGGATGGGATTTCTGAAGTCCGTGATGATGGTGAGAATCCTGTAACAACTCCAGACCAGTTTTAAATTACAGTGGTCTCTGCAAATAACATATTAATGCAAAATTTGCATCTTTAGCTTCAAAAAGGCAAAAGAGTCATGAACACTATTGTAGGTTTTGGGTAAGAACAAGGAAATTAAGTTGAAATAAATCATAAAGATTAAGATTTAATTTGAACATAAATGATGAGATAGAATTTGGAGGGTAGTACTCCAGGTGGCAGACAATTTCCAGGTTGCCTCCTTTTCTCACTTCAAGCTAACTTGAAACTCATGAGCAAAGGTGAGATGGAGTGAATGTATGAATTTTTGGCCTTCAGCTTGTATAGGAAAAATCATTAAAAAATTCTGGAGAAGCTGGACACTTTCGTCTAAAATTGCTTGGGGTTTTTTTGGTAACCTTTTTTTCCAATCGTTTAATTTAAAGACTAATATGAAAAGGTTTTATTTTAGGATTTTGACAGATGGTGTTTTTAAACTAAATTTTTATTAATTTGCCTTTCTGAATTTCAGAAAGGACATTGCAAGAACTTTTTAGACCTGGTTTGGGTTTTTCTCTGATAAAAGTCAGGTTTCAGTGTGAATCTTACTCAAGAGGTTGTAAAATTGAAGATGTATCCACTGAAACTAAAGTTTCTCAAGGGGTTCTTAATTTCTCATCCCAATTCTACAAATAAATGCCTCTGTCATACAAATTCTAGACTCTTCTGCTTCTTGGCAGTTCCTTGAAACAAAATAAAAGGAAAATTTCTTTTGTGGAGCAACGTTTTCCTCAATTCACATTTGACTAATAGCCATTTTCAGTTGTGCATTATGCTGAAGCATAGGTTTATTTTTTAAATCCTTCAGTCTAAGTAGTATGTTTTCCAGAGCAATGATTGCGTGACAGTGATGGAGACATACAAAATGCTTTCTAGGAACCATGTAATTACTCAGTAAATATGTTTATGTATGTTTGTGAGAGGAGAAATATTCTTTTGTGCTGATTAGTTAGAAGTCACTTTAGTATCCTGTAGCAAATCAGTAATGACTTAAGAATGTGGAAGAGGAAATGCCTACCGATATAGTAGCTCATGGTTTTATTAAACTTTTCTCCGCAATTCAGTCACTTCATACATCAATGGTAGAGTTTAGAATGGCAGTGTTACATTTATTTGTGGTGTTTAATTACAGATCCCTAAAATTTGTTTAGTTAAATTGCATTGCAGCAGATATGGCTTTTTATCTCCAGTGTTAAAAAAATCTTTACTTTTGGTCTTAGTGTGCCTGCTTGTCTGTTCAGTGCTCTGTAAACAAAGTGAAACTACACAGTATCTTCAGTGTTCTGACTTCCTGAAGTCGATTCTCTCTGTTACGTTGGGTAAGGCCCTTTTCGAGGTTCCACTGAAGTACAGGAAAGTATTTATGCCCATAGCAGAGGACTTTGATTGATACCATAGGCTGAGATATGTTCACAGCAGGTGGCTACCAAGGCATGCTTTACAAAAATTTATTATGGATAATATGTGATCTGAAAGACAGTAAAAAAGCATGAATTTTGTTAGTGTTTGTTATGAACATTGATGCAGCTCTTCCTTGTACCTACTCATATATTAGTAGCCATCTCTGCAGGCACTAGTAGCACCAGTTGGGAAGGGTGCTTTTTTTTTCTTTTAATAATCTCAGCATTCATCTTAAGAGACTTTAAAGGTGAAGAAAGACCTAATTTTCTCCTACAAAGTCTTTCTTCAAAGAGAGAGGTTGTCTCCCTCCACTTGGGGCAAGTTGGCTCATATTCTGGAACATGTGGATTTTATGTTTTATATAATCCACACATGTCTTCCTGTGAGCACAGGCTAGAACGATATCTTTTAATTTGTTTGTTTGAAAATGAACCAGTACTGAAAGAGAGTTAGAGTCCTCAGCTTTGTTTCCCTCTTGTGTAATCACTTCTTTCTTTACTGAGCAGTCAATGCTGGCTTTATGCCAGGAGAGCTTTTTCAGGTCATCCAAACCAGGAGAAATATTATTATTTTTTTTTTAACAGGAAAAAATATTTTTTAAAAAGCAAAAGCCAAACCCAAACATTCTTTGGGAGTAATTTCTTTGTGCCATTTGTATAGACCAAAACACCCCAGGTATATTCATGGCTGGGTAACTGTTTAAACTTGGATAATTTCAAATGCTTGCTCTAGGTTATTTTCCATAAATGCAAGTCTCCTAATTTCTGCTTGTCAATGTATATTTAGGCAGTCTGGGGCAGAAACTTTCTTTTGCTATATATGAGTATAATGCTTTTTTCCAAAAGTTTGTGTGTGCAGCCTCTTAATATTGTTGTAGGTTAGTTAGCACATGAACTCGGTAGTGTATACTATAAAACAATTATTTTGTTCCAATACTCTCACAGCATTTGAGACCAATCTCAAGCAACGTTTCCTATAGCATTTAGCAGTAAAAAAGACTTTTCTGTCTTTTTCTTCCAGATTCTTAGAAAACAGTTAGTTCTTGTTTTTTTTTTTTTGCCAATTGACATTGGTTAGATGAGATCCCAAACTCTTTTTAGTATGAATGGCCTTCTCTGCTTTGGTCTGGTGGGTTCTCATTACCAAATCTAAAACACACATCGGAGGCAGTAGGTCTCTGAATGTGGATACTTCGACTCCCAGGATAAAAATAAGAGCTCTTTACAAGTAAGGAGGAAAAGCACATGGAACCTCTTGTTTGCATCACATTTATTAACATACCTCCTTGGCAAGCAAGATATTGGCAAAGACTGAGGGCAAAGCAAGAGGAAAGAGCTCTGTGCTGATGAGGCGCTGCATGGAAAGGTTACATTTATCAGACAACCCTTGGGTAATATTTCTAAGACTTCAAGAGAATATCATGGTGAAGTATTTTTGAAGAAATTTGAGTTAATGGATTTATGTTAATGTATTTGTGATGACTTGGTTGATATGGCTGCTGACTTCATCGACAGTGGGTACCCACCAGAGTAGCCCTTAGGAGAATCAGGGCCTATAATCTTACCACCAGCACCTTTTTCTCAACCAGTTCTTGTCAAAGCCTCTCCACTACAGAAGGGTGTAGTAGTTCTTTGGGTGCAGGATGGTCCTGCACTCTTGTGATCTTTGCTTTGTTCAGCTAAATCTCTGACCTGGTCACTAGATACTGGTAGTTTGTTAAATTTCTAGCTTGTATTTAGGTGTGTTTCCATGGAAATATGTATATCCCTACCATCTGGATTCCAAATCTGGTGATGTAGGGGTAGTTGTTGTTCCTAACACTGAATCAACAGTCCTTAGAGACAACATTACTTCTTGAGTGACACGATTATCATCTCGTGTTATGTTTTGAAATTTTTGGCTCTTGATGGCAACACTGGTAACATATTTTTAATGAAAAATATACCACTTTTTTCAGCTGTAGCTTTTGGAAGAGTGTACATCTTTTTTTAATGAATATCTTAATTTTGTTACATTGTGACAGTTAAAAAGATTATACTGTTGGAGACACCTTTATTGCTTGGTATTTTTGTTTTGCCATTTTTTATTATAGTAAGATGGTGTCTAATCAATTTATTTGAAATAGGAGTAGTAGGCAGTGGCTTGGTTAGATGCTGCAGTGACTCTTTAAAATGCTACAGAAGTGTCTGGGTCTCTTTTGCTTGGATACTGCAACACAGCACATGAGGAATATATTTTTGTAGTTGTATTAAAAGTCTAAAGTGGTTGTCACAGACAAATAGCACTGAGGTGTTTGAAAGTGTTAAAGAAGGAAAGGCATACATTTACTTCTGAAGAAACAAAATAGATGTATAAACCAGTGATCACTTCTTAAATCTACATTATGTTGCAAAAGAAGCATAATCAAAAAGGCTTCACCACAACATCACTTTATTATGACTCGTTGCCAACTCCCAACTGTTGCAGTTGGAAAGAACTGAATTACCTTGGATTTTTCTTTTCATGTACAATTTGCATATCATAACTCAACGTAGGGAGGGAGAGCAAGAGGAGCAACAAAGGGAACAATAGGGATTTTGTATGAGGCCAGGTCAACACTTGCCCTAAATAATGGTTGATGACTGAATTTCTTATAGTGGGTTACCTACCAGCACCGGCTGGTTTTCATCATGATGGTAAAGGAAAACATTTTGCACAATAAGCATTGATCCCCTTGTTATGACTTGAAAGCTGCACAACTGCTTTTCATTCCAGGAGAATATGAGTGAAAAATCACCTTAAGAATATGGCAACCCTTTGGTATTATACGCATTACTTTCAGTAATGTATATAATAACACGTAAAGCGAGGGCAGGAAGACATTTTGTATCCCTTTTAATAGGAAACCTAAACCTGTGGATAAAACTTGTTTAGCATAACTACATAGAATTTCCTTGACTGGGTTTGTTTTGGCTTCTCCACTGTCACAGATGTTCATTATTACTGAAAGAAAACACTGTAAATTCAGTAGAGAGTTTAAACGAGGAAAGGGAGAAATCGGAATAAAATTAGAAAGGTTTTTGTTGTATGTGACCTGATCATCAGCTCTAGAAAGCATGTTAGCAACCTGCTGTGATCTGGTTTCCTCTGGGGAGAGCAGTGACGTAAATCCACTTACCCCTAATAGGAGCTGTTGAGATTATTGAGTGATTTGGCCACTGGTCAAATGAAAGGGAACACAACAAGGTGAAAAAAAAAAAACTTTCAAAGGGTGTTTTCAGGTTTGAAGGAGATAAGATGGGTTTTGTGCCTCTTTTATCGCTTTCTCATGCCAGAGTACCTTAGATGTGTCTAGAGGGAATTGGTCCTTGCAATTGCAGTTGCTGAATTCACACGGGAATTTTAGCTGACCTTGTCAACTCTGAGAGCAGTGCCTTAGACAGTGCAGAGACCCTCCCTAGGTTTGAAGACCTCTATTAATAGAACTGTGGCATCTAACTGAACTTTAGTACTGGAGGTGTGAGCTTTTTCACTGTAGTAGGGTTTTGCTTGCATATGTTACGACTGTACAATGAAGCCTTGAATCTTGTGAGATAACAGAAGCGTAATCCCCAGTACTCTAACAGCGCTGGGCTTTGCTTCTGCTTCAGCAAGCTTTTCATGGATTCCACAGCATTTTTATCATCAGAGCTTTTTTTCAAGCTGTTCTAATGGTATTGGAATTTAAAAATCAAATTGAAAATCAGATGTATGTATTCCTGTAGCTTTGTGTGTGTGCTTACTAACAGATGTCTCACTAGTACTGATCTGTGTTCAATCTTCCATATATTATCAGGGAATTTTCTTGCTAATTAGCATTTTTGGTCTTAACAGACCTGTAACTCTTCAAAAGCAAGAGGGACTTTTTTTCATTCAGTCTAGTAACTGCATTGCTGAGTGGTGTCCCTCCAATATAGCTATCAGTTTAGAGGTTCAGAGGAGAAAAGCCCTGTCCCAGGTAGGTATAACTGTATGTGACAGGCACAGAAACCCACTAACACTGTAGTAAAAATTCTCATTAGCTGTTCCAGTTCAATTCTCATCTAATTTATCCTTGGCTCGTGACCTAATCTCATCTTAGCTTACTAACAGAGCAGGGTAAAAACGCTTTACATATAAAATGGATCATAAGCATCTTATGCCTTCAAGGGTTTTGAGAAAAGGAAAGAAAAAGAAAATCATGATGGGAAGGAAAGATGACTATTTCACAGATAAACATGGAAACGTAATTCTGTTAGTAATTATGCTTCTTTTGAAAATGCACTTTTTATTGGAAGGGAAACAGAATGAAGCCTGAAATAGTATCAAAAGTTGTAAAGGATTCAGTGACAAAATAACATGTATGTAAAGTGAATGATTTCTAGAAAAATAGGTGAGGTTTGAAATAATGGCTAGGTAGCTTTTCATGGTATTAAAGGAAAATTATTCTATAACTTCATTTATTTGTTCTTTTCATTCATTTACGTAACAGTAAGCTTTACCTATTGTTGTTATGTTCCACAAATCTCTTTGTTAAGATTTAATTCAATTTTATTAGCATGTTTTAATCAGATAATAGTCATGAAGATTTTTGTTGTGGTGTGGTGTTAGAAGTAAAAATTCTTTGAACTTGCAAAGTTCCTGTCTAGTAAACCTTAGAAATTCTTTGGACTTGTCAGTGAAGAGAAAGACAAGCCAAAATATGTGAGGGTAGAGGTTATACAGCAACCAGTAGGACAAAGGAAGGAACAGAATAACTGCTTCTTGAGAGAAGAGGCTTGGCAGAACCATACCATAAAATCAAGAACATATAGCTGTAAGAGCCATTCCAAGAGCACAAGCTCACACTATAGTGGCACCTGTACTTGGGTACATAGCTGAAAACTGAGTGCTGTGGTCTTAACTCACCCATCCGAGGACATCGTCCTTCTTTCATACCCCTTCAGGCCCGTGTCTTTGACAGCTGTTTATCAGGCAACACTCCAGCAGAATGAAAGTGTACTTTACCCTAGTGCATGGGGAAATGTTATTTTGTTAGCATGTGGAGGCAAAAAAACCCCACATGGATAGAACTGAAGTTCCTTGTTTGGTTTGTGATATCTCAATAATTTGGATTATAGTAAGGTCTGCATTTATATTTGCAGTGCCATTAATGTTTTTGGTTTTTTTTTTAATTATTTTATTTTTTGGTATCATTTATATCACAGAGGACTTTTGCTTCTGGTGGCCACAGTGGCTTCACCACAGTGTTTCTAATGTAAATATTAATATAATTTCCTTTATGTAAACCAAAGAAAATGTAAGAAGGGGTGAGGAAGAGTTTCAGAACTATCTTTCCTATGGAGTTTCTAGACAACTTGCCTGGATTTTGGGGCTTTGTTGCTTTGTAAAAAAGAGAGATAAGCAGGTGGAGTACATTTAAGCTATTAAATCAAAGCAAATGTACCAGCAGGTGGTCGACTTTTGAAAGTATGAGAGCTGGAAGAAGAACAAAAGGTTCCATTTTCTTTTCAAAAAGTTACCTTGGATTAGACATCTAGAAGAGAAATGTGGAAAGCCAAAGGGGTTTTCTTTAATGAAATTAAGAACTCACATGTTAATGTCACATCTGAAATGGGTCTTATTCATGGAGTCAGTCAGTGACTAACCTTTTCCAGCAGTCATGATTGCACTAGTCTTTTTGTAAAGATGCGAAAAAATCCCCAAAACTTATTTCTGTAAGATATTATATCTCAATATTTTATATCAACATAATGAAGACAAAGAAATTCACTAATATAGGGTTTGCATACATAAATAATTATAAGGTGTTTAGTCAAACCATATGCTGTCTTAATTCAGGTATACTCATGAGACTCTTCATCTTTAACCACCCACAAAGTACTGGAGTTTAATATAACTCTATCAAATGTGTTATTGCTTTCAAATAATTTTTCCCCAAGTAAAAGACCATATAAATAAAAGCCCCTCCTTTTTTCTTTTCTTTTTTTTTTTTTTTAAGTAAAAAAACATTTGTTAAACTAGTAAGTCCTACAGATGTTTTGCCCTGTAAAATCTTTTGACGTGTTTTGACAAATGGCCCTTTCCACTGGCAGCCTCCCTACAGACAAACAGACTGAGAGCAGGGCCACTCCAATCTTCTCAAGCATCAGATTAAACCAGCAGAGAATATTCTGGAAACATTTAATGAAAAATATTTGCTCTATTTGACTAAATAAAAATGTAGTGAAACAATATTTGCTTTCCTTGGGTTTTTTTTCCATGTACTCCTCCCTGTTCCCAACTGGAGCTTTGAAACAAATTCACGCTCAGTAAACTTACTGATAATGTTTATCTGCAAGAAAGCTGTGTCTCTATCCATCTTAAATTTTACATATGATTTGATTTTAATGTCAACGTTGGTAAATATTTTTCCCCAACTTAGGTATGGGAAAGTGAAGGGCATTGAGAATGGTTTTCATCTTTGTTGCATGCTAGCCTAGGGTTTTTTTGCAAAATGTTTTGAAAATATTATTTCATTATTAAATGCCTCCTGTGAAGAGAGTGTAAGATGTTAAAGTGGGCAAGTCTCACTGATTCTGAGTAGTGAGTTTCCCTACTTCTAAAAATGCTTTTCTAATCATTATGTCAGGCTGTAGTTTAGCTATGCTCTTGGATTCTTCAGCCACAGGAAGATCACATGATGTTCACACAAACTATGTTACAAACTTCTGCTAGGAGGCCACCCCAACCTGGAGGAAAAGACCTGGAGGACAAGACCTGGAGGACAACGTGCACATTGCCATATGTGCATACATTGCTGTCCCTGGGGAGAGAATGAGGCAATAAATTATACAAGACAGGTATTAATGCATTATTGTGAAGTTAATAAAGTCATAGAGTAGCTGAATTTCCATGAAGCATTGATGCAATTTGGGTCAATTACAGACAAGTGTAAAGATCTGAGGCACCATCTGATATGCAAATAGAAAATATGCAAAGATGATGGTCTGTAAACCTTGACATCCAAACACTGCCCTGCTGAGAGTAAGAATGTTACATGTTTGTGTGCCTTCAAACTGGTGTGTATGTATGTGTGTGTGTGATTTATAACACCTGTTAGGATGACGTGATTCCTTCTCTTTTGCTGTCAGGTGCATCCAAAGAGATGCATCTCACCTCCCTTTATGTTTTGGCAGGGTGTACTAGTAAAAGGTATTACCTCTAACAACAAGCTTTGCTGTGTCTTAAGTCCTTAAGCCTGCACAGCCACCGCTACTCTGCTGCTACTCACTAAGGCCTCTGCTGTAGTGAAAAAACAGACTGAGAGAGAAATACGTGCAAATGGCAGTTCATCCCATCGGAAGACAAATATCTACTGTGGGAGATGAGTCACCCACCGGAGATGCTGCTCCCTTTCTGCCGCTGTAAAGGAGTCTGGATAACTGCCTAACATCTGGAGTGCTAACACTAGGTGTGATGGACCCCTCCCGAGTGAGATCTGCAGAGAGGGCCAAACAAGAGTCAGTTCAAATCAACAGGATGACCGAGCATCCAGAACAGGCAGCAAATTCCAGCAAAGCTGGAATTTCAAGTTGTGCCACAGGTCTCTGAGCTATCTCCAAAATAACAATAGCCGCTGACCTGCAACACATGGAAGACCTACCAGGTGTCCCTGGCTTTTCTTACCAACCAAAGTACAAAATGCTTTTTTGACAAAAAGCCTTGAGATTGTTGAGGTGTCTCACTTATACCTTGTCTTTTCTTTCTCTCCGCTGAGGTGTATTAATTATAAACATAATTTTTTAAAATTTAAAAAGCATAAATTTTTAAAAACATAAGGCATTTTGAGAGCTGCTTTCCCAGTTAGCTTCTCTTAAAAATAAGAAGGAACTAGAATAACAACAAATGACTGAATTGTGGCCACGATTACATGTATATGGTTCATCTAAAATTAGGGAAGAGCTATATACAGTTATGACCTCTCCTGTTCCAGGTTGATTATGCATCTTTCTATGGTTTGCTTTTGGGTTTGGGTTTTTGTTTTTTTTTTTTTTTTTCCTGGTTTTGTTTTTCTTTTAATGTAGATAGTTACTTACCCCGGTCAAAAATCCCATAATACTACTAATTGTTACAGAAAAAAATGAACATTCACATTAGATGTCTATATTTCTCTACTGAATGCTGCATTTATTGTTAGCGATGTATGTTTGGTGTATGGAATATTTAAGCAATGGCACATATTCCTTCTTCCTTTGTCTGTTAATCCAGGGAAGCTGTATATGTTGAAAAACACTCAGGGAATCAATTGTGTTTGCCATTGAGATTAAATCCTAGAGGTGAAAAGTTTCATTTTTCCATATATCAAACTATGATCATTATTTATTTATTCCTTTGCAGAGAGAGATCAGTTAGAACTGGAAAAAATCAGTTAGGGCACAAAAGTATATGCAAGGCAAACCTGCAAAGCAAGATGTCATGCTATGCACTCATTTTCCTGACTATAAATATTTGAGACTGCACGTAGTGGATTGCCCTTCATTTTTTGTTTTGCAATCCGTTTCTAAAATTGAATGTATTTTTATGGCAGTGGTAGAGATTAACTCTTTGATAGAGTTGTTGTGGGTTTCTAGAATTCTGCAGGTATACTCTGGAAATTCAACCTGCCTTTGCACTCATTGATGAAAAAGGTTTGGCAGCTTAAGGAAGCGTAAAATGTAGTTTACAATTCTGGGTGACTGGAACAGGCTGAAGTAGTTAATACTGTATTGCACAGCATGTTATCCCTGTTCATTCTTGTTTAGCTTTCTTCAGCTGTTAACAGTCCAGGGAAGTACAGAAAATTAACCCTTTGTTTAAATAATGAGTTGTCATTCTCTGTTATTTGTTCAGTTCTTGTTTGGTGTTATATATAATCAAAATTCTTATGGTCTTGTTACTGTTATTGGCACTGAAGTTGCACCAAGTGATGTCTCTAGACCTCTGGTAAGAAAAGACCCCACTTACAGTAGATGGCTGTAAAGTCATTTATTAATTGCTTATGTAGGGTATAGAAATTCGTATGCAACAGTACAAAAACCTGAAGGTTGGTAGTGGAACAGGCTGGTTCTTGTTCGTGCTGCTGGTGCTGAAGTGGTTAGGCTATAGCTGACAGGTCCTCAGTCAGGTTTCTTGTGCCTCTTCACGGTCTGCATTAGTATTGTCTGCAGGTTGCAACCACATGCCAGAAGGTCCAAACAAAGCATATTCCTTCCTTTTCTCCATTTTCGCTGTCTCTTTTGAAGGCTTTGAGTGTTCCTATTTCCCCTTGTACTATCCTACCCTACCTCTTTGTCCCCTCCATTTCTTCTGCCTTAGGATTTCTCCTTCCTATGTGCCAGACCCAATTATCTCCTCCGGCCAGTTGTTCTCCATGCTCTCTATGTCACATATTCATTATGTATGCTCACTTTTTCCTTGCTGCCATTGCCATCTCTCAGACAGCCACTATTATCACTGCTAGTGAGGATAAGTCTGACGTGTTATTATTTGTCCAGGCAGGAGGTAATTCATCTCACCTGTGTTTCTTGAGCAATGTACTTGAGAAAAATGGTATGAATGATAAAATGAGTGTGGATATTGGGATGAGCTGTCTGTCAGTAATGGGTATGCAAGAAACTGAAAATCTTAGGGAGGGATTGCTATTGTTAGTGTCCTGATAGGCAAAGAATCATTCTCCAGAATCCTTCCTTCAGTAGTTTCGTCAATGCCATCCATCCCAGAGGATCACAGAAGAAATGTCACACCAATGCTGGGTTGCAGTCTTTTGATTTTGAGTCACCCTGTGTGCTCTGCCCTCTGCAGCAGCAGCAGCAGTGATGGGAACCAGCCTGACTTTTCAGGGCATCACCACTTGTAAAGCATCCTTAAACCCTCCTGTTTTGCCAAGCTTAGTAACAGCCTATTAAACACGTTTTCTATGTCCCATCATGAATTACAGAGTGATTCGTGTTCTGTAATACAACAATTTATTTAATATTATGTCTTTTGCAATATTTCATACTGTATCAGTGTCACATTTTACATCCAGTAATCTCTTAGGTTTTGTATTATCCTGTTGCACTTAGTTGAACAGATTGTCTATAGGAAAAACATTTTCATTTTAGCAGGTTTTACTTTGTCACTTTTTCATATTTCTAAATGTTCTTTCTGCTGTTGTACTCTGAGGAGTACATGAGCAAAAGAGACTGTATTAGGAAGTAGGAAGCAGGTCTATAGGAGAGAATTGCAGCACTGAGAAAGGAATATGTCACTGAAGTTCCAGAATGTATTTTTGTTTTCCTTATTTATGAAATACTACTGTGGCCAGGGCATATTTGAAACACACTACATGAAAAAAGTCAGAAAGTTTTGTACTATTGTAGAAATACCCACTGTTTTGTATTTTTTATACTTTTTATTGGTATGGTTGTAACAGGTATAAACTGTATGCCCAGCGATCTTCCAAGTCTAGGTAGACAAGTAAAATATAATGCAAAATGCATTTAATATGTGGTTCTTATTGTGCTCTCTGGACATTATCCACTGGTATTTTTCAAAATGATTTCCTGAAGGAACCACACTCCAGGCAAGTATTTAAATGTCTAGCATTTTTACAGGTATAACTTTTTTTAAACCAGGGGCAGCCCATGACTCCTGTGCAGCTTGTGAGCAGTTGAAGTGTGGCTTTCACAGCAGGTCTGTGTGACTGGTACACCTGTGCAGAGCTGTATTGGTGCACAAGGCACCGGCACTGAGCGATCTGGATTCCTGGCTGTGGAAGACAATGAATCAGCAGACATGGCTGAAGGTGACAGTGACAAATCACCCCAGGTCTCTCTGCTCTGTAGCCAGCATAGCCAAGTCTCATTGCTCAGTCCAATGATGAAACTAGTAGGGTTTCCTCCAGAGGACCACTTTCACAGCAATTTATCCTTGGTTCTTTAAAGCTTGTGGAGTGAGTCTTCTGGCTCAGAGACATACACAGATATAATCCTCTGGCCCAGGGGGGAGTAAGTTAATTGCTCTTGCTTAAAGGAATATTCATTTACTGTAGATCCTCCCACCATTTGGAAGACCCTTCTGGAGTCCTGGCTTGTAGGTGTTTCATTCTTTAAAGCTGGCGTTATGATAAAACTCAGAAAATTGTCTGAGTCAGTAAATGTTTAATCAGTAATTCTGAGAGGTAAGAGTTACTGAAAATTGTGTAGCAAGGCACAGGCGAGTGCCTTGAGGTCAGTGCTCAACAGCATTAGGCAACACACAGCCACTAGTCCAAGGAGGTGGTGTTCAAATAATTGTTCGGGGTATAATTTTCTATACCAAAAGTGCTACAGTTGACTGCGAAAAACAACTTTGGAGTGTGGGAACTACTTTTAACATTAAATTTGCCTCTACTATGGTTTGAATTAATTGCATTTGCTTCTCTGCCTTTTTGGAAGCAGTTTCTGCTGAAATAAATTTCTTTGGCTTGTCAGAGAGAAGTATTTGAGAAAATATTGTGATAACTGGAAATTTAATTACTTTCATTTTGTACCTTTCTACAGATTTTTTTTCCAGTGCTGGATACACTTGGCTGTGATAGGGACTGCAGAATGAATGACAACTTGGTTTCCATAATGTTGGAAGGAGTCTGATGTTCAAAGTTCATTAAAATCTTGTCCTACCTTAGGATCTCCGCTGATATGCCACATGCAAGTAGGATTTTCTTCTTAGACTCTTGAGAACTCTTTTTCTCTCAATGTTTTGTCACGCCTGTATTGTTGAATATGTCCTGTTAAATTGCTACCAGGTGTCTTTGGGGTGAAAGCTCTCATGTCAGAATACTCTGGGTCAGGCTGCAAAGGATAAACTTTAAGCAGCTGTCCAAGAAGGCTTGTTCTTGTTCCTGCCTGTCATGCCTCAGCTGCAGAGAAGTTATGCTGTCTTTCTGCTGCTGTTACAAAGACTCCTTATTATCAGTTATTGTGCATTTAGATGAACTGCCAAAGCTTAGACAGCAGGAATTATCACAGAGAAAGGCTATCACCAAGTCATCTTGAAAGGCCTGAATATCTGAGTTTGTCTCTCTGATGTCTCACTCCCCCTGAATCCATAGGGGTGACCGAAAAGATTGATCCCACAGTGCCTGTGGTCTCTTCTTTGCCTTGGACAGGCAGAATCCCTCTGCTTTCCACAAGGCTTTCAGGCATGGGCACTGTATCCCGCCTGCCCGTGATTTCCTCAGTGAACTAGATCATAGCAAGGCTTACCGAGGAGAGGTAAGAAAGGTATAAAAATGGTGACTAAGTTTTGACTGAGGGCAGTCAAATTCACAACTGGCAGTTGCCATCATATCTCATTGTTAATACAAAGGCCACAGAGAGTCTGAATGACACTGAACTGTCCTTGAAATACTTTATACCATTGCCCCCATGCTAGACGTTTGCATGGAGATGACTGCTGTAGTGCTTATTCAGTGAGCGTGGTGAGTGAGTCACCAGAAACAGGGAATCTCCATCCTGGATTTTGAATGTCTCCTTGCAGACGTGCTGTTCCTGCGAGGAGTGGGGGGACAGGGGCGGGAGGGAGAGCGCGGCTCCCAGGTCTTTATGAACTGAAGAAAGCAGTGCTACTGCTGGCAGCCAAAGGGCAGTCGGAGATTTGGAAACGGGGCTGCAGTAGTTTGTTCCGCTCGTTATGCCCAGTTCTTTCCAGTCAGTTGGTTATCCATTAGCTTAGGAAGTACAAAAATCACCTGGAGGTATCCCAGCTTTTTTAGTGCACATTTAGAAGATGCATCTCCCTGTTGCTCTTGTGACTCTCTTTTCATTTGTCATCTTTCTCATTAGAGAAGAGATTGTTTGCTAGCCACTTTGCCAACTCCAGGATTTATAGCAGCTGAAGAGAGTGTTTTAGGCAGGGAGGAGTAGCTGCACTGACCACAAACTCCAGAACTCTCCAAGAAGTAAATGTACTAAAGGTAATGATGTATCAGTGCAATAAACTGTAGATGCAATAAAAATGATGTACAGATGTTATTGAGTAGACGCAAAATGCGTAACATAAAAATGAAAAAAAACCCCAACCCAACAACTAAATAGCTACTGGAACTTCACAGGTCTTAAATATGCTGCTGCAGACACCTGTATGGTCCAGTGGCACCTCGTACATCACATTAATTGCTTTTCTTGCCAGATAAACCAAATGTTTCAGAGAACTCTTGTCCCATTCTTGAGGCTTTAACGCCAGACTTCAAAACTAGAGGGTAGGAGAATAGTGGAGAAGGGAAGCTTAAACCACTCTGGATTAGTTTATTTGATTTTTAGTACTTTGAATTCCTTTTTCTCATCATTCCTTTAATGGAAGAAAGAAAACTCCAGTACTCTGAGGTTACAATCTATGGCCTTTAGTTCAGGAAGCACCTATGTATGTTCCCGAGTCTTCTTTCCTTTTTTAATAAATGAGACCTAAGCAGATGTTTAAGCAGATTTTTGTGTACTGATGCGCTTATGAACTAATGGTTAATGTTACGGGCTAATAGTAAAGATATGCTGAAGGGCTGTTGCAGTCTGAGGCACAGCAAGTGAAGATATGAAGGGCACCAGGATGCACAGAGAAGCCTGCTCCTGTTGGAAATAACATTGTCTTTGCCGA
Organism: Falco naumanni; assembly: GCF_017639655.2. NCBI lineage: Eukaryota > Metazoa > Chordata > Aves > Falconiformes > Falconidae > Falco > Falco naumanni. The sequence goes on from NC_054055.1 coordinate 102,590,778, forward strand.
AGAGGGGAGTGTGTGTGGGAAGTGGCTGGTACTTTTAGACAGCCTTACCTTTCAAAGTGTTGTGCTTACAGTTCAGAGCTGCTATAAATTATCTGTGCTGTCTTGTTTTATTAAACATGGACAATCTGCAATCGTCTGTTCAGTTCTCTGTGCTGTGTGTAGCTAACCCTTTAGTCATCCTCCCATATATTTTGAGAATAAAAATCCCAGCAGCTGGAGTACATAGCACTGGCCATGTTTTTTGTCCAACAAAGGCTGGAGGAACACGGAGTTCAAATGAATACATAACGTTTTGTTAAATTTCTGGCAACTTTACAGGGACAGACTTGAACAAATGACAAATTGTGCTTGTCAGCATAACAAACTGTGTGTTTCTTGTAATGTACAGTACTTCTGAAAGTGGCTAACAGCATACCCAGAGAGTGTGTGTGTGTGTGTAGTGTTCCTGGGGAAACAGAAACACGCTAGTGTGAAGTGAGGCATGGACTGCTGTTAATGTTTAAGCTGTATCCGCTAGTGTGCAAAACCAGACTTCCTGATCTGTGGCTAATTGTGGCCGGGTAGAGAAGGGAGCGTGGCCATGGAAATCAGCCCAGCAGGGTCGTGGTGCGAGGGCGGTGGGCACAGCCGAGCGCCAGGCCAGCTCTCTGCAGCATGCAGCTGGCGGTACAGCTCGGCCTCTGCAGCCGGTCACATCGGTCTGAGCTGCCGGGCACAGAACTTCAGAGTGCTCTTGGGAGGAAGTCCAGGAGGCTGCAAGAGGTCCCACCTGTTGTCAAGGGGTGTTCTGGGCTCACTGCAGCCTCCCGTCCTCCAGAGGACAAACTGGTTTAACTGTTTGCATATTCCTTAGCATATATCGATACATTTAACAGCAAGATTTCAAGAATTTTAATGCAGCTTTATACAACTTATATTTTAGTTTTGTCAAGTCCCCTTTTTGTGTCTTAGAGAAAAAAGGCTGGGGTTTTTTTTTGTTGTTGTTGTTTTGTTTTTTCTTTTTCTTTCTCTTAGTTGGTTGGTATTCTGCTTTCTCTACTGTTTGATTTAGTTGACAGTGAGGGCACTAGTATTCCAGTTTAGGAATGCACTTTGTCAGAGAAATGATGATGACCAGCTATAGAAATGCAGTCAACATCTTATAAACAAGCATTTCTTGGTAATAGTTTTTTCTGTAATTTCCCATGGACAAAGCTAGGGGTTAAACAAAGTATTAAAAGGGAAACTGTGATCCTCATGTCAATATAACAGTAAAAGCCTAATCAGTGATCCTAAACTCCTTTAATTTAAAATATTATTATGATCTGATTATTTCTTGCAACACTCAACAGTTAAATTTTATACTTAAACACTGTATCTTCTTTCACTAGCACATAATCTACCAGTCATATGTTTTATGATGATGTGAGCATGTATCTTACCAGCAAATGTTCTGGCCAACAATAGCATCGTTTTTTCATAAGTAGGAGGAAAAATATTTTAAAAATAGCTTTAGATAAACCCAACCAGCAGTAAAAATTTGATTGTTAATGCAGAAGAAATATGCAATACAGAAAAATGGCTTTTCTAAGTAAGTACTTTGTGAATATCAAACCATAAACTGCTACTAATTTATCTACATTATTGAATGGTGATTTTAAAAATAAATTAGAAAAAAATATTATAGAACCAAAATATGTAATTTTGTCAAGCGAAATGTATGTTTTTGAATTTGTGTAAGGAGAATGTTAATGTTACGTGCTGTTTACAATAAGAGACTGAAGCTAAACTGAAATTTTAGTACATCTTCCTACTGTTGGAACAGCACAGAATATTCTTCTCTCATAATTTTTTTAAGGTTAATCTGAAGTGATTGTTTTCCGGTCTTTACTTTCAGGTCTGTATTTAACCATGAAAAATATACAATGTGCATAACCATTGACTACATGCCCGTGAGCTCAATTAGCTGTGTGGCTTCACTCCTTGGCAGTTGGTAGATGGCTGAGGCCATAGTCATCTGTTGATTTCACTTGCTTCAGTGATACAGCAAGTCCATCATTGCCATTATAATGCAGAAAAAAACACTGTTCTACTTTAACAGTTATGGAAATAGCTTGTTTCAAATAGAATTAATACATTCCTAGAATCAGAGAATGGTTTGGATCGGAAGGGACCTTAAAGATCATCTAGTTCCAACCCCCCTGCCATGGACAGGAACACCTGCCACTAGACCAGGTTGCTCAAAGCCCCATCCAGCCTGGCTTTGGACACTTCCAGGGATGGGGCACCCACAGCTTCTCTGGGCAACCTTGCCAGTGTCTCACCACCCTCACAATGAAGTCCTAGGGGTTGATGGCTAAGGAAGCACAGTATAATTCTGTAATTAAAAGAAACACACAATACTAATAAAGACTACCCTTATTCCTACTAATGGATAATGCTGTTGAAATGCAGCTTATGCATTTGATAATGCAGCTTATGCAGTTGGGAATGTAATATTTTAGTTTGTCAGAATCTTGTCTCAAAGGAGAGCAATTTTAGAGAATAGAACAATCTTTAAAATTTGTTAGTCATTCATTTAATTATTAGAAAAACTAATTGCACTGACAGCCTATATAAAGAGGTACCCAGGCTGATAAATCAAAAACAATTTTAACAAGAAAAATCAGTATTTGGGAAAGATTTGCAAAAATTGTTCAACATCACCATTGCATAAAAGAAGAGCAAAATTTTTGCTTTTCTCTCTTACATGTCATGAAATGGACAAAATGTGGAAGGTAAAGGAAACAGAAAATTAATGTTTAAACCGACATGTACTTACAAGGTATAACCTGGAGGGCTTTGTTTACATGAAGTGCCACCTGTGACAGATGGTTTCTTATTCTTGACTCAGCACTACATTAATGCAGTCTCATAGGCTTGGTTCCTTTGGACTACAGGCAGAGCAAATTCATATGCACTAGAAATGTGGACACAGTGAGATAGCATTTGTTTATCATGCAAATATAGGGAGGAAGTTGGTTTTAAGCTTAGCTCCCAGTTTTGTGACACAGTCCAGCATGACCACAGGTGCACGTCTTGGTCTCCTTGTGGGCCAATTCCCACCTACAAAAATGAGAGGTGATCTACTGCTTTTTCCTATCCTTTATCACTACAGATGGTCTGAACCATCTCTGTAGGATAGCAAGCAAAACTGTTAAGTCTGATTTGGGGCCTCTAGATTTTCTAAAAATAGAGATAAAAATTACAGTTGCTGTAGGAGCTTTGATGTTGACTATGACTTTTTTTTTTTGTGGTTAATATCATATTAGTGATGTAGTTCATCAGTCATTTTTGTCTCTAAGTACTTTTGGGTCAGTGCTCTAAAGCAATGCTTTTATTGCTGCAACATAATATTGAAATGTGGAAAGTTTCAGGTTTGAATCCCATGAAGACTTCTTGGATGCTACAAAGTTCATGTTGATCCTTGTTCTCTCATTTGCTGCCAAAATGTGAACATCTGTTGTTTGTCAGTGTGCTGGTGGCATTCTAGAGTGAAAAGGAGAATTTGATAACTCAACGTGTATTTAACCAAAGAAGAAACTCACTGCAAGGAGTTCACCTACTGCCCAAAGCAGCTGTAAATGCATCTTACATCTAGAGTGTCTGCAGCACCCTCTGAAGTGACACAATGTGATTTGCCATGAATAAGGCCTTAATCAACAAAACCTAAAACCCTGAATCAACGTTTTCCATTTACTGGGGGCTTGTGATGGTGGTCTACAACTTACTGGAAAGAAGGTCATATGTTCCTGCTGAAGTGAACGAGCTAAACGTGACACTTAATGTGAAGTGTGGTAGGAATTTCACAACAGGCCTTTAAGAATGCCTAAATGGCAGATTGCTCTGTAAACATGACCCTCTGGTAAAAACATACCAAATTCAGGACATCTTTGCTATATTGGAATCACAGTTGTTTACAGCTAGAGAATACCTCTTGGTTTCTTTCAGCACAAAGCAAAATTAAATTTTAAAAAAAATAATGTGATTCAGTAGGTTAACTGACTTTCATGTGCTTTTTCATTTCCTCCTAATTTCTTTCCAGTCACTGTCACCAGATGTTTGTGTAAAGCATTATGTTTTCATCTCTGGGTGATTAAAATTGGGAATTAAGTCTCAACTAGAAAGCCAAGTAGTCTAAGTGCTTTGTATAGCCCATAAGTCAAATATAAAAATGTAACTATTTATACATTGAAAATAAGAAAATGTCTTTTGATTTACTTCCAGAGTGGATCATGTGGAATATCTGTATTGGTTTCAGTGCCTTTCTGTCTTTAAGTTATTAAAAAAATGCACCAACACAAGCTATGAGCTCTCATCATGTGTGCCTAACTTCCACATCATTTTAGCAACATCCAGCCTTCTTCAAGAACTCCTGTCAGACCGATGAAAACTGAAACATTTGGGTGTAGAGTGCATTATGAATATGAAAACTCCAAAGAAGTGTTTTTTTCAAACTTTTTTGTGTTATATGATGCAGTTGCATGGGAAGTTACTCATGTACCTTGCTGCATTAATATCTTACAAGTGTGTGTTTTCATTACACGTAAAAAAACCGGTACCACTCAGTAAGCGATTTATCATCATAATTAAATACACCGATTTATCTGTACACAGCATCTGAGAAAACACACTTAAAATACTTACTTTGAACTGATGAAGAAAGACATCTGGAACCCCTTGTGGCTGCATTATATTATACATTGTTTCCATCTTATTTTTCTGATGTGTGAGTTCTCGACAGATTAAGTTGTGGAGAGTGATTCCCCTTGGCTGGAAAAAAGAAAAAAAAAAAAAAAAAGAGCCTGAACACTATCAGCAATTATTTAGATTGAAATTATAACCTATAACCTAACCAGAAATCAGTAATGTTAGGCAGTGGGCAGGTGTTTGGAGGCCAGTGAGGTTCAGTAGTTATTAAGTTAGTGCTCTACTGGGCAGGCTCTGGAAATGGACAGCTGTGTGCTTGCTCTGTGCCTATCCCATGTGGGAAAAGATGTTAGATTTTATTTGAAGGTGAAGGAATTAAGAGCTGTGCACCTGGTTACTTAGCATGCTTTGGTCTTTTTAAACCATAGTACTAGTTGCAGCGAGAGGGAATGTCCCAGGAGGGCTTGATCTCCACGTCACTGTAGGTCCTGCTGCCTGGGTGAGCGCTAACATCAGCTACAAAATCATTCTGTCCAAAGGAATAATTAAGCTCTCCATTTGTTTAAAATTTGGCCTTGTGCTCAGAAATGTTTATACTGAAATAAAACATAGAAGATGACATGATTCCTATCCCAAAGAGCTCCCTAAAATCAAAAGCAAACTGTGTAAAATAAAAACAGTGGTTGTTTCTGGCTCAAACTTTTAACCAGAGCTGGTCTAACAGTTATAAGACGTGGTCCAGTATGTAGCATAATATAATTTATGTTAGCCTCTTCTTTATCAGTAATGTCAACTGGGACTTAAAAAAACCTTTTTTTGATTAAAATATTTTACAAATATATTTATGTATGTATACACACAGTATATTTTTGTATGTTTATGTGTATGTATATATATATTTATACAGAGAGATATCAAATTAGGCACATATGCACACAAACACACAGAGTATGCACTTCAGGAACCTAGGTATTAATAAGATAGTAAATTACTAATGCAGCTGTTAATGCTTTAGTGTCTTCTAACCTCACCCTTGAAATTAGTAAGCCATCTACACACCGGGGTTCCCTAAGCCACTATTAGTAATCCAGCTGTATTGTCACCAGCTGGGAGTTCCCTAAATCTTTTGAGTTCAGCTGAAATAATATTTTTGTAAAATATTCTGTGTACTAAGGGAGTGGAGCTGTTTTGCACTTGCCTAGATTACCTAAAGTGCTATTGGAAACAAGTCAGCTTGGAAAAAAATTATCAAGTTAAAGATAGAAGTGTGTGAAACATGAAAACTCACAGCATTTTGTGTTTAAAAATGTCTAAGTGAGTCTTGGAAAATACAGAATGACTTCTGACATACCCCCAAATCTCCATTATTAAACTGGCTCTACTATGATTGGTAGTGGTATTGTGACACTAAAGAGTTGCAATTAAATTATATAGTGGTGTGGTTTTTCACGGGATTTGGGCGCTCTCTTTGAACCTCTTCTGTGCTGATGGACTTTGGTTTTGGGATGCTGATTATCCATTATTTTGAAATGCAAAGTGGCAGAATAGGAGAGAGACTCCCAGTTCCTCTTGTTCAGCTCCCATACCTTTGCTCACAACCTTGCACTAGAACATGTCTTTCTCCTGGAAACATACAGAGTGAGTCACTTCTCTCCACCAGCTTGATCTGTTTCTGTACTTAACAGCCACATCAGTTAAGAATCAGAACCACCACGTCAGACCAAATGAAGGAAATAGATCCGATTTCTTTTGGGGGGGGGGGGGAGCAGGGGAGCGGAGGGGGAGAAAAACAAAAAAAAGAGCCACCTCTTACTTGAAATCAGTCTTATATTTACCTTTTGCAAACTTATATTTACCTGAATGCAAACAGAAGAATGAGAACTGAAAGAACAGATGGGAAGATGTGTGTTTCTGTGGTTTCTAGCCCAAGGTCAAGACATCTGGAACCACTGGATAAGATACTTATAAACATCTGAACTCCTGGGAATGTCCCAAAACAATGGTTCCAGTTTTGTGAGGAATTTAGATGTTTCGCAGTTTATTTCTATTCTAAAATGGAAACGAAAGGAAATATTTCAACGTTTCAGTATTAAGGAGGAAAAGGGAGGCCACAGTTAGAGGAGAGAGAGAAGCTTCTTTGAAAAGAGAGGTGACACAGGAGAGTACAGTGCTGTGAAAAATCTCCCTCTGTTCATTAACAGTAAAAATAACTTAGAGAGAAAATACTTTCTAAACCTTCAGCCATTTAAAAAATCTGTCTTCCTCATAATGGAATATTTTTATAATACATGTAACATACCGTTTATATATAGGTTTCATAGGTTTTAAAGGCATCACCTTGGTTCATGGATGTAGGTAGAAAAGGGAACATGATGCTGAGCATGGGAAGCAGCAAACTTGAGGGGAAAAGATGAACTTCTCTGTTAAAACCCTTAGAAGCCAACATGGTTTTCAGACTTTTTGTTTTTGATGAGATGTCTGCCTTGCTGGGAAAGCCTGAGGATGTTTCAGAAAGTTCCAGATCCTTATTCCTAGAAAAGATTTTCTGATCTTTTAGACTGCTGAGCTTCCTTCACATATGTGTTCTTTTTGTTTTATATAAAAGGAGGTGGGGGATGGGGCAGGACGGGACGGGACAGGACACTGCTTTATAAATACAAGTCAAGCAAAGTCAGCCTAATGTATGCTGTTTATAGTAACTTATGCAGTTAATGGTTGAAAATGTAACCAGAATTCTTGTTTTGGATTGTTTTGATTTTGTGGAGGACTTTTTGAAATAATGCCAGTAAGCACTGTCTTGTATGGGGAACTGAGGGATGTTCTCTGACCTACGGAATATACAGGTCTGGAGAAAAATGGCAGCATAAGTTTAAAGTCTTTCAGTCCATGCCAGCATAACCTAGAAAGTGAATTAACTTCAAAAACTATTAAGCACAAACTGTGACTCAACAAAGCTACTTACCTGGAAGCATAAATGCAAGTTTCAAAATAACCTTGAGTTTCTCAGTGTTAAAATCTTGGCCTAGGAACATTTATGAAGGGTAGTGTAGGAAAAGAAAATGAACCATAAGAAATGTTTGTTTTAATGAATACTAAACCCAGATTTCTTTCTTTTATACACTCTTCTGTAATTTCATTGCTACTTCTTTGTGCATGCTTTCCAGAGAGCAACATCCTATAAACCATAAGAGATATTCAAGAAGTTAATTAAAACAAAACATTAGGTAAAATTTATCTTTTACAAATACCACATGTATGAATGCTGTCGAACTCATATGAAGAGACATAGAACATATGTGGATGTTATTTCAAATTTTTCATGCCAATTTACTGCTACTTGCAAATTCCAGTGAGTAAATTATGAACTGAAGAATGAAGTCATTTAAGAGCCTGTGCACTGATAACCAAAGTTAACATAAAGTGGGAAACAAATATAAACCAGCAAGAATTCTTTATGTCACTGATGGGAAAAGAACATGTTTATATTTCTTGTCAGTGCACCCCCAACATGTCCTTACATGCTTGCCTCTATGTTGTTTGGAGGAAAAAAAATTGCCCGTATAAAAGCTTAACTGAATTGTTTTTTCCACAAGAATAAAAGCTGAATAGTTTTTTGGAAAATGAAAGTCAAAGATCTACTGTCAAACCTGTTCCAAGCTACAAAGATATATAACTGACAAAATAAAAAATAAAAGGCAAATAAAAATTTCCCTTTAAATAATTTCTTTCTTGAAAAAGAAGATATATATAACAAAGAAAATGTGTCAATATCCCATCCAGCTGTGGACAAAATCAAATAAATGCAATAAAAAGTTGATTATTTTCCCAGAAATATGATTTGCAATCAGTTATCGGTGCTGATCAAATAGTATATTAGAAAAAAACCCTTAAAATCAAATTCTACTGTCAACATGTAACCATAGTCAGTTATTAACCTTACACATTCACTCTTAATAAGTAAATTCATTTTGCTTAATTATCTAGTGGACATATATGGAGTTACTCTATAGTTTTTTGAACAAGGAACAAATTCCTAGAGATTTGTGGGACAGTAGCACACTCACACTCTTGCGTATTTTAAGGCTATGATTTATGTGATACATGCAAACAAGATAGGAGTCCATGTTTCTTAATCTAAACTGATGCTTCATCAAAAGAATTCTTTATAGATTTGGTAAACGACAACTGCAAGTAATTTTAAGGCACGTGTGAATAAATGTGTTACTGGTGCCTTCTGCTCAGCCTCTGCTCCTCCCTCAAAGTGCAGTGTAGGACGCTGAAGAGCTGCACCCTTTTCCAGATCCCTTTAAAGTTTGCATTAAGCAGAGATTAATTTATTTTTTGTACTTTTCTAGCAGAGGATGTGTTCCAGCCTAGGATAAAACTGAGGACAGTGTGTTGCAGAAATATCCTGTTGTCTTGCTTCAACTGTATGTTCACATGTAGCGTCCCTGCTGGTGCACTAGCACAAGTTGGGAAAGCCTGGGATGGGTTGATGTTGGTGTGATATCTAAGAGGCCATACTTCTGCCACTGGAGCCGAGCAGAGGGACAGCTCGCCAGAGCTGCTGGGCACCCTGGCTCCCCTAGTGCAGATTTGCTCTTATCCTGACAAGAATCAGATCATCTTCAAGTACATTCCAGGAGATTTCAGGGGAAGCTTCCTCCCCTGAGGACTAGTCTAAAAGCCTGTATCATTAAAAGCAGGTGTTATGTCTTTTCTAATTAATGGCGTTAGTCCCAATGGTATGATTCAGACCTAGGGTATTTTTGGTGTCCTGAAGTCCAAGGATAGCTGATTCATATTGCCTTCCTGTACTTCTCTGGCCTGGAGTTGCTATTTTCCTGGTGTTACTCAAGCTCAGCCTTTGCTTAAGATGTCTCCTGGTGTATTAGACCATGTCAGACACACACAGGGCACAGCATATTCCTGCCTCAGCAGGAACAATGATCTGGACCCACAGACGACAGGTGGCTGCTCTCATTCCCACTCTTTCTGCTCCAGCTGCCCTTCGAACTCAGTCACTTGTGTTCAGCCATTGCAACATCCCAGACAACACCCTGGAAGTGTCAGTCTCTGGCTTGTGTTCCTGCAGCTCTCTCCTGGCCATCGTTCCCTTTGCTTTTCCTTCTTCCCGTGAGACGTGTTGGGTGCTGCACCCACTGCCTGAGTTGTGTGAACTGCTCAGGGAGCCCGCGTGGTAGCAACCCATGTAGTGACCTGCTCCTGAGCTCCCGTGTGAGCTTGCTCCACTCCGCTCCCCTCATGCAAAACCTTTATCTCTTCCTTTATCAGGCTTTCCCTGACATGTCTTCTTGCTTGAGTGGCTCAGTATGTTTGAACAGTGGCACCTGGCAGCATGTCACCCTGAGTGTGCCAGCACTGAGCACGGGGATTCAGCTATCTTGCACGGAATGCATTTTGGTGGCCCCTGGGAGCGAACAGAGGAGCCGTTAGGCTTCCTTTGCCTTGTCTCATGTGTGTGGAAGTCAGGCATCTTGTCTAGCCTTCCTCAGTGATGGAGAGAGAAAAAAGGGGTGCTTTCCCTGCAGCACTGACATCCCCTCCTCAGATAGATGCTATCACCCCCCCCCGCCCCCCCCCCCCCCCCATGGCTGGAGGGGAGACCAGAGTGCGTGCCTTGGAATGGCTGCCTAACTGAGAAAGTAACACAGACTCTGGGAAGTCCTTGGCGAGAGTCTCTGTTTCATCTGATTGCAAAATCAATGAGACAGCCTGTTCTGAAGAAAATGGCTTTCCTGTGAAGTTGCCGGTGCCATTGCACTGGCTCTCTGAGCTTCGGATGTCAAGTTAGCAACAATTACAGCAAGAGATCCCACTCGCTTCAAATACTAAGGTCAGTACACACTTGCATTGACTGGGAAACACAGAAAAAGAGAAAAATAAACCAATGGAGCAACATGAATTGTGTTCCTGCAGAATGTAAGGCCATTAGAAACCTGAGTGGAATAGCTACAGTAAAACAAACATCTATCTTGCAGATTCCCAAGATGGAAGCTTGCCTGCTGAAACTTGCAGCCTTTTGGGCTGTAGCCCCTTACTTCAGATGACAGGGCTTTCATTTGCACAAGCAAGATACAGCCCTCAAGGAACTGGCAATATGCCGACAAGCCACTTATTTGGGTAGGATTTTGCTGACTGTGGTAAATAGATGAGATCGGAAAGAAGGGTGGGCTCACGCATGTTTGTGTGTGTCAGAAATACGAGTTTGGTAGAGTGGGAAGCCAGGAAACTGTTAATTTCAGTGAACCACAACATCTGAGCAGAGTGTATTGAATTTTTAATCCACCCAGACTGAAGCTTTGTTTTCTATTTGGGAAACTGTGACAGCAAAGCACCTTGTTCTGCTCAGTGTGTAAAGCCTGTCCACTCCACTGTTGTGCTACTTATGCTATAAAGAAAGCAGAGACTGAGGTGGCTTTTCCAGTTCATAGCTTATGTACCTCTTCACTAAACGCTTGATTTATTAATTGATAAAATGTGTAAATAGTAATAAGTGTTTCTAATAGTATTCCCAAATACACATCAATGCTGCAAAAAATTGTCATTGCAAATTGCCTTCCAGTTGCTTCAGGGATCTTCCTCATTAAAATCAAAATGCTGATTTCATTCAGTTCTCAGTAAAGGGTAATATCCAAATAAGAAAAAAAACAGGATGAAGAACTGAACCACAAAGCCTATAACATGACTTAAAAGTATTATGTGGGGTTTATCCATCTTGTTACCTTATAAAGGTATTAGAGACGACTTGTGTTACAAAGATGCACATAAGAGTTTTTTTCTGTCCTCCAAAAGTAATTCCTGTGTTGGGAGAATACAGAGCTGCCTTCCCAATGAATTTTCAAAATAAAAAAGATAAGAAGCAATGATGGTATCCCAGCTCTTTCTGCAGCAAATGTTTGACCGGCTCACCATGCAGACTGTTGTGTTTCAACATGCAACCCCACTTCCCAAGGAATTTCCATGTATTTGTATTTGGGAACCTGCAAGGGTCAGTGACCTAAGCAGGGCATAATCAGAAGTTACTGAAGCCACTGGGAGTCTTCCTACCTGAAATTCGTGAGTTTGAGATCAAGTCCTATAACCAGATACAAAAGTGACCGCTATAAATCCAAATAATATTCTCTTCACTGAGTGATTGGGGGAAAAGTGAATAAGCAGCCTAAGCAATGAAAAATAATTGTGTTTAAAAACAACTGTCATTCCAAATTATCTGGCATATTGTAAATGAGGAGAACAGGCATTTCTGTCAGACTTTTGCTTTATAAATGTTCTTTTTACTAATACTGGTTTTTCACTTCATAAAGGTATGACAGCATTCCAAGCCTTGTCTTGCAGTGAAGTCCACTTTTAAATTTAAGCAGGAAAGTATGAAAGAAATAAAAAATATTGCATTTATTAATTTTTGCTTGTTTCTACTGTTGGGTTAGTACATGGATAGAAACACAGAAACCCAGCAATGATTTTCATATCTTAGTTTCACTACTGTGGTGGCAGTATTGTGTTGCCATTTCTGCCATATATAGCTACAAATCTAGCTAAATCTGAATGTCAAACCCTAGACTTTGGGTAGTTGAAGGCTGAATAAGACCATGAGGACATGCAAAGTACAAGTATTGGCAACAGTGTAATTCTGGAGGAAATGCACTTTCACATTCAATACCAAATCTTACGTGTACTTCATGCATTATTTATTATTTTGCAGTTAGGACTCTGAGAGATCTTTCAGTCTGGGAAAGAACATTCACTGTTGATCATAAATAAGTTTGAAAACTATGGAAGAGTAAATAGATTGATTGCATTGTTTTTATTGCTTACATATCTGGGAACTACTAATATAGATAATTAAAAATTATACCGTAATAAAGAAATAATATGCATAGGTGTATTCATAGGTCTGTAAGATTTGCATTTTCTTATTGTATAAGGCTATTTAATTTTTACACCATTTCATAGTTGAGATACAAAGGGAAGCTTGAGGATAGCTTTCATACCCGTGAAAGGAAGGAATTATTTTCTAATGAAACAATTTTTAATCAGAAAAAGAAGATTTAAGCATGTTTTAAGAGTTCTAAGTAAACATTTCTGAGTAATCAAAAATAGCTAGCACATAAATAATTAGAAAGCTGTTAAAATGGATTCAATTATTCTTTATATTTAATAAATTCATCTGTTCCAAAGCTTTCTGCATGGCAAACCATTCAATCAGCTGGGAACTAGAGTCCAAATGGCTGTTGTAACATATTTTCTTTAAGGCAGTTTCAGTCCTAGTTGAAAATGTCTTTCACAAATTAAATGTTTTCTGGAGAAAAAGTAAAGAGACAGATTATGAGGAAAGTGTCCAAAATGATCTGAATGCCTGGGACAGAAACAGAAAAGACACAGGTAAGTGTAACATTATTTTTGCCTTCAGGAGTCAGAAGTGAAATGTACTTTCATCCTTGTTTTCTTCTAAAGCCTCAATGTGAATGTATTCATTAAATTTTAATGTTGATTTGGAGATCAAATTTACTAAAGTATATTCATAATTTTGCTAAGCACAGGCCTTTTATTCGCATAAGTTTTCCCAGTACCTTGCCAGTAGCACAAAGAAATGTGGAATCAGTAGTGAGCTATTTTTTTTTGAAAGACTGAGCTGAGACTAGATAGGAATTAAAAATAGCTGTGTTTGTTGGCTAAATGAATAATATCTGTCATGTAGATTCACAGTATGAATTAGATAATAATCTCTGAAATAATTATCTGCAATTACTACATTACCTTAGGGGACTAGAAAGATAAAAGACTGTGAAAGCATAAATTGTGTGTTACAGATTGTTTTAGACCTTCCCCTTTTGATTTACACTACACTCAGGAAGAACTAGTTTCAGCTTGAGCATTTGCTAATAGCTTTGGGGTACATACATTTGGAAAGGGAGCCAGTCCTGCCTGGCTCCTCCAGCTGGACATCCTGTGAGAGATCAGATTGCCCCCCGGAACGGGGCCATCGCATACCTGGCTGTCCTGTCTGCTGGACATGTCAGGTGTGGGACAACCTGCTTGCACCGTCTGCTTGGGAGGGAGTGAACTTCTGATGTGCAGCCACCTGGAACCCTGCATAGGGTCGGAGGATAGTGCAGGGCTCTCCTTGTCCTGGGGTCTGATCAGGGCTCCTCTCAGCCTGACAGTCCAAAGTGACAGGATGTCTGTGCTTGCACCTGTTACATGATGCTGGATAGTGGATGCCATGAAATTTATTCTGCACTTCCTGGAATCACATTCTGAACCTTTAATGCTGTGCCCCAAACCCATTTCTTCTCAAAGCTGAAGATGTGCTGGGTTCTGGAAGGGTAAACCTTTGAAGCAATTCCTCCTCCTGCACTCCACCTCCTCACCCTGCCTATAATACAGAGGACCAAATCACTGACCGTGGTTTTATAAAAATAATTAATAGAAAGAGACAAAGCCCTCTCCTTGGGTCAGAACCGTCTTGAGCCCTTTTGCTCATCATGACTGCAGCAAGTCAAAATGTCTTGTCTATCTTCAGCAATCGACCTCAGGTACTATTCTGTCTCTCTTTTAGAACCAGTGGGTTTTTTTATGTTTCTAAAAGTGCAGAGCTGCACAAAATATGTGTCAACTATTAGAGGATGGAAACTGACTTGTAACATTCATGCCTTATATACATCATGAAAACGTGCACTCCCACAATCATTTTGGTTAATTAATATTCAGCGTCTGACTTCAGCCAACATCAGAGTGAAAGGGAGATAAGTGTACCAAACAAAACCGACAACTGGGCAAATTATAATAATGGGATCTATTGGTTTTGGACATGTTATGTTGTATTTTTCTTTAATGAAAAAACTATCATACCTGTCAAACTGACATCAGAATTATTAGAAATGCAAATGGAATTAAAAAGCAGTAGATTAAAACGACACAGATAAGGGTAAGGGGGTAGTTCCTGTGATATAGCATCACTTTGCCAGATTTTTCCATGCAAAACCAGATGGAAGCTGTAGCGTTATTAATTTTTCAGCAGAATCCGGAGTCTAAGTTGGGAGAGGTATGACTGTAATCATAAAGACACGTTAGCCAATTTTTTGACTTAACTGATTTGCTTGCCAATAGTAGTAGTATGGTTATGACAAGCACGGCCATCAGCTGCCCAGGACTTTTCCAGATGGTCTCAGAGCATGGCACATGGTGACTAATAAGTGAACAGGTTAATCCAATGTAAACTTGTCCACACCTTCCTCTCCTCTACTCACACCTCAGCAATGCAGTATGGATATTTTCTTACCTAATACTATGAAAGATACCTGCATTAAACATAGAGGGATTAGAGTGATTTAGCAGTGTTGAGCTTGTGCTATGAGAAAAATGTATCACCTGTGCATTTCTTTGCCTGGCTCCCATTTGTGCAATTAAGAGAGTTTTATGTCTTGTCAGGGGTCAGTGACAATTATGATGTGTATTTTCTCCAGAGAATAACGTGCCTTAATAGTGAGGGAGGCTGTGCCTGTATATGGGAGATAACAAAGTGCAGGAGAGCTTGAATCAGCACCAAAGTGCTTCCTCCTATGCTTTGACCCCACTAACCTGAGCTTCCCATATGCACTCAGCCCCCCAGCTGGGCCAGCTCCTTCCTTGCTTCACTGCTTTCTCCTATGACCAGTTTCTGTCTTTCCTGGAATTCTCCTTAAAATTGCCACAGAGGGGAATACTTCTCCTCTTAGCGGCTCTGGCTACAGGCTATCACTAGTTCTGTTTTGTTGGCTGATGCTGATTTTTGTGCTTCAGCAATACTCCCTTGTTCAGCTACATCTGTTGCATTTCTGGCTTGAATTTAGCAGGCTGTCAAGACAGAAGCATCCAGAGAACATTGCTAAATATTTCGTCAGGACTGGATTAGATGCAGGCACAGGTCTGTGTTCCTGTCCAACAACAGTATCTTAGCTACCTGAGGTTTTTGTGACATTTCAACATTTCAGCATTTCCCTAACATGCTGGGGTAATACTAATGGTCTGTTCTGCTTCATCTCCAACTTTGGGGATTGCAATAATACTGCTTTGTATGACATGATGATGCTATGCAACACACATATGACATATCACCTGTCCCCATGATGTGGCTAATTCAGCCATTTCAGCAAGACACATTAGCAGTAGAAGTTGCATCATTAGCTCACAAAATTAGTGTGTGAGCATTAATTTAATGAGCCTCAGAGGACAAAGGTTGTTCTTCAGCCTCTTGAATGTGCTCCAGTGGAAGAAAAGCACTGAATTTGTAAATGGTACAGGTGTCTGATCTGGCCACTGCATGTACGTTATTTCCTAGGCAGTATTTTCTCCTCAAACATGTACTGAGATTTTTTCCTGTGCAATTTGTTTCTCCATTCATATGTGAAAGCCAAGCTGTGTTCTGTACCTCCGGGTGCAGAAGGGGAGAGATTTGTCTCCAACTTCAGATGCCTACTGTGGAGAGGCACACCTTGGACTGTCATCAGTGTAAGATGAAAGAAATGATCTTTTCTGGGACACAGTGTCTCTAAATGAGTCTTACCTACTAGGTGAACTGAACAAGTCCTTACCTTAGGACATGGAGAATCTGGCTTTAGAAACACCTAAGGCCTGAAGTCACCTGCGGTGACTGCCAAGAGGGTCCAAAAAATCTGAATTTAGTCACATTAATGCTCCCTAAGAGGCCAGATTTAGACCTATTGAGTAGCTTAGATGACTACTAGTTGCTGTTACGAGCAAGGTGCTGCTTCCTCAAAGTCAGATAGGCAGGACAGGACCAATATACCAAGAAACTTTTAAATTTGAGGTCTCTTTTGGACTTGTCTGAGGCATGGAGTCTTTAAAACCTAGAGAGTGGCTAGCAAGTGAATTAGCAGTGCTTCATTCAGGAGAGAAGTAAGGGTAAAACATGTATCTGCGTATGCAGGGCTTTTTATTTCTTGTATAAACAGAGTATTTTTATTTAGAGTGGTGCAGGTTTATCCCATTTTCTCCTGGAACCATTCATAGCTGCAATCAAAGGGGAGATATTGCAGAGGAAATTAGGAACAGCCACTCCTGTGAGTTCAGTGTGAAGTGATAAGCCACACAGAAGGTTACAAATTAGAGACTCACTTTTTGACAGTTAGGGAAAGTATGAAGGCAACAATCTAGAAGGCATAGCTAAAAATAATAACTTTCAGACACTGGAGGTCCTTGCAAAAATTCTGAAAAAAAAAATGCTATCAGCCATCACTGCTTCCAGAAAGAAAATAAAGGAAATGTATACATGTAAGGTTCTTTTGTTCTTTTCCAGATATGTGATTTTTTCTTATCTTGTGGCTACAGCTTTCCCTAAGATAAAATAATTACCAAGCATAAGGCTAGGTTTCTGACATCATCAGTTGTATCATGAAAGTTGTCTTAAAAGACTCTCTAGGGGATTTGGCTCTGAAAAACTTAATTAGAAAAATCTGCAATTTTATTTAAAATAGTTATGTTTTTGAGAGAATTGCAACCATAGCTTTGATTGCACATAAAATGTTTATTATTTGCACTAAATCCTTCTTAATCTTATTTAAGGACAAGTTGAACAGCTTCATAACTCTAGTTTTCTAATTCGAGGTCTTCTGAACTGTGTGTTGAAGAAGAATGGGAATGCTGTGGCTTTTTTTTTCTGTACCACAAGAGTTATGTTCAGTTCTAAACAACATAATCACATTGAGCTGTATAGAGTGTTGTTGATTTAAGAAAGATGTCGGAGTTTCTCGTCACAATGTTTTAGACATCTCTTGTCAAAGTACGTGGCACTTGAATGACAATCACTTTGAATTGTGCTTCTAAGACGTTCTCTTCAGAAATTTTACATTGCAAAGGTAATCCATTGTTGAATGCTTAATCACTCAACATGAAAATTAGTCTCACAACAACACTTTATTACAGAATTTGCTGAAATAGGAGGACAGCTAACAGAAGCCATATATGCATAGAGCCTCCTGGTAGCAGACGATTTTTAGATTCAGTCTCATGTCTCTTACCCTGAGATTTGTGTGGAACCACTTCTGATGGTTTACTCCAGGAAACTTGTATTTCTTCCAAATGCTTTGGGACAACTGTGGTTAGACAACGCATGCTGTTGATGGGTTAGTGGAACCCAATAAGCCTTATTTTGTCTGCAACTGTATTTATAAATTGTCCCTTGCCAATCCTTTCTGTGTGTTTGATCTTATAAGGCAAGTTTGGCTTCTTAAAAAGGCAAGCTAAAAAGGTCTTTTAACAGAAACCTGTTCTTTTGAACAAACAGGATTTTGTGTGAGATGTGTCTGCAGAAAACACTGATCTGGAAAAATTATATCACAGTTTATGGTGGTTGTAGCTGAGTTGTGTCATAGACTAATGACATCTCTGTGGGTTAGTTTCTTTGTGTAGACTTTTTCTGGCATGATACCATAATTGGAGAATACTTCTACGTGGCAGTGTTGATATTAACATTTTCTAAAGCAGACATACCTGCTTCCCTGTAAAACCTCCACAAACAGACCACAGAAAAACAAGAAAGGTTTTAGGTGTCATAAAGAAGTGAGAAAAGCCTTAAATTTATTTTCTTTGCAAGTCAGCTCTCAAGGCAGATTTCCCTGGGTTAGGTTAGCCCAGTGGAAAGTGTGAGCAGGAGAACTGCAGCCTTCCAGATGTCTGAAAGTTTTCTGTTCTGTTGTACTTTGAGTTAAACATATTGCAAGTAACACTCAAAAGGCCCCAGAGTTAGTGAAACAGTGACATTTAAAAGGGGCTTTGCCAGCATTGTCATATTAAAAGCATTTTCAAAGCACTCCAGTGAAGGCCCAGGTGCTTGTCACACCCATGCACAAGTGCCAGAAAACTTTTCTATGTCATCAGAGGTTTCCATTTCCGTAGGAATCTCTGTATATCATGGGGCTCTGAGGCAGCCAACAAGGATTCAGCCGGGGTAGTGAATGATGAATGGGAAGTTGCTGCTTCCATGTTTTTTACTGTTCAAGACGCATTTTAAGGCTGAATGACAGCTCCGGGATCACACTGTTCCCCATGCACCTCAATGAAAAACAAGACAAAAAAAGAACCCAGCTCAGTCCCCTGCCAGACATGAAAATATCTGTTCAAAAAAGCAGCCACTACTATTCTGAGGGCCAAATGCCGGTTACCAGTAGGCTGACTGGGTGGAGAGCGTCTGAGGAACTCTGCACCTGGACACGATGAAGCAGCAATAACATTCCAATATTGCTGCTGGTGATTTATGAGCTGGGACTCTCATAGGCTGTTTAATAAAGTTCAGAGCCTGGAAGAAACTTATGGTCCATCGTGAGTGAGACCTCAAAAAAAACCCCCATGAAGCTCCTCTCACCTGTTCCCCCAGCAGGTATTTCTTGGTTTCAAGGTATCGGTGACAGCACCAGATGACTGAAAGAAGGGCTTGCAAGCTGCATTTTAACATGATTGGGGAAAAAATGAACAGGGAAGATAGAGATGGATGAGACCCTCGTACAGTTACATGCTGTGGGAGTAGACATGTCTTTGTGCACTTGCAGAGGCTACAACAGTAAGGTAAACGATTAGGCTGTCTGGGCACTAGTCCCAATTAAATCCCAGTGAAAACTTAAAGCCTTATGTGTTGCTGTACAACTTACATATTAAGGTGGCCCTTGAAAGGAAATGAACTGGAATAAAATACTGTAAAGTAAGTTGCAAATCTTGCGTTATTAGAGCTTTATGAAGAAGAGCAGAAAGATTTATTCAGAATTAGTGAAATGTTTTGAACAGATCTGGATAAAAGACTTTGAAATTCCAAAGGGATGTGCATATGCTCAGGCAAAATGAATCTAGCCAATGCACTGTTTTTTTGCCATCTCTTTCATTGAGTTATCTGAGGCTGTGTAGAACAGGGACACCTGTAAGACAAATTCCTGGAAATATGTTTTCCTCATATTTCATGCTTAAATTGCAACTTTCAGGGCAATAATAGGTGTAATATTAATTCTGCATTGTCTTTTATAAAGGCATTACTGGAGGAACAGACTCTCAAACTCCCTTGGACTTTGTAATAATGCTTTTAATACATTTTCACAGAAAAGCAGGGGTATCTCTCTGAAAAGGTAAAGAAGCCCATTTTCAGTGCAGGTAGCCAGCTTAAGCTTTTGTCAGGGGAAGGATACTATGATTTTAACACAGTTTCTGCAGAAGAACTTATGCTGGGAAGAATAATCATGTTAATACAGGGAATATACTCAAAGTGACAAAACTCAGTGGCCTTCTGAAACAGACAGGGAAAGCAGTGTAGCTTACCTGAAAAAAACTATTTCCCTGCAAAGAATCAAATCCCGTGATAAAAATGTGTGAATCTGTGCTATGCTCTCAGACCATAAGCTTCACGTCTAAAATAAATGAGATTCAACTAACAGTCAGACTAGCAGAAACTTATGCTGGAATTAATTGCTTGTGTTGGAAGCCCAAGAGCAGGAAATAATTATAGCAGCAGTGCAAAAGATGAGTTGTGTCTCCCTGGTAAGGCTTAGACTCTGCATGACAGTCACACAAACGACCTTTATTAACTGCTGCCACTGTTCAACAGATCTGCTGTAAGTAACAGTGGCTGTTGTCAAACTCAGCCATGGACAGTATTTCAGATTGGTACTTAGATTCTACTTCTGTCATTTTTCTGTGGTAGACAGTATGTCCTTTAATACTGAGGTCATTGCTTACTAGATAATTTTGTCAAATAGGTTATTCAGGCGAATTTCATGTTCTCCAAGAGATTTTTATTTGCTTTATAAATTCAGGGTTTGATCATACGCTTGGTGATTTTAACAAACACAGACATCTCACAATAAACAAACTTATATTTATCTGCTGCTCTCTGTATACGTTTTCCAGTGTGGTTAGAGTTTATTCTCGTGTATATTCCTACCAGCTACATAAAAGGAAGATCATATCAACTGCTGAAAATGTGGAACAACTTTATGACTGTAATTAGAGGGGCAACCAATAACTATTTTCCAGCATTACAAAAGCCACATACATCCAAGATGCCAGATTCTTAATGGCATCAAAAAAAGGTAGGTTCTGTATGTCAGTGTCATGTAAGTGAGATTTTCTTAATGAAGTTCTTCTTTCTCCTCAGCAATAGAGACAAGATGCAGTTACACCCTCTCCAAAACTTTGAAGTACCAGGGAAGAAAGTAAATAAAAGTAATTGCATTTGAGGCACCCTGGATGAATATTAATTAAAATATCAAACCTCCAAGAACTACCAGTTAACCACTAGATAACATCTAATTAGTGAATTTGAAATGAGTGGGTGCTTCATTACACCACCAGACTGATTTAGATGATCAAATGAGGCTAGATTGTTTTCTCATCATAAAAGTTGCAGAGTTGGATAACTAAATGTTAGCAACTCTTAAGTTGCAGCTCAGCTGTTTCTTGAAGCACTGGTTTTATTTTCAGATTTGCTGTTGATACCACTGAAATTTGGTGCAGAAGAATTTGTGCTACTATTTCAGTAACATTCATATCTTGAGTGGATTGCTAAATTGTTCTAGGATATTGTCTCATTTCTACAATGCTTCTTCCTTGCAACAAGTTAAAACCAAACAAAATAAAACCGATAAATCTATTAAACATAAAGCTGGGAGTGCCCCCATGGAATGAAGTTATATGATGAGACCAGAGTTCTCTGTGCCAGGTAGTGGGAGAGAGACTGCCAAGTAAAGAATGAATGGTGGAAAATTGGACTTTAAATAATTGTGAAGGAAAACAGAGATTGCAATAGGCTATCATTAAAATGTGGGCTCTTAAAATCAAAAGCTGGTTGCGATTTTGACAATTCGAAGTTGGCAGGTGGCTGCAAACAAAATTACACTTTTCATCTTCTCTGGAAACAGTAGTTAATAACTCTTAGGCATTTCTGGCCTGTGGGACTCCAAAAACAAATCACTGTGCCTAGATGAGATAGTAACGGGCGGTTCATGAAAACTGGTGCCAGTATGAACCAATTCAGAGTAGTGTGGTAATGAAAACTCCAAGTTATATAAAAAAGCTAGTAAATGAAGGAGACTATGAAGGAAGCAAGAGTAAGAAGAGAGAAGCCTGGTGAGATCTATATTGATGGACTTGGCAGTCCTGGGTTAACAGTTGGACTTGATCTCAAAGGTCTTTTCCAGCATAAATGATTCTGTGATTCTACGATCCTAATTAACTGGCATTGGGATAAATGGTTCTGTGAAGAAGAAGGGATCTTTTATAAGATGCATTTCTGTCTTTTCTTCTCTGGGGAAAAAAAACCACCAAACAACAACCACCCCCCAAAAAAACCCCAAAACCACCACCACCAACAACAAAACCATGGATATGAAAAGTATATGCTAACCAGGTGTAGCTAAAAGTCAAAATACTGCCTGTTTGTGGAAGAGAGAGATGCTCTGGTCAGTACCATGAGCTGCATCCCTGCATAGCTCTCTCATGAACATAAGACAGGAAAATCTATTTCTTCTGGAAAAGTCTGGGGCAGAAAAGAGACAAGTTCTGCCACATTTTCTGTTAACTGACTCTCAGAGAAGAAAAAAAGGTTGGCTCTTAAATGAAATGCTGTCATCTGCAAAACCATGGAGAGCACAGCGTGTGTATTTCTGAAATTATTGCAAAATCATTATGTCACTCAACAGATAGGCCTTGATTTTACATTAAAAATGAAATGTTAAACACTGACCATGTAAGTTAAATATGCACTATCAAGAAAAAAAAGAGTCTGTGATAAGCCATGTAATGAACTGACCTACTTGGAGAAATACCATAGAAAATTATTGCAAAAATATGTATAATAAAGTAAAAATCAGAGCTTATAAGGAAGTGTATGTCTGTAAGGAATGGTACTGTGATGAAAAATTTGGTAAATTGTCATTAAAAGATCCTTAGCACAGCTAAAGTGTAAAATCTATTTAAAGATGGCATTCACACTGAAATATTAAATGGGAATGGCAACATTTTGTATAACTGTTTGGTATATTTAAGACATACATTTATGTAATCATACTGTTTGTGTTTTTTGGTTTCGGTTTTATTTTTCTTATATTGTCTTTTTAGTGAAAAATACAAGTGTCAAGGGAAAATGCAGCCTTGCCTCATACTGTCTTATTAGGAAAAAATGTTATTTATGTAGTTAATCTTTTGGTGGAGTTCAGCTTCCTAATTCAGTTCAATTATATTGAAACCATGGAATTAGAAAATAGATGCCAGGTCTTTAGGTATATATTGGCCTCATTAAAGATGGCAAGAAAAGAATGCTTGCATGGGAAAAGAGCAATGGTCAGTGACAACCCTCCTGCAGTAATGTTTTAAATCTACTAATTCGTATTTTGCTATAGCAAAAGCACTGTCAATAGCAGGCAGAATGTGTAATCTGGAAATTACTGCTCCTGCGGGGAATAACAGTGTGGTTGGGTATTATCTTCTAAAGATCCATGGCTTGCCTGACACTCCTGTTTTTAAATACCAAGACTTGATTTTCCCTTAGGAAGTAGAAAGGCAATCTTGCAAATGCCTGGAGACAGCAACTTCATTACCTCATGCGATATATAAATGTGAACTGCTACTACTGTTTGTGTTCAGCTTCACATGTATGAAAAGTAATAGGATTTGAAATACAATAGGAATTCCTGTGAAAAGTTATCTTTTCACATCAGCACAATCTGATCCCTCCTTTCCTGCTTTTTCTTTTTTAAATGAAACAGATACATTTTTGAAAATTTTCAGTCTGTTATGTTTGCTGATTTTTAACTGAATACCAGCATGAAGAGTACAAATTGTTTTAAAAGTGTCATGAAAAGATAAGATTTTTTTTTTAAAACAGGCTTTAAATATGGTCTTCAAAAACACATAAGAAACAGGTTAGTATGAACTTCTTATGTCTCTGAGATGTAACTTTCTTACCATTTATGTTAGGATACATTCAGAAGGTCCTTGTTGACATATGAGTTGTAATCTAGGTCACCCCAAGGAACATTGGTGTTAAATTCAAACTGTGGTATCCTGTGGTTGCATCTGAACTTTAGGATTCCCACCCTGCATCGTGACTGAGAAAAACCAAAATGTTTAGTCCTGCTGTTTTATCCTGCCTCTTGCCCTTAAGGAACAACCTTGCTTCCAGTAATAATTGCATGGATGAGAAGCTCTACTGCTTTCTGACTGGTACCTTAACGTGGACAAGATGCGATCCAGAAACACAATTTTCAGTTTTGTTTGATAAAAAAGTAAAAATATTATATGCATTAATTCCTTTTCATTATAACAAACCCAAATCTAGCAAGACATAACATATATGAAAAGAAGAAACTTCTCAACTTCTTATGCAGGCACTGACAATTAAGAAGCTGCTACTCTTCTCTCCACCATTCTTGCTGGACAGCACCTTCGTTGATGGAAATGTGCTATTTTCGGTGTACTGTCTTTCTGTCTACACTTATCTGTGGAGTAATGCAGACCCAGGTGTAAAGCTGAAAGAACAAAAGCCTTGCAGAACTCAGTTCCCTGCTCTGTTCAGTAGAAATTACCTTAACATGTCTCATTCATTAGAATTGTCTGGTCTCTTCTGACATGACGTTAATTGAAGAAGAGCTTTCATTGGCACAATTTTTCTTGCAATTGATATTTGTTCTTACATGAGTTTCTATCAGTTATCACTTTCCTTAATGCGGTATGGTTTAATGAAAGGACTAGTGTGCTTGGGGTCAGGAGATGATATAAAATCACTTTGGAGGTGGAGACTTCACCAGCCTCTAGTGCCCCCCTCTCACTATCCATTAATCTTTTCTCCAGGTTTTCACATTTGATTGTGTGCTCATGTTGCATCTCCTGTGGTTTGCTGTAAAGCAGTTATCAGAACTGTCTGGTAATACTGCATTGTTATAATGTGTGTACCATGTTTTTCTTAAGCAATTGACTTTCAGAATGTAAGTGTGATTGCTTATCAGAATGTCTTTGAAATTAACTGAAAAGATATACAAATAGTTAACCTCCCATAGCTTGTACAGAGATGTGGCAGCAATACAGTGAAGCAGAATTAACTTCCATTGTTATGTTCATGAACATCAAATCATCTCACTAGCTTTGACCTGGCTACTTCTGTGCTTATGGGCTCTAGGGCTCTGTAAGTAACTTCCTGAAAATATGGCTAAACACTTCTTACATCATATGTCTCCTTCACAGATATGCACAAATAAAATGGTTACATGAGGAAAATGTAGCCTTTTTTTTTCTTAAGCCTGACCACAGCAGCCCTGCACTGAAGTCTACAAAGGAAATAAGAGGAAAAGGGAGGAATCACAGAGGCTTGGCTAGGTTTTTTCATAAAACATGAAGAAGAGCAATGATGTCAAGTGTATTTTTAGTTTTCTGATTAACTAATTTCTCATGTTCCCCACAGAAAGGAGTCAGTGTGAGAAGCATGCAGTGTTGACAGAGGAGCAGTGTAGAAGCACTTGCCAGTTCACGGAATTAGGTAGGTGGCCACAAGACAGCTGGGTAAGCCATCGGAGATGTGTAAGAAAAGAAAGATGTTTTTAGCATCAATATGTTTATGCTAGTGTCTTATGGTGAAATACGTATTAATGAATTTATCTTCAAATAGTCTGTTGAGGTTTTTTTTTCAGCAAAAAGAACTACATGGGCATGAAAGAAAAATAAACAGCAGCTTTCCAGTGTAAGTATCAAACACAAAAGTTCTCACATTTGGCAATCATGGGAGGAGTGATGGAGTGAGGACCAGGTTAGCATTCAGTCAAGCAAGTCTTCAGAGCACTGAGCTCCAGTTATTGTCTTGGAGTTAGAAATGGAGTTAGAAAAAGGAAAGGAAAAGATATTAATTCTCTGAGCTGCACCTATGTGCCTTTGCAGAACTTAGAAGAGACTTTTTGATTAACTTAGACTCCTGATGAAGTACTTGCCTTCACAAATTAACACTTCCCACACAGAGATCATCTAAACTTTTACTAAATTGGACCCTTGTTTGTGTTTCAGTGTAAGAGAATTAAGGTCTTCTGGGGAATAGGTCAGTTTGTAGGGGGGAACAATCCTAAGAATCTGCCAGAAAAACTTATTTTGAATAAGTTCCTGTGCTGCCCCAAAAGTTATGCACTTTTGCTCACATTTGCTGCAGCCCCATGCTGAGATGATGGAAAAAGCTCCTTCCAGCTGTGGGTGGGAAGTGCTTTTGCCTGCACCCCTTGGCCCCTCGCAGAACTGGCCATGTCAGCATGTCTCTGCCAGATGGTGGTCACCCTCCTGACACTGTCCACCTGGGACAGTCCCACAGCCCCTTACAGCATGGGCAAGAGGGCAAGTGCAGCCGCAGCAGGCACTGTTGAAGGGCTCTGGGGTTTTCATGGCAGAGCAAGACCTGAATTCCATAAGCTGACAACAGCAGACCACCCTGATATATATGACATGAGAGCAAGAAACTTATTTCTGCCTTGGTGGCAGGCCCTTTTCCAGCTCTGCTTATGATTACAGTCTCACTGTGTTCAGAATAAGCAATGTATGACTTCTAAGTTACTGGATCAAAACATATGTTTTTTTGGGCAGGGGGAAAAAGCTGCTTTTTTAGAGTGCATGTTTTGTTTTCCTTTTGTGTCTTTGGCTTGGAAAACCTGATAACAGAACTAATGTATAAGGAATGTTGTGGAAAACATGGAATGAAATCAACTTTACCTTATTCTTGGATGAACTGGTTCTGACGCATCAGTACAGTATCTTCATATTCCTCTTTCTCTGTTCAGAAAAACATTTCCAGTAAAAAAACTTAGTCTGAATATTTTGCCCAGAGTGTGAGTTCAAATTGTGCCCAATATGGACCTTTCGTTGTAACTCTGTTACAAATCAAAACTTTTGTCAAGTTTCAGAATACGAGCTCATCTTCAAGTAGCACAGGTTTCAAAGGAAAATATCCAGGCGTAGCTAATATCATGCATGCGACTCAGTGATTTCATGAGGAACAGATGTCATTTGCAGTACGAAATAAGAGTAGGCACTTATGTTTTGAATTATTTAAGCATATGAGACCAAAGAACAACCAAAAGATTAAAAAGAAAGTATTTTTGCTGTGTTAATCCAAACTGTATATTCTCATAGTCATTTAAAATCATGCTAGGAAAGATTAATAATCAGCTATTGTTGGCAGCAGTTTTTTTTACTTAGAGACCCCAACCAAGATTATAGTCCTTCTGCGTTGGGCAGCTGTTTGCAGATATCTGGTAAGAGTCAGTCCCTATGCACAGGAATCTGTGATTCAAAAGCACATAGTGAAATGGTTATTCACACTAGGGGTTGCTTAAAGGGAGATGTGTCCTGACTTGCCCACCGTATGGTTTTCTGCTTCCTCTGAAGCCGCATCACAAGAAGGCAGTTTCAGAAACTATCTCCTCATGTCTGGCTGCTCTGTGCAAGGAGGTCTTTCCATGCTCAAGATGCTGCTGCACCTACATTGTCCTCTGCTGTGGGGCCCTGTAGCCGTATGGTGATCCTGCTCAGCACAGTGGGTGTGAAAGTGTGCCCGCTGCGGCCCTGCATGCAGCCCATCTCTCTGCAGGCTGCACCGTGAATTCTCTCAGGCATTTCAGCTGAAGTAGCACACTTGCTAATTGCATCAGCTGACCCTCAATTATCAATGACAAAGGAACAATATCAGCTAGGAACAGAGGGCTGCAAAGCTGGAGTGTAAAATGAAAAGAGGCATTGGCATAATCATGAAAACATAGCCGGGGTTGATCGTCCTGGTTGCACTCAACACAAGCAAGTGTTGTGGCTGCTGCTTTCATTATGGCCAAGATTCTTCACCCAAAACTGCTTTTTAAGACATGATAAATACCACTGACTACAAAATGGATCAGGATAAGATTTTAAGACCAAATGAACATGTATGTACATAAACTGAAAAATAACTGATAAGCTATGGAAATACAAAATAAATCATCTCTCTCCAAACCCCTCTGTACACCATGGCAAGCACGAACAATGTATAGGAATACCTTCTCACTTTGCCTTCACCTTCAATACTTTCATGAGGAGTGCTTAAGACTCTAATTAAATTTGAAAAGCAAACAAATGCAATAAGCATACATCTGATCCTATCAAAATCAAGAAGGATATTCCCCTCCATGGTAATAGGATTTTTATAAAAATCCTTGGTACTTCTTAATTGGGATTAGGTTTAAGTAGGAAGGCTTTCTAATAACAGAAATTAGATTATTTTTGTGGGGGGTTATGTACTATGATTTTTATTCCCAAAAGACACATTCTGTTAAAAATGACCATTTATAGAATGATCTAGAGAATTACTAAACAAACCAAACCTAGAAAGGCAAGAAATGAAAATAATACATGGAATAGTTATGTTCCTCTGACATAAGGCTTTTCCAAACTGATTGGAAAAATGTATAGTGCTATAAATCTCGTCCTAACACATTACAGCTGTAGTTACTGCAAAATGAATTTTGTCACATATTATAATATAAATTATTGAAATTCTGGGAGTGCAAACTATTCAAAACACTGTATTTAAAAAGGATTTATTTGCCCTTTTAGTTTTGTATGCAAGATATGTACAGAGTTAAAAGATAAACTGAGAGCCAGGAGAATCATAAAGAATATTACAGTTGAGAGGTGTATAGGGAAAGTTCATCTCAGAAGCACAGTACATCTGTTAAGCATAACTCATGAAGTATTTTGTAGACTTGTTAGATTCATTCATTGCTCACTGGCCAACCCTTGCTTAAATCAAAATAAATCTCACTAACTTTCATGGGAACAGGACTGGTACTTCCACAGCTAATGTGTATTTTAGGCTGAGATATAAACAGCCATTTATGTATTTAGAAAGGCATATATTTAAGCATTTTGTGGCTGTTCCCATGAATTCTGTAATCAGTTCTATTTATTTACTAATAAAGTCAGTGATAATCATTCCAGTATAGCAAAAATCTTGCCAAAATCTTCATCTTTGCGTTAGTATTTGCAGTATCCAGTTACCAAGGAAAAGTAGTTCTGCAGCACTTTTTATCTGGTATGAGAATTAAAGTGCATACTTGGTTAATGGCTTTGGAGACAATTTGGATTTTTGTCTGGGCACACATGTTTGTGTCTAGCAGAATGGGCAGGTGCAGGTGAATGTCCCCTTGTGTAAGATCAGGGGAAGTCTTCTCAGGGAACCAAACTCGTACAGGGAAGTCAAAAGGGAAAATGGAGATGTGGGACATGAAACTAGAATTTTTCTGTGAGATTATGTCACAAGTGTTTACCATTCTTCATTAGTCCAACTCCAAACAGTTGGCATTTTTAAAAACAGAGTTGGGCATGTTTTCCTGTCTGGAAAAAACCCAAAAGGATACTTTGAGTTTTTGACTTGATTTGATATCAAGACCAAGTGTTTCAATAATGGAATTTCCTGTAAGATGTAAAAGCTGGTTGTCTGTCGGCTCTTCTTAGAAACCTTCCACAGAATCTCTCAAAACAACATATGCAAGAAAATACTGCTGAAGAAAAATCCAGCTGCGCTGTTTACGTCAGCAGGTAACTCAGCCCATGATCTCTGTACCCCCTTATACCACAGACTAGAGATAGAGGAACATATTTTTAATGTAGCGTTCAATCCCAGTGTTACTAGCCAAAAGAGAAATTTTCTTATGACACTGAGTGATATCTTAAAGGATATTTCCAGTAGACTCTTGGTTTTAATCTACACTCTGTTTCATAATTTTCCTTTCTTTGTACAACTTGCACTTTGAGTACTACTCTGATGCATTCAGTGGTTGTTAATACTTTGATATCTAATTCTTTGTAAATGTACTATTTGTTTTATTATTTGCAAGAATTTTGGGATCTTTGGAGAAGAATCTTGAACTGTGAAATAATATCATTGTGATCTAATTACATATTATTAATTCAACAGTATTCTGTCTGGAAATGAATCATTATACTAAGTAATCCAGATTTTAAACTAATTTTAAAAACTCAGAGGAAATTCTAAAGTATTCCAGAAAGAGATTAAAAGGTGTAACATCTCTTAGCAATGCCCTCCTGTCAATAAGATGCCACATGATCTCAGTTCATTTCAGCCTGTGAGACTGGTGAACAGTTTCATTTAACATAATTTTGAAAGATACCTTTCTCTATTTTATTTTTCAGTTTGTCTCATTTTGTCCATGTCATTTGTTTTCACAAATTTGTGAGTTAGCAGGATGGAAAAAAGTCTACTAACTTAAGCATAGAAGTCTTTTTCTCTTTGTCTGGTTGTGAACTTCATCCTGTTACAAACTATTCCTATTACAGACTTCCTTATAATAATGAAATGGAATGGCTTGTATTTCATACAATACACCCAACTCTCTTTTAATATACCCTTACTTTAGTTTGTTGGTAATCTTGCTCACTGGGGTCATGAAAGTTTAGAGGACAGCTTCTTGTTTTCAACCATATGTTGAATCCTTACCTCTTATTACCTGTGTATTAATTCAGTGGTAGATTTATTGTTCAGTGGTAAATTTATTGTTCACTTACTGTGAGAACATTAAAATAGTTCTTTATTACAAGAATGTAAAGTAAGTGAATGAATACACTGGCAGTGTTTATGTGTCTTTGTGCAACTGGAAAAAAAAAAGTTTTAGAAAGTCAGATGCAGCCAACAACATGGTGCAATAGTAAAATTTAACAGGGAAGATAAAAACAGGATAATCTACCCAAAATCTCCATGAGAATAAAGTAAGTGTATCTATTCATTTTAGGAAGAAACAGTAAGGGGGGTGTGTGTGTGTGTGTGAAAGGTGGTATGGTGTTGTCTTTATAACCCATTTTGAGTCACTCAGGACTGGGTGCAGAGCCTTTGCTGTGCCGACAGCTCCCTGATGGAAGGGTCTGCACCAGGGCCCAGGAATCCTGCTGCAGCAGCGTTAGGCCTGCGCAAGTACGGCTAGTATGCACAAACCGTTACTCTGTGTTTCTCGTACTCTTTCCCCAAGATATATTTTCTTTTTCCATTGTCTTTTATCTATCTGAGAATATTTACGTACAGTGCCTAAGAAGAACTGTACTAAAATAAAACTATCGTTTGCAGTTTAGGCCCCAAAATTCTACCATTTGGCTCATGTGCTGGAGAAACACTTCCTAATTTCTCCACAGTGCAAGGCTGACTTTACAAGCTAGTGACTTTTAGTTACTAGGGGGTGGTTTGAGAAAATAGGACCAAACAAATTAAAGGCAATGTGAGCATAGATAAGAGCAGAATGGCTTCAGTGATCAACTGTGCAAAGGAAAACAGAAGAGTGAAATGGAGTGATTGTGTCCTTTTGCAATGAAAAGGAAGAGTTGACATTAAAACTTGTCTTTTTTTTAAAATCAATTTTCTGGATTCTGTTAATTTATTTTTTGGTCAGACAGAATAAGAATTATTCAATGCTGGCTTGTCATGGATAAATAAAAACCTAGTAAGAGTACTGATGGAAGTTAGTGACAGGTTTTCCTATAGGCCTGGGGCATTTGCAGTAAAAACAAGCAGCTCCTATGTCACCTTGTATTTACTTCAATACCTGACTTTAATTGTAATTATGGTCTCCAGTCTGATCCTGCTCTCATCCGTGAAAAGTGTCTCCTTTCTTTGAAAGATTTTCTGCCATGAAATAAGTGGAAGAAAATGTCAGGTGTGCTCACTGAAAATTCACGGCCTTAAGAGCAAAAATGGCTATTTCACAGCAATCTGCATTTTCAAAGGCATTCAATAAGACTGTATTTAACCATTTTTGACATGACACCTTTGTGAGTTCCGTCATGAGGAGGAGGAGATAACACTGTCATCAACATATTTGGACACAAATACTAACTATCCACTGAGTGAAAACACTTGCTTTTCAGTTAACTTTTCACACCCTTTTCTTTCCCATGTTCAAATCAGATTCATGTGTGCATGAGTGCTTACAGCAAACATGCTTGTGTAGGCCAAGGACTTTAATAATGAAGTACATAATCTTAGTGCTTTTCATTTTAATTTATGTATCAACTTCCATTACTTTGAGGAACTCCAAAGAGCCTTGCAGTACAATGGTAAATGCTGAGGCAAATGTGCTCAGGTATTGCTTTAAGATACTTTCTACAATCCCACCAAAATCCTGAAGCCACTGGTAACGTCCTGATTTGAAAGTATTTCCCTGTGTTACTTACTGGGTGGGTATGTGTTTATGCATATGCATATTTATATGTCTTTATGTTACTATACATATATATATATGTATATATACAGATGCACACGTATATTTGCATACACATATACCTATGTGCATGTGTCTGTGTGATAGGTATGTGATACAAATCTACCCATTTGTCTATTTCTGTGTCTGTTAGTCCAGGAAGAATACTTCCACCTTTGGCTGCTGGCCTTGCATTTAGAAACCTTTTCTGTATATAGCAAGAACAATTGGAAAGGATCTTAGGAGGAAAATGCTAGAAGGAAAGTGAGGAAGGAAGATGGAGAAAGTTTACTAATAAAATTAAAAGTGACAACAGCAGCATACCCATTGGTAGCTTGCTGACTTCATGTAAGGTGCCATGAGAGAGAGACCTCCATGGCAAGAAAGCTGTTCTGGTCCAGTCTGTGTTTGTAATCCATTGTTTACTCACTGTTACTTTTCATTGCTGGTTTCTCCATTTCCCTGTGGTTCCCCTAGCTCCCAGTGACTGTGCTTAAGCACTTCCATTTATGCTTTCCACAATATTCTGGATCATGAAAGGCACTACTGAGTCAAACTTCTACTTACAACACTTGGGAAAACCACCACTTTACAGATCACATAGATTGCTATCTACTTAGGTGAAGGAGGTGGCTAACAAAATTGAAAAAATGCTAAATAGCCATGTTAGAAATAGTCTGATGGTGTTCTGACTAACTAGGATATTAATGTCAGGAAAATATGATATACTATCTTGCTATAGATAAGTTTTCAGTGGAATATGAAGTTACTTGAGTGTTTGTGACTGCTGTGAATTACTCTTACACTCTCCTCTTAGCATTTAGCAGAACAGACTGGAAGATTAAGATCAGGTAGTAAGAGTTATTTTGCTAATTTTGCTGAAGCCAATATTGACATTTCACAATTAGAATTGAGACAGACCTTCAAAATGTTCAATGCAAACTGTAAAAAGCCTTTGACAATTCTGCAGTTCATAAAGTATTGAAACAAGAAACATTACTATGCCATAAAGAGTTTTAAATGAGGGGTGCTTAGGGCTTTCCCAAAGGTTATGCTTTGCTTTGTCACTAGTCAGATTCCTTCTGGAAATTAGATTAATTAAAACTGGCATGTAAAATAGGTTTAGCCCCCTTTTTTAATGTTTGCAAAACAACCCTGAAATAACAACTTCTCATATACACCTCTTTCCTGTATATGAAGTCATCTTATTTTCAAAAGCCAGGGTAGACTTTAATAAAAGCTTGCTCCTGTTAATAAATAGCATATGTTCTTTTATGCATGTGCTCAGTGTGTGAAAAGAGTTTTCACCTCTTTTTTGATAGAAAGTTACAAGTGTCTGGTAGAAAATTTAAGGCAGTAAATTAAGATTTTTTTTCAGAAAAATCTGAGAACTCTTTGGATCGTTGAAATCGTAAGAATGATACTTAGCACATATAAATTTTATATTTCTTCTAGTCACTATATAAGCATTCACATTTATATTTCTTGCTTTTATTAATATATTAAACTTATTGCATTTACTAAATTACAACAATCTGTGTTAAAAATCCATCATTAACATTGCAAAGGGAAGTACTTGAAAGCCAGAAAAGTACCAGCTGCTGGGATTGCTGTTTGGATGGCTATATTAAGGTACAGTCTGACATAGCAGAATTACCATAAAATCCAAGGAAGTCATTAGCTTGACACCAGGCTTTCATTTATATCCATAGTCCCCAGGTTTTGAGAAATGCCAGCCAGTAATAGAAAGCAAACCATGCTGATATGGTTCATTATGTTAAATTTTGCAAACTTACGTTTTTTCTTTCTGGAAAGTTTATGGTTTCCCAAAGCTTTTAGGAGACTGAATTCCTCTTTACTATGTTTTAATTTTGTGAAGGTGGATGTGCCTTGAAAAATGAGAAAATAAAATGTGCTTTCAGGTCAGAAGGAAGTGTGAAAGTCTATTAACCTGACTATTAAATAAGTGATTTGTTTTCTAGAATCTCAGTGTTGCTTTTTTTTTTAATTTCAAACATTTCAATTTGCATCCCATGAGGACAGTTGGAATCACCCATCATTTAAACATATGCAGTTATTCTTGATGGAGCTAACTTAAATATTGTACAAATATTCACTGTACTGTAAGGCACCACTTTTCCTTTAAGCTAGCAAAATCTGATGCTTAAAACACAACTGCTGCATTTTAAGGCATGACCTCAGTAATTTCTGGAGTTTTTCCTTAAAAGTTTAACTGAAAGACAAATACGAAGTTTGCAATTGATAAGCATTACATTTTATTTCCATAAAGGTTATTGAAGAAAAATTGCACTCCTTTCAGCCCAGTTTTCTGTCCGAAAAGAAAGAAGCACATTCAAGCAGAAACTTTTGTGGAATATATTAAGATTAGATCCATATGGTGCAACTGGCTAGATTTGGCCCATACGATATTTCCATCTGACATGCCACCTTTCTCAGGCAAAATGGGAAATATAGCCTTTAAACATGTCAAGAAGGTTATTATAATAATGCTGTAAATGATTACATTTATATTAAAACACCCTGTAACTGCTTTCTATCGGAAGACTCCAAGTCAATCCTTTGACATAGTTATCTTGACATGCTTATTCTGGTAAGAAATGATTCATCAGTAATAATAAAACTGTTCAGGAAAAAACATGGTCCCCTTTTTTTCTTCACTGGTGGCATATAAACCATGGGGAAGCTTCTACACTTCAGTTTGTTCTGCTGTTCACAGCACCCCTCCAAGCATTACAAGGTAGCATTTGGGAGACTATTTCTCTTCTTGACATTAATAACTTTCTCCTATTAAGAAAAGGGCATATATGGTAGGTTTAGTAACTCCCATTGTAATGATTTTGGGAATTTTATAAATAGGTTGGAAATGTATCTTCATGGTTGTGCATCTTCCATGATTCTCATATATGCAAATTTCTTTGTGCAAGTAGTAGTAGAGGTACAGAGATTAAATGCTGCATAGGTGGTCAAACACTGTAACTCTCTATATTTATCTGTTTTCTACCACACCTGACAGCACTGGGATTTAAAGAAGTAGTAAGTTGCCGTGGAAAATTTGGAATAAATAGTAAGTCAATAGTAAAGGATGATACTATGTTTCAATTTTTATGGCTAAAACAGAATCCTTTTTTAGTGCTGGGAAAAAAATCCAAACCTCATCATTATTTACATTAATTGGCTTTTTATTTGAAAAAAATATGTAGTGCTTGCTATGTGATTATGTGTGATGGAACATGTACATACATTTGTAACTGCACAGTTATGTATTTTATACAGATAAAACTGTCTGGTCACTAGCAACAGTAGCTACAGTTAAGAATGCCCAAAGAACTTTTACATTTAAGGGCTTCAATAATGTAAAATAAGAAGCCAGTCTGAATGTGTACTGCACCATAAGGATTGTACATTGGAAGGCTTCTCTGAGGCCAAATAATTCTCTGTGCACTAAAGCCTGATATCTTAATTTATGTCTTGTGAGTTAGTAACACTTTAGTTAAATATTCAAGTTTCTCATCCCTGGGCAGGCCACACAGAAAAGAGATGCTGAATGCTTGAGAGATCTTGTTTTGTTGGACTTCAGAGGACCCACATGGGTGAAAAGCTGTTACAGAAGGGTAATTTTCTTTGGTGCGTATAATGCATATTGAGCGATTTGGGGAAAAAAGTTAAGAATATATTTGCAGCTTAGAAATTATGTTTGGTATCAGGGGTTCTCTATTTCTGTCAGCACAGTAACATAATGGGGTGATAGACACACAAAAAAGATGCGTCTGTCTGCTTCTACAGTCACTTGGCCCTGAATAGGTAAATTCCCAGTTCAGGGTTCTTGAAAATCTATAACAGTTCAATAGTGACAGGTAAGGATGGATTTACATTTTCCAGGGAATTTCAAGGAGGTTAGTGCTTATATTTTGGGACCTATATAGTTGAGCTGTCATGTCTGATTTCCATATAGGTGTAATAGATGGAGATACTATACCCAAGCAATACACCAGATTGGCCAGTGAAAGAAGGGTATGAATGAACCTTAGGACACATAGAACCAGGATGTTGCATATGAATGCAGAAGACTAGGGAATGTCCTCTGGGAGTAAAAGGACCAGGACAAGTAACTCATCAGAAATGGTACGAAGCTAATTAATTTCCTGTGATATTAAGCCTCTTTTTTAGTTACCATTTTTATTTTCCACTTTCAGTATTACATACGCAGTTCAGAGGAAAATGTTCAGAACACAGAATTCAATTAAAAAATAGCTTAAAATCAACTTTTGTTGTATCCATGCCATCTTGTTGAAATCATCCTGCACATACTCTTTAGCTATTGCAATGTACCAGCACAACCATGTGACTCATGTTTTTATATTCCTCTCCACGGGGAAAACCAAATCCAGTTCCTTACCTATGTTTTGCTTTTTAGTTATGTTTAGCAGAACAACTCTGGCCTAGTCTGTGTTTTGATTTGTATCAACTGAGGTTAATAATTCCTAAACTGCAAACTGTGCTACCATGTTGTCCTTGTTATTAAAAGCATCACAGACCATTTGTAGAAGCATTTCCCTTTCCTGGTGAAATGCACCTAAATCAGACACTTGGCTCTACCAGCTCTGCAGGACATACCTTTTTTTCTGAGAAAAGCACCTGTCTTCAGTTCAAAGGATGTGTGGTGTCCTCAAGCTTTCTACACTTATATTTTCGTGGTTGCCAAAGGATGCCAAATAAAATTTATTTCAGTAGCTCTTCCTTGCATACTTCTAAGCAAAGAAAAAGCAAGGGAGCTTAGAACCTAAATGTATTTTCATGCTAGACCTGCTGCTATTGTTTGTCACTATATGAAAGGATAAAGATATATCAGCTTTATCTTCTTTTATTTTCTTTTAACTTTGACCTGAGGTATAAGGGTGGGGGTTTTTATTATTTGAGGGGAAGAAGTTTTTGGGATATTCTATTAATTTAAAAACATCACCACCACTGCACACAGCCATAAAAACCATTTTGGTGTTTCTCTTTTGCTTCCATTAATATTTAATTTGTGTATTATATAAGTCTACAGAGAAAAAAAAAAACCTTGCCGTAGAATCTCTTTTGTTTAGTAGCTATATTAAAAATCTAACCTCTTATATAAAATAAAAAAAAAAATTGCTGCATTAAGACAAACAAATAGAGAAACTAGGTTTTTAACTTCCTTGGCCCTTCTAGAGTTCTTTCAGTATATTAAAATAGTATAACTGGTCCCCTGTTCATAAATACATAATACTGCTAGGAACATCTACACTTAAATGAAGTTGAAACATCTGTATTAACTTCTGAGATCATGATTTCTCATGGAAAAGTTGATAAATTATCTTTAGACTTTCTTCCTGTACATCTCAGAAATTTAATAGTACCTGTTAACATTTTTCTCTTCTGCATTTTTTTTTTTGATTTTCACGAGATTGGTCAGCATTCTGCCTGATCCCTGCATTGTGTTAGCCTTCCAACCTACAGGAGTTCATACAAATGCATAGAGAATTATTTCTAGCATGATATTGATGTGTTTTCATCCTTTGAGGAATGATTTGTTTTTCTTTCTGTCATTTTCTTTAAAAGGATTAAAGCAGCAGGATGGAGGATAGAAAGCAGGAAGAAAAAAAATTCTTTCTTGGTTAGTTGTTAAACATTCTTGCTGTCTGGTTACTGTAGTTTCTTCTTTGTACTTTTTTACACTTTGCATATCTTTTAGTGAATTCCAGAAATGGAAATTATAAATTATACTTTCATGTTACCTTTGTACATTTGTTCTTCTGTTTTTCTTCCCTGTCTGCCTCATTTAGGCAAAGCAACTCGCTGGATCTTGAAATTCCTCCAGTGGTCTGCTTTACACAGCTATCACTCAGAGGCCAATGCCTTTTCTCTTGTAGCTGTTGTTTCATTATCATTTTTTAACTTAGCTATCTCTTTGTTCTTTAGTTATCTACAGTGATGTCAGAAATACAGACCAGACTTAATGAGCACGCCTTTTTCCGTTCTCAGTCTCTAACACAAGTCTTTCAACTTCTAACCACATCAAAAAATCATATAGATGGCTTTTTAATATCAGAAAGATTGTTTATCTTATTTAAATATTACAGTAGAAGTCTGTCGATTTGTTGGTTGTTTTTTTTTTTTTTTTCAAATGAAATGTTAATCTGTGGGAGATAACTTCCAAAGCCTTTTAGTTGCTGCAAAACCTTTCTCATTGGTTGCCTTGACTTCAGTGGATTTATTTGTAGATTTAAAGCACTATGCTCAGCATTAACAGTGTTCTTTTGAGAGCAATTTTGAAGTCAGTTCACAGGTGCTCTGGTGAACTGCAAACAAATCAATAGTCTGTTTGAAGGGAAGTTATAATTCAGTTATAATGGCACTTAATGGTGATGGACAAACACCTTACTTGCATCTTAAGAGTTCCATAGCTCCTTTCTTCTGTTAAACCTCCTTGACTTGGTGACATTAATCTGAGACCCTGTATCTTTTATATCAGTTGAGTTTTATTGAGAAATCCAATATATTCAATCCCTTGTCTGATTCTGAGAGCTGAAAATACCTATAAGAGCTGAAAATACCTATAACTGGGGAAAGAAAGGCTATTACTTTTGACACAAAAACTTGTTGGATTTGTTCTCCCATTCCAGTTGGTCGAATTCTGCCTTAAACTAAATAATTTTAAAAGTGTTAAATCTCTTTTCATGGGGCAAATTTCTGAATTCAAGTGATCATTGGCACTGCAGCTGAGGATTCAGTCTATTGCTAGACTGGACTGAGGTTGTATAGTCGAGGTGCAGCACGCTCTTGTAGTGCTTCTATGTTTAAGACTAAGGAGGGGAAAGGATACGGTGAGTTTGAAGTAGTCCTGGGATGTCAGGGAGTTGTTTTAACTCTTCATGTGTTGTGAGATGTTTTCAAACCATTGAAAACACTGGGGAGTTTTAAGAAGTTAGAAAGTTTCCCAAAATCATCAACAAAAACAAAATATTAAGTGTGATTCCTATAATATTCTCAGCTTCTCAGCAATATTCTCCTTTACTGTGCAGAACGCTAAGTGTTTTCAAATTGCTTTGCACACTTTGACAGATGGAATGTGGCTTCATTTTATCTATGTGGCAAACCACATTGTTTCATGCAACTTTGGAAAATCTAGAAATAACGGGCAATAAAAACACTGATAATAGAAGAATCTGGTGTCAATGGAGCCATAAATTGACAGGATTTGGACATTTTTATTGCGTGCTAGTACTGTGAAGTTTTGTAAATGATTATCAGTAGGAGTGATGGTTTATGATTTCTGTTTTTTTTACTTTTGTCTCCTCATTCACTTATGTGTATCCCGATACCACAGCAGTTAAAACAACAAAAGCTTTGCCAGGGAAAGTCATTGATAACAAGTGATAACAAAGTGAAAACAATTTTAACCCCCAAACATAAGGCAACTAATCCTATATATTTGGAATATATTCAGTATTAACTGGCTATTCATTAGTTATCATCAGAAGAGGTGACCTGACTTTCTTCTTGTCCCATTTGTAGCAACATAAGAGTTAATGGACAAAACCACATTTTTTTCCTCACAATTGCTAAGAAAATTTATCTTGTATTAGCATTGTTCCAGTACTCTTTATGTCTGCCAACAACCCTCAAACTCTGGAAAAATATCTTATGTAGTCCAACTTCACCTCACAAAACTTTAGCAAGAAACTTTGGATCTTGGCCACTTTCATGTCTTTGTTGTTCAGGGGGAGGACATTGCCACAAATTACAATAGTTTGAGAACAAAGTTCCAGGTTTTGAATACTGCAGCTATTTGTTGCTTTGAAATGATGAGATTTATTTGGCTTTGTTTTCTGTTTTTAAATAGATTGTACAAATAACAGAAATGAAATGTTTTTGAGAATGATATGGTAAGAATTAAAAAAACCCAAAAAACTAGAGAATCCAGTGTCTGTAAGAAAATATTTTTTAGAAAAAGAATTGCTGTTATTATTCTTTACATTAATTTATCTAAGTGTGATCCCGATCTTTTGT
Organism: Falco naumanni; assembly: GCF_017639655.2. Taxonomy (NCBI): domain Eukaryota; kingdom Metazoa; phylum Chordata; class Aves; order Falconiformes; family Falconidae; genus Falco; species Falco naumanni. Next base: position 102,630,764 of record NC_054055.1, read on the forward strand.
ATCACGTGACTCCTTTCTTCTGTCATGTGCAATAATCTTGTAGGGTAGTGAATGCTGTAAGCCCAACATTTCTGTCAAAAAGCCTTTGGATAATCTTAAAACAAAGCAGGTGTGCACCAAGCGTGATGTTTTAGGAAATAAATAATTGCACAACCTAAAGACACAGTAACAATGCATGAAAGCAAAGGTTTACATCAGCTCAACTCAGCAGTGCAACGACTTCCAGCTTATGCCTTTAGAAATAAAATGTTCTGATCTCTCCTATTTTATTTGGACAAGTCTTGTAGGTCTCAGACCTCACTGTAATTGATGGAAGGACCTACGACAGTATGAAATGCATTTTAATTGCAAACATACTTTCTGTTATTATTCCCTAATTCATGTACATGTCTAAAATGTGAAAAGAATAAGAATAAAAATTAAGGATTTTTCACCTGGAAATATTAATCTTTTTTTCCACATTTTATGGACTGCCATTTTCTAAATAATATTTGTTGATCCGTTCATGTGCAAAACTGCACTTATCGATAAAATTTTGCAAGGTTTGCTCCTCCTCTACATTTGCAGCCCTCTGAATTGTGGTTCTTTCTGGTTTTCAATATATATACCCTGCCACTATGTTTTGTCCTCCACAGAGTCTCAGGAATGTGTGTATATGGAGAAGCTGATATACTGTTCTGTTTTGCCAGTGGCTGCCACTTTAAAGACATATAGGAGCTTCTCCAGCTTCCCCTTCCAGACCATGAGGTCTGGGAGGGCTTTAGTTGGACCTTAGCTTGGAATTGACACACTGCACACAAATTGGGTGCAATGCTTTTGTAAGTACGCTGCTGAATTATTTCTGATTCTGTTATGGTCGTTTTCACAGGTGCAATGCTTTTGTAAGTACGCTGCTGAATTATTTCTGATTCTGTTATGGTCGTTTTCACAAAGTATCCTGTTTAAATTATGGGGAACATGCAAAAAGATTTGTGTATGATAACTTTAGCTGGAGCCAATTTAAATGTAGCGTTAGAAGTTTAAATGTTCCCTAAAATTTCCCATTAGAAGTGCAGACTTCTGGAAAAGGTCAGCTCCCTTTTAGGTCAACTTACAATGTTTAAAAATATAACTTTGCGTGTGGTACTTGAGGACGTAAAATCCCTTGAACACCATAATCAAAACATGTTTCTTGTGATGTGTCATTTTTGTAGATAACCTAGCCAGGGCACTATGGCTTTTGAAATACCCTGTACCTACTCATCCTGATGGAGAGCACAGTTTTTTGTTGCAGACCACTGTGAGTCAGGCCCTAAACATGATTTTCTCACATCCCAAACTAGTGACCTAATCTTCAGTATATAGTGTGTGAGCACGCTTTCTCTCAGCTTTCCCAACAAAAACTTTGCGGAAACAAATATGTCTCTGAAAAATGTTTTGGCTTGGATGAAACAGCATATTTCGATGAAATTTCATTTAGTTGAGACTGTTTCGACCCGCTCTAATTACAAGCCTCTGTTATAAGCTGGTTGTGGCTTTGCCAAACATTAATGGGTTGGGCTGAAACTTTCCATGATTGTTCTCTGCCTTAGGCTGAATGCTTTGACAGCAAATGTTTAACCATTTCATAGGCCAGAGAAACAGGGGCTCTTCCACCACTGTGAAAGTAACACTTTGGTACCTCTAGTATTTGGAGGAGGACCCCCAAATTTGTCAGGGAGAAAGCCTGGTGCACTGAAGATGTCTTTTGCAGTCCTCATGGAAATTCTTTCAACTTTAACCTTTGACCGTACCTATCTGGCAGTAAGGCAGCAGAACTTGTAGAAATATTTGCTGATAATTTTTTCCTGTTGCTTCAGCCCTGATCATACTCTGCCTCTAAAGAACTGCCCGACGTGTCAACTCCACCAACTGCCCTCAGCTCTGAGGCTGAATGCAGAGGATGATGCATCGCCCCATTTTCTTGTGAGAAGGTCAGGGCTGATGTACGGGGCAGTGAGGACTGCCACCGCTCCCCTTCAGTGAGTGATACGGAAAAAAAATTCTCTTTAAAGTTCTGAAATTGGAAATTCAATTAAAATTGAGCTATCGTGGCTCATGGACTAGGTTCTCCAGAGGGTCATTGCTGCCTTGGTACAAGACTGTGTTAGAGGAAGAGCCTTTCTTTCTCCCTTCTCTGATTTCTGCTGTGAGCAAAACTTGGCGCACTCTGTGTGGACTGATTACATGAGTTGTCTAAGCCTGTACTGTAGGTACCAATAATGTGAAATTGTAGTATGCTTGGTGCAACGAGATGATTTTAATCTTCTGCTTTCTCTACCCCATACCTTAGGATTATGAAAGAGTTTTAATGGGGAAGTGTTTAATATTTAAAATTACTCTTGAGTTAAAAAAAAAACAACAAACAAACAAAACTACTGATGCATCTTCAATATTTCTTATAACAAATGACTTTTGTTTGCAAGCACAGGATCAGAAAGCTCCATTCAGTAAAATGTTTAACTAAGTATTAGCTTCTGACATGAACGATGTCATTCATTCACGGAAAGTGAAAACACATTCAGATTCCCCTGGGGCACTGCTTTACCAATATAAAGGCTAATCTACTGGTTTAGCAAGTTATGTTTTAGTGTTCCATCCTCCAGTTTAGACTTTCATGAATCCACCTATTGAAGGCAGCGTTTCACCTGCAGCTCTGAAAGCCTCACAAATGAGGCCCCAGTTCCTCATTTCCCAGAACCACAGTAAAATCATTCTGAAGGAATGATTCATAAAATGCCTTACAACAGTCTCAGCAATATGCTATTTTTTCACTTGCTGTGCCCACTCATTTCAGCTTTACAAAACATCTTTTTTGTACTTTGCATAGGGTGGCCTTGTACAGTTATGTCATGGAGCCCTGTGCAGGAGAAATCCCTCCTGGTGGCATCCCACACTGCTGGTGAAGGCTGGTCAGGGCTCCATCTGCACTGGGATTTTACCAGAATGGCCTGTCATGTGAGGGAAACTGCAGCGTACAACTTCCTCCAGCAGGAAAGGTGGAGGGTGGAGCAGAGCTGGTCAGAAGTTGTGGGGAATGCTGCTCTGCTGCTGCCTCATGCCTGGGTGGATGAAAGACTGGCTTGGGGTCAGGGAGGTGATTTTAGCAGTGTACCTTCAGTCTCATACAGGAGCTGTATAGAGTGATGAGGTGCTACACAAAACTGTCGTGACTGGTTTGTATACTGGTTTCAAAATTAGTTCATAAGCACAGTTCTTTGCTAAAATAAATACATTTAATTGGATCATGTTATATCTCTCTCTCCTGTAACATTGTTATGGTTCAATAACCTCACCACTTCCTGAAAATGTTTGCGTTATTGTTATGAGAAGAAAAAGAGTTTGCTTTTGAAAGATTTTTTGAGCTGAAACTGTAATTAGAGCTGATCTGATATTTTCCATGAAGTTTTCCTCACTGAACATGTAGTATCTGTGAAATTGTATTTTTATGTGCAAAAAATTCAATTTTATTACTGTTTTGAATCCCCCAGTAGGAAAATTGAAGGAAAACATTTTAATCTTTCGGGCTGGCTCCTTGATCTGAAAGTGATTCAGTCTGACATTAGTCTGCATCTCCTCACTGTGCTGTACTATATGATAAGAGCTAAGAATAAAAGATTCTACTGTTTTCCCCTGTGGAGTGGATTTCCTCCTGTTGAGAGGTTTCACCTCTTAAAATCCACCTGCAGACATCAGAAGGAAGGCTCCCATTCAAGTGACATGACTTTGGATAGTGACAAATACGAGGAGTTTGTAGTGTTGAAGTATCTTTTCCCCTGTGTAGAGTGGCTCTGTAAGCAGGATACCCACACCATGCAATTATTTATTGGGTAATGTGTGGAGCAGACAGCTGTGCTGTTCAGCTGCTATGCTGAGTGCTAACATGCTCAGGTCCCCCCCAGAACACTGATGAGATGGCAGTGGCAAGGAGGCTGGAGAGTTGATCCGCAAAGGAGATTAATCGCTCTGCTCCATCCTCTGCTCTCTTTTTAATTTTTTTTTCCCTTGAGGTTGTACACCTTTTCATGCCAGCATTTTTCCTCTTAAATCTTTAAACTGCTAACTATCATGATATCAACAACTACCCTCTGTCTAGATTTTCACTTTGCTTATCTTGCACAACATTGGTTCATGTATGTTCTCACACCTTAGCAACAATTTTCTCAGTAGAACAGTGCCAAGATCACACAGCTGTGCTGTACCAAACAGCTCCTTGGATTACAGACTGCTAAGAGTCTGGGTATAATTTACCCAAAGTACAGTTCCCATGAGATGTGATACTGCAGAGAGTTTCTGAGTTAGTCACAAAAGTTTTAGACACACACGCACACAATTTAATCATCTGTTCTGGTTTTGAATGAGAAAGTTGCACTACCTCTTGTGGACTGATAGTTCAGATTTTTAATTTAACTCTGTTTAAACCAGTATGGAATACCTGTGATTTGTTACCTCTTAAGATTTTAGAGATCATACATGCAGAACGATAAAATGTGCATATTTGTTGCTCTGTTGCACAACTGAAACATATTTTCATGTCATGATTATAGATTTATCTCCTTGAAAAGGTGGCTCTCTATCACCAAGCAGGAATCAGTTGAAAAGCAGTCCATCCCAACAAACAGAATGCTAGGAAAAAATACGAGGAGGCCTGTAAGGATGAACAAGTAGCTCCTGGCAAAATTCAAACATAAGAAGGAAGTGTAGAGAAGGTGAAAGCTGGGGCAGGTAACCTGGGAGGACTACAGAGATACTGTCTGAACATGCAGAAACAGGGTTCAGAAAGGCAAGGACCAGCTGGGACTGAATGTAGTGAGGAATGCCAAAGGCAGTAAGAAAGGACACTCTAAGTATACAGCTAACAAAAGGAAGACTGGCAAAAATATGGTTCTGCTACTAAATGAGGTGGGGGACCTGTTTGCACAAGACATGGAAAAGGCTGAGGTACTGAATGCCTTCTTCACATCAGTCTTTACTAGCAAGACTGGCCTTCAGGAATCCCAGGCCCCAGAGACTAAGAGGAATAATCTGGAAGAATGAAAATTTACCCTTGGTGGAAGGTGATCAGGTCAGGGAATACTTAAGCAAACTGGAAATACATAAGTCCACAGGCCCTGATGGGATGTACCGTAAGTACTAAGAGACCTGGCTGATGTCATCGCAAGACTGCTCTTGGTAATCTTTGAATGATCATGGTGACCTGGAGAGATGCCTGAGAACTGAAGAAAACCAAATGTCACTCCTATCTTCATGAAGGGCAAGAAGAAGGACCCAGGGAACAACAGGCTGGTCAGTCTTACCTCAGTCCCTGGGAAACCAGTGGAGCAATTTAACGTGGAAACCATTTCCAGGAACATGAAGGACAAGAAACTCATCAGGAGTAGTCGGCATGGAATCACCAATGTGTGTTCATGCTTGACAAGCCTGATAACTTTCTATGATTAAATGCCTGGCTTGGTGTTTTCTCCTTGCTTTCGCCCTCTGCTTCCATTTCCTTTCCATATATGAACATTTTTTGTGCTCACTAGATCCCCTGAATCACTTGTTTTCCTACTCTCTCTCCCAATTACCTATGTTCCTCCAAAGCAAAGTGAATCTTTTGTATCATGTTCTTTATTTGTTTTCCACAGGAATATTAATCCAAAATATTCCTTGGCACTTAGTTTAACAAATGGAGACACCTTATTCATTCATATTTGTTCCTACTAATAATTCCTTTTAAACAGTCTTTCTACAACAATTCCAGCAAAAAAGTAATGAAAACCACTTTAATCTCTGTAGTCCACAACCTACTCACCAGAAAAGTTTTCTAATCCCCTTACTGCTCTATGTCTGATCTGCTTTGCTTTCTCTCTCATTTTCCTGCCTATTCTATGGCCATTGCAAGGACTCTCACCCCACATCAGCACTGGAAAACAGTGCCAAATGAAATGCCAATTCTTGTGGTCATACAACACCATGCTCTCATTCACCAAACCAACATAGATCTAAACACTTTGTGGAAATGATCCATGGTGTGGATCTGGATGTCCTTACATAAGTAGACACGTGGACCTTTATGTCCCACCCGAGGTTACTAGTGCACAGTGTTACATTATTCTAAGAAAATATGACAGCAAATGTAATAGAAACACGCAAATCTGGAGATAGCCTGGCATAAAATACAGCACAGAAATAATGAATTGGTACCTCATCCTTGGCTAGCTAACACACTCAAAAGTAAATCTATACCTCTACCTTTTTATTTTTTTAATCTATCATAGAACCATGAAATAATTTGGGTTGGCAGGGGTCTCTGGAGGCTATCTACTCCAGCTTCCCACTCAAAGCAAGGAAACAGCATCAGGTTGCTGTTGGGATTCAAGGGACGAACTGTTCATTTACAGTATTGACATACTGTTCATCACCTAAAGTGTGTGCGAAAGCATGAGCATTGAAACAACTACTATACATGATCTAGGTCCAAAGCCTATTGAAAGGTCAGTAAGGCTATTTCTGTTCTACTAAACCAAACACAAGGGCAGATTTGCACATCTGACCACATGGTCTGAGCTTTTAATATTTTTAAACAAGCTTGTCTGTGATTTTATTTTTTAATTTACTCCCATTTCTGTCCAAACAGAGAGATTACCCCTTAGGAAGGAAGGAGAAAGAAGATGCAGCAGCAGAGAGCAATGACTTTACAAGCCTCTAAATGCCGAGAAACAGGAGGGGCTAGAAAGGGCTCCATTGTCTTCTTACATTGCAAGGAAAGTGTGCTTATTCTAAAGCTTTCAAGGAATTGCAGGCTGGTAGACTCACAGTGAATCGTAATTCATATAATGAAGTCAGCAAAGATACTAGTGGAAAAAAGAGTATCATAAGATACTTGTGAACAAAAAGAGCACCATAAATTAGCACAAGTGATTTTTTCTCATAAATCTGGAATCATACCACTGACAGCATTTGGTTTACCTCCTCTATGTACAGCTTTTACACATTTGTGACGGAAAAATCATGCCTATGATTTAGATATATGTCAGTTTCTCTGTTGCTTTGGTAACATCCATCATCTCCTAAATTCTGCGGGTTTTATCAAAATACACGTTCTCCAGTTTTGAACCTTTTTGTCTTTAAAGCTACATGGATGCTGGTACTTTATTATACATTCTATTCATGTATACTGTTTCCAGCTTCTTTCAGGCATGTCACTTTATGAGGAAATGGTTTCCTGCGTTTTCCATGGAAATCCTTTTAAAAGTGAGCATTACAATCTTTTCTTTTTGCTTCATTTATGCAATCCTTATTTTGAATCCCATTACATGGAGATAGCTATGCTAATCTTGGTATATTGAGTGGCAAATGGTCCAAAGCACTATTTATTCAAGTCTACAGCTTCTATGTGTAATTTGTGTTTTCATTCCTACTCAAAACCAGCACTTGTATTTGTTTACCCATGCAAACCTTTACCATGTACATCTTCATCCCATGCAAAAGTCACTGGGAAGTTGTGAGTACTCCTCATGGATGTGTGAACTATTCAGTCTGATAACATGAGGTACAGCTGTGTCAGAGACACAGAAGACAGTTGATTTTAATAGCTATATTTTGTAAAGTCTGGAGAACAGTGATATGGATATCACAGATGAAGAGGATAGTGTAACCTTAGTGACAGATTTGTTCCAAGTATGTTCATTTTGTTTTGGCTTTTAACTTCCATTTAGGCTTTACCTTCTTTGTATATTATAGGCATCTCACAAAGGAACTTCATTAAGTAGGTTAAATCAAGCGGGAATTTGCTTACATGTAAATAGCAGCATGGATTTCTAAAATATTTAGTCTAAACTGATGACATGAATGACAAATGTACAGTATTTCTCTCTGAACCACAAAATTTTTGGTAGTTACATAAATGTTTGAGTAAAACATTTTCTTCTCCATTGAAAATAGGGAAGGTGCTATTTTGGCTTGATCTGTTACCTGTTACACATGGAAAATATTAATATCTGCTTCACTTGACAAGTTGCATATTTAATTCTCACAAAAATGTTCATAAAAAAAAGCTATTTAATTTTTTGTAGTAAGGCAGAGCTCTCTACTTTTTTTGAAATGTATATGAATAACTTTTCACTCAGTAAGAAGGAGCCTTCCTAGAAATGTTCACATTCTGTTTCATTTTGTAAGTGATAGGAATTTACATTTCTTTGTGCAGATCATTTACATTTCTCTGTACACTGTAATAGGATATTTTAAATATACTGGAATATTCCTGTCAGCATAATAAATTACATTTAACCAAAGAAGTTAATATTTTCTTGTTCAAGACAGGCTGAAATTCATTAAGCAATGAATAACATTTATTTATTCTATAAATTGAACAGCACATGAAGAAAGATAAAGCTTTATACAAACTTGAAGATTGAATGCAATCTCAAAAAATACATTTTAAAGATACCTGTAGTAAAGGGCAAGATTAATTCTGACATCTGCTGGACCATGTGGCTCGCCCCACTCTTGGTGTCTTTGGTAGCATCTCCTGTGCAAGAGTAGTTTCCATATCTCTCTTTGAAATGCAGGTGGACTCAGATGCTGGGGTGTAGTAATGGGTTGCAAGTTCACCAGTATAAGCACCTGGTATCTTTGATGTAGGACCTGTACACTGAAGTGCAGTTTTGAGTGTTTGAGCATAGGGAAAGTTTGAGCAATGTTTGTGTCTTTAGGCGTTCCTCACTGAGTTTGTTCAGGCTTCAGCTCCTCACTTAACACCCCTGAGATGTGCCAGCATGATGTTCCTCTGACAGCACAAGCAACTTCACCATTGGTGTTTTCTCATTGTCCTCTTATTGTTTCTGCTCTGTAAATGAAGGTGAGCTGCCCTTTCTGTCATGATACAGGTTGTGACAGATATCCTATTCTGCTGTGAAAATTAGGCGGTACTTAGCAATTCCCAGGAATTGCCTAAATCTTACCCAGTTATAGAATGACTGTGAGCTGCTAATGCAATATATCCCCTAAAAACACAGTCCAAGGATGTAACTGCCTTATGAGATACAAGGAAATATTGCAACAACTACAGGGAAACATTGGTGCTGTTGAACGAAGCATCAGTGAAAGACTCTGGAAGGAAAATGGCCATGCTGCAGTGGGTGCAGAGAAAGGCAAGGAATGAAGAGAAGGGGGGTCTAGGGAATAGCTGCGCTTCACACTGGCATACAATGCAGAGACCTTGATGGGGCCTCTTAGCTTAAACACGATGTGGGGCTGCTGTGGTGGTACCACCTGCAGCAGGAGACCAAACTGCACAGATCAGGGAGCAGAGCTGCCTTTTTGCTCTTCACTCCACATGTGCTGCAAGAAGGCCCAGCCTGTCCCCAGTCATGCAGATGTGCCCTAGGGCAGCCTGGCTGGGTGGACAAAAAGTGGGGAGGATACATGTTTGCTAGTATCAGAGAAGTAAGGGGCAAGGAGGAAAAGGACTTTTTTAACCACAAGGCAGTACTGGCAGAAGACCAGAGGAAAATTTGAAATGGACATATAGAAGACTTTTTTAAAATAGTGATTTGAATTTTGGGGACAATGCGGGGAAAGGGGGACATCTAACTTGTTTCTAAACATAATTCTGGTAATTCATTGAAGCAATTTTCTGTCTTGATGCCTGGATACATCTTGAGGTGGAATCAAATTTACTCCCCTACTTGGAGTGTGGAGATAAGTGATGTTTATCTTTAGCGATGATTTACTTTACTTACTTGGCCACAAGAAGTAGTTGTACAATTTTGTGGATCATTTTTTTTGCTGTGGGAACAGATAGATATCTGATACCTAGTGGTGACCAAGTGTAGATGTGCATGTGCATTTATTTTCTCTTCTGACAAGAAGGAAACCAGCTTATACCACTCCTGTGTTGCCATCACCAAGTAAAAAGAACAAAAATGAGAAGAAAAATCAGGGTTTTTTAATCATTTTTTTAATACTAGTGCTTTCTGCTTCTTTCTTTAGTAATATTTTTAGAGGAAGAATAGGACAAGGAAAGTGGAATTAATTATGTTCTGAGGGGACGGGGGGGACAGGGACAGGGGGACGGGGGAGCTTAACCAGGGCTATTCTCCTGTTTGTAAGGTTAGAAAAATGAAGAGACTGAACTGAAGTTCATGTAAAATAAATGTGATTCAATTGCACAGCAGGAAAGAGAGGGTGAAGGTGTTAATTAATCATCTGGGAAACTTTGGTAGTTCCTTTGACCTCTTACAGGTTTTGGTTTTTAAATTTTATTTTAGTGGGAGTGATTTGATGGATCATAGAAACACATATAAAATCTTTTGGAGGGATATTTTTATATATCTATATTTCCAGCTTTTTATTAGAACTTTGTGTAATAATAAGTGAGCTAAGCTGTTTGCATTGCGTTTCAGTCTTAACAACCTAAGAAACCAGAATCTTTTGTTATTAGGATTTAATCTACACATCCTGTTTATCTTTCCTTTTGGAAAAATCTCAGAGATAACCATGTTAGTTACTGTAATCCTCTTATTTTGTGAGACTCATTCTTATGAAGCGTTTTAATAGACCTTGACAAGTATGGTTTAAAAGTTGCATTCACTACAGTGATCCTTCTTCCTACATGAAAGAAGGCCCTTTCTCTTTGACATAAATCAGCAGCATGTCCATACTAAGTCAAAGCAGTTTCTATTAGGAATACTGTTTTTCTGAACAGTTTTCAAATGGATCTACTGGCATTTCCAAGCCACCTAGCATATTAACGCTTACATATTGCATAAGGCTTCCAAATCAGCTCTAAGCACCTACTTAGCTATCTGGCTGGTTTTTCTGAACTATCCTCTGAAGTAGCCTGATTCTCTCCATCCATTACAGAGGATGACCAAGCATTGTGCCGGGCAGCCCTGGGAGCCTGCGGTCTCCCTGAAATTCTCTGTGTGCCCATCTCCTGCAGAACTGCACACAGGGCAGACTGTGGGAAACAGCTTGTCCCAGGCCATGTTGAATCAGTTTCTGGTTTTATAAGGCATTAGATAAATCGAGGGACAAGTGTATTTATTTAAGCACAGAGTCACAAAGATTCCTGTTATGATTTCTCTCTGACACCAGTTTGTATCATCCTGTACTGTGGGGTAGGCTGACTGCACGTACCGGGCTGTTGATGCAAGTTACTACCCTCTGTGCTAAGGATAGCATCGTGGGTGGGTAAATGTGTCTCTGGACCAGATCCTGGCACTCCACATCTGAAACTTCCATCTGTCTCAACTGTAAGTAGACTACTCTCTGAAGATATCCATCTCTCTTCACTGATTACAGAGTGAGGCTGGAAGACTAGGTTTTAGGAAAGCTAAAATTAGGTGAGCCCCAGTCTTTCTGCATAATTAGATTCAGTGGTCACAATAGGACTCTCCATGGGATACGCTGCAAGTTTGTGTGAAAGGGTATCAGAACCAGCCATTTTGCTGAAAGATACAACTGTCTTTCTGTCAGTGGCCCAGTCTGACCAGCATTCGTGGGACTCCTTTGATCAGAATCATGTCACTTGTTCATAATGTGCCTGTTTCAAGAATGAAAACAGGGACATGAAACACTGGAACAAGTCCCTTATGGCACTACAGTGGTTCAAGAAGATGTAGTTCCCCATTGAACTCATAGAAATAAAATTACACGTTGGGTTTTTTTTTTAATGGTTGAAATATTTGAGAACATTTTTATTTACATTAAACACAGAGAAAAGTGGGAGGGAGAGAGGGATGGAGAAAGAGCCTGTGTTGTTCCAGCGCAATAATGATTGTCAAAATGATGTAATTCTCTGCAGGGTGGACATTCCCTTCTTTTACAAGCCAGCTCCTCTGAAAATCTGGTGTTAACTTTAGTGATGGGTACACGCTGCCTTATTTCAAAGTCCTTTGTTTGCCTAAAGTGGGATCATAATATTGCATAACTTCAATTTTTGTGGTTTACTAAAGATAACCCTTTCAGTTCTGTTATTAAAAGCTGAGTTATTAACAGGAACAAGAAATCATTTCAAGAGCTATTATAGGAACAGCAGGTTAATCATTCACTTTTCTACAAATGTAACTAGTCTCAAATAAAACACAGTGGACCAGCAAGGGTGATGCAGAATAATTCCACACGAGCCTCTGGGTCACTCTTGGTTTACATTGGACAAAGATATTGTTTCTTCTGCTTTTGCTGCTTTTCTTCTTTTTCTATGCATATTTTCCTTTTCCTTTTTATAATTCATCATTAGCTGGTTAAACTTAATCAAATTCTTTGATACCAGAACATGAACTGTCCTCAGTGTGAACAAAAAGTATGTTCCCTTCTCAATGCACTTAAACTTTGCAACAGCCCAGGCAATTCTGAGGGAGGTAATTGGAAACCCTGATTTAAATCAGCACATAAGCATTTTGCATGGCTCATGATGGCTTTTTGAGCAAGGGTTAATTTTGCCCTTAGGAATATTTTATAACCTTCTTGTGCCTTTTCAGTATTTGAAAATAAAGTGATATAATTACCCAGCTGTCAATAGTATTGATCTAGCGCTGATAGAGTGATAATGACACAGGCTGAAATCTTAAGCAATGGCCACACTGCTGTATTCATCCAAGCCTCCTTGCAAGGCAGGTCTTTGCCCCCTGCTATTATCTCATAGAGCAATATCATACCGATACCGCAAGTTACTGTGTAATAGCAATCGTGGCTTCCAACACATCTACCATGTAGTTACCACACACTTAACACAAAATAGCACATTTTATTTTGTGGTAATCCAGTAAGCAGATCACACTGCCAGGCTGTGCAGAAAACCAGTGCTGTGTATTGGAGGCAGAGAACATCTGGCACTTTTTGTGGGAAAAAGCTGATCTGGTAAGAGTGCGATATTCCTCCAGAACTGTTCTTTTCCTCTTCTGCAGCTTAAAACATATCTCTCTGACTTGCTTTAACCTGTTAGCTACTACAGACAAAGACAAACCTCCCTTCTACCAAATTTACAGTATATTTCATACTGGCACTCCAAAAGTTTCAAAGGAAGATTGTATGAAGCTAGTTAATTTGTAAGTTTAAAGAGCATTAATTCAATAGCCAGCAGTCTACGGCTGGAAATAACGGGTAGATACACATCTGTTTTTTGTGTGTTTGTTCCTATCCCCCTATTCTAGTGACAGAGGGACTTTTTATATTCTAGAAAATTTCATTGTCAGCTTCCTTTCCTGGGCCCAGTGGTGGTCTTCTATGTTTGGGAGCTCACTAAGTGAGACTTAGCAGAGCAAGTGAAGATTGAAAGTTATATGCATGTGCATTTTAATTTAGAAATGAATATTTTTGCAGGTGTGTTTTAAGCGTAGTTTATGGAGTACTTTAACAGAACAGATCTTGGTGATCTGAGGACCTTCTGGAGCTGAGGACCCAGATGAAGGCCATCATCTTTAGTTCTTACCAGGCCATGGTGCTGCAGCCCCTTCTATACAGCCCAGTGCATTCAGTGATGCAATTTGCTCTAAGTGTAAAACATGCTTCAGTTGTAACGTTTCTCTCTAAAAGTTGTAAAAAACCATCTGGTCTAATGAAAAATATATATTTGCCTTTAACTAGAAAATTCTAATATTTTTATTTTATTAGACAGCAGTAGAGATGTTCTTTAAATGTCGGGGATCCAGATCCAAACTTTCCTGGGCCAAATTCTGAGGTACAGTAAAGACTAGCTCACCTCTCAGGAAGCTCGCACCAACTGGGGATAGATGTGGGCTCTTCCCATGCAGCCCATTCAGCTGCACAGGGCACATTGTCACCTACCTGAGGTCACAGTGATTTCATTGAAACCTATAAACACCACATTGGCACCAGGATGTGAGGATTATCAGCTGCCACCTCATTGTCTAATCATAATGACAATGTTACTTCAGTTAACATCCCTGTGTCTCATTTTTTACAAATATATTGCACCCAATTCTGGCTACAGACAGTGAAGCTAGAGGGATTTTGTATCTGTATTGGACAGTAGATTTATATCCACTGTGTTAAAGTAAACTGATAGTTTCAATTATTAAATGCAAGTACTTGGCCAGGCTTCAGTGAAGGAGGCCATTAAAGTTGCTGAGATCCTTTTTATTTTGGTTACCAAAGCCTGTTTCCAAGACCCAGTGTCTGAATCCTGTTAAAGCAAGACTTTCCTTCATTTTCCATTAAAGAAAAAAAGTCTGGATTGGGCAGTATTACCACCACACTCAGACCTCTGCCAAATCCTCTGCTTGGACTGCACAGCTGCCTTTAAGATGCTTGAAAAGCAAGTACTGCCCTGGTATATCTGAAATCCCTCCCTTTTCAAGCGAGGCTGATATTTCTTTTGGAAAGGTAACAAGAAAACTGTTAAATATGTAACACTAGTATGTAGCACCATCTTTAGAGAAATTACTTGCACACCTTAAATGGGGCTTAGTGGGATTTAAGACTCTAAAGTACAAACGTCAAAATTACCCACCCTCTCTTCTAAGCTGCCCATCTCAAATCAGGGTGCTTCCTTTTTTAAGCTGACAGTTCCAATGCTGGACATCTGAACGGGGTGGCAGAGGAAGGTGAGAAGGAGCCTGGAGGAGTGGGCATCCTCTGGACATCCCTTGCTCACAGTGATGGCGTCCAAAACAAAATGCTGTCGCTGCTGACAGTTTCTTAAAACACAGTGGCTGGAGGAGCAGGTGCTCATCGCCTGCTCCTGCCCTGTGCCCAGAGCACAGAGCAATGTGTGACAAGACGTTGGTCTGATCTGGTAAAGGGTGTTCACTGCCACTTCTCCCACCCAAAGATCACTGTTTTGGCCCTTCTAGTCGGGCTGCAAGATGGCTCTTCCTTTCCCACAGGTTTGAGCCATGGAACAAAAAAGGAGAGAGGACATGAGGGGGGACAGGGCTGTGACAAGAGCTGTGTCCATGCTCTATTTCGGCACCAGTCTCCCTCCCTTAGGAGGCTTGTGCTGAGACACTAGTCATCTCCAATGGCAGTCAGCACCAAACATATGAAAATTAAACCAGACACCCACAATGTTAGGAGACAGTAAAAGTGGCCAAAAGGAGCTTTGAAACCTCACCGGGAAACTCAACTCAGATTGCTCAGTAGTCTAAGAGAAAGTTTTGGGATGAAACAAACTGATAATGTTGGATAAGGGCTGCAACAGAAGCCACTAAACTAGTCAAGTTTTTAATTTCTCAAAGAGGCTCTAGACAAATGCACTTTTTCTAAGCACATGGTGTTAGTATAACCCTGTCACAGATATCAGAGGAGCCCTGCAGATCTAAAATCTCACAGCTGAAGTAGGCAGTTTTGTTTAATCTGTATTTCAGCTATGTGGCATCTTCTGTTCTGAGAGAAATGAACATTCCGGCATGTTCATCAGTATTATTTCCTGTGGCCAACATCTCCGTGACAGTGGCAGATGTACGTGGCTTCCAAGACATTAGATGCCTAAATGTCTCTAAATGCAGATGACAGAAATTCACCTGAACTTTCAATGTCTTAGTAACTGAGGGTGACCAAAATGAAAGCAAAGTACTTTTGCTAGCTGTTTCTGCTTACCCACTTACTGATCACAGTGTGAGCAAAACCAGGGGTGTGTTAGCTGCAGTGCTTGTCCAGGAAAAAAATAAAACAACTCCAAATTTCCAAGGGAATTGAAAAGAGTTCAGTTTCATCACGAAGAACCCTGGTTGCAAACTGAATAATTCTTTTTTTTCAGAGGTACTTATTTCACCTAGCTAAATAGAAAGCATATTTTAAAGCTGATGGATTCGTTTCAACTGGCATTTTGTTGGTAAATCATAGATCCCAGATTGATTACTCTGTAAAATTTTGAAATATGTTTTCTTAGTGCTGATGTAGTCTGAAAAATGAGGTTATGTATCTTAAGCACCTCAGGCAATAAAAATGAGAAAATTATTAAAATTGCACACTTTTATGTATAAAACATAAGTGCCAATAAATCATACTGTTGCTCCTCCTCATCCACCCTACCAAAGAAGTTATTGTTGCTATTGCTAGCAGTAACTATTAAGTGATTTGCTCCAACAGCTTCTACTTGAAGCATCTACTTCAGCCAGTTCCTGGGCTGAGTTTTTCAGGCCTTTTCCCTGGTTGATGGTTTATTCTTCTTTCACTTGTGATACAACAGAAATGGAGTGTGGGTGCAGCGCCCACAAAGAGCCAAGCTGCTGCGAGTGTGCTCAGCCTTCCCGGACACGAGCCCTCAGCTGTGGTCAAAGACTCCAAGGCAATCTAATGGTGTAATGTCTGCGCCATCCACTCTCCTTTGCACCTGAGTTTTCTGCTGGCAAAACAGGGCTAGCAGCATTACTTCTGTCTGTGATTTCTTCAGAAACTGCAAGTTGTTAAAGAGCAGTTACTGCCTTTTCATACATGTCAGTGTACTGTGCTAAGGCCCCTCCGAACCTCCTCATGCTGTAAGTGTGCTGTTTATGATGGGTCAAAGAGGAAAGTGGCTTTTAGTAAGTGAAGTTCAGGGCTGCTTTGCACCAGTAAAATGCCATGTTTCTAACACACATTTTTTCTATAGAAATTATAAATTCTGGCCAAATTCTAACATTTTCCTCCTTGGTGGATACCTACCACCCACACTGCAGAGTTTGGGTTGTCATAGGGAAGAAGCATATATTTGTATATCATATATGTTATTGCTTATCACTGCATTAGCTGAAATGTTCACTAACAACAGATCTAGAAAGGTAGATGGAGTATTTTATTAAAATAAGCATTTGGAAGGTTTATCTGCTCTATTTTGGGGCATAATTTTCTTTCATAATGCTTCCCTTTCACTACCAAGAAGATGCTCTTACAATGCCCTTAATGCAACCTAAAATTAGGCTTCCATTTTATATTGTGGTTTTTGAACAAAGTAGTTTGCCTTTCAAGAGTGTAAGATAGCCAGAAAACTGTCTTGGGATTTGTGGACACCTAGGATCTTTGAAGGATTACTCATGCTAAATGAGGAATTAGAAGGCTAATTGAAGGTGATTTTACTTTTTTTTTTTTCTTCTAAAAGCATGACCCAAGCCTTTCAGTGTGCACAGCAGATGTCCTAAAGATTACTTTTTATTAATATTACACATTTATAGATAAATTTCACTGTCAGGCTACAAACCTGTGAGTTTCCTGTGTGAGCAGTATGTAAACTTGGCTAGTTAGGAAATATTCACACCTTCAGAGTACAGCATGTGTTGTTAAAAGATCTCTATTAAAATCTTCAGTTTATTAAACTGACAAATGGTAGGAAACTTTCAGACCTCAAAAGCTATGATATAATTTCATTTTAAAACAACCCCACCAAAATCTCACATTTCTTGGTGTGAAAGTCACTAAAACTGTACATGGGTCATTGCAGGCAGGACCGCAGGTTCGGTCAATCAGTAGCTGTGGTTCTTGTGTTTAAATTAGAGCCTTCAAGGCCTGCAAATATAAAAAAGGGGAACATGAAACCTTCCATTTACAATTGTCAGGGTTTAACCTGTATTTGTGAGTTTCAGATGCAATATCTTTTCATGGATTTTAGATGATGAAGAGACAACTTCTGAAAAAGGTGGCGTTCCCCCCTTGGCCCTGCAGTTTCTAATAGTGGTGATGCTTTACGCAGTGCTTGTACATATTGCTAAGATGTTTAAAACATTGTCTAATTAATGCATATCGCTAGCCAGATATCTTAGTGCTGCTTACACAGTTGCAATATTGTTGCTTAGGTGATTCCACTCCATTTAATTCAGTAAAAGCTCCTCTACCATCCCGGCTGGTCTGGCTTAGGGCTCCCATTCTGCAGTGCATCAGCCAAGGTGACTAGGCTCAGCCTCTTTGCTTCCTCTGTTCTCACACATGTGGTCAGTGCCAAGTGTCTTGACTGGTGTCGTGGTCTGGTGGGGAGGAGAGAGGAGTTGCAGGCTACTTTCTACAGGGCGCTGATGGTAAGGCGAGCAGGTTGGAGCCAAGCATTTTGCAT
The DNA here is from genome assembly GCF_017639655.2 of Falco naumanni. NCBI lineage: Eukaryota > Metazoa > Chordata > Aves > Falconiformes > Falconidae > Falco > Falco naumanni. Next base: position 102,648,753 of record NC_054055.1, read on the forward strand.
GCGGCGGTGCAAGATGTGAGGTGAGCAGAGCAGGAGCACCTTTCACTACCTTGAATCAGCCCCCAGGACCATCTGGTGTTCTACATAGCGACGGGAAAGACAAGGGTCACTGATATCACTGACATGGAAGCTTCTGTGCCGGAGGGTCAGAGAGCCGTTCTGATTTGCCATGCCCTTGGGATCCTACGAAATATGGCAAGAAATCTTGGACTTCCTGCGGCAGGGCTTTTGCATTCTGCTACAGACCAATTAAGACTGTTTGTAAACCCTCTCTGCTGAGGAGGACAGGGGGTAAGCATCACATCTTTGAAACTATTTGGAGTTGTTTGTTGGAGACTAATGTGAAAAAGAAACTTTTTGGGAAATGTCAAGATGAAACTTTTTAGCCAAGGAAAATGATTCATTACTTTTGAAAATGTCTTCCCATGTTTTTTAGCCAAACTACGTGGGCAGCATGACCCACACTTAAGTAACTTTGTCACCCAAGTCACCCAGAATTATTCGGTTGACCTTTCTGTTGCAAAAATATAATTGCTCAACTCACCTTCTCTACAGAAAAAAATAATCCTTCCTACAGATACAAAAGTTCTGAGTGATGCCAAGCTATAAATACCACTGTGACAGGACAGTGTAAGGCTTAGACTAGAACAGGTTGTTGAACTGATATTTCTGAATTATGTAAGCTAGAGAGCATGGAGAGGCACCTCTTTATGGCTATGAAACATTCTTCTAATCTAATCTATGAAACATTTACTCATCATCGCCATGGAAAAAGCATAGATTTTTCAGTTCAAAGAGAAGTCAAGTAAAAATGCCATCCCAGCAGGTAGCTTGGTGTGTCCAACAGCAATAGGAAATCATGAAATATGGAGTCAGTATTAGAGCTAGGAAGTTGTCTGACAAACTTGCTGAAGAGCTAGGTGGTGCCACTTGGAAAATATCTTCCATTGCTTAGGTTTACTTGTTAACTTTCTAAAGAGGAGGAGAGGTGGAATAAAAAAGTTTAAATTTATTTTTTTCATTAAGGAAAAAATCTGAATGTTTTAAAGAAAATAATACAATTCAGGCCCTTTCCATGAATAAGTCCTTCATTCCAGTATTAAACACGAAGTTATTAAATAAAGGAAAGAAGACTTCTGCTTACTGCTGTAGATGGCTTTGGCATGTTTTGTTTTCTCTGGGCTTCACAACTTATTCCTATTTGTTTATTTGTAGAGATGCCTGTGTTTCCTTATAAGTGGGTGTATCTCTAGTAGCTACTCACAGGCAGAGGTAGCCTCAGCCAGTCTTTGAAAATATCTTACTCCTTGTAACTATTTGATCCTGTAATTGTCTATAAAAGCTTGGATCCAGTGCTGATGCTAGGAATATTTTATTGCTCACCAAGGAGCACTTGTGGCTATGTTTTGATAGCCAGGTTTGTGGTTCTGGAAAAGTTCAGGGATTCCAGAAGGCCATCAGTGCAATAGTATTATTGTATCTTTTTAGTGAAAAAGAGGAAAATACTAGAGGCTAGTGAAACAAGTGAAATACCCACAGGTAATAATTATCAATAATAAAAGAGCATCTCTGGCATAAAAATTAAAGTGTAAAACAGTGAGTGTCAGCTTTAACTTATTTTCACCAACAGAAGATAACAGATGAAGGCATAGGACTCACATAATGAAATACAGCAATAAACATCACATTTTTTATTTCTGGAACACCCATCAGTTTATATTATCAGTGTCATGTATTTTTCTTTTTTGCAATGCTGGAAGGAGTCCACCTATTCTGGATGAGAAACAGAATTGAACACAATCATGTTCTGTAATGAAAGACAGAGATTTAAACAAAATTCTGATCATTTTGTGATTTCAAGCTGAATTCCGAGGTCAGTACTGAAAAAAACCTCTTACTACATTTGATAAATACTGGAATATGTTTTAAAAGTCTGGCTTATTTAACATTCAGACATCTTATGTATCAGAATAACTGAATTTATTCAGAATATTATCATATCATTATTTATGGCCTTTCTTAAGGAATTATTTATCTAGAGTATCATGATATTAATAATGAATAGACATGATTGTAGAATGAAATGTTACTGAAAATGTAGGAAACAATCTCCATGGAAAGGAGAGGAATTGAAAACCTGTGATTTTTTTTTAAGGTATATTCACACTCTCACAGAGTTCCAGCTTTAACCTCATATTACATTGCTGCATGTTCCCCGCTTGGACATAGCCAGCATGTCTTACATTTCCCTTGTTACACTCTTTTATATTTAATACTCTTTCAATTGCTGAAGACCGCAGTAACAAATCCTTCATTCACACCCAATTTATGCATCTTCTGTTCTATCCTAATGTGTACACTGCTCTCATCACTATGGTATCGAGTGGTTCCCAAGTGATATATTTAATAGCCATCATAAGCACCCATCCTCTTAAAGGGGGGATATGTGTGTAACACAATGATTATTTTGTTTTAATTATAGATGATGGGTCCCATTTTTCATGAGAAAAGGTACATTTTTCTCATGTGTATGACAAAAAAGGAAAATAATTGTGAGGGATGGTATCATGCTTGGGCAGGGGACAATGACTCTTCTGATGAAAGCGATTTCTAATGGCTCCTCATTCCCATCAAGTTTTCTTTAATGGCTGTGAGTTGGACCTTGAAAGGTAATATGGCATTACATCATGGGCAGCTCTGCACAGTTGTTTCCCACTCTGACCATATTTTAAGACGGCTGATGGAAGATTGACTTTAATCCAGCCACTGTGCTGTGCTACCGAGCCCTGAGAGAGCAGGTATATTTGTCAGGCTCAGCACTACACTATTACATATGTAACACTGTTGACTCTTAAAATGTATCTATAATATAATATTTTTTCACTGATATATTCACACTAATGATCTATGACTAAGCAAAATTAGACATTACCTAGGATGTTACATTATGCGTTACAGTTTGATAGGTAGTGACTATTGCTGGTCAGTGAGAAACAGTCTGTATGATCAACCTTCCAGTACCTAAAGGGGGCCTACGAGAAAGCTGGAGAGGGGCTTTTTACAAAAGCATGTGATAAGACAAGGGAGAATGGCTTTAAACTGAAAGAGTGTAGATTTAGATTAGATATACAGAAGAAATTCTTTGCTGTGAGGGTGGTGAGGCACTAGAACAGGTTGCCCAGAGAAGCTGTGGGTGCCCCATCCCTGGAAGTGTCCAAGGCCAGGCTGGATGGGGCTTTGAGCAACCTGGGCTGGTGGCAGGTGTCTCTGCACATGGCAGGGGGGTTGGGACCAGGCTATATTTGAGGTCCCTTTCAACCCAAACCATTCTATGATTTTATGATTATTTCTCAGGCAAATGGGTGGTAAAGCACTCAAGTTGTTGTATGATCATTACTGGAGTATTTTTTGTGAAATTCAGACTGTGAATATCAGATGAATGATCACGCAAAAGTAGAGTAAAATTTTCAGTGAATGCATGCTTTTTGCCAAAAATTATACATGTCTGCTCCAAATCTATTTGCCAATTCACATTCAATTTTTCAAGCACTACAGGTCAAAATACTCCATGCAATAAGAACTGGGGTATGGAAGTCCACCTCACCCTCAAACAAATGTCTGTTTGCTTGCTATTCTGTGACTAATGAGACTGAAGAAAAAATCCATATGTTCTTTACTGAGCCAAGCTTCTGGTTCTATTACTATTCTCTCCTAATTCTTTTCTAAACACTGAAGATATTTAGTGTAAACAAATCTGTTTTTAAGATGGAAGAATATGGGTGTTCTTTCTGTTTTCTTTTTTTTTTTTTCCGAGTCTCTAATATATAACTGTGTTCATTAAAACATCTAATTTTCAACCTTTGTTTATAGGAAAGCATTTTAATGTAACTCCTCAATAAAATGTGAAAATTCGTGTCCATCTAAAATTATTTCCTTGCTTATCATTTCCTGTTTAAACTAGATTTCTTTTTATATTTTCCTGACTATATATTTGTTTTCAAAGTTCTTTATATATATGCCACTTGTTATACTATAGAATGAGAGAATGGCAATCTTACAAATGGAATGAGTTATAATCTCTGCAGTGTAGGACACCTATACACAGGCTGGGGTGGGACTACCCTGGACCAGATCCCAGTTTTCCCGATGTCTCTACCTTGCACACTGCAGTCTGGGTGGATGCAGTATTGGCAGTGGCAGCTCTTCCCAGGCTGTGGCTACATGTGAGAAGGAGTGCTTCCACATACTGCTGGTGAGAGGCAGAGAGCAGGCAGAAGTACTACATGGACCAGACTGCTGTGGAGGGGGAATTTAGACTATGTATTTGCATGTGTCTAGATCCTATAAAGACAAGGGGTGATAATCTAAATTCTAAAACGGATCTCTCCAGAGAAGCTGGATAAAGCTTTTTGTTCATATTATTCACCATTCAACAGAGAGCACTGAGGATGTCCCAGAGCTGGGGTTGGTACACCGGCTCTTGATCAGGGCAATGGCATTGGTGTAGGACAGCATCTCGGCATGATGCTGCACTGTATCATGTGCAGCTCTCAGCCTGGTCAGAAAGGTAGGGACAGAGCTGACTGCATGGGGGAGGACAGTTCTCTTGGTCTTGAAATGGAAAGTCCCAGCTTAACTTTTTAACATTGCTGCAAATATTGGCACTTTCCTAGTAGCACCTTGGAAAACGTAACATACTTGAACCAGTTACGAAGACTGAAGGAACTGTGTCCCCTCCAACAAAAAGCTCAAAACCTGCTGGATAACCACTCCTCTCTCTACGGGCATATGAACTGTATCTTTCAAAGACTCTGTCCCCTAAGTTTTGTCCTTGTCTAGTCCTTCTAATGCAGTTGTGTGAATCAAAGGCAGGAGCTAACTGAACTTTAGGAAAAACAAGTAAAAAGTGCTTTCACCTTTTTTTTTTTCTTTTTCAAAATTTTCAGAGCTTATGCAAACATCTGTGTTTGCATGTGTTAAAGGTTTCCAGCCTCCTGAGCACACTCATTCTTCTTGTAACTAGAGCAGCTGCTGTGAAAAGCTCTTTGTCTCACCTGTCAGTATGGCTGACAGAACATGAGAGATGCACCATGGAGTCACTGGCACCCGAGAAAGAAACAGCTGCTCTTGCAAAACAGCCGAAGTCCTTTTGTTCACATCACTTTGTTCTCTCTGCCCCCACCTCTCCACCTTTGCGCTCCCTCCCCTGATGTGTACTCAAGCAGATGTTAAAGGATTGGAAGACCTTAAATCTTGCTGCTCTACCCCACCAAGGCAACTACAAAACTACTTTCAAAATACCCAGCTAGGACATTTTACCCTTATTGGATGAACAGGTAGTTGAAAGGAAACTGAGAGGATGAATGCAGGTATTTTTGAAGCATTAAACCCGTGGGTGGACAGTGGAAGGACTGATGGATTTGCGCGAAAGGAATAGTATGAGTATTGTGGATTCCTGAGACTGGAGAAAAAGTAAATTACCAAGGAGTTGTCACATGCATTGCCAAGATGCTTCTGGTTTGGTAACAATTTCCACTCCTTGCTTGCACAGATGAAAGTGATGGCAGTCAAGGAGCCATTCCAGGCCCCAGCAGGAGATCGTGCAACAGGACTGATATGTTCACTTTCACTGACTCTGCTGTCGTTACTTCCTTTTCAACAAATGTGTGTAGTGATTTTGAGTTTACTTCCTTTTCAAAAAATGTGTGTGGTAATGTTGAGTTCAAGACATTTTTCTATATAGCGTGCTTTCACAGGCTCTCAGCAAATCTCAAAGTGTACCCTTCACGCACATGGAGCCTGCCTCCTTTCACCAGATTGTTTCTAACGTGTTGCATTACACTACACTTAGCTATTCAGTGAGGTATTTTGGCATTGTGTCTGCTAGTTCCTGTTTAAAGTAAAACACATCATAGGAATTGGATGGTGGATTTTAATACATCATCAGTATGTTACATACAAAAACTTAATAATATAATATAGATCATTCTTTTCCTGATGTCTTCTGTGTCTCTTCTTTCTGTTCCATGCACTTTAGGCCATCCAGTAAGATTCGACCTAAGACAGGATCCACTTCTTCAGGACTTGTATGTTCCACCTTAGCAGTCTAAATACTAAAGTAAGTAAATTCTTACGTTTGTAAGCAATCTTTTATGGTAGGTATTTATATAAAAATACCTACTAAGATTATAAACAATATGTTTTTATTCAGGATGCAATGTGGATCTTTCATTAGAAGAGAGTTAATGTAGAACATAGATTAATACACGTGGTATTAGTAAATATTTTTGGGGTTTCTTTTCAGATATTGTTGACATGTAATATTCGATAATTTCCCAACTGACTTTAAACTCTTTGTCAACGACTGACTGTAAAAGACAGGAGCTGTTTTATTTACTTGCAGGCTACAATGTATTGCATGTTACATTGTTCCAAAGTCAGCAGGCAGCACATCCGAAAGGCTGGCTTGCCTTTTCCTAGTTGGCGCACTCTGGATCTGGAAGAAGCAGAGGGTCTGAGGGTGGGCTGAGTGCTCACTGCAGAGCTGGGGGCAGTGGGAAGAGGGAGATCCCAGCACATGCCTGTGTGCACATGTGCGTGCCTGTGAGCGTGAGCTCACATGCTGCCTGAGCAGAACCTGAGAGACTGCAGGGACAGAGGAAGCAGACATGCTGTCGGCCTCAAGGAGGATGAAAAACAAAGAGCTTTTTTTCTGCAGACTGTAGCATCATTGCAGAGACCCATGCCAAGCTGCTGGGCTGAGAGCAAGACCAGGAGAAAGGATGGTGCACAGAAACAGAGTTAGTTTACAAACCCTTTTGATTTCATTCTGAGTTTCTTTAAACAAAAAAGAAAATCACAGCATATCATTCTAGTTTCTATGCCCATCAAGACCAGTTTTTAGGTTCTCACCCCATTTTGTTATTTAGTGGCCCTTCCTTTAATGACAAATCTTATGTTCTTCTCAAAGCTACAACTAATCAAAGTCCTGTCACAGTGATCAACTCCCTACCCAAAAAAAACATGTTCCCCTTTTCCTCATCTGTTGTTCTCTGTGAAATGTTGACTCCTTTCAGCCATTAAAGGAGATTTTGCTGGCACATATAACTGACCAGTGTGCAGTAGGTAAAATTATGATTTCTCCCAGCTCATGTGCCATGATTGTAACCTGCATTTCCCATGGCAGTGAGCAATGATGGACCCTCCCTCACGTAACATGCTGCCTTCTGGTCCAAAAGGCTTGACAGCTGGTCTGGATTTGTTTTGGTCTATACAAACTCTGCTGCAGTTTGAACAATTCCTATTCCTTTCATTGCTGTCTATCAAGAAAGTAATTTCTGAGTGGTACCCACTTGGACGAAAGCAAGGGGTAGGCAAAGCCAGGGGGAAGGTGTCAGAGCAGCACCCTGCACAGAAAGACAAGGGAAGGGGCTCCCCATGGATGCTGAGAGAGGGAACCTGCTTCTTCTTTTCCTGTTGTTTCTGTCTCTTCATCTTCATCCCATCTCCCAGAAGCCTCCTACCGTCAGGAGCAGCTCTGGCCATCTCACCCCCAGGTTGGGGGACAAGGCCAGGCACCAGCAGCAGCACAGCAGCCAGGGGCTGAGCTGTGCTCTCTGCTGCAGCTGCGGAGCTCTTCCCTGCAGCTTTCCCTTATTCTCTTTTCTCACCATTACTATGTATTGCCACACTGGTTTGGCCCTTTTGATTCATCTGTCTACCTTGATTCATAAGTGCTGGCTGTTGTGTTTGTGTACAGATGACTGGCTATGTACTATGCATCCCTCAAATAATTTCGCTCTCATTCCCCCATCTGCACACACTCCTATGTTTTGAATCAGCCATGTGAGTGAAAAACTGGAATAAGTCTGTTACACTGTATGATCTAAGGTAATTTACAGAAGCATCTAATCCCTTCCCTCTTTGTGGTTCCTGGCTGTACGGTAATAATATCTTACTAAATGCTTTATACAGCTGAGTAATCTGTTTGCCTATCTCATATCTGTGTGTCACTGCTCTAAGCCCATGCTTTTTTTCCCCTTCCATGTCACATGTGTGTCAATTGATTTGTCTGGCTCTGTTTCTTGAAGACTGACGTACTCGCTCTTTCCCCAACACTGAAAGACTTCCAGTGTCCTCCATCCCACCTTACTGCAGCTACTCTCAGCCATTGTAATTCTCCTTTCTTTATCTATCTGCATGCTTCAGGAGACACAAAAAGCTCAGACCAACTGGGAGAGTCCATATGAACCCACAGACCTGTTGTGTTCTACACAAACACAAGATGATCTGGTGTCTCTTTCAAGGGTTAGTCTCTCTCTGGTACCACGCTCCTGTGCCTATGGATCTCTGGAGCACATAGCAAGCCAGCAGATACAAGACAAGGCTGGGAACTGTTTGGGGATACCCAGCAGAAATGTTCACTTTGTTATCTATATGCCTCTCTGCCTCATCTGTGAGTCTAATGGAAACATTCCCCTGGAATGCAGTCTGAAAACAGTGTAAGAAGGTTGCCAGGCATAGGCGGGGAAAGAATGTGAAAGTACTGTGGGTTGTGATTTATTTATTTATTTTTTTTCTCCTGGGGAACTACTCTGTCTTTGGGGCAGTCCCTTCGGGATTCATTCAGAAACAGTGAACTGATGCTTAAACACATAACATATCTTTGGTGGAGAGATTAAATTCTAGGAATGGAAGCTGATATTTGTATATCTAAAATAAAGACCTGAATTCCCTAGCTGCTGTCATGTCACTTGGTTTCTAGCCAGGAGGTTAACCTACAAGCTTACTGTGGAGGTTTCCCCTTAAAAGGGTAACTGTAACTTTGCATGGCATGTCCTTTATTGGAAAATTTACTGGAACAGGGATTTACTTTACATAGGAATGTGGGGGTTTTAAAGCAGTTGTTAAAACAAATATTTGGACCAATAGACAAGCTACAGTAGGTGGAATCATATCACTAAAGTGTGCTGATAATGCAGATTAACTTATCTCCTACAAAAAGTAGAGCATACACAGGCAAACACTTTCAACGTTTAATTTCCACCCACTGAATGATATTATTATTGGTCTTAAAGGCTACCTCCTCTTGTGAGGCAGAAGAGGTTTTCTAGATTTCGCCACATAAGCTTTCTTGTTGAACAATTCAGTACTGGCAACTACAATAAGCTCTCTCTTCCTAGAGAAATAAGCATATTCTCCAAGGTTATGTAAAAGCAATAAATTTAGGACCTTGCAAGGTCACGTTTACCAATCTTTTTACAGAGAAGGACTTAACTGACAAGCTTGGTGCCTTCAACTATTCTCTGACTCTACAACTAAGGAATTATTTCTGAGGTTAGACGCATTACAGGCTTTCTGTTATTCATACTGCTTATTTAAAGTGAGCCATTATTTTCAGAACTTGTAAAATTTAACAGTGTTTAAAATTTGACTACTTGCAGAAGCTCCGCAAGCTCCTTAGTAAGACTGTCAGGTTAGCAGGACAAGGCGGATAGAGCCTAGGCCGAATAAGATATTTCAGCTCTTCAAATAAGGGGAGAATACTTGGTGGGGAAAGTCATTACCCAAGGAATGCAATGACAAAACAGCACACTATTCCAGGGTAGTACTGGACATTTCACAGGATCATAAAAATCTTGGCTTCCATTCCTTAAGGGCCTTTAAGCAGCTGAGTGATCCAACCACATTCAAGTGCTTAGCAGAACAAGTGCTTTCTTAGTGTTACATTAGGTTTTGTAAATCAAACATATAAAACTACATGACATACATTAAAAAAAATAAAATATTGTATTTCTTTTTATTTGGGCAGAGAACTGTATTCTTCTGTAACTGATGGAATGATCAGAGACTTTACAACTGTACAAATACTGCCTGGCTTCAGAGAAAATAACTGTTTGGATGCGTAGTTTTAGTGTGGGCTCCTCTCAGGAAAGATTTGGAGATTACTGAATTATAAAAATTAGGGCTTTTTAAACTTGAATAGAAAATCATTCTGCTTTTCAGTCACAGTGAAAAATATTAATGTGTTTGCTCCAGGTTTTTATTTGGCTTTTTTAATCTTTTAAAAGTCTAGGCTGATTATTCATGTTGCTCACAGCAAATCTCCATAAAGTAGCAAAATCACTAGGAAAAACTGATTTTGAATTTAAATGCTCCTTATTCTAATGTGAGCATTATCTGGTCCTGGAAACGAGTTACAGCATGACAGATGTTTTTTTGGTCAGTTGATCCAAATTTGGAAGATAGGATTTGATAACAGTTTAGTTAGACCAGTTTACTAATCAGTTATGGACAATGGCACCTCCGTTTAATGTGAAGTCTAGAGAAGGTAATGTGTGGTGGGGTTTTTATTCGTATTTAGGATATTAGATAAGCAGAATGGATTTCATGATGGCAAACCAGAAGACAAGAATGTATGCCTGCACATGCTATGTTTCTTCCAATTCAGCCTTTAAGAGCTTGCTTTAAAAATCTTAGATTTGTAGTTCTATCACAGTTCCTTTAAAGTGGGGGAAGGGTAAGCAAGGTATGAACTTAACAGTATTTACATTTGAAGACTAAGCAATTTCTGAAGAGTGTGGTAGGAACTAGTTATTGCAAGAACTATTATTTAGTTTAATTGATCCCAGCTGGGCTTGGAAGAGATTCTGGCCAAAAGCATGCAAATGCTTGCCAAAAGCCTGTCATATTTGATAGCTCACACTGCTATGAACTTGGCTAAGAGAGGTCAGACACATAGCGAAAACTAAGCTCTCCTCTGCTGTATCCAGGCTAGCTTAAAAATGCAGATATGTTGCCAGCTGACTAGCAAGCCTTTCTCCTTTCAACCTTGTTTTAAGAGGCCCCCAATTTCTTGGAAGTGGGGGAGTGTAACACTGCGAAGCAATGGGAAGATGTTCCACACATGGAGCGATGGGCAGACACAGCTGCTCTAGGATCCTCTGGGCATCTGTTTTCATTAAAACTTCACTTGTGCATTTGACCTATCAGCTGGATTCAGAACATGTCACTGGTAAAGGTACACAGTGTTTGTAACACCACTAATGAATCAACCTTGCTTTAAAAATCTCCCTCTGTCAGAAATATTTTTCTTCTTCTTCTTCTCCTCTTTAGGATACCTCCCCCTCAGGCTTTTGCTAACTTTGCAAAAGATTAGAAAAGTTTGAGTAACATAATTTAAGCCAAACCATTGCAACAAATATCATATATTTATTACAGGAGCAGGCACAATAAATCTGATTAATTTCACATTGCTTTCCTTCCTTGATAGCTACCGAAATAATTTAGGATAGAACAATAATTTTAAAGAAAGAAGAAACATCTAATTAAGGGCAATCAATTTTTTAATCAACTGTGCCTTTCCTCTTCAACTCACTTAGCAAGTATAATTATTTATGTTGTTTGAAAGAGCGAAGCAGGAACCTCTTTCTTTGTGGAGATCTATACACTAGGTTTCCTCTGTCCATTTTCTCTGTTGGACCATAACCACCCTGGTGGAACCCTCTCAGCCTCTCCAGAGAAGCAGTTCCACTTTGCCTAAATAATTAAATATTCCTTGGACCGGAGGACTGGAACCTCTACAAAGGGCTTATTTTTTCCCTTCTTTATTCTTTGTTTCCCTCTTACTCAGTGAATATTTAATTACAAAGTGGAAAAGTCCAATAGGAGAGATGAAGTCAGGGAAGATCCTCTAGGTCAGGGGAACTGGCTTTCGAACAACAATGTCCCACTGGATTGAAGCACAATTATCCTTCCATAGCTGAAGAACTGGCTGATTTAACCCAAAGCACTGTCATTCTGTTTTTCAGAATAAAGACTTTCAAGGAGCACTCTTGGTAAAAATTAAACAGCTAATATGAACATGATCTCGAAACTTATAAAATACATGTTACATGGGTTCATTACTATTAAATCTGGCAAGTAAGAACACAGTGTAAGAAAGTGGGAGTTTTACCTACCATAGGGCATAAGTAATGGGTATGGAGGTTCAGGAGTCCACTCAAGGGATGTGAATCATCTAGGCCACTCACTGATTGCAGTCAAAGCTTGCTACTATCTGAAGTTCTTACTGAATCAAAAATAAACTATAAACCTCTGTCCAGCTCCTGTGAAAAAAAATATGTAGTATCTTTGTTATTTTTAGATGGCATTATTACCAGAGAGGCAGTCTAGGCAGTTGCAGAGAACTTCCCTCTGGGTCTTCTCTCAGTTGTTTTCAGAATCCACCAAGGATTCATTGCAACATGCTATGACACTGTTCCTGCTGCTGTTGATAATGGATTAAGAGTAGTACGGAGCATTATGAATTTAGGGAGAGTGAATGGCAGGGTAGGTGCTAGATGCTGTGCTCACAGAACTGGGGGGCAGCAAAAGCAGAAGCAAGAAAAAGCCAACAAATGAGCACTCCAGTGTTAAAACACTGAAGAATCAGATTTGTAAAAGATAAAAAGGGTCATTATATTTATAAACTCAACAGTCATTTGACTCATCTAACAGCTCAAGCTACTGAAAAGATCTACTTCACACTGGCCACATTCAGGCATTAAAACCTTGGATGTTTGTGACAATTATGCTAACTTGAAACCAGCTATGTAGCACAACCCTCTTGCCATCCTTCTTGCCTTGCAAACCCACCGTCCAGGTGTTAATTTTACAGTGAAAGACTGAAATGTCATGATTATCTTACAGCATTTCTCTTTAACAGCACCTAGTTAAGTAGAGGGAACATATTTCAAAGAGGAATTATGATCTGGGCACAGACCAAAATCAGTAACATTTATTTGTTAGCAACTTTATTGTGTAAGCAGAGAAAGACACTGTGATGGAAACACTGGGAGGTCAAAGTTCAAAACCAGGTACTCTAATGGTTTTGGGAGTCAGATACTAGAAATGGATATTTAGATGCTAGATGAAGGTGTTTATAATTGAATCAAGTTCCCCTATAGAGTACAGCACCTTTTTGAGTTGGTCAAGTGTAGAAGGGTGACCCATGATAATGAAGAGAGGCGAAGCAAGGGCTGACCTAAAGCTTGGACTAAAATGGTGTGATGGGGGTGGCTGGGCAGAGCCAGGCAGAGATACAACACTGATTATTTCATATCCTCACATACATTGCATGGCTTGCAATTGTGCCTAATCTAGTCTAGTTCAGACTTTCAATAATGTGGGTCCCTGAGCATCTGTCCATTTCTGTAGTTTCCTGGACTGAGGTAAAGAATGAAAAGCAGCGCAGATCCAGTTCAGGCACACAAGAAAAGACCATGACGTTGTGAGACATTTTTGTGTGGTGTTAATGGTAGGAATTCAGTGGGCTAATGTGCTGCTGGCATTAGCAACACTCATGGTTGCTTTAGGCTACACCAGTAGCTTATACCAACTTCTCTCAGGCACCAAGTAAAAAAAATTAAGCATACTTAAGATAGTTGTCACCACGTCCTGTTTAACTTGGGCAGCCTTCTCTTGGCATTTCTGCCTTGGCTCATAGTCATGGTTGTAGGCAGAATGGTTGCAACTGTTTTAGATGACAAAGTATTTCTCATGTAGGGAGCTCATTTCATGACTAACGATGTTTAACTTTAAGAGAAGCTGAAGTTTGCAGTAGTACCACTTTTTGGACAAAAAAATAGTAAGTAGATTTTTGAACAAAACTTACCATCTTTGGAAAGTTCAATTGAATGATAATTTGGTCTAGCTTTTCAACAAAAATCCAGAGACCACAAATTCTTTTGCAGTTTCTACTTTGGTTTTGAATCTGCTTACAGAAAGAATACCATTAATTATCAGGAATACCATTTTGGAAATCAATTTAAAAAAACCCCGTCTTTCCTTCTGTTTTAGAAAATTGACATTAAATCAGTTTTGTATAGAACAGAGATAATGATGATGTAAATAATTATACAGAATTCAGTGCATAGAACTGATACTTAGAACAAACAGGTATGTTTTGAATAACACTGTTTAAAGAATGTTAATTAATAGAAAAGGAATTTAATGTTTAACTCTCCTACCCTATATATTACTAAAATTTCTTGTGGTCCTCAGTGCTTAGAAAGATAAGCAGTAAAATGCTGCAAATATTGTCATAGTGCAGCAGAGTCAGAATTACAGCTTGTTGATTCCAACCCTGGAAAAAGTCAAGAAAAGTTGAGCCTGCACCTAGACTTGCACTGATATCAAAGGTGACACCTTTCTACTTTAGCGACATCAGGGCTGTGTTCGAAGTAAATATTGTGGTACCTTACACATACTGTTCTCTAGAAAAATTTAGTCTTGTAGTCTTGAACCAGCCAGATACTAGAAACAATACCAAACTTCAGCTAACTGCACTTCAGTTAGAAAGGGCTGCACATGGACTTTCACATTCCCTGAGGAGCACAACCAATGTGAGGACTGTCAAGGAAAAGTAAAAGGAAGCTGCTTTGTTATACATGCTAGTTATCAGCTTACAGAAAAAAAAGTAAATTATTAATAAATAGCAAATTAATTCTCCTTCAAGTGGGAGGTAGATTAAAGCTACTGAGGAGCATCCACTGCAGTAGTTATGTTGCTTTGGGAGGATAATGCGACAATTCATTAAGGTCAGTTAGAGAAAGGAGGCCATGCTATTCTTGACATTTACCTTAAATTGTTGTTCAAATGTCAATCCTTTTTTGCTGTAGTCTCTGTATAACAGAGGAAGAGTTCATTAAGGCTTAAAGTGTAAAGGTAGTGTACACTACTTAATGCAAAAGGAAATCTATTTTTCTTAAGTATTCTATATAAATGTTACAAATTAAGACTATTTTATGTTTTTCTAAAAAAAAAAAAAAAGGAAGAAACAAAATGTTCCTCAGACAACTGTACTTTAACAGCTTCAGAGCTTTTACACATAGTTCTTATCTTCAGGACCACACCATGCCAGTGAAGTGCAGATGTGACAACAGAAGAGAGCTGCAGAAGAAACTCATGAGCTGCAGTTGCCTGAGGCAGGTACAGGCATGGGGGATGGATAAAGCCAGATGCCCACTGGTGTAGGGATACCGAGTGAGGGTTGCTACAAGTCCAGGAAAATCTGTGAGGACAGCTTTTTTGTCTGTGTGCACATGTAGTGCTTTAAGCATGCTGGAACCAGTGACTTGCTTCTTTAACAGGGCCTCAGTTGAAGGGAGAAGGCAACTGATGATATTCACAAAACTTGTCATAACTTTACTTCTTAGAAGGATTTTTACACCTTGCATAACTCCTCGAGGAGCAAGGTTGTGCATAGCATGAATACAGAGAGTAAAACCATGTCCATACTAGGTTGTTGGACGACTACCCTGTCCATTGGTTTATGCTTTAGCAATTACTCCAACTCTACCACAAAAAAATTTTCTTTTTAATTGTATAGCCCTGTCCTCTAATGATAAATATCAGTTTTCATTCTTTTGTCTTACTTCAGTGGTCACTGTTAACCATCAATAGCATGTAAATAAAGCAGACCATCTTGCACGTGTTGTCTGCTAGAAAATAATAGTTTACACTACATTAAAAGTAATGTTGTAGTCTGACAATGAATTAAACTGACCTTGTGGATCATAGTCTGACCTTTTGTTTTACATAGACAACATCAGTGTTGTCAATTACAGATTAATTTTCATTTTTCTATATTCCCTTCTCTCAGCTCCAGGGCAATAGTTTGAAGTAGTATAGAGGGGGTTTCTTTACTACTACTCACTTTGTAATTTTTGCTTTCCTTCTCTTTCTTTTATGTCTCTTGTTTGGCTTTTTAATCCTGTCACTCATTTTTTTCCTCTTTCAATGGCACTTGAAAGATATTAAATTTCAATAATGTTAATAATTTTAATGATTGATATTTTAATGACATGTGTTCTTCCTTTCATTTCAGTTCAGAGACTGAATGTTGGAAATCATGACCAAAGAACAGAGTTGCGTGAGAAGTTAGCTACCACTGGTTTAATATTCGCCTAACAGGTGAACAAAAAACTTAATCTGAATTTTCCATCTGGGTGTTTTATCTTTCTGTGGTCTCTTTCCAATGAAATTGCACCCTTTTCCTTTCTGTGGCCTTCATATCAGCCTTTGCAACTTCTAACCAATGGATGAAGGAAACCCTTACTTCTTCAAACAGCTCTCCCTATTTTAAGAACCTACATATTCTTAAACTAAATATTTCCTAAAATACAAGCTGAAAAGACCACTTGCCTATGAAATGCTGCTGGAGGTGTTTTCAGAACTGAAATTACAAAGCCTGGGTCCAACTAGACCTTCTCTCTGTCTTGCCTCAGGTGTTCAGGGGTGTCAGCAGAGCCCTTCCACAAAGCACAGCCATGAAGTCCAAAGGCAGAACACTAACCTAGGCCATATGAATTCTATTCAAAAGTTTGAAAGATAAATATATTTCTTTAAACAGGTTTTTAAGCTAAAATGTTAAAACTGAAAAGGTTAACTATGAAGAGGCGCTGGCCTTACATTACAGTAATGTAAAAACTCAATTACTTTAATAGCTGTAGTACTTGAACAAATTCAGCTATATTAAATTACATTTTCTTTCCTGTTTTCTTGATGGTATGCACTATTACCAACTTCAGCTATATAGCTATTAAATAAGGATATTTTTCACCATTCAGGTATGAGTGTTTAAATGGTGCTAAAATTCCAGGTACATAGATGAGCTAATTAAAATTTTAAAAAGTTTTTATTCTAATGGTAATACATTCTGAATCAATTCACAGTTCAATTTCTGAACTGGTTTGTAAAATTTTGCTTGAGGACTTCCAGGCACTTGAAAAAACCATGGTTCAGTAAAGTCCATAGTGTTCTTTTTCTGAACCTCATAAGTTAACCTCAGCATTGTTAATTTAGCAATAAACTTTTGTAAGAACTGCAATTTCATTTGACAGTATAGTTTGCAATTTTATAGGCAAACCAGACATTAAAATTCAAATAGCTTCTGGTTTTATGGAAAATGGCAGAAAAACAAGGGTTTTTTTTTGACCCAGTTACTTCTGACTTCAAGTCAAGATGGGTAGGCATTAGGATTGTTGAAAATCAGAATTAGCTGACATCAATTAATATTTGACATCAGTTATAGGTTAAAACTGCTCATAGGATGATAAACAGTCTGGTTTTGCAATGGATATTTTAGTTCACTGGATGCAAAGACAAGTAAAGGAAGCTCCAATATACTTATTGCCTTGTACGCTTGCTGTCCTCTGTGGCCACCCCAAGGCTGTAGTACCTAAAGGGGTCAATTGGAAGAATCTTTTCTGAGCATCTCTGTCTGATTCTCTGTATCTACAGCAAGGAGCCAAGTATCAGTTTTGCTCAGAACTACTTGGAGTACATGGCTTACTTATAATTTATGACTTCTTATTTCAAGACCAAGCATCTTAATTGTGGATATGTTTATTTATTTCCATTTTATTATCTACTATTTTTTTATTCTTTTGTTGTTGTTGTTGTTGCTAAATACTGGACAAAGTTAATTTCAAGTATTGGGTTACATCTTTTTTGTTTGTAGGTATTAATTTTTTTCTTTCAAACTCTGTTTACTTTAAAACTATTTGCACGTTACTTTTAATGCCTAGATTCCTTCTCAGCAATCAGAAACTTTTTCAAACAACTTCTTTTTCTTCTGTTGCTGCATAAGAAAGAAAAAATTACGTTTGCTTTTGTAGTTGCACCAGGTAGTAGTACTGTAAAACTTGAAAAGCATTGCCAGGTCTTCCAGCTGTACTTCCCCCCATTAGTCTTACTGATCCTCCTATTCTGCTCCTTCACCTCTCAGATAACTAGTGATGTTTCTGAATGACTCTTATCAGCAGGGATAATCTTTTTACATCAGCTTTGTGGCTTCCCATTCAGCCCAAGACATGTTTGCCTCAAATATAAACAAATCCAAACTTTGTCCACACAAACTGACGTAGCTTTTTGGATAGGTATGACACCACTGCAGATCAGCACTGTTAGTACCAGACATTTTCTTAATCTTTTTGACTCATGTCTTGACGTTTTACTTGACGTCCAATATTTATTCTGCCATTTCAAAGTCCTCATAATGCAAAGGAATATCTCAGATTCCTGCACAATTTATCTAATATGCCTTATCCACAAAGGAAAAATAGATTTATACTGCTGTAGCAGCCTGTGGGAGACTTTTCAGCTTCTGGTGACTCACCAGCTCATGATCAGTTTTGCAGCTCCGACAGTGTTGAGGTTGCTGTAGAGGTTGGATATGGAATGAGGGGATGAAGCCAAATGGTGTTGGTAAGCTTGTGCTGGTTAGGAGGGAGCTGCTTGTCCAGCAGAATGGTGAGGTATTTGGGACATCCCTGTGACCACTTGTTCACTGTGACGCATCCCCAAAGCTCCTGACATGACATGGGCTTTGTGGTCTCTGGACACAGGCAGCTCTCAGAAGGGCTCCTCAAGCTGTCCAAGACACCACTATGAAAGTTAAGAGAGAATCTCCATTAAAGAAGTTCAGGTGAAGGGTACTGCTGTCTAGCAGCCAGAAGCCAGGCTTTCCAGATATGTGTGCTTTTACCTTAGTAAAGTCCTGAAGTTGACAGTTTTATTTTTAAGTGCAAAGCAAATATCCACTCAGAACAGTGAATGTTTCTTTATTAAGATTAAGCTGTTTGCAATTATGAGAAAGTAAATACTGATTTTAGAAAATACACACTGCTAATTTCCACCTGCATCTGATTCAGCTGTGTGCCAAATACCTGGGTTTCAGCACCTACATATTTCCAGGATGTTTTTCAGAAGGCAAATGAA
This sequence comes from Falco naumanni, assembly GCF_017639655.2. Taxonomy (NCBI): domain Eukaryota; kingdom Metazoa; phylum Chordata; class Aves; order Falconiformes; family Falconidae; genus Falco; species Falco naumanni. Next base: position 102,667,515 of record NC_054055.1, read on the forward strand.
AATTAATTTTAAATACATTATAAAAACAACAGGTGTTTGGGATTATTTTCATTTACATTCATGCCACTGCTACAGGTTAAATAAGGAGATTGGTGAGAAAAGTGTATGGACAGCAGTTAGGGAAAAAAGGGGCAAAGTTTTATGAATTTTATTATCACATCAACATTATATTTAATGAGAGTTTTAGTCATATCTATAAATATTTAATAATATAATAAAGTTTCATAATAATTACATCATGTGTGACAAAGTTTTTTTCTTTAGTCAAACTTGGAATGGGAATTTAATAGTAAAGACATGAAATCAATTTGCACCTTATACCACACTTTTTTGTACAATTAGATTATCTGTTGTTACTAGTAACATGCCATATGTGTTTAATACTATAAATTGGCTTACACTCCTTTTTGGAAAGTCAAATGCCAATTTGTCTTCCAGAAGGTATCAAGTGTGGCTCGTAATGGTGTTTCTCACAGGTGATGAAATGAAGCATGGAAGGTTTTGCTAGAAGATACACAAGTGTTTTCCATGCAACTGGAAACACGATGTGACTGCAGCCCTCCAATGTATTTTGACCTAATAGATGGGAAAAGGTGTCTGATGTTCAGATATCTTTGCTCCTGGCTGTGTTTCCTCCTAATGGGAGACCTTCCCCTGAATGGAGTAGGGTTGGCTGCAAAGGTATGTGTAGAAAAACTGTTGAGAATTTAGTCAGAAGTTTGAGAAATTGTTCACCACCTCTAATGGCAAGTGATACTCTACATGTGCATAGAAGGAAAAATAAAATCTCACAATAAATGTGTGATTTTCATAAACCAAGATGCATTAGTTGTGAAAACACATTGAACGTGTTTTTATGTATAGTTTCATACGTCTTGAATTTGGAGTTTATTCTATGACTTGCAGATTTAATGTTACCTGGTCTTTTTATCATTTTACTTTCCAGAATTGAATGAAGGAATTTTGTTTTATAAACGAAGCATATCTCAAGCTTGATTGTATTAGAAGTATTTATTACCCTTAAGGTTTAAATCAACAACCCCGCTCCCCCAGTGTAATGGTATAGCATAAAACCCTAGCAGAAATGCTGTATTTGGCTTTTTTTCCTCTATCTACACACAGGTTTAGGCTATCAAATGTAAGAACAGGATCTAGAATCTAAGTATGTTAGCCAGATGAAACATGGTGGGGAGTTGAGTCCTGTTATCATTTAGATATAAACCCAAGTTATAAAGATGGTTCCTAATTCTTATTGATTAAAAAAATAGCCTTCCAGGTGACAGAACCACTTCTGCGTCTTGTTTCTATATTGCTGCACTGTCTGACACTCCGTCTGTACTGCTGCTGCCAGTCATGCCTCAGGGAAACTTTGAGTTCAGAGAACAAGTTGTCCTGTGTTGGTAAGCAACCGAGTTTGATTATACAACAATTTGTGCACGTAATCAATGGAGAAAGTCTCCATAAACCTGAGTTTCCTTGCTAGACAAGTAACTCATTCCAGCATTGAGCCAAAGATCAAGTCGATGTGGAAATGTGGAAATGTGGACTGGAGGACGAACTTGATCTTTAGCTCATGACTGCAGATATCTGTATGAAGTGTGACAGTATCATGATGCGGAGATAAAAGTACCAAATACTCAAAAATCAGAACACAACACTCCATTACCAGTTATAGAGCAATACAAATTAATCTATAGCATTAAAAATTCAAAAGGTTACACTCTGCTAGGAAATAACACCTCTATTTTTTATCAGAAAAAAGAGGGAAACTCAACATCCAATTGACATTATTCCAAAGCATTTTAACATTTCAAGAAAGAACTCATTTTGTACAAGACTTTCCAAAGAAACTTGTATTTGGTAGTAAGAGGAAATGAAAAGCCTTCATTCCACAGCCAAATTCTCTTCTGTTTTGCCATGTTACCTCATAGAAGAATGCATGGCTCTGGGAAACCCAGCTTAGAAAAACCTTCCTATTGGCTTGTTGTTACGGAAGATTGCAGGATATTATGAGCTTTTTGTGCAGATTAATTCATTGTTTGCAATGAGAAAAGGGAATTTTCAATAGTACAAACTGAAGCTGAAACAAGAAGTAACACAACTCTAATAAGACTGACAGATGTTACATTAAAACTGTAATCAGACATCTAAGTGTCAGTTGAGGATTTGAGTCTTTTCTACCTTAAATAGATGTTTTAAATTTCATCTGACTCTTACAGGCTCATTTTTCATGTAGGCCATCAGCAATACAGCTTAAAATTCCTAGTCTGTTTTGGAGTACAGTGCTGCCAGAAAATGAGAATAAAGTTTGGGTTTTTTTTTAAAAAAAAAACTCTACAACTGGTGCAAAGAAAAGGAGGGCATGTAATAAAAAGAAAATAATTTGCTAAGCCATACTTTGGTATCCTTAGTTGCATAGGATAAATGGTGGGAGACCAATAAATGTGAGAGGAATCAAAGGTTACAGAAAACCAGAACTGCCATAGCTGAGTCTGTGGCACAGCTGGTTGGCGCTTTCAGCTGTTAGCCAGCTGGTGGTTTGAGCCCACAGGGATGGCTTTGCACCTTTCCTCTGCCCATGGCAGGGCTATTGGAACGAGATGACCGTTTTTAAGGTCCTTTCCCACCCAACCGGTTCTATGAAACTATGAAAAAGGATAACTAGACTACATAATGGATGAGTCCACAGCCAGTACTCCCAGTTCAGGTGCCATACAGGCTGCCATGCAGGGTTGTTAGGTTACTGGTGAGGACAATGGCCCACGCAATCTCTTACCTGTGTACTGTGGGAAATTGCTTCTATTTTGTGTAGCATGGAGAAGATGGTCTGGAAACCCCAGCTGGCAGACAGCTATAAAACAGCTTTAAAGTCGTTCTAACTTGTGGAAGAGCATCAGTTTTACACAGCCATAAAAAATCTGGAGAAAACAAGAGTAGCAAAAAGCTGTGTTTCTCTTTCCTTAATGGGACACAGTAACCTAAGGGAATGTTTGGCCAGTGCCACAAATCACTGTCTAGGGTTTAAATCAGGGAAATTATGTAAGCAGACATTTGCTTCATATTCCTTGTCCCTTCAAATTTAATGTGAATGGAACCTTCCATTTTTGACCAATTTCAGATCTTATGAAGAATTTTAATTAACTATCTCCTGTGTGATTGAACCTCTATTTCTCTGCCTTATCACTTGAAACATAATTTGCTTCTCGAAGTTATTCAACTCTAAAAATTTTTAGAACCACCATCCAAAATTAATGGGTATGCACTCATGTGGAAGATGCAGGTCTTGTGTGTCTGAAGGTATTCAGTATTAGAATACCTGCTACTGTGTTTACTTTGCTTAAAACACAGATGTCCTTCAAGAAATCTTATAATTTTTTTAAATCATTATGGTTACTCTGGCTTTTATACTTGATTTTTCAAAGCAAACTTACTGCTCAAGACTAGGGTATTACAAAAGTGATGAAATTGTCATGGCAAGAACATCACATTGATGATAATCTCATTCTCTCTCCTGAGGAAATGCTATTTGAAGATAATGCAGTACATGAATACTGAGATAAGTCATTATTCATTGTTGGAAGCCTGACCAAAGGATTTAGTACCGCTTACTACTATAACCATTTTTATGGAAGCGTTTTGTCAAAGAAGGAAATAATCCTTACCTCCAGCCTAAACTGGGGGCTACTGGTTACTACTGACTTCACACATAATGTCTTTTACTTGAATTTATTGATGTAGGCAAGTTCCTACATCACTTTACACTTACTGAGTGACTTTTTTTCTTCAGATTTGCTAAGAAAGGGGACTTGCTGTATAGTCTGGGGAGAAAAAGCAGTGACAATATTTGAAAAAAAGGAGACAGCCTCTTTATGTCATTGTTCTAGAAAAGTTTTCCACTAATTCGTATTTTTCACTTCATAGTGACAGGTAATTAATTGAAAATGTTGATGTAAGCCACAGAAATTAATCCTTCTATTTAATGTATGCATTCTCAGTCAGATAAACCACTATCTGTAAAGGAGAGAAAATAATCATACTTCCCTATAACGTTATTTTAATATTTTCAGGATTATATAAATGCCCTTGTCCTTTCTCATATTCTTCATCGTTAATTTCCACATTTGTTTCTGTGGAATTAATGACTTCATATAATTTTGTTAAGAGACATCTCAGTGTACTCTGTAAAAATTTCAACCTGACCCAATATGTGTTGCCATCAACAAAAAATTTAATCACTTGCTCAAGTAGAATGTAGGACAAGTCAGTATTCTGCAGTAAATCTCAAATTATCTGGAAAATTAAAAACGTAGTTTTTAAATATAGTTCATAGTTGCCCTGGAAACATAAAAATGATCTTGTTTTAGTTGATTATATCTGAAAAGGACCTTTATGGTCATCTGTAGTATGCTTTTCTATCTGCCCAGACTTTTCAGAACTGTAAACTGCTAATAGATTATTTTGGATGGGTCTGCTAAGATGAGTTTGAAAGGTATTGATTCCTTTTTAAATTTTCAAATTTTATTTCAATTTCTCTGGTATAAGTTACAATTTGAAAGAAAAAAATTGAAAAATAGGTTTTTAATTGAAAAACTGAAGATATAGGAAGTACTGACTGTTGAAGAACTTCACCATCAAGTTTCTGGAATTGTGACATTTCAACCAGTTGATCCCTTCTAAGATAAGGCTTTATTTTAACAGATGTATGAGAAGTTTCATTTTAAAATTCCTGATCACTCTTAAATTAAATGTTTAGCTAATCTAATCTTGTTTAACACAGAATAATGATGATGGCTAACACATCATGTCGTCATTATCATAATTGGATAGTATCTCCTTACCCTTTATAGAAGTGGACTAAACTAAGCAAGTTTTGCATTTCCAAAATCTTTCCCAGCTTTACTAAGCCATTAAACTGTCATTGCAGTGTTATTTTTTTTTTCAGTTTTAGACAGATTTTTGGAAAAAAGAATAATTCTGAATGTTGGTGGGATTTTCATGATGCATAAAGAAAATACACACATTTTGTTGCAAAACACAGGAAAACTTCAAACCCTTAATGCCATCAGGGTGTGGTGGAACAGCTGGGAGGAAGAACAGGAGATGGGGTATGACTACGAGCAATGACAGGGACTCATGGGACTCTCTCCTGGGTCTTCTGAAATATAGTCATCTTATCAGGGATGCTACAAAACCCCATTTTTTCTTCCTTCATGGCACTTGGGGAAGAGGTAGCTAATGAGATTGTTTCTCATCCCTGGCAGAGTGGGGAGAAGTACCAATTCCTCTGTCTCATTTATCTGGAGAATTTTCCTCTCCCTACCTCTCTCACCAATGTGGCTGATGTTTTGGTGTTTTTTTTTCTGAGTCTGTGGGATATTTTGAGGGTGGTATATATCTCTGTATGTCTTCCTGTTGAGCACAGAAAAAAAGATACCATTGCAACAGAGTCATGGCCTTGATTTTTGTCCCATAAGTGCCAAGGACAGGCTGAGTTTCAGTGCAGACTGTGCAGGTGACGTGCTCATAGGCTCCCAGTGTCTGGGTTGCACTGGTGCTGAACTGGTAGAAGGTGGATCACACTTCAGTTTTCACTTGTGACTCTTAAGTGCTTTCTGGAGCTGTTATCTGGTTTTGTGGCATTGCAACCTGTGTGAAACACCCAAATTAAAAGGTTGATAAGTTTCATTTTATCTTTGGATAGAAAAAGAGCAGGTAACTTTTAGTGGGAAGGCAGAAGGCATAGTAGCCTCCTCTTAGATGAGTCAATTCTTTTCAGCTTTTCCATTTTAGTGCTTCAGCGTTAACATTCTCTGCATGGAACTGAATATTAAGATATGAGTAAAGTGAAATAAGCAAACTGTGAAGCTCATATTAGTTTCATCATTGGAAAGAATTAAAATGAATAAGAGTTGTGATGTGAGGTAAGTCTAACTACAGATTCAGCAAAGCCACCAAGAGATTTATAAAATTGCTGTTAAAATCTACCTTTCTGTTTGGTATTGACTAAGACTGTATGCTTTGTAGCAAAGCTAGTGATTCTTTTTTTCTTTCTTTTTTTTTTTTTTTTTTTTTTTTTTTTTTTTTTAGAAAGGTCCTATCTTGCTATAAGAATAACGCTTTCTAAAAACCAGGAATTCTAGCCCTGACCAGTCAGATATATACCAGCTAATGCAGACAAGCCTGGGGTGACGGGACATCATTAAAGACAGTTATAGAACAGGTAGAGGACAGACAAAATGAGATGATGGACTGTCACAAGAAGATTATATAATCAGATTTTGTTAAAGGAGAATGTATTTAAAGCCACTTTCTGAAAACCAAGGGTAGACAATGTCTTCAGTATGCTATTAAAATACCATAGGATCTATAAAAGCATGACAAGTGTATAGTGTACAGTTTGTTGGTCACATCACATTTTCTGGCCAGTTTTTGCCCTGATCTGTTCTCTTTCAGAAAAAGAAAGCTGCTAGAAAGGCATAGGAGCAGGAATGCATACCCTAAAATGGACCTTAATGCACAGAATACTGCCTTAGTTGCATGTGGACTTTAATCATAGCAACATTATTCTAATGTAAAAGCCAATATGGAAAGCATCAGAGAGAGAATAGGTATTTCTTACACTTCAGCTTCCAGCTACGTATCCACATGTTGCACTATGGGTAGCTGGAAACAGACAGGGTGGTAAATCCTAAGTCAAAGAAATTTATTTGGCTTAGTTACAAACAGGAAAGAGTGTTGTAGCCTTGCTGTTCCCTTTTTTGTTTAGATTGGTTTTTTTTGTTATTTTTCATTCCTTTCCCCTCCCCCGTCCTTACCCAGGTTTTTGAAACCTATGTTTTTTAAGCCTCAGATTTCAAAGAAAGCCCTTCCTGCTAGAGCAAGGGCTATTAATAAAAGCGAGATACCTTTATACATTCTGACAGTGATAGGTCGCTGTGCATCAGTGCCACTTGCAGCCTTGGTACATATGAGGGTTTGATCTTTGATTTTTGTGCAGCCAGTTTACACTAGTTCCCCAGTTGACAAAAATCCTAGAGATGGATCATTCACCCTTACTCCTCAGTGTTACTGAACCGGATTGAAGTAAACCTTTGTCATTGCTGGAGGGAAAAAAAAAAAAAAAAAAAAAAAAAAAAAAAGAAAAGAAAAAAGAGAATGAAGTTCTGACTTTTCACATCATCTCAAAGAAGAATCTGTATTCATTAAAAGTAACACGTCCAGAGAATGCCAAGAGTCCTCATGCTTCTAGATACTTGACTTTCTGTAACTTTGACTTTTATCTAACTTTTAGTTCTCGTATCTATACTTGGTTTCGGTAGGTTCCTGTATAATAAAAAAAAAAAATAAAAATCCATCCAGCATGCCTTGGTATATAGTCAGAGCCACTACTAGTGAAAGACAACACTGATGACAGGGAGGAAGAAGGTTAAAATTAAAAAATCTTGCAGGCAGGAACAAAGGTATGAGCATTTGCTTTGAACCCGGGAGCCTCACAAGCGACCATGCCAGTGCATCCCAGGTGTGGGCCACATGAGCTGGGGAAGGAATGCGGCTGTGAGAAGTGTGATGACAGGTCCAAGTCTGTTCTGCATTCGTCCCAGCATGCACTGGTGTGTCTGTTATGCATTTACAAAAGGTTTGCCTTATTCTTGCTTTCTCTTTTCCTTGGTAGAGCTATTTAAATAAATTCAAGCAAATATTGAAACCATTATCACACCAGCAGCACAGAAACTCTTTGAAAGAAGGAGATGGATGTGGTCTTGACCATAAAGTAGTAGCACTAACTCTCCCTTAGAGCTGCTATAATGGCACTGCCCCGGTCTCCGTGTGAATTTTCTGTCTTCAAGCAAAATGAGCAACAAAGCAATGACTTGACAGTTCACTTGTGTGTGCTAGGATAAGGCACTCCTGAAAAAAACCCCACATGTCAAAGGCTCTGGGAAAGCACATTTACTGCTGCGCTGGTGGAGTTACGAGGTGCCTGCCAGCCAGCTGAGGGCAGGAAGGGTACACTCAGCAGATGCCCTCAAGGCTGAGGTCCACCACGGCTTCCTCCCAGCAACAAACCGGGGTTTTCCTCTGGGGCATACCAGGCTGTGTGGGGTGATGCTGTAGCTGCAAAACTTGTCCTGATAGATCATCAAAACAAGGCCAGGCCTCCCACCCAGGACCCATACATCAGTGTATCTAGCACACCATTTAGACACTACCTTTTAGAGCCAGACAGAAAAGATAAGTTTACAACCTATATATGTGGGTGTATTTTCCATCTATTTTCATCCGGCAAGAACTCTTGTTAGTTTTAATAAAGAAGAATTGCAAGCAGCATAAGGTATATTTGATAGCATTGTCAGCCTGCTAGATATCAGGCAAATTGTCAGTGAGACCTGTGTCCTGACTCAGAATGTAACTGTGTTTAAGAGAAAAAGCTAGACATGGGATATAGAAATTGTGGAATCACAGAATCATTTAGGTTGAGAAAGACCTGTGAGTTCATCAAATCCAACCATAAACTCTGTAAAAAAAAACCTCTGTAAAAAAGTGATTTGTTCACCTCTGTGTGAAGAGCTCTAAATAGTGAGTGCAGGACTTTTAGGATATTGTTAGAAAGATGGAGAAAGAAATAGGAAAGAAAACAAGAGCTTGCTTGGATTTTGCTGAGGTTTTTTTATTTCAGAAAGTCCAGTTGCTATAGAGAAATGAAGAGCTATGAAGTGAAATCATTGATAAAGCCATCTTTTCAAAATTCCAGATAAGTGTTAAAGGTTTTGCAGTTTTAAAAGAAAATAAAAAATAAATAACTCCCAAATCTCAGGCTTACTCAAAGACCTGCAGAGTCCAAAGGAAAAGCTGGCTGAGTTTAATATTATTAGTAACCTGCTTGGGTCCATGCTCCTTGCTCCAAAACAGGGGCTGTCTGTTACTCATGTCACTATAGGCCATATGGCACCCGAGTCAGAATTAGGAGCAGCACAGGAACCTAGACAGAATGTTTTGGTTTTCTTTTGAGAGCTGTATCATGCTGTAACAATACTGTCTGTTGTATGTTTTTCAGAAACACGAGGTTCTGAACTCTCTTTGGCAGGTTTTTGATTCCTTTATGATCTTCAGAAATCTATAGAGTCAAATCTGAGTGGCCTAGTTCAGGTCATGCAATTGCCAGTGTTGAGCCCTTGCCTTATATACCAGGGCTGAAAGGAATCATATGCTCCTCAGATGTTTTTATTTTTTATTTTGTGTGACAAGATTCCAAGTTAATCTGCAGTAATAACACAGTTTTATTACAAATGTGATAAACTGCTTTTAAAACTCAAAGTCATTGTTGAATGGCTTTGGTTCAATGAACCATTGGAGGTTTCTGGACTTTGACTCTCAGCATCTATCTCTTGTGAAGGCAGAAGCTTCTGAATTTAGGATTACACCAAAGTAAAAGGGAAACTGAAAAGTAAACATATGTATGACTAGAACTCAGACAGGGTGGTCCACAACCTTGTTGGTCTAAATGTTTCTGTTTTGCTGAGCATAGCAAGCTAGGCAATGTTAGTGATTGCCCTAGAGTGGAAGGGCCCCAGTTGTTGAGTCTGGGGGCCTTCAAGTTGGCCACCAGCCAGGAGAAGGCAGGAGGAAAAACAGTTTTTAGAATGAGAGAGGAGAGGGGCCTAGGAGAGAAGCAGCACATTGCTGAGCCAGCCAGCAACATAAGTTTTTGCATTTCTGTTTTTATTGTGGCTTTGAAATGCACAATGTTGCTGCATCTTTGAAGACAGGTGTGATTTGGAAATCACACCTAAAAGTTGATTCTGATGGTAGGGCCTGAGCCTCCTGTTCCTCTCCATCCACAGAACACAAAAAGTCAGGTCAATCCCAGGGATCTCTTTTCTGTCCTTTTCTATGCTGTCTCTACCTACATGACCATGGCTGTGTAGCTTCTAGTAGTAAAAAGCCACATGAAATGGTGACACATGACCATGGTGATATGTGACTGTTCACACAGTCCTCCTGTATGAAACTTATGAGTAATCTGACTGGATCTTGAATTTTTGTCAGATAGCAAAAGCACAGCAGCTGGTAAAGGCAAGACTATTAGCTCTTAAAATTGATAAGGTGAGCTCTGGGTGAAAATATTTGGGACCGGGTTTTTATGAAATAGTCTTCTACTTGTAGAGAAGGGGATATCAAACAAAGCACTTCTTGCCTTTTTTTAAAAAAAAACCACCACACAACCAACCAAACACTCACACACACACACACACCCTCACCCAAAATAGCACCACCAAACCAAACCCTTACACAAGGAAACCTCAGACTGTAAGGAAGCAGAAATTTTTATCTGTCTTGGTCCTCCATCCTTCCTTTCAACAACCTTGAATTATTCATAGTCCCCATTCTGTACTGGACTAATTTTTCCTTTTTCATGTGCTTAAAAAAAATATAAATTAAACAGAGGATTTTTACTTAAGAAAGTGAGAATAATTCTACTCTTAAAAGTATCATTATGGATTTTTTCTTTCACAAAGCATCCATCTCCTCCATTAGGATGATTAAAATCATTCTAATGTAGTGCCAACTTGGGGATTGTTCCTTCTCTCAAAGAACTATTGTAAACACTTAATCTCCTTTGTTTATATTATTCTCATGTAGAAGGCTGCTTTCTGTCTCTGGACTTGCTAAACCTTTATAGATATATCAGCTCTTTCATCTTTTTCCAGTGCCTGTTTTAGAAAGGGATTAGATGTGACCCTGAGTAGGGTAGGACTTGCTGCACAAGTGATAAGGTTATCAGACTCCTAGCCCTTCTCCATGCCATCGCTTACTTTCACCTTGTTAAGTCAAGTTGCTTTTAGTGTTTTTTCTGTTCTCTTTTCCTGCTGTGTGACAGTAGTCAAAACAAAGATTTCTTGAAATATTTACAAATAATGATCTTCAGCATAAAAGCGCCCCTCAGGTTTTTGACAGCCCATCTTTAGCATATAGCATATGACAGAATGGGTGGCTTTAACCGCATCACTTCAGTGCTTCCCTGCTGTGTGTTCCCTTGCTGCCTCATTCTCCTGCTGCCATAGCTTGGGCATGACCTACTCCATGGTCAGAGACATGAAGCAAACAGGAACTTAAAAAAAAAAACTGGTAGAGAAAAGCACAACACCACATCCTCTGAGGCTAATACCAGCTTCCTGACGTTTCTGGGGCTTCTGGGGGAAATCTCATTTTGCCAGGTGCTGAGCAGTTTCTAAATGCAATGATTCCACTCACATCTCTTCATTCACTCATCAGCCAGGACTTAATTTAAAGACATTTCAGTACTGTAATCATATATGTATTCTGTATAATTTTATCATCCTTATTCCTTAACCAGGATTTTTTGTCTCATCCTGATGTTTCAATCTTTATTTGTAGTGGGTTTATAACTTATCTAGTTAAAGTATTGGCTTTACCATTATCAAACAGTAACATTGCTCATTTCTTCCATTTGTTTTCCACAGCAATATGTTTTCGAGCTGACAGAGCAGAACATTGACTAAGTCTGTGAGTGTGAGGGAACTCATCCTGCAAACAGGCTGAGATGGGGGAAAACTGACAGAGGACTAGTGGGGCCAAGCGTCCACTAAAGCAAAATAATGTGTGATATTCAGTACCCCTTGAGGACTCTGCTGCTGCTTACTGTGTCCTGTGAAGTTCTCTGGGAGAGGTTCGTAAGTGCCACAAGTACCTTAAGGTATTATGTCTTTGACTTTTAAATATTTTGTACATGTGCCACATTACCATTCTCGTTAAATTTGCTTTCTGCAGCACAGAATACTTACTCAATTGATTCTTCCTGTTACAATCAGCATATTTTTTCCATTGAAATCAACTCTAATTGGATTGAATCTCAGTGATAAAAGCCAAATTTAAAGTTGTTTATATGCTGCCAGAGAAAATGTTCTTTAGTCAGTAAATCTGGTTGCACACAGATGACGTTACTGAAATAAATAATCCCTCACAGATGTATTAATTTCATAATCTAAAAATGCTTTCTAAAGTGTTTTACAGCAACAAATAAAGACCAGCTTGATGATATGGTTTACAAGAACAATGATAAACAAAACAAATGTTAGTGCAAGTCTGTGAAATATATTTATATATATAAATATGTAAAATAATATACATAAATATATATATATATATAGAACAATAGCCACTTCCACTTGATCAAAACTTTTAAATACATCTTTTACTATAAAATTTCTCTCTATCCGTATTTATAAACCTAGTTATTTTGAAGAATTATGGCTTGCCTCTAGGTGCTTCCCATCCCAATCAAAGCTTAGATGACCTGCAGGAAATTTTGTTGTTTTCTCGACACTTGGAGTAGCTGGCATTCACCCTGGTGTTCTAAGGTTTTACTGCCAAGGGAAAAAAATATGACATGCATCCTTGTAAAATTTGTGCTGCTTTCTTTGGCATTCCCCTCTTTCAGGGCCTGAGTCCATGTGGTAGTTCTGCTTTGTTTTTTCTAATTACTAGCAGCTGAGAGAGTTTGTGTCCAGGGGGAAGAACTTTAACCAGCTCTAACAGGTGCTCCAAGGCCAAAGCTTTTATGCAATAATGTGTCTTAAATGAGACGTTCGCTGCACGTGACCAACTAGTGATCAAATGAAACAAAAATGGACAAGAAAATACAAGAATGTTTGTCTAAATACCTACATTTTCCAAGACACTGTGCTGAAACAGGCATGAAAGAGTGCTTATCTTTAATAATTTTCTTCTTTGTTTTTTCCAAAGTCTCTGAACAAATGAGTTGAAATCTGTTATCTTCATGGGCATGTCCAACACACTGTAAATGTTTTGGTACTCTGGAGAACATGTCTACCTTTCCTGAAATGCATCCTTTAATTGGCTCTTCAGATATTCCTGGGATCATGGAAGTGGGCAGCTTTACCTAATGTTCCTGAAAACTACTTATGAACCTTTTTCCTCTGGAAAATTGTACATCAACATCACTCGTTATGCAATGAAAAAAATGTTTGGAAACAATTGAAATGTTTATAACAGATGATAAGAAGTAGAGAATACTTTCTACACTTCTATCACAGTCAATAATACCTACGTAAATTTGAGATAATCTCTTTTACAGTATGCTCTGAGTGAGGTCTTGACTGTGCACTCAGGCATTATTTTCACTTATTGCAAGTTATCCATAAAGCCAAACATGTAAGTTATAGTACCTGCATTTAATTCAACTCTGGAGGACCTTAGTATATCTGTGTGGTGTTTCAGGCCATGTGTGTGCAGTATTTTCATAACTGGGCACAGGGACACAACAGTTGCCATGCTGATTAGAATGGAATGACCTTGACATTCTTTCACGAAGAATCCAAACCCTGACTTCTTCTGTCTTCTTAAAGGAAACCTTTATCTAAGCTCTATGGCTTACCCTGCTCCCTCCAGGAAATGCTGGTGTGGTGCCTGCTCTGTGCTCTGGGTCTGTAGCATCCTTTCTCCCTGGGGCTGGGATGGGAGCCCCACTGGAGGGGGAAGATCAGAGTAGGTTGCAGCAGGCTGGAGTTGATTTGTCCCTTTGCAATAAATATTTCGGGAAAAAAAGTAGGGAGGACAGTGCAGTGTAGCCAATAGAGACTGAGTAATGGGAAAGGGCTGGCTTTTCCATGCTTATATGCTTATATGTTTGTGCATAAGGTCATGTTCATACGTGCTGATGCCTGTTCATAGCTGTATGGTTTAAAGCTGTTGTGACTTCCTGAGCCTGGAAATGGAGATGTAGTGTAAATTAGACAAAATTACAGCAAGAAACAGCAAATTCACTGAAGACAATGTGATTTATTTTTAACATACTGAAGTCTTTGGCAATGTTTTCCCCTTTCATATTAGTGAAGATATTAACCTACTTACTTAACAGAAGAGGTTCAGGAGACCTGAATTCTAACCTTCCACCCAGCTTTTAAAATGTGAGTTCAGTTCTGGTGGTAGAGAACACAGCTGGTTGACTCTGACCATGCCCACTGCTCAGGCACAAAAGGTGAGAAAAAAGAGATCTTGGGGGCTGGTGGAATGCAGATCAAGGAGAATGAGGCAGAAAAGAAGTTAATTTTATTTTCTGGGAAGGGGCAGGGAGAGGATGGAAATTATGAGCATCTGGTCAAGTATAAAATATGTTTAGCAAATAGCTACAGATTGAATACATCAAGAAGTGCCAGAGTGGCTCATTATCTGTATCCCATTGAGGAGATATGGCAACTGGCTGGTTCAGGATTTGCTGGCAGTACAGTGAAGCTGTGCACCGCTTGAGTCTCTGCAACAGCCAGAAAGAAGTTTTTTTCCAGTGAAATCCTGTCTGTCCCCTGAATGATGGGACCTGCCCTATTCTGTCATCCCCCTTGACTCAAGCTGCAGGCGCTCTATATTTGGCAATTTATATGGGGGTTTGATGATTTAGTATGGAAGCTTTCTGTCATATGGCTGACTAGGGTCTCAATTTTTTGTCTCACAGGTTGATGCCCACTCCTTGACTGAGTATGGTTTACTGCCAATAGGAATATTAGCCTTGCTGTTGTTGCAATTTCTATTAAATTCATTAAAATATTATTAATACTAAACGAAACTATCTACGCAGAAATCACTGTCATGTTTCTCTCAGCAGATGTACTGACTTTGTTAGCATGATAAATATATTTTGTAGCAAAAACAATAATTCTGCAGACCAGGGCAGGATTCCACTGCCATCCCTACTAGAGGTAATCAGTCAACCTAAAGTAGTAGTAGGCAGTACCACTGAGGTACTCTGTGGTCATAGGTTTTGCTGGTTCTCATGGGTGTCACTAAGTCTTTGAGAGCAATTTGCACTGGAAAGTAAGCACCTGTATGGATGTTTTAAATACAGCTTATCTGCCTTTGTCATACAGAGTAATCGTGGGTTAGCACAGGACTAATATCGCCTAAAGGCGATACATTCTTCATTTTGCGGGGTACTGTCTTAAGTTAATGGTGTAACCATGCCCCACCTGCTCTCCATATGTGACCCAAAGGTAAAAGATTACCTAGCTTGGGTGAAGTTTGTGGAGAACAGAGTCAGAGAAGTGGAAGGGTGAGAAGAAGTAAGAGAAGCAGAGAAAAAGTGAAGAAGACTTGGGAAAACAGCACTATGAAGTTTAATCTGTCTGGTCCAAGTGGTGCAGTTTGCTTCTACTTTGGAAGTGATGTGTGTTAAACCTTTAGGAAGCATGGCCTTGTAATGCAACTTGCGGATCAGAGTGAAGTGTGTGAATAGATTCACTTTTGTTCACCTCTTTACACCCTTTGTCACTCTGTTGCACCATAAAGATCAAGAATTAGTCATTTACTCCGGTTTATTCAGTAATAAGAATTCAAGTAGACCTGCTTTAAAAAGAAATTTAAAACATTCATGTGCAAGTAATTCATGATAGGCTGTGTCACATAAATGGTGATTGAGATGAAAATGTCTGGAACAGCTACATGAGGAAACAAAGTAAATATGAGAAAACCCAAATAAACATAAACAGTGATTGACAGTAACCAAATACTTTCACTTCCTATCTTGCCCTAACAGTTACTAGGCTTTAGCTGCAGCAAGCAAACAAGGTAAAAAACTTGCAAGGGAGGGGGTATTGTCCTAAAGACAATAGGGAGGATGCTTAAAGCAGGATATTACACATACTTCTACCTTCAGCTGTGACTGCACCACAATAGGAAAACATGTCATTGCTTGCTCCCGTTTACTCTTACTGGTATATGTCATTGCCTGTTCCCGTTAACCATTACTTGGGATTAGTAGCTATTTGACACAAGGGCGTAGCTTATTAAAGAGGATCCTGCAAAGAAAAGGTATCCTGAAGCACTGGTCAACAGACAGCAACACAGGGAACTGTGAACTATAAGACAGGCATGGGCTGTGTCTGTGTTCGCAAGTATTTCAGAGCAATAGGAGCAGATCAATAGATCAGAGCACGTGGGGCCGAGGTCTGTCCCCTACATGTACCCCGTATGAGGCTCAGGTTATAATTTGGGTTTGATTGAGCCCATTCCCTTTGACTGAACGTCCCCACTGTGCATATAGTTTGGAGCTGCCTAAAGAATGAATTACTGTCCTAAACCTTTATGTTCGCAGCATGGTTAATGCAAACATAAGACATAACTTGTCGATCATGCCATGCCTACATTAGCAATTATTGTGGTCCTGTAGGAGCACATCCATAAAGCAAACAGCTGGATTAAGCCTATACGAGATCTGTCAGTGTGCGGCAGTTATTTTCTCTTAGCTCTGGTCTGGTTCCAAGAACTAAGTGCTGGTTGGTAGGTAAGTGCATGGGATGTTTTCCTGGAGGTCATCTCCCCATGTCTTTTCACGTGAAAGGAATACAACTCACGTGCTCCACAGACCCTCTCCAAAGTGAACCAAAGCACAGTAACTGGTAATATTTAGGAGACAGACTTCAAAACTGCACTTCTGGTCCAACTCAAATGCTGATGTAGAGGTACCCTTTAGTCTTCTCTGGAAGGAATGACATGCACCAAAACTACTCTGTGAGCCCAACTCACATGTGGTAAACAGGCAATCAGGGGCTTTCTTACAGAATTACACTGCAGCTCTGAAATTAATGCTAATATACACAAAGACAATGAGAGAAGCCTCAAAGCAAAGAAGGAGAGATCCAGAAGAAGAAAAAATACTGGCTTGTAGGCAGAATTGCTAGTGTTCTGGCAAAGACAAATACAGAAATGACTCTACTGGGGAAAAAAATAGGGAACATTTGGAAGAGAAAGCACAATAACTGGGGAAAATTGGCAACAAAAAGCAATCTTAAATTAACTGTAACCTTGTGTTAAATCTTCTGTTTTGTTGATTCTCACTTCAGATCTATGTGATCACCTGAGAAATTTCTTAGTTTCTAAATAAAGCATACTCTTACATTAAAATAATGTAAAAGAGAGAAAAAAATATTTTGTTAAGATCAAGATATATATAGGCACCTGAACTGTGTTTGTGTGTGTTGTATTTTCAGAGTGTAATAACAAATATGCTTTATAACTGTTAACTACTGAAAACTGTCTGTTAAGCAGGATACTGTGTGCTTTGCTTTAAAGTGTACAAACAAAACAAATGACTACAAATCTGCAAATAGATTTATGAAAGAGTTAAGCAGCTAATAAGGACTAAAGTAATGCTTTTAGAATATTCATGCAGTAAGTTTACCTATTGCAAATGAAAGGAATACAAAAGGCAGAGAGTACTGGGGTCAGGTCTATGGCATTCTTTTCACTTTTGAACAAAAAGCTTAGCAAGCAGTAGAAAGTAATGTTCCCATGTAGGGTCTCCTCCCACATTTTTGTCTAATAAATGATAAATGAGTTAGCACTTGTCTCAGAGGTGGCACTGGTAGACTCTTTCCTAGGCATTGTCAAATTTATTCATCTTGTAGGAACTCAATATTTTGCCAGATCTCTATGTGAGACCCCTTATATTTGATTGGAATTAGAAAACTGTGATTAAGGGAAAAGTTCCTACATACATGAACACACACTGACCTCAACAGCATGATTTTCTTACAGAATCAGGTTAAAGTATTGTTCTAAATTACTTATATTTACAGAAACTTGGAAAGGCTCATGTACCTTACTGGCATCCTACTGTACTGTGCTGGGCATTCTGCTTTCTCTTAAAATTTGCCATCTGTATTAGAATACCAACTCCTTTTGAGTGCAGGAGTCTGAATTGTCAGCTAAAGTTTATCTTCATGGTGTACTGACACTCAAACAGGTGGCAGAAAAAGGCTAATGATAATGGTTCACACTGGATTTCACCCTCTACCACAGGCATTTGTTCTGAGCATTTTACATTTTGGAAATCTGTTTTATCAGAGTTATTTAGTGATAATGTCATCAGTGAAAAGTCTGTGATCATCTGCTAGGTATGGTCAAATAATCAGTGGAAAGGACAGGTGTCAGGTAAGGATAAAGGAACAAAAGAGTCCTTTTTTTTTAAGGAGATGTTTCTCCTGCTTAAAGCTATAGGAGCTACCTGCCTGCTCCCTTCCTGCCTGCTCTGTCCCTCTGGCAGGAGGTGCTCTGCCTCTCCCACCCCATCAGGGGGTGAGCCAGAAAACCTGGGGACATGGGAGTTAGGGTCGCTGTCTTGCCCATTCTTGAGTATCTACCTTGACTATTATAGACACCATATATCAGCTAAAATGTCCTCAGTAGAAGCTCTAGTCAAAATATCTGGATGCACGTAAAAGCTAGTGATTACTTCCACCCAGTTTAAGCCCTATCTCCTGCAGTGTTACTGCACAGAGAGAAAGTGAGAGGATGTGTTCATCCCATTTCTTCTTCTCAGTCAAGTGATCAAAATAGTGTAATATAGGTTTATACCAAGTACTATAGAATTTGTTTGATTCCAAGTTCATCTGTGATGCTTCTGTTGTCATGAAACATCTATTAGAGTTGTGCTTTTAGAAACCTGCAGTACCATCAAGTCTCTAACCAGTGTTATTGATCTCTCAGCAGATACAGGAGTATTCCTCTAAGGCCATATCTGACTTCTCTTTGGTGTGCTGAAGAGAGAATATGTGTGTGTGTGGGGGGAAAGTGGATCTTTTTTTTTCCTTTCTTTAAAGAAACAGCTATTGGCAAGCACATTAAATTATTCCTTACACATAAGGCATGTTTTCTGTGGAGGCCTGCCATGTTTGTTTCATATGAAGAGAATCACACTACTTTTTTGTTGTTGTTTTTTTTTGTTCAATCAAATGCAGGAAATGTCTGCTCATACCTCCTAAGCTTTCCTCCCACAGCAGTGATTAATCACTCCCTTTGAAGTTCTTACACTTTTACAGTTAGAAGGAAAGTATTGATAACTGATTACATTCCAGTTCTTCAAACACAGCATATATGACAGCAACAACACACATAAGTAATTACTTTGCTTTTAGTGTGACTTGCCTGTAATTCATGTTAAAGTATCTGAATACTTGGACTCTGATGTTACTTTGGGAGTTTGGAGATATTTCAATCGTTATTATAGAAGACTTATATACTCAGAATGGCAGTGAGTAAACTGTTCTTTAAAATATGAGTCATCAAGAGTATGCATTCATTCACATAGTGATTTTAAATGTATTGCAGCCAAGGCCATCACTGTTCAGATGCACTTTTCAATTTTTATTTTTCTGTATGTGTTGCAAGGGATTTTTTGCTTGTCCATAGAACTTTGGGTATGGTGCTATATTTGATTCACAAATATAAGTTATGGTTAAATATTTAGGAAACAGCAAACAAGCTATGCTGGCTAGCTCTATCACTCTTGAAGGGGTAAATTAATTTCCTACAGGTCAAGATAAGATTTCCAGTTTAAAAGGCACAGATTAATACACTGATAGGCATCTTATGAGTGCTTTGTTCAAAGCAACCTGATCACAGACAGCAGTCACTCAGGTGGGAAGGGCCCCCAGGAGGTCTCTGGTCCAACTCCCTGCCCTGAGCAGGGACAGCTCTGGAATCAGACCAGTCTGCACAGGGCTTTGTCCGGGCAAGTCTCCAGGCTCTTCTCAGTAGAGCTGCTATTTAGCCATTCAACCTGCAGCCCACATTGATAAAAATCAACAACCCATCCCAGGTGCTGGACTTCACATTTTCCATTGCTGAATTCCACGAGGCTCCTGGTGACCCATTCCTGTAGCTTTTCTAGATGCTTCTGAGTAGCAGCCCTTTCATTAAGCCTATCAGTTGCACTGTCTGGTTTGGTAGTGTCCTCAGATTTGGTGAGGGCACACTCTGTCTCCTCCTTCAGGTCGCTGGTAGAGATATTGGACAGGATAGATCCCAGAACAAGGTCCTGGAAGAATTCCATTGGTAACTGGCCTTCAATCAGGTGGCCTGGCCTCTAGCCATTACACTTAGAGCCTGATAAATTTTTTTCATTCATCTAGAATTCATCCATCCAGTATGTAACATAGTGACTTGGGTATGTCAGTGCTGTGAGGAACAGCATCAAATGTAATGGTGGAAATGAACTCGAATTCACTAGTGCCATCATGTGAACAGAGTGATACTCGGATTCCTATTTTTTTAACAGGATTAACTGAATTCTGTTCTGTAGACTGGATTTCTTAAGGCAGGCTGAAAACTTATTTACATTTCAGTACAATATGTAGTCTTTTGTCTTTACAAAACTTTTGACTGCAGCTGTGTGCGTACTAGAAATCAGCTGTCATCTGGAGGTCCTGTAGAACAACTTCATATAATTTGTTTCCCTCTTTTCATTAGGTAGTATATATCCTACACTCTGGCTTTGTGCCAAATATATTACTTATAATAATAAATAACACGCACATTTCATGAAGAAATACTCCCAACTTTTCCCAAATGCCGAGATTTGTGTACCTCTGTTAAAACTTAGTGGATTTTCCAAGATTTAAATTTCAGTATAACTCATAGCAGAATTTCTTCAGTGACTTCTTGACCATCTATTGCTTGTAACCTAGCTTTTCTTATGAGTGATTTTTTGGACTATTTTTCCTAATTAGAAGAAAGTGCTGAGACTCTATCCTGTAGACTATGAGTTACAGGTGTCTCAGATTCTGTAATAAAGGGTAATGCAGGAAGGATCATGTCTCAAGTGCTCCCTGTGGAAGGGAATGTCTCACCTTTTAGCTTCCTCGATCAACACTTTGGAATTTCAAGTTACTGAATTAAAACGGTGTCAGAAATTCACCACCTCTTTCTGAAATTTCAGGTGTAGCAGTTAAAGTATCTAGCACTCTCTTAACACCCTACACTGAAATAATAAAAGCTCTCAGAAACAAATTACTGATCTCACTGAATATTACTGATTTTCTGTCTTTAGCATCATGTGGGCCAGAATTTTTTTGTGGCGTTTCATCTGCTGGATAGTTACACCACATGACATCCCTCTGTACAATTTACAAATGTTTATATATATTGCTTGAAATGTTATGTAAATAAAAACTAACTCCACAGCATTATCATGATTTATAAAACTTACACTGGGATTTAGAAGCCTATTTTGCAGCTTTGTGTGACTGCACAATTTGCAGTGCAGTACAAAATGGACCTAGAACTGAGTTTGATCTGTGCTAGCATGGATCAGCTACAGGCTAACTTCTGTCCAAGAAAGTAAAGCAGCTGTCATACTCAGAGTAAGAAAACAGCTCAGAGTCAAAACCTTGCTATTAAAAAGCTGTTCTTCATGCTTCCCTTTTCAGCCCCACCACTCTACATTGGGAGGCAGTGTAGCACAAGACAGATATTACCATTTTAACTTCTTGATATCTTAGACCACTCTACTAGAGGGAGAAACCAGTAAAAGTGAGAGGGAGCTAAGCTATCAAGTCACAGACTTTGATTCCTGCAGCACTCTGGCTTTTCTCTTGGTGGCCTCCTGTCCCAGCCCAAAACAGGCTGCAGATGAATCTTCTCATGAGTTTGTTTATGCCCTGCATACTAATGTAGATAGTATAAGCACTTCTAATATACATTGCTTCTAATGAGATTTAAAGAAATGTGATTTCAGAGATTGGTTCATAGAGAAGGGGAATAAGTGACTCCGAAAGGGTGAATGAAAGGGAGCATAAACAAATGCTTACAGGAGAAGAGCAGACTGAGTGCATGGAGCTTTGTATGGCGGTGGGGCATGTTTTCTTCAGGCACCCTAAAATTCTTAGTACAATCTAAATGTGAAAAGCAATGTCGAGACTTATTAATGTTGTCCTACCGCTCAGCTGTATGCAGTGTAAGACAAACATTAAACATGTTCTTTGGCACCCTGATGTTACTGTCCCATATCCCCAGGATGAGGTAAATTTAAAGACTTCATCTCGTTGGCAAAGAAAACAGATGGGCTACTCGGGAACTTGTGAATTATGCTTGTTCAGTTTTTCCTTAAGACTGATTGGACTAAAAACTGTGCTGCCAGTCTTTACGGTGTGACCTCACGCATAGCCAAGATTTGGTCATTTTGTGTTTTGTTGAATTTCACTTTGGAAAGCTCATACTGTGATTTGATACCTTGACCATTTGAATGCTGATTACCCCACCACCACCACCCCTTTTTGTCAAATCACATGGAGTAATTCTTGAATTTTGCAATGGTTGTGAGAAAATAGATGTATTCAAAGGGCCAGATATGTTAGGAACTGTAGGAACTGGCAGAGCTCCATTGACTTGCTGGGGTTATGCCGTCCCAGCATTCATAAAGGTCAGATGGTTACAGACTAGTGAGAGTAACATGACATTTAGGGCTTTGGCCATATTCCAGTTTCATGTGGTCAACTTTCCTTTTTTTTCAGAATTTGGGGTTTATTGGCTTATATCTAATTACCCTTTGTAAATATTCCAAATAATCTTTTAAAATGTGGCCTACTTAGATAGCAAACCAGAACACTTGGCTTGACAAAATGTGTCTGTGCTTTACTCTTGTAACACAATGACTTTGTACAGAGTCCTTTCTCAATGATTTTCAACATGTAGCTTTTATAGTGTGTTGTATTTGTGAATACTAGTCTCACAAGTGTGTGAGCAAAATGGAAAGTCTGCCAACTGAAATCAGTAGTTGTCATGCAAATGGGAACTGTGAGATGCTTGTGAACCGTCAGCCAGGTTAACTAATTGAGGATACAAAAGAAATGAAGAAAAACATTCAAAGGAAGATTCTTACAGCTTCTTAGATTCTTGGTTCTGAGGCTGCAGATGAAGATTTTCTCTGACTTCATCTGAAATTACAGAAAGATTCAGGATGATATGACATTCTACAGAACAGCAGCACCTCTCTTAAGGGCCTCATTTTCTTGAAGATGAGAACAAAATTATTTAGACTAAATTTGGCTTGTCGCAAGTGTCAGAGTGGCTCACTCTTCCATGATTTCATTCATCTGCCAGGGTAAAACAGCTTTTGGATTCAGTAGCTGAGACGGAACAAAACTAATGATGATTATTTGTATAATCTAAAGCACTTTCTCCTCCTTTCATTTGGGAACACTTGCACTCTCTCTCTCTCTCTGTCCCTGAGTTCAGCTGAATAGCAGCCAAACTACATCACTCAGTTATCTCATTAGTCTTTTATAAAGGGCAAGACAAACAAATGAGCAACGCTGAAGTATGAAGGGCTTAATTTCAAGTCGGGGGGAAGGGTTTTTCTGTGCTTGGAGATAAAGTTGAAAAAAATGAACTTTAAATTAATCTGAGAAACACAAGAAAAATATATTTAATATTCCTGACTATAACATGAACAGGAACAGAAGAAATTTATTTAGGTTTTTTCCTCAGAGTCAATTTAGTAGAGTAGCAGAAAATAATGCATATAATTTTTTAAATTAATGAATACATTTGGAGCAGAGTTTTCTGGAAAATGGTATGTCTGACTCCTTGTGTAAGGCAAACCTGTGAAGCTTTCTCAGTAGCTTCTGTGTCCATAGCCATAACTTCTGACTTTTTTTCCTAGGTTCTGTAGGATTAACTAGATAGTGAGACCTCAAAAAATGTAAATATAAATCTCTCTTCATCTTTCAAAATTTAAAGACTATTTCAGGAGGTTTTTTTTACCAATCTCATTAAAAACACAGTAGCAAAACCAACACTATTTTTTTCTGTGCATCTTTTCTCAAAAATCTTCCTCTTAGACCCCAAGGAAAAGGATATACCACATAAATAACCCAAATACAACCCAGCATAATCCCAACTGAAATCAATCAATTACCTGCCCCCCCCCCCCCCGCCCCCCTCTTTCTTTCAGAATATTTTGGCTAAGTCTATGTTGCTGCATCTTTGGTTGATTACAAGTAGTTACCATTATGGTGGAGATTTTGTTACAAAGGCATCCTGTTTACATCTTGGTTTTGTATCTAGTCTCAACAAAATTGCTACAAGACTGCCACTTGTGTGAAAAAAAGAGGTGGGTCCTTTAGGCATAAAAGAATAAAAAGGTGAAGGATGATGAATCTTGTGTTATTATGGTCAGTAACTCATGCTCTGTTAATGAAAGTCTTTATGCTTGCCTATTGCACATTGAGAATAAGCATGCTTACATGTTTTGAAGAATACGTGTTTTATTATAAAAGAAAAAAAACCCAGTTGTTAATCCTTACATGATGATGTGTGCCTACTTCAAATGGAGATGTACAAGTGATGAATTATAGCAGTCTCAAACATCTGAGAGCAGAGCCTGATACTTTTTTTCTAGTTTGGTAATGCGGTCACTAATGAGAAGCAGGCCTTATGGTACATTGCATCATTACAGAAAACTGTAACATGGGTCCTGAGTACTAAAATACACCCAATATTGAAGTAAAAGTATGAATGGGAATCAAATTCTGTTAAAACTTCAAAAATTGTATGCTATGCTGTTGGTTCACTGACTAGCCTTTTACTCATATGCATATTGTAGTTTCGCAAGAAAGGCAGGAAGAGACCCCACAGCAGAGATTTGCCATGTGAATTAGTGTTTGACGTCATTAGAAGTAGTGCTATTTCCATTTCTGATGCAAAACTAGGTTTTTAAAACCTACAGTGTTCCCTGTGTAGAGTTCAATCCAAAACTGATTTATGTGATCTTTATTCTGGAAAGATGTGGAGAGGGTAAGTGTATGTACCATAATGTATTAGTAATAGATCAAAGCTGTTGCTCTACATGCGTTGTAAATTTGTCTTCTCATTGCTTCAATACGTTGCAGGTACTGTACAAATAACTTTTGGATAGTACTGTGTCTGAGGATAGTACTGTGTCTGATGACGCAGACTGTCCTCAGACACAGTACTGGAAGTGCAAAGTGGTTTTTCTGGTCTACAAGTTTATTAGAAAAAAAAAAAAAAAAAAGAGAGAGAGAGAGAGAGAGAGAGAGTTACAACTTGCCATCAGGTGGTTCTTGTTCCCAGTGTGCTGGTAGTTTGGACTAATTGTCAGCTGCACATCTGCAGCAGATGTTGTTGCTCTCTGCTGCCTCCTGCTGCCCCCCACCCACCCGCCGGGGGAGATGTGACAGGGTATTTATTGGTTTGGTGTCAGGTTTATCAGTAACAGAGGCAAATACAAATGTGGTTACCCGCAGATAAAAAGCCAGACTCGGGCTTCTTCTGTAATAGGAAGCAGAGGATAAGGAGATGAGCTAAGCATGGAAAAGGAGGCAAAAAATGAGACCTGGAGGATCAGGCTTGCAGGTCCTTCTGCAGGTGTAGAAGCGTAAGGGCTGGGATAACCATCACTGCTCCTAAGTGGAGCTGACTTTGCTCCCTAAAAATAGCTTGTCATCCTTGGCTGGCCTGAGCAACAGGGACAGCACCCAGCCTGCTTCCCAGTGCTCAGCATAGGTAGCGTAAGTTAAAAGTAGCATGGCCTTTCCTCTGCCCGACTGAGGTACACAGTCCCCATCTAGCTGTCTACATTCCCTGCCTCCTCCCAGTAACAGTGAACAACATTTAGTGGTGATAGTGGAGCTGAAACCTTGAGGAACCACATTAAGAGAAGGGAGGACAGCCCACAGTGCCTTGCAAAGTGCTAAGTGATTAAGCAGCTGCTTTTGCAATTTCCTACTAAAGTTAAGCAAACCAGGCTGAACTGTGATGTGGCCCAATGTTCTGCTTTTACAATAAAGATTGATAATTTCTTGGTGTTTTCTGTTTGGTAATTTGTTTTTAAGTATTTATCTATACTGTTCCTCAACTGCATGCTGTATATCCACACCCATCGTTCATTAGCTCTTCTGTACTGCCAGGAGGCTTTCTTAGTTATCCTTTTGCCAGATTGTTTCAGTACAGATGTGTTTCAGAGGTTTTGGTATGAAAAGCCAAAAGAAAAAAATCCACACTACTTTGTTGCAGTTTTCCAGGCTGTGAATGGCAGCAATGGTGTCACTGATGCCAGCATCACAGCACAGAATGTGTCATTATCGTGTACTTGGCTGTGTTTCCTCTGGGGTGCTCTGCATTTTGTGTCATGGTACCTTACTGCAGACTGCAGGGAGGAAGGGAAGCAGTACTTTTACTCCCTCTTATTTCTTCCCCCATCAAATTGGTTACCTGTCACCAGCTGGAGGTGGACTGCCCTGCCTGCCTGGTGCCTCTCCAAAGGACAAAAACAAATGCCTGTGCCTGGCCATCATGGAGGGAGGAGGGTGCAGAGGGAATACTTGTTTATCAGAGGCTTGGAAATGGCTGGGGGTCAGAATAACTCAGACTTGTCTGTGTGTTAGTGTTCAGCTCTGCTTAATATCAGACAGCTGTACTGCTTGCACAAGGCACAACCTCAGCAGATCAGCTATCTTACTTTACCATGCAGGAAAAGGCCAGCAAGGATATTTTTTTAAAATGGAAGTGTGGTTCTGCAATTTATAAACAAAAGCTAATCAGAAATCTTAAACAATAATTGCACTTTAAGTTGTTTCTTTGTTTTGTTTTCGTTTCAGGGTTTTTTGGTATCCTTTTTAGTGCAGGGTTTGTTAATATCTGGTACAGTGGGCCAAGAAAAAAGGAACAAGCCTGAAAAAACCCACATCCTCTCCTAGGACTAGATTCTTCCTTTGGTTGTGATTCCTATTACCTTCACTAGATATTGTCCAAGTGGAGCTAAGCACAGAACTTGACCTGCTGATTTTGCAAGCCTAAGTTTAAGTTTCGTATGTGCTCTTATCCAATTAAGCAAACAACTACTTCTACCGTGAGATAAATGGTCTCCAGTGAGAGATGTCCTAAGCCTGTACTTGGCTGCTGTAGCTTTTCTTGTTTCCCACAAAACCCTTTGTCTGACCACTGGGTGTCAGTGAAAGACTGTGAAGTAATTTTCTGTAATTAACTGTACAGGAGTTTCTCTGCAGCTTTGTGGGTGTTCTTTAGTTAAGGTGGCCTGGGCAATTTCAAGCAAGCTGACTGACACACACCAGGTGTGTGTAGTAACTAGGAAAACCAGCTCAGATCAGTGACTTGCTCCTCAATCACTTCATTATTTTATATGAAATAATTCATACTATCACGGGCAGTTAAGAAATTAAAGAAAAGAAGTTTATCTTTCTTCTTCAAGTAAACCCACTATTCCCACCATAATACAATCACACGGTAGAAAGCTGGCATATTTTATTCTATTGATACTCCTTGTGCCTTAGCCACCAATGTGAAACTGGAGGTCCAAGTTCTGAAAGTTGCTGTCCTCATGCAATGTGGTCAGGAGGAAAATGCCCTCATAAATGTATGAGAATTCAGGGTGCTCCATACCTTAAAGTGAAATATATTTTTGAGGCTCTGCTCACTTTCACCAAAGGGAAAAAATTCTGCTGTGGACCCTTCTGCAGACTGGTCTTTGACTGTCTGGTATAAGATGAGAGATAAGTTGAAAAGTCAGTGACAGTTTTTTAAAACTGAGGAGAAAAGAGAGTTCAGTTGAATGGAATGGGTAAATACATGCATCCACATAATAGCATCTTTATTTGCATATCACATTTATTTTATGTTAAAATTGATTCCAATTTTCAATACGTTGAAGGTGTAACGGCATTGAACAGGCTGTTGGAAGGAACCTTAAGAGTTTTGGAAACTTGGCAGGAAACCAGTGGCCTTTGGGAGCTGGGCAGGTGTCGCAAGGGTTGGGGGTTATGTAATAGGCACATTAATTGTATACTGCTGTGAAAATGATCTGCTGTCAAATAACTGGGTTTCAGTGTCAGTCTGGTACTCCCTCCTTAGGCTTCAGAGTTCTCTGACCATTGAAATAAGTTAAATAATAGCTAAATGCTTGTGATCTGCTGCTCCATACTGCTGACATGTTCAGGAGGGTGTTGCTGCCTTTGTTTGAACACCACTTGTATTTTAAGGACAGTTTGCAAAATTAATGAGTGTAAAAGACTCTTTTAAAATCATCTGCTTTGAAGGTCATTCCTTAGAAAAAATATCTACAGCAAATTCTTTGGTCATAGAAATAAATATATATTTATATTTATATAGTATAACTATAAAAGAAGAAAACAAGATTTGTGCCAAAAGTTTTCTTTTGCACCCTACAAAATGGAATTTCCTTGAATTGCCTTTTTAGGTATTTTTACTATTTACAGAGGGGCTATTAGAAGGCACAGATACTTGAGGTCTCACTTGAATCATAGTTGTGGTAGAGAGCTGCCCTTCAAGCAAGGATTTTTCTGAACTTAAACTACCATAAAAAAAAATCTTAATTTTGTGCGCTGCATGTACACACAACTTGTGTTTTTAAATGAGGGAAAAGTAACAGCTGAGCACTGCTGAATTTCTTATTTGTCCCTGTGCTCTGCACTGTGCTTTGCCCACTGCTCAGGGACCGCGCGGTTGCCGCTAGAGGCCCGTCTGTGCCAGCGGGATGCAGCGGAGACATTTCACAGCTGCTACCCCTATCCTTGCGGGCTGAAGTTGTGCACATGGAAAAGAGTTGCAAAGTTTCCGTTATTTTCAGTGATGTAACAGCAGGTCTGTAGGTCAAAGACAAAGTTTCTAGGCAACCCAAGTGAAGAATCAGTGTTATTTTACATGTATTGACAATAACATACTTTTACTGCAATTAAAACCAGTATTTTCGCTTTATTCTAGAGCTGAAGTGCTCAGCCTGTACCCCCTTAGGTGTTCTAGTGAGATGAACTACATGTTTCAATTATGAGAATTTCAGTGATACTGAAATATGTCTAACTGATGCTTGAAAAGTCATGCTGTTCTGACTAGAATGCTCACTTTTTTTTTTTTCTTTGAGAAGTTTTTTTTTTTGGCAACGAAATATGAAGATTCTTTACTGTTCTGTTGTCATTTATAGCAGTTAGAATGTTAAATATTTTTCTGCTTTAACAGGATATAGTATTGATAGTGTTCTGTGTGTAACATGCTCTCAAATGTTTCAGATCAAAGTCTATAAACTTAATGTGTTTCAACATTAAGGATTGCAGATAAGCTGGAGCCACTGTGCATTTACAAAAGCAATTTTATTAGACCTAAACAAATCACATCACAAGTTAGTTTTGCATAGTTGCAGAGTCCCAGCACTCTGGCAAATGTGCATATTAAATTTGCAGCCCAGAAAGCTAATATAATTCTTTTCCTAATAGATATAATCTAGGGCTAATATTTCTCCATATATGTAAAATATGAAAAATTTGTAAAACAAAAAAAGTTGCTCAGTAACAACATCATAATTTATTATTGTTGTGCATTACCTTAACATATTATCTCCACAATGACTTCAAAGGTGAGCTTCCACCCAAGTGAAATGAATGAAGGTCCAAGCGTTTCAGAAATATATTCATTGGGAAATATGAACAGGCTTCTCACCTGTGCAATGGTACAATACACACCATTCTGCCCAATTTTATTCATTTTTAATAAGAGTTTCAGAAATATATTCATTGGGAAATATGAATAAGCTTCTTACCTGCGCAATGGTACAGTGCACACCATTCTGTCTGATTTTATTCATTTTTAATAAAAGACACCAATGCAAAGGAGGAGACTTGTGGACTTGAGCTAAAGCTGCAGTTTGAGAGAGCTTGTCCAGTGGCGGGGCTCAGCTTTAACTTTGTGGTGATAAGAAAATCAGTGTGAAGGACCACCAGCTGCTGGGACCTGGGGAGCAGCACAGGCTGCCTCTGGGAGCACCCGTCCTCCCTCCATGACCCAGCCGCCCCCCCCCCCCCGCCCCCAGCAGGCAGGGACACAGGCAGGGTGGCTGCACGGCAGCTGTGGGAGCAGCTTTTTCTAGGCAGTGCATCGCTTCATGTGTTGGTTTTTTTTTTGTTTCTGGCTTCACAGTGACATGGCTGCAGGGCTTGCTGCCCTCTCCCCAGCCACAGGACCAGGGAAACGTGGGTTTGCTGCTGCCTTCTGACTCAGCCTGCATCTCCTCATCTGTGGGGAACGTGGGAGCCCAGTTCTTGCTACATGTTGGTCTAGTGTCCAGTAGGACAAGACCTCATGCTCTTCCAGGCCTGCAGGCACCATGCTTATGTACCTACATGGGAAAATATTGTCAAAGAAGGGAGCGTTAAGATGATTATCAGGACATTTGCTGGGCTGGGTTCCTGCCTAGGTGGGAAGGAGGACTACAGAAATCAGGACAGTAGCACTACCTGCAGCCATGGTGCAGGTCTGCAGGTATGCCTCGAGGCAATGTCTGAGGTTGCCTCTGCATCGGTGAGACAGCAAGTGTGTTGTCTTAAACATAATTCTGTGGTAAAGTTGTTGACCACATGGAAAACAGCATCGACAAACTAGAAAAGAAATTTTTCTCACTCTGAATTTGTTGTGTTTTACTCATTCCTGTAGGGCACTGTTAAATTACATCAGATTTTTCAGGAAGAACCCATTGTTTCCAGAGAAGGAATCACCTCATGCTATTCTAGACATCTGTGACTGGAGACTTTTACTCTACATTTTATACTGAGGTCAACCATAGAAAAAATCTAGTCTAGAAATGAGTCATGGACTTTAACAATGAAGGCAATTAATCACTGGACCACCCTGACATGGCTTGCGGTGGTCTTTTCATCACTAGATTTTTCTATCAAAGTATAATGTTTTTATAAAAGGCATGCACTTATTCCAACAAGAATTAATTTGGGAATGTCCTATGACCTGTGCTGTAAAGGAGACCAGTCTCAGTTACTCCAGTGGTCTCTTCTGGCTTTATGATTTATGAATGTATATGTTCGCATCTATTTGCTTCAGTAGTCATTTAAAATTTTAATGTTTGTATTTTCAGTGCTTTCTTTCATAAAATTAAACCTTTTGTGGCCGCGGCTCTAGTCATGTTTCCCTAAAAGCAAACAGCATAGAAACAGTTATTGTCTTTGGCTACTTTGAGACTAAATAAATAAATCTTTTAATTAAATCTAAAGTATTAGTGAATGTAAAAGGGAATAAGAACAAACATACAAGTAATTTAGAAAGATCAGATATACAGCCAGCTAACTTCAAAACATAGTATTTACAAAGGCCAAAAAAGTAGCTTAAATTTTAAAAGTGGAATTAAAAAAACCCACAAAATAGCTCTGAACAACTTTCCAATGTTAAATTAATTAAACATTTTTAATTATGCCATGAAACCTGGGGATTACTAAAAACTGACACAGTCTATAGTCTGCTTTAAATAATACTTTGTTGTTTAGTATAAGTAGTAGGGACTAAAGGCAGTTTAATATAAATATATATGTATATACACATGAAGATCCACCTTAGAAAAAAGAGAGTAAATCTGTCTCATAGGAAGTAATCTGATTATTTCTGAGGTAAACTTAATATTTATTAAAAAAAACCCAAACAAACCAAAAACACTCAAAAGCCCCAAAACTGTATATCTATAAATGTAAATTTTATAGAGCTGACAACCTGTGGCTGATGTGCACGCTTTCTTCCAGGTGAAGAGCAGGCATGGCAAACAAAAGCTGGGACTGGTCCATAACTGTCTGTTGGGTCAGATGCCCCATTCCCTGAGGTGGGAGGGAGCAACACGTCTCCAGGATGCAATGTATCCATCATATCGCTTTCTCTCCGCAACTGACAGGCTGATTGTAAACCAGATAGCAGGGAGGCTGCTCTGCCGTTGCTGGGCTTGATAAACTAAACCTCCCCTGGGAAGTGCCATTAGCATCCAAAGCATGCAGTGCAGCGTCCTGACCTCACATATATTTTCAGAAGCGCTTCATGGAAAGACGTGGAGTGGAGGTGGCTACCTTGGCCTCTGGCAGAGACCCGCTGCCCTGGGAGCACCCTGTGCTGCTGCTTGTGAAGAGCAGCGTCCTGCTGGCAGGGTGTTAGCCAAGAGCTGCCTGCCAGACTTGGATGCTCAGGTGGTGTAAGACGGGGAATGACACTGACGAGTGACAGTGCTTTATGGCTGCCTGAGGTTCTGCCTACCACTCAAGAGCACTCAAGGGCCTTTCTGTGACATTTATCAACCTCCTTTACTCTTTCAGTGAAAAAAGTTTTGGCAGTAGGGTGTGGGTCAAGCTTTCAAACCAGTCTTCAATGGTTCAGTATTCTGTTTCAATGGAAAAGATTAGGTACACCCTACTTAATACTGCTATATTTACTGATGAGGTGTGGATTGATAGGTAATGTGTAGGGACATAAGGAAGCTGTGTTTTCCAGTTTTTCTTGCTCATTTGCTACCTCTCTATCATTTACTTTCAATTAAAAGGTTAGTGGTATAGTTCAACCACTATGGTATGAAGTTCCTGCTTCTCTAATTGCAGCTGAGGGACTATGGATAAAGAAGTAATCATGTAGGTTTGGATGAGGAATAGCTATCTTCTAGCAAGTGATCTTTGCCCTGAACTCAGCCAGGGACACTGAAGATTGTGCTGTCAAGAATGTGTCAAGAAGAAAATGCAAATTAATATTTGCATCTCAGTAAAACTTACTGGAATAATACACATTTTAAGGTTTTAATTGAATTTCATATGTTGCCAATGTATATACTTATTTATTTCAGAAGAAATAACATCCTCTGGAAGTGAATATTTGGCCAGTAATACAGGCCTGCCTCCGAGAGCAAATCCTCTGAAGGAGCTGCAGATCACAACACCCAGGCAAGCAGCTGCATGCAGAAGGGTTATTTTCTTGGGCTTTCTTTTACCTTTTTAATCCTCTTTTCTTTGCAGCTCTTTTTAAAAAAAAAAAAAAAAAAAAAAATCCTCTTTTTTTACAGCTACAGAATGGTCCTTTCTTTATAGGATATACAACTGTTTCTTGAAAAAGGACGTTATGGCTGCAAGCTTTCCAGGTCAGTTTATAAGTAATATGGATAATGTGTGTTTAAAACTTCCCATCTGATTTGGTAAATTCTGTCTTACCAGGCCACCTGAAATTGGGCTAGTTAATTGGAACAACTGGTTCCATAGCCTTATTATATACAATGGGGCTGCTGCTTCTCTCTACTGAGGTAGTTTGCACAGATGTGAAGGAATATAGTGGGTCAGCTGTACTTTTTTGTATGACATGCAGGTGTAGATACAATAGGAAATGTTTTCGCTGACTTTCTTAAACTGCTCAATAGGAAGCCTAGTCACATTAGTTAAATTTAGCGTGTCAGTAGTAGCTTTAATTTGCTCAATGGCAGGCAATTGAAGCATTTTTTTCGATGTTTGGCTTTGAGATTCTAAACCCACTTATTTCCTTGTTTTATCTTACTCATAAAACTGTCCATTCTTTAAGACTGCTTATATTGGTTTCATAGCCATAAGGTTAGTAGCTAGGTTCTCCATGACAACGTGGGTGGCATTCAGGTATATGAACACCAGAGTGACTTCAGGTGTTCATTAGTGACACTAGATCCCTTCATTCTGAGTAATTCAATCACTTCTCAGAATAACGTATTAAAATATGTAATTTTCATACAAATGCTCATTTGGGGGGGGAAACCAACCAAATAACCAAACAAACCCCAAAGCAATATCATTAGTCCAATCTCAGCTCAGTGTAACTGGAAAAGAGCAGTACATTGCAGAACAGAGATTCTCAGAATTACGTGGAAACTACACAGGAGCTATCAGGAAAGTTTAAATTAATGATGTCCTGTTGAAAGTGTCTTTTCTTAGAGTGAACTTACAGACCAACTCACCAAGCTGGAAAGTAACAGAACAAGAAGGAAAGATGATAGCCAAATCTGTTCAGCTGTGGGACAATCAACAAAATGCCTTAAATTCACGCTTTATCTGACGCTTCTCATCTTTGATCCCAGTCTTTGTGCATTAACCCCTTTGAGCAGTCATTCATGAACATTTGCAGAGCGAACAAAACAATGTCTGCATGTTTTCAGATTTAAAAGTAATCCATATAATATCATTCAAAATGCCATTTTCAGCAGGGATTGGTGATTAGCTTACTTCATTTTAAAAGAAATGTAAATTTATTTAAATAGTGTTTGAATCTGCAGCACTGATATCATGAAACTAAAGATTATGGCCTGATTTGCTCATTGCATGTGTTCTTTCTTCTTTCAAAAGCATAGAAGCCTATATTATTTTAAGTATCCCCCAGCTATTACTGGACTTTCTGATGAGAGTCTACTGGATTCTCTCCCTTTAATCAAGTAAACCTATGTCCTCTTTCTTCCCTTCAATTAAAATGAGATTAATCAGTTTACATTCGTGACTTCCTTATGCCAATCCGTCAAAATAAGCTACCATTAACTTCATAAACAAAGTAGCTTCTGTAGCAAATTTCCTCCACCTTTCCCACAGTAAAGATGGATCTGGGAGAGACAGCCTACTGCTAGGATTCTCCATCAAGATATGAAAACTATGAATAGCAAAACAGACCAAAAAGAGAATTCTTAAGGCAGGCTTTTTTCTACTTGGTCGTGGCTAATACTCATCAAAACCAGTGTCAAGAAAAATGTAAATAGGATTTAAGGTGAAGAATAGCTCCCCTAAAAAAGTCAGCAGTTGCCTCACAGAGCTTCAGCTTCACTGCAGGTGAGATTCCTGATGCAGATCCTAGAGGCATGCCTTCCAATACAGTTTATTTGTTTATAACAAAATACAGATCTGGATATTAAAGCAAGAATTATAATAAAAATCCTGCTCTACAAATCCCATAAATGTACATCCCACTTGTAAAATGTGTCCCTAAGTAATGGCTTTCCACTTGAGAGCAGAGGTGGCAGGGGACACTGGTCTTGGGAGTGGTGGTTCCCAGCCTGGGGTCAGTCACTGAGCTACTCTGAAATGGCCTGTATCCTACTAGTGACACTTATGCAACAGTTTTCTCTTCTTTTCCATTTATTAAGATCTTTGGGCAGAGTCCGTAAAGACAGCAGTGAGAGAAGAGGGGAAGGAAGCCCCTTTAAACAGCGACAAGACATTTGCCACCTAGAAATTACACTGATTGAAAAGGGTTAATTTCTTTTTTAGCCTGGCAATAAATTTACATATTGCAAACAAAACTAAGATGTGCAGGGGGTGACTCATTAATCATTTATGGAAAACTGAAGTGGTTCTTTGGTCAAAAGTGAATATGCTTCCATGCTGGGAGGCAGCTTGCACACATTTTTTCTGCTTCCTCGGTGGCCTGGGACCCAGCTAAGAGCTGCTGTTTTGTCAAGGCTGAAATGCACTGAAAAAGCTCTTTCGCCCTGCTTCCATCTCACATGCCATGCACTAACAGCATTCCTGATATATGCACGGCACCACTCAACTTCAGAAAGCCGGGCTTTCTCATGTGCCAGTCTCCACCTGCAATTATTGTGGCAGCGCAGGGTGATGCTGCAAGGGAACCAGCATAGAGACCCTTTACCTATTGCCAGGGGGAGCCAGGTTATCTATACAGCACAGCCTTGCACTGTGCAGGGCTGCTTACATGGGCCTGAGGTCAAAAAAGTTAAACTGAAGCTTCCGTGAGGAAATGTAAGCCTTCCTCTCACCTGACCTGGCCAGATTGCTGCCCCAATGCACTGTGGCTTTCAGAGCTAATGCAGCCCGTATCAGCTGGTTCATCTTTCCATCATCCTTCACTAATATTTCAGCTTTTTTTGATCATTGTGCACTTCCTTGTGTAAAAAAGTAGATTGTTAAACAGTTTCTGTTAGCTTTTTACTCAGTAATCTTTGTGGGGTTATTTCTTTATTAGTAACATAGGGTAGTACCATTTAGTCATGCTCCCACACTGCTTTATAGTTTGTAAATATGCAACGTTAAACATGCATGGAGTAGTATAAGCTCCTCTAGGCTGCATCCAGCTCTGTTTATTCTGAAAACAACATTTTTCTTAAAAGGGTTTAAAGTTCCTTGAGTGCCATCCTCCCTTGCCAAAGCAAACCCATAAAAGCAAAGAGATGCCAAGCAAAGGGACATTGCTTACCAATACCCTCTCACAGCATATTTTCCTTGACAATGATGGATTACATCTTTTCAAGGAATTTTTGCCTTCCTCAGGTAAAGAAACAGAGCACAGTGAACATGTTAATCACTTTTTCTGGCTATTACAAACCCTGCCTTAAAACCTTAAAAATGCCAGCGAATACCGAGTCCTAACAGATGGTCACAGGCTGTGTGCAGTGTGTTTATCTGAAGATGAGGTATGAAGGAAGTCACATGTGTGTGTGCGCGCCTGTCATGTATCTTCACTGGGCACTGCTTGCTCACCCTTTGAATATCAGCTTCTTGAGTGATAAATGAATGAGAACATGGAATATGCCTGGCTGTTTTCATTGAAAATTGTCTCCCGTTAACAATTATTGCATCCATTTTTTCTCTTTGTGGGTTGTTGTGTTCTGAACTCAGGGTGAAATGTGTGAGCACAGGGATTATTTAAATGCAAAAAGGAGGCCCCAGACAAGATTTAAACCTTCAGAGTACAAAACTGTTAGAAATATGTGCAGCCACTAAAGCCCTCAAGTCTTGCTTCTGTTCATGTCTGCTAAAGGTCTGTGTGCCTTCTCTGCAAAAAGGTGGAACACTGAGGAAGCTGACAACTCCAAAGTCCAAAATATATTTTGTTAATAAATACACTATGAACTATCATATCAGGGCATAAACAGAGCACTAAATGGGACTGCCAAAAAAAAGAACTGCTTTTTATTAACCACTAACAGGACGATTGCCAAAACCAGAAGTCATAACCATATGAGAGAATTTCAGCTCTGCTTTCATAAATTGGTAGTGATACTCTTTTTTCTTTTTAGGCTTTTGTTTCTGTCAGTTTGTAGCACAAATTATTGCACTACTGTGGTGCTGTGTTCCATACAATGGATCTTCTTGAACCAGAAATGAGAAGAAACTCAGCTTTTTACTGGGAGAAGACTTGGAATGCTCTGGCCTGTCCATATCCCTTGCTTTGCAAATGATTGACATCACTGTGGCTTCATGCAGTGAAATAATCAGTTATGGAGGAAAATGGTCTCTGTCTGAAGAAACACGGTCTGAAATGATCAGGGTGTAAATAATACTGTGTTTGTCATCAAGTGTGACTGGGAAAAGGTCATGTTATGCCAAGATTTACTGTAAATTGTTAGGGAACAGGATGGGTTTGGATTTAATGTTGGCAAGCTTGACAAGGCTTGGAAAACTAAGGGCAGGAAGCCGCCCTTAGGGCACACAGGTGAGGGGTGGCACAGAAAAGTGAAAGATTTTCTCCTGATCAGAAAAGTTTCTGTAAAATCAAGATTTTGTTCTCTTGAGGAAGGAAGTGTGTTATGTTCTCATTTTAATCAACAGTTAAGTTACTGTTATGAGATAGATTTAAACTGGACAGAAATGTAGTTACTGAAATATTTCCCTGTGGAAGGACGAATGTCTTGTAATGGTGATAACTGCCTTCAAACACTGTCATAGCCTTATTTTGTTCCGTGCTTCTAATTGTGTATTCTCCAAATGATGACACCTAACTTTCCAAATCTGTTGTCACCCTGAGGAGCAAGGTGTTACTGATAGAATTAAATCCTTGTTCATTCATGTAGAAATTTCTCACCTTCAAGCTGAAAATACAACCCATTGCAGGATGTGGAAGCACCATTACAGGACACTACTGCATGTTGCCATCACTGGCTCACTTTTCTAAACATGCAGGTGAGTCGCATTACACTCAAATGGTAAAGTCTCAAACTATATTTAAACATTATTATTTTTTTAATATTATATATATATAAAACAAACTGCTGTATCAGGGCATAAGAGAAGTTCCAATAAGATTGACTAAAAAAGATGGTGCCTTTTGGGGATTTTTTTGACCAGTAGCAGGATAATTGCCAGATAATTGCCTTGAGATACCTGGTAGATTTTATGAGAACTTGTAACATTGTGCACCAGTAATTCAGATGACCTGTGATTTTACTGTGCAAAACAGTGGTGAAAGGGACTAACCCTATACTCAGAATAGATGCAAAGACTTGCCTGTATTGAAAGGTATTAATTTAGTCACTCTTTAAACTTTTATCACCTCTTTAAGTACCTCTGAAGTTACCAAATACTGTGTAACTGTGATCAGCAGTACAGCTTTTTAATTCTGTCTTATAAAAACCCACTGTACATAGTGAAAATTGCATTCATCTGTATTTAGGTATTTGCCCCTTAATAGAGCCTTGTAGTAAATTGAGAATTTGGCTCATTGGAAATACAACACTAAAACTAGAGACTATCCAGTTCATTAGAGATACTCAACTCTTACAAGATTGGCGTACTCTGACCTGTAGTTCATAAGGTACTGCCAAATTCAGATTAAAACATAAAAAATATATTAAGCAATCTCAAAACATTAATGTTTCCAATTAAGGAGCCACTGCGGTTCATTTAGGTTTATGTTGACTTCAGTAGGTGTAGTTATCAGCCATTAAGACAGGGATTCAACTGTTTAACTGATATAATACAAGAAAAAGAGTAGTTGTTGCACAAGTTTAACACTAAAGTTATAAATTGCAAAAGTATACAGTCACTATTCAATGACCACTACTATTACTACATATGATCATACAAACCCATCTTTTAAGGAACATTTATTTAGGAATGTTTATCTCTCTTTCCTATTTTTATTAGATTTCTGTTTACTATTTTTTACTTATTTTATTTTAATTATATTAATATACCTATTATATTTACTATATTTACTATTTTTAATCTTTATATGGCCTGCACAATGCTCAAAAATCACCATGTTAACTTTTCAGGTAAATTGTGCAATGCTTATCTCCTCGTGATTCTTGTGGAATAAACAAGTAGCAGTGTTACCTGTCAAAACATAAAAATAATGGGTGTCTGAGGTTTGTATAAGTACCAAACAGCCAACCTGTGTTTTCCTCAGGTATGAGTTCGATAGAAGTGTGATACAAAATGCAGCAGAAAGCTCTTCGCACTGCTGGCCCCGAGCAAGGTGTTGCCAGCACAAGACATGTTCACGTCGGAGATAGTCACACTGAGCTCCCTTTATTGTCGGTAAAGCGAAACAGGGACTTTTAGAGGATTCACCTGACCTGTTTTAAACAGTTACTCAAGTGAGATGAATCATGTTCCATTCTATAGAAACTCTTGATAGGGTCTCTACTAACTAGCTGAGATGCAGTTA
Organism: Falco naumanni; assembly: GCF_017639655.2. Classification (NCBI taxonomy): domain Eukaryota; kingdom Metazoa; phylum Chordata; class Aves; order Falconiformes; family Falconidae; genus Falco; species Falco naumanni. The sequence continues at coordinate 102,706,533 of NC_054055.1, forward strand.
TTGTAAAACTCTGAAGTTTTTATTACAGTAGAGTACCTTTGCACTTGAAACTCTAGGGTACACATTGCTAAACTGTGGCTCTTGTTTTTTTTTATTTTATTTTTTCACCTTCAATCCTGGCTCACCTTCATGATCAACATGATTCAGCTAGAAAGGGACCTCTGTAGCTAGTCCAATTCAAGTGCTTCTGGGTTATCCCAGTTCCTTACTCTAAAAGGAAATTGAGTAACGTCTCCACCTCTACTGTGAGGAGTTTGCATTGTGCAGTGTGTCCTACAGTACTGGTTTCCTCATTGTCCTCCTTAGAGAACATACATGGCTCCTCACATACCTGTATTGCTGCTCTGAAAAGGAGAGAGAGAAAGAGGGAGAATGAAAGAAGCAAAGAAGGAAAAAAAAAAAAGGAAAGAAGGGAAGGGAGGCCTCAGGGTGTGGTGGTGCATGCTTAGGTCTCACCTTCACTGGCTTTACAATGTAAATAGAATTTCTGGAAGTAGCTGAATAGTAAACCTGAGCTTGCCATGGGGCCGGAAAGCCACAGCTAAACTATGAACCATTCCCAGAAAGAAGCCTTCCCTTGATCTTTTAGGTTAGGTGGCACTTGTTGCCTGTATGAAGACTTTTGTACGCAGCTCAGAAGGGCAGAGAATCTGGCCACTCCTCGTCTCCTAATGTGTTGAAATCAATGGAAGTTTTGCTTGGGAGCTACAAGTTTGACCCAATCTAAGATTGTGAATGAAAATGCCTTCTAAAGTATTTTAGCTATTCCGCTCAGTGAAAACGCAAATTTGTTTAGTAAATACAGTCCTTGTGTGCATACTGCTATGTGCTAACTATTCAAGTAATGAGGGTTTCTCATGATTCTTTTAAATGACTGTATCACAGTTTCTTGTAAGTCAACCTTTTTAGGAAATGTTGTCTAAGGATTCAGCTTGAATGAAAATTTCTTCTGCTGGGGAATACCAACCCCAAGGCCAACAGGGCATCAGAAACCCTGTCTAGACTGTCTTTGAGGCATCTTAATGGCATTTCCTAAGTAACAAATCTGATCTGATGTGTTCAGGTTTTACTGTGAAACATCACTTTTCCTTAGAGAAGTCAGGCTTTTTTTCTCAATAAATTTTTCCTCAGGGTTAGTTGGTCTCAGGAAAATTTTGGTCAGTCAAGTCCTTGGTGGAAAAGACTTTCTGCTGGAAAAGACGGTCTATTTAAAAAACTGAGACAATTTTTTCAGCACAGTAAGGCTCACTAAAATATTTTGTTTTAATAATGACATGAATTTCTATATTTTATATTCATCTGTAGCACTTAGACAAAATTGTATATATTTCCATGCTTTCAGTTTTCATGAAATCACTTATTTGGCCTAGCATAACTTTAAAACTTTCCAGCTTCCATGGATGGAGAGATCATTACAAATTCTTTTCCATTGATTTGGAAAGCATTTTATTAATCCTTAAAAAAAAAAGAAAAAAAAAAGTTTTAATCTTACAATAGTAAAGCTTTTGGTTTTTTGCAACTGTAAAATCTCTGTCTCTCCTCTGCTTTATTCTCCTTGCCTTTGTAAAAGTTTCCCAGTTAGCATGGACAATTTACCACCCAAACCACCTTTCCAACTGCATAGTGATCTACTAATCTGTTTCATTCATTCATAGCGATATCTTGCTCCCCCCAGTGAAACCCCAGATTCCACACAATTCCTGTTTCAGATCACCAGTTTGCAGAATCTAGTCCACTTTGTTCAACGACAACATGCAAATATTATTTTTTTCAGCAGAAATATGAGTGTTTTGCACTCAGTGACAGTTTCTATAAATGCAGATGTGTGTCTCCTTTTCATTAGGTTGTATTCCATTTCCTCTCAGAAGGTGATTTCACCATACGTAACCCAGTGATAAAGCCCTCTCTAGCCAAGGGAGGTAGGCAGACTTGAAGATTCCAGCTTCCTTTTCAGTAAGTGTGGAGTTTTTGCCCACTTCTTATTACAGAATATCCTATGCTAGAGCCCAATCAAAAGAACCTTATTAAATTGAACAGGATTTTTTTTTCCATAGACTTTTCTAGGTTTTGGATCAGTATCCACCGAAAACCATCTAATAAATTTTAGAATAACTGATAGTCGATGACAAGAGTTTCAAATGCAGACTCGCCACATTGCTGCCAGCACTCCCTTGAAGAGATAGAAGCTATATAAATCTAGGAATAATGAAATCATCCATTTTTTCCAGAGAGCAATGCAATCCAGAATTGAAGCCGTGAAACCACATCTGATTCTAGACAAAGGGAATATTAACATACATATGTTTCCAACTATAGGGGTATTTCTTGAATTGTATGTGATTATTCTTGCATTTCAGCCAGCTTTTTTTTCAAACCCAGCTTTTCCAAGTGAAGCACTGTGCTGCACAGGTGAGAAAAAGCTGATGTAAATATGTTAGAGGCTGTTCATGCAGCCAGACACTGAGGCTTTGCTGATTTCATGTGTTTCTCTGAAATCCAGTGATATCAGAGGCAGAATTTAGATGTTTTGTTGCTAATATTACTTTGTTCATCAACCTTTGTCATACTGAGTCATCATTTTTAGGATACCTGCTTTTCTGGAGTTCATTAGTTTTTTGTTGGGCTGCTACTTTTGAATTCTGAAAATGTTCATTAATAAGAAAATATTTACTCTGAAAGCTCAAATATTTGTGGTTGCATGTAGCAACATACTTGTACAATCAGACAAAAAAAAGTCTGACAGCATTGCAGAGTTGCATAAGCTGTTTACAGTGATAAATCTTGCATGTAGGACCAGGGTTCCCATTTTTATACATAGGAATTAATGCAAGTGTTATAATAAGGATGTATGAAAATCTGAAAAAAAAATAAAACCTGAAGATTAAGGATACACTTTTGCATTAGAATTGATGCTGATCTGTTTTCATGCCTACTTATGTTGATCTTGAAAAGGTTGCTCACATTCCCAAAATATGTTTGCAGAAGCAGGAGGTCTCCCCAGTACAAAAAAAAAAGGTAAAAATGTCCTTGGGATTTTCAAAAGGCAATTACTACACATCAGTTTTAAGTTGTAAATGTGCACAGCCACACTTGGCAAGTGTCATGTTATAGACAAAGTGGAATTTGTGGATTTTATTATCATTTAGGCTCTCATTTTTTGAGAACCTCTGTTCTGAGAGCAGGTGAAAGGAGGTAGCTTCTGTTACGTGGTACTGCCACTGCCCACAGATGTGTATTTCATCATTCAGTAGGTGGAAAAACAAAAAAACCAACCCACACAGGGTAAATATGAACGTTGTAGAACCTTTTAATTTTCATTACGATTTTCTGCAGATATTTTTGTTTCCTGTGAATAGAAGATTTACCAATACTGAAATAAAGATGTTCTTTCATAAGCAGAAGACAGGGCTTGATTTATAACTTGTCCTTTTTTTTTTTTTTTTTTTTACTTCATGAATAGTTGTTTACCCATTTTGATGAAATGATCCAGATTTCTGTGTAGAGCAAGAAAGATGGTCACATCTTCCCCTGCTAAGTACAACAGCCACACAGAGTTATAGTCCTTAGGTCTCACACAAAGAAAGGGGCAATAGGCTTTGAAGTGACCATGAAGAAGGGAGGGGGGTGGGGGGGGGTCGGGGGGGTCGGGACGGTAAGAGCATAAATGAAGACCACATACAGACACGGGATGATGCACCAATAGAAGGAATGTAAAGATTGCCCTTTTATCATCATAAGGGTGTAAGCTAAACACTATGATACAGAAAAATTGGTGATAATTTTGGAGCACCTGACTTTCCTTCAGTTTCCATGGACTGTTACTTTAACAGAGACTTAAAGCAGCAAACATTCGTCTTCAGAAGTGCCTGTAATAAGATATGCATCAAACAATATCAGTTTGAATTAAACTCATGTGACTGAAATCACTGGATATCTAAATTACATCCTATTAATTTGCTTAACTTGTTTGTATGACCTGTAAAATTTATTTCCATGTAAAATACAGTATAAATGCCATGAAGCCCTTCAAAAGGATATTAAGTCCATGCTTAACTGTAAATGCTTTTGTGGATTTTAGACAGACCCTATAGTATATATGATTTTAAGTTATTTTATATACTATATGATTATTATAGATTGCTAAAAGAGACCCATCTTTAAGAAAATTAAAAATAAATTAAAAGGTTATTTTCTTAGTTGGTGGCAGACATTCAAAATCTGCTTGTAAATGAGTGTATTTTTAAAACCAAATACAAAGGATCTCTTTAAGTATATGTTTTCATACCTTGAGGCTCAGACTGAAGTTTTTGTGTATGATTTGTTGATACAAAGGTTAGATCTGGCTTCAAAAATGGCAAAGTATCTTTACGTAAAGTCCAAATACGTCAGCGTTCATACACTACCCCTTTCTAAGACCTTGCAGAACCCAAATCAAAATGTTTATTTAAACCTGTTCCCTCACTTCAGAAAGCCAAAAAAAGAAATACAACAAAATTCAAACTGCAACACCTCAGTTAGATTTTTTTCCATGATGGTCAGGCAAAAAAGTTGTTTCCAACATTTTTACAAGAAACCAGAACTCTTAGCTTATCTTGGTACATGGTATATTTCCATGAAAAACTGCAGCCTCTGTAAATTTTGTTTTATATGTGTCTCTCGGTTTGTGTATGTATATGTAAAACTTCACACAAGCTATGTGAAAAGATAATGCAGGTACATTGTATGGGAGGTGTGTGGAATGTTTGAATTATGACCGAATGGTCACCATAGTGTAGTTAATGTTGTTTTCCGTTTATAAGAAAAATTGTCTAGCTGATCAAAGTTTTCAGAAAAAAATAGATTTTTTAAAGCAACAGAAAAAAACCTCTGCCCAGCAATTAAAAATGCTTTCTCAAAATTTATCAGTTTTAATTTATACTTTCTGAGTCTCCTAGTACTGTAAGAAATGGCTGAATGAAAACATTTTCTAGGTTATGACTTCTGTCTTCTGTACAAGCTGTGAATGTAGGATCTGTGACACTGCAACACCTCTTTTCACAAAGAGCTTTTTTTTCAGGGAAATAATTATATGTATGCAATCCCCCTAAAAGAAATGGAAAATTAGTTAACAAAAATGTACATTTATTGATCAGTTAAAGTTATTCTACCTAACAGATTGAGTACAAGGCCAAAGAAACAATAAAATTCAACATCATCCTATGTTCACCTAGCCAAGGAAAGTATCTCACCAGCGGTAACCTTTATGTACCATCTCAGACCTGTGCTGGGAGGGATAACCATTCTTCAGCAGTGTGCTGTGCACACAGTGTGATGCAACTGAGAAGGGTGATCTATGGGACATCACCTGTTTGTAATGCAGTTAGATAGCAGTAAACTGTATTTTCCCATTACTTTTAAAGGTAAGAACATCCTGCTTTTGTCTGTCTTCACAAAACAGATTTTTTTGGGGGGAGTGGTGGTGGTTGGGTTTTTCTAAAGGATTGTAGTGATGGGTATTTTATATTGGTTTTGGATACTGACCCAGGTTTATTCTGAAGAAAAAAAAAAACCAAACAACACCCCATAGCCTAGATCTAAATCTCATGTTTAGATCTCAAAGTGCTGAACAAATGTATTTACTGCTTTGGTTTGGACCTGGCACTATCTGGTACTTTCAGGGAGTATGAAATCTTTCTGCTTTTATGTATTGGCTAACTCCTTCCAGAGTTGATTCATGTAAATAACTTCTATCCTCCCCTGCCTGGTTTTCCTGGCTGCTTCCATTCTGTTCCTGTTTTAATTCAGAGTTTAAACTCTTCAGTGCAGGGACTGTTTGCTTGCTGGGTGTTGGTAGAGTACCTAATCAACAAAATCATGCTTAAACCTGGCCTCTCAGCACTCCTGTAATTCAGAGATAAATGAGAATAAGGTACTAACCTGGGACCTCAGAATCTTTAAATTGCCAATATATACCTCCTAGATACAACATCATGAAAGCACCTAGTCTTATAATCTTATTTGGGTTTGTTTTACCTGTGTCCCGAAACTCTGACTTTATGAGCATGACTTCTCTCGGTTCATTGCATTTGTTGGGATTTAACATCATCCTGTAAGAAGTCACTATCTCTCTGACAAGGCCAGCTAAACCACTAAAGTGGGGGCCGTCTCACCCTTCTCAGTCAAAATCAGCCTCTTTGATCTTAAACAGGTGAGATAAGTGATCGCCAGTCTCAGCTATTGACTGAAAGCTGTTCAATAACTATTATAATAGGCTGCTAGTGCAGTGAGCTCTGGGCATACTGGGGATGCTCATGTCTTCTGGTGGGACAGCAAAGGCCAAAGAGATGTCCTGAGATGTATTCAACTCAAGAGCCTTGTGATACCCTATGGCTAGCCTCTCTGCTGGTACAAAAAGATAAATATCTGTGAAAATCAATACACTTTCACCCATTTAAACATTGTGGAATTTGGCCTGCATTTTCCAAAAACTTCTGATATACCAAAAGAGGTTGTCCTCACGCTAGAATTTTAGTGGTATGTCTTTGAGCCTGTGTGCCTTAAGTTTTAAAGTACGTGAAGTTTATTTTCTTTAAAGTAATGCTTATGGTGTATAGCTAAAGCATTTGGCTTTTGACTTCTGGCTTTCATTCCACCAGTTCAATCATGAAGTGGTTAAGTGTTATTTATAGCTCTTAGACATTCTTTAAGGATGAACACATCTACTGAAAAACAAACAGTCTTGGTGCTCGTGGGTAATTTATAGCAATTTTAAAGTTAGGAGAAAACTGTGATCTCATACTACAGGCTAAAAACCTGTTCATTCATTACGGAATGGTAATGGAATTTGGTTGAGAGGTTGACATAATCTGAGGAAGCTGAGATATACAGCATCCAGGTACAACTGAGCAGGGAAAGGCTCAGTTATGTGTCCTAGAGAAATTACATAACTTTCCTTGTTCTTGTTCTCTAATACTAGACACAAATAAAAGATCAAAAAGACTGTATGATTTTTTGAATGCACAACATGTATTCTTTAATTTAATTTTAAAAAATAATTCCAACAGTGGTGGAATGTGTCAGTTTACATAAAGCAGAAACTCAGGGTTTCTTTTCAGTAAGATGATTTTATATTTGAAATCATAGACTGTAGGGTCAGAAGATTTTGGGGTTTTATACCATATTTCATCAACTGTAATTTATGTACACCTTTACATCATTTTGAGTGCACAATGAAATCCAGTCTTGGTCTGATGTCATTAACAGACAGAGAATGCGTCACCTTTGTTATGAAATCGTCTCACTGCTGAGATGCTTCCCTGCCTCGGTTTCAATGTCTGGTTTCAATGCACAGCTACTGGTTTTAATTAGATCTTTCCTCACTAGATTAAAAAGCTTTTCAGTGCATTTAGTATTTTCTTCACATACTAATACATTGCAAGTAATCTTCCTGTTTGGAAAATAGTAGAGAGAGCTTCTCACTTTCTCTTTGTAAGGCATCTTCTCCAACCCTCAATTTCCTTTTGTGGGTTTTGGGATATTTCTTAGTGTTGTGTTTGGGTTTTTTTCCCCCTTTTTTTTAGCTAAAACTGTTATTCAACATATTTTTTAGACATGTGCACAAGACAGCAGAATTTGTCTAACCATTGGTGTATGCTGAGGTGAATTAATCCTTATTTTCTATTTCTTCTTCTCATGCTGCCAAGGATTGTCTTCACTCACTTTGCCTCTTTCCCTTGTAGTTGCAGGAAACCACAGGTCTTCCACATAGATGGGCAAACAAGGAGTTTAAACAAAGAGTTTGTCACTCCCATCCTGCTTTGTCCTTAAAACACATTTTCTTGAAGCCACAGCTCAGTCAGTGGCCAAGACTGGCAGACTCCCCCATTGGCGGTTCCCCCATTTTTTAGGCAGGAGAGTGCCATTCACTGCTAATGGCCCTTTGATTGCTTTTTCCATATTTTCTGGGCTATTTCCTACACTTCAGCCATTTATGAACAAATGGAGGGTCTAATTCACATTGCCTTTTACAAGCTTGGTGTCCATAAAATGAAATGGAATTATTAACTGGACACACATGCATTGCTGAAACTGTTACCACCCTCAACTTCAATTTGTCGATCCCTGACCCCTCCTCCATTTATGTCCTTTCTGAAGAAGCTCCAAAGTCTTCTCACTTTGCTCTGTCTTATTTCTTCTCTTTAGTGTTTGGTGGGTTTATCAGTGAAGGCTGACATTTTGTGGAGAGATTGATTTCAAACAAACAAACAAACACAAACAAACAAACAAACAAACAATATGAGTACTAATCTAAATAAAAATATACATAAATACAATATATTTTGAAAAAATAATTTCTGAAGAAGAAGCTCCTGATTTAGGCACAGATCCAGAAAAACACCTAAGCGCACATATAACATCTTTTTTGAAAAGTAATTTTGCTGGCTTCAGTAGGTTCCATATACTTTAAACTAAGCACAGGCTTCCATGAAATTTCCTCTTTCTAACCTGGACTTCAGTACAGTTGTTCAATAATAACTTTCTGTATTTAATGATTTCCAAATTAAAAAAATATTTTGAGAATTTTTATTCTTGAATGAAGGTTGTTTTTTGGTTGGGGTTTTTTTTTCTTTTTCTTTTTTTTTTTTTTTTACATCTCAGTGGTGCACTTAGAGAAATTTTTTTAAAGACATTTTAAAGATGAAAAGTAATGAACATTTTCATCCTGTAGTGAGCTCTGTTTGCATGACTGAGGATATAAACTTTATTCAGTTTAACTTAGGGTCACTTTCTGATTTTGTATGTAGAGTTTTTAGCATAATGAGGCCTTGTTCTTGTTAGAGTCCCTAAGTATACTTTTAATGTGAATAATAATAAAATATATGCTTAGATAATTAAATTATTCTTTCATGAATCAAGACAGTGTACTTATATGCTCCTAGAAGTCTCATTGGACAATCTTATCATACTTTTTATTATTGCTTATTTGGTGATAAACCCACAGTGGGTAAAAGTGTGATGATGTGAAAACCTGCTTTGGCTGAGGTCATAAGTCACTGAAGGAAAAAGACATGACCACACATAAAAAGCATATTGAACTTTCATGTGTATATAGATATGCATAAAATAAGAAGTTATGTTGCTTAGCAGTTCCTACAAATGACATATGTCAATATAATTAATATTTCTTGTTTCAGCTGGGGACTGCCTTTGAAATTACATAAGATTCCTAATTCTCTGAGGCTTTGATTATTTGCATTTTCCAACTTAAAACTAACCTACTAATATATAACATAATTACACAGATTACTGTGAATGGAATGCTACCCAAGTCTTGATGTTACTTTTGCATCTCCTATGATATGGAAACAACCATTGATATTTTGATATCTTGATTAACATTAAAATTAAGTTTTGACCTCTTAGATTTGTTGCTGATAATGTTTTAAAGCTCTTTCTGATTTGTAATGAACAAATACAGGGAAGTATTAGAGTTTTTTAGGAAGAATAAAGTTCTCCATTTCAAACTATGCCACTTGGAAAGGATCCTCAAAGGATACGTTTTACCAGTGATGATGCACTAAATTGCATTTTGTTTCAATTATCAACCTTTTGTTATTGAAATGCAAATAAATCCTTGAAGGGAGATTTCATATTCTGAACAATAGTATAGCACAATTTCTTTTATATCCTCCTCTGAATTACTTCCATTAAAGCTATACTTCCATTAAAGCTACCTGTTTTGTTTATCTTGGAACAGTGGGATCTATCTGAGGTTAATAAAATAACCTGGTTTACTACTATTTTCTTTTCCTTTCATTTGAAGTGTCTGAGGGAATTTTAATTACCCTTTACATTAATGTGCAGAGATTCTATTTACAAGAGAAAGTACGAACTTATCTGTTTATATTATATAAGCATGTATGTACAGTACATTGTATAACTATTATGGTCTCAAAGGAGGGCACCAGGATTCACTTTAGTGCTTCAGAATCCTTTTATAATCTTTTTGGCCTATGCAGCAGGTTTGATGCTACTAAACAGATTACATGAGGTGTCCATGCTCACTGGCAGCCTGCACTAAGTTGGATCTTCAGCTGTTGGTAGGTTGATTCTGGATCAAATTATCAGTTTGGAAAACATGTCATGAACTACTTTCTAAAAGAGACTCTTCCTTTCATGTGATCTGCTGAAACTTAAATTCTGTTCATTCATTAATTACTTCAGTGAGAAATCTTTTGAACAGCACATCCAATGCTGGGAGGTTGTTGGAAATGCTTGCTTGCAGTCAGGAAGCTCATGTGGCCTTGACAGGCCTATGTGGTCAATGAGAGAGCTCACTAAACTAAAGAAAAATGAAGTTGCTATGTTCCTGTGCTGCTGTAGGGTTATGAGACTCTCACGTTGTGCAAAAAATACTCCTGCCAGATGGAGAAGTTCCCTCACACACATGTGCAGAGCCAGAGGAGAGGAATTCTGGCCAGGGTTGAAGTTTTTTGGTGTGTTGATTACATGTCGAGTAAGACATTGACAATGGTGGCCTAGCTACGGTAGATGCATAGTCAGTATAGCTGACAAGTAAATTCTGAGCAGATCATGTTTCTAAATGGAGGGAGGAAAGAGGTGTCTTTGTCAAGACAGCACTCTAGGAGCACCCAAAAGGCATGTTTCACTGCATAGTTTAGCCTGACATTTCCTCTACTCTCTTAGCTGGAACTGGAGGGTGATGAAACACCTGCACAAAGGGAGCTGTGAGTTGCTTTGAATATCTGTTTGATTTTTACATCCATATATATAACTAATATCTGTACTCAGTGGAACCTGGCATCAGTTCCTAGTCACTGAGACTCAGGCAGATGCGCTGTCTGAAGTCTGACTCCACATGGAGGCAATATATAGACAAAACAGGAATGTCTTCAGCCAGGGATGGTCTAAGCGAACAGTGACTTCAGTAGGGCAGTGCCTCAGTCACAGGTGATGGTATGGGATTACCTGATGAAAGCAGCTTGTAACATGTTGTCCTGTAAAAGCACTGGTCAGGCTTGACCAGGTGTGGGTTCCCTCAGCTAGAATTAAATCAGCAGGATAACAATCAGTTATTCAGAAAATAGCTATTCACAGTTTATTTCAGAACAATATGCTAAATGATATGAAAGATATGGAGGAACTGACTCATGATAAATTATGTGAAGAGAACATCCATTAAAAATTATGCATAACTTAGTGATAGTTTTCTTGACTGATAATTGTAAATAAGAACATAGTGTAAGAATGCGCATGCCAGAACAACTCAATGATCCATGTAAACTGGTATATTGCCTCTGGTGGTGTTGCATAGCTAAATATTTACAGAAAGATGATATGGAGACATAATTATAATAACTACGCATATAAGACTGAATTCTGCCATTGTAGGTTATAGTGAATAGCAACATACCTCTGTGAGTAGTCTGTCTAGTTCTAAATATGTAGTGCTGTGCAATGCAAGAGCGATAGTTTTGCAGGAGAGGGAAAGGAAATACCTTTATGACCTCATAATATCCATTTATATTCTAAGTCATTAAAATGATTGGTTCTTATAAAAGTTATCTTTGCTAGTAGAGGAATATGTGGGCAAATACTCCCTCTGACAATCAGTGTGCTTTGGATCAGACTCAAAACATACATATTATTCAAACTTAACTTTCCTTGACTCTTGAATTATTTGTCCCCCAAAGAAAACATCTGACTCTCCATAAAACTGCAGTCAATGGTGAAATTCCTGTCAAGTACTGCAGGTCCAACATGCTCCTCAGGTTAATTGTAAATTACAGCGTAACATGCAAAAATAAGATTCTGTTCCAGTAGTTTTCAACCTGTGGCCCACCAGTGAATAGGGAACAAGTTTATTGTCAGTAGGTTAAATTTATTACACAGTGTCCCTTCCATCAATGAAAAAAAAAATAGATCTACAAAACAAAAATTATTTCAACAACACTCCAGTGTGTGCAAACATGCAGCATCTAAACAAGTTGCCTTACTGCTTGTTGGTTTCAATTGTACAGTAACATTATTCTTGACCATCTGAGTTATTTTTTTGTAAATGTTAAGGGCCTCACTAAGAGAAAATGAAGAGGAATGAAAGAGAAGTATGAAGAATAGATGAATTTCATAAAGCTGCGGTTCACTTGTTCGTGTCGCATGTGGTTCACCCACATGTCTAGGTTTCCTTTCTATGGAAATGAAGTTACAGTAGGGGGGTGATTCATAACAGGGTCTTGCTCTGATGTGGCAGTTGGAATGTGACAGGACTGTATTCCCTGATCAAGGGAGTAGGAATTACTTCCAGGTCCTGCAGTTTAGATTTAGAAGAAAATGTATCTTGCTAGAACAGTTAAGACAGTGAACTCCATCATTTCATCCAGTTTAATCCACTTTTGCTCAAATATTTTGGTGGCTAATCTGATTCAGACAGTGTGTCATTCTATTTCTCAATAATTTTATTTCAGTTAACCACATTTTGCTATTCAGTATTTGTTTTTGCAACCATAGTGATGAAATATGTTTATTGGCTATGGATACAAAAATTCTAAGCAGGTGTCTAGCTTTGTCAGATTTCAGTAATTCAGAACATCTCCTATCCATGCTACTAATAAGTGAAATTTAAACACTATAACCCTTTTTTTCTCTGATATAAAATCATAAATCTCTCAATTTAGAATTGGCCAAGAAGATATGAGAATATTTATCTACAGTTCAGTATCTTTTCCAGTATTTTACTATTAATTTTGTCTGATTTTTTAGAAGATTGTTGTCAGTTAGTAAATAGCTACTTTTCCTCTGCTGGTTATACCTCCATTTGATTTGGTGTCTTTTGGTATAGGATGGTATCAGTGTAACCTGTTAAGATATTGTTATGAGAGTGACATCTGATACTTAGTGACATTGATGATTGATACTTAGGATATATTTGTTGGCTAGTTTTTAAGGTGGTATTGTCCTTCAGTGTTGTTGAAAACATCCTTGTAACCAAAGTTATCTCGAGCTCAGAGATGTTTACATTCATTACAGAAAACAATTATCCCCTATCTTGTGTTGCAGCAGAGATCAAGAAGGAGCAGTATTTGGATTTTAGTTTTCATTTTGAAAACATGGTTTTCTCATTCTTTGGTTATATCTCTTTCTACCTCCCTTTACTTTTTCCCAAATAATCATAAGCCCATGGAAACTGGTTCATTTTAACATTTGTCTTAGCCTTGTATAGTGTTGCAAAATGTATAAAATACACTTTTAAAAACTGATAAAGAACTGTAATACCTTTAAACTGTGTTGCAGAGGAGAGAACATTTTGCTCTACTCCTGCATGTATACATAATCCAACCACCCACAAAGTGTTTAGACACAGAGAGTATTCATAAGCCCACAATAATGATCTTTCAGGATCCTTTCTTATTCTCATAATATACACTGGAGGTGTTCGGATCAAAAGAAATTAATTTAAGGGAAAAAAAAAAAGATCATTACTGTATTGCATACTTTCCTTCCCCTTTATCCCCGCACTCCCATGCAGATTAGTATCATGCTTGTCCTTCTGATTTTGACAGAGAATGAGCTGACTGTTTTATTTAGGTACCTGTTGGTGTTTTAGATTATTTTCTTCCTGAAACTCTAAATGTGGTTGATTAATACTTAAGAATTTTAAACTTTTCTCGTGTACTGGCAACTTTCATGGTTCACCACATCAACTATTTACCCAGAGTGTTGTGTTTATTGTTATTTCTTAGGCTTGTTCTTATGACAGCCTCCATGGGTTTGCTAGTATATACTGTCATGACGGTGATCATGGCTTTTAAATCTCTGTTAGCATATCAAATGATCTTTGTGCCTGTACTGGGGCTTGGAACACCTCCATTCTAAACTCTTTCCATTTTGAAAACTGGCTATTTATTTGTACTTTGTTTTTCATATGACATAATCAGCTTTTAATCTATAACAGCATTCCACCCCATGGCTATAAATGTTTTGACTGCCTCAAGTGGAAATGTCCATATAATCAAAATTCTAGATATTTAATATCTCTCTTGCCTTCAGCAGCCTTTCTCAATAGTGTTCCTGCTGACAGAAATTTGGCCTAAGACCAGAAATAGATACTGAATTCTCAGAAGGAAATTTGTATTTAAAAGGAGGAAGCTGTGCAACAGAGATCATCTTGCTGATATGTTTATCTTATAATGCTTTATTTCCCTTTGACTTTCCTACTTCACTGTAAAAAGTTCAGAATATAGACTATAACATCTCTATGTATTTCTGAGCAAAACTCTGCAAAACTACTAAGCAATAGGTGTATATTGTGAAACCAGCCCGTAGCTAATAGAAAGCAGTAAGTGAATACACAGGAGTTTGCATATGCAAAGGTCTATAGGTAATCTCTTTTAAAAGCAAACTAGCAGTTAGTATTAGCTTTTTAGTATGTATTATCAAGGAATTTTATTTAACAAATTCTTAAGTTATAATCACTTAACCCATGTCCCTTTCCTGGAAAAGATGATAAGAAACTAATTAAAAATATTCTTGATGTTTAATATCCTTAGAGTACAGTTTTTATTGAGTAAATAATGGTTACATGATTTAACTGGTCATCCTTATGGGACATGGAATATTTGTAACATTGGATTAATACAGGAATATTTTTTATTCCCTGAATCATATTTAGAAAAAAATCCTGCCTAAAAAGATTTAAATTTATTTGTAGCTACTTTATATTTATGAACAAATCAAAACAAGAGATGCTGGAATTTTGGTGTTCAGAAGAAAAAAAATAAATCTAAATGACATTTGGAAGCACGTTTGAAAGCTGAGGCATCTGTGTTTGATCATCTCAATATGAACATTGACTAAATAGTCTTCAGCAGATATATGTATACACATACATATATATAGGTATATATGAAGGTCATCTAATTTCCTTTAGCTTAAATCCACTGTGTATAAAGGAAATTAGCAAAGAAAAAGTTATTTGGAATAGAGATATCTTCGTGATTAATTATTTGGTATGACCGGCTATTCGCCTGTACAAATGACACAGTGGACACTAACATGGAAATGGGCTGTACAACTGCCAGATATGGCAGGGACAAAAGTAAGATTGTCTAACCAGTGTGAAAGTACAATGAACTCCTAAAATGTTTCAGATGTGTTAATGTATTGGTAGCATTTCTGAATTTCTAACTGCTATATTATCATCAGTGTACATACAAGTGTCTTACCACAGCATCAAATCAGCATTTCAGAAAGCCTTGACTACCTTTTAAGCAGGTGGGGAGAAATGAGAGGTAGGCTTTTGTTTATGTCTAAATATTTTTACAGTGGGTCTCCACAGCTGGCACTCCTGCTTCTGGTCCTTCATCTTAGTAATTTTAGCTCTGTTTTCAGTTGGTTTATTTACCTTTTCCTAAGCAGATACTGAGAGGGATCTGGACTTGGAACAGTGGCTGATTATACTATCAGCTTGGTTTCAATTTTTTGGCAGCTAAATCTGAAGACTTTTGGGAACCCTGAAAAAATATATACAAAGGAGGCTACTAAAAACATTAGTCAATTGGGAAACATCCCTTTTTCCCTACCACATATAATGAAACAATGAATAACATGGACACAACTATCAGTGATGTAAATTGTTGTCACTGCGTTGAAGCTGATGATGAGACAATAACTTAAATTTATGATCTGAACTGTTGTTCATCTTAGTTTCCCATAAGTAGATATATTAAAAATCTTGTTAGAAGACATTGAATTTAAAATAGGAATGACTTATGCCCATGGAATTGACTGTAGCATATTGAAGAAACTACATTCGTTATTAAAATTTCATTGGAAAGATAAGATGCCAGTAAAATGACTGGAAGAATATATTTTTTTTTTTCTCCCCAGAAATATTATGAAATACTTAGAGTGTAACAGTCCACTTGGTAGATCCCTAAAGGATAATTTCCTTTCCCTGTCTCTCTACAGTTCATTCCATTCCAAGTACTGCATGCTTCTTTTATTTATTTTCCTTTTATACCATAAAACTTGACTGTCACTGGTTATATTTTGTTAGGATACAAAATAGCCCATTCAGCAATTGTTTTGCATTCACACCTTGCATTTCAAAAGAGGGAAAGAAGTTACAGAAGAAAGTGCATCCGAGGACAGGCAATATAATCTGTCTTACTTGTATTGTATTTGACTCTATGGAAACAAACTGGCACTATTAATGAAGTAAGCTGCACTTCATCCTAAGTAAAGATGGCACAATCTGAGTACTTTTAAAAGAGAGAGAAATGAAATTGGATAGATTTTATTTATGAATACAGCATTTTGAAGGTAGAAGCTAAAGTAGATTTTCCTCTAGTTTTGAAAAATATTTAGTCTGGAAAATATGATAGACAGATCATTTCCTATCTCAGGGAGTGACATCCTTACAGTATGCTGAAAACTCTCTCCAGTGCTTATCTCCCTGAATCATAAAGATTTTCATGACATATAAGAAAGTATCATCTTAGACATCAAAACTGGAAACAAGCATGATCCCTATGTCCTTTATATCAAAACCACATATCTTTATCTGAAGGAAATTCTTATACACCTTTTCCATTTTTTACTGAGCAGTTACCAAGAAATTCTTTATTTATTGCTTTGATTTAAAGGACTAACAGATTTTTATAGACAGGTTCCTACTGTTGGCTGTTTCCAGAAACCACAGAACTTTACAAGTGGTAATACAAAATATACAAATGATGCAAGTTGATGGGGGTTATAGGACACTCTGAGTCACCACCTGTAATAGTGTAACTCCCAGAAAGTCCAAAGGGTTGCTGGAGACAACTTGAATTTGTGCTAAAGTGACAATACCAAGTCCTCCTGGCATTCAAAGTGGAGGCCCAGACGTGTGAACATCTCATATAACAACACTGTTTCTGTTAGTGACTAATAAAATGAACACAGACCAGTCATTCGATCTTTTAAACTTTGTTTGCATTGACAGAAAATAAGGCAAACGTATGTGTGTGTGGATATAGGTACAGATGTAGATATATGGATAAAGTTGAAAGTCTTGGAGTTTTTGGCTTTTAGGGGCAGGGGGGGAGAATAAAGTCGTTAAAATCTTTTGTGATCAGGCTTACATTTATCAGGGAAATAAATCAGCCTCCCAAGAGCAATTTCCCAGTAATATAGCAGTAGTCTACATTGGGTGGAACTAGCTCTGTTAATGCAAAGCTCCACTACACTTTTCCTCAAAGTAAAACTGCTGTTATTTTTGTTGGCTGCAGTAAGACCCCAGCAATACCTGCTGTCATGTGTTTGTTTGGGTTTTTATCTTCTTTTTCACAGGAACTTAATTAACTGAAGTTGGAAGAAAGATTTAACTAGTAAGCTAAGATCCTTGCATTTCTGGATGTATACTACTATGAGTGACTAGTAGGACCAGTCTGGGGCAATGATGCTGATCCAATGGTTACTAATACATTCAAAAATGTTACATTCGATTTGTACTATTAACAGTGGTAGTGCAATCGGATGAATTCCTGAAGGCTTACCACAGTATAACTAAGAGATGTACTTGGTCCTTATGATGCTTATCTTTTCACTTAAAGAAAGAGAGAATGTTGGAGCAGCAATCTAAGTATCAACAATATATCTAGTTTTCGTGGGGCTTTATCAAATAAGCATTTTTTGTGATTTTCATGATTTTTTATGTTATTGGACAGTACACCAGCCTCCATCAGGATTATATTTAGGGTAACTCATAGTATGAAATGGCCCTGAGTAGAAGTCTCATCCATATCCCCAAATACATCAGCACCATATCCCCAACTACATCAGCACCAGCAAGGGACAGGCAGTTCCTCTGTGTGGCAGACACCTGGCAGAGGCTGAGTGGTGGTGCTGGGAATGAGCCCGTGCACCAGCATCTCTGATGGGACTATGGCATGCTTGTGATGTGGGTGGTCAGTGAGGTGCAAATGGGTGGAGCTGCCCACGATGCTGAGATGTAATGGTGTGGACCTGCTGTTATGTCACAGTCTTGCTGATGCCCATTGCCAGCCCACTGCCTGGGCTAGAGCACTATTCTGGGGCAACTCTCCAAGGCAGGTAATAGGTGATCAAAAGGGCACTTGTTCCTGTTCTGGAACTGGCTCCTGAAAGTGTTAGTTCCTGCCATCAGCACGGATGTCATCTGTCACATGAGGGTCACTTAATCTTCCTAGTTCTACCTGTCTATTTCTTTAAACCACCACCATTGTGTGGAGGACATAGAATCCATTACGTAATAGTGCTTATACTCTGGTTTACATGTGTATAGGTGGAATATATATGTCTGCAAGTTTTTCAATGCCACATATATATAAGGAGTCTTACAGTTAGCATTCATTAATATGTTCTGGGATGAACTTCTAGCATACCACGCTCTGTTCTCTGTCAGCATTTAATTCTCAGTATTTGTCTCACCTTTGAGCAAGGAATGCTATTAAACACCATTCTTTATGGCAGATTTCTATGTTTTGAGCATCTGCCATCCATCTTACGTTGTATTTCAGCTATGTCTTGACATTGTTTAATATGATAGCAATCTATTTTTTTGATCCTTGGCAGGAACAGCTGTTTTTTATTATACAGAGAGAGGCAGCAATTCAAATGGCTATTCTATCTTTGATTTCTAGCTTTGTTTTAGAGGCACTTCATTCACCTCATCAGTTCACTTGCTCCTAATTAATCCCTTAGAATCATCAACAGAGGATTTCCCTTATTAATATATCTCATATGTGTGATTTATGGCCAGTATTAGTGCTATCACAGTCATGGAGGTAAAAGATTATATCTGTCTTCCATGGACATTTAGTTTGCCTCATCCACTTTACGAGCAGCTTTTATCTTACTCTCAGCTGGACTGCAGGCCTGATAGCATGATGTAACACATGACTCCACACACGCTGCTAGTGCTTCTAGTTCTTTGTCATTTGGCTAATTTGGAATGTTCTAGTCAAGCAAAACGTAAAGAACTCCAGCTTGCTTTGTTTAAGCAATTCTGTAATGTTGAATTGATAAAAAAATGCTACTCAGAAGAATTTTGGATGTAGTCACGTACCGTGATAGACGAGTGCAACAGCAGTAGCATAGTCAGGTTCTCAGGAGTGGATAAATGCTGTAGGTAAGTTTGCTGAAGAGAGATGAATTTCACCTCTTTATGCATAAGCATTATGTACTGTTTTGATTACTGATAATGTATAGATTTTGTACTTTATGTTTAATTTTTTTTTCCACTGGGAGGAAAGAATGAAAACATTTTGTCTTCTACTTCCGCATCAAGCCCCTTACTAGTGGTAGGACTGAAATCCTTACAGCTACAACTGCAGATATAGAAGCTTCTATTTCTATCACCCATAATATATTTCTATATATAGATTAATTATGAGTTGCTCTTATACATGATTACTCTAAAAAAAAGAAAACTTGTAGGGTTAGATCATAAATCATTATAAATGATACAGTAAGGAGATTTTTGACTGCATGCCAAAA
The DNA here is from genome assembly GCF_017639655.2 of Falco naumanni. NCBI lineage: Eukaryota > Metazoa > Chordata > Aves > Falconiformes > Falconidae > Falco > Falco naumanni. The sequence goes on from NC_054055.1 coordinate 102,726,048, forward strand.
GACTAAAAAAAACTTATCACCAATGAGTGGATGGAGGAAATGTGCTCAGAGCAAAGAATTTATAAACAGGTTGCGTTTTCTCTATCAATGCTTTATCATTAATGCATCATCAATTCAGTGTATTATCATTAGAATGTGGAGTCCAGTTATTGAAAAGAAGGCAGCATCCATGCAATACATGCCTAGCCAAGAAGATAAGTTTCCAAGTATCATTATAAGTAATGTAATTGGCAATATACATTTTCACAGTATTTTTTATTTCTTGTACTTTACAGAATCATGTCAGCATTAACAATGAAACACTGCAATAAAACGACAGAATTAGTTTTAACCAATAAAGTCTCCAAGAGTCAACACAAATACTCCATTAAAATACATAATAAAGTGAAACTGTGGAGGAAGAGAGGCTTCAGTTAGAAGCTAAATTAAAGAGTTGATGTGTTCTTATGTCAGCCTCAACAGATCTGCAGTCTGGAAGGTTCTGTATTTTAAATGTTAGTTTCGTTTTATTCATTGTGAGTGAAGTCTTACTTTACATTAGAGCGAAAAATAGTATATGCAAATTTTGAAAAGTATAAGTAAAATAACAGCCTCCATCCCAGATTAGAATTCATAAAGTCCCACTCTTGTGTTTGGCCTGTTTCCTGCTGACATCACTTGGCCTGTATGGAGGTAAATGAGGTGATGCAAGATTGGAGCTTAACTGGGAAACTAGACCTAACTCAGCCATACTTTAAGAATGTTCATAGTTTTAAAAATGACGTAGGATCTTTTCAATGTTGAACAATTGTTTAGAGCAGAATAATCCTTGGGGGTTCCCTGGCAAAGGGTAGTATTTTCTTTTTCAATGACATATTAAAAATCATTAGAAGTGAGAAAGGTAGTTGGTTAATGGATGTTGATAGAATTGTAGTTTCCTCTTTTGCAGAAAGAAATATTAGGTGAATGGTAACTACTGAACTGAGTTTGTTAATGTGAATAAAAGCACAGCTTTTACCAAGGTTCAGAATTTTGTGCAGAAACTATGCCAATGTTCTTTATATCCACATATAAATATTGTAATTTGGGAGGTAATTATTTTACTGAAAAATGTGTTAGAAGCATCTGCAAGGTGTTGCCATAGCATCTAGACAACTTAAAATAATTTTCTGATCACAAAGATCAAAAGTGGCAGGAGGAACTTGTCATAACTTTTCTGCAATTTCCAGACTTATCAGGGAACTGAACTGCTTGTGTGTGCAGGGATCATTTGAGGGGCTTTTCTTTGCCCATCATTCACACTTAAGAGAGAAGAGGAAAACATTTAGCATTTTTAAATCTTAGTCATTGCAGTAGGTGATGTACATACATGATGTCATGGCAATGGCATGCTACTGGATTAAAAGACTGGAAACATAAGATATGTCAAATAGTTCAGTGTTTGTAGAAACATCATTATGTTCAGAGCAAAAATGTATTTTTTTTTCCTGTGAAAAAATACAGTGAAATTGTCATGTATAGGTTGCCTATAAACACCAAACACTACACACACACACACTATACCACAGCAATACACTTGTTCAGACCTGGAAGTGGCAGTAAAACATGAATTAGCAACCCCAGAATTGTGTATTATGTTAATTCTTATAAAACATGGGGAAAAAAATGTTATGTATTACATTTGTTGTTATACAGCTCTCTTGTCAAATTCAACAGTACTAAAACTGTTCTGAAATTAAAAAGCAAAATTCTACAATCACCCCTCCCCCTACTTTCCACCCTAAAATCTTAAATGGTGAGAAAAAAAGTTACAGGTTATCAAAATATTCAAGAAACAGGGTGCGGAAAAGACTTTAACATGCAAGCATCTGTTCAAAGTAGATGTTTTGACCAAACATGGGATCCCTTAGGGCAGAAAGATAGGTCACAAAGTCTTCCTCAGGCACGTAGTTTGCTCTGCAAGGCAAGATTTATGATTTTGTTGCCTGCTCCTCTAACAAGATAATTCCTGTCAACATATCAAGTTTTTGGATGAAGCAAGATCACAGCTCAAATACTGTGCTCTTGTGCCAGATGACAGCTGATCCTAGAGACGTGGCTTCTCTGTGAGAGGTATACACATGCATCCTGCTTCAGTCAAACCAGTATCAGAACAAACCATGGCCACAGTGGCCACGGCAGTGTCCTTTACTTTGTATAAACATATATGAGAACATTTAATAACATTAAACTCATAATGTGAAACTCCTTATAGCAAGAGCTCTTCCTGATTCAGTTTCAGGGAAGCTACTGCCAAGACAGAGGAGGTGTCTTAAGTGCCTCTGCTCTCTGATAACTGCATAGTTCACTCATCCTGAAGTTGTCACTCAATAACTCTCACTGTGCCTATTTAAGTAATTTCTGACCCGTACATTCCTTTGCTGAAGATTGATTCCCCCACTGTAAAGGCTGTCATCAAAAATGCAAAACACATTGTTTACACCATGGACGAGAATAGGTTTGTGCTGTGAACTGCAACAGTCAAAATGCAGAAACTTGGTCTCCTGTTGATTGTTACACAGAGGCTGTTGCCACTGGTCAGAGTGATGGTAAAATATAGGTGGTGGGAGGCTGGACCCACGCTTGATTTGAACAGACTGGATTAGAGCTGGTGTCCAGGTGAGAGACCAGCATGAACTGAGAGAAAGCCTGCTCCTGCCCAGCTGGACACATGGGCAGGGCAGCATCCTCTGCCAGAATGGCCAGAGCTGGGCTGGCAGAACTCATCTCATCCCTGCCTGCATCTTTGCAGCTCTGCCAAGTCTTGAGGGGGCAGCCATACCTTAAAATATCAACAACTGTTCCTTAGGAGAGTGTGAGTCAGACCCACGTTTCTCATATGCAAAAAATTGCAACAGAAAGCCTTTCTTAACATTGAAACCTTTTAAAGGTAAAAGCCAATGTATTCCAGATATTTATGTATATACATTTATGTACATGCATGTGTTTATGTACACATATTATTCTTCTGAAGTCTTTTTGCATGCCATCCATACTGTTTGACTAGCAAGAAGCAATGAAAGTATGTTTTGTTCAGAATAGGTTTATTTTTCTGTCTTTACACATGAAATATATATGTTCTCCTGATGATGTGAGACCTTGGTCACTTTTGTATACGAGGAAAGGGTGAGAAGAGACTTCCTTCAGATGTTCAAATTTTTTTGACAATGTGTTGTCTTACAGTTTTAGCAGGCACTGAAGAACACAACATGCCTTGTAATACTGGACAGTGCGAGGATAAGAATTACATGTTCAGCTGTTCTTGTTTTGCCCCATGGTTATACGCTTTTCAAATTCTGGAAAAGAAAGAGTGTTAAACTACAGTGACCCCAGCATGTTCAGACAGGAATTTTAACCTCACATGCCTGCCTTGTTTCTCCTCTCCTTCACACTCCCCTCCCCATAGCTTTTTCTTTGAAATATTACCTAAAATTTAATAATAATCTTTGGTCATGAGTTTCAGATAAGATTACTAGAAAGTTTCAAAGGAAAAAAAAAGTATTCAAATTAATTTTAATTTTAACTTTACCTATTATATTGTGGTTTAGAAAATTAATTAAAAACTTCTTTCAAAGCCACAGTGGCATTCTTTTGTTCTTCCAACAATGCAGGTTGTTTTAATGCACTCCAAAGCCTTCTTTATATGGCACATGATGCTAATTAATGAAATGATGCTTGATAGCATTAATTTCACTAGTGATTATAACAAAATAAACTCACTTGGCAAGTAGGCATGTTAATAAATCTAAGTAGATCAAGAAAGAAAAATAACACACACTTTCCTGAACACTTTTATGTATTTAATCTATCTTTATTTATGACTTTTACCTCAATGTAATCAGTCCCTTAATATCTAATTGTCACTCCACGCTTAAGGTAGCAACCATCTACCCACTATTGACTTTATATCAAACTGCCATCAACTTTTGCCATTCGGTTGATCAGAATTATTTTTTCATAGGGGTTTCAACTAGAGAATGAAGGCTAGATGCAGATAGAGACTTGTCAGTGTTTAGTGTTGCAGGAATGATCCTCAAACTGTTTAACACTGGTACTGAATTCAGAAAACGTGTTGGTTTCCCAAGCTCTTTACCCCTACAGAGGGGCATTAGATGCCTCAGAAGGGAATGAAATAACTCAAAAATGGAAAGAAAAGATGTGCAGAATTTACCCCTTGGAAGTGTTGAGTCCGACAGGGGTGTCCCACTTCTCTCCAGAAATTAGGTACTGTACCTCCTGTCACAGGGAGTACAGAACTGTACCTGTAGGGCAAAGTTATAGATCACCTCTTTTCAAAATAAGGTTACTGTTTGCTGTTAAGACATCATTGGAGAAAGAGATATCTCTGCTTATTGCCATTGTCAGTCATTTTTACACAGCAGCCTGTGTAAAAATGTAACAAACAAACAAACAAACAAACAAAAAAACCCCAAAAAAACAACAACTGGAGAACATTAGGTGGCAAGAGAAACTAAGGCTTATATGTTTCATTGCTTTCCGAGAAAACAATACTCATTATTGTGTTTGGGGAAGGACCTGGTTTCAAGGTCTTACAGTGCCTATGAGAATGCTTCATAAACACAGGAAGGGGACATACAGGGAAAATTAGAATAAACTAAGATACAAATTTATACAAAACAATGGGGAAGACTCCAAATAAATTTTCAGTTAAATCCTTGGTTTCCCTAGGTGACTGACCAACTCTAAAAAATGTAATTATTTTTTCCCAGTAGTTTGGACAGTCTAATACATGTAGTGAATTTTAAATAGAAGTTTGCATTTTAGAATGATACTATAATTGCACAACTGTTTTGTAGACAGTTGTATCAAATGCACATTAACCATTGTTCCTGGATGAAATGGCCTTTGACAGTTTGCAGCTCAGCTGATTCTTTCTCACATGACTAGATGAGTTTAATCTTTTGCTAAGGTCTCAGCCCAAACGTCTGTCAGTCAAAATGGGAAAGAGCTAATAACTTAGGAGAAAATGTTTTATGAGACAGTAGGTGACCTAATTTATAGGAAAAAGGTGCGAGGAAGACACGGGTGGAAAAAAGTTTTGCAGGACTGGAGATCAGAGAAGACAGCGTGTCTGGGTCCTTTCTAGGCTGTTGCCTTGTGAAGCTGAGACACTGAAGATGATGACTTTTGAGAATGAAAGAAGCTGGAATTGAAACTGCTAGGGAGTGTTAGTATGGCAGCGAGATTGGGGTGGGGGAAAAGACAAATCAGGGGCAGAAGGCAATAGTTTAATCTTCTGCTTTGTGTTTGGTCACTGGTGGCCTGTGAGGGTACTACCTATGATCTACTCACAAAATTATTCTCAGATGAAATATATTAGCAGAGGATTGGCTGTAGATCTCTTCCCTAGTCTTCCTTATACCTTCATGTTTTGTGGTAAGGAAAAATTAGTGGTTTTCTTAGTTTCTTTATGGTAAAAATATGTTTTTTTATCTCAGTAGCTGCAATTATGCACCAGAACTAGGGAAACTGAGGCAGGAAGTGATGCTCAATTCAGGAAGGTGGTTTGCTGCTGTTACTTGCAATTATATTTCTCAAGACAGTTTTCTGATGTATGGTGTTGATTATTCAACAATTTCTTTTTATAGAGTGGTAAATCAGGCTGCCCCTTAACTCTATGGGTAACGAGGCTCATCTTAATGAACCTGTGACAGAAGGTAGAATGAATCCAAGGGAATCTGGTTTCTATTTTCCTCTTCCTCCATAAAGGTTTAATGGGCAGAAGTTTAATGAAATCATAACTTCAATCTCTTTAATCCATCCCTTAGAAAAAGGAAAGATTAATTTAGCAAGGTAAACTGGCAGAGTTGGGTTTTTTTTAGCAAGCGATATTGAAAGCTGAAGCTGGCCACATCTTAAGCAGAAGGAAAAGCTAACTGAATGGCAGCATGTCTTCCAAAATAGTATAAAATCTGTACTTTGAGGCTTAGGTTGTTTTGTTGTAAGTAACAAAACCCAGAAACCATGAATTATGATTGAATGTTATAGGACAGACTGAGATAATTTTGAAGTCACAAACAGTTTGGGTGTTTTTTTTTTATATATATAAAAAAAGTAGCTTGTTTTTTTTAAAAAAAATCTTTTGGAATATGTCGATGTAGAAATGTCAAATTGAACTTCAGAAGCAGTCACAGGTAAAGGAAGGGATCTAACATATTTTCTGCACCTGAGCAATATCCCCAGATTAACTTCTGTGAGGAGGTTCTAGGGTTCATGATCGGTAACACTGTCTTTAAAATTTTTGTGTTAAAGCTGATCTTGTCAAATTAATCCTGTAAAAAGAATAATGTAGATAACAGAGTTTTGAAATATCTTTGTATTTAATTCACTTGCATCTTACTGTCCTTATTGTGAACTGTAACTTGGGCCTTCTGGGAACATTAGCTAATTAGAAGGCACGCAATGAATTCACTGACTTTGAAAGTCTGCAAGAGGGTTATTCATATCCTTATTCCTACAAAAAGATTCCTTGGAGTTTTGATTATCTGCTGTCTGTAAAAGGAATTCTTATGCATAGCAAGGTTTCTAATGACAATGCTCCAATACCTATCAATAGGAGGAAAAACATTTGGCTGGTTTGAATAGATGTGATGTACTTCAAAACAGAATACTGAGGACTTCAGAACTGCCCATATTGCACAGTTGCACAAGGCAAATAGAAGCACTTGAAAGTAAGGCACTCTGATTGTACAAGATAGCTTCAGCAGACATCTTGGCCACTTTCTTCTTCCCGGTGCAGTGACATCAATGAGACAGCATTGCTTTTGGAGAGTCTGTGTTCTCCAAAGAGTTTGTGGCCCAGACCATAATTGTGCACTCAAATGATAACTAATAGCAGTGAGTGATGAAAACGTTTTACATAACAAATGGAATTGCAGAAGGAAATGAACTAGTGATGCAGAGAAGATGATGGAGAAAAGGAAATTGTGTAGATAAAAATTAAAACTTACCTAAGAGCTCAATACTGGATCAGATGAAAGGTCTATCTAGTTCAGTGTCATATCTTCAGTCCTGGCTAGTACTGAATTCTTAAGAAAATGTATATATAAACCAGGCATGTTGAGATTATTTAGTGTATGGATTTGTTTTCTCAACTTTAAACAGCTAATAGTGTAAGACCTTTATGAATGAGAAGTTGTATTTGGACCAAAATACTCAGTAGCTATTGACAGGCTCATCCTGTACCGGGCTAAAGCTTTGAATATTTTTACACTGTTTGTAACAGCATGTTGGGAAGGCCGAAGGCCATGAATTTCCTGAACTAATTATATACTTGTGCGAAAGACCATTTGCTGAAAGCTTTTAATAAAAGGCCATAGGGAAAACTCCTTGACAATTCAGGTCTGCCATCAACTGTTTAAGCCTGTGCTACCTGGCTTCTTCAAAAGCTTTGACAGAATTTTGAGACACAAATCCAGCATACTGCTAGAGGGAATTACTTTTACTCAGTTTACGTAGAATGCAGTTATTAACACACTGATGATGTTACATTTCAGTATAACATCTACTAGTTTGCCTAGGGGTATCAAGGTTTGAAGTTTAAGACTGCTGTCATATTTGCCCTCTTTTATTATTTTGGTAACAACACAAGCTCTGTGTGTGTTTTTCAAGGTGCTAGACTAAATGCTTGTCTCACGTTTCATATTTTCTGGGGTATTTTATCTGGGAAAATCTGTAACATTCTGTAAGTGCTTTTAAATTTCAAAATGCATATTCATCACTTAAGTAAGTTGTAATTCAGTCAGTTATTTGAAAATGTTTTTATTGGTCTTGACATTGAATCCCACTGAGGAAGGTACAATTGATGGTACCTTACCATGCAAAGTACTTCCATTCACAGTTTGTGATCTTTCTTGCCAACCTCACTTAGCTAGCCTTTGTCCACTATTAGGGAAATACACTGTCATAATATGAGGATTGCTTGAACAGCTCATTGAAGATTTTCTTATTCAAGATTCACCTGAATATTTTCCCATGAGAACTACGGGCAGCATAACCAACTATATGATACTGACCATAGACTGCTCTGCACTGCTCTTCAAGCAGATAAATGACTTCTTGCATTGGTCCACGATGGGTGATAATTTGTAGAACGATAGTTTTTTACTAGCTTACAGAAACACCTTCTAGCAAAATGTGTTTAACAGTTGTATGTATCTTACACAATGACATGCTTAGGAATCATGCTCAACCAAAAACCTTGAGTGGGTTCTGTTTCCACTAGGTCCATTGGTACAGTACAGAATTCTGAATTACCCTGTTTCAACCAAAAGAGCTGCAGCCCTAAAAATAGTAACAATGAATGCTATGAGATGTATCAGATATATGACTTAGCATATTCTTTAATTTGAAAGTATTTATTTGCTATAAAGTTAAAGAATTACAAGCACTTCAGTATATGAGAAAAGCTTTGCAGTAGTTTTATGGAAGTTTAATGAATGTTTTATTCCATTAAGATACTGTGAATAGCTACATATCAAGTACCAGGTGGTCTTGTGGACTGCTTCTCCCATAGACTCTCCAACAGTCTATGCATGTCATCCATGGCTGACTGTCATACATGGGGAAATAGTAGAGCTGGGAGAAAAAGTAAGAACTGTTATAAAAAGCTGTTTAAAAAGGATGTCTCAGCTGTGCGCACTTTAGAGCATTACTAGTGGGTCATTTACGTTACTGTTTCACACTTGCTGGTAGATATAAAAAAAGACAATGTAACAGGTAATACCTATATTTTCAACTGTTTTCTGAACTAAAATGCCTTTGAAAACTTTCTGCTAGTGTTTTGTAGGTAAAGTTCCTTGTTTTCTTTCTTCTCCTTGCATTTCAATTGGGTGGTAAGAATGGTGTTAACAGGACTGTGTTCATCCGGCAGTCTGTTCTCAGATGTTTGTGATGAAAGGATTAAAATATACTGTTGAATTCAAGCACTGTTTTCATACAATAAAAGCTTTATCTCAGTTACCTGAAGACATGAATTATCTTTCCCTATTGGCAGAATGTAGGGTGATGGTGATGACAGTCACACACAAGGTAGTCTAACTTATATGAAAATGTTATCTGGCTGTATAGATGTATGTACTAAGTGAAAAAAGAAAACAATCACCCTATCTTTACCTTATCCTTTGAGATAGAAAGAGCGTGAAGCAAAATATCATGCATGTGGCTCTAAGCTACCACTGCAGCTACTACTGCATTTACTAAACATCTCAGTGGGGGGTTGTCTTCAGCGGAGCTACTCCTACTTACACCAGATGACCCATTTTAGTGCAGCAAATTTAATATTTGATGAGGTCTGAAAAAGAATAAAACTTAGAAATATGAGCATAGTTGATGCAAAACTAGAAAACAACACAAAAACTGAATAGTGCAGCATACGTATAAAGGCTGGATGCCATTGGAACTGTAAGGTTAAGACTTGGAAGAGCTTTCCAAGAGGAGACACAGAGGCAGTCCCCTCACTTAGGGATGTAATTTTGTACAGGGTGCTGGTGCGGAGGGTCTGTCAGGGGTTGGGGGCGGCCTTTGTGGGGAGCGGCCTCTTGTGCCTTTTGGAGTGAGGGATGTGGTAAAAGAGTTGGGAATGAAGGAATGAGGTTGAGAGCCTCAGAGAAAGAGGTGGTAGTGGAGGGTGGTATTTCAATTTATCTTGGTTTCTCATTATCTAAACATATTTTAACTGGCAATAAATTAATATAAATTTTCCCAAAACTGAGTCTGTTTTGTCCATGATGGTAACTGGTAAGTTACTTTGGGTCCTCTTGACCCAAGAGCTTTTTTATCTTATTTTCTCCCCCTGTCATGGCTGAGGAAGGAGGGAGTGAGACAGTGGCTGGGTGAGCATGACAGCCAGCCAAGGTGAACCTACTACAAACTTTACCAGTTTGTTATATCATAGCAGTCAGAGGAAAGCACACTGTCTGGAAGGACTTGTCCCTTCTGAGCTTTTCTTTTGGTGATGTAAAAATGCAGACTTAGAAGACAGAGCTTTCTTTTAAAGTCTGGGTTTTTTAGATATGCTATAGCATGTTACTCCTTGGTGGGATAAATGGAAGAAGACGGGCTGGTTAAAGACATTTTTGTTGTCTGATTGTTTCAGGGCTGTTTGATCAGAAAATTAATTTTTAGTTCTTTCCATCAGCTGATGGAGAGAAATTCCAAGAGGGCTCATTGTAGAACTTGTAAGGTGTTATCTAGATTGTAATACTACACACTTTCACAGCTGACCTGGAAGTTTAGAAACTATCCCTCATTGAAAGCCATTAGAACATGACTTAAAAATTATTTTGATGGTATCTTGCATTATTTTAATGAGAAGTAAGCTACTATACACCAAAAATGTATTAAAATATGAACTGTGTTTCTGAAAATTATTTCCTTTCATTCTTCCACATTAATCTTTACATATTTATATTACAAAGTTAATGCTTCTGACAGAAATCCTCGGCTTCTCCCTAGTTCCCTTAAGAAGCATTAACTTGGAAGCAGCCCACCTGAGAAAGCAAGCCATCTCTGTCACCATCATCTTGCCAAAAATTGTTTTGGCACTGACAAGGCTGACTGACTCCTCTCTTGCAACATTTCCCTTCTAAATGCCAGTTTCAGACTGTCATGGGGCTAGTGCAGTTCTATATCAAGGGACTTTCTGTGATGTGTTTGTCATAAGCAGTGATCTCACTCAGGTTCTTTTGTGCATTCTTATCACCCTGGGTCTTTGGAGAGACAACTGAAGCCTAGTTGTCCTCTTGCCAAAGCTATGGATGAACCTGACCGACTTATGCACTGAATTCTGAGCCTGTTTTGTTATGCTTACTGCTGCTTTGAAGAGTCTTCAGGTTTAGAGATGTTAGGGAGAACATCGGTGTTCATAAAGCCTCAGCAGAAGACCAAATTGTGTCTTCCTGTGTAGGTATGTTCTCTGTCCTTATGTGTCATTGTTATGAGATGAACACCATTAAGTACAAGTGTAGTAAGACAAATAGCAGGAAAAACTGCCAGAAAATTGAATACGTCAGACCACACAATGGTGTACAAACAAAACGAACAGAGCAGGTCCTGTATACATGTTTTCATCCTCCTCTGAAAGCCTAGTTCTTTTATCTTTTCTGTCCTTGTTTTTTTTCTCAGGTTACAAGGTCTCTGTACCTAAGTCTTCTCCCCACAGCAAAGAAAGGAGCTGTTCTTAATCTAATGTAGTTTTGATCACATACAGGGCAGCCAGACACAGTCCTGTCCATTAGTGGTGCTTATATCTGGTGCGTATGATTCCGTGTCACAACCATAGTTGTGAGTCAGTATCTGTGCATCCCTTGGTCACATAATTTCTGTGTTTGCCCCTTGTTGTTCCACCCTCCCCAACCCTGAATCTGCAGAGGCTCAGGGCCCCCTCTTTGTCTGTGGCTGAGACAAGAAAACTTTGAAAGCGAGATATTATGATTGATTCATCAATAACACCACTACAAACAGTAAGAAAAATTAGTTGAATTTCATGCATGATCAGGTAAAGAATGCTTGCAGGTAACATCAAAACTTTGATGTTACCCAGCTTTACACAGTTTCTTAGGTCAGGTACACGTTGTATTTGAAGAAAGGAGAGGGCAAGGTGCTTTGCAAGTCATCCAGAGATTAAGACATAAGAAATAATTATTGGGAAAAGCAAACAATAGACAATAGATGGGCAAAAACCACTGATGGCTGAATAAGATTAGTAATTGTTTAATACATGTCAATGGCATATGACAGAACAAGATATAAGATGTAAAATAATAACAAAAAAAATCAACTGACTGCATACATTTCAGTTAAATTTCTTGACAACTCTGTTAAAAAAAATATTCTAACTCTGGTGGCTTTGGAGGTGGTTAGAAATGTTAAAATACTTCAAAAACATCTGTGTGTAGTAAGACAGTAGTTCCAATGCTGTCCTAAAGAGTAGGATTGAAAATTGTACCAGAAAGTCTGTTTTCATAATATCTCCAGACCTCTTTTTCAGACCAACGATACATTTATATGCTTTAGTTAGGATAAGATCCAGATAAGACCTCATTTTGAGATATTTCTTCTGACAGAACTGACATGTTTTGTAATTTGCCTGTTGCTGAAATGCTTTGTATGAAGATCAAAAAAGAAAGCTTTTTTTTATGTATGAATGTAATGTTTCTGTGTGAATTTGTAGTTTTCTTCTTATGTAAAATATGGGGGGTTTTAAATGACACTTCTAGAACTCTCTTCTGAATGAACAAAATACTATCATATTTTTTTAGTATTTCTAAAGTGAAAGGCAAGCTAGGCTGTTATGCTGGTTCTACATTTGCACTTTGATTATAAACAATGTTGAGATAATCCATCATCTGTCTTGAACCTCAAAATAATGACATCTGGACTACATCCTCACAATGGTGCAACACTGACACTTCAAACAAACTTAGAAAATGGGAAGGAAAAAAAAAGCACTACTTACAACCGTCCCATGAGTATAATCATCTGCATGCAAAGAAAAGACTAAAAGTCTCATTTTTGCTGGAAACATTTGAAGTTGAAGTTTATTCTCCACCCCCCACCCCCTTTCTCTTTTCCTGACTTTAACTTATTGAACTTTTTAGCTAAGGCAGCCTGAAGGCACTGAATTCCAGATGGTGCTCACTCATACTAAAATTGAAAACTTCCTCTTTCAAAAGGTAATTGTTTCCAGTCAATAAATGCAACATGAAGTGGGTAAGTCAATGATTTCTAGAATGAAAATAGCTTCTATATTCCTGAGAAGGGAAACTCCCTGAAAAGATCTCTCTGTCCTAAGAAAAGATATTGCATTCTCTTTCCTTCACATATGATCTAACTTTGTCAAACCCACTCACACTAACTTTAACAGAAACAATTAAAAGCAGCAAGTGTTCCTTTATTATTTATAGTCTATGAATGCAAAAACAAAATTGGAAAAAAGCATATTATATATTAGAAAACATAAATATTGCCTTTTAATATTTTAAAACTTTCTTATAACAACTGGTCTTAGAGTTCTAGAGACTGTAGCCTTTTTGAAATTGGAGTATTTTGAAGAGAAGATCATGTAGTAACTGCAAGAATATGCAAACGGAATACATCATTTTACAGTGCACTTGGTTATGTATCTAACCCACATTGAAAAAAAAATCTCTATTCATAATATCTATTTCAATAAACACTATTACTGTCAGAAGAAGTATAAGAAAGTTAGGTTGATTTTGTAACTTTTGATAAGCTTGAAGGCATGCACACTAACAGGGATTTTCTGATTATTTAGCAGCTCCAGATCTAGAGTAGGAAACAGCTTTTTGACTTTAATGTTCAACACAGATGTGAGCTCAGACCTTAAAGGGAAATGAACTGTGCCTTTTCTCATTGAGTTTCATAAATATATGCTGATAGTAAAGGCATGCTGAGCTTCAGGAGTTCTGCATCTTATTTCAGCTCTGAAGAAAATCTGCTTTAGGGTTACAAATTCTACTGCCTTTACACAATGTCTTGTTCAGTTTCCTGCTCACATTGACTTCTTCTCCCAGCCTTTTCTCTCTGTCCCCTATCCTGCTCTTCTAGTTTCTTGTCCCTGTTTGCCCTCTTGTAAACAAAACAAAAGGATCAACAACTTATATTCATGTCTTTAGAATCATGACTTTGAGCTGTTTCAGAGCACTCGTCTTACAAGTAGAAAAGCTGCCATGAATGCATACTTGCAAGTAGTGTTGCATGCAAACTCTCAGGATAGTTTTTGCCTGTGTTTCTGTGACTGAGATATGAACATTGAGGCCTGAATGCCCGGTGCTTAATTTGAATCATCCAAGTGAGCTGAGCTCAATCAATAGACATGTTAACTTTATTTAGGAAAAAAACATACTCCAGCTAATTACTGCTCCAATGAAAACAGCTATTTCCGACTGTCCGCTTGCACCTTTATTTTCTTTAGTTGAATCAGATAAGAGGTACTAGTTTAAGACATGTGAAATTAACAACAGGTCCCTTAATTTTTGTTCTGTGTGGATGACTTGCCTCTCTTGGGGAAGCCATGTTGGCCTGATGCTCATATGTTCCCCTGGAGACTAATGTTTTCAAGGGGGCAAGGAAGAATGAGTTATTTTGTACACACAGACTAGGTCCACATACAGCTTGGTAAAATTATTATAATGTTTAAGGTAAGGCATAAGATCTATCTTTCCAGTGGGAGGGGGGGAAAAAAACCTTGTCATCCTAAACAAAAACAAACAAACAAACAAAAAAGGCAAAAAAAAAAAAAAAAAGAAGACATGAACTATGAATATGCTCAGTGAGACAGGCTTTCCTTAAGAAAGCTTAGCCCCTGGGCAGCACAAAGCCTCCGTGCTCCCTGATGTTTTCCTGCCCACCTTCCTGGCGGCTCACTGCCAGCTGCAGAACCTGCTTCCAGAATGTGGCTGCTGCTGCTGTGCACACAAAACCCCCAAGTTCATAGAACATCCTTGGGGTCCCAAGGTATTATGTGATTTTTCAGACCATCTAAATGCTTGACCTAATAAAACTAAACAGAGCATTCCTTCTACTTTGTGAGACTCCTGCTCCTGTTTCAGAATTAAAAGGCTTGGTTGATGAAAAGCTTTTTCATTTTTTTTCTCCAGCTGTGCCAGCTGGTCTAGAAAAAGCTATTATCTCCTGCAAATCTTGCTCCCCAGAAAGAATAGAGCATGCATGTTGTTTGGTGATTTTTTTTTTCACTTTCAGGACAGATTCACGCAAGTAAAAACCTGATTTCTGTTTACACTCTACTCCAAGAGATACAAAAACATGTGTAAATCTCTCTCCTTTCTGAAAAATAAAGACTGACTGAAAGTTAGAGGTAGAAGTGGCCACTTAAAAAAAAAAAAAAAAAAAAAAGAAGAGAAAAACACAGCATGTGCCTAAGTATTTTGCTGACTATGATGAAATTAAATTAAGCATATGCTTAAATGAAAAAGGGCAATAACATCCTCTTTCCCCCTGCTGGAAGGTGCCTGTTCTTGAGGGGGTGGGTGTGCCAAGGGAAGGTTTTTAAACAAAGCCATGTCAAGTGAGTAATACCAGTTCCCAGGCACAATCTGTTTATCAGGCAGGGAGCCTGGCCCATGGTAGTCGTACTGCGGATGAACTCTTCTGAATTCTTTCATACTTCCATTGCCAAATTTTTGAAGAATACCAACATAAACCATCAGTGTTAAGAAATTACATGTAGTTCTCATTGTATATCTTCCTAAGATAATTAAAAGTATTCCTATCTTTTAATTAAGACTCCTTGCTGCTTAAACTAAAAGCATGATGCTTAACCTAATGTGAATTACAGTTGAAGACAACGATAAAAGTGAGAAGTGCTTAACTAAGCATTTTGACCTGGGTGCTGATGGTCAATAAGCCTGGGTTTAAGATCTACTCTAATCTTGGATGCATCATATGGTGTTTAACAAACTGTCTGCTGATTGGCACTTCTAAAGGCTATCCTTTAATAAAGTGAATGCTGAAATTTTACTTTCTCTGCTCTGTCTGTAGTTAAAGACAGACTAGGCAGAACTGTGTTAACTGAGAATATATTGTTCTTTGTGGAAATTGGTGGTTGAAATGAATACAGGTGTAGCTAGGCAGCATAATTAGGCAGTATATAGAAAATATGCCCATGATTTACAACATATTTGTAAAGAAATTGAAAATCAATTTCAAACCAACCAATTTAAAAAGTTTTAGTGAAGATACTCGGGCACTTAGCACATGTGGAAAGTAGATCTTACCACAATTTTTTTCTCCCACATTTGCTTTATGGAAAAAAGAGCTTGGAGAAAAGCTTGTACTTTTGCATCTCCCTTCTGCTATTTTTTTTCTTAAACTTCCAAGGTGCATCCAAAACAGCTAATCATTTGGCAAGACAAAATAAAAGCTTTTAAAAAAATGTAGCTCTATTTAATCATTAATAGGGAATGAAAGAGTCCAGAGAAATTTTCTTATAAAAATGGCAATAGAAATCAGTCTGGTAGATTAAAAAAGCAGCCTATTGAGGGTGGTGAAGGGGAAGGAGAGAAGGTGATCTCATTAATAAAACAAAGCGTGGAGTGTCTCTAAAGAAGGATGTATTTATTATGTTGGAAATCAAGTGAAGGATGCACTTGAAAGGAAAAGGTGCAGCTTGGATATTTGACCATAGTTTTTTGAGACAAAGCTTGATTAAAAATTGAGAGAACAGTCAATCCTTCATAAATGCATAATTGTATACTGCTGCTTCCCATACAATGGTTCCTTTATGGGCTGCCTCCTGTTCTCTGCTCTGTACTAAGCTCCATCTCTGACAGTACAGGTATGACTTGGAGTCTTGAAGATTTTGAATGTTGGGATTTTTTTTTAAGCAGACCTCAGATCTTCTGAGTAACACAAAGGCTTACTTTGTTCTGAACCTAGTTTTTTGTTGTTTGTGTTTGTTTTTTTTTAATTCCCTGCAAGTATAAAGAGGAAAAATTACTACTTTACTACCTGAAATGCAAATAAAACATCCTTTGACTACAATTATTGAACACTAGCAAAATATTATTTTAAGCTGGGTAAACTGATGCTGGTTCCATGCTAAACAGCACTCAAATCCTACAATAGTAATGTGGAAACTCACTGGCTGAGGGGGGGTGTGTGTGAGGGGGAATTACCACTCAAGATAAAAGCAAAGAAATGCAGCCAAGCAGCAAGTAAGGAAAGCATGAAATTGATGGATTTCCCTTGTTGTTTTAACGAAGCCTGTTTATTGTGGAAGAAGGACTTCAGATTAGGAAATCTCATTGTTGGATTAGGAAAAGGTCTTTCTCACATCTACCAATTTTCCCCAGAATATGTTGTTATATGTAAAGGAAAAACTGTAAATTTGCTTATGCTTGAATGCTTCTTTTCTACTACTGAAGAACTGCTGTCATACATGAAAAAATATTAAAAGATTTCAATGACAGGAAGAAAAAGTATGCTTAGAGAAGTTTTACTATTGCTGTGAATAAGTAGCTTTGGTGTCTGCCAAGACACTTGAGCAAGCTAACTGGTGCTGTCTTAACACCTGATGCCTGCACTTGCAGTGTGCCTTTCCTAAACTCTCCCTGCAGAGATCTGGTAGAGGTCCCTCATCAGCTGAAGCCACCAGCTCTCCATGCTAATGCAAGAGGAAGCATCTTTGTTTATGGAGTGGGAGCTATGCTTGCTGTGCATCTAATGAAAATTGCCCTTTGTGTTTTTGTAGAAACAGTCGAGTCAGCTCTAAGTATAAAGTGCTTGTTAGTTTTTTCATCCAATATTAGATCTCACTCAATGAATAATGAATCATGGGTGTGTTGTGTTTCCATCCTTTTTCACCTTTACCACTTACTAATTTTGGAACCTGAGATTTATAATGACAGCACTGAGGCAGAGCTCTTGGCTTAGGAAACAAGAATGTTTTAAAGGGAAGCATAGCCGCATCTTGGTTGAATACACCATTAAGACTTTGACCTAGATTACAAACTCAGAAAACTTTTCAGCCTGCAAATGAATAGAGGGACCTAATACTGAAAAAAATCACACAACAACTTCTCTCTAAAACACTAGGATACACAGAAGTAAAAATGGAAGATTTATTGTGGGATTTACCATTACTTGTTTCAGCAATTATGTGGCAGTGCAGTCGGTCAGTGTTTGCTTTAGTGCGTAGTGCAGTAACCTTCTGTAGATTGGACTAAGCAGAAAATTTCATTTGTCCTAACATGTCTCCTGAATGCCACTAAATTAAAGACCGCTTCTAGATTGTGTGTTAAATTAGTAGCTAAATAACATAGGCAAAAGAGCAGCTCATTAAATTATTGGTAAAGTTTGTCAAAAGGCTTTTTTCTGATGCTGCATCAGATAGTTCCGTCTTTTAAGTGGATATGGGACTCCTACAGCAGTATGAATAAACTGTAAAGATGATACATATTTAGATTGCTGTTGCATATATAAAATGCACATATATGCTTTTTAATTACTGTTATTAACTATGGCTTTGCTCTCTCAAATAGATGAGTAAAAATTAGAAAGGAAATTGTCATCCAAGACACTGGTTGTGATATAATGTGTAAATGTCTTGTCTTTTTTGTGTGCTCCAGGAAGGAGGAGGTCAGGAATTCAGACAATAAAGTTTTGTCTGTCATGTATAATTTGCCTATTACATAAACCTTACGCCTAAACAGTCATTGGATTTATTTATACAGTAATTTTTGTTGTTATTTAAACATACACACACATGCTTCTCTCCTTCTCTGCTGTAAAGCATATAAGGGAATAGCCTCACTTAAGTGAATGACTAGTTTATATATTATAATCCAATTTTTATAAGCCCCATAAAATGTATTTACTTATTTGAATTTCATTGCTACTGCACTGATAGCAGTCAGCCAAGCTTCAGACTGCTGTTCTGCTGCCACACACAGTGCCTCAAAAGTTACTTGTGTAAAAGCTGGATCTCAAAGGGAGAAGCTGGAGTGCTTAGGGGCTGCAAAATTGTTAGCTGGCAAGGTGCAGAGCTAACGGTTGTCTCAAAATGGCTGAGGCCATGCTGCTGAAGCCAATAAAACCCGGTGTGAATCTCACAGCCTTCTTACAGTGTCTGACTGTCTGCTTGTTTGCTTCCTGACTGTAGCTGGCTTTAAATACTGAAGAGAAAAGGCATCTTTTTCTCATATAGAAGTAAGCTTTTTCATCAAAAACTTCTTCAAGCAGGTTTTAAGCTTTCGTTTTCTTTCACTGGATTGCAAATTGTTGTGCTGCAGCCATTAGTGCCACAAGCAGCAATGCTAGTGGTATGAACCGGGAAAAAACAGTCAAAGCATTGATCAGATTTAAGAAAAAAAAGAGGGAAGACTTGATTTTAAATTTCAGCTAACTAAAACCCAGTGTGTTGATAGTTGACATTCTGTAACAACTGAGGAGGAATTATTCATGCACGTTAGGGGGTTTGTTTTTACTTGTTTGTTTTGGTGGGGGCTCTGAAGCTGGGCTGAGGATCCAGTACTCTAGCAAAACTAAACAAGTCGACAAACAGAGGAATTATCTGACATTATCAACTTTCCTGGCATTAATATTAAAGGGTCACACCAGGTTTTAGTCACGATGTCCGGATTTGGAGGAATGTATTCATGAGCAAGAGAAAGGATGATGTTGCTGCCAGGAAATGTATAAGATTTCCCAGTTTCTAAATATACATTTTGAACACAGAAGTCCAGTTTCCAAATGCACAGTGATGAATTTTCAGGCAGTTTAAACTTACAGCAAGCAGAAATCTACTTATATTTTGTAAGCTATTCCTCAAGCCTATGTCAGGACAGCAGCTTCTTCCTCCTCATGAGAAAGCCCAAGAAATATCCCTGTAAAGTGATTTTTCTGTTTCATTAATTTCTAGTATCGTGTGTGATCAAATTCCTGTGTACTAGTGCTGTTTCCTTTATAAAGAAGAGTATCTTCCTCCTGGTATCTGCCGGTGTGTTTGTTTTTCTGGTTATGTTACAAATGATCAGCTCAAAATTCAGTAGACTTTTTTTCAGTAGGTCAGAGTCTGAGAGATGAAGTTTCTGAATTCCCAAATCCAAACACTGAAACTGTGTGCTGAGCTCTCCTCTGCTTGTTGGCAGGGTGCCCTGACTGCAAACTAGAATTAAAGATGAGGAATAGAGACACTGTAAAAGCAAATGTACTGGGGTTTTGAAGGTTGGATCAAAGTTAAGCTGTTTAAAGCCAGGCAAGTGCACTCTGATCCAAACAAAAAAGTCTTCCCCCTCCCTTCCTCTCTGTCCTTTTTGAGATAAATTTCCTTTCTTTATGGCAATCCTGCTTGGAAGGGTGCAGCACTGTGTGAACATATTTTTTTTTACACAGAAGTTCTCTGATAACATTTCAAACCCAGGTCAATTAAGTCAGAAATAAGGTAAGCTCAGTTCCTTAAAACAATGCAAGCCTTTGTGCCTAAATTAAAGGGGCTACATCAAAATCCCTGCATTTTATGTTTGATCCACTTTTAAATCTTTGCTGTGATATGTGCAGTTTATTGTGCATGCCTTCTATGCTGCGTCATTTAAAGAAGAAATGTTTTTTATATCTATCAGTGGAAAACTACACATGATAAAATTATAGTAGGCCACAGTGAGTAAAGCAAGATGGTTTTTTACTATCTGATGTGTGCGTGTATGCCAGAGACTCAGAAGATGCAACTTGGAATAGGTACAGGTCGTCTTCTCCCTAATTTTGGCCTAGAGTTGAATCCCCAAGCCACTGGCATTTTTGAATTATAACTGCCCTGCAGGTCTAGCTGGGAAAATTAATTATTAAAGACCCTTAGTCTACAGTTAGATCTGAGCGTACATAACTTTATGCTTCACAGAGTTCTAGCCAGGCTTGGGGGGAAAGGAGTTGTCAGTGCAGATATGAAAACAGCACTGAGGTCATAGGCATCCTCTCTAATGAAGAGTTTTGGCAAACAGAAGGCCCTACTAACTCAGTGTCTGATGTCATCAGCCTGCAATTTTAGTGAAAGGACTGTTGATGTATTTGGCCTATGTTTAGGATTATGAAGCAGACTTGATTCTGCACCATGAATTATTCAAAGATGAACAAGGCTAAACTGCTCGTATTCAGACTAGATGCCTTTTCACAGCCATACAACTGATATGCTTAGTGGGATTTATTAAGGAATGCCCATCAATTTTCTCAAGATTAAGGATCTGTTTGGAAAACTTTCTTGCAAAACTCTGAGGTACTTGGTCACATGATGTGTTTAGTCTGAAATAATATAGCACATATAAAAAAAAAATCTCTTAGAGCAGGGTTAATTTTGAACACAGAAGCATAACACAAAAATAGCACACCACAACACTTTTACATATGCTAAACATCACTTTGAAATATGGAGTGTGTAGGGGAATGATTTCTGAGCTCAGAATGAAAATAATGACCTTATCACTGCAGTAAATTCCATTCTCTTCAGATATTACTATATTTTCATAATGTTTTAATGGATGCAGCCCAAGAAACAAGAAGCATCAGAGCAACTCCAGCAGGCACTATGAAAAAAAAAAAGTGTATTTGTTGTCGTGTTAAAGTGCATTCCATAATACACACAGGCTATTTTTCTTAAAACCATATCTTCATCCTAGATGGTAGCTTGTAGAAGAGAATGACCAAAATAATAATAATAATAAAAAAATCTGTGAACTTTCTGTACTGATGTTTAGATTTTTAGTTGGTGTTTGTGCCATATTACAAGGGAAGTAAGACATGCCAGTACTGGTATAAAACCAAAAATTGTTTTATAATCAGGTTAGGGTTTGTTGGAACTCATCTGAGCAGCAGTGAGCTGCAAGCAGTTGATGACAAAAGTGTTTGGGTAGATCCAGGCAAATTCCACATCGTACAAAATGTGAAACGGGAGGACAAAACTGACTGAACACTACCTTCAGTGTCCTGGCATACTCTACCCCAGCATACTTTGGTATAGGCTCAGGCCTGCTTCAATTTACATCCAGCTGCAAGAGCCCTCCTGTAGGCCATTTTAATAACTGAACCTCTAGAACAGCACTTGAGGTATGTTTTGGGTATTTTTTTTGTTGGTTTTTTTTTGGGTTTTTTTTTTTGTTTGTTTGTTTGTTTTTCATTTAGTTGTACCTTAAAAACAGCTTGTGAACTGCCAATACCTGGGTAAAGGTAAATCCAGGGTAAAGATGGAGAGATGCTTCTTTGCCCAGGGTACCAGTGCTTTAAGAGTCAGAGACTCTTTCAAGATGAGGGAAATTTCTGGCACTACCAAAATGTTCTTTGAAGTGTCTTTGTACTCACAGTCTGGCATGGAGCAGCCTTCAGAAGGAAGCCAAGACTCAAGCCTTTTCTCTGGCATGCTTGTAGGTTGGAAATGAGAGCACACTGTTTACTTCAATCACTGCTGATGCCCTCAGGGAGATTTAAACAAGGAAAGTGCCAGAGCTGGTGAGTTCCACATAAAACAGCAGGGAAAGGATGGGAGGTTGCAGAGGAAGCACCAGTCGGAAGAGGGATGGCCCAGACCAGCCGAGATAATGCTTCCTGAGGTATAATCACTGGGTGATACGCAGGCATGAGCACTCCACCTCTTATTTCCTTGACAAGAATACATTTTTTGCACTGATGGGTTAGTAAATCCCATTAACTCTTTCAAGCTTAAAAGGAGCTTTTCTTACTTTTAAACCTTCTCAAAACTATGACACCTTTCCTAGATAAAAATCACTACCCATCTGTCTTAATTTATTAACAGATAGTATTTATGACTTGGTTTGGATGCTGTTGGGGGCTGACCTTACAACATGGCAGTTAATGTGAAATCCAACTAGGTCCTGTTTTACATCCAGAAAATCTGGATGCCCCAGGCTACTGTTCCCTTCTCTATTTAAATTATAAACCAGTGGAGAGAGACAAAAGAAAAAGGGGAAAAAAAGAGAAAAAAAAAGAAAAAAAAAAAAAAAAAGAAAAGCTTCTGAACTGGATAAGCATTTTAATGTGGATTCTGCTCTGTTTTATGACTGTTTTAATGATCTTTGCGAACATAACTTGCACTTTGGGTCAAATCTTTGCTAAAGTGTCTAAGTCCAATTGGCACCCATTAAAGCTGACATTAGTCCTGCAATGCAAAGGGACACTGGTGACTATATGGACAGCGTGAGTGGAATGAATTACTTTCATTTCATACGCTTTCATTTTTTGGCCCGATTTACAATGTTACGATACTGAATGGGTCTACCCAGCCCAGTTGCCTGTTTCTCATTTCACCAGCACCGAGGGGAAACCAGTGGTTTAGGCAGCAAAATAACAATTGCTCTGTAATGTATACTTAAGCAACAAAACTTATTTCAGTATTATTTAAGTTACTGAAATTCTTTCACTGACTGAAGGATATTTTTGAGTCATGGACGTTAAGAAGGTATAAATTGTACTAGTGGATGTCTGTATAATTAAGATTAATTGCTTCATATTTATGGTTAATTCACATAACTATTTTTCCTTAGAAAATGGTCAAATTACACATTAGAAAGCAAAGTGAATACATGGACCACATGGACAGAGGCTTCTCTGGGTGTGTACTTAGCCTAAAGAAGAGATGATTTACCAAAGAAAAAAAGGATAGAGGAAAACCTTGAGAGGACTTCAATATGTTTTCATCTTACAAACAAAAATAAAATTAAAAAGTCATGAAAATTAAACAGAGACTACCTAGGGGAGATATCTTACATGTTCTTTGCATATTATGAATTTTTCTAAACTATTAATTTATTTTTGACATCACTAAACCATCTTATAGACATTATTCAGCAGGTGATTAAAAAATCTGAATGATCAGTTCCCAGTGTTTTTTCATATGCTCTCTATGTTAAAATAATAGGAGCACGGAGCAGCAGTCTGTCAGCTTGAACCTTTCCCAACTGTAAAGGTATGTGTTGGGTTTTCTTTTTTTATAAAATATTTTATAAACAAGATAAATAAGCATTTGGTTTTCCAGTTTCAAAATCCTACTGTATTCCTATGTTTCAAATTCCTACCTAAAAATTCCTACGATTAAAATGGTGAGTTATTCCTTACAATGTTTTTCAGGGGGAATCAGCACATGTTTCCAAGGCCAGATCATGACTGTCACAAGATCTGTCTATACAGCTGTATGTTTGAGTAACAGCCCAGGTACTTTTATTTCTATGGTATATTAAGATTCCTCCTTCTGAGAAATAAAATTAATACATTAATTTTAATATATTCATAGAAGGCACCTTATGTTAGTAAATCAGATTACTGTATACTTAGGCTGGGGAAACATGTAATTTAATTACTTTTCTGGGAATAACTCTTTTCCTATTTGTGTGATGGAAGAAATGCTTGATGAAATAGTTATCAGCATAAAGAAATGCCTT
Source organism: Falco naumanni (assembly GCF_017639655.2). NCBI lineage: Eukaryota > Metazoa > Chordata > Aves > Falconiformes > Falconidae > Falco > Falco naumanni. The sequence goes on from NC_054055.1 coordinate 102,750,008, forward strand.
GTAATTAATTTACGGATGAGTAGGAGTCTGTGGCTGACAAAAGGGAAATTGGCATTTATATGTCTACCTAGTCCACAATTAGACGTTTATTTTCAATGTGTATTTAGTGGGACTGCTTGCCTGGCTTATGAAGGGACCATACACTTTCCCGCCTACTCATCTCATGGTCCCATTCACTGCTGTTGTGTACCATTCGGCCAATTCTGACGGGAGGGTTGCTGACAGCATTAACAAGTGCCCACTACATGAACAAAATAAGGAATGCCTCTAAAGTTAAGAGACACGGACATGTTTTTTCCCTTTTTTTTTTGTACAGAAATAATGAGGGAATCAGAAACCACAATAACAGTATGGAAAAATGCCTGAATTCAGGATAAAAAAAATTTAGAAGAGACAAAACTGTGTAGAAAGAGAATGACTAACCTGCATTTCTTTTAGCAACAGCTGAAGCAATGTGGTTGTTTCCAAGCTGTTACACTTCAAGGTGCAATCTTTTGTAAATTCTTAGTATTCTGCATTTTCTTTACAGGAGTATGCTTGTAAAATGTGGACAATGGAAACAAAAGTACTGCACAATTACGAATAAATTTTCCTTTGTTATTTATTTACTACATCTCTGTATGGATATGGTATTTGTCTGCCTCTCTCTCCCCCCCTCCCCCCCCAAAAAAAATTAAAAAAAATCTCCTTTAAAAAAAAGAAAGGAAAACCCTGACAAAAAGTGTGAGAAATGGATATTCTTTGAAATGGGATTTACACCTCTAAGTTGATGAAATCTACACTTGTGCTGAATGCCGATATGAGACTTGTACACTTTTTAAGAACCGTTTAAGACCTTCTGTGAGGAATCTCTGGAAGGAGGTAACTCTCAGCCTACGAACTGGAATTAGGTCCAAATTTTCTACAAAATATCAGGTTATTAAATGCCTGGTGCTACATTTTCATTATTTTTTATGACAGGTAATTTTCTATATAGTTCTCATAGGAAAATATAATCCTCAATTTCTTTATTTGTTTCATCATGACCTTTCTAGGTTTTTTGGTTTTTGTTTTTTTTTTCCTTTTTCGAATTTCAGGCAATATCTTGTATAATATAGAGACACAGTATTTCAAATGAGCGTGTCATGATCTGGCTGTGCAGTTCAAAATAGATCTCTGTGCTCATCTAATATTCCTTTTTGCTGCTTGGAATGCAGTATGACCTCCTGGACATGAGATTTAAGAAATGTAGATAAGCAAAAATATTCTGAGAAATGTATGCAAAAAAATGAAGGATCATCAAGTTTTACATGTAAAGAATAATTGTCTTTTAATGTGTATGTTGTTTTTTCTTTAGCTAGTTATTACTATATTAATGTTATATATCATTAGAAATATCAATGAAATGATAAAAATAATAACAAAAATAGTAAGAACAGTCAATCAAGCAAGCAGTCTTATTACATGTTGCTGCATACTGTATATTCATGCTTACATCTTTTTGTTTATCTGTAAAAAATAGTCAACATCTGCTTCTTGCCTAAAGCTTCCAACTCAGCGTGGTTGTACTTAGGAAAAGGACAAGAAGTTTATGCCAGAGGCCCCTTCCTTCAAGCACATTTAGAGACCCTTTTCCTGCTTCTTGTTCTCCAGGAGACCCATATGCATGACTTTCCCCTCCTCTAGGTACGAGGTGTCTTAGCCAAGAGGTAGGGAATTTTTCAGGTCTGCAGCTGCCTCCAGACAGAGGAAAGGGAAGACAGCTGTGTGCTATCTGAAGACTTATTTCATCAAGAAAGCTAAAAAGACTAACGGAGTAGAGGATTCTCTGGGGTATAGATTGTGAATATGGAAATGTGGAATGATTAAATAGTCCCTAGAATTTTAATTGCTGAAGTCACTAAATAGTGAAATCAGCTCTGTGCATAGCGAGGAAGAGAATGCAGTAAATACTGTACTTGGGAAGTGAATGTAGTATGTAGTATTTCTGGGAATCCATCTGAAAAGGAGGGTAGTCTTTTAGACATGAATACCTCTTAATATCCCCTATGGCTATGAAGTTTTTTGATTGCTACCAAATTCTAATTAATCTGAGAGTGATCCACTGTGGAAGAGAACTGTAAAATTTCATTTAAACGTAGTTTAATTTCTGATAATTAACAGGTGCTGATGGACAATCCTGGCAGAAGCAAAGGATCAGAGAGCAAACAGAACAACATATGGAGGTAAGGGGTGGGGGGCGGGGGTGGGGGGTTTGGGGTGGGGGGTTGGGAGCTGTCTGCTGCTTATTTCTTGAGATCAGGTTTAAAATGCTGACTGAGATGGCAGTGGCCATCCACTGCACAACCTGCACTAACCACAGTCATTGCAGCAAACAGGGAAAAAGAGGAAGAGGAAGAAGAAAAAGAAGAAGAAAGGGGAAGGGGAAAAGATTTTGGTGGTTGAATTCCCGAAGGGGACATTCAGAATTCACAGTTTTCTGGTTTCTCCTTGACAAAGGATAGTTACAGATCCACTTATATTCTTTAAAGGCAGAGAAAGCTTCACTTTAAGTAATTTTATTTTTTTTCCACAATAATGCTGTGGATTACTTGAATGGCAGAAAAAGTTATTTAATCAAAAATGGGTGACTAATGTGTCTAAGGTCTCAGGCTGATGCTTTCCAAGTATCTGTGTCAACTCTCTGGTCTACGATTTCAGTAGGGTTCACAGAGAACACCATTAACAAAGCCTACCATCGTTATTCTAGCTTTTATCTTGGGTATCTGTTGAGCCTCCCACCATAAGATGAGATCAGAGTTTCCCATAATATCACTCATGGACAAGTGCTTGCCAAATGTATGCTACTAGATCTGTGTAAATGCTTGGGGCAAGTGCAGCAGTGCAAGGTGCTTCTAATTTTTCCTTGTAAACACCTCATCAGATATTCCAGAAAAATAATATTCAACTATGCAGCTGTCCTGAAATGCCCTGACAATAGAGATAATAGTTTTATCAGAGGTAGGACATGGTTCCATCTGCTTCTGTCAGGCTGATTTACAGAACTGGAAATGTTTCTGTTCTTTCATTTTTCCTCCAGAGATCACCACACCTATTAATGAAATGTACATTTCTGGGCATTTTTTCCCCATTGTTCAAGGTTAATGAAACAGCATGAAAGCACGGTTACTTTGTTACATTTCAGGCACACTCTGAACATTCAGTGTTCCAAAAAGAAGACATTACCTTTTTCTTTTTCCGTAAGTCAGTCAAAAGCTGAAATTGGTCATATCCTTCTGACACATAGTAATGAGACAAGAGTTACCAGAAAGAAATGTCAAAAAATAAGCCAATGAACTCAGGAGAGAACTTTGTTCCCTTGGTAAGATTTATTTCCTTATTAGACATATTCTAGTGCCTGTTCTAAGAGTGTTTCCATCAAAATAGTTATGATAGCAAAATACTGTTAAAAACTATTCTGTGATCCTGGGGAATGGGAGTTTAGAATTTTATACAGGAATAAAACCAAAAAGAAATTTTAATAATCTAAAACCAAATACAAAGTAAGTATGATCATAGGATATTGGACAGCATATCTGAAGATATATAATATACTTTGCAGTCATTCGCTGAACTTGCCTTTTGAAGATTCAGAGACACTTAAAATGGATTCCTGTGTTTTAGACTTACTTACTGGCAAGTGCCACTTCAAGAGAAACACTCAGTGGCAGCCAATATTCTCCATTACAAAAGGCTAGCTCTAGGAACCAGATGAAGGCCGGATATTGAATAGAATTGCTCGCCCAATTAAAAATATGATATAGACATGTAAACATGTAAAAAAGGCATTCTTTTTTTGTTCTTATCTAACCAGTCACTGTAATAGTTGTAACAATTTCAGAGTGCCTGGGCATGTGAAAAAGACTGCATATCTATGAAACATACTTTTATTTTCACTTACTGTTCTGTTGCAACTCAGCAAATTTCTTGTAAAGATGGCATAGTCTGAATTGTATAAATAAAATTATGGATTTTACAATATATGGTATAAAACTGCAAGTATACAGTTCCTTATTCTTATTCTTGGCTCTCATCACCTCTGGAATAATTGTCTTGCTTCTATTCCTGGTTTAAACTTTGTATCTCAGACTTTTTTTCTTTTTTTCTTTCATTAATGGATTTGTGTAACTTATGTGGTCTTATTTTTCCTACTTCATATAGGTTTAGGCTGGCCAATCAAATCCACCTGTAAAACACCAGGTAAGTACAAACTTAACTGCCAAATTCAGAATTCTGCTCTTCCAAATAGGCATCATCTGTCATCTGGTTTTCATGTTCTGTTAAATCTCTTCAGAAATCTATGAATGCAGACTATCAACACAAAATATACAATTCTTTCAAAGTATGTATTTTTGAATGATGAAGCTTAGGTGTGGTTCAAAGTACATGCTTCTGTTTTCTTACAAGATATTTTACAGGTGCCTTATATTAATTTCTGTCATGTTTCCTGAGGTAGAAACAGTTGAGGCTAACACAACATTTGTAAAAACAAAATTAGGTGTCCCTTGTGCTCTTCAGTGGTAATTTTTGTTCATTAATTTCATTGTTGAAATATCACAGATTTTAGAAATAAAAGGAAACCAGTTTTTCTATAATGACTTCAGTTACTAAAGTAGACCCAGCACCTTTTTTGGAAAGTGTATGTGCCATTGGATAGGGCCACCTGTTATTAACTCTACCCAAACAACTGCAATTTCAGTGGAACTGTGGCTCACATAGATTCCTGGGAACATAATCTATATAGACATATTTTGTCGCCAGTTCTTCATCAAAATCATGGTTGCATTGAAATAAAATATGTACATATATATATATTTATGTGATCATGACTGAGTTGGAGCAACCAATAACACTGTCTTTACTAGTGTTTCTTACCTGGTACCTTAGTACCACAATTTTCTTATGATGTACTGGATGTTCACATCCTTGTTACTGCCTGTTCACATGCTCTTTCCCTGTGAATGTCTTTGGAAGAATGGGCTGTCATGCCCTTAATTAAGTCTATGCGTGGACACAAAGTACTCCTTGGTAGATAAAGAATGTTGCACATGGGAAGGTATTCCAGCCACGTGGAGGGAAATTAAAACATACCTACACTGTTTGCTATCCTCTTCAATATTCACTTGGAGGGATCATTTTCTAAGACAGGAAAAAAAAAAAAAATAATCTGGCTTTTGCAGTAAAACTTTGGGCTGGTGCATAAAGGATACCTACCAACAGGACCATCCAGTTTTCTGTAGCAATGTTCTGAGACACATCTATGATTGGTCACTTTTTCTTCCTTTCTGAGAAGCATCCAGAGAGGTTTGCTGTTGGAAAAATTATATACAAGTCATGGGCAACAATTATACCCCATTAGGGACCATGGTCTGTAATGTGAGATTACTTTGCAATGGGAGGATGCCTGTTGTGGATTCACTCATTAGATCCTCTCTGCTAGCTGGAAATGGAATTCAGACAAAAATAATTCTCCTTCCCGAACCCCTGCCCTGCCATTTCAGTGCTCCTTGAGTAGCTCTGTAGGGACATTTGTGTTTTGCTTTGTTAAAGAAACATTTAATCAACCCTCTTTGGAGGACTGGTTATAACAGAATATAATGGGAGAGAAAGAAAGGACAGATAAAACTGTGCTAGAAAAAAAAGAAAAAAGGAAAAAAGTAGTAATGTGACAAGCAGCTCTCACAGTTCCTCATTTGTTTTGCCTTTGCTTGGCCATTATCTGTTCTGTCAAAAGTTGATCATAAGATTAAATTATGGGGAGGCAAGCCCAACTTTTTGAATGTTGTGAAGAAAAAAATCACATTTCCAACATCATCAAGCAAGACATAGTCATGCCTTGTGCTATACCTACTTATATATTCTTTGCTTCAGTCTAGTTTGAAAGGTGTATATAAACTACCATTCAAAAATCATCCCAGTAAGTCTTTAAATGATGTCATTTTAAAAACTAAGCAAGGGAATCTAAAAATCCAATATCAGCAGTATTCTTTTGGATATTAAACTTGCAGTTGGTTACAGTCCACTTAACTTCCCTGAAATAATTCAGGCTGCTTCCAAGCCTATTTATAAGCCAACTGTTTCACATATTAGGTGCAACAGTTTTTCTTTGCTTACTTTCAGCTGGCATAATTGTTTTTCACAGAAAAAAAAAATCCTTAAAGCATTACTCTACTGCTCTCTTAGGTTTTATAAAAGATTGCTGTCGTAAGAGACATCAGGTTCAAAAAGGCAGAGAGATTGTTTTTCATCAGCATCATGACAGTTGGTAGGAAAAAATATCCAGAGCAAAGATTTATGGAAAAGAAGAAAAGCACAATTTTATCACTGAATTTTGTTTACAAACTGATAAACAGAACTGTTATCTGGCCATTGGAATCTCTCACTATGTTTAGCGGAGAATGAGCACACTTCCAGTCTCTGCTGCTGATATTGAAGGTCTGCACGTAAATGGGGTCACGTACACAAGAAAGCACTCCTGCTTTTTTCTCTTTGTAATGGATACTGAAGTTGACACAGATGGTAGTAATAAGAAGGCAAACTCCAAGGCTGCCAACTGCGTCAGTTCTCGGTCTTTCAACACACCTCATCTGAAACGATAACTATAATTCCTCTTCCATTGTGTAGTACCACTGTGCCACACATCTTTTAAAAATATTAAGAAAACTATTCAGAGAACTTACTTTACTGAAGCATTGTTGGGGAAAAAAAACAACCACCAAAACTATACGTAGTATTCAAACTTTGTCTCAGAGTTTTAATGTTTCCCAGCAATGATCTCTTTTCAAAGTTGAATTAGAAGTTGCACTCAAGTTTATGTCTTAGCTGATCCTTCCACTGGGGCTTGTGTTATCGAAGTGTCAGCTGTTCAGCCCTGCAGTGCAGTACAGGAATAGAAAAGGCAGGAGTGAGTGATATGTTCCAGGTGTGTACTCTTATCTGGATTAGAGTAAATGGGAATTTGTTCAGTCTAGAGAAACTACTCCCTTTCAGGTTTTAAACTGAAGCATGTTAAATAAGCATAAAATTAACCGGAAAAAAAAGGGTTTGTGATACAATTTTTTACCGTCGGGGGCTTTAATATAATGGTGGTTGGGTAAAAGCATTTTAAAGTGGTTTGCACTTGAAAATCCTTTGCATTGTTAGGCATGTATAGAGAAACCATCAGCAGAATGAAAAATGGACTCTCCCTTTAGTGTCAACAGCAGCCATTTGCAGTATTTTATTTAATGCTAGGTTTACACTGATTCAATGTATACTTGGTGTCACTGGTTTAAATCTCTTCTGTGCTTTACATTATATTTTTTCTTTGGTATTTATTTTATTTTGCTGGGACTAATGAGAAACACGTCTTTAGAGTTAGTGTGTAAGTACTGTTTACAGTAGTGGAAGACATTCTTAATCTTTATTTTCTTCAAATGCCTTTTTAACCCTGTTCACTAAGATACATCTTTGATCCCTCCAAAAAAGGTCACTTCTAAGTCTTTTTTCCCTGTTATATGTAACAAGTGTTGTATATAAATATTTATAAATATATAAATATATACATATGAATACCCACCACCACCCCCCTGCCAAATAAACCCCCCTGCCAAATATACCAAATATATCAGCTGTCCTGGAGCTGGGGCCAGCACACTAAATTCCTGTCTGTCTCCTGAAGTCCCCTGCTGGGATGCTTTCTTGGAGAATGGGTGGCAAAGTTTGAAATCCCCCTTTCAGAGGTGTAAGTGGATTCTGATGTCTCACTTTGGAGGTGTGACTTTCTTTGTTGTATTTAAAATGCAGGGCACCCCAGTACTACTGTATTTTATGCTGTGATTAAGAGAAGGCAATGGCTGCACAGATTGATCTGCTCTGTTGGGAGATGTATGTTAGAAGGGTTTCGATAGTACTCACCTGGTTGATCCTCTGGATCTCTGGGCTGGAGAACTGCCCTGCTGGGGTCTGGTTAGGCTGATGCATCAAGCATGTCCCAAGGGTCTCTGCCCAGTGAAGGCCAAACACATCTGGATCTATGAGGGGCAGTGGAGTATATTGTCTGGATCTGAATTTTGGACACTGATACCTTAGTTTGATTCAAGATGCATGATAGCTACTTCATTTAGATTGAGCCACTTGTTTCTTATGAAACGTTTAGTACACATTGGTAAAAACTAAAATGAATCTCATCATTTTCTTTCTGGTTACCTCAGTGAACTCTATTAATTCAGGACACAATGTACAGAACTTCAATAAGCTGAGAAAACATGTAGTCTTCAGTGGAATAACATCTTATCACTAACTTCCACTTTCATGGTAGTCAGTTCTAATCTTCCACCTGATCATGAAAGGATTACTGAAGAAGCAAGAAAATAAAGAACTCTCACATTCCTGTCTGCTTTGTATGAAGTATGTAAAAAATCTTCAAACACTTTTTCATTTCCCTGTGCAATTATTTATTTTTCTACTTCTCTGTACTATTTCTTTTCTGATGAAGGCTAACTCATAATGGTGCTTAAGATTGAGCTCAGATTTAAATTTGTGAATATTCCCAACCACTGTGTAAAGTATGTACTTACTAAATTGAGGCTTGAATGACAAGAGTTTTATTATTTCATTGCCCCAACATGCATCAACAGCATCAACTGCACAGTGCACTGTGCAGTAAGAATCTGTCTACAGAGAATAAGAATGTGTGAACAGTTTATGAAATGGTTTTGACCAACAGCAAAACAAGGTACTTTGTTACACGTTTGCTAATGTGTTATAGTCCTTACCAGTGTAAGTTTTGGGGGGTTTTATTATTATTTAAAAGCAAATTACCAAATGCTGGAAATTGTTTTTCTTTGGATCTACATGTACTCTGCAACTCTTCTTCACCCTGCATATCTTTCTCCTCCTTTTTTTTTTTTTTTTTAATTATTTTCCAGTGTGTCAAGAATTGCCTCACTGAAAGAATACTTTCTGCTTATATCTAGAAATGGAATTAATACCATTACAAACATAACGATAAAATAAAAAAGCAAGATTTTAGGTGTCAGTCATACAGAAAACAGATGAGTGTGGTGGTTGGGAAGTATGCCTTTTATTGGGACTTTAAACGTGAGCCCTTTACCTAATGCACTGAAAAGTTTCCTAATAAAAAGAATCCAAATCAGTGCTCTTTGCAGTAGAACAAGAAGAATAACCTTGCAGACAACAGTCTTGAATATAAAGGAAATTTGCTGTAGGAATTAAATGATCACATGCATTAGATTCTTGCCGTTGCAAGCAACAATTTAGCAGAAACCACCAGTGGTTATTTTTGTCCTTGATTTTTATTTCCAGCAGGTGTCCCCTTATGGTAATAGTGAGGGACTCTTAAAAGACAGAGTGGAAATAGTGAGTATATAAATACTCCCTCAGGTCTTTTAAAATTAAATGGGCATTCCTGAAACTTAAAATATCCTTTAAGTGTGAACTTAAAATTTTATTTAAAGGTAGATGCTGCTTGTCAGGAACTCCATTTGCTAGGAATATATTGACAGACTGATACTGCTAACTATTGATGGTTTGAGGCCTAATAACGGACTGGCTTTGAGGAACATCGATATTACAACTAATATAACTTTGTAAAATGTTTGTTTGATAGCCTACCACACATGATGGGTATGTATTTCCCACAACACCTTAAGATAAGGCATTTTCCCTAAGAGGGTGCACTGGCAAAGCGTCCCACTAAAAAACCCTACAGAATGCTACAAAAACCTCAACCATAAAAACATTAAGCCTGGTCTGACCCTAAATGTTGGCCCCATGCAAAGTCCAGGGCAAACATAGGGAACAGAACCAATGTAAGACAAAGGACAACCAAAGACTTCAGGGGAGGTCATGGGAAATGTCGCCTACCTTGAACTTGATTATAATCAGTTCTAATTGTTACAAGGCTCATGTTGCTTTTAAAGAATGCAGTAATAAAATTTCAGCTTCCTGGAACTTGAACCAAATGTTGCATTTAATGTGAGAAGAGTCTTTCCTTGGAGCTTGTGTTGATTGCATAGTGAATATGACTTGTCATCTTTAGTTTCAAATAACTGTCTGCACAAAACATTACTGGAATGCTTAATATTGTTACTAAAAAGAAGATAAAAGTAACTTTCTCCTTAGGCAAAACAAATAAATTACGGTTGATTATATAACAGGTTTCAATTTTTTGAAAAGGGTTTTCTTTTCCTTTGTTGTTTTACATGGTCATTAGCATTATTATTATTAATTTTTACAAGTTCAAACACTAAAAATGCATTTTAATGGTTGAAGCTTTCAGCTCACAACAGCTACATGGTATGTGACAGCCAGCAGCAGCTGTTCCAAGCATGCTGCACTTGGTATACTGGGCCAAATTCTGAGCTCCAATAAACTCCTTTGAGACAATCAAAAGACCATGAATGCTTTCTTCTGAACTAGGTTCTTTTCTTTTTGCAGTCCACCCTCATATATTGGGCAGTAAGAGGGGCAGACGAATTTTCAGGATTCCATATAAGAAGTAGGGTTCAGAAAATCTGTATATTTTAGTAATCCTCCTCCAAAATAAAGCTTATACAGAATTATGTATCTCTGCTACAGAATTTATAACTAGACCTGAAACACCCTAGACAGGTGATCAATCCATTATACTTTCTATATATGCTTTTTTTCACAAGGAGCTTTATACAGGATATTTTTCACAGGCAGAATGTCACCTATGACTTTTTCTGTTCCTCATTATGCCCTCATTATCAAGTCCCAGGCCAGAAGTGGCTATCTGACCCATGTAATTATCTCATTTTTAAGGTGCATCTTAACTTCCAATCCCACCTTGACTTCCAGTTTCCCATGACATGTGCTCACATACTAAAGCTCTCTTCCCCAACAGAATGGAAGACTGGTGGTCAGTGGTCAAAAGGCCATTTGCAACAAATTACACAGTTGGACTCAATGACCTTAAGGGTCTTTTCCTACCTAAATGATTCTATGATTCTATAACTCAATCAAACAATCATTTAAGAGAAACTGTAAATGGCAAACCAGACCTTCTCCAAAGCCTATCTTTCCTGGATCTGACTAGGCCTATGGAGGCAGCCTATTCACCCAAAGCAAATGCATTTCTTTCTGTCACTGTGTCACCTACTTCATAACGTTCCCCAGATGACTTCTCAAGGATAATTGCCTTCTCTTCTTGAGAAAATTTTAATAGGTTGTTTCTGCATTTTGTTCTGCAAATCCAGCGCCTGGCAGAAATCATTTGTGTCTTTGAAAGCAGGATACATGGTTCCGGAAGGTGATGGATCTGTTCATTGACATTCAAGTACAGTTGGAGAGGATTCAAGAATCCTCTTTCTTGGTCTTTTTTTCCCCTTTTGTTTCTGGTTTGTGTGTGTGAGTGTTGGGTTTTGTTTAGTTGTTCGGTTTGGTTTGTGGGTTTTGTTTGTTTCATGGCATAGTAGGACAGTATTGTAATTTTTGGAACATTCATAAATGTTTCCATTTATAGATAACATCTCCATTGTAGCACCTGTGATGGCTAGTTTCACACTAGTCAAAACAACTCTGTGATCTACAGTCAGAATACTCACTATAGAGATAAACATGAGGTATCAAATAGCTTTTATTGCAACTAAATATTAGCACTGTTGAGCATCAGCACAATCTGAGTGTTGACACACAAGGCTTTTTTGTTGGAAATGTCAAAGAATACACTTCTTGAGCCCTACTGCAATTGGGTTACATTAGATTTTTCTAATGTACTAAAGGAGTCCCCTCCTACCTCCCCTTTTATTCACTCTTTGATATAGAAAAATGTCTGTTGATTATTTCTGGAGTGAGATGAAATTGAATTGTTGTTATTGATTTATTTGTACAGTCTTCATTTTCCTGGATGTGATAAATTTAATAGCTGTTTATTGATTCCCAAGTTCCATTGATCTGCATTCCTCCTTCTCACACCCATGGAAGGCCGTGCGTTTGCAAAGCCATTGTTTTAAGTTTGTGCACCCGAGGAGGCCATTAATTCATAGGTTATGGTTCTCTCCAGAATGAAGGGCAAAGTACAACTGCCATTTGTGTTTGGGTAATCTGATCACTTGACAAAAGCAAGTAGTTGCATTTTCTGTATTTTTATAACTGTACTCATGAGTCTTTACTTTTTAATATATACCTTAGAAGTGATAGTCAGAAATTCAAGGATGCTAGTTTAGCAGCATTTGAGCTACCAATGGTGACAACAGGAAAGAATAACACTGATGACATTTTACCTGTCAGAAATCACCCGGAAGAAGATAATCTGTCAAAGAAAAACTATTGGTCAGCTGAAAATCCATGAGCTCACGTGAGAAATTTGCGATGTGGCAAATACATAGGTTGACACATGGTCTTGCCTGTTTTTTGCCAGTTTGTCTCTTACCCTGGTTACCTTGCTCTTGCACAGTATCCTCATCTAAGGGCTGAAGCTGCATGTAGCAGAGGAACTCTTGACCTCCTGAGCATTCTGGTTTTCTCCTGCTTTAAAGCAGCCTGCTAAAAGGAGTGGCAGTCGGATTGAGAAATGTGTCAAGGAGGAGTCATATCTGACGCCAAAATATTTCCAGGAACTGAAGATGAAAACCGGATGGCAAAGGACTTCTACAGCTGGAGAAGATGATTTTAACTTTAGATATATTTATTATGTCTCATAAGAATGGGATCAGTGCTGAGAATCTGCTACTGGCAAGGAGAAGGCAGAAGAAGATTTCAATTACAAACATATTTATTAGCAATGAATGCAGAGACATGATAGGGAGAAAGATTTCATTCTTAACATGTGCATTATTAATCATAAACCAAACTAGGGTTACAAACGGGAATCTGCCTGGAGGCAGAGGTCAGAAGAAATTATTTTTATTAAACATATTGAGCCAATTTCTGTCCTGTGACATATGCACGCATCTTGTATTGAACTCCTTGGGAGGCCTACACTTGCATTGCCGGGCATGATTGTACTCTGCATGTTATACATACTAAACATAATTAAAAATAAAATTCAAGGCAGGGCTGAGGGATATGTGGTCAAGGCAGGGTTAAGGCCAAAGTAATCTACTTTATCAATATAAATTTCCTGAGGTGCCTTGTAAGGTGCTCCCTGAGGCACTCGTCAGGTGTCTCCTAAGGCAGTGACAAAATTACAAGATGGCTGAAGGAAATCAAGAGACACTTCAGGGCCTTAGGGTGACTGGTTAAGGAATCAGAAGCACAGGCAGTGTTCTCCTCTGTCCTTGCAGTTGCAGGGAATGATGAGGGAAGAAACAGAAAGAGCCAGCAGATCAACACCTGGCTCCAAGCCTGGTATCAGAATTTTGGGTTTTTTGATCATGGGCCAGTTCACACAACACTGGGCCTGCTGGTGACAGATAGGGTACACCTGTCTCAAAGGGGGAAAAGGGTCTTTGCACAGGAGTTAGCAGGGCTCACTGAAAGAGCTTTAAACTAGATTTGAAGGGGGAAAGGGATAAAACCAGTCTTGCTAGAGTTAAGCCTAGGGGTAGCACACCAACGCTTGAGGGATGGTGTGCTAGTGAGGTCCTTCACTCTGCCACCTCAGTGGAGGTGGGGATGGAGATCCATGTGGCAGCAAAGATGCAAGGGTTGTTGATGTGTTAGAAATCACAGAAGGGCCTGAGAGTAGTCACATAGGAATTATGGCTTCTCACCCCAGAAAGATGGTGGGATCAGTAGCCCAACTGAAGCACATCTACACCTGTGCACATGGGCATGGGCAGCACACAGGATGAACTGGAAGCCATTATACAAGAGGGAAACTATGACACAGTTGCAGTCATGCAGACGTGGTGGGATGACTCATGCACCTGGAGTGCTGCAGTGGATGGCTATAAACTCTTCAGAAGGGGTGCATAAGGAACGGGAGGTGGTGGGGTAGCCCTGTCTGTTAGGGAGTATGTGAATGCCTAGACCTTAATGATGGTACAGTAGGGTTGATTGTTTATGGGTAAGAATCAGGGGGATAGACAACAAGGCAGATATCCTGGTGGAAGTATGTTATAGAACACCCAGCCAGGATGAAGAGGCAGATGAAATACTCTACAAGCAGCTGGGAGAAGTCTCATAATCTCTAACCCTTGTTCTCCTGGGGGACTTGAACTTACCAGGTGTCTGCTAGAAATAACAATACAGCAGAGAGGAACAGCCTTGGAGGTTCCTGGAGTGTGTGGCAGGTAACTCCCTGACACAGACGGTCAGTGAGCCAACGCAGGAGGGATGTCCTGCTGGACCTGTTGTTTACAAACAGGGAAAGACTGGTGGGTGATGTGGTTGTTGAAGGCCGTCTTGGGCGTAGCAATCATGAGATGATAGGAGTTTTCAATTCTCAGATAAGTAAGGAGGTTGATCAGCAGAACCACTACCATGCACTTCCAGAGGGCAGACTTTGGCCTGTTTAGGAGACTGGTTGACAGAGTCCCTTGGGAGACAGTCTTGAAGGGCCAAGGGGCCTAGTAGAACTGGACATTCTTCAAGAAGGAAGTCTTAAAGGCACAGGAGCAGGCTGTCCCCACGTGCCAAAAGACAGTGGATGTCCTGGTTTCAGCTGGGATGTAGTTAACTTTCTTCTTAGTAGCTAGTGCAGTGATGTGTTTTGGCTCTGATGTGAGAACAAAGTTGATAATGCACTGACCTTTTAGTTGTTGCTGGGTGATGTTTATACTAAGTCAAGGACTTTTTGGTTTCTTGGGCCCTGCCAGCCAGAGGGCTGGAGGGGCACAGGAAATTGGGAGGGGACACAGCCAGGACAGGTGACCTAAACCAGTAAAGCAGTATTCCATACCATGGGACATCATGCTTGGTATATAAACTGGGGGGTTAGCTGGGACCTGTGGATCATTGCTTGGGCACTGGCTGGACATCGGTCGGCAGGTGGTGAGCAGTTGTACTGTGCATCACTTTTTTTCTTTTCTCCCTTTTCCTTTGGGTTTTATCCTCTTCCCGACCTTTCTATTATAACTCTTATTATGATTATTATTTTTTATTGTTATTTTTATTATTATTGCTCTTACCTTTAAATTATGTTTAAATTATTAAATTGTTCTTATCTCAACCCTTGAGTTTTACACGCCTTTCCAGTTCTCCTCCCCACCACTCTGGGTGTGGGGGAGTGAACAAGCAGCTGCGTGGTGCTTGGTTGCCGGCTGGGGTTAAACCACAACAGTGGGGAAGAAGACTGGCATGGATAAACAGAGAACTTTGTCTGGAACTGAGGAAAAAAAGGAGAGTCTGTGATCTCTGGAAGAAGGGGCAGGTAGCTCAGGATGACTACAAAGATGTCGTGAGGTTATGCAGGGAGAAAATTAGAAGGGTCAAAGCCCAGCTAGAACTTAATCTATCTACTGCTATAAAAGACAGTAAAAATGTTTCTATACATTAGCAACAAAAGGAGGGTTAAGAAGAATCTCCATCCCTCATTGGATGTGGGGGGAAATGTAGTACAAAAGCTGAGAAAAAGGCTGAGGTACTTCATGCCTTCTTTGCCTCAGTCTTTAACCATAAGACCAGTTGTTCTGTGGGTGCCCAGCCCCCTGAGCTGGAAGACAGGGACAAGGAGCAGAATGAAGCCCCCATAATCCAAGGGGAAATGGTCAGTGACCTGCTGCACCACTTAGACACACACAAGTATATGGGGCTGGATGGGATCCAGCCGAGCGTACTTGGGGAGCTGGTGGAAGTGCTCACTGAGCCACTTTCAATCATCTATTGGTTCCCAGAAGACTGGAAGTTAGCCAATGTGATGACCATCTATGAGAAGGACTGGAAGGGGGATCTGGGGAACTACAAGCCTGTCAGCCTGAACTCAGTGCTGGGGAAGGTTACAAAGCAGATCATCCTGAGTGCCATCACATGGCACATGCAGGACAACCAGGGGATCAGGCCCAGCCAGCATGGGTTTATGAAAGGCCGGTCTTGCTTGATGAACATGATCTCCTTCTATGACAAGATGACCTGCCTCATGGACAAGGGGAAGGCTGTGGATGTTGTCTACCTGCACTCAGCAAAGCCTTTGACACCCACTCCCACAGCATTCTCCTGAAGAAACTGGCTGCTCATGGCTTGGATGGATGTACTGTTCTCTGGGTAAAACATTGGCTGAATGGCTGAGCCCAAAGAATTGTGGTGAATGGAGTTACATCCAGCTGGTGGCTGGTCAGAAGTGGTGTTCCCCAGGGCTCAGTATTGGGGTCAGTTCTGTTTAATAACTGTATCAATGATCTGGACGAGGGGATTGGGTGCACCCTCAGTAAGTTTGTAGGCAACACCAAGTTGGGCAGGAGTGTTAATCTGCTTCAGGGTATGAAGGCTCTGCAGAGGGATCTGGACAGACTGGTTCAATGGGCCAAGGCCAACTGTATGAGTTTCAACAAGGCCAAGTGCTGGGTCCTGCACTTGGATCACAACAACCTCATGCAATGCTGCTACAGGCTTGGGGAGGGGTGACTGGGAATATGCCTGATGGAAAAGGACCTGGGAGTGCTGGTTGATGGCCAGCTGAACATGAGCCAGCAGTGTGCCCAGGTGGCAAAAAGGCCAACAGCATCCTGGCTTGTACAGCGTGGCCAGCAGGACTAGGGAAGTGATTTTCTCCCTGTACTTGGCACTGGTGAGGGCGTGCCTTGAATACCATGTTCAGCTTTGAGCCCCTCACTACAGGAAAGACACCGAGGTGCTGGAGCATGTCCAGAGAAGAGCAACACAGCTGGTGAAGGGTCTGGAGCACAAGTCAGAAAAGGCGACTGAGAGAGCTGGGATTGTTTAGCCTGGAGTAAAGGAGGCTCAGAGGAGACCTTATCGCTCTCCAGAACTACCCGACAGGAGGTTGTAGCAAAGTGAGTGTCCATCTCTTCTCCCAAGTAGTAAGTGAGAACAAGAGAAAATAGCCTCAAGTTGTGCCAGAGAGGTTTAGAATGGATATTAAGAAAAATTTCTTCACCAAAAGGGTTGTCAAGCATTGGACCAGGCTGCCCAGGAAAGTGGTCTAACTGCCATTCCAAGAAGTATTTAAAAGATGTGTAGATGTGACACTTAGGGACGTGGTTTAGTGGTGGACTTGTCAGTGCTAGATAACTGTTGGGCTCAGTGATCTTAAAAGTCCTTTCCAAAGAATTCTTTGATTCTTTGATCTTTGCAGGTGATTAAAAAAAAAAAAAAAAAAAAGATGTGTATCATATGAATACATACTGATAGATGTCATGTAATATTTCCTGTTCTAACACCAGTTACAATCCTTTTTGTTCCCTTTAAAAGATCTTTAAAGGATGGCTAAAGCTAAAAAGCTAAGGTTTAATAGTCCTGGGAACACCATGAGTGTTCCAGCATGGTGCTTACTGAAATTCAAAGATATACCCTAACGTAACAAAATGAAACAATGGAATGGAACTGTAATGATTAGTGTTATCATTGTATTTCTATCTGAAGTGTTAAGTCGTAGCCCTGTTTTATATTATGTCTTTTGGATTGGGAATGTTTCTCTGCATTCCACAGGAATTTTGTTTCCTACTGTGAGATTGAGTTGTCCTTTGTGATTTTCAGTAAGTGAACTTTACACAATTTTACTAAGTTCGCTGATTCAGTTGTTTTATCTGTGCTGAATATTTTCTTGCCATCTGTCAAGTTATTTTATATGTTTTGTACATCTTGTTTTAAAGCTCATGGTGTAATCCATCATCTCGAGAAGTGGGCCTACTTCCCAGCTTTTCTGTTTCTCATCATATCACTGCGCTTCTCATAGTCATATTTAGGTGCTTAGACTCTGTTTTCATCTATGTCCAGTGCTTGCTAAACTCAGGCCTCTCCTTTCTTGATACTTCTACTTAAATTTTAACACCTCATGGCCCTAAGCTGAGTGCCTTAAACTGTCTCCTTTAAGTAACTGTCAAGACTCTGGAGTAACTCGCACTGGTGATCCACAGACTGTAAGATCTGTCAGACAGAAAGTTGATTTTATCTTAAGCCACACCTGCTGAGAAGTTTGGAAGACTTCACTCTATTCTTGTTTGTCAGCTAAGAAAGCTGTCAGATTTACTTAATAACTTTCGGCTTTGAGGACTGTACATTCCAATCTAACTATTCTAACCAAGATATTAATGCAAAGATAGTTTGCTGCTTACTCAGCCTGTCTATTCTTCCTTTATATGTACAGTTAAATCTTAATGTGAATTTTGCCCACGTCTTCCAAGTCATAGAAAAATTAGCATCTTGATTGTGAGCACCTTTGGGAAACAGTGAGATCCCAGGCAACAGGTAAGGAAATTTGTTTTAAGTCGAGGGCAATCTTCTGTTATCCTTCCTGTAAGTGGCTTTGTTTCAGAGGATGTTTGAGTCACCAGGTAGTGCCCCACAACTCTGTGTGAAGTACCTAGAGATATGAGTGAAATCGTATCTTTCCCATAGACTTTAGGAAGACGTAATGTTTTGCTTCATCTGAAAAAAGGGACAATATCTAGACAGTTTTGGAAGAGAAAAGGACCTTCTTCCCTGAGAAAGCAGATATTGAGGTCAAGACAGCAAAAAGCTCTTCTTCCTAAATGCCTCCTGCACCTGGTCACATATACCATCTAGGAGAGTTTCAGATGAAATGACTGCTCTGTGGTTTTCTTCAGAGTGCGGGAGTTGAGGCTTTAGTTTAGATCCTATAGCTACTCATTTTAGAAGCATTCATTTGTGGAAAAAACTTAGAATTTGCACAGTGTTCTGGCTGGAGATTTAGCCACACATCTTCATCAAAGCAGTTTCTGGGTTGCTGTGAATTCTGAAGGCTGGCTGAATTTTTTCATTCAGGTCAAAGTTGCCAAATGAAGTTACTTTAATAGATGTCATGTACATGTGTATGCATATATATTTTCAAATAGCCTGTTTAAACAAATTACATTCAAAGCAGATGGAACTGAGATATACCTTACATAGTTCTGTGAAGTTACTGAGCTTGCTTAAATTTATGTCAAAAACCTCAGATTCCAGGGAAGAAGGAATAGAAGATTTAGCTGTATTATAAACTCTTGATGCATCTTATAGATAAGGTAGAGCAGCCAAAAAATAATTGAAACTAAAATATCAGATAGAGAGGATGCTATTGACCTGAGATTATGCATCATATCTGTATTGGATAGAGACTTTAATAAAGTTACTCATTTATGAGGGGGCAAATTAAACACACAAAGGAAGAGTAATCAGAAATTGACATGATATTTTCCTTCAACACCTGGCCCTCACTCACTAAACAATTTCTACCCGTGTTAGAAACCTTTGTAGATGGTACTAACTTGTAAAATGTATGTAAAACCATACCTCTGTTTGACGTCTACATCAGTAAGAATTATTTATTAATTTCTAATTAGCAAAGATCTCAGATGTTATATCATTTGACATAAAAGACTAGTGTCAAAATAGAGGTACATTTTTTTCCCCTTGTAGGAAAAATAGTAGGAAATATACTTTATTTTAATAAAGACATTAAAATATTTTAAAATATTATTTATTTGCCCTTTAACAATAAATGCATTTATTAAAATGACACTTAAAATACTGATTTATAATGTATGTATTTAGGTCTTGCTATGTTTACAATTTCTTGAGGCTTCTATGGAGACTTAACAGGAGAGCACGAAGCGGTCATGGAGGTCTCTCATCTGTTTTCCCTCTGCCCCTTCTCCCCACATTTATTAGGATCAATTGTTTATGGACAATTTCTGACTCTGCAGGTATGTAATACATAATCTGAATGGTTTGACTTCCCTTGCATTCTCACATGTATGCTTACCATTATACCATAACTGTATTTAGCCTATTTAAATTTGGTCATAGGTGGTTACCTGAGTGTGGGACTAGCACACTGGACGAGAGGTGGGCTGAAGCCTCTAGACATCAGGTGGCTGACAGACCAGTCCTCCTGCTTTCTTAACATCTGCAGGCATTGCTTGGTGGAAAAGAAACACTCCTGTTATCAGCACTGCAGGGGCTGTTTGGCTGGTTGGTCGGGTGAATCACCAGGAAGAAGAACAGTCTACTGGTGTAGTCAGCAGAGAGGATTTCAGGGTTGTGGCTGCATGGCTTATGTGACAATAAAGGAATGTGATCATGGTATCTAAAAGGTCTGGATTATGCTAAAAGGAGAGGAGATTGGTTTTTAGAACTTTGGATAGCTAGCACAGTGTTTTTCTTATGACTATTTAATTCAAAATTAAGAGATTTTCTTCCTAAACCAAGTTTTCTGCTAATGAAGATTACAAGTGACCAGCACAGTTCTTCACAAAATACCGGATAATGTTAGTTCAGCTTGAATTAAGTTTTCTGACTGCAGTTTCTGGATCCATAATAATTTTTAGTATAGAGGTAGTCCAGTAGTGAAGTCAGGGGAACTGTGTGTGTTTAAACAAGGATATTTGCAGGGTTCAGATCTGTAATCTAACATGTTCAAAAGTTATGATCCTTCTTGTTCAGAAGATGATGAGTAGATTAACTCCTTGTTATTGCTATCTGTAGATAACTTGGTAAGCATATCCAGGTGCTTATTTAGTAAATAGTTAATGCCATACTATGTAGAAATTTTATTTAACCATCATTTCAATAAAGGTCATTAGAGAAAACAGCTAAACACAGGTGAAAGCTGTTTACCTAGGTCTTTCAAAATGCAATTTTTATTGTACAGAACATAGGAAAATAGCACATAGTGTCTGGATTGTGCTTGCACTTAAGCTGTTTTCCCATTTTCTGTAATGTTCTTTCAGGATGTTAAAAAGAAGGTTAAACTACATTAACTCATTCACCCTGTTGATATTATGGGTACTTACCCAGAATAATTTTGAATTTTCTTTGGCATGAAAATCAGTTTTCTTCAAAGCCACTGTCAGGTTGCAACAGAAATCCTCCATGGGTAAACAACTTGAAATTCTTATGCTACACTGAAAATCTGTAATTTACCAAAGTACTTGCTTGCTGACTAAGAGGATGTCGATACCTCCTGGAGGTCAACTCACATGCTTTATGAATTGGCAATGAGAAATTATTTACTTTTTAAAAGTCAAATTTACCCAGATGCTTTTGAGTTATAAAAAAATGTTATTTTGCTTTAGCTGTTAGGCATTAGAAATAAAATAAAGTTGCAACAATAAGAAATTACTGTGTTCAATTTAAATATTGTTAACCAGTAACTCTAAGGGTATATATGACAAGGTTCAACCTGAATTCTGAAGTGTTTGAAATCTGCAATTGAAATCTACTTAGAAACCATAAATAGATATATTTTAAACATTCTGGACAGCTGCAATGATGATTTCATAATTTCAAGTGACAATATTTTTGATGATAGGGATACAACATAACTAAGTCATCTATCAGGTTTCAGATGTAATAGAAGCTCTTCATAGTGTTTCAGTGAGAAAATCTCAGGAGGCAGTCATGCTAGTGCACACAGGATGTTTGGAATGTGGTGCTGCCTATGCTGGACCTATTTTCATAGGTTTGTAAATTCAAAAAACAGACATATTTATGATTTGTTCTGAAAATTGGAACCAGTTAGAATTTCACATGAAGATCTGGAGAACAGTCCCTAATTTTTAGAGGAAAGATGAAGTCATGACCCACCATGTAGAAAGAAGACCAGAATTATTTAATCTAAATTCTCTTTAGAGCAAAGATTAAAATGGGATTACAACAGATTAAAAGAACTATATACCTATATTGTCATTGGAGAATATTGTACATCATCAGCAACTGATACAGATATCTTTAACTTAGCCTGCCTCCAGTTTGACTGCCAGTTCCATGTGCATCTGAACATGTAATTAGCACCCATATAATTATTCCAAAAAATTTTAGTTTTAAAGCAGGTGAGTGTGCAAAGTTATGGGAAGCAGATGCTTGTTTATGTATTTCAGTTATAAATTTTGGGTTCTGATGCTGCAAAGATTTATGTTCATTGTTAACTTCATTGATCTCTATTAATGTTCTGCTCAGCAAACCTGGATACTTAAAGCTAGACGTGCATGCCTGTGATGGTGAGCAGGGTTCAAGCAATGCAAAGTTAGAAACACAGATGTTCTTGCATAAAATGTATAATGTGCTTTGGGAACTATTGATGATTAAATAAAGGTACCTGACCATAACAGCATTAAAGGGGGAAAGTGAGAATGGGAGACTGAGAAGTGAAGAGGGAAGAGGTTTATGTCATCTGCACACACATTTGCAGTAACTTCCTACCTTTCTATTTCTATTTCCAAACCAATATATCTACCAGACACTTCATAAACTTGCAGGAATCGGTTCTTTTTCAGGAACTCCACACCTGATATTAATATCTGCATAATTTGTCAAAAGTTTATTTAAGATCTTATCTATAACTTTAGTCCATATAAATGATATAATAATGATTAGTTGTTCAGATAGGGCTGTCACAAAATTTGTTATATTCAACAGAAGGGTAAAAGAAAATTACATCAATTTTCAAATCTTGGCTCTTCTTCAGGTTTTCATGCTCATACCTTACCACTCTGTCAGAAAATCATGGTGATACACTTTCTATCCCAACTATGGTGTTTAGTGTTTACAGTAAAATCAGTTCTGTACAGGAAAAATTTTCGTGGGCTAACTTATTTTTCAAATAGTTCAGTGCAAAGTGAAAATGTCTACGTTGGATGGGATGAGAGAGAATTACTGAAGTTTTACAGTTGAAATCTGTAAGAATCCCACCCCCATGAGTCTATTGCATAGGAAATCAGTAAACATTTAAAAAATCAATAGATATAATAGGTAATCATGTGTAAGCCTCACAATTGATACAACACTACGGTATCATTTTCCCATTCTGCCCTACACAGTTATGGGATATAGGCTAAAATCCTGCCTGCGCTGAAGTCAGCTCCAAAGCTTCAACTGTTAATTCCTGTGATGTGAAGAGTTATATGAAATACAGCATTTTCAAGTGACCAAATGTTTTCACTTGGACTATTTGTAAGAATCTAAAGTGGCACAGAAGAAACTGTTGCAATTCTTGCAACTTTTCCAACTTAATGAATAGGTTTTAGTTTCAACTTCTGTATGTCTACTTTTTCTAATACCACATTTTGAGAAAGAATATTTAATCTGAGGTAAGCAAAATCAAATAGGAAAAACAAGAAAACAGAGACAGTCTGATTATTAATGCTGTTAGAAGGGTTTTCTTTTTTTAACTGAAATAAAATGATTCTTTTATCAAGTTTTTCTTTTATTCCTGTGAAATATGTTTTCACTTTCTCTTTGAATTCTAGCTTCACACTTCAGAGCATGATGATTGATCACACTGAAAATACTGTTTAATTGTATGAAACTATTCCCAAATGTGGATGGGAAGCAGACATCAAACCCTTAAAATTTGAAATAAAAGCTAGAATTAAAAATTTCTACCATTAAATAGAATTATTTCAAGATATTTATACTGAAAGAAAAAAAGCTCTGGCATTGTTTGGTCCAAATTATTAAAGGACATTTTCTGTGTCTTACATGACCTACTTTTGAAACCACAAGCCTTTAAAATGTCAGAATGAGTAAATTTAACTATCTTAGTATTTTATGCTATTGAGGCAGTGCAAAAGATTAAAATCTCCATTTGCACTAACTTATCCCAAAACCAAATATACAGAATAGACAAAGCAACATAAAAGTACAAGTTCTAAAGCTGTTGTTCTTAAACTTTATATATAGGATACTCTAAAATTATTCTGTAATACAATTAGTCTGTAGCATAATTCATCTTCTGTCTTCCTATGTTAAGACTACTTTTAGACACCTGTTATCACAGAAGAATCTGATCTTTAGGAAAGAACTTGAATTATGAAGTATGGACTAGTAGCAGCAGTCCACTCTTTCACATGCACAGCAGCATCTCTTTTCAGAGGCAGTTTAGAATGAAGTTTTAACCTCTGTGCAGTGTCAGAAGATAAAATACATCTTCAATTTTGTGGATAGAGGCTGTAAATAATAATGTGACTGTTGGTCTGTCTGAAAAGAAATCTCTTCCATATTCTCTGTCAAAAAATAGGATCCTTAGGAATTATCTCTTTTGCTGACCCTTCTATTTATTTTTCAAATGTTGCATATAATTGAAAATCCCTCTTAGGTCAGGTCCATTTACGTTTCAAGAGTGAAGCGTTGATCATCTTTCCCTGCCTGTTTTGTGGAACTGGAACAACTGGCTTTCCTTTACTATTGCCATTTCATGAAACCTTGTCATGTGAAAAGTAACTGCAGTCCACCAGGATTTCTCTACAGCCCTTGTTTCTAAGGTTTCCCAGAAATCAACAGAAATCATTAAAATGTATGACAAATAATTGAAATGTGATATATTTTAGTCTTGGGAGATTAAAAAGATATTGTAAAAGTATCTTCATGTTCTGTACCCCTGAGAAGGAAGTCTTAAGAAATGGAAACATTATAAATCACTAGGATAATACTCTGAGTGTATTACCTTTATTACCAGCAGCATGGGACTCAATGCACTCAATATCTCAGCACAAATATCCATAACTTCAGGTAATAAAGAAAAATTTTACTTTTGGTAGGTGGCTACTAGACAGGAACGTCATGCACATAAATGCTTTCAAACAGCAGTACCTTCTTGAAGGATCAAAGCACTTCTTTCTTTCCAAGGCCCTCACTTACAGGGCTGCTCTATTGTTAAGACACTTGTTGGGGACAGGACACCTACACCTAATTGTTTAACACGTTTCTGCCTGAATGGCAAAGGTTGGCATCTGGGTCTGCAAGCTGGGAGCTTGGGTGGCTCCCCACTAGAACCTGGTCCTTGAATGGAGAGCTGAGAGCAAACTGCACAGATGCTGGAAGACTGCGGGAAACACGGCATCCTTGATCAGCCTCTTTGAACACACAAGTGAGGATGTGTTCACAAGTAGGGGCTACAGTATTCTTGCTATTACTAAGAAGGAAAAAAAAAAAGTACTGTTTCTTCTAATGATCCCTGCTGCTTCTTCTACATTTCTGTTAAGTTGCTAGCTGGACAAGATAGTCTCCTCTGTTAATTAATTTGTGCAGAATTGTATTTTATTTTTTTTTTTAAGAGCGAGCTGTGCAAATAAAACTTCCTGCACAAACATAATCCCTTAAACCTTTTGTTCTGAAGTCAGGATCTGTCTGTGACTGGTGATAAATCCCAGTGGTACAGAAAAGCCTAGAAAAAGCTGACCTAAAGACTCAAAGTTGGAAATTCCCTTAAACACGATTAAGATTCTATGAGTTTTGTTTGTTAAATGGAAATGACTGGTTCTTTCTCAAAGTTTTATTCAGTTACTCATTGTTATTTGCACAAACGGTTCCCAAAAATAAAAATAAGAGGATATAAAAGAAGTATGGATGGTAGCTGAGTAATACTGAGGCTGAAATAAGTTTCTTAAAATTAAGGATATATGAAGTATAATTGATTGTATATTGCTGTGAATGAGGCACCTCTCACAGTCTTCATGTAAGAGCAGAATACTGATTCCATTGAAATAATTTTTTTCTGTAAATTTGCTATATTCTTACATGTGCCATGGCAGAATATAATGATAATTTTCCAAATAACTGTATGCATTGCAGGACTGTACACACTCCTGCAATGAAACAATTTTTCTCATCCAAAACCAGAATGTAATTCGGGGAGTGAGCCAAAGTAAACAATAATAACATCATAGCTTTAAATATCCAGAAGGATTAGAGCAAACAATATACATTTCAAAGAATATAATAAATTAGGAGGCTAAGTAAAGTTGTGCAATTACTTTTTTTTCTTTTTTTTTAATTTTTCCTTTTTGTTCTTTTATTTTTCTCCACCCACCCCCCTTTTTTAAAAAAAATGATTTATCAAAGTGGATCAGAAACTTCAGCATAAGTGCAACTTTGCCTTTCTGCCTCTCTTTCTCTCTCTTTCTCACCCTTTGACAAGTCTGTTTTATTTTCCAGACATGTAACTGAAGGTCATCCCAGCCTCAGCTTTAACAGCCTTTCTGTGATACTTAAGGCACAATGAAAACAGCACAGGTCTTAATTTTGGCTGCACATGTCCAACTGGGGGGAAGCTATTCAGTGAACAAAACCCGTATTGTTGCTGTCTCTGTACAGCAACAGAGTATTGTCTGTATTGTCTCTGTCTCTGTATCCTCTAATTTTTATTTTTTGGAACCGTTTGTGCAAATAACAATGAGTAACTGAATAAAACTTTGAGAAAGAACCAGTCATTTCCATTTAACAAACAAAACTCATAGAATCTTAATCGTGTTTAAGTATTTGGATCAGGTAGTTCAAACCTAGTTTAAGTGTGCTTATAGGATCTGCCATCATTTTCCTGGATTGTAAGGTAAATGCATCTCACAATTCCATTTTCTGATATTCCTCTTCAGTATGTCTCATATCAGCATAGAAGAAACACCACAGAGTCCCTGTCCTCTAATCTGTCTCATTACTGTATATAATGGCCTGATAAAATTGATAGTGTATAGCTAGATAAATCCAAATAATTCTAGTTTTGGTAAATATATGGACACAGCAAATCTGAGGAAATCACAGCTGTTGGGTACAACATCTGCAGCAAAGCAAGGCTAGCTTTTTGCTGCTTACAAGTTGAGGCTGAAGCCTGTGCAGCTTCATTTATTTCACAGATGTGGGAAGCTGTGGATGCAATGGTATGCAAGAAGACACAGTATACTGGAACAGAGATAATAAAAACCAGAACTTATAGATCATTCCTCAGCTTTAACTGCTAAATAGTAATCTTTTCTGCCAAGCAACAAAAGCTTTGAGAAAGCGAATGTGTAATGGAATTATCTAGGAATTTACCTACTAAATCCTCTTCTGCTGCAGGAGACTACAATGTTGGCGATGCTCTTGATCCTCCCTGCTCAATCCTGTGACATGTGACTCTTTGGGCCTTAAGTGTGTTATCTAATGTCGAAAAGTATTCTGGGTCCTGAGCCGGGAGGATATTAATGGAGCAAGTAGTCTGGTCCAGACAGTCTTTACAGAGCAGAATCGGGTCTCTAGCCTGTAACAGCAGCACTTGTGAGCAGATGAACCCTCTCAAATTTACATTCAGGTGAAATGGGGAGCAAAATACATACGCACAAGAATGAAAAATGGCCCTCACTGTAAAATACAAGTATGGATTTCAGTTGCTATGCAATTCCAAGTTGACTGCAAAATAACAAAATCAAAATACCTTTAAGCTAACCCATCCTACCTGTAAGCTTTTGGTTCATTTGTGTCAGAGTTTTAGAGGTATGTAGAACTGCAATGACTTGTATATAAAACAGAAAACATACCTACAGAGATTTTATAGCCCTGGCTTATTTCCCAGATTCTAGAGTCCTGTTTTCTCTTCCTGTGTTGTTAGCTGATGATTTATTTGTATTGTGCTTTTTGTTCTGGGTTTTTTGTTTTTTTGTGCTAAAAGATATTTTCAGATTATGTAAATTGACAGATTTTTTTTTTACTCATAATGAAGAAAGAAAAAAAAAATCCATTACCTTTCTGTAAAAATTTTCTCTTAAATTTGACCGTAGATCAGTAATAGAATGGTCTTCTTACCCCAAAAATAAGGAAGAAAAAAAACAACACCAAACCACCCAAACCCAGCAGGAATTGCCATGTACTTCTTACCAGGAAAAAAACAACAAAACAGTAGTCCAAAACTTGAGATGTTCATGATTTAAGCTGAAAGAATGAGATGATACTGTTGTTCTGCATCAGCATTTTGTTTTAGTTTGATAAAATCCTTCTCCTACAGTAAACTGAGCCAGACCTCAACAATGCAGATCAGCTTTTTACTCCTGTGTGTGGATAACATAACTTGAAGCTAATCATTAGCCAAATTACAAACTCTACCTGCATTGTGACACAAATCCTAGTGGGACCAGGGTCTGTAATCACATAACTTAACTGCTGTAATAAGATGAAATGCATATACAGAGCACATAGGCTACTTCTGACTTTGTCTTTCTACTCTCTTTATTAATGTATAGATATTTTTTCCTGGACTACAGAGCAAAATATGCTATATCAGCAACCAATAAAAGCTTCAAACAGGAATGTTTCCAAGGAGACCCTACTGGCTTGGCTCTGGCATGACTTTTGTTCTTATGAAAGCTAATCCCCTGCACTGAATATTTTTTTTTTTTAAGTGTAACTTATAAATGCAGTTAAAGATTTCCCATATGTTAATAAAAATTACTAAAATATTTAAAATAATAGAGAATATTCTTGTCATTCTGTGGCTCAGCTCTGCAGTTTCTCACATTCTCACTGGGACCCCTGGTGTGAGAACCATAATTTAAAAAGCCTCCCCCTCTCCTGGAATTTGAGGGGGATGGTGGTTACTCAGGCCAATGCCAGCTGTAGCAGGCAGGCATGACAGCTAAATTTTAACTGCACCACAGGCAAACTTCACCTGCATAAGAAGCCTCTTTTAGCATTTTTCTTTTGGATCTTTTTTAATTTCTGAGGCTGGCTGACAACCTAATCATAACGAGGCAAGTGGAAGCATCGTCTTTAGTGGAGCTGGGTTATATATACTGATGGGGAGCAAAGGTAGGGTAAGAAAAAGGCAGTAGAAGGGAGGCTTCCTCCCCTTTTTGTTCTCTTTTCATGTTCTCTTTATACTCAGGGCTAGAACAACATTTTATTCTCATGCACTCAAAGTGATTTGTTATCCAGCCTTTTGCCAACACATTGCTGCGGAGGGAGACTTCAACTCTTTCTCATCCTTTACTCCTTTTGCTTCTCTAGGGAAATGCTTTCTTGGTTGGTGCCAAGATGGAGATGAACAAGATGGAGAGGAACAGAAAGGCATCAAGAAAAAAGTGTTTCTGGAGGCTGGAGAGGAAGAAAGCGCACACCAGGATATGCTGGCACAGGGGGCATGGATACAAAGGAAAATATACACAGGAAGATAATTGAGAGTTGCTGTGAGGAAATGGCTTGTCTCTAGCGTAGTCTTTATGTTACTCTCAGATAATTTCTGTATTCAGAATAACCACAAAAGGCAGAATATGGGCATACATGGGTAGTAATTTTTAATACATTATTGTATAAATATTTTGTTACTGCGTGGGTCTGCACAGTAGGAGTTGGACTATTTTTTAGTTGAATGTTGCACAGGCTGAAATGGAATGAACATAGACGTTTTTCTAATTAGACCATTTCATCATAATAACTAAAATTGCATTAATATTGTTTACTTTTTGCTCAGAGAACAATATGCAGACAATATAAAATCAGTGGCCACAGGAAACTTCTTCAGTTGTAGATACTTTTTAAGGTCAATATAAACTACTAGAACAAAATGTTGTTGACTTAGCACTTGCAACATAGAGTGTGAAAATCCACAGTTAAACTCAAAACAGAAAATAAGTCCTCAAGGAATTATTTATAAAACAATTTTATTTTTAAAAACCTGTATGAATTATACCTCACTGACTTGTGGGTTTTTGTTTCAAAAGTGAAAGTTATTTTGTTTTTAAAATATTGATTAACTACCCCACTCTTCCCAAGGTAGTTAGAGGGGAAAAAAAAGAATAAGGCCTGTTTTCTGTGGGAAGTAAGAATATTAAATTCCAAAGGAAGAAAGGTTAAAGAGTAAGAAAGAGGCAACTGAAACCTGTGATTTGCCATGCTTTGCTGGTGTCTGGGAAGCTTTAGTTTTGCCCTCAGCTGGTCTCCAAGCATCTTGAAAGTAAGTGCTGACTCACCACCCTAATATTTGTTAATCACATCAGACTGCATTTGTCAACAAATATTAGGTATCTTATTATAGACTGACATTGCGAGACAATGTTTTCTTTGTTAACTTTGGGGGTTGAAACTTGGCTTTCTATTGCATCTGAAAAAAACCCAACGATGACAACTGGCTTTTGTTAAATTGTTTCATGACTTTTTCTGCCTTAAGTACAGCCTCAACCACATCTTTTACATGTCCAAAGTACTTCTCATGAGGATGATGCAGAGAAGGTTCACCTTCCTGGAGAGAACAATAATGTGATTTCACTCTCAGTGTGCTAATGAAATGCCAATGGATGTTAGCATTCAATTTCCATGACCCAGCGTGAAATACATTAGACTTATCAACATAGAAATGAACAGTACACACATAAGTCTGTTCATAATTTTTGCTCTAATTATCTAGGGAAAACAAAACAGGGCAAAAATCTATTACTATATTGTTAAATGTATCTTAAATTGTATAGGAACGAGGTTCTTAGACAATTCCTAGAAATTATGTTAAGGTAGCAAGTGCTGTAAAAAACAACCTTGAAAAATAACTATGTCTCATGAAGGTTTAGGTCACAAATGATTCCTTATTTATACATACTTTATTTTTATATACCTGTATATTCTATAAAATACACAAAACCGAATATCATGTTCTATTTGGCTCATATATATTAAGATGGCAAAAAACCAAGAAGCAAGCCATTTTCCTTCCATAGTGACATTCTGTTTCTTCTTTCCTTCTTTGAGGCTATAATGCTGTTACACTCCTCATTAACTTTAGAAAGAAAGGTGTCAGTGTGGGATATGTGCCAAACTGCTAATACTGTATTTATTTTCTCCCTAGGACAATTACTTTTTTGGTGAAAAAGGGATTCTTGGATGGAAGAACAATTATGTGTTATAGATAACAAAAGAAAAAAGGTCAGGTTTGTGACAAAAATCTGGGTACTTTTTTTTTCTTTCTTACTTTTTAGAATAAAGTAGATTTTATACTAGAAAGACTCGATGACCCATAGGTTTGGTTTTTTCCTGGATTGGTTTCAATAGGTGAGGGGTGTGGTGCTCTCACTTGAAGTTTCCATTGACTGAGTTCAGTACTCTTTGGGATCATAAACTCTGTGCAAGTTAAAACTGGATTTATTTGTAGTTAGGAATCTTAATTCTGTATCTATAGCTGTTACTTCAGCATGGTTTGGCCTCTGGTGCCTTTGGTTTTTTTCTTTGCTTTCCCATTTCTGTGAATGGTTTTGTTTTAAAGTATTACTTGCTTATTTTGAAAATCTAGTCTGAGAAGGCCAAAGTAAATCAAAAGCCATATCTGTGAAACTTTTAACCCAAAAGAAGAAAAAAAAAGCTTCTTTTCCCAGAACTCTGTATTTAATTTCCCCAAATCTCCACAAAATAAAACAGAATTACATAGCACAAATATTTGTTTGACTGTCCTCTGAAGATGCCTCTGAGGGTTGGCTTTATCTTTCCTCTTTCTCACTTAGTGAGCACACAACAGATGTTGGTTGCATACTTTCTCATTTAAACAAAAAGCCTGACCCAGAGATAGAGTTACCACTGATAAACAGGACTGCATTTCTCACTGTTCTTTGTTCTTTTATATGCTTGTACTTGTTCTTTTGTACTTTTGTACTTTCTTCTTTTGACTATCTAGAAAAGACTAAAATGAGATAGCTATGTTTCTTATCATCATAAACCTTTAGTCAGTTGGGGTCAGTTGTCCCACCTGTGTCCCCTCCCAGCTTCTTGTGCACCCCCAGCCTGCTCGCTGGTGGGGGGGTGTAGAGAGGTAGAAATGCTTTGTAAACACTGTTCAGCATTAGCTAAAGCACTGGTGTGTTATCAATGTTGTTTTGGTCACAAATCCAAAACTATAAAGCTACTATAAGGAAAATTAACTCTATCCCAGCTGAAATCAGTACTCTGCCTCCCTTTGTTTCATAGCTTTGAAATATTTTCATCTTACATTATTCCACAAATTTAACATCTTTTGTTTCACACCTTTGGAAAATGGAAGAATACAGCTAACTAAGAATGCTGGTTATCTCAAATACTTCTGTGAACAGTACTTTTCAGAAACTAGCTGGTAAGACAATGGTTTGTGAGAGTTTTTTAATTTATATCTTTCTTAAGTAAGAGAACAAAACAGAAAATGTGAAAAAGTTAAAAAAAAAAAAAGAGTTCAAATTGATACATCAAGATTCCTGACTGAATGTATAGGAACATTAAAATAATAATAAAAAAAAATCTTCCATTGATAAGAGGAAAAATAGGAATTCAAGTCAAAAAAGGGGGCAAAAGGCTTAAATCTTGTGCTAAAATGATAAATCTTCATTGAAAACCTAATATTTGACAGTATTAAAAAGTCCAGTTTATCCAGTAGTCTAGATCTGTTCTTGAATTTATTTATCTTAATTAATGAATGCTTACTTCTTTCTTTTTATCTCTTATCTATAGTAATCTTTTCTTCTAAATAATAATAAAAAATAATAGAGAAGTAACAAAATCAATTTGTGTGTGTTCTTAATATAATTTTTGGTACAATGAGAATTCCTTATTTATAATTAGAAATTTGAAAGCTAATACATAAGCAGTTGTAATTACCTTTGAAACCTGGACTTGAGTTCCCTCAGTTAAAAACAGAAATATTTTTCTTATATTTGCAGAATACTTGAATTCCCATTTTGTCTTAATAGAACTTTATTTAGCCTTCTCTGTACAAACCAAAAGTCCACATGCTCATTAAGAAAGAAGATACGATGTAACTGTCTCAGAAAATGAAAGATAACCAGCAAACGACTCCAAACCCCAGTCTTATGCATACTATTAACAACAGTTTATACACATTTTGAACAGGAGGCAGCAGGAAGGTCATTAAAAATTTATAAAAGCATTTTTAAAATCAATGAGCACTATTGCTACTCAGTCAAGAGCAGAAAGCCTATATTCATCATTCAACAAAATCTCAGTTACACATGAAAAAATCAGAGAGGACCATGGTCACAATCCAACAGAAAGACGACATGATAAAATAATGTGATTGCAATATAATGCAAACTGTATTCAGTTTGAAAACAAAGCAGTGGTAATCAAGGACTAGAGACTCTACAACTATCATTGCACTTGTTAAAAAAAAGATTGAGTCCTATCAAGTCTTTCTGACAGTATGTGGGATACCCTGCTCCTCATTCATCTGTTAGTCTGGGGTTGTCACAGATACTAGTGAATTTCTTATGATTATTCTCTACGGCACAACTCCTTCCCAATGATCCACAGTTCCCATTCCCACTTGAAGATACAGTGAAAACTCATTTTTCCACTGTGGTTATATCAGTTGGTCTACAGCTAGCAAATAACACAGCAGATGGCTTGCTCTGCATTTTTGTATTTTCAAGCAATTGAGTCTTCATTAAAGGTTTAAAGTTTAAAAGGTGGCTTAGAATGGTTTCTCATTCTGTATTTTGGAAGGAGAAGGAATCACTCCCTCACCATACTCTCTAAGAACTCTCTGTTCCAGGTCAAACAGGAGCATTTTTCCATTCCTTCACAATCAATTACTTCACAAGAACAGCAGTTCCTTCGACTGCCTTCTTTTTTTTTTTTAAAAAAAGAAGCAACTATGACTGAATTTTGTCCTGAATTCTGTTGGCATAATTTAGACATGTTCTAAGAATATCTACAAGGCTGAAGCCTTTGGAAGAGAACTACCCAGTCTTTGGAGCCTGTTCATGCTTAGATACAATCTATGCCCTGGGTTGTTCGCAAACAGCTTTGGAGCCGAGATCCTGAAACAAACATTAGCAGGATGTTCCTGTGGCTGCAGTATTTTAAATATGCCAGCTGAGAAACCTTGGAAATTTGCTTCCTAAGTAAGTCAGAAGCTAAGCTAATTAATTAAACTTTGGATTTAATTTCATGTCCCCCACCAAGTGCCTAAACCCCATGCTGGATCTACCTCCTGGTTGCTAATGTTGTATTCCAGAGATCACCCAGCTGTCGATGGAGAACACTACTTGACAGAAGCCGTGGAGGAACTGAGCATACAATGAAATCCTCCCCTCTTTCAAACCAGTGCAGAGTTTTGACCACAGTTTCAGCAAGACTTTGATTTCCCTCCATGTTCCTCAGTTTTTCTTGACAGATGGAATGTAACTATAAGTTCATCCTTTTAAGCAACATATGACTGGCCCCAAGTACCATCACTTTAAAGTCTACGTGTAAAGGCCATTTTTAATGATCTTTCTGCAGAACAATTAATAATGTTTTCACATTTTAAAAGAATATATGCATAACATACTCCCTTTTTCGTGGAGATGGGAATGAATAATTGATATATATCCATGTTTTCTAAAAGATTACTAGTTCATCTGTACAAACAGCACAAAATAAAAAAATTAAAATGCTTCTTTTTTTCCTCCACTGTAGCAAGGTATGAATCTGCATTCCCTTACACTCTGCCTTTTCACCTACACAGGAAGAAAAATTGATGCTTTCCCTTATTACTTCCCAGCAGATGGAATTTCCTCAGTGTCTTATTTTTCTGTTCCAGGAATATTCTGTGAAATATTGTGGCAACCTATAGTTACAATGGCAGACTCTCTGTTTTTATTATTTATATTTTTCAGGTGTGCAAAAGATGCATGAATAATAATTCACATATTTTCTTCCTAATGATCCTATAGCTAGTGGTAGGAAAAAAGAAAAAGTCCATGAGAAACTACAAGTGTACAACAAGAGCTAAAACTGGCTGATACTACAGCGCAGGACAAACTAGAAACATTTGCCAGTTGCTCAGTTTGTCTCCATGTGTTCTACTACATCTCTTTAACTGCTGAAATAAAATCCCTGAATATTTCATATGTTCCACATGGGACAACAATAACTCCAGGAATTTCAAGATCTGTTTGAGCTTTTGATTATGCAAAGAGCTTTCAATATGAATTCTTTAATGTCTTCAGGGTAAAATTAGAAAAGTAACAAAGATTTATCTATTTTTCAATTTACATATAAAATTATTGAAGACAACTTTACACAGCACAATAGCATTTCATCAGTTTATCATTAACATAGAACATTGCACGAGTGCTTGTGTGTAATTCTTTAACCATCACAGCTATTCAAATGAAAAAAAAATAAATCTCAGATAGGTATATGCTACTCATCTAAGTGTAAATAAGGCCGATTCTTCCACATAAGTATCTCACTCTTTTTTTGGTACAGACAGACTACCAGAACATGAGGTAAATGGGCTTGATATAGTCAGCCTTTACCCAAATGTAGCACTTTACACCTCTGTACTGAGCTTTACAAATTGACCAAGATATTTCTAAGCCTAAAATTTGTGATCATAATTCAT
This sequence comes from Falco naumanni, assembly GCF_017639655.2. Taxonomy (NCBI): domain Eukaryota; kingdom Metazoa; phylum Chordata; class Aves; order Falconiformes; family Falconidae; genus Falco; species Falco naumanni. The sequence continues at coordinate 102,785,151 of NC_054055.1, forward strand.
TATGTATTTTCACAAATTCAAGCCAAAAACTATTGTCAGGTAATTGCTGATATTGTAGGTAGTACTTTTTGCAATGGTGATAGAAGTTCTCTTTCTAATGTACTAGTGAATAATTATTTGGTTTGTGTTTCTATTTATATTGACTTTAATAGATGTAAATTTCATAAAGCATAAGCAAATACTTCTGAGGAGGTAAAATTATAAGTTTTTCTAGCAAAGTTCAGATTGTGGAACAGCATGCTAAGAGGGCTTACCTTTAAGAACTATATGTGTAGAGCTAAAGTTTGATTAATTTTATGCTTGCAACACACAAAAAATGTCTTTTGTAGAAATATTGATAGTTCTGTAATATTTAGCTTCCCTCTGTAGATGAGATTCAAGAACAGCTAGAGCTGAGGCTGACAACCAAGTCTATACCTCACTGACACAGCTGATTCTTAACCAATGCTGTGAGAACATGTCTTAAATCATATTTTGGAGGCACTTGTGCCTTATTTAAAAGAAACAAACGACTCAGGCAGCAAGCACTTATTTTTGAAAAACCAAACCAAACCAAACCAGAAGCCACAGGAATGTTGAATGAAACTTCTGGAGGATGAGCATCTAGAAAGTGTGGTAGAAAAAAACCCCTGCTGTCTATTCAGTAAAAATCCTCTGAGTCATGAATCTGAACACCACAAGTCCTTCACCATGATTTGATTTGGTGTTGGTAAATGCACTACTGGGAAAGCAGAGTGAGCTATCAGAGATGAACAGCAGCTTCAGATTGGATAAATGGAGGTGGGGCACATGTTGATTTTGAAAAAGTCTCAAATTTCTGTTGATTGCTATAGTCTAATTCAGTCATAAAATTATTTTATTTAATAATGGAAAAATAAAATATGAATATATTTTTTTAATAAATGGGCAAAATACGCTGACTGGGTAGTAAACCATCACTGCTTAGTTTCCTGTTATGCAGTTACTTCCATTCATCAGACCTGTGAAATAAGTCTAGACAAAACTCTACTTAATTTTAGAATAAAATGATTTTCAGCTTGGGCCAGATAGTGCACATTGAACTGAGACAGCCTGGTCACATTTTAAAAGAACCTGGCCAATCTATTGTTTTAGGTGGTGATAGCAGGAATTCTTAGCGGGCTTGATTTACAGCTGCATAAAATTTTGGCAGTCTGTTATGCTTCACTGTAAGTCTTGGGGCTTATTCAACCCAGAATTCAAATTTAAATACAGAAGTTAGGAATTTATATGAAAACAGACTGAGAAAACTTCAGAGAAGATCCCAGTGCATTGAGATAGCAGGTAAGAGATAGCATGTCTCATTACTCATTTCCTTTTGTCTTTTCTCCAGGCTACAGAGTACAAACACCCCATGAGACAGCTGCAGTAGATCTCAAGTTTTGCATAATGAAGAGAGTTAAGTCAAAGTCTTATGTGGTTTGAACTACTCATATAGCTGATTTAAACAAAACAAAACTTTTTTTTTTTTTTTTTTTTACTTCTACAAAAAAATTACTATTTCCAGCTCTTGGTTATTTCTCCTTTCCCATTTCTATCTCCTTTTTTTTTTTTTTTTTTGCTTCTCTGATCCCTTTTTGTCACTATTAAAAAAAAAAAAAAAAAAGAAAAAAAGAGAGAGAAAGGAAAAGAGGAGACACACACACACAAGCCCTCAAATCTCACAATTCTAGTAAAAGAAGTATTTTTTTGCAACAGTTTCAGTCAGCTTCAGGCTTTTTGGGAGTCAGCTTGAACTTTCAACAATGTTTTCAATTGTCAAATAATTGTCAAATCTTCTCCTGAAGAGCTGGCAAACTCATGGGAATAGGACCTCAAGGATAAGGGTATTTTTAAATGAACAATGTAAGAAAAAGTTTATAGTGAACCTACAGTATGATGGAGACATGGTGACAGAAAATCTTAAGCCAAACAAAATAAAATAAAATATATATGGTAAGTTGCCAAAGCATAATAGAACTGTTCCTCTATTTCACAAAATTTATGGGTAGATGGCCTTAAAGAATAGACCAGCTTGAAATACAGGAGTTGAAAATACGAGTGTTTTTTCAGCGTTTTTCTTGGTTGCAGTTAAATAAAGGTGATAAATCTAATGACAATAAGTGGATTTCTCTTCTCAGCAACTTTATTTGGCTTCTTGGTGTTGAAATAAAATGGCATGAGGATAAGATTAGGCTACCAGCTGAATCTCTGGCAGATGCCAGAAATGCAAGGTCAGAAAAATGTGGTTTTGCATGCTTTCCACCAAGGAATATTTTGGTGTCTCAGCTTTGCTGAAGAGGTGTAGGGATGGCCTGTGCTGTGGCACTTGCTCCTGGGCACTTCACTGATCCTGGGCACTTCATGGCACCTGCGACTGTGTGATCTGGCTGGGGTTTGAAAGCAAGTCTCAGTGCTAGTCTAAGAGGGGAGCTTCCACGAGACCGTGGCAGGCTCTGCTTGAGATAAAATGATTCATTGAGGCTAATATAGCTCTGACATCACAGCCCAGGCCTGACCTGACAATCCTGGTTTTCCATCAGTTGTGGCTAAAATACTGGTCTACGGAGCACACTTGGGCCTCACGCTCTGAACTCCCTTTTCATAGCACATTACGCACCACGCTCAAACAGCCAGCAGGTCTTCATCCCAGTGAGCGCTGCCAGTATAAACACTCACACACCTTTGATGAATAGTGAGGAAGCCTTCCTGACTGTGCTCTGAAAATAAGTTATTATCGAGAGGCAGCACTCCGGTCAGTTTTATAGGTCTCCGCTGGGAGTCCCCGCTAAATACCTGACTGCTAACTAACACCTGAACTGGGAAGATTGCACACAAATCACTTTGCTGGTGGGCTGTGAGCCTGAACTAATAATGTGTAGCAGTACAGAAATGAAGAGCTTAACTATTTCAGGAATGAAACAGCCTGTGTGTTTTGCAATGTGAAGCTGTAAAGAGTATTCTTGTCTCTTGGTGAACGTCTTTTTCAGACGTATGTGGGTCAATGAGTGCAGAAGTTGCATATCAAAGAATGCAACTATGTAGAACTAGTAACTGAGTGGTATTGTTTGTCAATGCATTGCTAAAAAGATGCTATGTCCACAAGTTTGTCAGGAGAAGTAGCATAATTACATTTTTGTACTTAAAAAATTCCGTTATACCTACCGAGGGCTCTCTTCTAGTTGATAAAATACTATCTAGACAGAAGGTGAATCTAATTCTGGTTGATGCAATATTACTTCTATGCAAACTTTGCCCTTAGTTTTGTGGCTTAATACTTTAAAACAATTTGCACAGATAAAAAGAACTGGCATGATATGCCAAATACTACTCATCACTTTTCGAAGTTAGTTCTTTCAAATGCATTCAGCAGTCCAATCTCAGCTGTGTAGAAATAGTTACATGCAAATAAAAAAGTGTTGCAAGTTTCTGCTCTTTGATGCTCCTATTGTTTTGGAGACCGTCATTGGCCCTTCTGTAGAAGGGGAATCCTGGAACTGTGCAAATCCCAGGAGATCATTAGAATGCAAGAAGCTAACAGTATCAAGCAAACTGATCCTTGATTCTCAATTATATTATTACTCAAAACATTGCAGGAGTCTAAAGTCTATTCATTTCCTCTCCCTCTTATTGCTGAAAATATTGTCACTCCATTTTCTTGAAGTCTTCCAGAACTGGAAAGGCAACTCTACTGAGTACAGAGTCCTTTACTAGAAAAATTAATTTCTGTATTAATCAACCATATGTTGCACAAACTGTACTTTCTCTTGAGGTAACTTATTATTTTTTTGTCTTGAGACAATGTATTTTTATTTTTAACTCAGAATATATTGATGAGCTTTGAGGACTGGTTTTGACTCCATTTCCTAAGAAAGAATCCCTTGTTTACCTTCAAGAATAAATAAGCATGCTCTGTTGCTGTCTACTTTGCCATTATGCTATCAATTGTAATTACTTTTGCTGGTGCCCCTTGGTTTATGCAAACTAGGTTTACAACAGAAGGGATTACCTTTCTTCTGAAAGGGCAGAAGTGTCTTGCTTAACAAACTGCTTTTAAAACAATTTTTATGTGCTTGTGTCAGTATGTAGAAAGTAATTCTGCTGGTGCCAAGCAAAAGATGCACATCTGTTATGAAATGAGTTGTACTTACAGGTAACCTTGACATGGCAAAACATTTCTTATTCCCTTCAGAGATCTTGGTCAGTGTTTGTCAATAATTAAAAAAAAAATCTAATGAAGTGTACATATTATTTTTTTTAATCTTTCCAAATTAAATGGAATTTTGAGTACTCTTAATAAAACCACATAAGGTTCCCATACTTCCTTGATGAGGTAGGTAATGATGCTAGTCTCTGCTGTCATCCAGGTTTCCAAATACTTTCTTCTACTGGACTGTTTGCAATTACTTGAGTTTGGCCAGATGATTTGAGCTGATATTTCACACCTCCTTCCTGGAGGCAAATTTCAGTTAAAATGCCCAACTATTTCTGTAAAAAAGACAATAGAAAATCAAGTATTTTAGGATTTGAAATTAATTCTATTAACGTGTGTTTAAACAGCTCAAACTTGTGCTAAGAGTAAAAGTTTGAAATTTGGCTGGAATGTCCTTTGTGTGAAGGACATAGTTTTCCTTTTTACAGAATCTGTAAAAGACCCATCCAGGAGCTGTAACATGCAACATGCACATGTGAGCATCAAGCAACATGTGCAATGTCAGCTACCTGTGAGCAGGATTTGTTTGGGCCATGGTAGACTAATTGGTAAAAGTAACAGGAACTGAAAAGTGCAGTAAGATCCAATGGGAATAAATCATGGCATTCTACTTTCTGTGGGAGTCAATCACTTGAAAAGAACATTTGTCTGAAGCCTACAAGCTGCTTTGTTTCAGGCATGTAAAGGTCTTTTGTGGCTATCTTAGTCCTTTCAGTCCTCCTATTGGCAACTACAAATTACCGTAATTTTTCTCATTTTATGTCTTGTTTACATTTTGTCTTGTCTGTCATAAATTTTTCAAGGATATTCTCACAACTTTCTCATACGAAGCTAAAATCCTCGTTGTATCTTCTGAATGTATAATACCATTATGAATAAATTAGTAACTAGAAATTTAACACAACATTCTCATTTTACCACACCTATAACAAATTGAGGCCTTTGGAAGATAAGGTAAATACAGTAAGAAGAGCAATAACTTTACTGATTCATGTTTAAAATGCTTCTTTACCACAGTCTTACAACTGCAGATGATCACTTTCACTAATTAAATTCCTCGTACATGTGACAAAATAGACATAAATGTACTTAAATTGTAACTATAACAAAAGATTTTGGAGTGTTCTTGATATTACAAAAAAAAAACCCCAGAAAGTGATAAGAATTCTGTTCTAAATAGAAAAGAGGTACATATTTGCTTAATATTGGGAAAAAAAATCCTAGATCTTCTTTTTTCATCCAGTTAACAATACAATCAAAATCTATTGTATTAATATCCTTTTAAACTGGATTTTATTATGACAGAGATATTGGTATGGATGGAGGTTGTAGAAGGAAAACAAAATCAAGTGTGTGACATCTATATCAGCCATTGCCATTGGAAACAGGTCTCTACTTTTGTCTTCCCTGAGATATGGAAGTATTACTTTTGGCAATTTTTCCATAATTACTTGTAGATTTTAACATTGGTGTCCTAGAAATATGTCGTAAGCACCTATTTACTACCTTAGTTCTTACAGACAAGAAGTACCTTTCTCTGGTATTTGAGTGTAAAAATTAGCAGTGCTGTTACAGTGGATTTAATCTTCTATTCTAATCCATGATCTTTATGTCGGCAGTGTTGCATATGCATAACTATTATCTGCTTTTACATGTAAAGGGGCTGGATTCTTATTTTGACTAGAGTAGTTTGTGTCCACTGTCACTCATGGCTGCAGCGGGTAGAAGTTAAATCACTTTGCACACCAATTCCTGAAGTATCACAACAAATATTTGCTTGCGCTCTCTAGTTGGAAGGTATCCGTAGAATAAGATTCATTATGGCATGAGACTGCAATCTAACTCAGAACTGATGTGAATCAGCAAACCATGTATAAATTCTCTTGATTTGTTAAATGCAAAGTAAATTCATGTAAGTCCATCATTTCTCCTAGTAGTCTCAGTAAGTCTGTTACGTTTGTTTTACTTAAAATGCTCCACATCTCAGTATTTGAAGAAAGACACATTTTTAAAAACAATGCTTTCTGATTGTATGCATTTCAGTTCTATACTGTGGTTTAAGTCTCCAGTATCTCATTTCTTGTTATTAACCATAGAGTTGTATATCTTGTAAAATGTAATTAGAAACATCATAGCACAGTAAGTTTAGATTGCAGTTAAAAACCTCAGACTACTTGTATGTCTGTATCTTGACAGAAATAAACAAGCAAGCACTTGGTAATATCATCATTATATTCTCAATTTAAACAAATGAGAAAAAAACTATGCCTCTGCCCACGTTATTCTGCTTCTTTGCTCTGTTGCGTACCCACTGATAGGAAGAATATCCATTAAAACTTTAATAAAAATAACTGTTACTTGCAAGTACTTTCAGCAGTTAATATCTTTATTTTGCAATTAATTTGCTTAAAGATTACCAACGCAGGATAATAAATATGACCTGCTTATCAATTCATTTATCACTTTTCCTTGCTTAACTAGTTAAATACTTTTCCTTTTTTTTTTTTGACCTCTGTAAGAAAACCTTTCCCCAGAAATATAAATAGGCCATTTCATTTAGTTTACTTGTATTGATCATGCTGAGTTTTATGGAGAAATTATTTCAGAATTCTTTCATCAGAGTAAATGGGTTGGAGCCTGACTTCTGACTTGTTCTGCATAATACAGGCACCGAGCCAGCAAAACAGCTTCTGTGAGAATGAACCTTATCAGCTTCCATTAGCTGAAATACAATTCCATGCAGACCTCTTTTCTTTTTCAAATAGAGAAAGATTAAATATCAAAGAAAAAAAAGTGAAATTTATTATCAGCTAGTGTTTATTGCCAAATATTATTAAATATAAAGGTGGTGGTTATTTATATTGAACTCAGATGATGAAACTAGTGAAAATCATGGTCTGGTTGTTCTGGACCAAAACATGTACTGAAAATCACTTCCCGCTGTGAAGAAGTTCAAATGATCCTACATGGCAAGTTTTACTAACCTTTGTTTGCCTTCAGTACAAATCACAATCCTACAAAAGCATACACACTTTCTTAACCCCTAGCACTGTGATCACTTTGCTCAAAATCAGTAAGGATTTTGGGAGAGTCAAGGGAAATGACTTGCCCTGTGCATTGAAGCTGATTAGTGTTGGTGTGGAAATGCAGTCAAGCATTTTTGAGTTCTCTTTCACTTTAATGTTATGGCCTCTAAAGGATGTTGCCTTGACAAATGTTATTGATCAATCATTATCATACAATCTTTATTTGAATATAATAGCTTTCTTAATATTTTATATATGTTTTTCAGTTTTGTTTTGCCCACTCTGATCTTGAAATGGTGGGCAAATATATATATTTTGGGGGCCTAATCCTTCAGGATGCTGAGAGAACATAGTCCCTATTGCTATCAATAATGTCATATTCATAAATGTGTTTGGAATGTATACATGTTTGTGCTAAATGCTTTCTACTTAAAAAAAAAAGTAAGAATTCACACTTGAGATTTGGTATGAATTAAGACTTCTTCATTATTTGATTTTTAAGCAGCTTTGGAATAGTCTGTGCACCCTTAGGAAAATAATTCAACTGTCTTTATGGGGATAATTCACTAGCAACCTTCCCCCAGATTATAATGATCCAATTAGCTCTCACTGTTCTGCGCTGAGCTATACAGTTCTCAAGTGTGTGCAAACACCACAGTCAGCTAATGACAGTAACAAAATGCTGGTTTGGTTACTAAACTACTTCTCCAGCAGCTTCAAGCCTGAGGTTCCCGCAGTCTTCCCATTTTATACAAACACTGGAATTCTAGTGGCACTGCTATAAAAGGACCTTTATGCTGCCAACAGTACCTTTACATCAGGCAGCCACTTCCTAAGGTGTTATTCAAATGTTATTAAAGAAACACATTTCCAGCTATTGAACAAAACGATACCATTAAGAATGTATAAACCCTTATATTACATACAGCCTGTCTAAAGAAATGTAATAAACTGAAATACACTTTTTATAAAAAGTGAATAGTAAAGCAAACAAACAGGAAAAAAACCCAAATACCTTCTGCAACACAGGAAAGACCTCCTTGTATCAGGATTTCACCGAGGTTCCCCAAAACATAAAAGGGAGTTATCAATTACTCTACTCTGAAGAAATGGGAGTTCAAAGAATCTAGGAGAACACTACTGTGAAGAGACAGAAAGAGCTGACACCCCCCCCCCCCCCCCCCCCCCCCCCCGCTTCAGCCATTTAATCAATGCAGGCAAACAGAAGTTATTTGCACATGGTCTTAACCTGAAACTGCTTAATCTGAAACCGGGAAAACTGATCAGGTATATTCATTGGTTCCTTATAATTTGTACTTTCACAAGTTCTGCCATGCTCCTTTTTGTTTTTTTTTTTTCATGCAAGATTTTTTTATCCTTTCCTATGTGAAGTGTATATATATTTATGTGTGAATAAAATCACTTTTCCCCTATTCAACATTTTCTTGTCTTTGTGCTTAATGTATTATTACTGGGGAATTAGCTGATGAAGGTCTTGAATAGAAAGAACATTTGGACTGTTATTGCATCATGTCTTGGAGCAATTAGAGGGTATGGTGTTCTTCTCACGTGTCTATAACAAGGCTGGATATAGATTTCTGTATTCAGACTTGGAAGACTTGACACCAGATAGATTGACTATTCCCAAGTGGCTTGGGAGGCTGGGTAGAAAAATAAAAATATGTTTAGGACTGTTGTTATGATATATTACAATAATTAATAATTAAACCAAAAATTAATCTGTAGAACTGGTGACAAAGGATTTTTTATAGTTTTCCTGTATGTATTTAAATTTTGTATGAGAAGGCATAAGGAAATGTTGACAGATCTACCTGTACTAGGAATCACAGCAAAATATTTATTTAACCTTGATTTGATTTATGGGAGAGGGAGGGAGAGCAGGAAAAGGAAGAGAGCAGACTTGACACCTTGGGTATTTTTTTTTTTCTTCAGGGGTGGCCCAACAAAGCAATAAATGTTGACATTTTCAGTGGAAAAAAAATAGTCTTCTGTGTAAGTGGAAGACAAGTGGGAGGAAATGAAAGCTAAAAAAAAAAAGTACTTGGAATAACCTCATGGGACTGAATGAATTGAAAGAAGCCATTCAAATGGTTAGGGATGTGAATTTAGATGAGCTGTCTTCTGTTTGTGAACTCTAACATTGCTACAAACATGCTAAAGAAAACAAAATAAAAATTAATATTAAACATTAATTTAAGTTGCCATATAACAAATACGTTCACAAGCAATGTCAGCTTTTACAGGGCAAAAAGGATTGTGCAGTACAAATAGTTTACACATCTGATAGCTAGCGGGGAACCATTGGTTCCTATCATTGACTTTCTGAGATGGATGAGCCTATTCAGCCCCAAAATAGAAAAATATCTATTTAATTGTCAGAAGGATTTTTGTAGCATAAAAATGCATTAATTACCTGGTTATCCCTAGATTTCAGATTTCCAGTTTCATCATTTATATTAAATATTCACTTTTAAAACACAGTGGTAGTAAATAGGACCACACAGGTTTAAATAAGAAAGAAAAAATCCCAATCAAAATACCCAAACCATATTTTTCTTTATTGCTTGATGTGGGCTGGAGCAGTTTTGTGAGGTATTTTATGAACACTAAGAAATGCATCAGGCTGTCATGTCAGTATTTCTTACATTCAGTCCTTTTACATGTGTAGTCACAACATGTTAAGCTCCAGGATCATACACGTTTCTGACCTAACTCCTCAAGTCATCAGTGCGATTAAAGCAAAGGTGTATGCTGCTCAAGCAGACAGAGGTATAGTCTGCATTTTTCTGTGTAAAGAAAAAATTCACCTCCGTGCCACTAAATTCACCTGCGTGAATCCTATCTATTAAAACAAGAAAGGTAAGTTTCACCTCAAAGGAGAGTACGTGGACACTAATTAGTTTGTTTATTGTGAATTAGGAGGAGTGATGCTGGAGGTTAGGCACTGAACTTGGAATCTGGAAGTTTGACTCTGGCTTCCTGCTTCATTGTGAAATTCTTTGTACTCAGAAACCTTTCACAGATCTCCTGATCTATTACATGCTTACTATTCTAGTCCTGAAACATAGTTTGTAGCTCAAGAAAGGCAAGAGGAGAAGATAAGCTGGATAAATATAGTCACAAATATTTCTGAGTGGAGAAAGTTATGGAGACTCACATGCTGTATGGATGAGCTGGAGGAATTTTCTCAGATGAAAATGTCATTCAAACAGGGCTGACTGAAAAAATGGTAGACGATACATGTAGTAAGGAGGGAACAGGAACAAATGATTTTCAGCCTAAAAGTATTCAACAGCAAAAATACCAGCCGGTCCTGTAGTATAACATGTCATTTCACTTTGTGTGAGGAGCAAAGAAGTGGCAAATAGTAAAAGTGTTTAAAAAAAAACCCCAAACCACCAACAAAAAACTCTCAAAAGAAACAAAAGATAAAATAAATTTGAAACCTATGTGAGGTAAATTAGTAGAATTGTTTAAAAACATAGTAGAGGTGATGAAGTAGGGTATAATGCAGACATATAATTTCAAAACAACATTGTAGATGGAAAGAATTCCTCAGATCTCATAGGGAGCTCTCTGAAGAAGTCAGTAAATGTGCTAAGCATGACAGTGCCCTCATGAGAGGCTTATAAATCAAATACATAAAATAAGTTGTGCTGAGGTAAAACAGAAGGTGCATTAGGAGATAGCTCCACAATGGAAGGAATTTCCAATAGTCTTTGGGGTCTATGCAACCACTTTCATTGCTCAGCACGTTCACAGATGGTCTAGGAAAGGAAAGAGAAAAAATAAGACAAAAACATTGTTATGAAATAAAATTGTTCCACTGTATGAAATGCAGATCATGTCCAAATCCTGTTAAATACAGGCAACTCCTTTTGCAAAGGATAGTAAAACCAGGAAATACAAGAGAGGTACCAACAACAATGAACAATTTGTGCAATGGTTTCTGTTGGAGAAAGAGGCAATTGGTTAAAGCCCTTTGACCCAAGGAAAACATGACTGAGAAGAGTATGTCAAGGTATAAGGAACCAAATACATTGAAAGGGTAGGCCAGGAACAAGTATTCACTATTTCTTAATGTAAAAAAAAACCAAAACAACAACAACAAAAAACAACAACAAAAAAATAACAAAAACAAAAAACATGTTAGGCAGAAGCATTAAAACAAGTGGAAGAATTACTTTTTCACACAACATGTCATTTGTGTGTGTGCAGAAGTCACTGGTCCTGGATGCTGAGGGTGCTGGAAGTAAGGAGTGGTTCAAAATGGAATTAATCTGCTTTGGGACTCCTGTGAACGGAGATGCTGTCACCCAGAATAAGGCAGGTCTTACCTGGGTGGAACTCTCCTTACATGCGTTCCCTGAGCTCTTGCTCCTGGCCCTGCCAATACAGCCTCTTTGGTCACAGCCAGCATAGTGAGTTATTAGCTATGTACCTACAGCTACAGGGGAAGATTAATGATTGCTAAATTGTTCTGCAAAATGTTTTGGTTTAACAGATGATGAAGAAAAATGGGAGGATTCTTCAATGACGTTAGGCAGTCTCCTAGGAGTAAGTACCCTTAGAGGTAAGACACACCGAATTGCGCAGAGGAGCTTTCACAATTCAGAAGCAAACACTACATTTCTTACATGCAAACTGATTGTAAGAAACTGTACATCTTGCTACCTTGTACTGCATGATAATTTATACTAGAACACAAAAATGTTCGTAAGAAATGCTGTGGTCTGACCTGTTTCATGCCCACTTACCTTTGTCACCTTTGTAACTTGTATGGTTATTGTCTTTAGCCATTCAGAATTATGACATTGGATAAAACATTCATGAGACTCTTAAAAGTTCTTGAGGTTTTGATTTTCAGTAATCTAGGCCTTGTACATTCACATCTGCAGCTCTTCTCCAGCTCTTTAAAATTAAAAAAAAAAAAAACAAACAAAAAAACACCAGAACAACGACTTTAAAACATAAAGATTTGGTACGCAATTGGACCAGTTTAGGAGTGGGGACCCCCACCAAAAAAGTGAAAAATTTCTTTATACACAGGAAAATTGTGAAACCTGCCAGCAGCATTAAACTACAAATTTATATCATAGCTATCCAGGTCTCTACAGAAAAGTCTGCTTGGAACAAAGATGTATCTAGAAGTATGATCAGCTTACATCTTTTTCATTAATCATTTCCTCTTTTAGTAAGTGAACTTTTCCCCTAGAAAGACAAAAATGTTCTTGCTGAAAATGTCTATATGGGACCTTTTATTATGTATAGTTATTTTCTAGTGTTAATCACATTATCATGACGAGGGGTGATGAACATAACCTGAATCTCTCCTCTATCTTTCTGTAGCTCACTGCAGTTTTGGGTTTTGCTTTTCTGATACAAATCATGGGTTTGTTAGACATATTTTGACTGCTGGTAGCTGGAGCAGATACACAGTAAGACTTGCGAGAGTTCATATAGGTCGCATAGTTGGTAGCTACTCCTGGCTTTTGATTTGTTGCCAGTGATGGTTTGTTTTGGTCTCTTGTATACTACAAGTATATGAAATAAGCAAATACAGTCAAGAAAAAAACACCATTGTTTTAATTATGTTTACGCAGGCTATGACTACAGGGCCTGATGAGATACTTCCTATATGAAGAAAAACCCCACTTCATTCAACATTGCTTCGAAATGAGAAGTTTTTCAGTTAAGACTCAACAGTGTGGTAACCTTTGTTTGCATGGCTGAACCTAAATTTCTAAAACACAGTAATATCGGATGAGATCAAGGATACTCTGAATGAACGACCAGTTTTGCTGTCCTTTGTGTCCCTCAGAATGCCTCCCAGCAGCAGTCTTATTTAAGGTTGTCAGAACTGTTCTGCCACAATGCCTAGAGTGGTGGGCACCATCCTCTACTCACACCACCGAAAGGGTACTGCTGGTTTCATGTTGTCCTTCAGCTGGCTGAAGTGATTGCTCAGGAAGCTGGTGCAGCTAATAGAGGTTTAAGCAGGTGCTGCCACTTCTTATTTGAGTGCACTTGTTAATTAAATGTGAAATGAAAGCACACATTGCAGCAATAATCTGACAGAAGACATGGCATTAAGCACTCTGTCAACTCCCAATCAGAAGAATAATAGGCTGGTAGTTATATGGGAAATATCTGATTTCAAAGACACATTTGAAATTTTACACTTAAAAAACATATATTTACATGAAGGTATTATTTTATACACATAATATTGAAGACTATTTCTCCCTTTCCTCCATTTCTCTATCTCTAGAACAAATAAGATCAGATGAGGTTTGTGGTGGAGGGGTGACAGGTTTGAAGCCTAATCTGCCTTCAGGGCATTAGTGGTTACCGATATCATGACAGACCTTTTCCTGTGTTGCACTTCACGACTCAGCTGCCATTAATGGTTGCAATGTTTAGCCATATGTGCTACACTGACAACAGGAAAGACCCTCTATTCTGATGCTGCACTGTACTTTCAGGAACAGAACTGACTTCCTACAGGGATCCCAGTCACTGGTTCTCTGACACATATGAGCTCGGTTGCATTGCCTGAGACCTGGGGCTCTGGATGGGTGGCTTGAGTCAATATTGTCTGCAGTCAACAGAAGAATCTCATTGATTTTAATAGCACACTGGAACTGTTCCGTCACCCACAGTTTGGGCTTTGAGACAAATAAATGGAGTTGGAACACTGGATTTATTTTAAGCTGTAAAATTGGTGTTAAATATATTTGAGGTTAACCATATGTTAATGACATTAAATGAAAGATTGAGTAAGTCAAATAAATGTAAATGATAGTTCTTGGAAGCATTTAACCTGTCTGTAACCATGACAAGAAAATGAAAATTCTCAAGACCATTTTGGTTTCTGTATATAAATGCGCTGAGTTTAATTGAAATCCTTCAGAATTTGACTTTAGCATAGTTCATTGCTTTTACCTTCAGTTTATTAAACTTTTATGTCTTCCATGTTCTATGCATTTAGTTTTCCAGTAAATGACCACAGTACAGTAGTTTCCCAGCAGTGATGTAATACTACAGAAATAGTCCAAGCTGAGTTCACTTCAAAGTGTTACATTTTTGTTTCTTGCCTTTCATTTATTTTTTGCTGCAGAAAAGGGTTCCGGGCTATTTAAAGTTTTTATAATAGGAAACGTATACAAAATATTGCTGTTTATAAACAGCAGTTACTATGCAACTGGTCTAATGCCTTACTTAATGGGTATAAGTGTAGAATGATCAGTATTCTTGCAGATTTTTAATATAATCAGACTTTTTGACTAAGACCGTCTTTTTTTCTGATCTTCATTTTAAATGAAGGCCTAGATAAAAACTGATTACCTGAAACTCCCTGCTAAGACAGAAGGCAACACAATGATATCTTTCTCAACAAGAAATGGACACACTGAGGAAGCTCAAGCTTTTGTGTCTACTTAGAAACTGGCAGAAAACAATTGTGGTATTACTGCAGGACTGTGTGGATAAATTAAGCTAGAGGAACAACACACCTTTATTTTGCCAAAATCCTGGTTCATTTTCTGTTGGACTCTGATTAAAAGACATCATTTATCAGCATTTATATATGAGCACAACAGAATTATCTCAGTATTTTAAGAAGTCGCATTCACTGTTGCTTTTCAGCCACAAACTGTACTTCTCTAAACCACCCCCTCACATTTCACCTGGCCTGTATAGTTCTTTTATCAGACACTAATGTTTTATTTTATTTTTTTCAAAAGATAGAGTAAATAGTTAATGCATTTATTGTGTAAAATTATAAACTGAGCCCTGTTTATTGCAACACTTTCTCTGGGATGGGCAGAGGCAGTTGTACCTACTGCCAAGAAAATGCCTGCTTTGGCTCAAGACTTTATTGTAAGCCATTCTCAAGCCAAGGACATTTTGAGGACTACATCCAAGTCAGTATGGAGATGGCAGTGTATAATATTTTGTCAAAGATGGAAACTTAAGAGTTGAATTCACTTTATAATTATGTAGTGCATATACCTTGTCAGTGTATTAGGCTAAATTTTCTTTTTAAAAGTACCCCAACAGCAGAGGCAGGGGAAAAAAGAATGAGAAATAGTGCAACTGACCTTAAATTCTATTCCTGAAAAAATATTTCTGATGCCAATTACCAGTTTGTGCTGGTTTTATTATATTTCTGGTTTGCCCAGCCCATCTCTCATTTCGCAAGTGTATTTGCACTAAAAAATTGCCAAATTTCATAAAAAAATTATAAAGTATCTCTGCTGACTCTGCTGGTAATGATGCATCATGCTGTAGAATAGCTTTCATGTAGTTTTATTTTTTGTCGTGATTTATTTAAATAATTTATTTAGAATACACTGGATACAGGATTTAGGATACAAATGGATTGTTTAGTTTTTCTAGGTTATTTTTTAATGGGGAAAATAAATATAGATAACTAAGAAAAGAGTTGACATGCAAATCTCAGTATTAGGTGACTCTCTTGGGGTTAAGTAGAAAGCTTTTAATAATAGCTCTTTTGTAGTGCTGCCTTTTCTGTATTGTGAGCTTAGATTCATGCTAAATTTTGGGCATTGTACCATGAATTGGGATGAAGTTCTGTGTTTGTTTCTCACTGGGAATCAAACAACAGTCTTGGTTTTATTGTGCCTAATCCAAAGCAGAAGTAAAAAAAAAAAAAAAAAAATTACTCTGGTGTGAGATTATTTACTAAGTCCACTGACACAAATTCAGATCTGGAAAACTGATATTGACTCATCTAATCCATCTGCCTTTTTATCTGTGGAAATATAGATCAGTAGAGTTCTAACACGATGAATCAAGGAAGTATTTCTGTCTGCAAGTGTAAGCTGTACATACATTGTGTCATTCCCAAGCCTCCTTTTCATGCCTTCTGGGTGTCTGGGGGGATGTCAGGTGTCTGCTCTCCTGTGTTGGCATCTGGTAATCTCACAAACTGGGCTTTTCTGCAAGTGTTCCAACAGATTTTGTGTTCTTATTAATCAAGTGCACCTGCGAAGTGCATCCACTTACCATGTATGAGTGGCCCTAAAGAACAGAAACCAGAATTATCATATGACAAAAAATACAAATTCTTAAAATAAGTAATGCCAGCTCCGTACTGAACTCTACTATCTTTTAAATTGTATATGGTGTCTCTTTGCTAGTTTTTGACCACCTCAGCAATTTGTATGTTACTTTTCTGAGGTAGCCTAACATCTGCTGTAAAGATTGTTTATGCAGTTGAATACCTCACTATGAAAGGAACTCAACACTGACAGTATGAAGAATAACAAGATGCTATGTTTCTCCTGTACAATCTTAATTCATTTATTGAAGCCAAACTGTTTTCTCTGGTTGCTTTACACCAGCAACCACTAGCTGGTTGTAGTGTTCATGTAAGTATTTATATGTAGTTAGGAGAATATTTTGTCCTGTCTTGCTAAAACAAGACTTTGTATACATGCATGAACATGTTTTTATGCCACTTAAAATACCTCTTGGAAGCCAGATGCAGGTAGAAATCCTGCTTCTAGGATTGCATTTTATATGAAATAAGACAACACATTATAAAATTCCACATGCTTTATCCACTGAAATAACCCCAGCATTTGTTTCATTAACTGATTGTGCTTTGTTTGAAATTTTTGGATTATATTTAATGAAGTGCTAGCATGTGCTAGCTGCAATTAAGCCTGTAAGCACTGGCACCTGATTAGTATTTTTTAAAATGCTTCTCCTTTTAAGCTAATTATGCTACCTTTAGGACCTTAAAAATCATAGAGGTAACTTTTTTTTACAGTATTGTTGCTAACCCTTTCCCATTTGTATCCAGCAATGAAGTAACATAGCAACATGCTATTTTATAAATTATCTAACTGGCTCTAAAGCTCCTAGTTAAGGTTTTTCTAGACCTCTGGAAAGTTTTGCACTCATTAGCACAATAAAATAAGGATTTTTTCACATTATTTAAAATAAAAATATTAAAATTGTAGAGTTTCTTATAGCAGGCTTTGTCCAAATGATTGGGAATTAATTTAAGATTGTAAGAAGTTAACAGTTAGCTCAGTGGAGGATCACTGTTTTCGAGTGATTTCAGACCAATTTCAGTGGATTGGTCAACTGACCTTTGCTGGAAGTACAAGGGTTCTCTTTGTGCTCTATTCGCCTTTCATACATAAAGCTTCAGTGACCTGCTCTTGGATATTTAACTTAATATAAAATATAGTTGTCAGTTGTTTTATATACAGATAAAGATATTAATATACAAAAAGAGATTTGTCCTTCAATACAGTTGAGGTTGGCTGACAAAATTACCTGAAGCTGAGCATAATGACAACTGTCCATGGTTTCTGCAAACCACTGGTGTAAAGCCTACGTTAAGTCAATAGAACAAACCATGGTTCTCATATTTTGTTAGCATTTCCTAGCCCTTTGCTTTCTGATTGGAAAGAAAGTTTATACAGTAAATCATGCTCAGTCTGCTTTATTTCCTTTTTTTCACCAGTAAGGTTGGAATATTACTATTTTAATATCTAAATCATTATTTTCAAAAAATAACCTGATTGTTATTTGAATTTTCCTATTATGTACATGGGATGTATCAGGGACACTGTAGGTGGTGCATTTATACTCTTATATCAAGGGGAGGGGGAAGTATAGCTATTCTAAGAGGTTTTTCAGTTCATCTCCATCTTAAATTGGTTTGCACAATTCTTCTGATTTCAGTTGAAAGCAAAATTTGAAGAAATATAGAACTTTTGAAATCCAAGAACTACAAGAACTAGAGCAGATCACTGAAACAAATTTATTTCTATATTGCATTTTATTACGAATATAAGCACAGCTTAACCATTGTCAGTTTGATAGCCCATAAGGTGAAGACTCTAACAGAACATTCATTCAAGCACTTGGGAATATTTATGCACTGTCATATCTCAATGAACTATTAACAAATTAATAAGCATTACTGTGGTGTACCTTTAACAGGAAAGGATGTGTTCTTACCAGATCTCAAACTATTTCATTTGTACTTTGATTCTTTTCTACACAGAAATTATAAATTAGTTATTTGACTGCAAACTAAGTAAAGAGAGAGAGAGTATTTTTGGTTCATGACATTTAGGTAGGACATTTAGAAGTTCATGGTAACCTTGTTACTGTTTGTACCTTACTATGGCTAGCGCAGTCTATGCTCTCAGAAATAGAAATTGAACTATATCATTATGACTTAACAAGCAAAAATAGCATTGTCCTTGGCTCCAAAAATTACTTCTTTGTGAATGGGAAGATTTCTTACTTAAATGTCGGTGATGACAAGGAACCACAAAATGAAGAGCCAAATCTCCAGCAAATTCACAGGACACCCTCTAATACAAACAGAAGCAACCACAATTACAAGGGTAAATAACGCGTATGAGAAAGCACACAGTAGCATGATTTCAGCACCCACCTTTATGTTTAATATCTTGCTCTGACATACGTTTCAGCTAGTAGGAAACCAACACCTGAGGAAAAGTCCTGAACTCCTGCCTTGGCCTCAGACAGTGGCAGGACCCCCAATAACATCAGCCTAGAATGATTTTGCTCTGCTTTTTGGCCTGCCTGATGGGAGGAGCATCCTCAGATGCAACTTCAGTTGTCATATCAGATGCCATTTAAAGCTTCTGTAGCAAGTGCTGGTTTCTGTGTGACTCATTTCAAACAAGATCTGAGAGACCTCCTCTCGCCCAGTATGGGTTTCCCTTTGGTGAGAGATTTCTTTCTCAGGGAATACTGAAATGCTGCACATTTCCTGGAAGAAATGCCTGTCCCCAAAGTATTTAATTCAAATTCCAGTCCTTTTGCCAAACTTGATTTATTTGGGATTTGTGGAAGCAGAAGTCCTGAAGAATTTCAGAGCTGCTGCCTCTCAATCAAATCTGCTCACCTCGCTGCACTCAGGCAACCATTGCCTCCTGCACACCACACTCTATTTCTTCCAAGATTTCTGGAAGCACAGAAAGCCAGACAAATCAGACAGCTGCCAACCACAAAAACACTCTGACACCTTTCTTTAAGGAATGAAGTTTATTAAAGGAGATGCCAAGACAGCTTGTGTAAAGGATTCTGGGAAGATCTTTTGCTTACTCCCTCTTTAACTAGTTTGCCTTTTAAACTTTGCATTTATAGATCTTCTTTTCCTAGCACCATTCTTCTTAACTGTTTATTGTATTATTTTGCATTTACTTTTTAATGCATTTGTTGCTTTTTCTGACTCTTTTTCACTTTGTGGTTGACTTGTATCAGGCCAGTGACAGTTATACTGAAAGCCCAGGAAATCTTCTTTCTTCAAATAAGGAAACTGACTGAAATAAGTCAGAAATAAAACATGTCTATTTTCTTTTGATGTTCAACTTCTTTAACCTGTCAACCTTAAGAACAGGAATTTTATCTAAAAAGTAGAAAGAAGTCTTTTTATAGCTACAAAGAAAAAAAAAAGATTTCCTTACGGAAGTAGGATATGCACATTGGGACAATGCCTGATTTTAATAAGGACTTCAAAAGGGAATGTGATTATTTTAAATTATGATTTATTCCTTTGATGTCAAAATGAAAGACAATTACATTTTATTTTGCAAAAGCAAACTGCAAAGATTTATTTTTACCTGCTTTTTGTTCCTGTGGTTATGCTTGATTGAACTGTTTTGGCATTTGAAGGTGTTATTCACACTCTGAATGGATCTGTTTCATTCTCATTAAGTTAATTTAACCATTAGGTATTACAGGATGCTATATCCCAGTGTCCAGGTACCTCTCTTTTCACAGCCTGGAAAGTCAACATCCTCTCACACTGGGCTGGCTGATCTGCTTTGTCAGTTCATCCAGAAAACCCTTTCAAAAGAAATAGCTTGAGGAAAACCTTGTGCATATATCCAGCTAAAGGATGGAGAAACTGTGTTTTTAACTAAACTCTTGTTTGTGACCATGGCCAGCCAGCCTCCATTCAAAATCAAGGTGCCTTTTACAGAATATAAAGAAGCCACATAAGAGGGCTTTCTTATAGTGCAGTAAGCTCATTTAGCGTATTTCTTCTTATTCATTTATTTCTAGTGATTTTGAGGAAGATTTTGCGCTGATTTCAAATTAGAAAGTGTTGAAAGATAAAATCCCTGGACCAACTTCTTGTTAAGAACATGAGTTATTTGGAAAAAAGAGATGACACAGCTAGTATTCTCCAGCTGTTAAACTAGAGGTTGCATGATGCATTAAAATCTCCCACACAGGCAATCCATGATCCAGTAGAATGAGGGCAAAGCACAAGATAGTTTTAATCACTAGGTTGCTTAATATGATTGAATAAAATGTACATTAAATAGGGATCAAAACATACCAAAAATACTTTGTTTTTAAAAGGAAAAAAGCCCCAATATAAACAAACCACTAAAAGTTTTGTAATAGAAAATATATTTTCCATCTTGCCTTACAGTTTATTCTCACCTTCAGCAGTTTCATGTGTTAGCAGTCACAGGTCTAAAAGTACCTCTCTTCAAAGGATCCCCATTTCAAGACTGAACATATAAATACATAGATTTTCTTAATGCATAGGTGTTCAGCTTTAGCTTTTATGTATGTGTTAGGCTAGAAATACTCCCTGTGGTTCACAGAATGCAGAAATGAGATCCAGTCACTTACCACATGCTAGAAGAGATTGCCGTTATTGTTATTTACTGTGAAGTACGTAAAGTATGTTCTCCCTGATGTTTGAAGCATAAGCCCTTTACATGGCATGGACAGCTGAAATGGGAACAGTGCCATTACACTTATCAGACAGTGGAAGGGGTGCTGGAGAGCAAGGACAAACCCTTGTTTATAGTTTCACTACATCCCCAGATAAGGAGGAGAATCATAGAGTCAATCAGATGGGAAAAGCCCCCAGGAGGTCTCTGGTCCAGTCTCCTACCCAAACAAAAGCCACCTCTGGGATCAAATGGCAGACCAGACTGTTCAGGGTTCTCTCTGGTCAAGTCTTGAAAACCTTCAAGGACAGAGCCTGCACAAAGTTTATGGGCAACCAGTTCCATTATTTCACTGTCCTGACTGGGATGTGGCTTCTTCCTCATATCCAAGCTATGTAACACCTTGTTGTTGTCCAGGTAGCTTAAAATAATGGTTGAGTAAAAGCAAGTAAATAGAGTGGAAAAAAAAAATTCATAACTCCCCAGAGAGACAAGAAAACTGCAAATGTTTACAAAAAATATTGGCAAGATTCTGTCAAAAAATACATCCATTAGAGACCATCCATTGCAATCCTCAGGAATGATCCTACTACTGCAACTTCCAATGGCTGGCTTTATTTAGGAGGATGGGGTACTTCACACAACCTCTCTCCCCTGTGAAGTCTCATAACTTGTTTAGAATCTGAAGCTAATTTAATTTTCTTAAAATAAAGGATCTAGGGGTATTTTTTGCCTTTTGGTTAGTCTCTTGACCGGCTAGGGAGCAGATAACTCCTTGATTCTGTCCTTCAGTGATTCATTGGCAAGCTTCTCTATTGGATTTTTATTCTGTTATCAACCTGTGTTTTGGTAAACGTTTGATGTAATCAACTAAATAGGAGAAATGGATTTTTCTCAACCTCTCCTGTGAGATCAGATATAATGGTAAATCAGCTCTTGCCAGTAACTGTTTTGCAGTCCCTTTGTCCAGTATGTATTATAATTAAAGCAATAGCTTTGAAAGACATGCTGAGGATGTGGTATTTCTGCAATTGTTAATCTATCATAGTTAATATGCTTAGTAATGTATTAATTTATATTTCATAGATATAGAAGAATAGGGACCCATTTGTAGAAAAGAGTTCATGTTGGTAAATATGCTTCTACCAGTTTGTATACAGGTTATCTAAACTTCAGATTCCATGAGTATAAAACATAGAAATAGTGTTATTGTCAAAGTCATGTTATTTTATTCAGTAAAAAAAATATATTTTATTTCTGGAAAAGCTTAACATAAAAAGAACTGTATTTCACACCAGAAAAATAACTGGCAAGGAGAAAATTACAGGATGACATTTAAAGAGTTTGTGTGAGTTCAGAAAAACATAACAAACCTGATTTTTATAAAGATGCCAAGTTGTCAAAAAATCAGTAGTTATGCTAAAATACTGTTCTGTCAGCATTTCCATTATAAATGTTATCTTTCTAGGTTTTATAGGTCATATATAAAGACCCATTGACAGTTACGCTGAGTTTAGGCTCTTTATCACATGACTGTAATGAAATGGAGTTGTCTTTGGTTTTGGCAGCTTTAAGGCATTATACCATAGATATAGCTTCATTTTTTAAATGAATCCCAAGAGATATCTGTTCTGTGAATTTGCAAATCAAAAGTTTCTTGCTAATTTTTTATGGGTATTTCATCTCTGAAATCTGTTAGTCCAGACCTAAAGACAGACAGGAATGTAAAATTACATTCATGGGCTTTTCAAAAGTGTAGCTGTATTATACAGATTGAATTGTGGATACTGTCCTTGCCCTGGAATTTAGTTTCTGAGGAAGATTTTGAGGGTTTCTTTCCTCGATCAGCTTTACATCTGGTTACTGGCAGTAAAGGGATTAACAGGAGTGGGACTTTTCTTGTTGGATATATGAACATTTCTGCTCTTTGGGAAACCCGATGTGCTGAAAAAATGTGAATTTCTCTGTCTCAGAGCAATGGGCATAATATGTCAAACAGGTAAATACGGAGAATTTTTTTTTTTTTTTTTTTTCAAAAACTGAAACATTTTGTTTGGTACAAGACAGGCCTAGCTTGGTCTCAAACACACTCAGTCTGCGTGACAGAGACACCAAAGTCTAGAAGTCCCAAAAGTTAAGCTGAGCCAGGAGCTTTGGAGCTTCAGGCTGGTAGTCCTATCACCTTAAATGCAGACTTGACAGTGTTGGGAAAATATCAAGCTCTAAGTAGGTTCTCAAGTGCTGGTCTCCAAGGAATATAGTCTAAATCCCCAAGTTCTTCCTGGCTCATAAGGAAATTCTCAGCCTTCTCTCTGAGTGATTCAAAATCAAAATGTAAAGACAGTATGTTCTTCTTTATCCTAAAAGTTCCCAAAGTGTTTTCCAACATTATATCCCATTTCTACAAAATAAAAGGAAAATTCCCTATAGCCCAATGCTGGATAAGACTGAAAAAAATTGTATTGAAGTTGATGGAAATATTCATGCTGGCAAAATTCAGCAAGTCTGAATGGTATTATTAGGATAGTGGTAATATTTCATTTTTTGGAAAATTATAATTTTTTAAAGAAATACTTACATTAAACATTTTTTCCACCTTCAGTTAGGTTTAAGTTTAATATCCTAAAATAATGAAAGTTCATTTAAAATAATCTCTAAAGCAGATTGGCCACCTTTTAAATTAGCCACACTATACATCTCCACTGACAGTAATATACTAGCTTCAGTTTTGCACTCATGTAAACTTAAACTTGGCCTTTTAAATTTTAATATGCATTGACAAATTCTATAATACAAGGGGGGGAGGTGGGCGGGGAACCGGCGGGCGGGGAACCACTGCAAGGAATGGCTAGTTTCACCAATATAGTTTTGTTATCTTATTTGTAGGTAAAATGTGCGCCTTTTTTTACATTATATTTAGGTATTAACTTTATCTATAATGTCTAAATTTCTATGGATAGCAGACCGCAAATGTGACGTGATTACTATTTCCTTGTCTCTCAGGAAGACAGAAAACCCAGAAAAAAACACATTCTTAGAATCACAATTTTTGTCCCAAAGGCAGCAAACACCTCTGACACCTTCTTCCACTCTCATTGCCAGCTTGGCTCTGGAGAGCAAGCTGAGAGGACAGAATTGACAAAGCTCCAGGTATTTTATGCATACAGTAGTTTGGTCCTTTAAAATCTGAATTATGGACCACATTGCTTTCTCCTGGAAAATCTCTCAGGAAGGGAGAGGTATTCCAATGACAACATGAGTGTGAATTTATGTGGAGGATAAGAGGACCCAAAAGTATTCATTTAGATTTTATTATCAGAACTGTCCATAGGGAACTAACTGCTTCATTAGGATGCCCCTGAATCTTGGCACTAAGTTGAAGAGCTGAAGTTTCATTCTTCATCCTCTTCTGGACATCATGTTACTCACTTCACCCTCTCATCATCGCTCAATACATTCCCCCCAAAGAGATTCAATGTAGTAACTTAGTCTGGCTAACACCTTATTTTGTAGGTAGTCTTCCACTAAAATCAATACATTAGTTAAGGAGTAAAAAATACACAGAGATATTAATACCAGATTTTGTCCAAAAAAATGTCTAAACCACAGAGCAAGAATTAATGCAGCAGTGTTTCCATTAATGTTGTGGTCAATTTGCCGATTCCACTGTCTACTCAGCATTTGGTCTCTTCCTCTCCGAGACCTAAACTGCTCAAACAAACTCATTTAGACTGCCAAACCAGCGATGGTTGCTGCAGTTATTTTCTCACCTGCTCCTGTTCAGAAGTTGGAGGCCTTTGTATATGACTGTCCCTTCCTTTATTCCTCTTCCAGAGCTAGCAGAGGGGGTTGCCTGTGTAGATCTGAAATAAAGCCTAGGGCAGAAGAGTACAATACTCTAATCCCTGGTATAGATGTAAGGGAGGAACTGAACAACTGGTTAACAGCAATTTGCTTGCTTTAGAATCATCAAAGAATTCTGATTGCAGTGGTGAGGAGAGCAACCAAGTACATCTGGCTTTTAGGAGAGTGGAAAGTCAACTTTTATGCCAAAGCTAGCCCATAAATGTCTGGCTGAGATCCCAGCTTTGTTGGCCCATTATAAGCACTTTTATTTGACCTTTTTATTAATGTCAGTGTTGTTCCGAGCACACACGTCTTAGATTCTCAAACAGCAAGAAAATTAAGGGAGTTAGTTTTATAAGAATTAAATATATATTAGGTAGTACTGTCCTAAAGTACTAGCTTGTCTGAAGCTAGTGAGAAAAGAAGTCTGTTTGTGTGTCAACTGTGGCTCTTGTTGTTTAGGTGCCAAACAGACAATGAATAGATAAAAAAGATTGTGGCCTATTTAAAGTGATTATAGATGTAAATATAAAATCTTGCATTGGGATTATTTATGTCTGTATTATAGTCTTCTTTAAACAGGAAGTTTTGGTGTTTCTGGTAGTACTATATCTGTCTTATGTCTGTCTGAATTTATAAAAATAAACCTATTGTATTTCTTGGAAATTATTACACATAAGATTCAGTGGTCTGTTGAATAAACATGAATATAGTGACATTTAAAACTGAGGTGTTTCTGTCATAAAAATATGAAAATCAACATCATAAATTTCTCTTAGCTCTTTTAGAAGGGTTTTTATGTGCATGAAGAGGAATTGGGCTATAAAGATCAACGTTCAGATGTATGTCAGACAAGCAGATAAATTCAGGTTGGAATTTTGACTTCTAGGGAAGAGCCAACATGAAATGAATTATGTAGTGAGCATGGATTAAATGAACACTGTGACACATAAAAAATTCTGTTTGTTTAATTTTTCATCTATAGGTCCAAGCTTCAATAGATGGACAAGCAAAAAGGACCTCTGTCCTGGAAATTTTTTTACTGCAGAACAGGGTGACTCAGGGATTTGTAGTGGATAGAGTTCAAGCCATTTATTCAAATCTGGACCAAGCTGGTAGTGATCGGAAGTCAGTACTGGCTGCTGTGTGTGTGTTTGGGGGGCTGGGGGGCACACAATATGATGGGATGCGATGTGAGGGGCATATGTGATAGGACTTGGCAGTCAGATGCCAGGTGTTAGTGGACACTGACCTGTATAATGTAAAGTAACCTCACACAACCTGCTCCTCAGCAGTCTCAGCCAAAAGGCCAAACACAGAATGGGCACCGAGACAGAGCTAAACTTTCCACCCCGTGTAGCAGTTGCTTAAAACACACATTGCAGTAGGGCGGGTAGTGAGAACACCACTTTATTGCCGCCATCCGCGTTGTACAGAGTCTGTGGAAAAACTGAAGAATGGAGCTTCCAGCAGGGCCAACCTGGTACTTCTTATAAACCTCTTTTACATTCCACCATTGTGCTTGTGTTTGGCTGGAAAATGTTAATCACCACTATCAGCTTGCACCTTCACCATGGCTGACAGGGGTTCGGATGACAGGACTCATGCGAACACAGCTTTGCAATCTACTTTCCTTGGGACCCGGTCAGAGCTAGAGTTAAATGCTGCCTGGTATGAGGTGCTGCTGCTCAGAGGAGATATTAAATCCACACTGTTTTATTGAATGCCTTTTAACTTATCTGTTAAATGCCCAGGTAAAGGTGATTGCCAAGGACTGAGGGCTGGAGAGGGGCCAGCAGACCTGTGCCCTGCCTTCCTGGACAGCCCTGTCCCTCCGCCCTCAGCACGACATGCCGGGATGGGCCAAGGACAGCGATGGGAGTCGGTGGCAGCCACAGCCTGGCCATTGCAAGGCAACACCTCAAAGCCCAGGCCTGGCCGAGAAGGCAGCCTCGGGGGCAAGAACAGGGCCAAGTTCAGAGACGGCAACCAGCATCATCCAGACTCACACGGAAATTCATGGAAGTCCTCTCGTGGATCAAGGTCCTTGTCTGGATAGGCGAGGCGCAGGGCCAAGCACCAGCATGCCTGCAGGATGGCTGTGGCTGCAGCTTGGCCAGGGACTGGGAGCGAGAGCTGGAACCTCAGCTCGGCAGCAGCCCTGGGTGAAGCAGGGGGAGCCCCTCGCTGCTGGCTCTTTATTTTAAGGCCACCAGCCACACTGCTGCTAAGCTGACCCTCAGCCCGGAAAGCTGAACCCTAGGTGCTTGGAAATAATCAGTGTCCTGCCAGGGCTGTGGGACCTCAGTGAAACAAGGAACTTGGAGCACTGGAACTGGTTTGCTTTCAGCTTTTTGTGGATGTGAGTGTTACAAACACTGAGGTCATCTTAAAAGGACTTGTAACTTTTTCAGATATTCCCAGAAGGAAACTCTACTCCACAAACAATGCTGCTATATGTGTGAATTAAGGACATAGGATGTACAAAAGCATTTTGATTTCCTAATTTAGGTTTGGTACTAGCCAGCATAACCCATGGCATTTCTTGGTAAACAGCAGTCTATGATTTACACCTTCAGCAACACAATCCTTGGGACTTTTGCAAGGCACAAATTCTCTTGGCCCGGAGGTTCTGGGGTACAAAATGCTCTGGTCAAAATCATGATCCAAATGAGAAAAGCTTTGTTATGTATTTCAGAGCTCAGTGATCCAGATGGAGATAGTTAGGAAACAGTATTACTGAGACTTTAGTCTGCATAATATATGCAGATCAGTGGCAACTTTTTAGGAAGACTGACAGATTTCCTCTTTTGTTTTGGATATTTTTTTTTTCTTTTTTTAATTAAAGGGATTCTGTTCCAACATGCAGAACATAGACTGGTCAATTATGCCTTTAGCAAAACTGCTGTTTTCCTATTGACCGTAACCTCTAACTTCAGAATGTGATTTATGTTTTTCAACAGAAATGTCTCCAAAGTTACCAAAGAATGCTGCAAATTAAGCCTGCTAGTCAGCTGACTTTATCTTCAGACACTAGCACTATGCTTCTTCTTCCATGGCCTCCTGTTCCCCTTGAATTCCCCATATGAGGTTTTTTTTTCTCCTTCCATAGATTTTAGGCAGAGGATTTTTATATTTCTTTTTCTCCTGAACTGACCCTAAAATAATAATAGAGAGTTTAATTTAAAGGTGTTAAAGTGTTACTGATGTCTAATATCAATAGCTTCTTTTTTTGTAAAATTTGCATTGGTTTCATCAGAAACCAGCAGAGAAGACATTACACGACAAACAGGATGCAGTGAAAGAGTTACACAATACTGAAGTACAAAACATGGTAGTGATAGTTAAGCCTCAAAGTATTCAAAGTTTAATTTGGCTTAGATTAGCACCCCAAAGTTCTGGTCCCTATTAAAAGCTGCATTTTAGACAAGTAATTGGACCACGTAATTTTCAATAACAGACTGTCTGGTTAGAATTACAGCATGTCCTGGTTCTTGTCACACTGAAAATGACACAGGATTAGTTTTCCGCATGGAGAATTCCTCCTTCCAGCTCCAATGTGATCTTTGTGGAATAACAGGACACTGACTGAGATTGCATGTCAGTGGATGTGCATGCACGAGACAAGCAAGTGTACAGAACTGAATAAAAGAGGTTAATCACCAGGGAATTAAAAACAAAAAAATTACATCTAAGCGCCATGAATTTATGCCATTACACACTCTGAGAGCAGGGTTCATCTTATTGTTTCCAGGCCAATAATAAGTAGCAATCCAAGAATGGTAAAACAGTAATGTAAAAGAAAGCTTTGTCTCTAAAAATTATTTTGAGAGAATGCGTAAGATCTAAGTTTCAGATGGCACATAGACTTCACAATGCAATTGGAATAACTTTTTGAAACTAAACCTACCTGCAAATAAAGATCACAGATACATTGAATAATTTAGGTTTGAGGAGACCTCCAGAGGTTTTCAATTTGTCAATGAAGTGTTTACCATAATTATTGATTAATGCTATAACTGAATACGTTATAGCAATAGTTACATTATATATATGTTATAGCAATAGAAATATGTTACATGATGCTAGTCTTACTGAGTGGCAGATATCTCATGCTTAGGATTTACTCCAAGGCCAAAGTATTGATAGCAAATTTATGCAGATTTCTTTCTGAGGATGCAAAGTCTTTCCCACACCTTGCTAAGTCCAGACATCTGAGTTATCCCTATTCCCCACAAAAGGTATCAGTTTCTGAGGAGCTGCTCAGCTACCTAAGCTGCCTCAAGCCACCTTGTGTTACCAGTACAAGTCCCAGCCATTTCGCAATACATTACAAATACAAGTCCCACACACTTAGCAACACCCTACCACTGTCCGGCCACCCCCATGATAACCAAGGCCTCCATAGCAGGCTTTCCTGAACCAGCCTGGGCAAGGAAGCTGCTGGGGCCATTCTGCCTCTTCCCTGGCCACAGACCTCACTCTCCTGCTTCTGCTGCAGAGTTCTGAGTTTAACATAAGTATAGCGTGAGCTGCCAGCACCTCTTTGAACCCAAAGGACAGCTTGTGGAGCTCAGTCCTCCTTCTTTCCAATTCTGGCCTTTTTTGACCTGCTCTCTGTTGCCTGTGCAGGAGGGAAAAAAATTGTCTTGTGGTGCTTCCCAGGCAACTGTCACCACTCCTCTTCCCTGCTGCCAGAGTGGGAGAGAGAAACAGAGCAACCTCCCAGGCACTGGCATTGTTCCTGCTCTCTGTTAGCCCACACCTCCATCCACATCAGACTCTATTACAGGGGTCCTCAAACTATGGCCTGCAGGCCAGTTACGGCCCCCCAGGGTCCTCAATCCGGCCCCCGGTATTTACAGACCCCCCTGTCCCCCCCCGCCAGGGGCTGGGGGGGGAAACCAAGCAGCCGCAGATGACGGCCTGCCACTGCATCCGTGCGGCGGCCCCCTGGTTAAAAAGTGTGAGGAGCCCCGCTGTATTACATATAGCTCAGTCCCTTTGCCTTGCCATGTGTAAGCCGGACCCCTGCCCGCTGGGCTACAGGGGCAGAGGCTCACTGAAGAATACCCTCCTCACCATCACAGCTGCAAATCCAATGTGTCATAGCCCAGCTGGGGCTGACAGACACTTCTTTGCCCGGGTTTCCACGGCTTCATTCTCAATGTTTGCGAGTGCCAATTGACCTTCAGAGCAAAACTGCCCTGAGAGCTGCTGATTCCCAGTCTTGGTGTGCGCACTTCCCTGGTCTTCTGCAGATGCTGGGCTTGGTGTCCCATCCCTGCCTGAGGCTACAGTGCCAAGAAGCACCTGTTCCTCACAAGGCATCACACAGGGTACCAAGCTATTCAGTTCTCTTAGTAGCTCATCCTTCCAATGAAAATATCCATCCCTGACCACCCCAGACCTCATGACCATGCCACATCTTGCCTCTTACAACATTTTGCTGTCCCCACTCCCATCTGGAGCAAATGTGGGAAAGAAAGCTTCACAAAGGTACCTGCCTCCTCTCCTTCTCTCACTCATGCCTGGCAAGGCTATACAGGGAAACTGTGGTGTTGATACATGTAAACTAACAGATATGTGACTTGACCAAACAAATGTTTCTGCCCTCCCTGGCAGGAAAAAAACATGCAGGAGGGGTTGTCTCCTCCTCCTGCACCTCTACCATTGCCCATTCCCTATTGCCTCAGTGCAATTGCTTCACTGTAGAAGAGGAAAAAAGCCGGGTGATTCTTGCCAAAAAATCTCCATGTCTCTCCCCTGTCACTGTCCTGGCCACTGAAACAGGATATGCCAAAATAATCTCCAGCTCCTCAGCTGGAGCAGAAAAAAGTGTTTTTATCACTGAGTGGCCCAGGGCAGTAGGCCATGCCCTTCCAGTTCAGCACAGCTGATGTCGTCCTCACCATCAAGGCAACCATTGAAATGTTATATCCTCTGCATAACAAGGCAGCTTCATAACCTGTGAAAACCCAGGCATAAAGCTTATTCCTATTTCAAGTGAGACCAACAAACCTAAGCTTCATGCCTTTTTGGGAGACAGCCACCTGCTTCTGCAGCTGAAGCTGGAATTTCCCTGGCAGGACAAGCAGTCCCACTAAGAAGATGAGCCAAGGCAAGTGGAAGCATGGCTGAGCCATCTAAAAAGCTGGCGTGAGTCTTTTGTGGTACATGGGGGAGCAGGGATGAACCCCACTGCTGCTGAGGAAGGGTCCTTGAGACAACACAGTGGTTCTCTTTGACTTCTTTCCCAATTAAAGGTTTCCTTGATGTACATGAGTACAACTTAGACTCTCAAATCATTTGCATTTTTAATACAATAGAATTTATGCTGCAGGAGACAGTTGTCTTGATCTTAGCCTTAATACATTTTTTACCATTAAAACTCTAATAGTAAGTCTTCTAGAAGTTAGCATAAAACTACTTCTATTTCGCAAATCTTTTTAAAAGTATTTTTTCTTCTCTCATACATGTTTTTTCTCTGGATTTGATCCCTGAGGATCTTTGCTCATCTCAGGTATCGCAGTGAAAGCTATAAAGAGCTGTCAAATATTTCCTTCTTTTGCTGCAATAATTTAGACTCAAAAGCCTGCATCATTTTTTCTTGAATGTCTAGCAAAATGCAATCATAACAGGATTTAGGGTTCCAAATTGTATGTGACTCTTATGGAGTTTCCAATTTCTTTTGTATAACTCAACACTTTTAATTGTGTCACATTAATTTGTGTTGCTAGGTGAATTCTTTGAGAGAAGGGGAAACACAGTAAATGTTTATAGTTTCAGGTCATGGAAATGCATGAGTTTTTAACACAGGACTCACCAGATCTCAACAAGGTTTTAGTTCACATTATTTGTGTATTAATTAAGACAGAACAGGCTTAATTTTGTTGCCTAAAGATAAGCATCGCATATCTTTTTGAAATACTCTATTATATTATTCCTGGCCTTCAAATGTTACTCCAGAAGGGATGAATTTGCTTCTGTACCTTCTGTGTTTTCCCTGTAGCCTCCCAACTTATGCTAGAAACATAAACTCTATGCCTATATGTCTACATGTAGACAACTGACTGAATATCCATATGTCTGGTGGTTTTCAGCCAGCAGGTATCAAGCTCTACTGACTATTAGGTAAAAGAAAAACCAAAATTGCCTTCAAATACATGTTGTAGCTAAAGACTGAGAATGCAGATCAAATGATTTTTTTTTTTATTCTTTAATTAACAGTGAGAAATGGAAGCTACTCATGCATTGAAGGAAAGAGACAATGTGGTACATTTATGTAAAATTCAAGGGAAGGAAAGAGGAATCCCCAAAACTCAGCTAAATTTCTTGTGACTTTTCCTCTGTGGGCTTGTGGGGTTTTTTTGGTGTTGTTATTGTATTGGGTTTTTTTTAAAAAAAATCAAGTGTATGTCATATTATCAAGGTTATCCATGAAAAATGAGTCATACAATAACATCTGATTTTTCTTGGGAAGGTGGGGTCTTCCTGTTGGAACTGTGAACTTCCTACTACTCAAACAAAAGGGAGTGGAGCATCCTGAGCCAAAAAGCGAGACAGGAAGGGTCTGCCGAGATAGGATGAAAACGTAAAGGGAAGATAACCTAGAGCCTGACAGAAGAAGTATTATTATGTAGGCTTTTACAAAGAAATGTAAAGGGTTTGGAAGATGTAAGTATGCTTCATATTAAATAACCATTCAGCTTTTAAAATGTTTGATAAACTATATGCCGGTTGTAAACAATTAAAAGTGTCATATTTCTTTTTCTTGGATGTACTTTGTAGTATATCAGATTTAAATATATCTACTACCTTTGGATTTCAGCTGTAAATTTCTCCTAGGAGATAAAAATCCAGTACTTCAGTGATATAGTGATCAATTCATACATGATTTCAGGGTTGATGGAAGTTATCAAAACTAATTTGTTGACCAAAAGTGAAAAATCCTATTTTTTAAGTCTGCCTTTGTTTCAGAGCTCTTCATAACCTGTTTTTCAAGTCTTTCTACTTTATAGCAGAATAAGGAAGCTTTTCTGCAGTCTTTTGTTAAGGAAGATTTAGCTGATGTAAAGGAAATAAAAAGCAAACCCAAACCACGGCATATTTTTTGCTGTATCTAAGACCAATCAGTAAATAGTGTTCAGCCAATACTTGAAATAATGCAGCCTAGCTGTCCTGTAGTAAAAACTGTAAATTTTGCAACACATGAAACTGTTCATTTCCCACCTTATCTGTGGACACACATTTCTGTACAAGAGTTCCTTCCTTGCCAGGTAAACTTCAAAAATATCATTGCTTAGGGCCCTTTCTACTTTCAGAGGAATGTGGATTGGGAAATGTTCAGAGAGAAAGAAAGATTAGGCAAGCAGAAAGTTCGAGGTTGATTAAATGAATCTTCTCTTCCCAAAACAAATTTAAAATATAGAATAGATAAGTCTATCCTATCATATTTTCAGTTATAAAAGACGTGTTCTTAAATCATCTTAGAAACACGTGTACTTATCCATGTCCTTATACACTTACAGAGGGAAAATTTTTTAAAGGAAAATCCTGAAATGTAACAAAAACAGAAAAGAAAAAGTGTTTAAGACTGATTTTCTGTATCATTTTTTTTAAAGCAAAATCCAGTGCTTTTCAGCTTGTAGTCCACAGGCAGGACCTAATCACTGATACTCAGTGAAACTCATAAACCCCTTCTGGCTTCAGGAGAAGAGGAGGACTGCACAAGATGCAGACCTGGTGCTGAGAGGTAAATTGGGCAGTGCAAACAACAAATACCGCTGGTGGATAAAAGTAGCCTAGTAGGATACAAACGTATGGTTTGAGTTTG
Organism: Falco naumanni; assembly: GCF_017639655.2. Classification (NCBI taxonomy): domain Eukaryota; kingdom Metazoa; phylum Chordata; class Aves; order Falconiformes; family Falconidae; genus Falco; species Falco naumanni. The sequence continues at coordinate 102,818,805 of NC_054055.1, forward strand.
AGTCACCCTTGCAGCTGATTAGAGAGGCTGGTGAGGTTGTTACCTGGTAAGGGGGGGTAGAGGGCAGGTGGTAAAGGGAGGATAATTCTTGGTAAACCCAATAGGAAGGATAGAAATCAGTGCCGTAGAAAGAAAAGTATTTGAAGATCAGAAGCAGAGTTTTTCCCCCAGCTCCTTTTCTTTGCTAATTGTTGCCACAGGACTTCCCTACTAATTTCCTTTTACCTCATCTGTGAGCAGTGCAGCTCTGTCTGGCTAACATGCCTTTGGGAATGAAGGAAACAAGAAATGAGGATGTTATTTATCTTTATGGGCTGGTTGGGTCCCAAACCATCTCTTTTTTCTGTCCCCCACTTCCTTTTTTCACAATGGGCTTCTGTGAGGAAAAACCAAGAGCCTTTGGTGATCCAAACTCTGCTCTGGGTTTCTCTCCACGCCCCAGCCTGCAGCCACACTATGGCCCTGGCTCAGGGAAGCATGCTGCATGCGTGGGCATGACCTTTGCCTCCCACTAGTGCTCTGGGTAGCCTTTTTGCCCCCATGGCCAATAAAATCTATTCTTGGATTGGGCAGTTTAACATGGGGGATGCAGAGGTTGAAACCATGGGAACTACGTGCAAATAAGGACAGCGGCAGGCAGGGCTGCCTTTCTTTTGCCCAGTCCCTGGGACAGCATGGGTGCACAATTGAGAGGCATGCCCAGCAACCCTGGTCTCAGTGGGATCTGCTGGGCATAGGGCTCTGGCGGAACCAAGAAAGCATTACAAGTGTCCCAAGTCCTATTTCTGATCTGCTGTGAATTATACAACTGTTAAATCCTATGAGGATGTAAATAATGGTGGTATTACTTATTCAGCACAAGTGGAAAGTTGTATTTGTTATATTTTGGCATGAGAATTTTTCACATTATAGGGGCAATTAGAAATCCAGCTCTTAAACTCAACAGGAGTTGAGTTTGCCTAATTGTGCTTCAGGCCACTGAACAAATCCCTCTAAACATTTGTGACTTACTAAATTATTCTGGTCTTTGAGATGTTAGAACTAGGGATATAACACAAGCAGTCTTGTAGCTATAGAGAAATTTATTCTGTTCTTACAGCACCTCCCTTCAAACTGATCCAGCAAAAGGATGGAAACCATTTACTAAGGAGCTGCACAATTTCTTCTGTGTAAATTCTCCTTCTGAAGCGCTAAACATGCTGGTACTGAAGTAATATTTTTATTCTGAGAAATGGAGATCTGTAGTTGAGGAAAATATTTTGCGAGATATGGGTGGATGAACAGTTTGATTGTTTTTCCTCAATTGCTGCAAATTGCAGCCTGGCACAGAAACTTCAGTATAGTCAGTTGCAAGCTGTCCATGTACAATACCCTGGGCAGTGAAGTGAGATAGCTGAAGAGCAAACACTTAGCTGCCTTTGCTCCAGGATGACAGTGACCTCTGGCAGAAATGTGAGGTAGATGCATTAATCACTTCATCAAGAAGTACCAAAGTTCATCTGTTCGTGCTTGAGGGCCTGTCTTCAGTTTGGATATCATATGTCACATAATTTACAAACATAGAAAAAATGACAGCCTCTGTCTTGCATAGATTATGATTTTAAATATATGGGACAGAAAGAAAGGAGAAGAAATATTACATGTAGCACAGCAATAGCAGTAATTTTATTTCAGTCTTTGCTGGGGTGGGTGTGGGGGTGTTTGTATAGAAACTGAGAAACATGGACGAGGGGTTAGAGTAAGCAATCAACCAGCATGAGGGAGATAACATCTAGCAAAACCTGTACAAAATGCTGATGAAAACATTGTTCTCCAAATGTCTCTGCTTTGGCTGCTTCAACTTGAATCCCTGTCTAGCTCCACTGCAAAATTACTAAATGCAGTTCTTTGAAGAGTATGAAGGAAAATCTGAATTTCAAAATATTTCTTCCAGATAAGTCTTTTGAAAACTCCACTTCAGAACCCTATCACTTCTTTTGGTGTTTATTTTAATCTGTGTCTGCAGCAAAGCACCAGACCATGTGTGACTGAGCTGGTTAAATACAGTATGAATTTGGACTAGCAGTGAAAGCACTCATCGTTTACTTGGGAGACCCAAGGCAGGTTCCCAGTTCTACTACAAAGCCTGTGGGTGAGCTTCAAGAAACCACTTCTCCTCTCCATGTCTTCATTATAGATAGGAAAACTGGGTTTTTCAAAGCACCTTGGGATACAAGAACTTAACTGGCATGAAGGAGGTAAATACTGTTAGTAATTAAACCCATGAATGAACAGTGGGAAAAGCGGTTCCTCAGTTGCTTGACTGTTTTGTGCATCCCCGCCAGCTGTTTGGCTATGGCTATACTGCTGGTCGCAGCGTTTTCCAATACAAGTTCTCTATGCCTGTGTTGCCTAATCAGGGGAGATGCGTAATTTGGTACTGTGACCATTGTAATCCGGGGGCAGACAGGGTCTAAGCTTCCAATAAATCTCATCAGCTCATCATGTAATGGCCCCGGAAAAGCTGTTTGTAGCTGACTTCTCTGTCTGACATGAGCTCTGTCACATCACGAGAGGGGAAAACACAACATACAGAGATAGATCTCTAGCTCAGATCTGCTTAATTCACTTTATGGTCACTTGGCTTCTTGAGACATGATGATTTATTGAGGTACAAGTCTTCAACTTCCTAAGGTAATGAAGCTAAACCTTTACTTCAAGCAGTGGCATGTGCAGGTCCCAGACTGCATGTTTAAAGCTGATGTAGTCAGCTTGTGAGCACGTAGGTAGGTGTTGGTTTAGGTAGGAAAAAAAAAAAGTTTTATGAAATCAGTGAGAAAATATTAAGGATTTCACATACAGAGTTCGCAACACTGAGGAGTGTGGGGAGGCAGAAATCACTGGCAGACATTTAAAGCTCAAGTGGTTTGCTGCTACAATATCATTATTTCCAGTTATGTCAGTGGAAATATGGTTGAGAATCACAGCAACATTACAATGCTTCTACAGTCAGAGCATGTTGTAGATGGAGAAGTTAAGGTTTTAAAGAATAAATAATTCTGAAAACATTAAACCTTTGAAAATAAAGGAAAAGGATTCTAGTTCTTTAGAGTTATTCTGAAAACCTAACTGCTGATAAACACAGATCCTGTGTCTTTTTATAAGTTAAAAGCCTACTAGTTATACTGGAAGTACACAAAAAAAAAAAAAAAAAAGTAAAAAAAAAAAAGTAGACCACATTAGCTGTGATCCTAGTTGTGAACTTTGTTGTCACACAAATCCAACTGTGTAAATAAAGGTTGTAGTCATCGCATGATGGCAGTGAAAATAATAGATCATTTTGCTCAGGTATCTTGACGTATCTTCATGTTTTTAGTAAGGCCTCCTACATCAAACATTGATCTGCCAGAGTAAGAGATGGGATACGCTCACAAACCTTGAGAGACCACAGCAGTGTTTGTTTCTATCTTTAGACCAACTATCCCAGCTTTTACTGACTCACTTTCCCTGTAACAGGTAAGACAGAGTTGGTGTTTATCATTAGCAGCACGTTAATGAATGTGTTACAGGGAAATCTGGAGGCTGTGGTGGAAGCTGGGGTCGCCAGGGTGCTGCACGGTGGAGACACACAACCCAGCCTTGTTCTGAAGGTACATTTTCCATATTAAATGCCTTGAGCTCTGGGGATGGAAAAGGTAGCATCAAACACCGTGAAGTCCTTGAGCTGCTTTGGTGTCATGGCTCTGCACAAATGTGGTGAAAAGGAACTTCAGAAAAGCAACTATATAACGGTTACAGGTATTTGCCTGGTGTACTTGTGTTGCCTGTATTTTCTTCCCTGCAAATAAGAAGGCTGTAGACGAGTGCTGGAAAAGAGCAGTTTTTTTCTTCTCTCCCCACCCCCCTTCTGAGGTTCAGTGTCAGGCTTTCTCCACCAAAAGGACCATGTGGTAAAGCGCTTGCTTTAGAGACACTGGCCTTTTCTTCTTGTGGAAAAAAGGAGCTCCTGTTTTATGGTGGCCTGGAGGCTGAAGAACCGCCTGCTGCCAGGGCTGCTACTCTAATGGTTTCAGCAATCAGCCTGGCTCCAGCTGAGAGGCAAAGTGGTCAAGCCTCTGCTTACTCTCTGTTTACTCTGTAACCGGGAGCAGCTCCTCTCCCCCTCTCCCACCCGCCCCTCGCTCCGGGCTTGTGCTCATAAACCCCAGCACAGCATCAGCACAAAAATCATTAGAAAGAACCAGCCATCTGCCTGTGTGAAGCGATGTGCTGAGTTTCTCTCTTGAAGAATGAGCCTTTGCTTCACTTTTCCTTCCAGCTGCTGGGAAAATGTCAAGATTAGATGAGTCACATGGCAGATCAGATCTGAGTAAGAGCTTTTTTCACTTGTTGCTCGAGACTGTAGGAACAAGTTTAGTGCTGACCCCAATGCTAAATCACAAAGAGATTTTAATGTTTCAGCAGATTTTGGAGAATTAATTGCTGACATCTGGAATATCACAGAAACTCTTAATAAAACATTATTATTATTATTATTATTATTATTATTATTATTATTATTATTATTATTATTATTATTATTATTATTATTATTATTATTATTTAATGCTCTATAGTAAAAAAAAAAAACCAACCAACAAACCCAACAACACAAACAAACAAACCCCCCATAAGACAGACTGAGATTCCTGACTACTTTGGCTACTTTGTATTTTCTTGACTTTTTTTTTCTTTTTTTCTTTTTTTTTTTTTTGCCATCAGGCACTAAAGGACTCTTGAAATGACATTTGACAAGATGAGCCTTGTAGGCCATTATAGGCAGTAAGTGCCAGGTAGGCCTTAAGAAGTTGTTTATTAGCTTTTACCAGCAACTGCTGCTCTGCTATTGTGCCTGCTAAGCTTATAGAAAAAGAGTATTGCTGGCAGGCTGTCATGTCTCAGCAACAGAGCATTGCACAAAGCTGCTGCTAAATCTGTCCTGTTGGTTTTGTACCAGACCCCGCTGAAAGACAGTTTCACATGAGGGCCAAGTGTTCAAAACCAAGTGAACGAACACTGATGCACTGACTCTTGTTTGCTCTTCTGTAGTCAGAAGCTGATATTCACTGACTGAGTCATGTCAGGAGCTTCCAGATTGTTTTATGTATGAATATTTTATTTCTTTGCAAGCCAGGTAAAAACTCATGACTGTTTTGCTTAAGGATCCCGGTCTCTGCAATTATAATAAGAGACTAACGTATAGGAATCATAAAGGACTTGCAACAGGACTGTAAAACATACTTTCCATTTCTATCCAGAGATTTTTGCTCGATAGCAACATGAGTGAGTTTAGAAATCACCTCTACCTAAAACAAAATCAAACCAGGCAGCTGTTTCTGAAAGGTATAGCACGTTTTGTCCCTGTTTTGACAATTTTCTTCTGTGAATCAACTGAAAGCTATTCTGTGTCCATCACTTGTTAAGCTGGGAAGCACCATTCCAACAGACCTCAACTGCTGTACTGTGAGGAGTGGGAAATGTTTTTAAGTAACTGCATGTGTTATTTCTCATATACACTGAAAGCCTTTTTATTTGCAAGGCCTCCCCAAAATTAAATATAATTCAATTCCCTATTCAAGCTTCCTTGCAGTACTTGAGGACTAATTCTTGGTCATCTATACAGTATACTCCATTTATTCATATTGGGGTTTTAGCTGTTTTCTAACTCCAGGAACATGTGTCATAGAAGAAAATGTCCTGAGAAGACAGCAAGGAGAAGTCTAATTCTAAAAGCTATGCCAAATATGGAAAGTTATCAGCTGACTAAAATCTTTTATTTCTGTCTGCAGCACACAAACCTGCTCTAAAGAATCATGCTGAAAAAAGGATTTTAGCAAAAAAAATTGTCTGCTTACAAAAATGAGACAAATTTTCTTGGTCCTTTTCTTGTCTTCTTGTGTTGTCATGTTGAATGCGAGCACCATCTAAATCTCCAAGGATGCAGTCTTGCATGCTACTACGTGAGTTTGCTAGGATTGGTAAAAAGTTTTTAAACAAATTCTGATAACCTTATGAAGATACTTCTGATTCACTAGTAGAGCTGTGGTCAACATTACAGGTCAGGGCTTTCCCCTTCAGTACAGCATACCCTCTGTCTTCATTTCTTTCCCAACAAAGTTATTCACAGTTCTGCAAAAACTGAATGTCCCATTTTTAATTACCATATTTCCATTTAAATCCTTCTCTCTCCCTCTCTCCTGAATGCCAATATGAAAAAGGTGAGGCAAAAACCAGACCTCAAACAGAGCAGGTGCCATTCAGAAACTTTAAAACTGGGAATGCTTTTCTCAGGAACACTGAAAAACGAAGGGGTTCATATTTTTAATTGAATTCTTTTCAATACATTTTTCTTCCTGAAAGTTTCCCAAAACAAATTAGCTGTTTTCCAACTAGCTCTTATGTTTATGTCCTGTTCAGTCCAGACAGAGAGCAGAGACCATTTCATCCCCTCCTCCTCCTCCCCTCTAAAAGGGAGGATTAAGTTGGCAGGTTTCCATACAAATTAGATGACTTTTTTTCCTCCAGTGTTTCTCATTTGGGCACTTACGATTGAAATGTGATTGTGTGTATTTCCCTGCTTTCTTCCGTACCCAATTCTGTTGCTGTCAAGTCTCCTGAACTTCTGTCCTGTTGCTTCTGTGCATTAATGCCTGTGCCTCTGTGACAAGGTCTGGACATCAGCTGGTTTAATGCCCTGTTAACCTGGAGGACCTGACTGGAATTTATTGCCTTAGGTTAATCCCTCTGCTTTTCACCTTCCTTTTTGGATAATATGGATTGCGCTGTGTGAAATGCATGCTTGATTCAGTAGTGGTTACGTTAACAACAGTGGGATCCTGCTCGGGGACACGGCTGAGGATGTAATGTCCTTGTGGCTCCAGATATTTTGTTTTGGTAATTGTGCATATACTTTCTGCCTGCTGTTTTGATCCTGCTGTTGCTATTGTTTTCTGGAGACTCATGCTGCTGCGTCCTGCCTCTCTGCCCAGCCTAAATTCCATTGTACCCACCCCACGGGCCTTTTGTGTAATGCCAAGCTAGCTAAAATCCTGGCATCCAACTCTTTTGTTGCCCGAGGGAGGTATGTGGGAAAGGCAGCTCACCAGGCTCACTCAGGGCTAAGACTTGGCACACAGCACACAGCAGTTTCCACTAGACATCTCTCGGGCTGAGAGACAATTTTGCTTCAGGTGCACATGCATCCACTTTCTGTGCTTGCAATTGAGTTTTATTTGCCAGAACAGCAAAGGAATGCAGCTGTTAGGATTTTATACTATGGTTTTCACACTCCGAGCAGCATGTTGTACTAATGCATTATTTGTATTACAGTAGTCCCTGCAGGCCTTCCCCCACATCTGAATCCCATTGTTCTCACAGTATAAAAAGACATAGTCAGAAACAGACCCAGCGCAGAAAAACTTATAGCCATTTACAGTGACTAAAGGAGGATTTAGGAGGACCTTAGCATCCAAGTCTCTGAGAATGACTAAGACCACCTCACTTTCAACCACCACCCTACTCCTGAAAGGACAGGGACCAGAAAGAAGTCACAAAGGGTCATCTAAAATAAATAGAAACCATTCCGTGCCTAACCCAAGGCTCCTCCACAGGTTCAGAAGTACCCTGAATAAGGAAGGAGGAGAAAGCCAGACAAAGCTCTTTGGTGGTTCAGAAATGGGCATCTTAAATAGCCCCAATACATTAGTCATGGTTTGACCACAGCTTGCTGCGGCAGAAGGCACATGGATCTGGTGGCACCCACCTTCTCAGCCTGGGGAGAGCTTTGAACCCAGAGCAGGTGCCTTCTGAGATAATCCCCACCCAGGCTCTAGAGGTTATAGCTGGTACAGCCCTCCATGACAGCCACCGACACATCTGTGTAAAGGACAGCGGCTCTAGTATAGTTGCATGTGAGGAGTGGTAGGGTTTGCTTCCTCTTTTGGTGGCTGCAAATACATTTGACATAAGGCAAACACTGGTCAAAATCAGAACTAAGCCAGAGAGAAAAGGTTGCAACTTCAGCCACGAGCTACAAGCTACGAGGGGTCTCTGGCAGGAGATGACAGAAAACTGTAAATACCACAGACAGACAAGATTTTATATATTTTGAGATGAGTGCTGCTTTCAGAATAAAGCAAAAACCAGAAAGTTCTTCACCCCTCTAAGTATGTCCAAGGCAAACAAGCATTCAGGTCCAATGCAGGTAGGAAGAGCCAAAAGGAAGAGCAAAATAGCAGGAATAGGGGATTGGAAAGGAAAAAGTTGTTGGTTCTTTCATATGTGCTGTGAGTCAGCAGGCATCCGTACTGAAGAGGTTTCCTTCTCAAGCTGCTTGTTATCACTTCTCAAAGGTTGCAGTCCTTTCTGGGCTGCTGGCATAGCTGTTGGTTCAATTGTGCCCAAAGCCATCTCATTCAAAATGGGGTAGGCTGGCAGAGAGCTTCTTCTCAGGCTGTTCAAGGCAACCCAGTTTGCTTTTGCTGAAACAGGTTGGGGGTGCTAGCATGAGGAGCGGAGATGGCAGATCGAAAAGGGCAGTAATTTGGGGCATACTCAAAGACGGTAAATTCCAAATGTCTTTATTATGAATGTTTTGTGTTACTCTCCTCATGACTTCTAACATCAATGACATTTTTCTATGTGATGGTTTCTCTTCCTGACTCACACAAAAGAAGACAGGCCACACAGGATTACTTCAGCCTGAGATTTTGCTGTTTTGTTGTCTTCTTTCCATTCCTTCTGGTTTTTTTTCCCAGTTTTTAGTTTTCATTTTTAGCAGACCGTTAAGGGGTGATGATTCATTTCTAGAAAACAGGTATTAAATAACCAAAGGCTTCTCATAAGTGCAGGACTGGGTCCTTCAGATACCAGGTGCTGTGCTGGTAGTCTTGGTTCCTGCCTTTCTGACCCGTACCTCTGTTGGCAAGTCTCTGTGGGCACTGAGTCTTTCCATTTTTCACTTGGGAAGTTGTCACACTGTTGTCAAACAGAGAAAGAGAGTCCTGTTTCCACCCTTTGATTTAGGGAGATTAACAATGGGGCACAGCACTACTGAGAGTTCATTTTCTTTCCCATCTGTGGATTTTTAGAGCCTTGGGACAGCCGCCTGGTCTGGCCAATGTGAAACCAAGTCTGTCACATAGCTGGAAGGCAAAAATGGGTTCTCCTGACTTTGGATTAATAGTCTTGTTTTGTTTTTCTGTTATGTTACTTTTTGCATAAGTTTCTCTCAAGTCAATATTTACTGCTGGACTATGTTGTCCATTAAGTCCTGATAGGGGGAGGACTGCAGCCTGAAGCCTGCTGACAAGATCCACGGCTCAGGAACATTCTGTTGGCATCAGGGATACTCAAACTTTGCCAAAACGAAACGCAAGAAGGAGACTCTATCTGAGATAGGTCACACACTGTGTTTTGGATTTGATTCCTTCCATCTGTTTGCCATAACTAACCATTCCTGATCCAGGAAAAAGCTTTTCTGGAGCATGTCATCTTTCTCTACTCTCCTAGTCAAATGCTTAGATTCACCCTGCAATCTCTGTGCTGTTTGTCGGTCAGCGCAGCAGCAGTTGTTAAGGCTAAGTGATGAGGTCACTACTGCGGAAAGGGTAGTAACATGTTCCAAAACAAATCAAAGATGTTAAGACATATAAAATGTTCACATACAGTTGCCTGTCTTGAGACTTGCGGATGCTGAGTTTTGAGAGGTTCTTTTTTTTTTTGCCTTTTGTCTTTGATTTATTTATTATTTTTTTTAAGGTGTTCCCTCTTGTTAGCTGAAAGGTCTTGATTTTAAGGAAAGGAATATTGCATAACATCTTCATCCTTCAATGCCAATGGCCTAGTTGGGCCCTTTTGGGACCTAGCTGGGGCCTTTTTTTTTTCCCCCTCAAGAGAGAGATTATTTCATCTTTTGGTCTTTCATGTGAAGTTACTGACATCATCAGGTTTTTTTCCGGTATCCTCATGTGCTAGTCTTGCAAAAGCAGTGAAAATATAACATTACTGACTGTGCAGAGATGAGATCTACAGAACACAATATGGATTTGGCTGGAGTGGGACCAAGATTTGTACAGCCAAAAGTAAACAAAATCATCCAGGTGATAAGAATTTAAGAGGAGTTTGAAGGAGTAAAGCAGAGCCTTGTCTACAATGAATGTTCAGCTAGATAAAAGGTTTTTCTCGTCACTTTCACCATGACATAAATTCAAATAGATCAATAAAATTTGCCAAGGAAAAACATGTGGAAGCCTATTTTTGTGCTACAAGATAACTTCTTCTTAGCACTATTTCAGGGTAGATGACAGTGGAGTGATACTATTGAGGAAAATGCCTAGCAACAACATCGGAAATTACATGAGTTGATTCTGATCGCATCTGTGTAATGTTATGCCAAGTTCAGATATAGGTCTCCTCTGGGAAGTGAAGGTCTGTATGTGATCTAGGTCCACACCCTATCTGAAGATTCAAAATGCTCTGAAAGACAGGGATCACTTAAACTCTAAGACCATCTGCTCCCTGGCAGAATCCAGGGGAACAGAGTCACGGGGACTGTTTATTTCTGTTTTATTCTAAGGCATAGTAGTTACTGGGCTTCCTATTATAAGACACCTGCATACATCGTGCTGCCTTGCTGATGCAAGGCTAGGCTCCCTAATGTGACTCTGCTCGCCTGCTTATATTTCCATTTCACTGTGCATGTGTACACATTATTATATTTTTTTTTCTGTATTGATTGTTTTTCCACTGGTTTCTCTGATTTTACTTTTCCAGAGCTAAATACCCAAAGTTTATATAGTCTAGAAGAATAGATGTCTAAGTTAGAGCTTACTCTATAATAGTTTGCTGTCTTATGGTTCTTTTTTTTTTCTCTCCACATTTGGCAATGCCTCAAAGTCCCTGTGCCAAACATTGTATAAGTAGGAGTAGTCATGATGGTGCCCTAAGCAGCTTACAGTTTAATTAAAGACAGGAAAACAAGAACTAATTGTAAAACAATAGGAAAGAGACTGAGGGCAATAGTAAAAATGTCATGTATTTAAATAGGCTCAGTTTGCACAGTTTGTGCACAGCTTCAAATCAGAAGTCCAATGGCTTTGACACACGCTTTCCATGAAATCAAGTGGCTCCTCAATATTTTCTCTGTCTTCCCTTCTCCCTTTTGCCACTCATGGAGAAGCTGTTCTACTGTTGCTTACATAATGTTATGTCCCTCCTTCAGAGCTCTCTAACTGCCCTGCTACAAAGAAATGTCAGGGTCTATACGGCACTGCTATCCAGATAGTATATATGCAGATTAGAGTATGTAGGGAAACTATACCAGCTGCAGTCAGGAGAGAATTTCCTGAGGTATTGACCCCTCTTCAAGTTTTATTTTATTTTTTTTTTTAAGCAAAGAGTTTTATTAGCTCATATATCCCCTGGTACCCAGCTCAGGCTGCCTGCACTGAGAAGTGCCATCATCTGATGACTGGAGAAGGGAAGCCTGAGGGCCTCGTTATCCTGCTGTTAAAACAACTCTCCCTTTTAGCTCCAGGGTGTCACTGGGCCATGGTTCATCTTCTCTCCTCACCTGAATTCACTGGCAATTTCTACTCTGTAGTGCCACCCACCAGCTTGATCACCAAGTCAGGTGCTTCCACTTCCAGACATATACCTAAAGGCCAGTGTCCCAGCCCCAGAGGGCAGTCTGGAACATGGGGAGACTGCACTGGCTGCAGCAAAGAGAAAACACCGCATGCATTGGGCAGACTGAAGGTCCAGCCCTATCTTGGCATTTATTTTCTGTGCAGCTGCAGCACAACTTATTTTAAAGAACCTGTCTGTATTGTCTGGTTTGTGTAGGTAGCTTTACTGTGAGTGCCGGGTGACCTTGCAAGTAGCAGTTGTCTCCTGAGGGAGATGACTTCTGTTTTTCTTCCTTTACAGATGAGTAGGCAGGAGCTTTAGTGCTCAAAATGTCCTAGCCTGACATCTCTGCAACACAGATGGCCATACTGCAATGGCCTGGCAGTCTTCTGACAAGTTAATGCTCCTCTTCACTCAGCTGTTACCCTTGGAGGTGCTGCAGGGTTCCCCCCTCTTATTTAATTTCAAGTGGTATTAAGACTTCCCAGCCTGACTCACCTGCTGGTGTCCTACTACCCATCGTAATCCAGACAGACAAAGGTATGAACAGAAGGTGTCACTGTTTCAGCAACAGATTAGTGCCCGCATGAGGAATACTGGGGGTTGGAGAGGAAGAAGAGAGGAAGGAAAGACAGAGGTAATACTGTTTGGAGGAGGAAAATAGTTTGAAAGACTATGTGAGGCACCGTCTGTATTTGTCAGTGGTGCAAATCCCTAAGGCAGTGCCTGACTTGGTGCTCACATGGCTCTTCACAAAGGTCCGTTTCACAACGGCCTTCCGGGCGAGGAAGTCCCCTCTCACATGTAAAGGATGCTCCAGCCGAGGTTCACTGGAGAGCGACGCACACTGCGTGTGCTCCCTTGGTCAGGGTAAGTGTTAGCTTGTGCTCTGCTGGCTTCTGCTGCCAGCCCCAGGACAAGAACAATAGAGGCATCCAGGCTGGGATGCATGTAGGGTGGTGAGCTGACTAATAGGAGACCATTGGGCTGGGCTTTGCCTTTCCATTATCTCTGGAAAGAACACTGCACTGAAGTTAGGGAAGGGAAAGACGAAAACCATGACAACTAAATTTAAAAAATGTTCCCATTTAAAGAAGGACCTTTATATCTAGGCAGCAGTTTTCCTCCCAAGGAAATTTATATTTGGTCACTTCTCTGACCACTTTTTTAATTAGTTTCAGATACATGTTGTGTCTTTAGTAGTTCTTTGCCTGAGGTGGTCATGGTCTTTTTTTTCCAAATTGCATTGAGACTGATTTCAAATGTGGTGTATTTTCCATTTTCATTTGGTAGTTTCTCTCTAAATGTCTCTCTTTTTTAACCAAAACAAGCTTATGTATTTTGATATATATGAGAAATAATTCCCCTATGAAGAATAGGGACCTGAGCTATTTTGCAATTTGCAATAGTGAAAATAAGAAGCTGAAGGAAAATATTTTTTTATTACTGTCATTAGAAGTGTATTCATCTTCACCATTTTAAGAGCTAGACTAGATGCTGTAGACTTTGTTTTAATAACTGCAAGGTAAGCACAGGTCCTTGCACAGATTGTTTTGCTTAGTGGTAATCAAAATGTTTTAATTTCTTTCCTTTGCTTAGTGAACCTATTTGATAGTTCTAGCACATTGTTCCCCTTCCTCATATGCTGCAGCATATGAGAATGTCCATCACTGAAGTCTTAGGGAATTACCTACTGAATTTAAAGCTTTCCTTACTTCTCTGTGAGATGTAATTACCTAAAAGTTCTAATTTATAATCTTTAAAATGATTTTAATAAAATGTCTTAGTAACGTCTTATTAATAGTAAAGTGTGGGATTTTTTAAAAGATGATCGGGTTGTTCTAGGCAAGTGTCAAAGTTGTCTATGGTGTCGTAAACTCTGGCAAAATAGGGGCAAGTTCTGGCAATGCTGGCACCATTGAAACATCCAACTTTTTGGTCTGTTCTTACATAAAGACTGTCTGTCTTATGTTCACTAGAAACTTTGATCTTGTAATGTGTAAAAGTGTTTGTACCTTTTACCTTAGTGTCTGTTTTTAAAACTTTAAATTTCTAATGTGTAAAAGTGTTTGTACCTTTTACCTTAGTGTCTGTTTTTAAAACTTTAAATTTCTAAGTAATTCTTCTCAGAATAACCTTTCTTAGACAATTTTAGGATTGTTCCATGTGAATCTGAATTTAAACATTCCTGCTGCAGTATGCTTGATGTTCCAAAGAGAAGCAGAGAAGGAAATCTTTCATTACAGGGGACAAATTTTGCCTAGCAGGCAGATGGAGCTCAAGATATATGGAAAAAATACTTTAGAGGGAAAAAAGAACCAACCAAACCTCTTTGCAGGGCAGTGTTTGTCAGTCTATATTTATGCAAGTTTTTTCTGTGCCTTTAATCTTATTGGTAAAGTTGATGAGGACTTCCAACCCTACTACTGTCCAGGTAGAATGTGACTTTGAAGCAGTTATTGCCGCAAGGAAAGGAATAATCCTTGCTTCCCTTTTCATGGTGACACATACATTTGTACTATGGTTAATATAGGTGTGTATTTTCAAGTGACATGTAGGTAAGCTATAGCAATGTATATTTTCTATATGGTTCAGATATTGTAGTGTCAGTTCTTATAATCATAGTTATGGTGAAGGACCTTAACACCGGCACAGAGAGGAGTAAATGAGACTGAGCAGATGCAGGTTGCCGTAGGCAGCTGAGCACATTAAGTTCATTTTGTCACAAGATTAACAGCACCATATTGTCTTATATGCTTTCACTCTACTGCAGCACAAAAAGACTTACGAATTGCCTTACTTTGCCAATATTTTGCTCCCAACTTGCAACAGACTGCACTGAAAACATGCCTTTGGGTATCCTTGAAGTGCTTTCCTGGACAATCATGCTTTCTCACTCCACCTTCCATGTTACCATTGGGGGATTACTTGAACATGTGCATTGCAACACAGAGAACTTTTGAGGTAGGATGTAAGATACTTTAAGTATTAGTGGTCTTTAAGAGAGTGGGAAAGAGATCGTGGATGGTAGGAAAGCCAATATGATAATAAGGTTGATGTGCTAAGAATGCATGGTGCTCATGTTTTGGGACACATGCGCTACTGCTGCTCCCTGTTTAAAAGGTTGTTACTGAGGATGTCCACAGTCCATTTACACACAACTTTAGTGTGTGACCGCAAATATATATATCTGGATGACCATAAAAATAAACTGCACAAATAGCCATATGACCACCTAGAGTCCTCATTGATGGAATCCTCTTTCTTGTCTATCAGTCTTCCCAGGCATAAGAAAGGGATCTTTACCTGAACTGGACATACAGCTGGAGGTTTCTTTACTATTGGTAAGGCTAGATTTTTGTACAGAATCATTACTTCATGAAAGTGATTTAGGTAGCACAAAATATTACCAAACTGGATCATTAGAAGCAATCACTGTTTAACAAGAAAAGCCTGTACAGAACAGTAAAAGATGTGCTGACTTCCAAGACTGCTAAACATCATGCCAGTGTTGTTCATTAATTCTTGCATAACTAAAGCCATTTCAATCATCAAAACAAAAACAAAAAGAAGAAAGAAAAAGATTTTTTTTCACATATTCTAGTTTCTTCAGAATGGATCTTTCAAATCCTAATCTTATTTTTGACACCTGACAGTTTTATTGCCTTAACATTAAGATCCTAAAGAAAATAATTAAATCTAACAATCCCAAAAAGCACATTATCAAAAGTATAAAGTGTTGCATGGTATTAAGGCATTTGTAATTTTCTTACTTAGCCTAAGTAAAACACTGTCCTATATAGATACATTGAAAGTTTCCATGTTAAAAATTGGCATGAATATTTCACTGGCTTTTTGAATCTTGAAAGTTGCCTTGTTGCAAGGTATTTAATTACCTGAGTAATTCCAGTGACTAAAAGCACTGATAGAAATAAAACTTCTATGGTGATTACATTGACATAGGGAGAACAAACTATAACATAATCCCAAATACATAAGAAAGTATAGCTCTTTTGCAGAAAACATGCAATAAAATAACCAAAACCAGCCAAATTCTGTTCTCTGTGATGTAGCTACTCTGTTAAAGCCAGTGGATTTCCAGCAGTATACATTTGGAATAATTCTAAGATATTCACCATTAAAATTAATTTTGCTTTGTACTGGGTGCTATAGTCTTTTTGGAGTACTTTAACATTTTTATGGATCTCAGTTCTTTTCTCCATATTAAATTTTATAGCACAGTTGCATAGGAGTACAGCATTAAACTGTTGAAAATATTGAACCATTCAAAAATATGAAGTAAAGCTAACAGATAAATAACCTACTGCCCCTGAAACCTTCCTCCACAGTATTTCAACTTAGTTATCTTAGGCCAAGAGCTGATTTACTTCTGAAAGATATACTGAAAATGTTCTTTAATTTGCCTTCATAAATACATTTTCTTGAAGCAGTGATGCATGATATTTAATGATGTTTTGAAGTACTGAAGTGCTAAATTATATTGAGTTTTCATCAAGAAGGCAAAAAAAGTCATCTATGTATGAAAAATGAACTGCTTAATCTCTGTTTGCCTTGACTAGAGTTTAGGCTATTATTTATGTATTTTTCTATGCTCTTTTTTCTTTCTGCCTTCCTTTCCAACTGCAGGAACACTGATGCACGTAGCTGACATCTGGATTAAAAAAAAACAAAACAAAACAAAACCCAATTTTGAAGGCCAATATATTGTCTCGTAAACCTTTACTCCCACTACTAATATGATTAATATTTTCTTTTTTGTAAAACTGAAGAAACAAGGTTCACTCATAAAACACAGATTAAGTTTCCTGAATATAGATATTAAAAGTAAAAAGAAGAGCATATATGGACAGTATCTTAAAGAACATAGATACCAGTGAAATATTTACAGTAATTGAATGAACATGACAAGGCCATAGATTTTTATTCTTCTTGAGTCTGAAATAAAACCCACTTCTATGAAAGTTTTTAAGAAAGAGAATCTGAGCTAAAATCCTCAGAAAATCTGCTCTGATGTTTGCATGAAAATATACCAATTTTAGTTTCTTATTTCTTTATTTCTGCTTTTGATATGATGGAGGTGAACTCTGGTGTCCTTTCTGCTCATTTTTTGGTATTCAGGGCTCATGACAGCTCTCAACTTGCTGCTGTCAATGGAACTACAACTACTGAAAAAGACCTGAATCATTTGCTATGGAAAATGACACCTGAAGTGACATGTCAAGATGAAAAAATGCAAAGGGCTTATCTACAGTTTTTAAATCTCTTTCATATAGCTTTAGAAAAAAGAAACATAGAAATGCCACATTACTCTCCATTTTATTGGGTAGCAAAATGTAGAGTGATGTCTAAATAACTTCTCATTTGGGTAATAAGGGTCAAAGTAGAGATAGACAATAGAGAAGTCTGGTTAAATAATTAATCTCAGTTGTTTCTGGTGATGAAAAGATGGATGAAGAGAGAGGACAATCCAAGCGATGATATTTGTTTAAAGCAGTCAAGAAGTGGAGCAATTACCAAGTGTTGTAAACAATTAAACCAAACTATGCTCATCCTTTCTGACTGATGTGAATTTTGCTGGCTGGAGAGTGAAGAAAAAGTAAGTCCATCGTATAGGAAAGATAGTTTTTTTATAATATTTGCTCACAGCTTTTTCAGAAGAAAAAACACCACATTTTTTGTTAGTCTGAAAGTTTTTGAAATGGGAACCAGTTCACCTCATAATACACTTGTGCAACTCATAGCTTCACAGAGCAAGTGGTAATTATACAGACGTGCAAATCAGAATTAGGAATTATAATTCCAATTTTGCAAGTAACTTTCTTAGATTTTACAATTGATTTAGAAGTAATAGAATACATTTTATATAATGAATTAGTAATAACCTAGATTCTGCTTCAGAATTTAATTCAATTTATGTAATATATCCAAAATGTAGTTTGTTTTGCCTAGGATTTTTAGGAGGTAAATACTCATTTGATAGGGTGCATTATTAGCCAATTCAAAACTTAAACCCCAGTTTGCTCAAAGACATCAAGTTCGTGACTAAATACAAGATTACAGAATCATATCCTATACATTGTAATAGCATATCTCAATAAACGTAAAGAGAACAAAGAAATAAGATTCTGATATTACTGGGCCACTAGGGAGGTAACTACTTCTTTCTCAACTCTACTGTATTCTTCTCATATAGGTTACAGAATCAAACCTTTGTTAATGGATTTGCTTTTTTTTTTTTTCTTTAATGTTACTGTTACCTCCTTGTTAGTTTGGTTTTAGCTCAACAACATGTGCTTTTTATCTTCAAAATACATTTAAGTAAATTTGCAGGTAAGAGAGAACACTTCATTCATTTGCTACCAACTACTGTAATGAAAAATCTTTTCTTAGAAAGTAGTAATTGGAGTTGCTGAAAAATTTTCTGAAAACTTCTTTTTCCTTCTGTTTAACTGTAGGTGCTGTTACACATTTCATCCAGTTTGAGAATGCCTACTTACACAATTGTATGTTTTGTACAGAACTACTTGTATATAAATTTTGGTTTATAATATCTAGAAATAAAAGATTTGGTGGCTGATACAAAATCCATTAAAGCCAAGGAACTGTTTCTAATTAGTTTCTGACTAGCCTTTGGATTAAAATCATAATAACTAGGAAAAAAAGCATTAAAAGAAATCATAGAATCAAAGAATACCAGATTGGAAGGGAGCTTAAGGATCATCTGATCCAACATTTCTTGGCAAAAGCACAGTCTGGACAAGATGGCCCAGCACCCTGTCCAGCTGAATGTTGAAAGTGTTCAGTGCCAGGGAATCCACCACTTCCCTGGGGACATTATTCCAATGGCTGATTGTTCTCACTGTGAATATTTTATTCTTGTGCCGAGTCAGAATCTCCCTGGGACTAATGCACCCATTACCGTCGTACACATTACTCTCGTCTTTTCCATGTGACTCCTTGTAAAAAGGGGTCTCCATTTTCTTTGTGGTCACTCTTTAAATAATGGAACATGGTGATAAGGTCTGCTGTGAGCCTTTTCTCAAGGCTGAATAAATCCAGGTCTCTTAGCCTTTCTTCATATGACAGGCTTCCCGGTCCTTTGATAATCTTTGTGGCCCTTCTCTGGACTCTCTCCAGTCTGTCTACATCTTTTTTATATACTGGGAACCAAAACTAAATGCAGTATTCCTGCTACAGCCTGACAAGCACTGAGCAGAGTGGAATAATGACTTCTTTATCTCTGCTGGTGATGCCCTTGTTGATGCACCCCAGCATTCTCTTCACTTTCTTTGGCACAGCGCCACACTGTTTACTCATACTGAGCTTGTTGTCCACCACGACCCCCAGGTCCCTTTCCACAGAGCTGCTCCCCAGCCGGGTAAAGCCCAGCCTGTTCTGCACTCCTGGGTTATGTTTTCCCAGGAGCTAACATCTTAACAGTTGTCCTTGTTGAACTTCATAAGGCTTTGTTAGCCCACTCTTCCAGCCTATCCAGGTCTTCCTGCAGGGTGGCTCTCATTTCTGAAGTATTTACTTGCCCACTCAGCTTGGCTTAATCAGCAAACTTAATCATAGTGCACTTGATCCCATCATCCAGATCATTTATGAAGATATTAAACAGCATTGGACCCAATATTGATCCCTGGGGGATCCCACTTGTGAAGGTTGCCAGTCTGAAAAAAAGCCATTTACTGTCACCCTCTGGGTGCAGCCTGTCAGCCAGTTCCCCACCCACCGCACAGACCACTTGTCGAGACCGTAACACATCAGTTTCTCTAGCAGAAAGCTGTGGGAAACCATATCGGAAGGCTTGGTGAAATTCAGGTGGACAATGTCTACCGCTTATCCTACATCAACCAAGCAGGTTACTTTGTCGTAGAAGGCAATCAGGTTTATCAAGCACGTTTTGCACTTGGTGAATCTGTGCTGGCTTTTCCCAAACATCTGCTTAATTTGATTTGTGATAGTTCCCAGCAGGATTCGTTCAATAACTTTCCCAGGGACTGAAGTAAGGCTGATGGGGCCTATAATTTCCTGGATCCTCCTTTCAGCCCTTCTTGTAGATGGGGGCAACGTTAGCCTTCTTTCAGTCTTCTGGAATGTTCCCCGATCTCCATGACTTCTCAGAGATTATGGAGAGCAGCCTCGCAATGTTGTCAGCCAGCTTTCTTAACACCCTCAGGTAGATACTGTCAGAGCCCATTGGTTTGTGGGGGTCAAGCTCCTGTAATAGTTCACATACCAACTCTTCCTTTGCTGGTGGATGGTAGGTCTGTGTTTGCATCAGCATGTTTAGGAAGTTCTTCAAGGACCTAAAAAATTTAAACTTGTATTGTCAAAAATAAGAAATGCAAACATATACACGGAATAATAATTTTTCTATGATTTGTATGGTTAGATGAATTAGTTTTGGCCTTTATTAGGGAGTTTTATTATTAATAATTTTCTTGGAAAATAAAGATTAATTTTATATTTTTCACTGGTACTGGAGTTATGGAAAACATAAAAGTAAAAAATGAGACAAATTGACAGTAACGTAGCCCAAGAGTTTGTGTCACATCCAAAAGCAAAAGCAGTATAAATCTTACTTCTCAGAGAAATTGATCTGTTCACAGAAATTTAGTAAAAACTTTTTTCACTTTTTCTGCTTATGTTACAGTCTAATGCCTTTCATTCTCAAATTAGGCAGTAGGTCATTTCACTGAACTAAGCTAGACAATCATGGGGAAAAACTGTTCATCAATCTACAGAAAGGACTTACCGTCTTATTCAAAATAAATATTAAAAATTAAAACTATTTACAGTTTTATCTTTTTTCCAGAGCAGAGAATAATTGGGAGCTCAATAAAATGCATGCTGACTGGCCTTAAAAGCATCTTATATGGAGCAATGACTGTCTTCGTCCTCTTGGCTTTCTCTCTCGGAAAGCAACCAGCACTCCTCTAACAGCTTTTTCCTTGTCTCCTCTTACTACCAAGGTTTATGGCAGAGATAAAGCAGAGGTCTAGACACAAAAAAATCTGACTTTTGTTTCTAGTTCAACCACAGCCTTTTATATGACCTTGGACAAGTCATTTATCTCAACTTCAAAGACATTAGGGAGGATAAAATTAATCACTGTGGTGCCCTCAGATGCTATAATGGAAGGGTCACTCTAGGCCACTAAATATATTTAGGAACATATTAACTATTTGGGGGTGGGGGGTGGGAAGCAGATTAGAAGGACATTGGCAAAAAAAAAAATTTTAGGTTTTCCCTAGTTTGTCCTGCCTCTGCCATCTATAGAGTTGTCATCCAAAGCACAGCAACTAAGTTGATCCATGAAATCTTTTCAGTTAAAGATGTTACTAGATTTTAGTGATCTAGGAGATTGATCTCTTCCTGGAAATCCTGATTTCAGAGGCTCTTAGGTATTGTAGAAAAAAAATCATATTTTCCATAAAAATTTGTTTGCATTTCATCCATTTATTCTGTGTGTGCTTTGCCTAGCTGTGTCACTGTACAAGATGTAGCTACTACTCACAGAATGAAAGGCTATTCTTAGAATATCGCCTTGATTTTTCATAGTAGAGAAAGTGCACCTTTATCTAAACCATACTTGGGTCTTACAAAAGCAAGACGTTACTATGTAAGACACTTGTGTATGTGTAGTCCTTTCCATGTAACACAGCCCTTTAGTGGAAAAATAAAAACATATGTGCATTTTCAACATGTCTTAAAGACAAATTTCTATTAAACTCAGATCTGTTCTGAAAAAAGAACAGATTCCAGGGTAATTTTTGGCTCTTCTGGGTAATGTAATAAATAAAAGGAACAAGAACCTAGCAGGGTACTAAAATCCTTACTGAAGTTACTTTGCATCAGTTGATCTGCGGCAACCACATGTGTACAAATGTATCTCAAAGTAATGCAGGGTACTGTAGCATAGATTACCATTCTTTCCATGCCCAGTTAAGCAAAATCCAGTTGTATGTGCTGCTAAGGCTGCTCATAAAGCCATTAAAGGCAACTGTGATACATGAAAAACTTACACAGAGAGCTCCTTCCTAGACTGTTCTCCTTTTAATTAATCTATATTGTAATTGTATTTTAATTAATCTATATTGTAAATATAGATTAATCCGTCTGAGGTCAAGTGAACTTCAGTGGAATTTCTTTCAGTGGAAAAGTGTAACTTTTTTAGCTGGAATCCTTTTTTTTTTTTTCTTTTTTTCTTCTTTTTTTCTGGTGACTATCATCTCTCACTTACCTAAATTAAACAACTTCCTAAAAGAGACTTTTAGTTCAATACTCTCAGTATTAAGAACTGCCGAATTTCTGTGGTCTGCATTTTGCAAGAAGGGCTTGCTAAATCAAGGACCTCATGACCTCAAGATCTCTAAAGTTGTATTGCAGACTTATGAAATCTGCAGCTTTTTATGGTTTATTCTGAATAGAATAGGAGGCAGAAATGTGTTTTGTGGTATGCCACAAGCGGTGTCATGGAGGGAGAGGGAGGCAGAAACTGAGCCTGTAATTACTGTTCTCTGGGGTTTATTCTGAAATGTATGAACAGAACCTTTTGAGTGCTTGCTTTTATTGACTTCATATACTTTGTAAGAAGTCTAGCGCTCCATTAGCATGGATATTTTTCCACTAACTTTGATTATCAAAATGCCCCTCATGAATACAAACCCATCTCTATGCTATAGCCAGTTGAGAAACTGGATGTTGGCAGAGGGGAGATACAGTTTTCATTTCTTTTTCTGGGGCCCTGGAACGAAACAGAGCAGTAAGGAGAGATCTGTTGTGGAGATCCCTGATGGCTACCTTTGGAGGTGCGGTGAAGTGACTACACTGCATGCACTGTAGTGCAATCACCACAAGAGAAATTACTTTCAGACAGAAAATGACACAGATACTCCTTTGCTGATCAGCGTGAGAGGAATTTTAGAGTTCAGAGCAGAAATCTGTGTGCCAGCACTAACAGGGGTATTTTATGCTCCCCTGCTTCTATATTGATTTTGCTGACTCAGGCCATCTCAGATTCTGTTGACCTTTTCCATTGAGAGGGGATGACTGATTTTTTAATACTCTGATGAAATTGTGTGAAAGTATATCAAAAGTACTTGATTGATCAAATGGCTTGTTTTCTGAGACTTTACATTTTGGCAAGGATGCCTGTCTCTCAGTCTCTGTCAAAAGAGAGATCAGTTCCTTCCTGACTTTTGTTGCTCATCTCTGCCCTGTCAAATATATTGCTAGCACAAAATTTTTTGCTCCTACTTGATTGACATTTCTTGGTTTTCAAATCTGATATTTCAGGCATTGTCTGCGAACATAATTACAAACCACTTTGGTGAATGTTATGAGCATCAGCAAACTTCTAAAATCCATGTTATGGCAGGATTTACAGCAATTTTGTTACTGATTCCTAGATAATTGATCTATGAAAATACTTGCTATAGAAAATTTGTCTTAGCCTCATGTGTGTAGAATTATTTTGATAAACAAAAGCTGGACTGGTATATGCACTGATCAGAGGTGCAACATGCAATTTTAACGGTGTTCTTAGAGATTTTCCACACTGAATATAATGGGGCTCCAAGCTGTTAAACATTATATGTAAATTTATGAGTTTACCTAGCAAAGTTATAAATATTCATTGAAGTTCTATGTTAACAACTTTACTATTTTGTAACATCTAAAAATTATGTACCAGAACCTGACTCAAAGAAAGTGTACCCAAGAGAAAGTGACTATGAAAGTCCCTTTCCACTTCAGAGAGGACCTAAAAAGGGATCAGCATAGTGTTTGGTTATGTTTAGCTCCTAGAAATAAAAATCAGAAGAAATTACAGAAATTAATTGTCCAAAGAGATGTCAGTATTAGCTAGACACCATTATTACACCACCTTGATTAATCTGCAGTTACACATCTCTTTGATTCAGTGTTTTCTTCAAACCGTTTTTCCTCATGCTTAAAAATCCTTTCTCTTATATTCTTCTAATGCTTGCATGCATGAAGAGGTTGCAGTGTTTATCTTAATCCCTTACAGGACACAACTTTTCTCAAAAAGTCAATTTATGCATCTGCTTTAAAGCACCGTGGAGTCATCATCTTGACTTTTCAAGCAATGAAATGTGGTCAAAAAAGATGTAAAGAAATGCAAGTTGCTTTGTAATAGTATAGTAGGGAATGTGCTAACTCCAGCATATGACTATGGAATAGACCCAGTAACCCTATGGTTTGTGCATTTATATGCATCAATTTTAGTGGTCTGTTGTGATAAATGAGAGAGATTAAAATCTTGCTATTAGTACTCTCGCCTGCCTGCACAGTCATTTACAGTCAGCAGAGGGCTAAAAGTTAAAGGTCAGACCTAGGAGAGTTAGAAAATGTGCTGTTCTGCTAAGCACACTCTGAGTGCAGGGAATGGGCTGCTCCAGGGACCAAAGGCCACGGCTGATTTTTCTGCTGTTGTTGTTCCTGGCTTGGGGTAAGTTTATGCACAACCCAAAGCATTCAGAATGAAATATTCTCCTTTCTTCATGTCAAAATATATGTGCACATGATCCACTAAAGTGTTTCTTAAGTTGCATTTATTTCCCCGTGTTGTTTTACCTGGTATATTTACTAGAGAAAAAGACTTTTTTTGTTTGATCAGCTCTTTCCAGGCAAGCTATTAAATCTAAGAGAAAGAAGGTTTTCCAGCAAACTGGTCACTTACCAACGTGCTGAAGCTTCTGTTACTGCAAAATACATTTTAGCATCTGGGTACTGCCACTGCCAAGCATGTGCTGCTGCCTTTGGGGATCGGCTCGGGTGTTGGCTCTGGTAACTGGAGCATATCAAAAGTAAGGACCTAAAAAGAGCATTGTCAGCAAGGCCGGTGGCAGAATTACTGATGAGTGAAAATTCATACTGCAGAGAAGACAAGAGTCCATTTTGTTTTTTGGTTCCCTGAATAACATTACGTGTTTATATCCAATCTGTTCATTTAGTCACTGGAAGACCAGAAGCAGCTTATAAGTAAGCATGAAGAATACCCCAGTTCCTCTTTCCCAACACCCTAATGTAAAGCTGAAGTGGTGGAGGTAAATTAAGGTTGCTTTAAGCCACTTTTACATGTTTTGTTTTGGGATCTGGCGCAGTTTCAACTAACTCCCGGTGTAAGTGTCACCAGAGCGGGGCCTCCTGTGACATCCCTAATGCTTTCTGCATCTCTCTGCCCCTCTTTCTCATTAGCCTTTGGCAGCTGCAAATGAGGGAACAGGACATTTTTTCTGGTTACACTGCTGATATACCCTTCCTGTGAGAGCTGGGGAACACTGCTGAGACATCCCTTTCCATTAGTTATATCTTTTTCAGAGAGGCCAGGGAGCTGATTACATCCTTGTAAGGTCTCTTTAGTCTCGTGGGATGGCATGTAGGCACCCTGGAATAACTGGGAATAGAGCCGAAGAGGAGGAAGCCACAAGAATAACTACTGACTGAAATTTTGGTCATGCCTTCAAAGATACCACCTCTGTTTCAGAGTATCCTTTGTAAATGAGGAACAGAAAAGCCTTGTTGTATGTTCTTTAATCATATTCCAATGTTCAGATTAGCGCAAACACAGAACCAGTGTATTGGTGATATGTTTACTTTTCTAAATTTATGCACAAGCCGGTTCCTGCTTTCATGCGAAGCAGCTAGGCATTTTTAGCACCAGGCTTCTGCTGGTCATGAAACTCAGAGTGAAGCAGCCCCAGCCACTGCCTTACGTAAACTCTGTGCCTGGTACAATGGACTGCTGCCACTGCTGTGTTTGTAGTAGCGAGATTTCCTTTCTGACCTACTTTTCTGCTGTGTGCATTGGGCCAGACCCTCTGGAGCATTAGATCATTTTATATCATTCCCGTGCCGCAAAGCTGCCCTGACAGCTCCTCAAGCAGCCAAGGAAGGATCCCATCAGCCTAGAGGGATCCGCAAACTACTTAACAACTCTGTTGTCTTTTTTCTTGCTGTAGCCAGCACAGCAGATGTATCTAGTGTGCTCTAAACCAGACACTAACTCCTTAGGTGTACAGTAATTCTTGAAGCTCCTTCACATGGGACGATGATCTAGCAGACAAGGCTAGAAATACACGAATGGTACTTAGAGATATGCAGGTCTGTGCTGAAGCACATCTTGGCCTAATTGCCCTGGAAGCAATACTAGTGGAAGCAGCTTGGGCAGATATTGAAGAAATAATCTTGGAGATAATGAAACAAAATGAAATGTCATAAACTTTTAAATAATTGTAGAATACAAAATGTGCAGCATTAGATTGCAAAAAATAGATACAGCTCTGTTAAAAACAAAATTCGTGTCTGTGGAGATTTTCATGGAGGAAGAGAGGGTAAGGATGGGAAAGACCCAGTTGTAGATCTATATATGAGTCTAGGTAGGTATCTAGAGTGATGAAGGTCTGTTATCAAACCTTCCCTTCCCTCTTTCAGAGGTGTGAAGTCAGTGCTTCTTTCTGTCTCCCTCTCAGAGCTGTTCCAGATAGGGCATATACCAATATCTGAGTTTCTTAATGGTATTGAATGGAAAACAAATTCTGTACCATAGAGAGCATAATTTCCTGCCAATAGCTCTGTAGTATTATTATTTTTTTTAATCTTCATGTTAAATCACCATCATACTTACTAGAGCCAAAATTTCATCCTCTGTTGTGCTTAATTCCTTGCAGGATGGCTGATAGAGCCTATTAAACAAATATGCCACCATACTGTAACATAAGATTAGATATGAGAGATGTTCAATTATTTCATAGGAGAGTCAGAGCCTTAATTGGCATGCTGCAAGTAGGTTGCTGTGTCTGCTCAGGATGAGGATGATACACATTTGCCAAGTTTTCATCCTGCTTGCTCCCCTCCTCAGCAAAACTGCATATTGCCCTGAATTACCCTGCAGACCCCTACCACAATACCCTCAGGCATGCATACATGCAGCCTGGTGAGAACCCTGGCAGCTTTTTTACAGCTGAGATTTCTAGTTATTGCAATTGTAATTTGCACCTCAGTTTGTGGATAGCAAGTGGTGCATGTGTTAACCACCCTGCTTGGACCAAACACAAGCTGTCAGCTCAGGAGGACTGTGCTGTAGGTGCTCAAAGAGCAGGATGCTGATGGGGGTGCCTAGGTAGGAAAACTAGTTTCACCAGGCTCCTCTAGACAGAGGAGAGAGCAGAGAATGGGAACTCTCCCAGCAGAGTAACACAGGGACATGGTTTCCTTGCCGAGGGATTCCTTTTTGACTGAGAGGAAGAAAACAACAGCAGGGGAGAAGCTCTCAGCCAAAGGTGGACTTGAGGGCAGCTGATTTTAAGCACATCCTGTGATGACGAGAGGAGCAGAGCAAGAAAAGCATGCAGGTGATCAATCATGTTTTGCCTACATCTCCTCCGCAAGTGCTGTTTAGCTTAAAGACTGCCTGGGTTAAGAAAACCTCCTGTAACACTCAGCATATGTGCTTATGTATCCCCTGAGCTGTTGACGAGTGTCCAAAAAGCTGAAACTTGGCAGAAAGAGGTAGTCTCTTCAGATGGCTGAGCAGGATTTTGCTGCCCAGAGTGATCTGTTATCCCATTTCTGAAAAAAATTACCTCAGGAGTCTGTGCCTTAGGAGTCAAAGAAAGAGATGGTATTGCAATGTACTAAAGAGCTCACAGACCCAATGTGGCCTGACCTAAGCAGAAGGCCTTATGGCTAGATACTTACCAGGCTTTTATATTGACCTGGAAGCTACCTGGCTTGGCTGTTTTTATGCTGACACATCTACACAAGCCTGGATCTGATTTAGACGTGGTCAGACAGATTTGTGACAGAAATAAAAGTTAAGGAATTAAAATCTGAAATGCAAGACACCCATGAAAAAATATAAAGATGTTTTATATATGTGAAATCTTGAAAGCTTTGACATTTCTGACAAAATATTATTTTTCTTTCTCTGACTCTGTAGCTGTTCAGCCCCAAAAGTTATTTTATTTTACGTGTGTAATGCATTTTTCCACACATACACAAATGGTCTGTACCTCAGAACATCATAACTTTCATATCCAGGAACGTCTTCAGATTTTCTGGTCACAACTTTGACATTGTTAATTTGAAAAGCCAGATACATTCTGCTGATGTTATTCTAAGTGTCAAAGGTGTCCCTGTAGCAGCTTCCTATGCCTCCTTGAGAGCCCTGCTGAAAGTAAGCCAAAGACCCCCAAATCACTGGGCCCACATGCAGGCATACGGTACTCCAAGGAATGTGTCTATTGCCTGACATAAATGTAGGGTGTGATTATACAGACCTTTTGCCAGCTGCAGGGTTAAGCCTGGCTGCTTGTGTCAGATTCTGCAGCACAATTTACTGCTCACTTACAGGTTTGTGGGGATGCAGCACAAAACAATTCACTGAAATTATCAGAACTGGAAAAAAGAACACAACCTGCTATGTGTTTCCCGATTTATTTCCTTTCCCAATTTAAGTCTGTATGCACATTTTGTGTTTTTCCCTTCCCCTCAAATTTGAATCCTTTCAGCAGTCTGGATAACAGTATGACCTCAAATGTTCAGAGGGCCTGTTAAAGTTCAGGAGGGCAGGAATGAGCAGATGCTGGTGGGGAGGGGAAAGGAAACTTGATAAATTGCTTATTCCCAGAGAATAACATTTATGTGACAGCCTTTCCATGATTTCTGTAAGTGTCTGCTAACAGAGGCTGCCCCGTTCAGCCAGGTGAAGGACAGTCATGATTGCAGATGACCACAGCATTAACTTCTAAACCCTGAAGTCTGTTTCCCCTCCAGCACCTGGTAGCACCAAACTTTCTGGTGCCAGAAACCAAAACCATAGGCATACCTTGTGCTGTTTGTCAGGCAATCTACTGCCACTGTTCAAACCAGCAAAGAAAGGTATTGCATGGAAGGACAAGGTGTGTCCCCATGGCTAGGTGATGATTAGACTGCCTGCATAATTGCTGGAATACAAAAGGGAATGAGAACTACTCAGGAGTACTGAGTACTTTCTGTTTCCCAATTCCTTTCAAGTTTGATTGTAGAGACAATATTGCTCATCCACTTATAACCTGGATGCTTACTCAATGACAAATCCCATTAAAAGGAAGGGCAGTAAAGTGGACAAGATTTGCCCATACATACTTGTGTTTTTGACAGCTGAATGGAGTTCACATTGCTTGTTGGATCTGTCAAAGAATATGTATGAATTTGAGTCTTGGATATTGAATGGTAGTGTGGTGTGAGGCTGTTATATGAAAATAACTCACATATTTAGACATATGGTGCCAGTCCTCTACCAGGTGTACTTGAGGCAATTTAAAAACATTTTAGGACAAGCCTAGGTAAACCCAAAGGAAGTTTTGTAATCATACGTGTTTCTCTCTTTCCCCCTTATCCTGAGTTGGACCCTACAGTTGTCTCCTATTTCATTTCAGTTATTTCCCTGTTTTTCAGACTGTGAACCCTTCCTGTACAGATTTCACTGCCTCATGGAAGACTTCAGAATGGTCAGGATCAATAAATCTCCCTGCAGGGCTTGCTGAATGTGTGCCTGTGCTGACAGGCTGTAAGGTGTCAGCACAAGGGTTGCGTAGGCCTGTAGTGGGAGAACTGGGAGGGTGCTCAAATGGTCCTGGGGAGTAGGTTCCCACAAGAAAGAAATACAAAGCCATTCCCTATGTTACATGTTTCCTACCTTCATTTAAAAAAAAAAAAAAAAAAAAATATTGATGTGGACTTATAAGCTATACTTGGGAAAACTGGCTTTATAAATAAAATTGGTGGGAACTGCACAGTTCAATTTGGAAAACAGTGGCACTGTAGCCCTCTTAGTAATAGACATATTATCATCTACCTACACTTCAGTAAGGCCTTTGATATGGTTCCCCAAAACATTCTGGCTGCTAAATTGGAGAGATTTGGGTTTGATGGATGGACTGTTAGATGAATAAGAAATTGACTGGATGGTTGCGTTCAAAGAGTTACAGGCTCAACATCCAAATGGTAACCAGTAACAACTGGTGTTCCTCAAGGGTCCACACTGGGATCAGTACTATTTAATATCTTCATCAATGACATAGACAGTGGGACTGAGTGTATCCTCAGCAAATTTGTGATAGCGAGTGGTACAGTTGATACACTAGAGGGAAGGATTGTCATTCTGAGGGACCTTGACAGGCTTGAGGAATAGGCTTCTGTGAACCTCAGGAAATACAACAGGGGCAAATGCAAGGTCCTGAACCTGGGTCAGGGCAATCCCAATATCAATGCCGCCTGGGGAATGAATGGATTGAAAGCAGCCCTGGAGAAAAGGACTTGGGGGTACTGTGGATGAAAAATAAGACATAAATCAACAATGTGGGCTTGTGGCCCAGAAAATCAACCATATCCTGGGCTGCATCAAAAGAAGCATGGCCAGTAGGCTGAGGGAGATTCTCCCCCTCCACTCTGCTCTCATGAGAGCCCTGGAGTCTCATGAGTACCTGGAGTACTGTGTTCAGCTCTGGCATCCCCAGCACAAGAAAGGCATGGGCCTGTAAAAGCAGGTCCAGAGGATGAACACAAGAATGATCAGAGGGCTGGAACACCTCTTGTTTGAAGAGGGGTTGAGACAGTTGAGGTCATTCAATCTACAGAAGAAAAGATTCCAAGGGGATCTTGTTGCAGCTTTTCAGTATATAAAAGGGGCTTATAAGACAGATAGAAAAAGAGTTTTTACCAGGGCCTGTAGTGACTGGACAAGGGGCAAGATTTATTAACTTAAAGACATTAATTTAAAGATTTAGATTAAAGGAAGAAATTTTTCACAATGAGGGTAGTGAGACAGTGGAACAAGTTCCCTAGAGCAGTTGCAGATGCCCCATTAATGGGAGTGTTCAAAGTCAGGTTGTGTGGGACTTTGAGCAACCTGATCTAGTGAAAGGTGTCCCTGTCTATGGTAGGGGAGTTGGACTAGATGATCTTTAACTGTCCCTTCCAAGATAAACTGTTCTATGACTATGATTTTGACATTATCATTAGATTATTACAAGGCTTTAGATGGTTTAAGAGGCTTCTCTCTCTTTCTACTTTTTCTCCCTGTATCTGGGTTAGTTCTTATTGCATATCTATTTGCTTTGTGAACCAGAGAAAAAAATAATGCTTTAATTGAAAAGCACGTATTTTTATCACACATCAGGTAAGCAAAAATAAGTAATAGAAAAGCAATACATTTTTCAAAGACAGAATGAAGAGAAAAATACAGTGACGAACTAACCACAAGTTCCTGGTTATTGATGCATTAAGCTCATATTGTTAAGGGAAATGGAATACTTTTCATACTGTCCAACCTAGTCTAGCTCACAGGCCTATAGGGTGCGTCAAAAAGCCAGTAACAGTGATGCAATCTTGAGTAGAGATGGAACATGAATGATTTTGTCTTAAATAAATCTGGTTCACTTTTTCTTTTTTTTTACTGTATTTTTAAATTTTTATCATACTATTTTTTCATTCAGCTTTTTTTTTCCCCCAGTTAACAGATTCTTTTGAAGGGTGGAATTTTGGGCTATGACGTGCAACAGAGATGGGTGTTGCAGACTGTCACCAACCTCAGAGCCCATTTAATCCCCTTTGCATTTCTGTCTTTTTCTAGATAGTGATCATTTGGATAGTGATGACTTTAAGAGAACCAATTAATCTCCTTGTTCATACACAGCTCCTGATGTGCTCACAGTTGGAGAGCTAAAGATCAATCATAAATTAAAGTATCACTAATGCTAATGTTCTGCACAGCTTGCTTGCATCCAAGAAGCTATTGTGATAAATTGGCAGGATTCCTGGGAAAAACAACGCATATCTCCATCTATATATATGATTTTAAGCATGATATTTAACCTGAGAAGCATGTATTTATCTTTAAATTATTTCCCTTTACTTACATATATGAAAAGGAATACAAAATGTTTTGGGTTTTTTTTTTGTCTGGACATTATTTGTAAGTTGAACAAAGTGATGTTTTCATCACACAAATCAGCACTGCAGAGTGCTGTTTTTTAATTTGGGAATGTCCATGATGAAAGCCACTAAGTCGTGCCCTTAGCTAAACTGAAAAGTATGTAGAAAATTCATGTATTTTTGATCTGAGTAAAAAGATCATAAAATTGGGGAAAACTGTAATATGGTTTTACAAAAATAAACAAATAAGCGAATTTCTTGCTGAAGTGCTATGGCAAAAAACGAAAATGAAGGAACAAACAGAAGCCAGGACTCTAGAGACAGAGGAAAACTGAGGTGCATTTCACCTTTGCTTGTTGAGTTGCTTTTTAGTGCTTTGGGGAGGATTTTTTAGCAGTGCAGCTGAGTTTTTGTGAAATAATTACACTGATGATTCTGGTTTCTAATGTACAGTACATTAATCTGCAAAAGTGATTGGGCAAATTCTGCTGAGTATTTCACCTCAGATCAGCAGTCCTCATCATTAATCATGCATTATGAGCTTTAATAGACTAAGCATTTTAAAGACATCTGCTGAGTCTCGAAGGATGGAGTGCAGACCTTGCATTTCAGAGGTTTCTATATTAGATCAGTAATAATATTGGGAGAAAAAAAAAAGACCCAACAAAAAAGCTTTGCTTCTCCCTCTGCTTCTAGAGAGACCTGCCACACTGCAAGAGAGGATGATCATGTAAGGTATTTGTAATTGGAGACTGAGGAAGTTAAGCTCACCATGTATTCATACATCTTCTTAGACGAAGTGATTGTCAAAATCATTACATGCTCAGGCAACTAGCATATAAATAAAGATCTGTTTTGCATGAATTGAGCATGTGAATAAGACAGTTTTTTCCTGAACAACATGCCAAGCATGCCTGAAAATCACTATAGGTAACTGGCCTTTTGCTTATTGATTTTGTTTGATTCAGTCACTCAAACAAATAGTTTGGTGAAGGCTGTTGCATGTCTTGCACAAGAGATCATATTAGTTAGGTTTTTCTCCTGCGTTAAGGACATACTGTGCCAGTCTTGAGAGCTAATTCTAAGAAATACACCTTTGCATTTGTTACGTGTTCACTTGTAGTTATTTTTTCCACGGGATACTTTATTGTGTGGTAGCTTCTAAGACTTTACAAGGAAAGACTTTCACAGTGGAAAGGGAGCATGAGGACAGGCAGGCTTTTGGTGATGGCTACAGGTCTGGTTCCAAACAAACAGCAACAGGGAATAGCAGACTACAGAGTCTCAGAATGCTTTTTCCCATTTTGTGTTATGGATGAACCCTCCCTGACAGTGATGGTGCTTGAGCTAAACACTTGTCCTCTGAGTCCCATGTCTACTCCTTAGCCTAGAGGGTACAGCCAGGAAGTTCAGTACCTAACATGTCCTGGCACGACTTGAAAATGCTTTACTTAAAATGTGCAAAATCAGGATGAATTCTGTCTTCTCCCACACTTTCTTAAGAAGCACCACAAATACCAGGCTATGCGGTATGGCTGCAATGTGAGTTGTCTTTCCTTTTTCTAAAAATAGCAAGGCAGCAGCTGAAAGCTGGGTGTCTTTGCCATTAAGTTGGGGAGTCACTTTCCTTCTGTCCAAGTGATATATAAGAGGGTCATTAAGGGTGGAGTGGAGGCAACTGGAAAGCCACCTTGAAAGACTCTCCAGCTTGGGTAATGGGCTAAGATGCCCACCTCTGAGGTGGGAGACCCAGCTGTAAATCTAATCTCTTTTGATTCAGGGCAGTGGCTGGTGGTATAAACTTCTCCCATACTGACTAGGAACTGGTGGGGTTGGGTACTCAGCCCCTGAAGAGCCTTTTCCTGGAGCAATCCCAGGTCTATGGTGTGGTTCTTTTCTGATGGAAAGCAGAGAAAATAGGCTCTATACCACAGGTGGGGGGTAGGTGCATGTGTGTGAGATGTCAGTGGTGCCCTTAGGTAGAAGAGAGGCTGGGACCTGCTGCTCCCATGTGAGTGCTCTAGTATGTGGGTGTGGGGGAAAATGTCAGCTGCAGGGTTGCTGCTCATTTCCTATGTTTTTCTTACAATACTTGAACAAAATGTCTCATGCTGAGTCAAATTTTTCATATGAGATGATTTTTCTTCCTGGTTAGGAAAAAGGGTAATAAAATAAATAATAATAAAAAAAAATTGCACATAATCCAGACTGATTTCCCCTTTCCTCCCCTCCCTGCATTTCTCAGTTTGGTATTGAAGACATCGATCTCTCTTCCAGCCCTCTGAGGCCTGGACTAAAGCCAAGAAAATGAATGAAAAGATAAACAGAGGCAAAGAAAAACAGATATATATGATCAGGGACACAAAGCAGGTTCCTGGCAGAATGCGGAATTGAGTCCTCTCACTTTCTGCAGAATCCAAGCTTTCCTTAAAAGGAAAACTGAAGGAAATAGGTCAACTCAAATAACAGTAAATCATGCTGTATGAAAATGTATCCCCCTCATCTCTAAACTGTGAGATGACACACAGTTTTTAAACTTTATTTTACTGATGAGTATCTGTGATGTGTGAGGAGAGTCTGGGATCTGAACAGTGTTCCTTGCTTGGTGTGACAGTTTTTCTAACAGCTTTCTCACCGTATCTGCTCTCAGCTGTTCTGTGTTGGGTTTTCTTTGTTTTTTGTTTTTTTTTTTTTTCTTTTTTGAAGGGAAACTTGAGTCATTGCCACTTTTTATCCTCTCTTCACTGCTTTAATGGGATCTTCCTTCTCTTCCTGCTTTTTGCCTCTTTCCATTTCATGAGAATTTTATTCTCCTCTTCATACAGTTCCAACACTTTCTCACCTTCCCTCTCACAAGTAAAGAAAATGAAAGCCTTATGCTATAGCATTCTGAAATAAAACTAGAGTAACACTCCTGTTTCAAATGCTCCTGGGGAAAAAGGAAGGCAGCTTTATTTTATTTTATTTTTTTTCCATAGGTGGTTTACAGTCTTGCTCTTGAGTTCAGAGTTCTGACATTATACAGGGCCCTAAAAAAATATTCCTTTCAAATTCTTTGCTAAATTTTTAATGAACAGCAAATGTGTTTCCTAATGGACTTAATGCAACAGCATCTTTTATAGGAGGAGCCCTAGGAAAGGTGGTAGAGGTCAGGGTGAATGACAGAAAGGTGAGAGGGAATTGAATTTGTTCTTAGAGAAAAGATGAGGAAAGGGAGCTGTAAGATGGAACAAAATGCTACTTTCTGCTTTCTGAAATGAGTCTGTAGCTAGATATGTTATAGACTCTCAAAACAAAAACTGGTTTCAGTGCAGGCAGCAAAATTGTTCCAGATGAAAAGTGAATTTTTTCCGTTTCTTCTGGGATATTTTGTCCATTTGTATTAATGGTTTGAAACAGATCAGAGCGTGCTATTAGCAAAGTAATGGAAAATGGAAAATAACACTGAACATTCCTAGAAATCTGAAACTGAGATGCCTGTTTAATGCTGAAACTTAGACCTACTGTAATATAATATTACCTGTTACTAATTATTGTGCTGTTAAGCTCTCAGCACTAGTTCAGTTTGCATTATACTAATATTGCCATACCTGCTAAAGACGAAAAACTTTGCCTTAAAGTTTTACAGAGCTAATAAATCCAGGCCCTATTTGACCTTCTCTAAATACCATGATTTAAAGCTGGGCCTTGAGCAGAAGATGCCACTTATTTTCTTGAAGGTTTAGCAAGGGAGTTGAGTCCATGTTTCCTGTTGTGCTTCCTGGAAGGCACTCGTTTGTGTGTTTGGTTATATCTTGCATGTTGTCTTCTCAGCTTCTTTAGCTCCCATCTCCCACTCCTTAAATGTTGCCATCATTGGACTCCCAGCTGGGTACCCTGCTCCCACACACACTGTACTGGGAGCATGGGCCGCTGGCATCAGGGAAGAGGAATCAGGAGGGATGCAAAAGGGAACAGTGTAGTGGCTGAGGGCCTTTCATGTCCTTGACAAATTGGACCTGGAGTCCCTTGCTGGTGATCACAGGTGTGTCTGAAAGAGGCACAATTAGCAATAAACATCCTGCCCTGTGCTCTGTCCCCAGAGGGAACGGTGCCCTCAGAGGGTGGACAGAAGCCCTGTGACAGTTAAGTCCATCAGTCAGGCTGTGGTGTAGCCTGCTAAGTTTGATGGTAACCTACAGTCAGCAAAAACATACAGTAAAGAGATGTGGTAACAGTAATGACAGAATTTTATCTGGCTCTGCTAAATACTACTGGCATAGATGGTGGAGATTTTTCCAGGTAGAATTATAGAAAACATGGTTTGATCTCAGGAGTGAGGAACTCTGCAGTTCTTGCAGGCTCATGTGAGGGGTTTTTGTCCTATTCTGAAAGCACTTTTAAAATGTTAAGCTGAGTCTCTTGTTGCATGAAGACCTATTTGATGCCTGCACTACAAAAACTGCCATTCCACTCACGTTTCTGTGACAGCAGGTAGCGAGGTAAACTGTCTGTATAGCTAAAGGTTCCTGAAATGTGAAGTATATTTATAATTTTTCTTATGAGGTGGCAATTCTAATACTTTGAACCTTGGCAATTTTTAATTATTTCTTCCCCCCCCACCCCCCCCGGCATTGATGAGTTAAGTACTTGCCAGTTAATGTGAAGTGTTGGCTAAATCGATTGAAATCCCAGTTCTGAAAAGCGTTCCAAGAGGGCGCTGGTGTGAAGGATCCGCCACGCGGGCCCCGGCAGCAGGAGAACGGCCACCAGGTGGCACTCGGGGACCGCGCAACACCGCGGCCGGCTGCTTCTAGCCCGGGCTGGGATGCTCCCTGGCTTGATTTAACCGCTCAAGCACGGTTATCATTCCTGGGTCACTCATGTGGTGTTTGGAATAAAACAAGCAGTATTTATCCCTGCTAACCAGCATTCGCACCATCAGATACGCCCACAAATCTTGCCTAGTCCCTTAAAAGCTACGCTGAACGCTTCATCCTTCCGCATGGTACATAAGTTAACAAGTGGGAGCTATACCCGCTTTATTACTTCTTCCGCTCGCAAACAATGGAGTGGAAAAAAAGCTAAAGTGGAAGTGTGTTTCAGAGGCATCCGGTTTTCCCAACTGCCTTCCCCTCATCCTTGAAAAAAACAAAACAAAACAAAACAAAACCAAAAACCAAAACCAAAAAAACCCAAACCACAAATACAAACTCAAAATTCCCAAGCTGGTGAGGAACACTACACCTCTGGCTTGTTTTGAGAACTACATTCTGGAAATGAAAAGTTAAGGAAGCCAGCTTTTTTCCCCAATTACCACATAATCCTTCATTATTCCCAGTCTTTCTTAAGTCGCATCATCTCCTTAGCTTGGAATTTTTTATTTTTTTTTTTCATTTGTCCTGCAGTGGAAATAAGTTGTTGGCTATACACAGACAATTTTATGTACTGTTTTGCTTATGTTAGTATAGATTATGAAAGGAATATAGTCCCAACATACACTCCGTTATGTCAGGTTTTTAAGCTTTCCCATAGAGTGTTGGTGGCCTAAAGAATATCTTTATGAAAAAAAAAAAAAATAGACCTTGACTGGTGGAATTAAATGTGCCCTATTTTGTACCTTTAAATGTGTACTACAGCTTTATATCAATGATTTCTACAACTAACACCACTGACTACAGTTTGCAGTAGTTAATATTCCCAGGTTATTTCACTGTTAGGTTTGAGAAGAGATTTGCCTGGGCAGTAAAAATATTATCAACTGTATATTACGGTCTCTCAG
The DNA here is from genome assembly GCF_017639655.2 of Falco naumanni. Classification (NCBI taxonomy): domain Eukaryota; kingdom Metazoa; phylum Chordata; class Aves; order Falconiformes; family Falconidae; genus Falco; species Falco naumanni. The sequence goes on from NC_054055.1 coordinate 102,856,180, forward strand.
GTGCAAGTTTTGAACCAGTAGAGCTGGGGAGTGGTTGGGAGGATCACTAAGCCTTCTGCTTCTTCACCTTTGTGTTCCTGCTGGGACCGGACAGTGGGGCCAGCAGCAGGATGCTGCTTGCTCCTGCCAGTCCAGGGGTTGGGCAAGGGCAGCAGCTCGGCTTTGCAGTTGCAGTGTGGGGCACACACCTACCCCGTCCCCCATGTCCCACCCTTTGGGTTTTATCACTGAGCATATTTCCAGACAGATGTTGGTCCTGGTTGCCAATCTGATCAGCCTATGGTGGTACCATGGCACGCCTGTCCATCAATTTCAGGTACCATTGTCTTGTCCACCATTAACGCACGGCCTGTGCCAAGGCTTGTCATGCTCTGTTCTTGTCTGCATTGTTGAGTTTGCAGTGGCTCACTATGCTCAACCCTGTTGCCATCATAGTCCACTCATGACCAAGGCAAGGCCGTGATTCTCCCATGTCACCAGGCCAATGAGGAAGAGTAGGTTTGAAGCAGTAAGTCACATCACATCTGAGGTTAGGAAACATGTTCTAACATTAAATTACTCTAGGTACATCAATAACGTTTCCATTTTGGAGGTATGACTTTTTTATTTACATGTACTTTTTCTGTGCTGATACATGGACTATTGCTTATGATGTATGTAGAAAAGAGGGGAAGAGCCATTTCTTTAGAGGAGTGTTGTACACTTAGCAAGGGAAACTATTGCAAGAGACAGAGTAAAGGTTAGCTTACCCATTCATACTAGAATATCATCTAGCCTGGGAAGAAGGAAATAGGAACAGGGCAACATTGAAAAAAAAATCAGTTTTAATATAAATGCAAAACTTAAATTGCAGCTAATGCTATTACTTTACTTGTCCTTTTGCCTTCTTTCCTCAAGGTTTTGAGAAGGCAACATGTAAATGGTGTTACTGAACATATCACTTGGCTCTTCAGCTCTGCTCCTGAATTCTTTCTCACAACATACTTGCATTCTTGGCTGATGTTCATGATATTAAACCTCAACAGACATAAAGATATCATTCAACAGGTATGGTATGAACTTGGGACTATATTTATGATTTTTTTTTTCTGATACATGGAAAATCTTACATGTTAAGATTTCTTGATATTGTTTTGATAGTCAGGAGAGTGAAGAGGTTGTACTCTTGGCTGTTTCATAACAGTTTTGATAACATATGACATTTTTACATCATGGCCATATGCAGGCAGTGGCATTGAATCCCCAGATTATTAACTTGAAGTCTGACAGTCATTGACAATAATGTGGATGCTATTTACTTATACTCTTCAAGACTGTGTTACCTATTAGGGGCCTTGTCTTCAAATGTTCGATGTGCTATGTTTTATTTATATGAAGAAATGTTAATCAAACATTTTTGTGTCTAGTAAAGCTATTTGTTAGTGGGAATTACCTAATTTACTGGCAGACAGGAGACAAACATTTTTCTGGTTTCATGGTTGTATTATCATAATCTCTGAATGTATTTGAGGTGGTCAAGATTAAATTTGAATCAGGGATTGAAACACCCTAAGCAGTTTCATCATGTCCTCAGGAAGACAACAACATGTCTTGTGACATTACATCCTTGCATACTGCTGAGAGGATGTGGCTAGCTCTGAGTAATTTGGAAGAGAATGGAATTTCATTTTCAAGAAAACTGGGAAGAAGAGTTACTCATTCAGAGAAGGGAAAACTACTTCGGGTTCTATCTCCTTAGGGTTTTTCCAGCAGAACACCTCCTGATTTACTGAATCTATACGTGGTTTATGAAACACACAAGCATCGTGAACGACATTACAAAAGTTGAGGTTAGCTCCATTGATGGCTCGACAGCAGTTTAACCTGGAATTACAAAATGCTTAGCATAGGAGACTGTAAGACTTACCTAGTCCTGTAGAAATACTACACTAGAGGTAGAAGGCTCATTGCTTCCCCTCTAGTGGGTGTTTATAGATCACAAGCTGAAAACACAGTAAAACCAGTGCATCTTCTTCCTTTGTGAGGGCTGGAGGTACCTTTGGTGTTGCAGACTTCCTTGGGCTACATTTGGCCCCTGAAGGGGATTACAGGACAGACAGAGGTCGTGTCATCCAGGGGTAGACATTCTGAGCAACTGATTTCCCACTATTAGAAATTTAGAAAATTACAGACAATAAAACATGAAATATTCCTCTTCAATCAAAAATCCTTAGCAGTAAACCTTTGCCTTCAGAACGTCATCATAAAATTTGGTTTCAGTTTGAACTCTTTCTTCTCTCAATGTCTCAAAACAATCCTTACTCCATTTCTTTGTGCTTTTTCTTTTTCTTTTTTTTCTTCTTTTTCTTTTTTTCCCCCTGGTTCCCTCACTTTTCATTAAACATTCCTTTGAACAACTGCTTCTAACTGAATCACCATCATTCTGACTTATTTATGATTTCTCCTCTAACCCAAGGCCCTTGTGCTTCTTCATAGAATCATAGAAAGGTTTGGCTTGGAAGGAACCTTAAAGATCATCTAGTTCCAACCCCCCTGCCATGTGCAGGGACACCTGCCACTAGACCAGGTTGCTCAAAGCCCCATCCAGCCTGGTCATGGACACTTCCAGGGATGGGGCATCCACAGCTTCTCTGGGCAACCTGTGCCAGTGCCTCACCACCCTCACAGCAAAGAATTTCTTCCTAATATCTAACCTAAATCTTCTTATTCCTTTTGCTTTCCAGTACTCAGTTTCTAGTCCTCTTTGTCATCCTTTGCTTATATTAAAGGACCACTGAGAGATGTTGTGGATTCAGGCTGCCTTGAGTGTGCTGTACGTTTTTCTTCATTCAGCTTTGGATTGATGGTTACTAATGATTGTGAATGTCTATTCAGAGTAAGTATTAATATAGAGCATGTAGTGGGAAAAAACAATTAAAATCTTCCACTTAATGAAGAGGGATGAAGCTGGGTTAATTAGCATTGATATACAACTGTGGGCTGGCTTCCAGGGGTGTTGGGTTGGCTGATGTAGATCAGGTGCAGCTGTGGCTGGTGCTGTTAAGAGGTTGGGCAGCCAGTGAAGAGGAAGCAACCAAGGAAGAGAGAGGAGGAAGAAGCAGAGAGAAGAAAGAGCAAGAGCTCACACCCTGGGTGAGGCGAGACAAGGTGAAGGCAGCAGAGGGGCTGGCATGAAGAGTACGTCGGTATGAGATGATAAAAGAATGTGTTGCAGCCTGATAGTTTGGAGAGTGCTGCAACAATTGGTGCCCCACGTGAGGCCCTTCAGATTATGAGACTGCCTGTAATGAGCGGTAACAGCGGTGATGGCTGTGCCAGGGGACGTTTGAAGTTTTGAACAGTGACAGTGGTGCCCAATGTAGCAGAGACAGGCAGGGATAGCCTGTGATCCCACCTATCTCAACTCAATCTGGAAGAGCCTGGGGATCGGGATCAGACACCAGTAAAGGTGAGCCGTTGGGATCAAAGAGATGGAAGCCTGACTGCCGTGGAGTTAAGAGACTGAGGGTAATGGGTGATAGCGGCGGAGTACACGGCCAGACGTGGCAGCAGCCCACAGCGGTGGCGGGTCCAGAGCGGGTCTGGCCAGACAGAGGTGATGGCCGTACCGGGGGAAGGCACGGGAGCAGCCTGGTGTTGCGGGCAGCTCCTGCCATTGCTGCTGCTGCTCGGCCTGGTGGTATTCTTGCCAGCATTTATGTGCTCATTGAAGATGTCTCCAGTCGTAGAAGAAATGGGTGATAACAAGGATGTTAAGAAGTTTTTCAGGACACAGAATGATTTGTTAGTGCTGTATTCTAGATCTGCTGCTGCTGCAAGCTCACTCAGGTGACCCAAGAGGTGAAAGGACAAGGCACTATAAGTTCATCAGAACCTCCCTCTGAAGAAATCAAAATCTCAGATGCTAAGAAAGCAAATAAGAAGAAAGGTGATCAACCTGCAGAAGATGAAAAGCCCAAGATAAAAGTGAAGAAGGAATATGAGTTCAGGAACAAGTTGTCTGGACTGTATGAAAAGTTTATTTGTAAAAAGGTTATGATGACTGTTAAATACCTCGGGTATGAAAAGTTAAAAAGGAAAAGAAAAAAAAAAAGGGAGAATTATAGAGGACTGTATAACCTTTTAACAAATAAATTTTTCATAATGATTGTTAAAAACATAAGGTATGAAATGTTAATTAACCCAGCTTCATTCCCTTCTATTTTTTATCATTGATAATATACAACTGTGGGTTGTCTTTAGGGGTGTCGGGTTGGCTGATGTAGATCAGGTGCAGCTGTGGCTGGTGCTGTTAAGAGGTTGAGAGCCAATGAAGAGAAAGCAGCCGAGGAAGAAGAAGCAAGAGGAGAGAGAGCATGGGCCCTGGGTGAGGAGAGACTAGAAGGCAGCAGAGGGACTGGCATGAAGAGTGCGTTGGTATGAGATGGTAAAAGACCTTGTTGCAGCTTGATAGTTTGGGGAGTGCTGTGACAACTTAACCCCTAAACTTTTTTCTTTTGCTGTAGTGAGGCTTAAGTGATAGTTTATTAAAAAAAGGGTTTATTTTAATTATTTTTTCCAAATATTTGCATTCAATTCCTGACAGTCTTCGTATAAACTAATTAGATTATTCTGTGATTTTTTTCCCCCTAGGTTAAACATAATAAAAAATTAATAGCAAACTTTCAGACAAGAAAACCATAACTGTGTGACTTCTGGGTACCTAGAGCACAGGCCAGTGCTGTGTAAGCATCCACAAAAGAATTAGGTTAGAGCAACCTGATTCAGTATGTTGAAATGCTTAGATGGAGATGAGCCCTTTACAGGTGCCTTGAGATTACCTTCATCAGGAGAGATGCAGAGCATATTTGTGATGAAATACTGAGGTGAATGGCTGGGACTTGAAGAGAGAAGGAAAGAATGTGATGTAGGTATGATAAAGTCATTCCACAGCAAGATACGATTTCACAACACTTGGCCAAACGACTTGTTCATAGCAGCGAGTCTCAGAATCCAGTGCTCCTGAACACAATCTTCTTCCATAAGGCATCTGGGACATTATGCAATGTCAGTCAAGGGGTTGGGAGTCTTGGGAAAGAATTCTAAATTAATTGATGCTTACCAAGAGTGTGCATTTCTGCTGCCCAATGGGTGACTGTAATTATTCCAATAGGCCTGCCAGAGGAACATGGGCATGCATACACCACACTGATGTTGACACACCTTATTTATGAAGCGCCACTTTTGCATCCCTATCCAGTTTTCTTCTCCCTGTATGTCCTATGCTGTGGAAATATCTTAGAAAATGGAAATAAAACACTGCTGGGCCTTACAGGATGACAGCCATATTTGCCATAGGTATGGAAGTGGGTATGAGCAGGTACTGTATAATCTATATAATTCTGTATAGTTTGTGTACGTTGCAATGAATGTTCATGAGACCTGTGGTTCTGACTGTCAGCCTGCTCTCCATTGTGGAGAAACATATGGCTGCAGAACTGTCTTCTACTCTGCCCATGCACTGGGACCGTGTAATTCCTGATGCCAACCTTGCAAGATAGGCTCTACACAGGGATTTGCCAGGTAATGAATGTCCCCACTGAATTTGATATTTAGTTGTCTGACATTGTCTTATTTCTGTGCTTCATAACTATGTAAATTAAGCTGTTGAATGAAATCTTAGTGAAATCATTGAATGTGAACACATTTAAAGCCAGTTTAAGGTTGTGAGGTCTGATCTCAGCAAAGCTTGCTTTAAGCTAATTGTCTGCAGCAGTGCCAGGGATAGAAAGTTGAATCAAGATGCCAAGTTATTAATTTTAATTTAGATATTATTATGAAACAAGGGGAGACTATAAGGCTGCCAAGATGCAAGAGGGCCAGAATTAAAATATATACCTTTGCACATTTTTGGGGTGTCAGGGAAAGAAATTGATTTTCTTTTTCCTTAAAGTGAGATATAACTCTATGCAGGTGATAATACAGTCACTTAAAAGATAAGAGCTTATCATATGACCCCTTAATTTACAATGGGCTTCAGGGAAGCCAAATTATTTAAGTTTTTCAGCACTAAATAAAATGGGAGGAAATGCTGTTGCCTTGTGAGGCTTTCTTTTGGCAAAGATGACAACTAAACATGATGTTTGTAGAAACAAGCAACAGTTTTCAGGACAGTTACCAATGTGGAGAAACAAAAAAGGCCTTGCTAAAATTTCCTGGAATATGCACAGCACCTTACTTAGGCAAATTCTGGTTAGTCAATCATGCCTTGACTGAATAAAGTATGAACAAAAGCGTGCATCCCATACCTGACGTAAGGAAAAAGGCATATATACCAGACAAGACTGATTCAGTTCCAGCTTCCACTTTTAATTGGCACATAACTGTTTTTTTCCACAGTGGGATGTACATATTTTTTTCATGAGTCATGGGAGGATTCACCTTTTCAAAAACACTGTATCTGTATCAGAGCTTGAAGACCATTATAACAGTTTCAGATGACTGAATTTTAAAACTATTTAAGGTAATACAGACATAATGAAAAAGTTGTGCCTTTACTGAAAGGTGTACAAACAAGTCTAAAGTATTGTCATCAGTGAATCGACATCTCTTCAGGATTTTTTCTTGTCTGCCAAGTTTTTTTGGTCTTAATTTGAATGAAGAGTTTGCTACATATACGACTGAGCCACCACAAATGTGTTAAAAAAAAAAAAACAACCAAATTTGAAAGAATATGGTAATAATTTAATATTTTGAGTATTTCCTCTTTCAGGTGGAATATCATACTGCTATGTTTAAAATAAGGAAGTAAAAATTTTACAGGACAAATTAATGACAACTTTGTATGACTTGGTACTGGTCCCAGGCATTTGTTTCCTCTTTCAAGTCATGCAAGCAGGTTTCTCAGTCCTCCTCAGGCTGAGAAAAATGTAGTTGTGAGATAAAGTTTTGGTATGAGTTTAAGAGTTAATTCATTAAGCCAATTAAAATTGTGATTTCAAAAAATTAACGACTCTGAAGTAGTCCTCAGCCCTTACCAGAGCCATGTCCTAAAGCAGAGGACAAAGTGTTTCTGTAGAACTAAAACATTTGTTTTTGAGGCACCCAGGATCCTTGTTTCCATGTTGCAAAGTCCTTGTCTTCATTCCTAGGTGTTTCAACCTATGTTTGGGTAACGAATCCCAGCTGTTGCTGTAGTTGAGAAGATAGGCCTAATTTGTGTTGTCAGCCCTCTCAGCTGGTTTGTAGCTCTTGCTGATTTAAGTGGATTAGTTTTCAGCCTTAGAAATGTAGAGTCGGGTGACTGAGATTGTCATGGGTGTAGCCAAACAATGCATGCAGTAGTGTTATGTCTCTGCCAAACTGTTTTTCACTAGCTGCAGATTTGTGCAAACCCTTCATCACACAGGTTACTGGCAGCTCTGGAGAAAAGAAAGAATTGTTTACTTCTTCTGAAGATTTCTTAGTGACCTGAAAATTCACAAAATTTAAGTATTTTACCAAAATTTTATCTGACCATTTTCTGAGACATTGTATTTGAAACTAAGATACATGGGTATTTCAAAATGAGCAGCTGTCTCAAATAATATCAAAGGATTTAAACTTGAAGATTTGATGGATGCAAATTGATGGATGAAACACATCAATTAAATGTTTTGTTTCCATTTAATTATATTTATTTATTGTCTGGAATAGATTTAACAAAAAAATTCCTGTCAGCTTGAAATACCGTTGTCCCACTTTGTCAGAAGATTTTTGCTATGTCAAAGCAAGAAACTAGACTTTATAATGCAGTTTCTTGAGGGAAGAGAATTAAGTGAAATGAAATCTGCATCCATTTCAGTTGCAACCTCTTTTATTTAAGTACATATTACTTTTCTGCTATAGGATAACCAAGCAGTATTTAGATTGTTCCCAGTATCCTGTTCTTTCAGAAATCTCACCCAGACACTGTTGCCTCTTGACTCACAGTGAAGCTAAAGAAAAAACTTCTTGCAGTTTTTCTTCTGCTGTATTTCTATAAAACCAAGTACCAAGAAAACCTACTGAAGAAGCACTGCCTTTGCTACAGTGAATACTTACAAATGAAAAAAATATTATTTTTACCTGACATACTGTTATCTTTTTTTTCTGGCTGCTTTAATTGCTATCCTCCATATTCTTTTTATCATTAAGTATTTAAACTTGAAATGGTGAGTTCTGTAGGTGTATAAATTACCATGTCTGATAATGACAATAGGCTGCTGTTGCTTATATTGCTTATTTCACACTCGCACATATTTACTGATAAGTCATACTGCAGTTTCTATGTGTGGAAAAGTAAATCGGAAGATTTTTTTCTTTGCAAAGCAAACTTTCAGTCTTTTAACAATGGAGGGCCTTATTTTCTACTGCTGCAAGGATTTTCTTACAATGCAACAGGCTGTGGATTGGGATCTGAAAATTTGTGAAAAGAAATGCGTTTAAAGCCAAAATACTTTTTCATGTATTCTGCAGATAAACCTAGGCACAATTTGAATGTGTATATACACACACATATAAATTAGACCCACTAGTTGATGCCATATCAAAGTATTAAGAATAAATGAATTCTGGAAGTTTTTCCTTTTTTCTGTTTTTTTTTTTTTTTTTAAAAAAAAAACAACAAACCAAAACAAAAACCAAAAAATGCCAATCAGTCACCACAGTTCTTAAGTACAAATTAGTAATTTGCATTTATAGGAAAATACCTACTAGAACTACTGAAACAGCCACAATGTTAATTTTCATTCTCCATAGAAACTCAAAACTAATTCCCTGCCACTTCCTTAAGAGAAAACCAATCCCTTCCCAAATAGGATAATGAGAAAATTTTTTTAAGACAAGTTTGGTTCAAGTTGTGTTCTTTCTCGGGGAATTATATTGGTTTAAATACAGGAAAGTTTCCTTGGAAATTTCTAAGTCTCTGCTAACACTGTGAGTCAGATGCCTGCAGGTTGTATTGTGCCAGATTTGACGTCAAATGACAATCCAGTGGGGTTTTCCATTAGCCTTCATAATGGACATTCAATGGGATTTTACTGCATAAAATAACCAGATTTTGTCTGAATCATCAAGGTTAGCATTAAAAATCTGATTTTTTTCAACTGGTTTGTTAAAACACATTTTTAAAAGGCTCAAACTGTTGAAAAACTGGAGGTTACTAAGCCTGAGCATACAGCAATAGTAATTCTGAAATTTCATACAATTTAATAAAGTGCTAGTACAGCACAGACAGTCACTGCTATGATTAGTCATTGTAGCGATGGCAAACTCCAATTACTCCTCTCTTTAAAACTGAGTATGTCTGCTCTCCAAGGCTGGGGCGTGCTGTTGCAAGTACGGTTGTTATTGCTGGTTGAAAATTTATTGAGGAAGCGAGGAAGTGTTGCCTCATGGCTGGGTTTGGCAGGTCCTCCCTGCAGTTGGGGGCGCAGGGAGATCTATGGCCTTGGCCATGGGTGGCCTGTTAACAAGTCTGCCCTAGGACCAGCATCCTTCGGTGACCCCAGCAGCTGTTAAATAAAACTTATATTTTTGTCAGTTTTACTGAGTTTTTAAAAGATTCAGGGAGCTTCCAGCTCTTGAGGATTTGGGGGTTTGTTGGATTTATTTTTCTTTAGATTTTTGTCCTATTTGGGTTGAAACCAATTTCAGAAACTCATTTTCCCACAGACTGGGAATCCAGCTTCTTTGGCTAACCACAGTTGTTCTCTAACCTGTCTCCCACACTGCTGTACATTCTTGGGCAGAGTTGTTGTCTTAGGCTGAAAGTGAAGAAATGAAGGTGCAGACACATGAGTTTCACACATTCCCCTTTTGCCCATTCTTCAGTAAATATAATTTCAATACATGGAAATAAGCTCATGCTTGCAAGGTGGTTAGGTGCCACCCGGAAGTCTGTGCCAGCTTGCCCCTAACCCTTCTTCTCTGTGTCCTGGGAGGGACTTGACTTCCAGGGTTTCTGGTTATGAGGTGATGTAATCAGTAGGTTTCTTGGGGAAAGCAGCACTCACAAGACTGCTGTGCCTAAATAAGACCTCCCCAGAAGGACTAGCTATAGTATGAAGACAGACTTTGACCTATATTCAGGGAATATGTCAAATGGTATCTAGCTGAGAAATGGCCACAGCAAGTTCAACAAGTCTTCATCTACCTGTCCATACTAGGCTAATATTGGCTAGTGTATGAGAACAGGGAAGGAAAGCATTATAAGGAGCTGAAAGGTAGTGGTAGTGGAGCAGCTTAGGAAGAATACTCAAAGTCTGTAGTCAGGTGAAACAGTAAAGGCCCTAGGTCTGTTACACAAATATATACATATATATATGTAATATATAAATATATATATATACAAATATACTGGGGGCAGGCTTAGAAAATTGTCCAAGGAGGAAGAAATGTGGGAGTAGAGTTTAAAATGTAGCACTTGTCAAGTATTCAGCTAATATTTAGCCCAATCCTGTGGAAAACAGCAGAGTAATGCGAGTATGGATTATTATGTCACGGTTAATATAATGTTACTTATATAATGTGAAGCCTGATTTTACATGAGAGGAGTCAATTTCTTCTTAGTTGGGAGCCAGGGAAAATTCATAGTTGCTGCCTTTGCCCACAGTGTCCTGAAAAATCATCTGTGACAGCTCCTTTAAAATGCTGCTGTGTGTTTTACAGGGACAAATCTGTGGTCGATCTCAGTGACTGGCCTTTGACTTCTGCCCATCTATGGTGCTTTGCCATGCCCAGACAGGAAAAGGAGTATCGCATATGTTGCTAACAACTCTTTTTTTTCCAGATAAGGAAGTCACCCAACTTTTTCCTGCATTCTTGACAGCTGATAAATGAGATTTTTTTCATAAAAGGGAACTGAAAATGGTCCTGGGGATTACTGGGCAGAGAAATTTCCAATGTCTCCCTTAGCAACTTGTCTCCCTTCTTTTCTTGATAAACCTCTCAATTATAAACAATATAAATAGATACTTTGTCTCATAGCACCCACAGTTGCAAGACAAACACAGGGCAGCACAAAAGTGAGGTGATGTCAGTGAGATTCTTCATGTCATGAATCATGTTGAATTTGGCTTCCTCCCAAACATACATATCAGCAGCGAAGTCTGTCACCTGAATAAGGTTAAATCATGCTGGAATATGTGGTAGCAAGAGAAGCAGTCCGTTGTATATAAAGTATATTTTCATGTGGTTATGGTTTGTGTTGGTGTGAGTCAAATCGTCAATGATCTTATTAGGTAATCTGCCTGGGAACAGTGATGTGTGGAACTGCCCTCTCCTGCCATGATCCCACTTGAGCAATCGCCGAGTGAAAGACAGGAATGGTGCAAATTAATGGGGGTGCTTATAGAGTTATGTTCCTAGAAAGGAACAGTGTTGGCACCAGCAGGTAGGATGGGTACAGATCCAGCTTATGTGTGCATCAGTTGCTCAAAAGCAACATTAGATACAGACATTGATAACATCTACATTTAGGAAAATGAGGACAGTTACAGTAATCCAGCACTCTTACTCCTGTGCTGTGTGTGTGCATCTACCTCTCTTTGCTGCGCTATCAGAGTGTGTGGACAGATAACAGCTTTTGCAAGACTGGGAGATCAAGACACTGGAGACCATCATACATCCCAGAAAAGAAGCATCTCTGTCATAGGCTTCCTAGGTTCCCTGGATTGCCTATTATAATTCAGCCGAGGTTTCCCCTGCAAAATGCAGGTTGACAGAACAGCTCTGTTTCAGAGAGTTCCAAGTGGATAAATGCATTCAAGATTTATAAACCACACATATGACACTGTATGGAAAGCCATGAAGCTGACATTGTTAAACTCAGAGCAAAAATTCTTTTTAAAAAAAGGCCTTTTATACACACTCAAACATGCACACACATACGTTTACATGTACATACATATATATAATTTTAACATAAGGAGAAACGAAGAGAAGTAGTAATTTACCAGTAGCAGACATGATACTAAATGGACATTAAAATCCCATAGATTCTGTTGGCTTTACACACTGAAAGATTTCAGATGTTCTGACATACTAAAATCTATGTCAGAAAACACTAAACAAAATTGCGTAGATCCCCCTGGATCCTAAATATCTCAGGAAATTTAGCTTGCGGAGTTCTATGTTCTATTTCAGCTTTACGGTAAGTCATAATACTTCAGTAGAAAGACACTGTCCATGTAAACATCTACAGTTACTGTCTCTTCTTTGATGTTTTGGAACCATGTCTTAATTATGTACCAGTATGCTCCTCTAGCTGGTACAAGAAAAGTTTTAGGAAATAAAAACTACCCACTGTAGTTCCTCTATTTTATTTCCAGATCTGAAATGCTATTTCTGTAGAAGAATGAAGAAAAGTGAAGTTCTACTACATTCCTATAATTACATAAATTGTTCACATGTATCTAGTCTTCCCTTTTTTATTGAGAGGGGAAATGGGCATCCATCATGGCCACATGAGTCACAAACATCTGCCTTTGAGTGTGTCCTATTTGGTTAATATTTTACAGATGTTTCAGCCTTTCTTCATATTAGTGCCCCCAAACAGCATGAGTAATTGTGTATTTCATAGGTTGTCTGAAGGTGAAAAATTTTCCCCACTTCTGCAGACATGAAATTCAGATATTTTTTTTTTCTTACTGATATAATTAAAGTCTGCCTCTTGCTCTTAGTAAATATGGTCTTAAAAAACTATGATGGTAATAAAAATAGAAGCAAGGGTTAGAAGTTCTGTCTTTAGCTTGACACTTTTCCCACATGGTTTAGACATAAATACTAAAAAGAAAATTGCAGCTCTTGTCTATTTGGGTGACTGAAAATCAGTAGCAGACACCTTTAATTCTTCCGTATTCTGGGTAATAGAACTTTTCAAGGAATGGCTTCACTTGTTTGAAAGACACAGATTGTTCCTGATGTGCCAGACTGTAAGTGTCAAGCCTGGGCAGGGTGGTGATTGCTCTGTTCTGTCCTTCTGCACTATCATCAGTGTAACATGAATAAGGATGCTTTTGGCTCTTGTCGTAGTTCTGATTAGCTAAAGAGTTTTATGGGTTTATTTTGCTTTTTTAAATCATATCCATCTAGTATAGCACAGACAAGGTTCAGTTTACTGCTGAAAGCCTTTCCTCCGTTTTATTCCCTGAACGTACCTATCTTTGCCCCCTGTGCTCTGTGGCCAGCACAAAGTGATAGTAAATTGTTGCTACCTGGGTATAAGCTCTTCTTCCCAGAAAGAAATCTCTAACTATCTGTAAATCAGCTCTTATTCTATTTATGTTTCTGGTGCAAGGTGAAGGTAAAAGTAAAGCAGAGGCCAGAAGCTGATATTTTTGGTAGAGTAAGAAGAACTGTATGTTCATTGCTTCATAGAGTAGAGTCACCAGAAAGAGTGGAAAGCACTGCAGGAATGTGAAAAGCATATGTCTATCACAGAGCAATCCCTGCACAACATTCTTTTATTTTAATTTTTATTTTATTTTTATTTTTATTTCAGGGAGACAGTGGGATTGAAGTTTAGCCGTGTCCTTGAAAAGGCAATGAGTCTTGTGCAGCATCTTGTAGCATAGTCATTTCTTTGAATGAAGTCTGAAAATATGTCTTGTCTCAGTCTGTAGGTGGTATCTCATGAATTGTTTTCCCTCTATTAAGGTGGGGATAAAAACTTACTGCCTATCCACGAATTGAGGAGTTTTGAATTTCTACATCAGTAATATCTATTAAATATCAAAGAACTTGCTTTACAGAATGTTTCCAGAATGGGTAACTTAACGCCACCAAATATCCTGTGTTCTCCTTTATTTGGAAGTAGGATAATGAAAACACAAAGGCAAGTGTATTTGCACAAAGAAACCTGTTAATGACTGTCATCATCAGTCCCTTGATGCAGAGGGGTTGGTGTGGGAAGAGAAAGCAAATAAAATGGAGAATGAGATGTTTCCAACCATTTACCCAGGTGGACTAAGTCTTGAGTACTCATAAATACATGTGTCGTTGCACTCTGTTTGTACTTAATCTCAAATTTTATTTTTTGCTTCCCATACATTAGAACAACATGGCAAGGAAACATTTGCTTTAATCCACCTCTTTTTCAGTTGTGCTAGATCCTGACTAGTGAAAATCATACAGCTCTGTTTTCCATTGAGTTATAGTGGTTGGTACCATATACAGCCTTGCCTACCTAGATTCTACTTGCTTTAGTTTTGTGAGAATTCTCTTATTGGATTTTTCAAGATCTTTATTAAAAAGTGTAATTACAGGCTCAAACAGGATAGGAGGTGAAAGGAAGACACTGGCAGTGTCCCTGTGAAGTGGATGACTGTGTGAACCTGTCAAGCCCCTGAAACCAGGGCTAGACACATGGTTGAGGCCCATACGATAGGGTAAAAAGAGGAACCCCAGTGTGGACCTGTTATATCTCAAGAGGTTTCTGTTCTGCAAAAATGCACATGTGCATGTGTAAACACCCACCCACACCCTGAATAAACATAACATCAGAGCAGCAATTATTTCCATTTGCACTCTCAGGACAAATTGAAAATAAGTTTGTTAATTGGCCTCTCAAAAGAAGCTTGAGAAATGTTGAGAAGTATCACTTTCTTTTCCAAAGTGTGTACTGCTTTTTCAGCAGTGTTCTATCAATTATCTGGCAAAGACCTAGTCCATCAAATCTTCTCAGTCACCATTAGTAATTTGGTGAAAAATAAACAATTTGACTCTTAGGTAGGAGTAAGCATTTGGTCATTGATCCAACAATGGTCATAACCAAGCAGTGAAATAAGCATGTACTCCCAACATGAAAGTAATATTTTAGAGAACACAAACCAATGGCTGTTTGCTTGAGATAACATATAAACCCCTAATTTCTCCAGGCATCAAAGCTAGAAAATAAGGACTGTTACTTTCAATACTTTTGTTGTGTTTTCACCAAACTGTCAACAGCAGGTTTGCTGGGTTCCTTAAGACCTGTAGTGGACATGCAGTCTGTTACCAGTGACAATAGCCAAAGGGGCAGTTGTGCCAAAATGGCCTGCCAGAAAGCAGTCTCAGTAAATCACTTGAAGGTGAAGGAAATTTTTCCCTCTCCCCTTCATGAAAGTTATTACACAAATACTAATATTTCCAATTTCTTTCAATTTCTCTGGCTTTGATTTATTACAAAATTCAGCAAAGCATGGTTCTGAAGTGACTGAATTGCCTAGTTAGAAAAACAGGGTGGCAAAATCAATTAAAAGAAAAATTGAATTTTTAAAATCAATGTTTAAGGGACAATAAAACTGGCAGCTTTTTTTAACACAATAGTATCAAAACTATTTCTTAATTGGTCAACATTTACAAAAAAGCATACTCTTGACAGTGGGAAGCATGAAATATATGTATATCCTTTTTTCCCAAAATATGAATGAAAAAATCTTGCATCAAGTGAAAATACTATCTTCACTGGATGCATGCTTTCTTATATTTAGAGGTAAAGTGTGCTGAAAACCAGTTATTTTGAACTCAATATGGGTATCCTAAAAGAAAGGCCTTGGATCTCACTAGCTCCTTCCTAAGGTATTGAAGGTCAGTGGTTTTGGAGGAATATTACTTAAAATATATTAAAAAATGCAACATCTTTCAGTTTGAAAGTGGTTTAAACCATTTTTTTTAATTTATCAAATTAAATGAACACTTGGACCGACAGCTCTGTTGGCTGGACAAATCTCCCAGTATCTTTGGCAGACCCTGGGCTTGGCTTTCTCGGTGAGCTGCCTTGCTGTTTCTCTCTCTTCGGTCAGGACACACACAGGCACTCACACGTTCTCTGCCTGGCCGCTTCTCACTTGTCCTCCCTGCGTGTCTCCTTCTCCCAAACCACCCCTTTTCACAACTCCTACCTTAAACTTGCTCCTCTTTTCCCCCTCTGTTGGCAAGATGTATGTCTGACAGGCAGATGCTCTCGTTTTCCCCTGAGGAGAAAGGAAAGCTGCCTTGCGGCTTGGGTACCTTAAAGGCCACAGCAAGGAGACTTAGGTCACTGCTGATCCCCTTCCTCGCCTATCCCTGCTTGGCTGCACTGAGTGGCCTTGCACCTAGATGTATTTGAAATACATATCCCGTGAGAGATCTTTCAGGGGTTTTTTAGGTGCCATTGGCAAGGCAGACCCTAGCTGATTGTGGAAAATCCCTTTTAGTGCAACACTGATATTTGCATTCAGAATCTGTGCATCATTAGACCAATATTAACACGTTTTACAGACAGAAACCTGCTAAAAATTCTTGTAGCCATATAGATCTCTCCAAAGAGGTTGATATCTAGTCCGATGAGGTCACAATTTATTCACAGTGTTTACATATACACTTTGCTAAGTCTACCTGTCTCCTGAAAGTCCTGTTATTATTTCCCTGGTATAGAAGATAAAAAACAAGGATGTTCAAGTAATGCAGGGTTTTAAGACCGTCTCTTTATAGCCTGAATTCTGATACTTTTGGTGCACTTTTCTGCCTTTAGACATCAGCTGTGCTGTCTGGGACAGTAGGTTTTCCACATGACCCAGCAGCCCTGCTGGCATCTGGGGGTCTGGGTGGGCTGGTAATGCTGGGCAGGTTGTTCTCACTGAGGATTTGAGTTGGGGGCGATACCGACCGCACTGTGAGCCTGAGAATTTCTGTAAGCTGATAAAAGAAATGGGAAGGTTTGTAGCTGATATACCTACTGGGAGCTGCCTTGCTAGCCACATCATGTGTGTCTCCATACTGATGGCACTAGAAACTGAATCCAGTATGGGAGTGGGCAATAATTTAGAAAAGATTGAGTGGGAAGGAAGTACAAATGGAGAAAACAAATCGAGTCCTTAAACTTAAGATTTTTTTAAAGAGTTCTCACATCTCCCAGCCCAAAGTTCTGTGTATCTGAGTGCATGCTTGATTATGTAAATTATGCAGAGATAATGAAAAATCCGAAAAATTGTAATTTGAAATTTTATATGAAATTAGATCTGCAAGTTGACTTTGTCATGGGTTGTAAAGCTTTGAATTACATAAATAGTTTTAATTTCTCTGGTCTGTGTTGATTTCATTGAATCTGGATGTGAACATTAATTACACACTTCTAATGAAAAATACACATTTTCCAAGGGTGTTAGAGGAAAGAAGGTGGTATCTGATCATTAAACATCTTACAGGAAAAACTGGCATATCCAATAGACTGAAAATATCCTAGTTATAAGGTTTCCAGTGGACTGGCTAGAAGAATAAGTGGGTAAAATAAATAGGACAGTGTAAAGGAATCTAGTTTTTCTCTTCTCTGGCCAATATTCTTGAAGCAGTTTCCATTTCAGGGATGCAATCTCACGTGTAAAACTCTCACTTTAGAGGTACATTACTTGATGGTCTAGACAGGCTATATCCTGTGTCTGTAACTAGAATCAAAGCCACATTTTTTGCTATTGTGTATTTGGACACCACAGACATGCAAGTTAATTACATTTAGCACACCATTTATTTAAAAAATTGGATTAATTTCTTATGTGAATGCAGTGGCTAATCTAGGACTATGAAAATGTAAAGAAAGAAAGAAAAAAAAAGTCTTTAGGAACTTTTCCTCTTGCCTGTGTGGTAACACAGAAGCACAACTACAATCTGGTGAACCCTTATGTTCTTACTGGCATCTCAATTCCTTTTTAGTGGAAATATTTGCTCTGACATTGGCTTTCACTGTATGTGTATATGCATCATTCCTTATTCCCTGTATGTGTCCAGACAAGATGTCAGCTTGCTTTGGCGTGCAATGCAGAAATCTTTATCTCTGAAACAAAAAGTATACAGCAGTAAATACTAGACATACTACCCTCAAATGAATTAGCTCATGTGGAGTACTCATACCAACCGACATCTGCTTGTTTGGGGTTTCAAAAACTTCCTGATGAAGAAAATGTCCAGTCTGCTGTAATTTTGTGTGGAAAGAACCATCACCCACCCCCACCCCCAAATTAAATATTGGAAGGGGGAAATTTATCAATGAGATATGTTTGGGGGTTTTTATTTTATTATTTTAATTTACAAACAGAGTCTCTGCATTGTATCCCTCACTACAGTGCAACTGGCAGGGTGTAAAGTATTGCCATTCTGGCTGTATTGTCATCAATGTGAGTATTATTATTCCTCTATTACTTTTTGGCTTTCCTTGACAGTTTTCATTTTCAAAAAGAGAATTTTGTGCTTTGCTCATTCTTAAATAGTACGGCAGTTTCAACTCCCCTCCTGTTGAGAAATGAAATGAAATGAAGTGAAATGAAATGAAATGAAATGAAATATTGTGCTCCTTGGCTTCAATTATCATGTTCTTAATTACCCATTTGGAGAGAAATTTTTGATATGTGAAGGTAGCAATACAACAATCAGAATGTTTTAGGATGTTACAGGTGGGGTTTATTTGTGTTTTATAAAGCTATGCCCAAGTCCTTTTCTGGCTTTTGTCCTTGTAGAAAGCCTGGCCCTCCTCCAGAGACCATTTTTGCTCAAGAGACTGGAAAGAGACTCATAAAAAAAAACTTGTTCTGAGTTTAGAAACTGAGCAGAAAAGGAGTGCTCATTAATGTCAGTTGCCTGCATTGTGAAGACAAGAATATAACTTCAAAATGGTAACAGAGAATGGGAAATGGGGATTAAGAGAATGTAGGCTAAAAATGTCTATGTTTGATGCCTAAATAAAGCAGTAGGTAATAATAAACTTACTAATGCTACTACATGTTAAGTATATGTCTTAGCACACACATAACTCACTGACAGAGTAGCAAATAGCCAGGCTGAAGAAGCTACCAAAGACTTCTTATCCATAAAAAAAGCCCCAATTCCATACCAGAAAGTAACTAGTACAATACAAGGCATTTGAGTGTGAACAAACTACCAGATGTATGCTTACGCTGTTCAAATAATTGTATCTCATGGATATCTCATGGTACTTATCCCTGTTAAAATACATGTAAAAGTATCAATGCCCTTGTATTTGTAATAACATTGAAATAATGAGGGGAAATCATTGCTTCAGTGTGTGAATATCACTGTAGTGCAACATGATGATTGCATATCTGAATCAAACTACTTTTATTTGGAAGAGAAGCGTGTCCAGTTTTTGACTGAATTCCTTGGGCTTAGATCTTCAAGTGACATATAAGTGATCATTCCTCAGAAAATCACTTCCCAGTTACTAAATACTGATATTTACAGAAATGGGTAACATGAATGATTCATCTGGGGATCTGTGCAGAGGCAGCCAAAGTGCTACTGAAATCTCCTCTCCACTTCCATGGCTGTGGCTTAAAGAATAACTCTGAGCCTCTGTATGTGCTAAAAGTCCTTTTCACCTTGTTGTGGATAAAACTGCTGCACATTCCTTACTGCAAGCATTAATAACTTAACTCCTTGAGAAATAATGACCTCTGCTTTAATGAAACAATGAACAGCGTTAATGATCAAAAAGCCAGATGTGTGGCATTTTGCCTCTTTGAAATACTAAGCAAGCTGTTCAGGAGAGTTAAATTACTTGGAATTAACTTTGTGAAATGATCTTTTTACTTCCTTACACTATGTATTTGCAAAAAGAGACCCTGTTCTCCTTTTTATTTACTTTTTTTTGGTGTTGTCTTTTCCCTGAC
Source organism: Falco naumanni (assembly GCF_017639655.2). Taxonomy (NCBI): domain Eukaryota; kingdom Metazoa; phylum Chordata; class Aves; order Falconiformes; family Falconidae; genus Falco; species Falco naumanni. The sequence continues at coordinate 102,875,820 of NC_054055.1, forward strand.
TGTAGCCAAAAGTTAACACTGTAAGAAAAATATTGTATGACTCTTGTTCTGCCTGGAATTTCAGGAAACTTCCAAGAAGATGCCTGATAGGTAGGAGGTGGCTTTTTTTTTTTTTTTTTTCTAGTTACAAGGAGCCTTGGAACTGTTTTTCTGTGACACTGGGGTTTCTTTATGTTATCTTCTGCCTCAAAGGGACTACTGACAATTTTGAAATAATTCCTGGAAGAAAAAACATTTAATCACTGAACTCAAGCGAGCAACTCAGGCTTAAATGCACTCTTGGTCTCCAGCAGAAAGATGGGGGAGGAAAAGTCCTGCAGTGACAGGAACAAGACAAGGTTTTAGTGGGCTGTTTTCCAGCTGCTTCCAGCTTCCTGGGGATGCAACGGATAAACAGGGTACAAGTATTAACCAGAACTGTTTTGAGACTACTGTAATTTACACATGATATCAGGGTGGCTTCTGGCTGGAAAGTCTCAGTTCATTAATGCAGCAGAACTGAGAAACAGATTCCCTCCTTGTGTTAGGATTTCAGGACAGCAATGCAAACTGAGTATTTCCTTTGGAGGGGGTCAATCCAAACCCGCAGACTGAGAACGGGAAGGAGTTCTCATTTGTTCTGGAAGGAAAAAAGCAGTTGACAAGAAAACATAGGCCAACGTAGACTATAATAGTTCCAGATAGTCTTAAGTTTATGATGTCTTGACCACTTCCACATTTTTACTTTTCTCCAAGATAACAGACTGACAGAATTCCCAGTTCTCATTTTTTTCCTCTTTTTTTTCTTTTTCTGACGTGTGTGTTCATTAGTTGTTTCCCAGAATACAGTTGTTGATTTCTCTTTCACCATAGTATTTCAATTATCTTTTAATTGAGTCCAATGCTGACTATTGGCAATACGAGTAATTTTTTTTCTGCTGTTCCAGAAATCATAAACTTGAGAAAAATACAGTCTTGAGGTTGTTCAGGAAAACAAGATTAAATCTGCAAATGCAGCATTTGGCCCATATTGTGGAGCTGGACACTGCGCATCCTGCTGGAGGCTTGTGGCACCGGTTGTCTCTGATCTCCAAACAGATGTGAAGCTGATGCCTGAAGCAGTTTGCTTCATGCATTTCTAGTTTCTTCATCTAACTGGGGTTAAGGAAGGAGAAGAAAAGGGGAACAGAGGGAGAGCCAAAGCATTCACCGCTCATCATCAGCACTTAAACATTTTGTACCCTACTTGTTGTATGCAGGTAAATGATGCAAAAAATACCCCATACTTCGGAAGGGTTGAGCACCTCTTATAGCAGCCTTTCTCTCCACCTCACACTTTTTCCCTAACCTCCACCCACACCATGCATAAGGGTGCTTAATGATCAGATCTAGGGCAGGCACATATACTTTTTCTCCCACAGAGCACTAGTGGATTTCCATAAAAATTATCCACAAGGCTGGACTAACCAAAAATTTTCCACCACAAGAATTTTTAGGTGGTTTGTATCTTTTAATTAGGTTTTATTTTTTCCGTTTAGTTTATTTTGGTTTTACTGCATTAAAAAATTTGGTGCTAATAGCACTAGTTATTTTCCTGAACAGATATTAAAAGAGAAAGAGAGGTTAGACAGAGCTTTCTTATAAAGATGGAACTACCACGGTTTTTGAAAGTCAAATCAATGAACATCTTTCCTCAGAACATGCTACCTCTTTCTCTCTCAGATTCTTTTGGCCTCCTTGGGGATGGTAGTCCAAGAAAAGCAGTAATAATTCTGATACCTGGCCTTTACCCAAGCCCTAAAATGGAAGAAACTTAAATTGGCAATGATGGTATTCCTTTTCTCTTTAGAAAAAATTTTGAAATTTTGCATAGTTTGCAATCAAATATAGACTACTAAAGCACTCTGTGAAGCAGAATTAGTATTTCCATCCAGCTCTTATAAAGAATTTTTATCACTGCTTTTTCATGTCTGTTCAGTGGCCAATCTTTCATCAGAATGTTGTTTAATATGGGAAATAAGTGTTTCCATCTTCCTTGTCTCCAGTTAAGTGTTTCTGTAACTGCTATTTATTTTTGTAACCATAGTGATGAAAACTATTTATTGGCTGCATTCATAATAATTTTGAACATGTATTTATGTTTATTTCATGTCCACAAACCTGAACACTATGTTAACACAATTATAAGTCTGAGGAATATATCCTTGAAATAATCTGATATCTGTTTCCTTGTGATGCATCAAGTATTTTCAAGTTTGGAAACCTTGAGGAATTTATGGCGTGCTTTCTAGAATTTCTGCAGTAAATTTTGTGCAATTCTAAGAAAATAATCTACCTGATTATTTTTTTGTTTATATCTAGTATCATGTAATTTATAGAGACTGGTACAGTCCCTGCTAGATGTGGTTGGCATGGTATAGTTATTAAAATTCCTGAAGGCCCATCCAGAGCATGTCTTGGTTCCTGCTGTTGCTTCATTTTTTTGTGGCATCAAAAAAGCAGTAGTCAGACCCATTCCAGCTCAGACATGAAGGTCCTCCAAGGCAGAGCACACAGTACCTGACATCTCTTTGCCCTTACCATGATCCAAAGATTGGTTGATATTCAAAAGACCATAGGTACCTGATGGAAACTTAACATAGCAGAAAGCACACCAAAAAGCATGCCAGTATCTGTCAGCTAGTGTTAATATCAATATCCTCCAACCTTTCATTATATTTTAAACAGTCATGCAGAAGTGGCTATTATTGCTCAAGTGCCTAGAAGCCCTAATCCCTAATTATTAGTTTCTGCTAGTGCTAAAGTAATTTTTTCAACTATTCTTAGCATATGTATATATTCACCAAGTGACTTGAACCAGTCTATTGAGGATGTTATAGGAGACTACAGTCATCTTATTAAATCAATGATAAGCTGTTCTCTGCCTCTAGGAGGAAGTTCTACTCCAGTTCAAATCTATACAAATACAGGGGGAAAAAACCCAAACCTTAAACAAAAAAACCTGCTGTGACATATGAAAATTTTCAAATTAGTTATAGAAACTGTGATAGACAAATATAATAAAACAAGGATTTAGTGCTCTTGGTGCATCAACAATCAAGAGAGAGTCAGATCTTTCCAATCACAAGAGGCAATGTGGGAAGAGGCATGAAGGTGTGTGTTGAATATGTAACACACTGAGCATGCAGTCTAGAAACAACTTCAACAGAATTATATTTTATTAGTTATGGAGTACTGAAAAGCATTCTGACAGTAAGCATTATTTTTGTACAGGCAAATATTAATGGAGTATTTCTTTTCCTCATCCTGATTTTGAAGGATTTCTCCCATCACACCCAAAGCAGATGTAGAAGCAAAAACTACAGCTGCCTTAAAATTATTGATTAAAATAAAGTTCATTTCATTTCCTTAGACTCACAAATGCCTCTCTATCTTGGTAGTTATTCATGGGCCCTCAAAGGAGTCCTGCTTAAATATTGTACAAAGTACATTTATTAATATACAGATCAATGTAGAATAGAATGACCATCGCAAAAATCACTTTACAATGAAATGCGGTAACCCTCATTTCTGAGTTAAGTGGAGTGGGGAAAGAATATTTTTACCCCTACAACATTGTTAATTAGCCAGTTGAGTATAGGAGATGGTAGCTGATCTGACGGAGTGGTATTTTGCATAGATGTGGGAATGAAGCAAGCCTTATTGTGATTAGAAAAACAGTTCAGCTTGCATAAAAGGAACAGAATGATTTTTCAGGGGAAAATTTCAACTCTGAATCCTCCAGAGAACAATTAAAGGCATGAATATGCTCCACCCAGATGAGAGGTACTTTGATAGTTCCTTTAAAATGTGCAGTCTCAGGAGGAACGTATATATGAAAAGTGAATGTTTGATACCTGCCTCATCAAAGTGGCAAATGAGGTGGACAAGAGACATTTCAAATACAGCTCAGTGTAAGTTGATTAAGTCTGTTTTTCTCTTATTCTTTTCACTTGGATTGATAAATTATAAATTTATGTAGATATTCTCTGTATGGAAATGGGTTTTAATTGCATTTTACCTTGGCATGGGATGAATTAAGTGTAATTAGTGATTGGATTCTCCAGCAACGTCGTTATGATTAGGTATTCCTAATTTACAGGTCTGAGTAATCTGTGGATTTATAGGATCCTAGTGCCCCTTCAGAGTGATTTACCTTCTGCAGCACATTCTCTAAACTACCCAAAGGGAAGCTGCATGTTACCTATGTGGAGATCTGGTGTCACAGTTACAGAGGTAGGTCCTGTGGGGAAGTGGCAACCAAGAAGGCTCTTTGGCATGTAGCTCGTTATTGAAGTCTATGCTTAAATCCTAAAGGTCTTCGGGAAACAAAGTAACAGGTATACAAAGAGATAATATACAGTTCCTGCTTGAGGGATTCACGGCTGAGATTTAGACAATCTGAATTGCCCATAAAAAAAAGGTTTCTGATAATTAGGTGCATTCCCAATTGCAGTATCAGCATTAGCAAGGTTAATAGTGTGGTAGCTAAACCATGAGAAGCCTGAAGAAATCTCCAACGCTTAACAATGTGAAGAGAAGCTGTATGAACTGTTACAAATTGGGGAAAACTGCGAGCATACCAGTGTTAAAAAAGAAAGCAATTGTCTTTATTTTTTTATTTATTTATATTTCTATAAATATTTATTTATATAAATATTTATTTATATTTATTATAAATAAAATAAGTTTATTTTATTTTCTAGTGCATAGCTGTTCTCCATAGCACAAATTATCTTGAAAAATCACCTAAGAATAAATATCAAGCAACAAGGTAATCAGAATTTCTCCAAAGTTGTTGCAAAGTCTCATTGTTTCCCAATTAAGTTGTGTTTTAAAAGGTTTCTTTGCTTTATTTGCTGTGTATGTTGTGATCTAGAGCACTCATGCACTTCTTTTCCATACTGCACTGTGCCTCTCTCCCCAGGCACTTAGTGCTCTGTCTTCTTTCCCCAGCAAACACAGCCGCAAAATGCAGAAGCATGATGCTGCAGAAATCTCAGCATTTTAGGATTCCCATTTCTGTCCTGTTGGGATCCTGACCTTTCCGAGGTGGTATCCTGACAACTATTTCCCTTCCCCTGCTTTGTTCTTGTGTCTTCCGCAGTTATGGATTACTTCAGCTACTTTACTTTTACTCTTTTACAGCTTTTACTCTAACATCAGTCATTCCTCTGGTGTGTGTCTCGGGGCAGTTGTAATACAGCGATCACACAGTTTATTACTCCTCACTTAGTGTGGTCTTTGGAGGTGGTCTCTCATACGCCAGGTTCAGTAGAGGTTACCTGGAAAAGTAAGGACTTTCTGAGCCCTTGATCTGGTTCAACCACTGAAGCAGATACAAATGTGAAGCCATCCTCTATCTTCTTACTAGCACACTATGCACAACTTCAAGGTCTCATTTAGCAATGCCGGTGTCATGGAGTTCATGAGCTCCACCTGGAAGAAGCAGCTGACATCAACAACATCATGGGGAAGGAAAAAGCAGGAAGAAACAAGGGCAGTTCCCCCTAGACAAACACCATCCAAGCCAGGAGATGCGGGATGTTAGTGAAGGCTGGAGGAGTAGTTGGAAGCTGAAGACAGGCCTGGCCTGGGAAACTGGGAAGAACTGGTACCCTTTGACTCCAGGAGCAACATGGGAAGAGTCTGTATAACCTCGAGGTTTTCCTGGACAGGAAAGGCTTGCTGGATGATGCTGCTCCCATATGACGTGAGCCACGCACAGTCAATATGTTCATCTCCTGACTCCAGCACATGTGTTGTCTTCCTTCAGGGAGTAGCTGCATTTTATGGCTTTCTTAGTGAAACAGTTATGGTCTTTGCTGCACCGGGAGCTCAGTAAGTTGGCCTTATTTCTTCTTCTTAGGCAGTACAGAGAATCTGAATGCACAGTCCTTCCTCCCAGGCTGCCATCACGAGGTTATGGCTAAACGTGGTTGCAAAGAGCTGAATTTGGTAATTGCATGAATATGGTCTGTCTTTTCTGTTGGTGTCCACACAGCTTTCCAGAGACATTGTGAGGGTGTTTTCTAAGACAAAAAAAACTGGCATGTAAAAATCAAGGTTAAGCTGCAAAGTATGTTTCTTTCCTATTCAAGGCTGTATTGAAGGGAATTTTCCTAATGAATGTTCCTAAAGTATTTTGCTAACTCTTCCTGATCACAGTATGATGCGTTCTTGATAGATCTCAGTGTATCACTAAAAACATTTAAATGAAAATCATTAAATGGAATAAAATTCATCTTTCCAGGCATGGCTTTTACAAGTACTTTCATTGCTGCTTATGAAATAACTAGGACAGAATTTAACAATTTTCAGAACTTAGCCGTTTTCAGTTTAACAGAATCCAGGTGGTTGGGGTTTTTTTACTTTCTGTTAAGAATATCACATTTGTTTAATGGACCTTGTATTCTAATGATGTTTCCAAATTCTTGCACTGCTTCAAATATATAATCTTTGAGATTTTACTGTCCATGATAAGGAGAACCTAGAAATGAAAAAAACTAGCAGGTGTCACCTCTCTTCTCCACTTTCTAGTGTGCATCTTTTGCCTGCCACTTCTCTACTTCATGCATTCAGCCACTAGAATCTTTTTATAAAATGAAAGGAATAGCTTAATACCATGCATGAGTTTTGAAACTATCAGGAGATAACAAAACTCTTCACAAAAAGTAAAAATCAGGGCAATTTGTTTTAGATATTTGCATGTGGCTCAGTGGCTATCTTTAAACTGTTTGAATTTGGTTGGGATTGTTGTGTATTATCATCCAAATTTAATTGCATTTCTAGCTACTCTCAGTATGGGGGGAGTATAGAAGCCTTTTCATCCTTCCATCCCTGGGGTTTTTTTTTCTGGTTCTTTAGACTCTCTTATCAGAATGGAGGACTTAGGCACACCTTGAAATCTTTTGCCCTACCCAGAGGAAAAAAAGTTGTGTTTTGGTTTGCTTTTCTTTTTTTTTTTTTTTCCCTCTTACTTACTTTTGTAAAACAAGTTATGGGTGGATCATGTGGGAATAAAAATAATGTAGATGTGTACTTTTCATGTAGACATTTCATGTGTAGAACTGCCATAGGTTTTTATTGAAGCAGAGCAGAATTTGGAACATTTGTTAACTTTAATTTAAAAGGTCTTAAGAGAAAATTTAAACATATTTTTTGAATGATGCATGCAGCTCCCTTCTCTTTATGTCCAACAAATAAATCTGTTCGGATAGCATCTGCTTCTGTTGCTGCCTTGAAGTCAATCAAGTCTTCTTTGCAAGAGCCTGTGAATATAAACCTCACAAGAACGTGACTTCACTCAGTAAAAGGTGACTAAGAAAGAAGATGGAAATCTCATGCAAAATCTCATTTTAGTTTGTGTTTCTTTTATGTGAGATGTTGAAATTGTGTGCTGGTAAATACTTTGAAAAAAGATATCACAAGTAAACTTTAAGTTTTGCTAAAGCTTTTATCAGTGGCAGTTATGACACGCCATGGACTAAGTCTTCCTAGAAGAGAATCATTTTAAATTATAAAAATTCATTAAACTCTTGATAACATAAATTAATTATATTGGCAATTAAGATAGTCTGAAGAGAAATCATGGTTAATAATCATGAAAGAATTAGGAATTATGGTTAAATTTCATTGGTATGATTTTTTGTATTTTGCTTTTGCAAAAGATTGTCATCTGAAGGGTTGGGTTTTTTTCTTCCATCTTTTATTTTTACATCTTGTTTTTAATTTATTTGGTTTTTTTGTTTGTTTTTTTTTTTTTTAATGATGATGTGCTGCATGGATATTAAAAGATAAAAATCCTGGCTAGTTAAAGGGATAAAAATTTGTGTGGAATATCATAACAGGTTATTAAACTTCTTAATCATTAATGCATGTAACACTTGAAGATTGATATATGCTGTTGTTTTGAAATGTAGAATTATATCCAATCTGTTTAGATGATTACTAAAATTTAGCTCAGAATAACTTCTGTAGATGAACAGTTGAAGAGTAGTGGTGCTTCTTTGAGGTAGGACACCTTTAATCCAAGCAGTGATTAAAGCCAACTGTCTATTTAGTGGTATAACTGTGCATCATCTTTTTAATTTTTATTTCATTCACACAACTGAACAAGTAACTTCCAGTCATGGCCCCTGAGGTTTATAGGAGACTGGTTTTTTTTTTTCTCTTTCTCTTTTCTTTTTTAAAACTATGTTGGAAATAAGACATTGATCTTACTGATTCAATACTTACATACAGAATTGCTGCAGAGAGTTTCAGGGATGCATATAGGTTTCTATTATTTGTGGTCTGCAATGAGTCAAGAATAGGAAAAGCAGATCTGAAATCATTTTACTGAGCTGATTTATAGTTTTAAAAAAGATCACAAATGAAATGTTGCCCTCACAGCAGTCGGTAGAACCATTTCCATGACTGTAAAGAAAGAAGTAAAAGATATATAGAGACTGAATTCTTCATACTGTTCCATTCCTGCTCTGAAATCGTTAAAGAGCTTTAAATAGTAAGAAGTTTAGCTAGCAGAGATATCCAGTGTCAGCCTAATAGGATCTGATCAGCCCTGGCAGGCACTCTGTGCTCCCTGATGGAATCTGGAAAAACTAGCCTGTGAAGACTGAGAAAAACAATCAACATTCTCCTTTATCAAAATCTAGCTCTTTCATCATCCTCTCCTCACTTTATACTTACAGTTTTGAATACGCAGCTAAAAACCATGCCTAACATGGCTTTGGATTCACATTGGCATGAGAGAATGCATATTTGGGGGAACAAGTCTATCAGTCTATAGGAAGTTTTGACTGTAGCTATGCTGGGGTAACAAAGTAGGAGATGAGGAATGTCAAGAAAAATCCCTTGGGAAAAGTGTCTGATGGAAAAAACAAAGCAGCTCTGTCCTCAGGTGCTTAGCTGTGGAACTGAAGTTGGTCTTTGCATGCCAAAAAAATAAAAGTGTTCTATTCATTCCATGCACTCTACTGAAAAGTTAAACCAAATACATTATTCTAGCTTACAAATTACTAACTTTATTTTGGCGTATGTTTAATCATTTAGGAAAGTGTCCTATTCAAGAAAGCCTGTAAGTACCTACTTAAAACAAAGGAGATGTTTAAGGACCTTCTTGAATAAGGGCCAGAGTGCTTAAAACGAGGAGGTGCACATCTTTTTAGTGTAAAAGCAAAATGAATCCAAACAAACCCTAACTAAAGATTGAAGCTGAGCTTCGTTCATTAGTACTAAGTGATAATGAGCTCTATAGCCATGCAGACTCAAAAAACCCAGCTATTTCCCATGAGACATTCAAAGAACTTTTCTGAAGTTTATAAAAGTTTAATTAAAAAAAAAAAAAAAAAAAGCAGCAATGTGCCCTTATCCCTTATTCTATGTAATCGTATTTACAACAGGCATGAGAGCATGTGAGGCCTCATGGTACACTAGTGTTGCTCTGACTAGTTTTCTGGAAACTTAAAAACACAACTCCTGGAGAGGCTGAAGTACTGAAACATGTCCTTACACAATGCCTTTTATTTACTGGTAGCTTATCTGATGGCCTGAGATCCTTCTTGTTTTGCTCATGTATTCATGTTTTGGAAAGATGATTGTCTCTGCTGAACTTGTTACCAAGAGAGAGAAGAAACTGAGATATCAGGTTAGCTAGGAAACTGGAGTTTTAGTTCTGGGTTTAGAATACAGACTCTGTGAAGGAACTAAATATAGGTGAGGATTTTGAAGAGGCATAGGAGAGACATGTACTATCATAAACAGCCCTAATATTCTACAAGGTTCATATTTGAGGTCCTTAGTGGAAAACCTCCAGTTATCTAGCCTTCATGGTAATACAATTTTTTTTTTCTCTCTGTAGAAAACAAACTAAGTTAATAACTACATATATTGAGAAGTAAAAGCACCTAAATACAACAATGAATTCTGGAAAGGCACAGCTTAAACTTCATAATCTATAGACTAAGTATACCAGGAACTGTACAGGCTGATGAGAAGAACTCTGATTCATCATTATTTATTTTAGTAATGTGAAAACTCCCACTGAGAAAAGGGGAATTTTTTTGGAAGTGTGTGAACAGGGTGCCTATAATCTCAGAACCAAGTGAAACTCCGGGAAGTAGCAGAAAAATATTTCAAACAATTGTTGTCCATCATTAGTAAGAGAAGTGAAAGCAGCTGAGTTCTTTTTAGATATAAATCATCAAAAGCAAGAAGGAGACTCTTTAAACACAAATATTAAAGGAAAATGATAAATATTCATCACTGTAGCCAAGACTGATCATCAGCGAATTATTCAGCTTCTCCAGACTACACCCTATTTTTCTATAGATAAAAGCATATTTTGCCTACACTTGCAAGTTGAGAATTGAAAATTGGGATCCTGATGAAGAAAGGAACTAAGAATGTATATGTACTAAATTAAGACTCTTTGTGTGATTCTCCCTTCGAGCATTGGTGATCCAATCAAGACTGTTGGTTCTGCAGGTATACAAAGAATAGCAATCACCTTATCAGAAACAGGAACTGTTGTCAACAGAATTATTTAATGGTGAAAAGTATTATTTTTATAACAGTGCCGAGCTTTTGGTAGACTACAGTAAAATGTCAAGTACAGTATGACTCATCTGGAGTGTTGTGTCCAGTTCAGGGCTCCCCAGGACAATAAAGACATGGACTTTATTATAATAAAGACTGGAAGCCCAGAAGAGAACCACAAAGATGGCAAGGGAGTGGGACATCTTTCTCAAGGAGGAAAGCTGTGAGAGCTGCTAGTGTTCAGACTGGAGCAGAGAAGGCTCAAGGGGGTATTAAGTATGTGTATAAACACTTAGCAGTAGGGAATGAAGGTGAGGAAGTCAAACTTCTCAGTAGTGCCAGGGACAGGGCAAGAGGCAATGGACACAAATTAACACACCTTTTTACTATGAGGGTGGACAAACACTGGAAGAGGTTGTCCAGAGAGATAGTGGAGTCTGCATTCATGAAGATATTCAAAACCAAACTGGACACAGCCCTGGTCAACCTGTTCTGGCTGACTCTACTTGAGCAGGGTGGTGGGATAAGATGGCTCCACAGGTGCCTTTCGACCTCAACCCTTCTGCAATTCTGTGAAAAAAAGAAAGCTGAAAAGCCTTTAGAAGAGGCTAATACATTTACTAATATCAATTCAATACCAATTATAAAGAAAATGGATAATAGGCTTAAAAAAACCCTGAATTCCCTGCATGAAATCTAGGTCAAGATCTTCAACAGCATGCTCCTGAATTAGTACCTTGATGTTTCACAAAGGCAGTGTCATTTAGACTTCAATAAGAGTTGCTGTGCATCCAAGGACATGTAATACAAATACCTATTAATATGAACGCAAAGCTATGAGTGAAACCATAACATTTTTATTTAATGATCTGTGCATTTGAAGACACAATAAATCAATTAAGAAATTCTTTCAGTATTCAAACGTCCTATTCAATTGTTATTCAATCTTCAAACTTAGTCTTTTGTGTTTATGGTTATACTGATTTCCCCATTAAAGGGGGAATTGGTTGGGAGGTCAGTTTAGCCATAAAAGCAGCAGACTGGAAATAATAAATATCTACAGTTGAGACTTTGAATCTGTATGTAAGTCTGAAAGAAAAGGAGTAAAGTAGAGTTAGTATTTAGCCAGAATTCATATATACTGAAGGTAGAAATAGAAATATATTATATCCATAAATTTAGATATACAAAGGTCAAACTTTGTATGGATGACAACAGGGAAAATCTTTAAGACAGCAATATTAACACAGCAATTTCTTTAAAAAACCAACTGCTGCTATCGGCTCCCAAGTCTGTGTCTGGCCCACAGGAAGTCTATTCAACAATACAAGCAATATCAAAAAGTGCCACCTCTGCATTTTCCATCACGTCATGGCTTGCAGCCAGGAGTAATAAGTCACAGCTATAGCAGAAACCAAAATAATAGTCCAAACAGTCAGATATAATAGCAATGATGGAACCATAAGGGCATCTAAAATCAAACGTAAGTGGGAGGGGACCAAAATAGAGCATTGTAATTCCAAAGCCCAGCAAACTAGCTCTCGATTGTAAATTGGGGAGACACAAGTCTTAACTATGGCAATAAAAGGATTATTGGCTTATGAATGTGGTTCCTGCACCCATCTGGTTTGAGATAGATTTTTTGGCTGTAAGAGGTGCATTGTACTTTCCAGTTTTCACCTTATAAATCTGTTTGTCCATAGAGTTCTTGGAAGAGGTTCCTGGATTCATCTAATAGTATATAAGTGGCCATTTTATATAAGCTCTTATTTTTCAAATTCAAGTGAGATGAATAACAAATGCTTTGTTCATGTTTACAAGCTATCTAATGGCAATAGTTTAAATAAATATTGCTTAGCTTAAATAATATTATACTAGGAAGACAGCAGGAATAATGAAAAATGCAATTAAGAAAAAGGTATTAGAATTAACTTGTTAAGCACTCCAGAATTGGTTGGAGTATCATGAAAATAGCCAGTTATTTTACTTATTCATTTAGAGGAGTCTTTCCTTACAACAAAACTATCCCCAGAGACAGCAGAATCAATAATCCACCAGGAGACTCACAAGCTGTTACAAATATGAAATGAGGGACTAGAGCACCAGAAGTGTTAGGGGAACTCAGCTTTGAATGATATGAAATTCCACAACTGTCTTATACTGATAGGACTAAATTTTAAGCAGTGCAGAAACTTGGATAATAAAGGCTTAGATACTGAAATGCAATGTACTCTGATAGAAAATTAGATAGGTCATCTGGTAAGAATGCTAGAGGATTAATAAAGTAATAAACTATAACATATAAGACTCACCTTATAAAACAGTTACCATTATCAAAATGTGATAACCATGATGTTATTTACCAGCTGTTGACTTAGAGTCAGGATCTTCTGAAATCCACAGGAATTTTATTCTCAGTTTAAAAACTTATTTTATTTCTGTGTTGGGGAGGAGGGATAGAGGGACTTTCAGAGCACGTATCTTCTAGAATTGGGAAGGGTAGCACTAGTAAAACCTGGGAGGAAAATTGAGAGGGGATATTAAAAAAAATTGCCTTTCTCCCCCATATTCTCTAGCCTCTCTCTCTACAGAAACCACTTTGTTACATTCATATAACTGTACACTGTGCTATATGTTTGAGCAGGACTTTTCTTTTTGCATAGTTTTAGGAAACAAATTACTTGAGTGTTTGAGTTTATGCATTATGTATTCTAGTGGTTAATGTTAGTCTTGTCTAACTAAGGGAGAGATTTACTTGCATATCTGTGTCTGTTGAACTGTCTGGCACCAATTCCTTTTGATTAAATGAAATGTTAAGGGGCCTCACTGGTCCTTCAATTTGAATTTACATTTTTCAATTGTTTGGAAAGGCTTAAAATTTATTTAAGTTGTCTTTGCTGTTCAGAAGTAAACCCACCCCACATGCCTGCTAAATGTGGCAGATCTCTCTATCTGTTAAAGTTCAACATACCTGCTACATATCTGTTGTGAGGCGCGATTTTCAACAAGTGTGCTCAGTCACCTCTTCTGAGATTCTGAATTATAATCTGAAATCATTAAGAATCAAAGATAAAGCTATCAGGAAAGATAGATGGCCATAGCATTAAATCATTTAATTAATGAACTTGATGGGTAGGCATGCTCTTCAGCAGTTTCAATAGCAAACTGCAGTGAAATTGTAATGTATACTGGGACTTCCTAAGCATTTTCACTGATACATGTGGAATTAGGATTGTAAACACTGAATTCTGAGGTGTACTGGCTCTATACATTCTTGTAAAAGCTATAGCTTTTCTAACATTCCTAACTTGCTAAAGAAGCAACAGAACCTAAAATGTAGTATCTTACATGATCCCAAAGCTGAGTGAAGCTCAGCTTGTTGTTCTGCAAGTCCACCCTAGGAATAAGTATTAAACAGGGGTGTGCTTTAGTACAGCTCCCTATATGAATGCAGCTGACATCAAATTTATATTACACAGTTAATTCCTCCTCTTGATGCGGATACAGATTTTCTTAGAGACATCCAGATCTCAAAAGCCAGAGGATTAATGTTCAGTTAAGGAAAAAACCCTCTCATGTTCTGTGTGGTCTCTCTAACCCCTATAAATTGTCATTGTCTGAAAGTTTGGGAATGCTGAATAGTCTGTTACATGTTTTTATAGGCATCCCTCATTAACCTTTGTCTTTTGTGGAGCTGAGATAATTTGAGAGATGTTATAGTTTTCTAAACCTGTATTTTTCTTTTCTGTTACATGAACGTAGGACATCTGGTATATGCTGGACAATATTTCAAACATCATCTGCTGAGCTGTGCAAGGTAATTAATTACATGTCAACAGATGAACAAAGTATATCTTCAATTATTATTGTTATTTGCCTTAGCTATACTAAAACAAATATCTTTACTGCCTTTCCTAGAAGAGTGGTCTAAATAGCCTGTTTTCTGATTCCCATTATATATTAGTTTAATCAACTGGAAAAAAAAAATTCAAAACCATACCTCTTGATATTTTTTTGCTAGAATTGTCTCATTTTGTTTGTTTATATCGACCTCAAAGTCTATGCACATTATGAACCTTTACACAGCGTATAGGCTGTTCTACTGAAGGGAAGGAAGGATGGCCCATTGATGATAGAGCCAGTAAATGACTTGGGAGATCTGTGTTCAATAACCTTCTCCATCAGTTTCCTTCCTGGCTAGTCTTTTCAAGTCTGTTAGATTTACAAGGTTATTTCAGTACTGAAATGCTTTCTGATAATCTGGCTTTTCGATTATCAGTTTCCCATCTGTTATATGAAGATAATAATACTGGATTTACAATCATGGGGATATTTGAACTAAACATGAAATTGCAGAGGGAATAAAGAAGTTCTTAGGTGGCTACTCAGACCTCAGCTTCATACACTTTATTCCATCATTCCTTTTCTGAAATGGAAAAAGCTAATCTCTTTGATCCTTCAAAATGAGGTGGCTGCATGTGCCCTGCCTAAGCCATGCCCAGGAGTCATTTGGGAGAGTGCTAGCTGCCACAGGCCAAAAGCCAGCGACTGCTCTTGTAGTTTAAATATGCAATCGCAATACCAGTGCCTAGGAATATGCCCTGGCATGGTTAATTTTCCTAGTATAGGTGTGTAGCCTTTCCCCACTCTGGGATTTTGTATGAATAGAAGATGTCAGATGTAGGTACAGCATAATGAGGACTCTCAGGGTTGAAAGATGTTCCTTTTCCTGAGATAGAACAAAAGTTCCTTAGGAAAATCTGCATGACCCACACTAATTTTAAGATTAACTTCTATTAGGAGGTGTTGTCAGTTCTAGCAGCATGTCCCAATGAGCTGTATCACTGCACGTCTCTAACCCGGACCCAGGGGTCAAGAGCTGCTCAACCATTTTCTGAGGAGCTGGTAAAAAAAAATCCTCAGCATTTTCACTGATTTCCCTTTCCCTACTTTGTTTGAACCGCAGCCCTCATATTCTCTTGCAGGACCACACATAAAGGACGTCATGGCAATGCTCATGACTAGGTGACTCTTCACCTAGAGGTCACTGTTTACTCAGTTTTGCCTTGAAGCGTGTGAATGAAGCTCATCAATAAGGAAGTCAGCAGATTTCCATGTGAACCGGATTCTGATGGACTCGCACAGCTGTAACCGCTATTGTGGGTATTTCCATACTTAGCTCCACAGTGTAATTGCCTACAAAGCCTTTTAGAAAAAAGATGCTCAGCCAAAAGCTTTTAAAAAGTGCCAGTCTATTTTTAAAATTTGTGTCACTATCCCATGTTTGAAAACCACATTTTTATTTTATGTGATTTACAACACAACCTAGAGGTACTTGCAGCGTTTCAGCAAGTTGAGTGCAATGTTTCAGCAAGGAGTCCCAACACAACCAGGGCAGGTGGAGAAGGAAGGTAGAGCCTATCCTTCCCCATAGCACCTGTTTGTGAGCTTAGCCTCTATGTGAGCTGGTCTGTGCCAGACTGGGGGACAATCTGCTTCCTTTTCTTGGGGTGGATTGCTCTTTATTGTACAGATATCCAGCTGGGATACTAAGTTACTGCATAAACCATTCAGAAATGGGCTTACTTTCCCAGCTGAAGTACTGACTCTTGTATAAGTCACCTGCAGATCCAACACAGTTGTTTCCTTCTCTCTCACAGGTACAGGAATCGCTGGAGGCATGACGGTAAAAGAATCACAAAGCTGGCAACAATTTAGAAGTGTTTTAATAAGGGAATTATTCATCAGCACAATGATTCATGCTCACCAGTTTTCCAGAGGAGATGGTCACAGAATTTTTTTCCGCTGGGAGGAGGGAGACAAGGGGCAGACAGGCAAAGCCAATTCCCAAAGCTTGGCTCCATGCTCAAGAGAAATTAATGTGAATTTTCTCATCTTTCCTTCAATATTTTCTCAGCTCCTGGATGTGTGGGAGGAAAAGGAAGTTATTCATAATCAATTATGACTTTCCACTACGTTGCTGCATTTTGGATTACTGTTTGTCTTATGTCTACGCCCCATTGTCTCTTGTATGAACTGATGCCCACCTCCACATTCTGTTATCTCTTGATCACAATAGTGTGAAAACAGTTTCAAGGCAACAGAAATTACCTATAAATTGACTATGCAGGGATGCTTTTCAGGCTTGGTTACAAATCCCTTTAACAGCATAGAAAGATTTCCAAACATTAAAGTGGGCTTTGGTTTGGGCCTATGGTATGAAAAACCTATTTGGGAAATCTCTGGGCATTAAACTCTGATACCTATTCAGAAGCTATAAGAGATGACTAATAAGAGCCAACCTGACTCAGAAAATTTAGGAAAGAGCAAATAGGAACTGTGACCCTGCTTGGGATAAGGAAAAATACCTACATAATCTTTAAAATCCCAGTTTGAATTTAGTGTAGTTTCTTGGGGATCCCGCAGAAAAAAAATGTTCTGATAGTTCCTCATATTTTTAAAGCTTTTAATCTTCTCATGTTATTGATACAGGGGGAATTCCCCCAACCCCTAAACCCAGTACATAACAAGAAAGATGTGTCCTATTAATAAAGTTAGATTGTTAAAAGTATTCCCTATTCTATATAACTTGTTTCAAGCTCTTTACTTAAAGAAATGGGACTTTTTTACAGAATGGAAAACTAAATGCTTATTAATCTCTTCCAGGTGTGTAAAACCAAATAAAAAAGGCCACACTTTAACCTATGCTTAACATTTAAAAATGAATCTTACTGCAGATAAATGTATGCTCTGATGCTGACCATTAAATGATCTATTTTCAAGGTGTGTGGCCTTATTAAGTTTGGAAATTCATATACAGCTCACACATACGTGCCTGTTTCTAGTAGTGAGGGTATTTTGATATGTACCAAACACCACAGCCTGGAACTGACATCATTCTTTGGCAGACATGTGAATATTTTGTATTGTAATTGCTGGCTTGCATGTCAGTACACTCCCGCTGTCTATTAAACAGAATGATATACTTGTGCTCAGGGTGTTTTGCCAATCCTTTCTATTGGCTAAGCAAATAAAGGTTTTCTCACTACCTAAAGAGCTGAGCGTATGTGTACAGTTTGCTTATGTGCAAGGCAGAAGTGGATAGGTCTCTGTTTAAACTGGAAAAAACATCTCCAAAAGTTATGTGAACATTCACTTGAACATTATATTTTCACTTCCTGATTTAAGTGCTTTCAGTGAATATTCCCTGTGAACTGTTTCTCAAGCTAGAGGTCTACTGGGGGTTATAAACAGGGTCAAATATACCCTCTACAGCTATAACTCTTCCTCTACAGCTAAATTTGAGGGGGAGGTCCCAGACACATTCTGTTGTAAAATAAGGCCATAAACATGGAAAAATGTTGACAATCATTGCTGCAGTGGGCAAAGTTTTTTCGCAGCAATATTAAAACATTTTAATTTCAATGTTTAGAAAACATTTGGTTAAAATGAATTTTTATTCCCACAAAGGAATATAAATCTCAGCCTTATCCTAGAGTTTACTTTTAATAGAAAAAGCTGCAAAAGTACCCTATAAAGATGATCAATACTTGCATTTTGTGCTATGATTGCAACATATATTATTGAGCCAGATTAATAGATACATGGCTTATGAGCAGCTTAATTCGAAAAAGATGAATCTTTTCAGCAATCAGAAACAAACCAATTTTGCTGGAGAAATAATATCCTTTGGTTCACTCAGACTCTCTCAGAATTGATGTAGACATGTAAATCACTATGTGAAAATATTGTTGATGGACGTTTTAATTCTTGTTTGTCTAGAATTCCCTCAAACCATTTTGTAATTTGATATTAATATTTCTTCCCTGGTTTCTGGAAACTGCTGTTTACTGGTAAAATATGTCAGCACTGAAGAGCTCACTGGAATTTTCCCAGTTGTGCAAACCAAAATGGAACTAATAAGCAGTATCACATGTAAAAAATACTATTTATGGACATATAGTAGTCATAAGAAATACACCACACCCACCCTACCCCACCATCATCACCTGGGGAAAAAAAAAAAAAAAAGAAAAAAAAAAAAAAAGAAAAAAAAAGAAAAAAAAAAAAAAGGCAAGCAAGCTTGATATTGAGAGCAAATTAAAATCCTAAGCACCTTAAAATGTTTGACACTTCATTTCATATCTTCAGGAAAAAAAAAATGCAGTCAGGAGGCTTATAAAGCTACTACCACTAGTAAAGAGTAAGCTTTCGGTATCAGATAGGGAAGGAACAGGTAAGAGAACACTTAGATAAATCGGCTGGTTTAAAGTTCGTTGAGCCTTATAGTCTTCCTCTTTAGAATTTACAGGCACAGTAGCTGATACCTCCAATCCTAGTTTTGTGGAGAATAGTGGAGGTACTGAAAAACAGGAAGAGGACAAGTCTAACAGTGGATAGAGAATGTTCTTATTAAAAGTTGAAGTAGGACCAAACAGAGAGGCTGCTAGCACATAGGCTGATATAAACAGAGCTCAAAATGACCCTTTAAAAATTCTGTCAATACCCTGGAGAGGAAAAGGCCGTTATTCTTTAGAATTAAATACAGAGTTCTGTGCAGAGAAAGGAATAAGCAGCAGGTTTCCTGATATTTTTGTGATCAAGTAGTATTTCTACAGAAAGAATGTAGAGGTTGTCGTAAATCATTAGCTTATCCTCAAAAAGGATGTCATGTTGTTGCAAAAAGGTAAAGCAGGTTGAGGTGTGTCCAGGGATATGGGCAAGAGGTGTGTGTGGCATACAATATAGTACAGTCCTGAAAGATGGGACATCAAAAGCTGTTGTGCAAACCATTCCCTTTCACTGAGGCAGAAGCAGCTTTATCTAAGCAATTCCTGACATAGTTGGAAATCTTTAAACTCAAATTAAACAAATTAAGGTTGCTCCAAAACTACTGCCCCAGGTAATTTAAACCTGTTACCCTCACTCCAGCATCCTATGACGCAGAAAACAGACTGATATTTTATTCCTCATAGCGCTCTTTGAAAACTGGTGTCCTGTCCTGTTTTTTCTTAGTCTTTGCCTTTTTAGACAAAATAGTGTCAACTACTTCCATTTTCTCTTGCAGGCCATATTCTGTGACTCTTCTTGCAAGTTTAGTTCCTGTTGGTCCTTAAGTTGCTTGAAATACAGCACCTGTCACCCCAAAACTGTATCTATTTTCCAATCTGAGCATTTAAATGCTAAGCAGGGAGAAAGTTTTAGGGAAGGACCCAATCAGATCTGATTCTGTGCTGAAACCTGAGTGAAGAGGAGTCAGGAGCTCCTGAGCTACTGCTATTAGTTTGGGGAGATGACCCGTGTAACTCAATGGGAGTTACACTATGCTAAATGCTAACCGTGTTGATGGTTTTTTTTCTTCCCCCAAACCATTCGTTCTTTCAAAACATAAATCCCAGAGTCAAATTCTAAGTTTTCTCAGAAGAGTGACAACTGTGCTTTGGTGTTCCCACATCTATTGACTTTATTATGTTGGGGTTTTTTTTCAAAGTTCATGTAAAATACAAGCTAGAAAAATTCCCTAAACTGTTATCTAGAGGGAGCTCTTGCCTTTGAATGGAAGCTCTGTGTTTCATCACAGAAAAATATATAAACTTGTTTGAAGACTGCATTATTCCTTGTTTTAGATGTTTAAATGGAATTATCATTTCGAGAAATACTGTAGATTATTAGATATAATCAGATCTTATATGTCTCATTATATGCATATCTTCCAGGCTGAGAGGTTCCAATCTTTTTAAAGTATGAAAGTATTGGATACCCAGTCCTTCAACAGATATTGCTTAGTTCAGTAGATTTTTTTCTTTAAAATAGCAGCTAGATACAAATAAAAATTCACATAAACATCTTTAAAAGATATTACATAATATGAGATCACTGTCATTACCATTCATGATCTGTTTACTTAGTGCGTATGTGTTGACATCTATGAGCAATCGGTATGCACATGTGAATTATTTTCTCCCTTTATTCAGGTTCTGTTACTTCTACGTGATGTTGGGCCCTGTGATGAGCTCTTATACAGAAACTGATGCGCTGTGGTCTAATAAAGCATGCCGAGCCCTACTGAAGTTGTGTGAGAAATGTGAGGGTGTTGGGACTCAACAAGAGAAGAGATTTAGTTCTTTAGCTAAAAATTTTCTGTGAATAGGGAAAAAAAAAAAAGCCAGCATCAAGAATTTACTTGCTCTGTATTCAAAATCCTCAGCTCATACCAGGAACAATCTGGTGAAACCTCCCTGACCACTCTGCGATCAAGCTGCATCAGTGAGAGCAGGCTGTATGAAGCAGTGGAGTGGTGCCTGGCTGTAGTTGTGCTCTCAGGCACCTTGCTATCAATTTTACAACTCTTTCAGCTCTCAGTCTCAAAAGGTGATTATGGAAAGACACTTAAAATGTATTGCTTTTATTAAAATTATAAGAGCTAGAGTTATGTTATAATATTTAAGGAATATACATGCATCTTCCAGTGACCCAGTTTTATGAAATCAAATATTTCTTCAGCAAAACAATTTCTGAGACAAAATTTTAGCTACACTTTCCTGAGTTGAAATCAGTATTATATATACATTTTCCATTAAAAAAAACAAACAAACCACAAACCCAAATCCAAACAAACAACACATCACTTGACAGGTTCTTTCTTCTCTAGTTGAAGTAAAACAGTTCTTGATTGCTAAGTTGAAATGCACCTATCAACCTGGACCAAGTAAGAATAGGTTGTTCAGATTCTAGAAATGAAAATGTTTAATTATCAGTTGAAAAACTTCTGCTTCCAAGTTGATTTGAAGGAACAATATATTTATTTTAGTGAGGGGAGACCTTATGCTGTCTCATCAGCCCCATGCTACTGTCTCTATGACTGGACACTGGATGAGACTAGATTTCAAAATACAGGTGAGCAAAGCCATCAGCAGTTCTGGGATTTCTCATTTTAGACAGTTTTCAGGCCCAGATAGGCCCCATTCTAGTCATATTTATCAACATTTTCTTTATATTCATAAAGGTAAAACATGTCCTACAATGCTGAATGATAGCTAATACTCTGGGCTCTTCATGCTACCCCCATAGTTGATTCCTTGCCATGTCTTTGGGCTTGTGGAAGACAGCAAGGCCAGGGCTGCACTGTTTCTCAGGGTCACACTCATATGCACACTCTGTCTTCCCTGGAGCAAACTCCTGAGCAAAGGCAAACGGAGTGGGTACCCAGGCTGGTGTCCCACACAGAGCCAGCCCCGGCTGCAGGGCTCCCCAGACGGCACAGGACTGCAACACTCTCTTGAGACCTCCTTCTGGCTGGAGAGCACCTGGCCTAGGTACTCCATCCCAAGATTGAGGACAACTGTACTGCCCTGTGGTCATGTTGCCCTTCATAAGCAGAAAACTCCAGTGCCATTTTACTATAGAGAGAGTGCTTTCCCAGGTTTGTCGGCTCCATCCTGCGCCCTTGCCTGGCCAAACAAGAGGGCAAGGACCAATTCTGCCCCATAAAATTTATCTTAGGCAAGACCCGGATCACACCAAGAGCTAAAATGGAATGGGTTCTCATTCTGTTTTAAATAACTAGGTATGTTTCTGTTTGCTTGGAATCAGTCAGGTACTTTAACATGTTCCCCAAGCTTTAGAGCTCAGGATAAATAGCAAGTCCTGCCTTTGCAATGCCTTCAGGCCTTTACCAGGGTCTCAGTGGGGGAGTGGAATACAGCATATATGCTATTAATAAATCTTTCCAGTGTTGGTTGTGGGGTTCATCATGGTCATTGTCTCCCTTCTCTTTCCCCTTCACATTCAATACGCCATTACGTACTGTTATGTAAATGCTATCCAGCTCTTCCTAGATTTGTGGGGCTGGGGGCTGAATGATGCTGCCTTTGATCTTAGTCTGCCTGCCAGTTGTCTGCTGTTTTGTACAGTCTCAGCTGTTCACATTTGTGATCGATACCGTTTTTATACACATAATGCACAATACTGCTTGTACATGCATTCTGTGTAATTTCAGGATTTCAGTCACATTAGCATATTTCCATAAGGCTTGTAGTTAACTAATATATATGACAGAATTGACAGCTATGCACTGGGCCCAAACTGATTCTTCCTATGGTTTCTATTAACTAGACTGGATTTGGTTTCTTTGTGCTAATGATTCTGTTTCAAGCAACAGACCATTACCTTTTTAAAAAAAGATTTTTGATTGAACTGTATTGCTCTATTGACATTCTGAAAAATGTGCCTAATTTTACTCACCCATATGATTTTCTTGTTTCCTGAGAGGACTACTGTGCAAAAAGTTAGGTGTGCTGGCATGCAGGCAGATGAATCATGGCTAAGTATGGTTGAGAATAATAGAACTGTAGCATATTTTAGGTTGGAAAAGACCTTTAAGAACATCAAGTCCAACCATTAACATAGCACTAAGAAGTCCATCACTAAACCATGTCCCTAAGTGCCACATCTACGTGTTTTTTAAATATCTCCAGGGATGGTAATTCCGCCAACTCCCTGGGCAGCCTGTTCCAATGCTTGACCACCCTTTCAATGGAATTTTTTTTTTTCCTAATATAGAATATAAATCTTCCCTGGAGTAACTTGAGGCTGTTTCCTCTTGTCCTGTTGCATGTTATCTAGGAGAAAAGACCTGACCCCCACCTGCCTACAACCTCCTTTCAGGTAATTGTAGAGAGCAACTGAGCCTCCTTTTCTCCAGACTAAACAACCCCAGTTCCGTCAGCCGCTCCTCATAAGACTTGTGCTCCAGATACTTCACCACCTTATTGCCCTAAAATTCTTAAATTGAAGTTGTTTTATTATTTATTTACCAGGAAAATACAAAATCCATGCTTTTAGAGAATAACATTTTCGAAACTTTAACTGTCCGATTTCCTTTTTTACTCTTAACTTTGACAGAAAAATAAATTTCAGATTTTACTGTTAGCCAACAAATTTCTCCCAATATTTTATGTAAAATCATATTGCATTGAGCTAAGAAAAATATAAAAACAACAGGAATCAACTATATAGACAATATACAGGTGTCATCTCTTAAGGAGAGGAAAATTTTCGAACGGAGCTTGCTTCAATGTCTTAGACTTTTGATGTAGATTTGACCATTTTCTGTTTAGTTTTTATAATTTTTTTTCAGCTTTTGGTAGCCTGTGTAAAAGAGAACAGTTCTTTTTATCAACATGATTTTAAGAAGGAATTTCTCCAAGTTTCTTGAAAAAAAAAAAAAAAAAAAGAGAGAGAAAACATCTACTAATATAATCTCATCACTATTTCATTCTTGGTCACACCCACATTCACCCTCATGTTTCTAAAATCCACTTTTTTCCTATATTGCAGTTCAAAGCTTCCTAACAGTACATGAACAATTCAGTTCAGGCTATACTGACAGCTGCTTGTGATGGATGTGAAAGTATGTGGTAATATGATGCTTGTCATATAAACTAAAGCTATCTTAGAGCACTTGAGAATTTGAATCTGCTTTAGTAGAAAACATTTGTGGTATTTTAGACAAGCATACCATGAAGGACAACAGCTTCTGGGTTTGTGGCAGGATTAACTATTGGAAAGCATGATCAACTGTGGAAAGTCAAAACGCAGAAGACGTAGGCTCAGAGAGAAAGTGTGTTATATATATGAGCCATTTCACTCCATAGCTTTGTATGGTATGGATGTGTATAGGACCAGGTGCAATAACATTGTGAAAGGAAGAATGTGGGCTGCCATTTCTTTACTACCACATGCCTGGGGGTGTGTGCCGCACTGGGTAGGTTCATGAGGGCAATGGCTAGAGTTCTTCTGCCCACACGTGTTCAGTTCAACTGTATTTATTCACCGCTTCCTCTCCTTACAGTATCTGGGTCTGTACAAGTCATGTAATATAAGACCTTTGCCCTGGAGAATGATATTGTCAATTGCCTGAAATCAACTTTATCAAGATTGCTGTGAAGCTCTTTGTGAAGATGCAGGGTAAAGATACTTTTCCACAGCTTGAAGTCAGTTCGGCTGAGCATCCTCTTCCCCTCTTTGCTTGCTTTAGAAATATCTTTCCTTTTGGTATTGGCAATCTGAGGAGAAATCTATGGCTGTCCTCTTGGCTCACCAGTTCCAGTTGTTCAACTGCATCTTCTTTCTTCTTTGGGGAAACAGAGTTGGAAAGGGTACTCCAAAATCAACTACTTTCTTTGCACTGCTTTGTGCCTGGCTGTTTGAACTAGCTGAATTCCAAGCTTCATGGAGGTCACTAGTAAGCAATTTGATTTCTGAGTGAGTTCTAGGGTTTTATTTTCTCTCCATAAATGTTTCCTCAGAAAGACAGTTCTGCTGCAGAATTACTGAGCTGCAGGGATCCTGGCTTTTTTGCAATTCTAATACTATTGTGATATTAACTGTTAAGTAGGTTCCAGATGCTGGGTTTATTTTAGTTTCCCATTGACTGTTTTTTGGAGAATATGTGTGGTAAAATCATCAGGCAACAGAATTATTGTTTAGCATATGTTGTGATCAGCCACTTGCAGAGGCTGTAAGTCCTATTTAGTCCTGTTTATTGGGGACAAGAAAGGCCTAAGACAAAATATTGTTTAAGTGCTTAAAATAGGGCTGTGCAAGGACTTCACTGTTGTAGAAGGGTTGATTGGTCCTCTGTAAAACAATGCATGTTGCTCAGTCAACATTTAGGATATCTAAGGGTTGAGTTTGCTCAGGGTTCTGGTGTGCTGCTTCTTTAACTTCTGCCCGTCTACCTCAGTTAGAGTGCTGCACTGACTTCATACCTAGGTATTCACTCATACAGACATTTTGTAGATTTTAAAATGGAAAAGGCTAAAAAAGGAAATGAATTACTTTTAACGGTGGATTATTGTTATTTTTGTGTTCTATCAATTACACAGATACAATCCTGACATGTTTATTATGCTCACGCATGACCTACATGTATGGGTTATGGAAAATAAACATGATTGTATGATTGCATTAAACCCAATAAAACTGGCTAACAAAGTGAAAGATGTGATATATATTCTGATCCCAGTTTTCAGAAATAGATCTATAATCATCTACTCTGCAAACTCTGTATCTAATGTCTTTTTTTCTTCTTGCTAGGAAACAAGGTGTCTTGCCAAAAAGGTTGTCACTCAACAATTTTGAATAATTTATTCCTCCCCTCAGTGTTGAGGGTTGACCATTTAATTGGTGTATGTGCAAGGCAAAAAGCAGAAAAGTTCAGAATAGTGCCTATTGCTTTACATAATTGCTGACTGGTTTTAGTCTTGGATGATCATGTTCAACAGCAAAAGGAAGTGTCCTTACTAAGGTTCTTAGAGAAAAATCTAATAAAATATCTGTAACGCTACAGCATCTTTATGCCCTCCAGAAGTGCATTATGCAATGCAAATTAACAGTTCTCTTTCTACTCCAGGAGGAAGAATTACATGCCAGTGTCTGTTTGCACAGAATGGATATTGTGATCCTGCACACACTGGGCTATGTTACGCTGCAGTGAACACTGGCAGGCCTTTTGCTTCACAGGACAGAGAAGTTTTTAGAGATATTGACAATTTCTTTCTACAATTTCAGATCAACTATAGAAGACGCCCTGTCTCTTGCAGAAGTCTGCTACATTGTGGTGTTCTTCCTAGGAAACCTGGCCTTGGCAGAAGATCAAACTCTATGGAAAGAGGTTTACCCTTAAAGAAGAAAGTACTGCTGTGCCTGAGGGGTGATATTAGCTGTGCATGTAACTAAGCACAAGTCATTTTTCAACAGGCAGCAGAGCACGCTCCTCAACTGGAAATGATAGAAAATGCTATGTGTGACACTAAGAGTTTAGTACAAGATATCCAAAAGTATTTTTAAGCTATTAATTCCCTTTACAAAAGGTGGGTATATGTTTTCAGTTAATGTCTGCATTATGACTGTAAACTTTACAAAGCTATTTTCTCCTGCCCACCAGCTGCCTTCCTTACCTTCAGCCTTGTCTGGCATCTTAGTTCCTCATCTGGACTGTTTCAGGCATGGAGCAGTTCTGAAGCCTAGTTCATGGACAGTTTAATCTGCATATTTCTTCCCACTTCTTTCCAGATTATTTGCAAATTATCTACAAGTATGTTTTTGAATAGGACCAGAAAAAGAGGCATTTATTTTCTAGTAATCTAACAAGAACACTTTAGCACATTTCCCTAGACTTTTGCCTCTTAGATGCTTAAACCCCCCCTGACTTTTCATGCAGCCAAACATTTCACTGAATAGTTAAGAATGTTTCCAGCATGTGTTTGCAGAGTGGTCTGATCTTTCAAAAAACATTTTATAGATTGACCTGGTTAAATGGTTTGAAAATCAGACTAAACTGAGATTCCAGACATTTCTTCTCAGTTGCCTTGTTATCTGTACTAGCCATGGCTGTAGTTAAATACACCTTTAGAAACTCAGCTGGAAAAAGAAAGTAAACTGCTTTCTAGCAATGTAATTCTGTACAACACAACCACTCAACTGTGAGACCAGGAACAAATTTTGAAACCCAACAGAAAACTGTTACTATGTCACAACTTTTTTGTTCCTTGTTCAAGTCTGTGATGTACAATGTTCTGCCAGAAGTATTAGTGTAGGATGCAGTGGTAAGAATATTTATGGGTCCAAGTTGTCTTTTCTGTTGTGTATCTAATTGGCTACCTAAACAGGTATATCATACTCACTCTGTATGACATACTGGTGCTTTAGTTTTAATGTTAATATTAAATTCTGACAAGTTGACTTCTAAGTTGCATTCTAAAACACTGCTTATAGTAATAAATTTTGTAGAATCAATTGTATCTAGATATCAAGGCGTAGATCTGTTTTGGTGACTAAATTCTGAATTTTTGCTTCTTTCTCAAAAAACCACTGTTATTCAAAGAAGTTTTCGTATGATTCAGTCCCATAGAATAGAGCAAATGTGGTAACAGTTGTAAGACCTTGTTAAGTGTGTAGCACTGACAGGCTGGAGTGCTTTACTAACTACAGTTTTCCAGATCCCTACTCTTACTTTTTTTTTTTTTTCAAGATAGAGCATACATGTGCCAAGTTTATTAGACCCGTATCTCCCAGATGCATTCATTAGCCAAGATCCTTCCTGTCTGGAAGGGTGTTCCCGGTAAATGCAGCTTGGCTTGCAGTTGCTATGACCTGATTCAGAACAGGAAACTTCAGAACATTATCCCCTCCTCTGACGGCATTTGAACTGTTCTGGAATAGAGATGGTCATGAAGTAATCATTAATGACCTCTAATTCCCTACTTGAATGCCATACAATTTCAAATTACCAAGTTATTGCTGTGGTTTCTGTAAGTCCAATTTTTATTAAAAAGATGAATAATCAATTCAAGAGCCCATCTTAGCTTTTTGGTTTTAATTTTGAAGGAAATCATGATTATCCACGAGTTAATAGCTATAGACATCCCTCACATGATTCATAATATCAATACATGAGGCAAGAGTTAAACTCTCAATGACCGCACTTTTTAGCACTTTGGAGTTTATGTTTAAAAAAAAAAAAAAAAAAAAAAAAAAAGACCCAGATATTATGGGGAAAGGGCTTTTGAAAAGGAACTTTTGAGAGGGAACTGACAAAACTTCCTGTGATTAAACGGGGCAGGGAAATGAAATCTATATTTATGAAAACCGTAAGGTCACTGGGCCAGGACTAAGGCCAGTGATTCCACAGCCACACAAGTGGGTAGAACCAATTTCCAAAATCCCCAGACTTGCAGCACATAGGGCACAAATTTAGCATCCTAGCAGAAATTATGAAGAAGAAATAATTAATTGTGAGGATGGTTAATTTTTGATTATTAGTTAAGATATAGCTTATCAGGAGAAATTCAGCATGAATTTTTGACGAGGAAATAATGCCTGAACAACGTGAGAGCTCACTACAAAAGAATGACTGGTTTGGTAAATGAAGGGAATGCAATGTATATTGTTTACCTTGACCTCTGCAAGGCTTTCAACCTTGTCTCTCCCATAACATCCTCATGGACAAACTGATGAAGTATGGGCTAGATAAATGGACTGGGAAGTGAACTGAAAACCAGCTTAACTGCCAGGTTCAAAGGGTTGTCATCAGCTGCACAATGACCAGCTGAAAGCCAGTCATTAGAGATGTACCCTAAAGGTCGATATCAGGTCCAATACTGCTTAATGTCATCATTACTTATCTGGTCAATAGGACTTTGCATCCTCAGGAGGTTTGCATGTGACCTGAAACTGAGAGGAATGGCTGACACAAAGAGGCTGTGCCACTATTGACAGGGACTTTGGCAGGCTGGAGAAATGGTCTGAAAGCAATTTCATGAAATTCAACAAAGGTAAGTTCCAAGTCCTTCCAATGGGAAGGAGTAACTCCATGCTCCAGTACAGGTTCAGGAGCAACCAACTGAAAAGTAGTTCAGTAGAGAAGGATCTGCAGGTCTTGGTGAGCACCACGCTGAGTATGAACCAGAAATGAATGCACACTCACAGCAAAGGCAGCCAGCAGCATCCTGGGTTACATTTGGCAGTGTGTTGCCAGCAGGTCAAAGGGCATGATCCTTCCTCTATGGTCAGCACTGGTGTCGTGGTTTAGCCCCAGCCAGCAACCAAGCACCAGGCAGCCGCTCGCTCACTCCGTCTCACCCAGAGGAATGGGGAGGAGAATCGAAAAGGAATGTAAAACTCAAAGGTTGAGATAAGAACAATTTAATAATTTAAACAGAATAAAAAGATAAGAACAACAATAATAACAACAGCAACAATAATAATAACAACAACAATTACAATGGAAAGGTGGGGAAAACGATAAAATCCAAAGGAAAAGGGAGAAAGGAAAAGAAGTGGTGCACAATATAGCTGCTCACCACTCGCTGACCAATGCCCAGCCAGTCCACAAGCAATGATCCCCCCCCAGCTGACCCTCCAAGTTTTTATACCAAGGTTGACGTCCCATGGTCTGGAATACCTCTTTGGCTTGTTCAGGACAGCTGAGCTGGCTGTGTCCCTTCCCAGTTTCTTGTGCCCCTCTAACCCTCTCACTGGCAGGGCCCAAGAAATTGAAAGGTCCTTGACTTAGTATAAACATTACCCAGCAACAACTGAAACCGTCAGTGCATGATCAGCATTGTTCTCACATCAGAGCCAAAACACAGCTCTGTATCAGCTACTAGAGAAGAAAGTTAACTTCGTCCCAGCCAAAACCAGGACAATTGGTGAACACATTTGGAGTGTTGGGTCCAGTGTTGGGCTTTCTAGTACAAGAGAGACAGGGATTTACTAGAGTGAGTCCAGTGAAGGTCCACGAAATTGATAAAGGGACTGGAACATTTCTCCTATTAGGAAAGGCTGAGAGAACTAGGACAGCCCAACCAGGAGCAAAGTAGGCTCAGGGAGATCTTACCCATGTGTATAGATACCTGACAGGGGCAATAAAGGAGATGGAACCAGGCTGTCATCAATGGTGTCCTGTAGCTGGGTGAAAAACACTGGGAAGAAAATGAAATACATGAAATTCCATGTGAACCCAAGAAACCCTGTTTTACTGTGTGGGTGGTCAAACACTGCAACAGGTTGCTCAAGAGTCTTGGAGAGATTTAAAACGTTACTGTTCTAGTTGACCCTGCTCTGAACAGGGTGGGGCTTGACTACATGATCTCCAGACGTCCCTTCCAGTTCCATTCTCTGTTTCTGGGAAATGGATAATCAAAAATGAAGAGGAAAAAATGACAGTGAATGCATAGAGATTCATTACAGAAGTGCATCACTTACCACAGCAAGAACATCTCACCCTGTTCTGCAAAAGCTTTCATATCATTTTCCTGCACCTGGGGAGGTACAACCCCATGCACAGATACATGCTGGGGGCCACCCAGCATTAAAGTAGCTTGGTTGGAAAGGCCCTGGGGGTCCAGATAGGCACCGAGTTGAACATGAGTCAGCCATGTGACCTTGCTGCAAAGAGGTAAATGGTATCCTGAGCTGCATCAGTCAAAGTATTGCCAGAAGGTTGAGAAGGTGATCCTTCCCCTTTATTCAGTGCTGGTGAGGCCACACCTGGAATGCTGTGTCCATTTCTGGGCTCCTTAGTTCAAAAGTGGCATGGACACCTGGAAAGATTTCAGTGGAGGGCCACAAGGATAAGGAAGGGAGGTGGAGCATCTCCCCTATGAAGGTGATAAGAGGTGGGACTGTTCAGCCTGAGAAGAGAAGGCACAGAGGGATCTTACCAATGCATGTAAATGTCTGAAGGAAGAGTGGATGAAAACAGGGGTTTTTTGGTGTTGCCCAGTGGCAGGACCAGAAGCAATGGACACTGAAACACAGGAGGTTTCATCTAAACATCAGGAATCAATTTTTTTTACTGTGAGGGTGACTGAGCACTGGCACAGTTGCCCAGAGAGGTTGTGGAGTCTCCATCCCTGGAGATACTAAAAAAATGTCTAGACACAATCCTGGGCAACTGGCTCTGGGTAGCCCTGCTTGTTCACAGGGAATTGGACAAGATGACCTCCAGAGGTCCCTTCCAATGACAGTCATTCTGTGATTCTATGATTAAAGCTGTCAAAGAACATTAGAATGACAGCAGAGTACAAGCAAAATACTAGCAAGAAGTTATCCTGAAAGGATTCAGTGAAGCCCTTTTGACACACACACACACACACACCCCAACACTACTCCCCCCAGCCCCCAACAAAAACCACAACTGCAGATGTTTAAAAGCATCTATAATTTACTGAAAGAGGTGGATAGAGATGGATAGACAAGCTAGCTTTTCATAAACAGGAGTGGGTATGCGGTGATTTCCTTCTTACTTTCCTAGTAACAACAGAACTTTTATATATTCTCCTGAGACAGCTGAATACTGATATTTGCTCAGCAAAAGAAAGTTTTTGATCTGATTTTGTTTTGTTTCTTCTTGCTGCAGAATCTCTCTCTTGGGTAAAAAGTTCCTAGAGAATCAGCTAATCGAAACAGTGTTTTATACTACTACTGGGCCACATACAGCTTACCCAGAGAAGGGAATAAGGAACAATTGTTTTGTAACACCTTCGTAAGAACTTAGGATCTGAAAAGAAAGAGCAGAAGAACTAGGCCAAATGAAAAGCCTTTTAATAGTCTTTATAGTTTTGCCGGTAGATCCTGCAACCCACAGGAAAGTAGCTCATGACTGACAATTCTCACAAGCAACCCAAGTTCTCATCCTAGCCGGATGGATGCTTTCAATAACTGGTATCAGTTGTCACCTGAGCTATGTTAGCTGCTGACCTCAGCTCAGCTGTGAGGAATTCAACATTCTTCTTCAGATTATTAAAGGTCATTTGTCAAGCGAGCAGGGGTCTACACATGGACATGTAGCAGTGCTGTGCATAATGCAGTGCCATTTTGGCAGTAAGGTGTCCAAAGCAGAGCATTTCATTTTGATGTTTCCAGCATCACTTATCAAAGCATTGCAGAAGCATAGGCAATCAAAACTGATGTGCTCAAACAGACACAGGTGCTTTAACCAGAATACCAGCAACTCTTCAGACTCTGCAGATCCTGCCCGATTATTTTCAATGAAACTGTTTCACTGTTTCAAGGTCAGGGATTTTCAAGAGTTCTGAAGATCATTTAGTATGATTTTCAGTCTAGCACAGGATCTGAAATATTATGAGCTATGTATTGAAACATTAACTGTTTTGCTGCTCTCAGGGCTAATTGAAAAATCTATGTTGTACTAAGATTCCAGATAATGATGTTTCTCAGTCAAGAGATATAGGATTATTTTATTTATTTTTTTTTGTTATGCAGGAACATTTAGAGGTAATTAACATGACACATATTTTGCTAATTGCCCTGAAGGAAAACAAACTTATTTCCTCTTATAACTCAATTTTGCTGCTTTCCTCACCAACAAGGAACATATTAGAATAATCTTAATAAAAGGAGTAATTCTCTAGTTTTGGAGCCTTTGATGGTACATCTCTAGTTTGTTGACAAAGCCAATGGACTTCAGTGGAGTAGTTATGACCACACACATAGCTTACCTTTGTATGTTTGTGTAGAGATAGAACTATGAAGTGGAACTCAACCACCTTGATCATTGCCATGTTTGTCATGTTTGAAATAGAACAAAGACATAACTAAGGACATATTTGGTCTTCAGCTCTGCTTTTCTATCAAATCATCTTCTGTGATGCTAGAAGACATATATAAAGTATTATTAAAGCAATAAAAACCTTTGCTGGATTTTATACACACACAAATATACACATATAAATATATGTATTTGTACATAAAGTAATCAATACAGAATTTAAAGAGACACAACACATCCTTATTTCATTCTACCTTGGCCTTGTGTCGCTTTGTTTATTCTTTGGTTGCCTAGTGACTGCCAAGTTTGAATTAAATCTCTTTCCTTCCCCTGCAACCCTCACTTACTTAAGAAGGTGGCCAACAGGAATAATAGTTTTGTTATTTATATTTCCAGCTCAGAAGCTGTCCCAGTAAAAATAAAGTGTCTTGGCATGGGACAAGAAAACATTGCATTCACAGAAATGGGCAGTGCCACTTTTTCCCTCATTCCCACCAGGGGTCAATGAAATTCAAATAAATATCATGACTCATTCCTTTCTCAAAGTTTCTTCTTTCAGTAAATCATAGATTGATTTACTGAGTGGCATAGTAAAGAAGGCTTGGAAAATAGTGAAATACATATGCAGGTGCACAATGGGAGCCGAGTTTAACCAAAACTGATTTACTAACATCTTACAATTTTATGGCTTCACATTTTTTTCCACAGAAATGTGTGTTCTTATGTCAATATGTGTTTTTGACACTAGAAGGACTGTAGCCACTAAATTTTTATACATCCTCTGTGCACCCCTTTCACTTTAAAATCAGGATTTATGAGCTGAAACTGAATTGCATACTTCATCTACACCTTGTTTTTTATTTTAATTCAATCCCTACAATGCCATCACAGCTTCCTTTGCTTCATCTAAGCTTCATGAGCTTCGTTCTCATGGAGTCACTCAAATGCATGAGTAGAAGGAAGTTGTGTTTTGTGTTTCTATGACTACATTGCATTTAAGTGAATAAGGAAAGTTGAAAAGATGATTGAAAAAAGGTGAATACACTTTCTGTCATGTCTTTCATATATCAGGTGGCTACTGAAGAATGTGTCATTGGTATATCTTCTGCATGAACATGGAGACAAAAAAAATACTGAATTCAAAGTAATATTTGTGTCTGTGTGCTCAATAAGCTACCTTAAACATCAGCCCCACTGCTCACAACACCAAAGCAGGGGTGGGAGGTGGTGGTGGGGTGTCTTCCAGCTTCCATCTGTGTTAGGGATCATCCTGCACCCAACTACATTACTGTCTTAGCTCATATTCCAAGTGTGCTTTTAAGGAGACTCTCCAGATCATCCTCACTTAATGTGCTTTGGTTTATATCATGGAGCCATCTCAAATGCATGAACATGATGCCTTTTAGATAAAATTAAGCTGAAAGGGCACCTGGTACATTCCAGATGTAGACAGGTATGCAGTACATGCAGTCAGATTTGAGCTAATCCAAACTGTAAATCCCTAAAGTGTGCACGGTGTGGATGTCAGCTCCTCGGCACCAGGTCTTTCACTTTACAGATCCATTATTTGTGACTGCAGATACAGACCAGCAGGCCAAAATGCAACTCTGTGATAGACTGGATGTGCTTTGAACCTGAATGGAGGAGCAGGAGGATTCTGGTGTTCAACAACTTCTGCCATTTAGCAACTTCAAATGGTGCCAAAGCTTGACACAGGAATTCTGACAAGCAAACATGACACACATCTGCAGGTGGACCCCTGCTTTGTCTTCAAACCCCTACTCCGCTGATTCACTCTGAATTGGAAAGAAATCAGCTTCAGAAACTCAGATACCTTTTGACAAAATGCAGCTGAAACCAATAAATTTCAAAAGAAACTTAATTTTGCAGAAAATGTTACAGCTGTCTCTTCAGGGCTTCTGAAGGAATGGAAGATTTAGGGCTCCAGTCTATGAGAATTTGAATACAGGAACCTTTCTATCCACAAAAGTGACTTTGATAGCTAAGGAAATTTTCCTTCTCTTGGTGTTTGTTTCAGTTTTGATTTTTTTCACCACACTGAGAGCTGGGTTTAAGAAGGATTGGGATGTAGACAGATGGTTGCTTTTGGGTTTATAACCATTTTATAAACTCATATGAAAATAATCATGCAACCAACCAATAGTGTGGCTGGAAAGGCTGAGAAACCCTACAGAAAGAATAACCAATGACTAGCTCACATTAAATCCTCTGTTGACACTATGTGGTGTTCTTCTCAAAGAGCTCTCAAGGCTGAAAGAAATAGAGGAATAGGCATGGAAACTGAAAATTTGTATTGTTGGCTGTCAGGGGTCTAAGGGTGGTAGTGGATTTTGATTGCCCTGAATGGCCCAACCTGGGACCCCTGCCCAGGCCCTCCCTGCTAATAACTGAGGAGCTCCACTCAGCCTGAGGCCCAGGCATCTGGTCTTGTACTGGAGGCTGTACTGGAGGCTGGTCTGCTGGCTGTGACTCCTGGGGGGCCTTTACACCTATGTTGTCTCCAGTCTTGTGTCCTGAACTGTACTCAGCCATTGCCTTCTTCTATCTGGATTTTTAGAACTGTCTGCTGCCACCGCCCCAGGCTCCTGTGTGGGGTCCCCTCTGGCATGGTCCCTTCATAGAGCCCTGCTCTCATTGCTCCCTTGCAGCTGACTATGTTAAAATCCCTTTTTGGCCTCTCCATATCCTTGAAAAGCATCTCCTGAACCCCCGCTGTATTCTTCATTGTCCCATTGTAACCAAAATGATGAAATAAGGTCTAGATAGAGGACATGATGGGAATCTGTAATTTGCAATAGAGTCAGTCAGAATTTCAGCATAGAAAATAAAGAACACATGTATGTCCTGGTTTTGGCTGGGATAGAGTTAATTTTCTTCCTACTAGCTGGTATAGTGCTGTGTTTTGGATTTAGGATGAGAATAATACTGATAACACAGCGTGTTGATGTTTTAGGTGTTGCTGAGCAGTGCTTACACTAAGTCAAGGAATTTTTAACTTCTCGCACCACTCCACCGTTGAGCGGGTTGGGGGGCAGAAGAAGCTGGAAAGAGACACAGCCAGGACAGCTGACTCCAGCCTGGCCAAAGGTATATTCCATACCATATGTCCTGCTCAGTATATAAACTAGGGAGAAATCTGGCCAGGTGCTGCTGCTCAGGAGCAGGCTGGGCATCAGTCAGTGGGTGGTGAGCGATTGCATTGTGTGTTATTTGTTTTTAGCTGCCTGCTGGGTTAAACCACAACAATATATCCTTGAGTCATTGAAAATCATGACTGTACAATAACACGCTGGACTTCTGAGGTATATGATGAAATCTGCATTAGCAAAGCAGTAGGTAACTACAAGCTTATCCCTCAAGGGAAGGGACATGGATGTTTGGTGATACATCCTATTTCCTTGTGCTCTGTATTTCTCCTTTATGAAGAGTGAGGTCTTGGCCTTGATTGTACCTCTGAACTCCCAAAGCTGGGTGAAGACCAGCTGTTCAAACAAAAAAATGATGTCAACTACTGGCACACAGGAAAAAAATACAGTAAAGAATTCTGGGTATGTAGGTACATTCTGCGATTTGACATTTTTATAAGGAAAGAAAACACACAGGACATCCCAAAATCCTTCCTATTAAAAGAATCTTGGTAAGAAATGAAGCACAGAGATAGAAATGTTTGACTGGGTTTGTACTTTAAAATGAGGTTACCATAACACTTGATTAGTGCTGATTGAGTCACACTGCAATTTCAGTACATATACAAACTGTTTTAAGATTTATTGTGCAGTAAAAAAGTCTCATTAGAAAGATGTGTGGATATTCAGTGCCATGTCAGTCTCCTTTTAGCTCTAGGCTAGCTTTAAAATCTTATTCTGTACTTTTTTTTTGGAAAGCTGGAAATCTAAATACTTGTGTCTGACCAAATTTAGGACAATTAGATATTAACGGTCAATTTAACATATTTTTTTGATTTAAGAAAATGACATTTTAATGCTTTTAAAATTAGAAAAACGAAAAAATGCTTTTAAGGTTTTGATTTTTAGTACCCGTTTTTTGTTCAATTATGTTTGACAAGTAGCAGTTTTGTAGTTTTTTTTTCAGAAATGCTTTAATGTATTTCAGTGCAAATATGCTATCAGAATTTTTTTTCCAGCAAAGGTGATGGATATATTTTCTTCCATCATTCCTGGGAATGAAAGGAAGATATTCTGTGTCAGATTTTTTGTCAGAATCAAAATATTCTGATTTGAATGTTTTAATCTAAACTTTGCCACAGGACTAAGGCCAAGTTCAGATCACTTGCTAAACAAATAAATTGGAATCTTTTGCTTGTAGTAATATTGGTTTGTCCATGACTCATTTTTTATAGTAGTATGCAGGTTACTTACATATGTTAAAGCAGAACTTGTTGGCAGTTACTAGATTTTACACATTATAGTGGATGTCATGTCATCTTCTTATCCCCACACCTCCTATGACAAACCTTCTCCAGTGTCAGATGAGCCCTTGTCTTCAAGTAATGTTGGGTGAGCTACAACCTTCATGGACCTATTTGTTACAGAGGCTTGTGATCACCATTTCCTATGAAGCAATCGCTCAAATTTAAGCCCAGGGGGCTTGCAGCTTGGTATAACTTGCCATATTTTACCTTCTGCTGAAAGCAGACAGCATCAACTAAACAAGTCAGTGAGCTACACAAAATTATTTCATGACAGAGCTGACATTTTGAGTAAGGGGTCCTCAGATTAGTTAGATTTGAAGTCCCATAATAATTGTTGAAATACTTTGTTATTGAGAAAAAATAGTAAATATTCATTTAACATGCAAAGAAGGTATGTTGCATCTGATCAGAATATATGGCAAAAAAAAAATTGTTGAAGCTGATTTAAGAAAAACAAACAAAAAAAGTTAAAATTTCTACTAAAGGAAAAATGAGTTTTTAGGGGCACATTGTTTCCCTGGTCACCCATGAGAAAAAAGGTTTGTGTAGGCATGTGTTTCTTTACTCTAACTGAATCAACTTGCTGATTTAAAATAAATCGGTTAGATAAGAGGTGTTCACAAAGACAGTTCAAGTGCTAAAAGTTTCTGAAAACAAGAAGACAGGTAGAGAACAAGAGAATGTGAAATATGCTATGGACTATGTATACTGAAGTGTTCACCTGCTTTCTAGATATGGGGAAAAATTTGATAAGACTTCTCACAATGTTCTACTTGGTGGTGGTTTCCAGGCTTTGCTTTATCTACAAGTAGATCTAATTTATAAAGAAAATGCCTAAATCCTCACAACACTATCCTAAATTTGATCAAGAAAGGAGATGTTTCCCTGAATATTTTTAGATCTGTGCCAGAAGACATTTTCCATGAAGAGACTTCCCACCTCTCTCCCACTGTTTTCTGTTTGTTTTGGTTTTGGTATTGGTTTTGGTATTGGTTTTGGTTTTGGTTTTGGTTTTGGTTTTGGTTTTGGTTTTTACTACTGTGTCTATAAAAGTAAAAAAATAGTTTTATGGAAAGAGATAAATTGATGAAATGCAGAGGCCAGGGAACTTTGACTGTGAAGTATTAAATGGGAGAAGAAAATAGCACATGGATAATCTCTGCCTTTTCAAGGAGAATAATTTCTTCAGGTTCACTCCCATCCCTTGTTCTTTCAGACTTTGGAACCATATATATGGTTTTCTCCAAGACTTTCTTTCTGATGTCTTCAAGACTAATATCAACCAAATGTTGTGCTGTATCTATAAGAGTGATGGTGCCCTTTGCTGTCAACAGTAGAGACTAGTTTGTGCCAGCATGAAACCAGGCCTTTTGGTGAAATATTAACCTCTTCAGACATGATAGCCACTGATAAGCAGGCATCCTCTTGAAATCAGAGCAGGAGGTGAGGTTTGTGTGTCAGAGCACACTGTGATATCCTCACCACTTTGCTGATGGCTACAACTGAATTGACTATATAACTGAAGCAGAAAATCACATTGCTTATTCTCGGAACTACTATTTTAGTTTCTTGAAGAACAGTCAAACAAGATGTGTTTTTTACTCTCTGTATGAATTTTCCTTAAGTATCACAGCCAACTGTAAAGTGATTGTAAAGCCACAAAGTCCCTAACCAGTGAGCCTAGGAATGACAGTGTGTCACTGAAATTGGGAGTAAACCTCTTAACACCAATGTAGCATTAAGAAGCAGGCATTCTCTATTCGCCACACTGGATGCAAAGGGGATCGCTTTGCCCAACATGCACACCAAGTTACTCGAGGGTACTTACTCTATACAGTACGGCACTTGCACATCCATGGTGTACTACA
Source organism: Falco naumanni (assembly GCF_017639655.2). Lineage (NCBI taxonomy): Eukaryota > Metazoa > Chordata > Aves > Falconiformes > Falconidae > Falco > Falco naumanni. Next base: position 102,914,776 of record NC_054055.1, read on the forward strand.
TACTCATTTTCATTCATGCACAGAGTTGGTCACAAGTTTTTCGCTCCTAACGCAAACTCATACACACCCTCAGGCAGCACTGCTGAAGTATTTTACCAGCTGCCCCTGGTCCCCAGGCTGGGGTTTGCCCTCTCTCAGCCAGGCTGGTGGGTGGTAGTGGATATTTGAGTCTGAGGTCACGATGTCCCACTGCCACAGTTACCTTTGTCCTGCTTTCAACCAACTTTCAGTGAATTTTAACACTTTATCAACTTGCCTCCTCTCAAGCGTCCCTTGGAGGCTTCTTTCCACATAGCTTAAGGTAATGGTGTTCTTCTCACCATCCATTCCTTGTTTCCCGTCCTTCCCAAAGCTGACTCTCTTGATCAGAAGTGCCTTCGGTCTTCACTTTTAACATCTTTAGAGACTCAGCTTGGACTAAACTTTGTGCACAGATTTGTGTACCATACAGATAAATGCTAAATCGGTTTGGTAATTCAGGAGTTTAGACAAGTGTGTAGAGTCTCTGGTGTGTTCAACTGCTGCCAGGAGCACTTTTCTCTAGTTTTGTTTATGTCCTCCCTCTGGTTTTGTCTGCAGAATTAATACCCGTGAAATGTTTCCTGAAAATAACAATACACTGTAAAGCTTTTGTAATTATAGGGGGGTTTGGGGATTTGCTTTGTTTGGTTTGGGTTTTTTCTTGGCAATAGGTTTAGGGATTATTCTGCTTTGAAATGCTAAATAAAATACTCTTCTTTAAATTATATCAATATAAATCCTGAAGTAAATTATTTTTTTTCTAAGTAAAAAGGAAAATTACTTAAGAGGAAAAAGAATATCTACTATTCTCCTGTGTGCCTTTCCCCATGTCATGCACATCACACTCCCCCATTTACTACAAAAAATTTCATTTTGCTATCTGTATAGATCATCTTTAAACTTTTTTCTCAGTGTGTGCTTAGATTTACATGACAAAAATATTTACTTAGGAATGTTAAGAGAAATCACCAGTGTCCTGGTTATTTTTATCACAATACTAGCTGCACTCTAGAACAAATAATCCATAAAATGCGTTACCTTTTACCCTTGCGCTGTCCAACCCTATTTTAAAATTAGCTCTATATGAACTTCCAAATGTAGCTAATTTTTAGAAAAGACAAAGCTTATGGAATACTCTGTTAAATCCTTCCAGTAGCCAAAGCACTATATATATGAGCAAGAAATCCACAGTCACGTAGGCAAGTCAAAGATGAGTTATCTAATAAAACCATTTTCTTTGGATGGGTTTTAAATAAAAGATTATATTTTGAATTAGGTCTGAAAGGTGAAAAGGAAGTTATTGTCCTGATTCAGGAAGAAATTAAATCCTGAAGACTTTAAATGTCTCAAGGATGTTCTGTCTTTTGTCTTTACCCATATAATAACTGTACAGGAGTCTAATCACGTTCTTTATTAAGAAAGAGGACATCTAACAATGCAGCTGGCATTTGCTTTCCTATCTCTTTCTAGAACTTAGGTTGATTGAAAGCCGAGAACTGAATCATACCTTAAGTGGCCCTAACTAATGTAGAAATCTTAAAAATGTGAGTAAAAATTGACCAAACAATTGACATGACATTATTGTTGCTTTGATAGAAGCAATAATGGCCACTATTATGGGAAACTGAAACTGAAAATATTAGCTTAATTTCATGCTTTTGAAAGTTAAATTATTCAGAGATGCTAGAGAGTACTGGGACAGGTGTTTAGAACTGGTATTTATATAAAAGTAAGATTGCACACTACACAGCAGTGTTCTACATATATTTTCTGTATTTTTGGAAAAGTAGATTTGTACTTCAATATTGAAATACTTAAAAAAACCTTAAGATCTTTAATCATAAGAATATTTGAAGTGCTTGTTAAAGTAGTAATAGATTTATGAATTTTAGAGAACTTCCTGCCTGCAGTGAAGGTCATCCATCTGATGCCTACAAATGTTTTGAATAAAGCTTTTTTGTGTATCACAATATTGTCCTATAGAAATGTGGCAATGCTAGGTCAGGTGAAATAAAAACTATTGGATATTCTGCAGACTTTGTGACAAACATTGTATGTCCCTTGCTGTATCAGAGTCCTTCAATACCAAAAAAGGCACCAAGTATTTTTAGTGCTGAAGGTTCCTCTTGTTTCCACATCTGAGGAATAAGATGCACTACAAAGTGGTCTTCACAATAGTCATTGCAATAAACCATGGCTCTGGGAATTTTCTCACACCAATACAGTACTCAGTGGCCTTGCCTGGTAATGACCAGTGCTAGTGTATAATATGAGACTCATGTGTTAGCATTTTCAGAGGAATTTCCCAGTCTGCCTTGCCAGTATTTACCATAGTACCGTGGAGTGGGGCATTGAGGAGCAGAGGGTGCGGGAAAGAGCATTCTACAATTTCCTTTCAGCACATTTACAGCTATTTTTTCAAGCTCAGCATGTGTGTTTTGGAGGCAGGAGAAGGCCAGGGCACTTGGATTGTTGTCTTAAATGAAATTCCAATCAGTCTAAAGGCTGGCTCTCTAGACAGCCGTTAACTTGCAGGTGTGCAAGACTAAAATGTGCAACGTGGTTAAACAAATGAAAGCCAGGCTATGATTATGCAGGCTTGAAATGTTTCTTACTAGGGAAGGACAGAGAAAGACATCTATTCCAACATACTTTCATGTACATACATAAAATTAGAAGAGAAATGATGAGGCTTTTGGCCAAAGCAGTTTCAAATCTGCCATGCCTACTGTACTTAGATGAACTTGTACCGGGAGACCTTATTTAGGATAGCAGCAGAATCTGACACTCACAGAAACTTTGCCTGTAAAATCCCTGTAAAGTCCCATGTTTGCTGCTACCCATTCAGGACATCTCATCGATGGAACATTAATTTAGAACTGATTTAATCTCCTGTCTTCGTTTGTTTGCTAGCCCTAAATTTTAATTAATCTGAAATGATGTTCATTTCTGAGAGCATAATGAGAATTCTTGAATCCGTTTAGCCCAGCACAGTAAGTGGGCCTGAGTGGCTGACATTCAGTACAAACTCAGTCTCTAAATACCTATGTGCACTCAAAAGAATGAAGAGGTCCATTAAGAGTATGGAAGCTTTTACTTATTAGGAGTATATTTCCCAGCCGAGGACAACATTACTAACCCCAGAGCTGGAGCTCAGCCCTGAGATCTCCTGCAGCGATATGCAACACAGCTGGCCCACTGCTGAAGATAAGAACAATTTTGCTGAGGTAATACTCATTACAGGATGTCTTTCTCTTGTTTTTGTTTGCCATCTGGTTACAAATGGTTGTATTTTCTCAATGCGTGTGTTATTTCAAATATTTGCCAGAAGAATTCTGATTCTTAGCTTATTTCCATGTGTTGTTTCTGTCTGCTATCTGATTAAAGGTTATAAAGCAAGCAGTTTGGTTCAGTTTCCATAGTAGATGGGATGTTCATAATCAGCCCAAGACTTAAAGGAATCTGGGAAGAATTTCTTAAAAACTTAACATAAACATTGCTGAAAGCAAGCACATTCCACATTGTGATGGAACTAGGGATACTGCTTTTTGTCTAGGAGTGTATGTGTGATGCCTACAACTATAACTGAAACTATCCTGACAAATTCACAGTAAAATGAAGATTACCTCAATTTTTCAGATGAATAAACTGAGGTAAATGCTATGAACTGTACAATTTCATGCAGGAGGTATATAGCAGAGCCAAGAACTGAACCAAAACCTGAGTTTTAGACAAGTGCCTCAGTCACGAGCACATCTATAACCAGAACAGTCTGTTCTAAAGACCCTTTGAATTTGTTTCTCTCCTTCCCATCAGTCTGCTTGTCATCAAAAATGAACCAAAGAAGGAACTGGTTGTGAAAGGAAATACTGAGGTGGATTTTTTACAGTAAATTCAGATGTCTTTAGTCTGTAAGAGCTAAAACAGTGTAACTTGGCTTATTAGGCGAATGAAAAGGTTACATCAAAATGAACTGATTTTAACCTACAGTGTAGCGAGTGGATGTTTCAGTACACTCTTGCCAGTTCTCATGTATTTTGGTTGGAAAATGAGGTCAATACAAGGTGTTCTTAAATATCATTTTGATTTTTACTACATGTCAGCCAACTGACACAGTGGATTTCCTCCCCTACACTATGGTTGACTGGTCTTTTCCCGCAATCAGGAAAAACATTGCTTTCCCATCAGACTTTTAAGTAAGCATACATGAGGTTCATATTTATTTTACTAGCTACACAAACCTGGAACAAAAGTGAATATTCTCAGTCTATGTGATAGTTGATAGCAAAATTTTTGTGGTGGTCTCTGTGTTTGCTCCCCAGACAGAAGTGTGGGAGGGCATATTATCCACCCAGGAAATATATTTTTCATAGTCAGAACTAAAACTTAGATTTCTAATTAGCAAGTGGCAGCTGGATATATCATTTTAAAGTAGAATTTTTATAATCCCTTGATAATATCCAGCAAAACTTTAGCCAAAGGGATTTTTTTTTTAATTATTTGATTCAGACACTGGACCGATGAAACACCTTTTCCGGAACAGCATCTGTGAGCAAGAGACTCTCTGACCTTTTCTTAGGATTCAACTAATTTGCATTTAGACCTATGCTCTGTGGCCAGACTGTGGCTTCAAACCATTACAGACGTCAAAGAATGAAAGAGTCCATCATAGAGAAAGTTTTCATAACAGCTCCTGGAGGTGAAAGCCTGAGTCCCCTCCCCGTGTACCACCCTTAATCGCTGACAGCTGTGCAGTAGGAATTCACTGCCTCTTTTCTGGTGTCCTAAATCCTCAGGCTGAGGGCAGTGTGGGCCAATGGTTGGAGCCAGGATGGCCAAGCTCACACTCTGACTCTACCTGTGGCTGACTTTGTGACCTTGAGAAAGTGCTTCCCTTCTAGCTTAACTTTCCTTTTCTTCAGGTAGTGTTTGTGTTTTCAGCTTTTGTTGTGAGATTTATGGGATCCCCTTTTGGATCAATCCTAAATAATACGTCCGGAGTTCTGCTAGTTTCTCTTTTAAACAGGAAATAATGACCATTAATATTAAGATTCCCTTTTTACAGATCACATGGCAAAACCCCAAAGTTTATATTTACTTATTTAAAGGACACCAGAGGTTGCCTAATGAGGCAGAAACTTAATACAGATCCACATGACCCAAACTAGTTCCTTGGAGAAAATCTTTGAAAAAGAAATATTGCTGGCTTTTGTTTCTTCTGTGTTCACATGCTCTCATCTGACTCCTGTGACATGTTTATTTCCCAAGCAGTTTGTCCTTTTCAATCTCAACAACACTTTAAAGGTTTACCAGGGGGCGAGTGGCAGAGGAACTTAATTCACAGATCTGCTTGTCCTACAGCTTTGAGATACAGTTCTTCCTGTACGTGACAGCAGGAATGGAAAGAGGATGGATCTATGCAGAGAAGAGACTTAAAACTGTGATCATAATACATTTCAGTTTTAATATTTGAATTTTTTTTTCCTTTTCTTGTCAAATCTGTTATGTAAAAGAATCCAAACCATTAAAGATTGGAAACAGAGAAAAGGTTAGCAGAAAAAGATAATACACATACTATGTGAGCAAATATGTAGAATATAAGAGAAAGAGGAGCCTGAGGAGCCTGGGGCATTCTTCTGCTCGGTCCTAGAAATTACATCCATTGTTGAAAGAGGGCATCAGGCACTTCTTTCTACTTAGTTGTATCTGAACAAACACTATAAGTAAATAGGTACAAGTTGAAATCTGCAAGACAAAAGGAGTAGGTCAAAAGTTTCACTTTTTTTACACAGCTATGACAAGTGAGTGAAAGTAAAGGGACCTGGGAAACAAAGACAGAAGGTAACCTTCCAAAATCAAGGTAAAGGAATTCTGATGCAGAAGCAATGACTTAGGAAGCAGAATATTGAAAAGTCTACTAGCATTTGACATCCTCTACATCTAGGAGCTGTTAATCTGAGATATTTTTCCTCTCGGTTTTGCTGGAAAAACCACATGACCTCAGCTGGGAAAAAACATTTCTTATTCATTGTATTTAGCATAATTTCACATGAAGAACTTCTTGATAGTCAGAGCAATTTTGGTTTCCTAATGTGTTTCTAGAAAATGCTGGTCAGCTGTTTTCAAAACTTTAGTTATCTAGATTACTGTTCCTCACCCATTTTTTTCAAGATGCAGGGGAAAAGTTGTTCATGCTTTTTTATTTCCCCACAGTAAATCTGGTGTTCTAAATGACAGATCTCATGGCCCTCTGTCTCTCAAGTGTGTTGTTTTGCCCATATCTTTGCATCTAAGTATTCTGAGTTGTTCCAACAGTACTTTACCACAGGTGATTTCAAGAACAGTGCATTCTTACAAGGACTTTAAAAGTATTTCTTAAAGGTGGAAAAGTTGATTTGCTTTCCAGATTGTGAGGGATTTAGATACCTAAGTTTTGTTTATTTCATCTTCTAATTCTGCATAAAAATGAGGGTGAAGGGTAAACACCTGGAGTTCAGTTCCTGGACGACAATACATTTGCTTGTCACCAGTTGATATTAAAATAATAGTAAGTATTTCTCTCCTACTCATCTTTCAGTATCAATAAGAAAGGTAGTGTAGCAGAGTGCGTTGGCATTACACTTCAACTCAAGATTAATTACTGTTTCTGACCCAGCCTGCATTTGGAGTATGAAGCCAGTTAACTAACTTCATCTGTTCCTGTTCTACTTCCCACTGAATATCTGTCCTATGACTTTGAATTATAAATTCCATGAGTCATAGGTCGTTTCTTATTAGCCGTCTAGAGCCTAGGTCAAGGTGGAGCTCTCCTATCTTTATAGTGGTTCAAATAACAATGCTAACAGTTTCTGTTTGCTGTTTCACAGGATCATGACTGTGATTGTTTACACATTTATTTTGGTTATATCTCAAATTTTTAGGAGACTATTTCATCTGCCTGCACCCAGACATTTATCTGTGTCCTCCTAGAGAGATTCTTTCCACTCATTCTCTGCTAAACCTATAACACCTTTGCAGAGAGTATCCTCTTTCTGCCCTTCATAATTTGCATGATATTCAAAATAAAGATTTTTGTCATAAGCCCTGCAGCTTCCTCTGCTTGCAGCTGCCCTTCTTAACGCTGGGTGTTTGCTTGGTAAGTACCACACAAAAAAGTAGTGAAGAAACATGTATTGGCCCTTTGGTTTGATCACAGGACCTTCAATTTCAGCTTGACCTCATCTCCTTTCAACCTGCTTTGCAAAACAATGTTGGAAATTGGAAACAAGGGTAAAGGGTGGTGCTCCATATTTTTCCTCTGCAATTCTTTACCTTTTGCTGGTACTAATCTTCCACCTGATGACAATCTTCAGTGAACTCATGCAACTTTAATGATCTATGTAGAGGGGTTAGTTCATTCCATGTAATGTATTCAATCCTGCAAGGTGTGCATCTTGTTTTATCAGTGGTTTTTTACTGACATTTTTGGAGTTGTTAAAAAAATGCTCAAAATCACCTAGAATGAAAAATAGGAAGTATTTAGGACACTTCTGTGGGAAACATCAGCTCAGGTTGCTGAAGAGAGGTCTATAAACTAGTTAGCTCAGGTAATCAATAAGAGCAAAACAAGTTTGGGGCAGACAATTCTATCTTGTCTCTTAGTAGATGAGCCTACCAAAAGACTGTAGGCTGGTCCTCAGTCTCTTGGGTTCAAAATATTATGTCTGCCTGATGTAAACCTGTTATGTTTACAGATGCAGAAAAAACACTAATAATATGTTCCAGGGAGATCTGGGTTTGAGAGTCTTCTCTCTGCTTTTTCTTGGAGAATTGCACAGGTAATTCAATGCAATATTAAAGCTTTGTGATACTGAGGGGTGCAGAAAATTTTTATCCTTTACTGCTCTTACCTTTCTGTTACATTGCAGTTCCAAGGGATCTTTTTTTTATTAACATGATGCAAAATAGTACCAGATGAGAGGACAGAGGGAGTAATCTCAAATATTTTCAGGCAATGGGAAAATAATTTCCTACTTGTATCCAGGCAGGATGTATATTTCTCACAGGTGCCTTCATTGCATACATTAATAACAAGACAGAAAAACAGCGAAGACTGTGTTTATCTTCTTTCCTCCACCTGTGCTGAAGAGCCACACTCTATAATACTGAATAAACCAGAAAAGAGATTGCTGGGAAAGTTGGGTAATCTTATATACACATCATTATGAGGTGAGTTAAGATACTGGACTTCAAATCATTTTACAGCCTAGGGGGAAAATAAACTTTCTCTTCTGGGTTGGCAATTGCATGAAATGTAGGCTTTTTGTGCAGGTTTTTTTTCTCCCTTAAAAGATTTATTCTCCGTTTCCTTTTCATAAATCCCAGATGAAACTTTTAAATCCAAGTTAGTTTGAAGCCACTGAACTTTTGTAAGATTTGCTCTAGCAGATTATTTGCACTGAACACAGAATTCTGAGGCAAGAATGACTGTGGACTAGAATGTACTGTAGGCTTATGCCAGAAGCTTTGAACTCAGGTACAAGTGAATCATTTCCAAGTAATCTGGCCCACACAATGGAGTATTTCCTGCCTGGATGAATTACATGCTGCCTGGGTGGGCTCGTGAATGGTGAGAAAAACTCCAAAGATTAAAAAAAAAAAACACAACACTGCTCCACTTAAACCAGGAAGGCAACCCAGTGAGGATGCCTGAAACACTAAGGAGTACTGCAAATGTTTCAGATTTGTCCTGCAATGGGCTGATCAAAGAATATCTGAAAGGCTGCAGCATGTTTTGCTTTAGCAACCACACTCATTATCTCCTACTTTCTACCAGGTATATCCAAGCACTCATTTTGTCTTGTCCTGTCAGCGTCTATATGGTAGATTGAAAAGAAGGAAAAAAGTATATTATTTTAAGGTTTTACTAGTGAAGTGTGTCATTTGAATGTCTGCAGCGATTAGGTGGAGGTTGGGGAGGGGAACTGAAAATTTGTGGGGTAGGTTTCACATTTCTGGACCTAGGGTAATTGCCACCTGATGAGAGTTAGAAGTTTCTGTGGGCTCATTTCTCCAGATGCCAAGCCCTGTTGGGTGCGTGATGTTGGGCCTCAACTGGCCACTGTATTCAGTGGGGCAAGCGCTTGCTGTAGAGCATCTTTAAACTGCTCTGTCATACAGCCTGGAACCTTTTATGTGGGAAGGACCATCTAAGAAGTGATTCAGCTCATGAGGCAGATTTCTGGAAGTGTGGCTGCAGGAAGGAAAGGTGGGGTTTTTTTTGCATAAAGGGCAATGTGTCTTCCTTAGTGCTAAAAGTGAATTACTTTTCATTACTTACTTTCAAAGTGTTCGCTCTGGTGAAAAGCTGAGGTTTATCAGCAAACTATTGCCACCAGCAAAAAACTAGTTTATTCCTAACACCGTAGAAGCTAATGATAGGCAACCCACAGCATACATGTAAGCTCTCAGAAACCTTTATGTCTCATTCAGACAGCTGTTCTACCACCTTCCTGGGATAACTGCCCTCTCTTTCCCCCCCAAAATACAGATGGTTTGGATCACTTTCCCACAGTATAGACCAGCCTCTCAGTTGGTTATCACTGAGAGAACAGGAACATGCCATGGAGAGTTCTACTGCATCATCATTTCCAAGGGATTAGGTTGAAGCCAATTTGTTTAATTTCTATGATCCAAGCATACAGATGAGCTCATAATGTCATTGAGGAATCGGGCTTTTGGGTCCCAAGGTTCCAAACCATAATGTTATCCTTCTCCATTTATTATTTTTGAGCTAAAATTTAATGTAACTGAATAGTTTTATCCAAGATTAACAAAAACCAATCCCTCATCTAACTCCATCAAATTCATTGGAGTTGCACCAAGCATGAATTTGGCCCATTATGTGTTTTCTCTGAAGACGTTAATCATCTCTAACACAACTTCACTGATTTAATGTTTTGGACAACACACTGATGCAAGCAATTCGACAAAACCTCAGAAACCATTCTCAAAAATTTCCATAACTACTTTTAAAAAAACCACATAAATGTCCTGCAATTGAGCAGAATGAAACATCAGGCCACAGAACTTATATAGCAAATTCATAAATATCTGATTTTAAGGAATCACTTAGCACTGAAGTTTCTGGCAGTAACTTTCCTCTGAAATAAAAGTCTGTTGTTCCTAAGTCTTACTACTGTGACTTTGAATGTGATCTATCAGATCCTTTTTCTAAATCATTCTCCTTCTCTACAGTTTTGGTACTGAATGTGATCTCCACTGTGAATAGGACCTTGTTTAGTCTGATATCCTAGAAGCAACAGGCTGCAGTTAAAATATAAAATGTTGTGCCACTGAATAATTTCCATTTTCTGGTGATAGAAATTTGAAATATTTTTGTTCTAATGCATCAGTTGAGTTTTTCAAGTCTTAACAGATTTCCAGGTTTTTACTTACAGCTATGTCAAAATGCTTGAATTCAGCTTTCCTTGACAATAAATCAGCGGGTTTTATTCTATGTGTATATGTATAATGAGGTGGCTGTGTTTATTGTAAATATTTAATTATTATGTGAACTAAAATTACTTGTATTGCATTTGGAAATTTGGAAATGAACCAAATGAACCATGACAGCAACACTGTCTTTGTTTCACTGAACGGGTTGTGCTGAGGATGAGGCTTCTCAACGCTGATTCTGAATTAAAGTTGGAAGGACAGGTAGCTACCAAAATCCTGAGAACTTTCTTTTAGTAATGCTGAAATTTATGCTTGTTTCATTATAATTTCCCTCAAATGTAGAGACAACATTTTAAATACAAATACATGTAGTATTCTCTAATTTTGAGTCCAACAACTTGGCCGAATTGGTCGGTTTCAGTCTTTTTCATTGTAGAATTAATTGATTAAGATTGTTCTTCCAAAATTCAGTTGTTGAATGTATATAAAAACCCTTATACATCCAGGAATAACTTGGTTTGTATATTTTTCTAGCAAGGCAAGTATTTAAAGAATGGAAAGCTGAATTGGTTGCAGTACATAGGAGAAATTTTATCACTGGCTGTAAATATGAGTTTCTGGCTTCATCTAAATGTCAGTGTAGCTCTTCTCTGCTCTTTTTACTTGACCTTTTGATTTCAAGCTGTACATTGCCTGAGATTACCCCTTGTTTAGATAATGAACACCACTTTGCTTGAATGGGTTTCTAAATATTTCTAAGTACAAAAAATAGCATTTTAATAAAACTATAACTTACTAAAAGGTACTTGTTAGAACTTGAACTCATCAACAAATATATTAGAGAAAATCTTTAGACTGAGCTCTCTAATGCTGAATGGCTTTGACACAATGAAATCTTTTATCTTGGGTATTGGAGTGATGCATGTGACAAAAGAATATGAAAAATGAAACATTTTGTTTGCTTTAGGGCAAGATTTAAGAGAATCTGGGACACAAATGTTTTAAAACCAAAGAGATCTCCATAGCAAAATGATTTGGAAAAGTACATAAATTTGGGAAACCACCAGAAGTATTATGATTTTTTTTTATGGAAAGAAGAACTATTTATCCATGGAGCTGACTGAAAATTCTGTCCTTGGCTCCTTGAAAAGTTAATCCTTTCTTCTTCATATAGCAATGAAAATTATGGCAAATAGCTGTATACACAGAAATGTATATTTTGTCATGAAAAAAGGAAAATATACCAGAACTAGATTTTCAGACAAAGCAACTACTTGTAGTGAAAAAAACCTCAAAAGCAGCAGCCCTGTGCCTCCCTTTCTCTTACTTACAGTTTTTATTAAGCTTAGCCTGCCTGTCTTTTAAATTCAAGTGCTACTGTTAAGGTGTATCAGTATTTTTATTATTATTAATCCAAATAGTATATTAGGGTTGCAAGTCAAAGATTCAGAATTCAGTAATCACTAAAACCAAGATAAATTTCATGTGCCTGTTTCCCCTTTCCTTCGTTTTTTTCATCTTTCAGACTCCTCTCCCTTTTCTCTGTATCCTCTTTCCAGAAAAATAAGCTCGGGTATCTCCTTGGACCCTCCATTCTCTACTCCTTTTGCTAAGTTGACTAGAAACCAACAAATAAGCATCTGTAGCAAAGGACATTGCTGCTTATGCTCTTAGTTTGTGTATTTGTGGTGTTACAGTGTCTCACACAGCTGGAGATATTTTCAAGGTATTCAGCAAAAAAAAACACTTAGAAAATGTATCAAACAAATTAGCAAGTGTTTAATAACTTACCTGACAGCAAGTATTTCCTATTTTTAAAATGTATTGACACACAGGACAGACTTTTATGAGAACATGAGCAACTATATATGGTCATGTCACGACCAGTGCCAAGAGCTTTCCCCAAATAGTGACAGAAGTGGAGGTTTTGCATAATTTGCATAAATTTTTTTTTGCATAATTTTAAAATTAGAGGTGGTGAAAGAACTGTTATCAAATGGAGTATTGGACCATTAATTGTAAGACATCAGTCTCAAAAGAGTTCATGTCCATTCACTTAAGGTCTTTTTCCTTAGACCCAGTAAAACTACAATCACAGAGCTAGTTCTACCCAATTTTAGCTAAAGGAAGATGAGATTTATTTAAATATTTATAGTAAAGCCATCAGCTAAAAATCTGTGGTTTGGTTGGTGTTTATTAGCCATAAATTATTAATTATGCATATGATTTTCCCCCCTTTTTCACTATAAGCACACATACAAGTATTTCTCTACAGAGGCATATATTTGGGGGAATACAAGGTGCAGTTTTCTCAGTGTAATATCTTTATTTAGTTAAAGCTTTTTAGCAAGCAGACTGGTTTTAGGAAATAGGCAGAATAGAAATGCCTCCCCAGCCTTCCCTGTTTTGCCGTAAGGATGGAATATGCTCCCTCTTTTTCAGGTCCTCAGGTGCACAGAACATCCTTTGAAGGCAATAGCTTCAGATGCTTCCTTTCCAACTGCATTCTTTATTCAGCAAAGTTTTCTATCTGATGCCAGCATTTCCATGGCCTGAGACATATGCTGGTTTAGTCTCTGGATGCCTGAAGAGAGCTGCATGCCAAGGTGTGTTATGGTGCCTACTGCCAATCTAGGTGCCACCTTGAAGCTCTTCAGAGCAATTTGAGGAGCCTTCACTGAGATGAGCCCACACAGACAGGGAGATTGCTCTTGTCATAGCAGTGTTTGTTACACCATAATGGTGGGGATAAGAGTGGGATACATACTTGCTCTTTTTGTCTACTTGCATTAGTAGAATGGAACATACTGGGGAGACCATAGTCCTTGCCAGCAGCTAGTGAGTGTTACTGTCGCATTAGACGTAGAAGGTAGTGGATCTCCTTGAAGTACTATTACAGTCATAGCTTTTACTTGTACAACCCCCTGTGTAACCTCGCTGGGATGCAAATGTGATGGGAATTTCTGAGCTTCAGCAATGCCTCAAAAGCATGAAGATAGGTGGTAATGCATAGCTGGAGTCTACTGAGAAACATTTGACTGCTTTTGCTTGATTAAGTGAAAACAGAACTGTCTTGAGGGGCCCATTATAATGATATCCATCAGATGCTAAAGAAATTAGATCAGAAGGGAAGAGGGTGGTAACACTAACGCTCAACGTGTTGCCAGTCCAAATGGATTCACAACAGCTGCAAGCTAAATGTTATTCACACCATTCAGGCCTTGAAGCACTTTTCAGATATGTCAAGTTTTCCAGTCCTTAAAAGCCAGTTCTTTCACCATTTGGTTCCTGATTTACACTGGAGACAGTTTGACTCATCACTAAATTATCTTCAGGCTGTAATACTGAGGGGATTTTAAATAACTCCCTGTATAACTATTAATGCCATTACATGTTGTGTTATTTATCTTTCTCAATATATATATATTACTATTTAAAAAGAACCCATAGACCAGTAGAAGAATATAAATGGTTGTCAAAACAGATGTGTACTGTACTTATTATGGACAGCTCCATGGATCTTGTAAGTCAGCACAATTGTTATTAAGTTACCCAAGTTAGAACTCATTACTGTTTTACTAGACAGAATTCAGTTTTGGACCTGGCAGATCCATTTAGATAATCTTAAATTCGCCTGACACTGTAATTATTAACCATTTAATTCTAATATGGTAATACTCAGAGTGGAGTTTTTCTTCCTCATGCTTGCAGCTATGCTGAAGTTTGATAACATTAGTTGAAGAAATTTTATACTACAGGAAATGTGGTGTGGCAGAAGACTGGGTTTATTTGAAATGTTGGTGTTTCAGAACTTTGCAATAGCTTACAGCTTATTGTTATTTTGTATATTAACTTGAAAATGTGAATTTTGCAAACCGTATTTATCCAGCACTTTACACTGAGAGGGTTTTTACAATGCATTTGCAGATAATTGTCCATCTTAAAAAAAAAAAAAAATTGAAATGCCCGCCTTGGAAATGAGTTGATTTCAATCTAAAAGAACTATGAAACTTAAGTTAAAAGAAGGTAATGCAAAACAGAACAAGACACTTATGATGATGGTCTTGAAATGTAGTCACATCATTTGCATACCCCAAATGATATAATTCATTTTATTTCTTTTCCTGACACTTCTGTACACTGTACCTTGCTTGTATGTTACTTAAGAGTTACAGGGGTTTTTTTGTTGTTTAAGTTTATTGAACAAAGCTGTCTCTGACATGTACGTAGAAATGGAACAAATCCATTAAAAATTCCCAGGACATTAAATAATTCTAGGTAGCTAGATCACCCAAAAGTAAGTAAATAGGCCATCACTCTGGAAAGGAAAATTTACCCTTGGTGGAGAAGGATGATGTCAGGAAACAGACAAAATGAACATACATGTCTATGTGGCCTAACAAGTTGTACCCACAAGTGCTGATAGAGCTGGCTGACATCACTAGGAGGCCACTCTTAACTAACTGTCTTTGAAAGGTCATGGTGATCAGGAGAAGTAAATTTCACCTCTGTCTTCAAGGGCCAGAAGGGAAACCCAGGGAACTACAGCCTTGGAAGTCTGTACTCTAGTCCCTAAGAAGGTGATGGAGCAAGTGATCCTGGAGCCTATTTAAAAATGCATGAAGGACAAGGAGGTGATCAGCGGTAGTCAGGATGGATTCCCAGTGGAGAAATTATGCTTTTCCAACCTGGTAGCCTTCTACAATGAGCTGAGTAGCTTGATGGATAAGGGGAGAGCATTGGATGTTGTTCACCTTGAATTTAGTAACCTTTTGATGCTGTTTCCCATACTATTCTCATAGACAAGATGACAAGACTGGTTTAAGTCTACTAAAGGGCCATGAAGATAATTAAGGGACTGCAATATCTGTCCTGTGAGGAGAGGTTGAGACAGCTGGCACTGTTGATCCTGGAGTGGAGAAGGCTCAGGTGGATCTTATCTATGTGTAGAAATACCTGAAGAGGGAAAATGAAGATGAGGGAGACAGTCTTTTCTCGGTGTTGCCCCATGATAAGACAAGAGGCAATGGGCACAAATGAAAACACATGAAATTCCATCTGAACACAACAAAATATTGTTGGGTTGTCTTGTTTTTTTTTATTGTGAGGGTGATCAAACAGTAGAAAATGTTGCTGAGAGAGACTGTCAAGATTGTATTAATGAAGATATTCAAAACCAGACTGAACATGGTCCTGGGCAATCTGCTGTAGCTCACTCTGCTTGAATTGCAGGGGCTGGACTAGTTAATCTTGAGATCCTTTTCAACCTCATTGAATCTGTGATTCTGTTATTTTTTCCCTGTATATTGCCAATACTCTACTTAGGCTTTTAATGTTTTCTAAACACCAGTTCAATGATTTGTACTCAACGTAGCTTTGAAACTAAGCCAGAGAAAAAGGAAATATATAACAGCGACTATAAAATACCTTGGACACATAAAAGTTCAGGAATGAAAAATAATACATAGTCTTATTAGACATAACATTTTCTGGGGACAAAACCAGTTTATTGTTTAGCTGTCCAATGTAGACAATTATATTCTGATAAACATTAAAATTGCCTAGTCTGGGGATCAATAAAGGGTTCATTTTCTTTCAGCTGTATACATGGATCTCAGCAATACAAAATGCTGGTAATTTAATTTGTTTGTCCTATCCACATTTTCAAATGTAAGCTGTGAAAATATAAGCTAACATTAAGAGTTTCCTATAGGGGGTAATAGGCAACATGTGTATTTATATGCATCATAGACTGGACAGCTGAGCTATATGACTTCTAGAAAGCTCCAATCAAATGAGAATAGTAGTTTACAGATTTAAAAGGAATAAAAGTTCTAAATATACTGTGTGTGGGTCACAAATAGCAACAACCATTTTTTTAACAATGAAAGCAGTTTGGTTTATATCAAACCTAGTTTCTGTACCTGCCCTATGTATGTCATTTGCTTTGGTCGTGTACTGCCATTGGTTTCATCATCATTGACTCTGGATACTGTTGTATTCTGACACAACAGATGTAAACAGCTAATTTGATTCACTTTGATCAGAATTGTTCATCACAGGGGATGAACATCATCACTGAAACCAACTTAGTTTATCTAAAAGAAAGAAAAAACAGACCAAGATAATTAGAAACAAAAAGCCCATGACCCTTCTACCTCTTTTTCTGTCTCCTTCAAATTCCAGAAGCTGAGTTGTTCTGGCTTTTCACCTCTCTCCATGCAACCTACATTATTATCAAAGAACAAACCAGCCCCTATTTTCTATTTGCTTCAATGACAGAGTCTGATTCATAAAGCTTGGCTTTTATTCTGTCTGTAGACTCTGACAGTGTCTACTAGCACTGCGTGCTTGATTTCATTCCCCAAATATAGGCACTTCATGCACTTAGCTACCCTTTCTGAGTCTTAGCTGCTGCTCCAAAGGGCAAAGATTTTTTGCAGATCCTGTGTTGCATCTGGCAGCCCCAGGTTGCCTCAGATGCATCTCAGAGAGAGCTACATAGCTATGTTTAGGCAAAATTGATCCCCTGGATTCAGTGTATGAAAGTAAGGCATCTTGTACCTTCTTTTTGTAACATCCCTACAGTTACTTCCAACTTCCAGTCTTCAGAAACCCAGCACTTGTTACAATCGGCCAGATTTAAGAAAAAGATAGTTCAGTGGAGCTGTGAATCCCTGAAGAAATTATTCCATTTTAAAATGTACTAAGACAAGCAAACTTTGCAGTCTGGAGATGTATTCAGCTGGCTGGACTGGCAGACCTGTGGAAATGCTCATTGCTTACAGAGGAACCCTGAGACATGCAGTAGAATGTGCACCAGCCCTGTCCCCTCCAAAAACAGCCAGTGTGAGTCTGACAACCTGAGCTTCGGGGCATACCAGGGAGCACATCTGATATGTGCAGCGCAAATGCAGATTACAGGCTTTCTCAGAAATGCAAAAAAAAGTAAATAGTTTGATATTCTTTTAACTCTTCAGCACTTATGGGGTTTGTCAAACAGCCCAGATGACATGACACTGATTGTGGCTTAACTAGTGGAATTTCACAGAAATGCCCTGTAAAACTGCTTAGTATTGATAAGCAATGTGGTTCAAATAAGCTGTATTGTGGGCTAGAGTGTAAAAGTGCAGATAAATTGTATCTTCTGTGAAGATTCTCAGATATTTTTTTTTCAAACTTAGTCCTGTGATGTTCATACCACCTGCTTTTGAAACCTGTGACCAATAGACTTCAATATGAAAGAAAGGAGCTATTGTTCTACAAAGGGAAACAGATGAAACTTAACTGGATTTAGAAGAAAACTGAAAAAAACTGTTTTAAGGGAACAGAAATTATTGATAAGAGAGCAATTTGGCACTGTAATAGTAAAATGGTTGTACCTGAAGAAGTACCTTTAGAATAGATGCTGAAGTTTCCAATTCCCTTTCATAATTTACTATATTTACTAAAGAAGTAGGGGAGAAAAGGTGGAGAGCAATGCAAAAAATAGTTATGAAAGTAGTAATATCTGTCTAAAAAAAATGCCAAACTGATCAATTTCAGGTGTTAAAAAGTGTTTTATATGCTTAAGTATTGCTTGTACTACCACAAGCACAATGTTTAAATCCATACAATTTTTCTACTATTACCTATTTCTAAAAGTGCAATTATAGGTCACATCGTTCTGCCTTCTGACCAACTGTCTTTACTATTGATTTGGCAAGATGTCTTATGTTTGAGGCATGAGAATGAAAATTGATACATACAGGAGACTTTTTCAATTTGGCAAAGTCTTTCTGGCTTTGCTCAGTATTTGGACTGAGAACATCAGCAGATTAAACTAGCTGTTTGCAAAATAATTTGGGCCTAGATGTGGAAAAATTGCAAGGGCACAGTGTGGGATTCAAACTAAGCAAGCTGAGCAGAGATGATGGGCAGGACGCAAAGTTTCTTAACTTACAGTGCAAGTCTGTAAATGACACCATGGTTGTTCATTATTTGACCTGAGGTCACCAACACCTTGCTGTAGCTGCCAGACTCACTAGCTCAAGTTGCCATCAGGCAAAAGTCTCGCCATCTACCTCCACTGTACAGATGTTGTCACCTCGAGGCTTAATGCAGGAAATAGGAATAGCTACAGAGATCTTTTAACTAGCAAAATACAGACTATTTAAAGGAAAGATCAAGCAATTTTCAAATTCTAATTTGCATCACAGGAGGACAGCAATTTTGATTTATGTCTACAAGTGATTTGAGAAGTAAAACATTATTTTGAATAAAGCAAGAATTATGGTAGAAATGTAGGCATTGAAAAATGAGCTAAAAGGAAAAGATGAGCCATTGAAAACAGAGGAAAACATTTCATTTTCCCAACAAAGAACAGTTTCATTTGGTCTATTAATTTACACATGCATAACTACATTTGAATTATCTGAACAAATGCTGGTATTTCCATTTTCTTTGGGAACTAGCTTTTCAGTCTTTGAAAGCATTTAGTTTTATAGATTTATACTTTGCAACTGAAACATTATAAATGCACGTTTGTCCTCTGATCTTTTCTGAAAATAAATTCAGAATATTTTAAAACTTTTGAGTATGCATATTCCGAAATAGACAAAATTATTCACTCCTGCCTTCATCAAATGAATAATTTGTCTTCATTCAGAAGATAAGGTCAAGTATGAAGTAATCCTACTGCATACTGACAAGAAGGTTTGGTTTGGTTGGGTTTTTTATATCTTTGAGTATTTTATAGTATTGCTGTATAGGTTGTAAATCACAGGAACAATAAATAGTGGAATTAACATTGCCCTTTAATTGGGGGGTAAGTCACTGTAATTATTAAATCTGAATCAAACAGTGGATGAATGGCATTATTATCCATTCCTTCTAGTGAGCAACTTTCAACATGAAGATTGCATGGAGGTTTGGGAGGGTTGGTTGGGGGAAAGTAGTGTTCAAAAGACAAAGCACACACTGTTAGGTCTGGCTGACATAATCTGTTCTCTCATATAATCATGAAATGGTTACCCATTTGACTGAAGAAAAGAGCAATTTGTTATTAAGTGAGACATTCTTGTACTGTTCTGCTCCAAAAGACTAATAATAATTCTTGGATTTATAAGAATTACAGAATGTCTGTAGATGAGGTTGATTACCAAATAATAGATTAAATCATGCCTGTCACAATGTTCAGTGTTGCCACGTTGGTGCATTGATTAATGGTATTTGGCAACTCTCTGAATGGCCACTTGCCATTCATTCATGGGTACCCTCTGGAGTACAATATGAGAGTGACCTGTTGGGAAAAAGATATATATATATATTTATTTTTTTTTTTATGTGTCCATTGTTTTTACTGTAGTAACAGGGAAACACTGGGAGTGGGTGAAGTCAAGACTTTGAGTTGGCTGTTTCTTAGTGCATACAAATTGAGGAGGGGGAAATCTAAGGAAAAATCACTTGCAATCAAGACAGTACAATTTGATAGTTTACATCATGATTCTAGATGACATAATTGTTTCTTCCACAGCCCTGTAAATGTCATATGGTTAAAAATAATTGGGGCATCAGTAATTTCTTTTGATATAGATACATAAATTTCTGATGGAAACTTTGTCGTAATTTTGTTGTTCTATTTCAGTCTTTCATTCAGAACCTTAGAGGTCTACAGGAAAGATTACATCAGTTCGTGTCACAGTTTAGAGTGGTGGGGAGAAATACTGGCTGCCTCTCCTTCTCCCCACTCCTCTCAGCAGCAGGGGGGGGGGGGGAGCATCTTTCAGACATGGTCTGGGTAGGGCATAGAGATTTTATTTCCCCTCAGGTCTCTGCCCTAATGAGTAGCAAAGGATGGAGCAGAGACTACCTAAGGGGTTTTGCGCAGATGAGCAGCTTGAGTCTATTTTACTTTCCTCCTACGTTGCATGCTCTTACAGTGAGTTTGGATGAACCCTCATGAGCAGTGAATTATTAATTTAATAATACATCAAATTTTAAAGGAAAGTTGACATATCTTGACCTAAAAAAATATTTTATCTCCAGACTAAAAATATTTATTCATTTTTTCAAGTTTCATGCAAACTTCTGCCTTAAATCAAAAATTGCACTCTAACTGAGATCTGAGACTGAACATCACTTATGTGAGTTGTGTACAGCTGACCTTCAGCTGACATTCATACATTTCTAGGCTTTCCAGGGAGCTGGAGATAAATACCCAAGACAGTTGGAATCACAATTTCTTAGAAATCCATATCAAACACTGAAGAATCTTGTCATCATATGGGCACTTTGAAAGATGAGAAAGGAGGATTGTTTGATGGCATTATTTCTTCTTATCCCCTGCAATCCCCCTGCACTTCTGCTCTCATTTTGTTGCTGGTTACACTATTATTCTCTTCATTCACTTAGTAGCACTGTCCACAGATATTTTGCTTATTAATTCTCACTTTATGTACTTCCTGGGCTACTTATTGTTCCTCCTAAGCCATGACAAATGTAACATTTAGGGTCACCCAATGAGACACTGAAATGGAGAAGCAACACTTATTCTGGGCCTCCAGTGTTGAAGCATAATGGCAGGTTACTTTTCAGTAGCTTAGTTGTTGTCTACCTGGAACTTAGTAAAGGCCTTTGACACCATATCCCACAGCATTATCCTGGAGAAACTGGCTGCCTGTGGCTTGGGTGGTTGTACTCAATGCTGGGTTAAAAACTGGGTAGATGGCCAAGCCCAAAAAGTGGTGGTAAATGGAGTTACATCCAGCTGGCAGATGGACACAAGTGGTGATCCCCAGGGCTCAGCACTGGGGACAGTATTGTTTAGTTATCTTTGTCAATGATCTAAACAAGGGGATCAAGTGCACCTCCAGTACGTTTGCAGATGACACCAAGCTGGGCAGCAGTGTTGATCTGCTTGAGGGCAGGAAGGCTCTGCAGAGGGATCTGGACAGGCTGGATTGATGGGCTGAGGCCAATTGTACAAGGTTCAACAAGGCTCAGTGCTGGGTCCTGCACCTGGGCCACAACAGCCCCATGCAGCACTACAGGCTGGAGGAAGGGTGGCTGGGAAGTTGCCTGGTGGAAAAGGACCTGGAGATCCACCAGTTGATGGCTGGTGGAACACAAGCCAGCAGTGTGCCCAGGTGTTCAAAAAGGCCAACAGCATCCTGGCTTGTATTCAAAACAGTGTGGCCAGCAGGACTAGGGAAGTGGTAGTCCCTCTGTCCTTAGCACTGGTAAGGCTGCGCCTTAAATACTGCGTTCAGTTTTGGGCCTCTCACTTCAAGAGGGATGTAGAGGTTCTGGAGTGTGTCCAGAGAAAAGCAACACAGCTTTTGAAGGGTCTAGAGGATGTTTTATGAGGAGTGGGTGAGGGAACTGGGGTTGTTCAGCCTGGAGGAAAAGAAGCTCCGGGGAGACGTTATAGGTCTCTGCAACTACCTGACAGGAGTCTGTAGGCAGGTGGGGATTGGTCTCTTCTCCCACATAACATGCAACAGGACAAGAGGTAACAGCTTCAAGTTATGCTGGGGGAGGTTTAGATTGGATATTGGGAAAAGTTTCTTCACCAAAAGGGTGGTCAAGCATTGGAACAGGCTGCCCGGGGAGGTGGGCGAATCCCCATTCCTGGAGGTGTTTAGAAACCACGTAGATGCGGTGCTTAGGGACATAATTTATTGATGGACTTGGCAGTACTGGGTTCACAGTTGGACTTGATCTCAATGGTCTTTTCCAACCTAAATGATTCTATGATTCTATGACGCTTCTATAGTAAGTGGTGTCTTCTTTATCCTTCTTCATTTCTTTCCTTTATTGTGCTTCTTACTAAGAAATTTTGGCTAAGTCCAGGACTTGCTTGATTTGCAGATCACCACGGGCTTTTCATATAATATACCTTTTCAAAGCAGTTCCATGCTTGTTAGTTGTATGAAAAGCTGATTTATACTTCATGCATTCTAAGTGGTCATGGTACATCCATCACTGCTATTGAAGGTCATTGGAATCCACGCATTTGGGCTATAGGATACTAGAGCTACATGTTAATGAGAAATGTATTTGAAAATACAAGTGTATTTTGAAATGTTTTCTTGCTAAATGTAGATATTTTCTGTTTTTGCAGAAACTAGACTGTTTTTTCCCCCCTTTTTTATTAACCTGATGTGGTCTTTTTTGTTTGGTTGCTTTTTGGATTACAAGAAATCTGGAATTCATATATAAAAAAAAAAAAAAAAAAAAAAAAAACACAAAAAACAAAACAACCCAGTTTGACTTTAGAGGTGGGCTTTCATCTGAATATATTGGCACTCAAAGTGAAAGCTGCAAAATTACTACAGTATATAGCCACTTTCTTATGCATCATACCATACCTTGAATACTACGGTGCAGCTGCCCAGCACTTCAACTACTGTTGTGGTCTCCTCTTCCACTGAGGTCTGAGAGATCCTATGATTTAGCTGGTTTGGAAGAATCTACTGGGAAAGAATAATTTCCTTCACCTCCTGAAATTAATGGCATTTCATAGGAATTCCTTGACTTCAGTGAAACCAGAATTTCCCTCATATCTGTGGGGCACTTTATCAATGAATTCATGCTTGAAAAATCTCACGCTTAATTTTGAAAAGTAAGGATTTTTCCAAAACGTCAAAAGGTTGATTGGGAGCCTTTATGAACTACTGGCCCCAATTGATTACATAAAATAAGAAAATATTTCTGTCATACCTTCAAATAACTTTGTTTATTTAATTAATTTTGATGTGTTCACAAGGAAAAATTTAAGTATCTCTTTCTGTCGTAGACAGTCTTTGGGACAAAGTTCATTTCCAGGAGAACGTATGCATGTATAATATCAGATAAGTTATTCTTTGTGGATATGGTATTGAAGTAAAAGAGTTTATCTGAACTACACTTTCCTTAGACACCACCTGTGGAGCCTCATGGAGAGAAATGTTTCCTCTAACTTTTTATTTCCTCTTCTATAACTGTTAGTTACTCTGTAAAGTCTTAAAAAAAAAAAAAAACAGGGTAAAAAGTTATTTTCACGTAGATCCATATCATGGAGATTCATAAACCCTGATCTTTAATGTTCTCCATTCATAGCTTTTCAAAACACACCAGGAGCTCAGCAATAGACATTAGGATTGTCTAGGCTTTAATGACCTGGTATTAGTAATGCCAGTTACACCTACTCATTCCTTCATCTCAAGGGAATGAAGGCAACATATAGATATTTCTGTATTTGGAATTGCTTGCATTTCTCCTATGTTAGTTAAAAACCTGCCACCGGCAACAGCAGCAGCCCTTCAACAAGTTCATCACGTGCTTCTAATGGGAGTATTTTGAGATTTAGAAAATGTGAAAATCCAGGAGCCACAGAATCACACAGGAACTTCTTGATATTTTTTCTTTCTTTTACGAATGCTTGCAGGAATAGTAGTAAATATTAAAGGTCTATTTATATATTGCAGCCTTAAGCATTCAGCTAGACATGTCTTTGGAAAGGCCTTCCAGAGGACTTTGAGACCTGAGAGAACAGTGTGTTGATATATTTAATGAAATAAGTATGAGCTGAAAATATTAAGTACTGTCCACACATATTTTTAACCAGATGATGTTACAGCCTGCAGTGTTCCTGAGCTGAAATCTGCTCAGGGATGTAGAGATGAGAAAAGGTAGCTTCAAGCCAAGTTTATCTTTTATAATATCTGAGGTGAACTCTTAAATCGATAGGGGTGACCCTGGTTTCCTGAGGAAGCTGATCAGTATCTTACCAATTTCTTGAGGAATATGCATCCTATCCTTGCTACCCTTCTGTGAAGCGGTGACAGTGTGTATTTTGGTTTTGTGGCAAGGTTTGGAGGGGGAGGGACTACAAAGGTTAGCTTCTGTGAGAAGCTGCTAGAAGCTTACCCCATGTCCAACAGAGCCAATGTCAGCCGGCTCCAAGATGCACCAGCCACCGGCCAAGGTCAAGGCCATCAGCGACAGTGGTAGCACTTCTGGGATAGTATATTTAAACAAAGGGAAAGAAACCCCAAACCCTAAGTGGAACAACAGCAGTGGAAAGAGGAATAAGAATATGTGAGAAAAACAGCTCTGCAGACACAAATTCAGTGAAGAAGGAAAGAAAGAGGTGTTCCATGAGCATCATTTATAGCGAAAATATTTCTCTTTTTTTGGGAAGTACATGTATTGCTGTTATAAGTATTTCATGTTTCCCCAAGCTTTCAGAGGAATAGTCCTAGAGGCTATTTTTCATCTGTAAAATTCGTCTAATGTTGGCCGTATTTTTCGTATTACCTGTTCAGAAGACTCTGCAGGGAAATTTATGGTTTCTGCTGCTTGGAAATATCTTTGGAGTGTGTGATCTTGTAAATGCTTCTACAAGTCAAGAGACCCCAACTGAATTGTTAGCTTTGTTATGGAGGCATGCAATCATCTAGGGCTTCATCCAAATCCCTCTGAAGTCAATTCACAAACATAATAAGGATTTTGACAATAAGTATCTTTTCCTTGTCATCTGTGTATGTAGTCTGCAAACCATGAGGCCAGGACTGTCTGTTACATTCTCAGTACAGAGAATGTATTGTAATGGGACACTGTGGCTGGAGAATGTAGGACATCCAGTAATAAGAAATATTTTATCCCATTAAAATAAAATTGATGGTATTAGAAACCTGTTCTATCTATGGAAGCATACAGAGTTATGACATGATTTTTGTAAAGTTCAGCTATTTTCATGGGATATAGTCCCAGAAAGCATTCCATCTTCTTAAAAGATAACTATATTGAAGCTTTTAAGATGTGTGGCTCTCTGCTAAGTAGATTTTTATTTTACAGTTTCCAGGTCTGGCTGTATCCCAGTTCATTTATTTCCAATTGGGTTCAATTTCCAGGGGAAGGCAACTTCCTATCATACTTTTTGTCCAATAAAGGTGAAAATAATGTTCTCCAAACAACACTATTTAAACTGGCATGCACATGTAGCTAAACGGTTTAATTCAATTTAAATAAAAATGTACACTGGCTGGAAATACTATGAAAACTGATATTCCAAATGGGGTAAAATGTTAAGTGTTCATTGAAATGTAGGTTTTAAATTGTCCTTGTTATCAAGCATGTTTTCCAGTTCAGATTTTTTTGCCTAAGTGAGCATATTTTCAAGTGTGCATTAAGAACAGAAATATGAATTCATAGTGTCAGTTCAGAGGAGAGTTTACCATGTTGTTGCATTGATTAACCAATATAAACTCATCTTCCCAGTTTTGAGATCATTTCTGTATTTCCATACTTGCTATCTAGCTATTTTATTTAGATAGCCCACATTGCTACGACATTGAGTGATGGACCAATTTTGAAGACTTAATAGTACTTACATACTTGACACCACCTCAAGACAAGGAAGCAGCATTCCTTCCTCTCATTTATAAATGAAAAACTGAACTGCAGATGCCTTTGTCTCAGATCACAATGACTCTCAAGTCAAGGCAAATCTCCCTGAGTAAAAATGCTCGCCTCAGACTGCCATGGAAATGAATCTACACGGACTCTAACTTACTCAGAAATGCAATCTCATGTCAAATTTAGGCATCTTTTAAGGTGAGACATCTTTTACAGGGAATAGAATAAACCCACTGTACAGAATTCCCACATTCTGTCTATGGAGTGAAGAACTCAGAATTTAATGAGACAACTTTGTGTTAACATTTTCTCTGAAAGAAGTGAAAGGCAATTTAAATTCATTCTTAAGGAATAAAGCAGGCTCCTTCCTTAGAGCAGACTATCACTGAAATTAAAAACTCAATTATCCAAAATCTTGAGACTAGTAAAAACATGATTTTTTGATCAGAAAACAAATCATATGCACCAAATCTAAAGGAACTAATTCTTTCTCTTGTCCTGGTTTAAATCATTTAGTTCTATAACCTTGTTAACTTACTTTGTTTACATAGTGGTAGGCAGGAGAAGAAAAAAGATATCTGAAGAACAGCAAGTTTTCCAAACACATTATGTCATTGGAAAGGACCCTAGAGATTTATACGGAAGCAGGAAAAAATAAGTATCTAATGTGCTCAAATGAGAAATAATGAAAACAAGGAGAAAGTTGCTAAAGTACAACAAATAAACCACATTTGTCTTAAGATGTTGGTGTGCCACTCATAGTACCTAAGCCCTTCTGATATTGATTTTGGTGGTTTAAATACAAAATACAGATTTATTGCTTGTTCTAGATGGAGTGAGGTCTGTTTAGCACAGATAGGAGGAGGTAGGGTGCCGCTGTTGTAAATTACTGCAAGTTTACTTCTGGTGAAGGGTCTTTATGAATCACCTGAAGTATTTCTGTTGGTAATGGGAATCATCAGCTCTATAAGGTAAACGCAAACTTCAGTATGTCTCTGACTAGATCTTTGACTAGGTCTTCCTGGAGTATCCTCTTTCTGTAAGTGAATTTCTTTTCAGGGATGTACTATTCTTTAGAATGAAACATGATCCTTCTTTTCTGTCTTAATATATATTGTGATTCTAGATTATCTTCATACTGAACAACCATGTGGACTTGCTCATTTGGTTGTATTTTGTGAAGAAAAAAACTCCTATAGTGTTCAGCTGCTGTGGCTTGAGATCCTGTCAGATTCTTCTACTGGCCAAAAGGGTGATTTATTTTTTTTTTATCACACTTATCCAGGTGATGCATGAAATGATAGGAAATGCTTTTCCACTTAACTATGTTTTTTCTAATTAACATTTCAAGGAAAAATAACATCTAAATACTGACATTTCTCCTATGTGTTAACAAATATATGTATGGTTTTCATTCAAAGGAAAGTGATTTACCTCTCCTTTCTACAATAGTCAGCATACAAATTTTGTTTGGGGAAAAACCTAGAGATTTTCACATTCCGTATTAATGTTCAGTCTTGATTAGTCCTACCATACAGTCCTCTGTGACCTACCAGTTCCTAGACCTCAGCATTAGAATTAAAAGACAGGAAAATGAAAATTGATGGCTGCCAAAAAAAGAAGGACCTGGTTTAACTGTAGTGAAATCTTTACCAACTCTTTTTTTTTTTTTTTTTTTTTTTTGTCCTAACAATCAGGTGATGTTACACAGCAGTGTGAGATGCTCATCCTTTTGACCTTTCTCATTCTGAAGCAAGAAATATTCAGATTTTCATTGCATTTCCAGTTCAAATAGTGTCTG
This sequence comes from Falco naumanni, assembly GCF_017639655.2. Lineage (NCBI taxonomy): Eukaryota > Metazoa > Chordata > Aves > Falconiformes > Falconidae > Falco > Falco naumanni. The sequence goes on from NC_054055.1 coordinate 102,942,416, forward strand.
TCAGTTTTATTTAATTGTATTATTGCTGACTACACTACTGGGCATACTTGTATATTTAGTGTAGTGTCCCTGAATCATCCATGACCAGAGAACTGTGAGGTCAGTTGTAAAAATATTTGGCTTGACCTGAGCTTGCAGCTAGTGAGATCTTTGCCCGTGTTTTATTTGCTATTTAAGTAGGTTTTGTTTATTTTCTGTGCTTAATGGATACTGAACTTGACTTTATTGTTGATAACAACATGCAAACTGGCACAGCCCTATTTGCAATGATACCATTTTCTTTCAACCTGTCTGTATTTAAAAAAATTCTTTTTCTGCTGAAATACACACAGTATTATTAAGGTTGATACAGATTCTACTCATGTTCAAAATACTGCTCTAAAGGTTCATTCTCTGTGTAGGTGAGATGCTACTTGTGAAACATACAACAATGTTAAATCACATATATATACATTCATATTGACTGACTGAAGGTATTACATATCCAGAACATCCAAATAAGTTTTGCTTTAAAGGCAAAAATTAACACTTTTTAAAATGAAAGGAGGAACGGCATTGCACAGACTTTTGTCTTCGCTACTTCTGATGTGAAGCATTTTAACCCAGCACAGAGAAGTGGAATGATTACTTTATTATTTAATTTTTTTTTTAGACTCCAGTAGTTGGTGATTGAATCAAGTCTGCCCAGTTTTCTCTGATATAGTCATGTTTCATCAGGATAGATATTACATTGTGGTTCAAACTCTAGAAATTTCCAAACACAATCAGAAAGCCAATTGCCTGAGAAAGAAACAATATATTTCACACAGTAGGCCAGTCTTGGTAGTGTGGAAGTCAATGACAGAATTCCTATAAACTGCTCTGGGGACAGCATTTCAAACAGAGAAACTGTCTACAGCTACTTGTCCTTCTAATAACAGTTTGTATTTAGAGTTCCTGTCACTTTTATTTACAGAAGTAACTTAGGGAATCAATCTAGTTCCAAAAAAATGCATTTAAGTTCATGTATCGCACGGATACTGAATGCTGTACATGCTGTGGTCTTTGAAAAACATCAGTGAAGAAGCAGCTATTGTATTTCATCGAACACTAATCAGCCTAGAAATATCAGAATCTACCCACTGTAAAAGTCCTAGGGCTTTGGCAATGTATGTCATTGGCTTCTGCATGGTACATGGGTATTGTTCCAGCTGTCCCTTTAGGGAATTTTTTAAAGTACTGCTCGGAAAGTGTTGATGTTTTCTACCATGGGTGGCAGCGAGTTTAGGAACTGGCCATAGTAAGAGAAATACAAGCACATTACAGGAAACTTCGCCCCCCCTTGTCTTAGCCTGCAGCACAGTTTTTCCTACATGTGATAGACTTGGAAAAGATTGAAAAGTAGTTGTTGAAGAGAGGGTGAAAGAAGATGCGTAGTACTGTCTGCACAGTGTATTAATTCTGTGGGTAATGTTAAAGCTGTTTTATCTATGAATTGTTTGTCTGGAACCCTTTATTAAACTAAAACCAAACAATTTTTTTCCAGATTTATAGGGCTGAATACATGAATACACTTCCCGCCCCCCTGCCCCCCACCCCCCACCCCCAACGGCATGCAAAACACTTTGCAAGGCTAACATAATTCTTACATAACTTACACATACAATTGTGTCTTCCATTCAGTTGCCAAACCGCACCATTTTTTAAATGAGCATCCTATTACTATATATTGCTATAATATAACATAGGGAGCTGTCAATAGTCCATATTTCTAGACTTTGATATAGAGAAACTCCTTCAGCAGGCAATAAGAACTTCATAAAATGTTATCTTGTAAACAAAACTAAATCAAGAACAGATTCAGAAATAATGTGAAAAAAAAATTGAGGTCTGTCTCTCACCCAGTACTTGGCAGATTGCAAATTAGGATTTTGTTACAAACTACGGAATATTATGTATAAATCTGCTGTTTGAGAATTATGCCAGTTCCTCTAAAGTTAAGAATCATTGAACAAAAATGTTCAGTATCCTTTATTGGCATATATGTATTTGTCTATCATCACCACTTATCTAAATTGCTAACGGTTTTGGTTTTAAACCCCTGTTTAGTAACCAGTTTTTCCCAATTCAGGCGGTGAATGTTGTAGCTGGACTGAGATTGCTGTCAAAGTGGAAAGGAAAGAAATATTAGAAAGCTTGGCCTTTACCTTTAATTAGACACAGCCTCATAAATTTATGATTAGGTATCCTGGTAGGACACAGAATAGTACCCTTGAAACTTGGGGCAATTTACAGTAGCTGTACTGAACCATAACAGTGAGGATTTGGTCTTAATTCCATGTGTTCCTCATTTCATGCTAATAAGACTGTTATGCAAATGTTCATTAGAATGGTCTTAACTTAAAAACAAGTAAACCACAAAATGCATCCAGCAATTAAGAGCATTAACGGCCAGTCGCTGCATGTTGACACTCAGAGACTTGAAGCACGTCAGAAATGTCTGCAAGAACACTCAGGTTTAGACCCAGTGCTACAGGACAGCTCCCTTAAAAGATCAATGGCAACCTCTGAATACCTTTATGGAATTTGTGCCAGTTTGAGGACCTACGATGAGCAAAAAGCTTGAAGTCTGTGTGTGATGGAGCGCCAGGTGCCATGAACTCCTTATGCAAGGGACTGAGTTGGCTGTTTCTGCAGAGGTCATTGAGCAATTACCTCCTGAGAAGTCTTATCCTAGGAATACTGTGTGGTCTCTGCAATTTCCTAGAAAAACCTTTTGTCTCTTTGGCACTAGAGCAAAACTTCTACCAAGTAGATTCAATGCCAGAGTGTTAATTCTACAACTTGCTTTGACTTTTAGTAGTAACGCTGAGGGAATTTATGATGCTGCTGGCTACACCCTGACTCCACATCAGGGTGTGGATCCCTGGCCCATCCCACTCAGTGCATCAGTTTTTCTAGTATGTAACCTTACTGCAAATGGGTAAGTTGCCAATCTGAGTAAAAGCTTATGGCCAAGCTGTTATATCCTTCTGCATGCTATTTCAGATACAGTCTATATGACCGCAGATCTTTCTTTATGGAGACTGTAGCATCAGTTGTTGCATCAGAAGGTTCTGACAGCAGCTGCAACCGAATATGGAAAGTCTTGCAAGAACATATGCTGCTCTTTTTTCCTTTTTTGCTGAGATGAATCTGTACTTCAGCAAAATATAAGTATAGCATGTAATAACTGGAACGGGAGCCAGAAAAATTTTTAAGCATTTTCATACCTGGTGTTCTGTTTCAGGCTTAACATAAATTTTCTTTTATAAAATATTTATGTGATTGCAGTTGGTATCAGATGATGTGGTAAATATAACCCATAGTTTAAAAATAATATTTATTAAGGGACTGAAAGGAATAACCAAGGTAAACAGGATTTTAAGTATACCAACCAAAAGCTGAAACAATTTTTCAAGTATTACCCATAACAAGGTTAACTGATACTAAAGCTTTAAATTGTCGCTTTTTTCTGTCATGTTCAGAAAGTATAGAATGTAAAGTGTTCAAAGTATTCTAGAATAGTATGTGTTGTAAGAATTGCCATAAATGTTCAAAGATAACCAAATGGTGGCAGATTCATACAGAAACTATCACACATACCTTTAGGACACCTTGAAGAAATTTGAAATTAAATATAGGGTCTCAATAAGAGCTGGGGATACATACTGGTTGGAGGATGGAGTAGAACTTATCCTGCCTTGAATTTAAGTTTCTGGGCTAAATCTAACAGCAGAGCAATTTTTTTCTATTTACTCATTGGCTAGTGCAGTCTAAAGGTCATTAACTGAACGAGCCTGTAGTGTCTGTACGGCTGCATGATCCCAGCCATTCTGAGTAGTTGCTGGAAAAGAGATAGCAGAAATAGCTAGACTTGAAAACCATTATCTACATTATTTTGGTTTTGTTCTTTTAGACAAGGAGACAAACATCATCTCCAGCGGAGCGGGAGAGTAGGACTCTTTTTACTGTGACTATGCTGTTGCTCAAAATCAGGGGTAAAATTGCTGTAGGCTTCCTCTTTCCTAAACAGACCCTAGGGAAGAAAGAGTAAGAGTGATTTTGTTGGTTCCCTTGCCTTTGGTCACTCAGGGAAAACACAGGAAATGCTTTCATTTCAAATAATTGCTCCCTTAGACAGTCCTGTATGCTGTGTTTCACCTAAAGCCCTTGAGATAAACTTGTTGAGGGGTTACAACATCCAGTCAAATTCAGATTCTGCGCTACAGCACGGGACCATGTAGAAAGAGATTCATGCTAGTGTGTATCAGTGATCATGCAACTGCTGGAACTGATGGGTAATACTGTAACTTCTGTTTTCTTCCCATTTTCCCTACTTGTAGATTTTAAACGATGAATAACAGGAAGCTCTTACATGATTGTAGGTACTACAGGAGCACTCCTGTATCAAAGGGTACATTTATTTATTCATTCTAGATTTATCCATCTGTATCAAAATGAAAGCAAAATCCAACATGTGTTAGTATGTAAGAAGAATTTTACTTTACATACAACTATTTGGAACTGTTTATATCCACTCATTCTGGGATCTGTGACCTGCTCCATTTGTACAGAATTCATCTGTATTTAGCTTGGACACAGTACGAGTGCGAAACTCGTTGCAGGCTACATATAATCATGACATCATCCAAGTTTTCATTTTGGGTCAGATGCAGCGTTGCTGTGTCCTCTCTGGAGCCAGAGCAAGTTGAATACCATTCACTATGTGACTGAGTGTCTACTATTTAATGCTGCAAAGTTTGTCCCATGGTAGCACTAGTGAGGATCTGAATGTTCCATTCTCTCCCCTGATCTGGCAGGAACAGCAATGCAGACCTTATCTAGTCCAAGCAGTGACATATACTTTGCTAGGGAATAGGAATCCAATTTCATTTGTGCACAATTATGAGGACAGAGCACATTAAAAGTGAAGTAATCATTCTTTCACCAGTTCTGACAGTATATCAAGAATGGAACTAAAGAAGTAGATTTTTTTTAACACATGTGACTTTGTATGAGGTATTGTTCTGGCAACCAGCCTCCATGATGGATGAATATTATTTTTTAAAGTCTGCTATGTATATAAACAAAATGTGCGATCTGGACTCCAGTAAATATGTATAACTTTTCTAAACACATAGTACCAATACTACTTTTACACTTTCATTTGTTGTTCATAACAAGTTTACCACATGCCTGTGCTGCTGGCATCCTGCACAGAGGCTGTACAGTGGCTCTAGTTTTGAAGTGGTAGCACACCATGTAAACACTTGGGAAGGTGGTCCTACTGCTCTGTATTCACCAGTATGGAAAGAGAAAGTAGATGGGTTAATTAGTTTAAATATCCACCGGCAGAACAATTGATGCCAACCCAACTGTGTAAATCTCTGAGAAGATGCTTCAGAAGCCAGTGTGTTCACAGTATTCCCTAGATGCTATGCCTCCTTTGACAACAGCAGTCAATTAGCGATGTCGGAGGTGTGTGCTGGTTCTCAGTGATGGTCTGTTGTGCTGGAGAAGTCCTCACATGCTGGATACACCAGCCGAGTTTAGCCTCACTGTAACAGAGAATGAGACAGTTACTGCTTTTGTTGCTATAAACAAATCTGTACCAGAATATGTTATTCTATTAATGATCTTCTGAAATGAAATTATTTAAATAAGAAATGGTATTGTTAAAGGAGAGTTTAGAGCTCAGCTGTTGGCCAGAATTTTAGACAACAGATAGTGGAAGAAGTTTATACTCCAAAGATTGTCTAGCTGCAGAGAGTAAGGAGGACCGTACTGTGAAAGTTTCTCAGCATTTAAAAAAAACCTGGGGATTTATTACTTGTCTCCATTGCAGATTTGAAACAAGGGCACTCAAAGGAAGTAGCATATTTGAAATTTTTGTTCCTCTTACTGAAATAAGTTGAATATCTGAGGGTATGAATGTTCCAGCTTGGCAACACACAGAGTAAATGTAGTAATTCACACCATAGAACCTGTAAGTTCAGAATATTATCTGAATTGTGATTTCTGATAATGATGCTCTGCAGTTCTAGATTATTTTTTAGCAAATTCTCAGTCAGATATTGATGTGGATTTGAGGAAATTCTCTCAGATCCAGCAAGTGGTTCTTACAGCTCTCTATTGGTTTAATTTTTATTTACACATTTTTGAGATGATTTTGTTATGTTAATTTTTTTTTGAAGAAAATAGATTTCTGAACAAGAATATATTTGATATTCATAATAAGGGCCAAATAAAAGTCCATTTCTGATGTCTGAATTTAATATACGCACATTGTGAGAGAGTCTGCTCTCCGTGGAAAAAAATTTGAGGTTTTGAACCCACAAGCAGTTTGACTTCATACAGACGAAGATTCAACTGACTTCAGTGTGAAGGGTATTGTTTTGAGCTGTTTGCCAATCAGGATTATGACAATACATGATATAAGGACTTTAAATAAAGTACCAGCTTTCATACCAAACTATTATTTATGAGAAAGAAAGAATGAGAAACAAAACTGCACAACCGACAGGAAACTGGAGTTTCATGCCCAAAACCCCAGATGGCCAGAAACAAAATCACTATTGCAAACTAAGTGTTTGCCTGTTTCTACTTTAACCTGAAAGGAACAGCTTCCAGAAAAAAATTACTATGGATCCCCTTCAGTCTTCATCCTCAAACCATGTGCACACTTCTAGGAATGAGCATTTGTTTATTCCTATAATAATATATGATTGCATCACAGTATAATTGAAATCTGTGCCATTGTTTCCATTATAACCTCTTATTTACAGGAGCTTTCAAAAGCAGATGTAAAAATTGTAACTCTGAGTTGAAATTTGCTGAAAAGTTACTGGTTCAAAAAAAGCACTTTTCCCCTACAGGAACACCTTTTAAAGTTGTTGATTTGTGTTTTAAATATGCTGTAGTTCTGCAGCACTTTTGATCAAATTAATTTTGATGCCCTGGGTAACTGATGACTTTTCTGCTCTACTGCTTGACTTTCCTAGAAGACACTGTTCTTGAATCCTGTCATTAAATTTCCCATACAAGGACTATTACACAAGTGTAATAGTATGTGCAGCCTAATCTGCTCTGTGCTTAAACATGACACAGTTTGTGTGTGCTTCCACTTTACATGGACAAATTTCACCCAAAACCAGTAAGAATTTTAATGGTGCTAATATACATTGTGAGCATGTGGCAATTACAGAATTTTCCATAAAAGCATCAAGTGGCTTCTGTACTTCGTGTGACCATACAAGCCCCATAAACCCATTGTTGGGGGTCTTGCCCAGCAGGCATTCACAGCACACGGGCTCACTGCATTTCCCCTATTAAACTGCTGCCTTCTGTAATTGCCTGCCTGTAGCATGCGTATTTGCTAATGACATAAGTGAAGAAAACATGCGGTGTTTTATATGCAGAACAAACAAACAAACAGTAGTGATTCCTGCTGTGAAAACTAAACTAGGAAGGTGTAAGTCAGTGAGACAAGACCACGCACATGCACACACACACTCACACATGCACAAGCAGGAGAGAGAAAACTGAAGAACGAAGTTATCTGACTGGGATTCCTTTGTAACAACTGCGCTGCTGCACATGGCTTTGTGCACAATTCTTTACAAAGCCATTCTCACCCTCTCCTGCAACAGCTTTGATGCTTTGTATAGGCCTTGCTATTTTATTGCATGAAAGGATATTTGTGCTCCACATCCTGCCTTGGCAGCTCCAGGCTGTCTTTTTTGTGTTGGGTATAATCCATACAAAGATAAAGTGACAGTCACAATCTTAACACTCTTAGGAACTTAGGGAGTCTGTCCCTTGCACCAGTTGTGCTTTCTTGGTTTCCCAAACCTTGGCTAGGAGGTGGTGGTAGGTGGTGATAAATGCACACTCCTAAATCTGGCAGGTGTATAGGGGTGGCTGATTACACCACCTTAACATACAACAATGTGTGGGTGTAAGGCAAGGCTGTGTTTGGATAGTTGGCACCTAAGCACCAGAAGAACCCTTGGTGTGACAAAATGAACTGACCTCACATTAACCTTTAAAGACAGCCCTGGTATGCTGCAACTGGAGCTGGTGGGGCAGGCAGGCTGCTGCTGAGAGACCCTGCCTTCCCTGCCTGCCTCTGGAGTGTCAAGGGCAGAGTCCCATGGAGGTTGCAAACCAGAGCCAGGGTGGGAAGGAAAGAGGTGTTGCTCTGTGCTGGACTTGGACGCCACTATGGAAATTAAATCTGGAAGTTGTATTATTTCCCTCTGTGTCCCATTAATGTTTGTTACTAGGCAGCTGCAGTGGGACCCAGCCAGTGTGGAGGCAGTTCCCACAGAAACCCCACATGACTTTTAAATTGGGCCATATGTAATGTGTTAGCACTGGGTTGGGGGTGGGGTGGGATGGAGTGGGGTGTGGGGTTCCTAACTGAAGGCAGCCATGCTGAACTCCAGCTGGATCTGTGGTTTTGCTCAAGGCTGATGGAGACTTTAATGGGAATATTGACAGATGCTTTATTTAAACTAGGGTAATCAAGAGCTACTGGAGCACATGGACAGGCATACCACAGCACTTCAGATGGGTGGTGTGATGTAAAAAATAACAAGGTCTATAAAATTCCATGCTTTGTCTTAGCATTTACAAATTATCATTCTTGTACACTTGTAAATCTTTATACCTTGAGATCACTTTATGTAAGGTTCTTAAATAGGGAAAAGATTACGTTAATACCCGCAGTAATCTCATCCTTCAAGCTTCAACTCAGAGCAGTTTCAAGAAAGTTGTAAATAAAATGCATTTTTGTCCACTAATGGTCTTTATAATTTAAATGGATATTAAAAAGGGTTATTTACCATCTCATTTCTCTTCCACGTCATTGTTCAGTAGTGATTATTTCAGGCTATTTTATTGCTATTACCCTTTTAAACAAATGTATCAAACCAATCTATCTGAAACACAGTCTTTTCTTTGCCAAAAGCTACCCTCTTGTTATTTTCCTACAGATTCTTCGACAGCTGTTAACACTCTATATTCTTCTGGAGGAACGTGTATTCATGCCACCATTTACATCCCTTTTGGCTAAGACTTGTTTTCTTTCACTGCATCCTGCAGGGAAGATCATCATGAATTCCTTTGTGAAACTGCTCTACAAAGCACATCTCTCTGCCTTCAAGCCAACAAAAGCAGCTTGCCCACTGGATTCCCAGCTATATGCAGAGTTACTACATTTTTGTTTGGATATTCTAACTATTTGAGCTAATTTTGCACTTTTGGACATGATGAAACAGCTGCCACCTGCTAGGAGAGCAGGGGGGATCTGTAGCAGACCTAACAGTATTGTTAGCTTCAAAACTTTAATGGGAAGCAAAAAGCAATGAGATTCCTTAATTCTATGCCTGGTGGATAGAGAGAAATTTAAACCCATTTTCTCTTTGGTATTGTTTATTTGTCTACTTAGGTGCCCTTTCGTAACTGTGGAGCCCATTTCATAGCACCTAATTCTCCTCACTCACTCCTTCTAAAACGTTAAGGTGCCTGAAAGGGCTTTATGAAATCCACGCTAGAACTATGCGTCCCAGGACGTAAAACTCCTCTCATTTAGATGGTCTACCCACTCTCCTCTCCTACCTAGTCCCTGATACTTTACACCGCACCATTAGGTGTGGGCAGGGAAAAGATGCTGCTCGTGATTTTGAAGGTTAATCCTACTCTTTTATTGCCTTTCTGTGTCATCCAGATTCTCTGATTGGCTGTAAAATGACAGGAAAAATTAAAGAAACTATCCATCACTGGGATTACCCCAGGTAAAATGTCTGACTTGAGCAATAACAACACTGTGAAATTTGTTTCATGTTTTCTGTTAGTTTATAATTGTGATAATTCTATCTTTTGATATTCTGTATTGGCTGTTTTACACGCCTGCTTGTCATAATTGCACACTGCTTCTGGTATGTCATGATACTCTGCTACTGACTAAGCAAGCAGTTAAGAGATTCCCCAGCTCTGAAAAGACCAAACCCCCAAATGAAATCTGAAAGCTTGTACTGAAATGCATTAGTGAGCTAAAACAGCAAATAAGAAAGCGGTTGAGCAAATCTGTATATAATTATTTTTACAAACAAAATACAAATCCTGAAGAAGTAAGTTTTAACTCTGTGTGTGTATACATGTATATTAGCATTCAGTTTTGATTCATTTGCTGCAAGTCTGTCATTAATTAATTAGATGCACCTTTCCATTAAGACCCATTCATCTTTGAACTGGTTTCTGCCTCTCTCCCATCCCTTATTCCCAGGATAGTCTCCCTCAAAGACAGAAGGAGGGATGATTTGCCCTATTGTTTTTATTAGATCACTTTTGAGTATATTGATTAGGGAAGCATCTGTCCTATGTAAGAAATGCATTTAATCTGAAAGAGATTTCTTTAGTATAATAGCATTAGCATGATGGCAATGAGCTGTGAGATGGAATAAAGTTGACGCCATATGTATCATTGTATGTTGAGGGGAGTATCCTAGCACCACAGTGTTAAAAAGCATAGTTCTCAGGGACCGTAACAGATCCAGGCATTCATTAACAACATAACATCTGTGGCTTATAGTCAATATCAAAGCCAAAGTAAATTAAAAATGTGTGACTGTAGATGTTATGGGTAAGATTTTAAACAAGTTTTGCTCTAATTGTCGATGATGAGTTTCATCACGTTTACCACATTCTTGGTTCAATAACTGTGTATCCCATCTTTTTAGTGTATTCATCTACCTCCACCTTGCTTTGCTTCAGCTAGGAAAAAGTGGCTTAATGTTAACTGCAACAACACACCTTTGCTGGCCTCCTTACCCACCTCCCACCCCACCCCTCCAGAAAAAAAATAAAATTAAAAGGATGTTTTCAGCCTTTCAGACTTCCACCAATAAATAATCCCTTCTATGATAATTTATCTGTTTGCATACATACAAACGCAAAGTCCTGTTTTAAAGGTAGGAATAGTAAAGTGATATGTTACATCTGTAAATAGTGATGCATTCAGCTGTTCTTGCTTCTGAACCAGAAAAGATTCCTACTACCTTGTAGAAGCTTTTCCATGAGTAGGAAAAACAGCATGTGCAAAAGCTGAAAGTGGCAGAGCTGAGGAGAAAATGGAGTAACAAAAATTAAGGAAATCCTGGTAAACATAAAATTGAAGTTGCATAAATAGTAACTAATGTAAAAGAAAAATATGAAATTACTGTGATGCAATCCTTAGCTGCCATCATAGTTCGTTTTTCTCTAAATATATTTATTATGTGTCAAGTCTGTGCCAGTACTGCTGATATGAATAAAATGAGGAGGCATGGAAACATGGATAAAATGTTATTTTACATATGTTGGTTTACCTGTTTAGAATCCTGATGACCGTATGAGTATTCATAGAGCAAGCTATGGAATAAATATACTGTAATAGTCATGGTATTTTAGTCTATAAAAGAAGATTGATTCTGTCTTACATATCAGAACATATGGTAGTTGGATGTGATGGTACAAATGCACCCCCATGGTGCAAAGAAGGCCCAGCATAAACTTTTGCTGAATGTTCTGTTTAGAATATTCTAACGCAACAGCAAAAATGAGAAAAATAAACAAATCACTGTCTTAACTGAAAAAAAACCAAAAAAACAAACCGAAAAAACCCACCCAAACCCTGTTTGCTCACATCTGTATTTCATGGTTTGGATCCAGAGTGGAAGCAAAAGTGTTGAAATGTCATGCGAGTGCCTGTCAGAAGGAGAAAGGTTCATTTCCAGTACATCTGGGTCCTTGGGCTAAACCCAATGCTGTTGTGTTCCTCTCTGCCTAGTACGGCTCCATGTGTCAGACTAGACAGCTCCCTTTGGTTAGTGTTCCAAGAGAGCTGGTGTTCATCAGAGAACACTGGTCAGCAACACTATGAACTGTAGCAGATGCAAAGTGACGTCTTAGCCTTGCTGATAGCAGTAGGGAATCTGATTTAATCTCTGGGTTCACAAACATCTTGGGCTTCACTGAATCTCGTTCTGGCATTCTGTTTACCATGTACTGCTGTGACAGGAGAACAAAAGCAGCAAAAAGTTTGTTGGTTTTGGAATTCCCCTTATGAAAAGACATATGTGACGAAGGATGACATGTCCTTCAGAAAGGGTGTGTGCCTGCAGTTAATTTTCTCCACACTCTGTAGTTCAACAGTGTGCCAGGTTCTCCTCTGAGGGACTTTGGGATGTTGTTATTTATGCTAGGGATGATTCTAGTCTTCACAAAATACATCAAGATGTACAAATGCACATCAAGCAGTGTGAGCATGTCTAAGTGTTCAAGTAGAAAACCAAAGCTAGTCTGAGTGCATTAAAAGTATCTTTTCAGTTCAACTTCTAACCTGCATGATACAGCTAGCAGGGATAACAGAGACCTGGCAGTGTGGAATATTGCCTGTTTAGTTAAGTGACTGTGTTTTACACAGTTTATTAAAAGTATAAAGTGTGGGTACTGGAAATAGTGCTGCTGTGTAACTGTGCATCATTTTCTGTTGGCAGTGGTTCCTCATTTTTATGATTTTTTTTTTTGTTTGTTTTCCCTGCTACTTAATGCTTCTGTTGTGAGAATGACTATGTATGCAATAATAAATAATTAAATTCCAGGGGGACTGAAAAATACTTTGAGGTTAAATTGGGGAATATGGAGGTCTGGGAGAACAGAATCATGCAATGACCCCTAGAATAACACTATTTTATAGATGACCTCTGATTCATTCTATTATCAACACCGTCTGCTTGCACCTGGTTGCTCCCTTTGCATTTCCTATTCTTCAGCCTATAACTGCTACCTACTGCTGCTTTCCATTCAAGTAGTGGTGTCTCAAAGATCTTTATCATCCCTCTCCGCAGATAAGTGTGTGTAAGTTTCCAGTGGCTGATTAGTTAAACATCAGTCTTGGAATTTTTTTTCATTTATGTTTTGAAACTAAAGCCCGTGATTTCAGGACGCTGTCCAATCTGTCCAATTTGAAGAGCACTGAGAAAAAAACAAAAACAAGCACAGTATTTCTGTCTTCTGTTTTGGTTGGGGTTTTTTGGTTGGTTTGGTTATTTTGTGTCCAAAAGAGAAAGAGAAGTTGTAAGTATTTCTTCTTTCCGTTTCCATGTCAGTACTTAAAACATAAGCCACTTACTTCCAGGGAGCGCATGCAAGGGAATCCTCACACTTTCACAGAGGTTCTTTGCTCCAACAAAGATCTGAAACTATAAACATCTTTGCAGAGTCAGGTCTGTACTTTAAGAGAAGTTAATGTCTGCAAAACACTTATTGGAATGATGGAGAAAAGACAGTGGAATGCTTCTTACACGTTGAGACAATCTGGCATTGGAATTAATCATATGGCCATCTGTCTTTGGAATGAATGTACAAGTTTAATTACATAGCTTAGAGCTGCATAAAGTTGTAAATACTGCTGCAACAGTTACTAACTTCAGTAAAGCAGAGATCTTGGACACACAACTTGCTTTTAAGAAGAGCTGCAAATTTGTATCCTAATCGCATCAAAACCATTGTGAATTTGAATTAAGTGAATTAGATACAGCACTGGTAAGTAGAAGAATCAATCTCAAAAAAAAAAACCCCAAACCTTCAAAATATGGAAACTTTTTACTGAGTTTTCTTAATTGATGGAAAGAATAACTTGATCTGTTTGGTTGCTTGATGAGGAATTATGCACATAGCTGGGGATACTCTGGTGTGAGTAGATTGTTCCCCTCAGAGCTGACACTTAAAGGCAGAGAATTCTCCAGATTTAAGTGGGAGGGTTATTCATAGGACACGGAGGTTACTAACATAAGGCCTCTGGTCCTTACTGAGTCAGGTTTCACATAAAGTGAGCCAGCTGCTCCGTTAAATATATTAGTCATCTATAGCCAACCATATTCTACCATCAGTATGGTAGAAAATAGAGAAAGGAACGCAATGAATGCTTAATTTCTGGGTTGTGAACAGCTTTGCTTATCAGGCTGAGTATGTGGTGAGGAAACAATGAAAACTGGGTCTATTTGACATTATTCACTGTTTCCTTTTTGTACATGTTCCATCACAGTATTTCTTATTCATGGCCTGTCTCAGGTTTGAGTTTTTAATGTTTCATAGTTTTGATTTCAAATTCTCAAAGGACATATATTTTTTTGAAATTTAAAATAATTGTTTTCTTTGGACTTCAGCAGGGTCCCATGAAATCATTTCCACTACTGTTTGATTCAATTAAGGTTCACTTCTTTGGAAAGTTTAACAACTGACAAATTTAAAGTAATAGTGTTCATTTGGTACATATCCAAAAATATCTTAGTTTTGCATTGTGGCTCCTTTGCAAAAATTATGGCCATGATGATTCTCCAGGATATTATCACACCTATGTTATTTACTGTGCTTTCAGAAATGCTCTGCTGTTATCTTATATGAGCTGGCTCTTCTTCCAGTGTGTAAGAAAAAAAAGAGAGAATAAAAAAATATGCTGAAACAGCACTGGCTGAATGTATGTCACCATGCAATTTATCTCACCAGGAAGTGTGAAGGCAGTCAGAAGTATCCCCCTCTATGCAATGCCTTTCTGTACTCAGATGTCTCTCATATGCCCCCTCAGTAGAACTGGAGCATGGACAGCATGAAGCAGCTAAAAAACTAACATGAGCATTTAGAAGGATCACTGTGATTTCCTCCTCTTCTTGATAAGCATTCAGCTCTTATTTTCACAGGGCCCACAGGGCTTATAACTATGCTAATACAAAGGTCTTATTTTATTGGTTGCCCTCATCCAGCTCAGCATCATAGAATACCTTTCCAAAAGCACCAAACTGCTCAGATGGGGGCTGAAGCCCTTGCAAGAATAATAATGTATGCTCACAGGTATATAAAGAAAGAGCATGGCTGCAGGGTGAAAACTCGAGACAGTGTCATCAAAGCCTATGCATCCAGGTCTATTCCAAGTTCAAGGTGCAAGTGAGCAGGCTTAGAACTGAGCTGGGTGCTTGGACTTCACACCTAAAACTTTTAGAGAGCTTCCATTGGACAATTTAGAAACGATAAGTAAGAACTTAAAGTAAATTTTATAGTTAATTATGTAGAAAACTGTAAGAAACAGACTAAGTTATTATCAAAACTTTTTGGCATAGGAGAGATGACAGCTGGACAGAGGTGTTTATTGGGCTTTGTTCTGTATAATTCACACATAAATGTGAAATATTCACATTCATTTGAAAGTAAAGTAAACATATTTGAAATTTGCAACTTTCAACACATGCTTTTGAAGAAGTTACAATTTCTCAAGAATTAGTTCCAGGCAATACCTGTGATTGTAGCTTAATAACTTTTCAGAGATCTTTAAAAAGTGTTGGTTACTGGTAGAGCATTACTGTGAACCTTCCCCAGGCAGCCTCCAGGGTTTCTCTATCTTACCTAGAGGAAACGTGGATCCTTGGTAGCTTTTTCCCTTCTGACACTCTTAGGCAGGAAGAAGATGGAACTTGCGTCAAGCATCACAAAGTCACAGGACAATCTTGGATTACAACCATTTTTATCCATGTTATGTGCACTTGAGTAAAAATGTCTGGCTGAAGAGTATGTTTAGACACAAAAACACCCCTATATAAAAATGTAAACACACAAATTCAAAAGCCTTTCACAACAGATGTATGCAAGTAATATGGACCTTATTCAAATGTTAACAGTCTAGCCTTGCTTCTAGTTAAATCCACCACATACGACTTGTGTGGATAGTAGTATTACTTCTCTTCAAAGCAGAAACACTTTGCTTGACAATTCTCTTGAACTTGCAATTTGTCTTCCTAGCTCACAAAAATAATGAATGGAGAGTACAGGTACTTTTTAAATACATCTTTGTTTATGTGCTCACATGGCAATGCTACCATGAAATTATTAAAGAGGCATTAAGAGCATCCTATTTTTCTAAGAATCATAGCCCAACTAGAGCCTTCTTTCCATGCAGTAGCTGAGCCTCAAATTCTGACTTCTGCAAAAGAACAAAGCTCAGCTAGCCACTGCTGTTTGCAGATCATTGTTCCCCAAACATTTTGTAACCAATACTGAATACCAATGCAAGCATTTTTTCCTAGACTTAAGCTTGTTCCCAGACTGAGGGAACAAAGCAAAACAAAACAAAAAGCTATAAAAAAAGCATCACCCACAGCAGCCGTTAGAACTTGGTAGACATATCTGCAATTAAGGTTATTTACATTTTCATTATAAACTTTGTTCCTTTTTATTTTGCCAGATTTCACTGGATGGGCTGAATTTTCCACACTTGCTTTTCACTTCAAATGGAATTTTTAGGGGAGTTTCAGTGAAAACCACCCTGCCATTTCCAAAAGGGAGATTAGAGAAAAATAGATTGATTTCCCAATATTAAAATTTATTTCTTTGGAGAGCTGTAGTACTTTCATGTGTTATAGGACCAACTGGCTCTTTGTCATCTCAGTGAGAATCTACTCATATTCAGCCAAGCTTCAAAACTTTGAAAATTGTTATTTTAACATGCTCAGTAAAGTTTCAGCAAGGCTTCTAGCTACATTTTCTGATAGCTCCCAACAAGCTCACCTTGTCCTAGTTCCAATAAGCTTACTGCACTACAGACTTATAGACTCAGAGAACTAAAACACCAATAATTCCCTTTTGGCCTGAATGGAAGGCATGTTGGACTGAGTGTGAAGAGCCCATGTGTTTTCCCTTAGCTCCTTCTTTAGCTGGGTTTCATTTTGTGGACAATGTGATTTATTTTTATATTCCCCTTCTGAATTTTTCTTAATAGGATGAATTTAATTTCATCTGACTTTGAGTGTGTAAGCATAGGTCTATCATACAGCTGTCCCATCTCCTCTTGTAGTCTGTAGTGAGAGACAGGCATGTTGAAAGTCCATTCTTCTTATCGGTCATAGATACGTAACAGAAGTTTGAAAAATTATGCTCTCAGCTATCTTTCTTTTCTTCCTTTGACTACAGTGGAAGATAGACAACTAGCTGAGGTAAATTGTCCAGCCTTCAGCTGGCAAAATTAGACCAGATTATTCCCACCCAAACTGAAGATCAGCAAGAGAGGCTGACAGGGTTGAGGGAATGGAAGGAGAAAGGACTAGGAGACCACATAGTCGCAGCTACCAGTGGCAGTACTTAGCCATTAGAAAGCCTAACAACAGACATGGTAAGTGACCTGTGATTTGATATCTTTAAAGAAGGAATAACTTACAAAATATACTTGAGTTGAAATAGGAGCAACCAACACAATGCAAAACCACGCAGGATGAGGACACAAAGGCTGCAGCATGCAGACAACCCAATCAGATGTTCACAACATTACTCTGCAGCTTTTGAATCTCAACTAATAATCCTTTCCTGTGACAAGATCAGAGGCTCTTGATGCTTCCAATTTGATTACAGTGCCGAATATTAAAATGGGAAAAAGAAGAGATTATTTTGGTTTTTCTTTGAAGTGTCCCTTATAAATCAGAGGCAAATTAGTTTTTCTGTATAATAATTGTGTATATTATAAATTATATAGCTAGAATGACTGAAAAAATAAATTGCACTGCAGTCTGCATCTTTTTTTCAGAATTTATACTTATATTTGCCTTTCTAAAGAATTTTTTCTATGAAATGTCTGCTGGAAGAAATACTCATCAATTTAAATACATTGCACATCACTAGGTTTCTATGAGTTTGTAATGAAACACAGTATCAATACTGGCACAATACAGCAGTAAAAAAACCTTCAGAATAAATTTGTATTCTGTAAAATGTTTTTATTTGCTTATAAGTGATCTTGCACACATTTACTCATTTTTAGCAGATGATTTCTATGTTATTCTAAATAATAGCAGTACTGTGTTCTGATCCTTTTACTGTTGTATCATAAGTTGCTGTTCTTTTAAAATGAAGAACATGTAATAAGATTCTGATCATTCTTTGACATGAAGTGCTTTAATAAACACAGCATGCAATATGACACTGTCACTTTGTGCATAAATTTAGGCTGTGTCAGTGCTGAATTGTCCAATAACACTTGCTGTTTTGCGTTGGAAACTGTGAAGCTTAGATTGGGTATTAGGAAAAAATGCTTCACGAAAAGCATTGTTAAGCACTGGAACAGGCTTCCCAGGGAAATGGTTGAGTAACCACCCATGGAGGTATTTAAAAGACATGTAGACATGGTGCTTAGGGACGTGGCTTAGTGGTGGACTTGACAGTGCTAGGTTAATGGTTGGACTTGATGATCTTAAAGATCCTTTCCAACCTAAATATTCTATTATTCTATGAATCTACAAGCTGAGAATTGTAGGCAGCAGGCTGTCCCTTTGAATTCAGGGCAGAAAGTGTTCAGGTTTGAGGTGGTTCTTATGACCTCAGTTCATGATTCCATAATTTGCTTCCAAACAAAATCTTTACTTCTACACGATTGATTTTGAGCTTTGCTGTACATTCCTGATGCATCAGAGTAACAACAGATTAATAGTGTGGGCTTGAGACATTAAAGGCCTTGAAAGTAAAGACCAGGACACTGAAACAGAGTTGAAATTTTACAGAAGTGTAACAAAGACCAGTCTGAGGTCTTTGCAGCACTGTGAGCAAAATGACATACAAGTCCCTAAATACTACCAATTCCATGAAAGAGTTAAGCAAAGAATATTAAAGAATATTAAAGACTGACATTCACTTAGAAAGGTAAAACTGAGAAAAAAGTATCTCTGCATCTTTCCACCACAGATGAAGCTTAGACAGAACTAGAACGAGAAATTAACTTTTATTCAAACAGAATTTATACTGATTTTTCTTTCCATGAAATATTTATGTAAGTGAAAAGAATATATATGGGGATACCTGAATTGAAGATGACCAAAGGATTCTGTTTCCCAGAAAAATCCACCTACTTTCTGTTAAAATCAGCACATCTATTAAAAAAAACCCAACAACCCAAAAAACAACAGAAACCCAAACCAAAACACTTCCTTTTCTTTTACTAGTGATGGTGGCCACAAATTAAAAAACCATGCTTCCTTTCAGCAGCAGCTGAGAGGAGTTCATTTGGAAAAGTTTCTAAACCTTGCTGAGTTCTGAGGTAATATTTGCAGGTTTTAATATAATTATTTTTTGGCATTTATGAGAAATACTGCCAGCATTACTTACTGGACAGTGTCTTTCAGCAAGGAAACTTTAGAAAACTTAAATTTTCCCAGTACTATGTTGAAGTAATATGTAATATTTTGCTTTGTTTTGTTTCTTATTCTGAAAAGATGGAAGTCACACTGAGTTTGGGATCCAAGTACAACAAATCTGCATTACTCAGAGAGAAAAAACAAAATACAGTTATTACATCCAGGAAATCAGATTTTCTCCCCATCAGTGTCATTATTTTGAACTATTTGTGTATGCATTTGTTTTCAGTGATGAACATTTCATATTATGATTAATCGACCACATAGGTTCAATGTAGGTTTAAACCTCATGGGGTTTTTTTTATTGGCTTCAGTAACATCCTGTGTTTGTGCCATTCATCTCTCCTGTGTAATAAACTTCAGTCTCAGTGTTTAGATATCCTTTTGGTGGTGCATTTGCTTCTACTTGGAAGCACAAGACAGTTTGTGGTTTCAGCTTCTTGATATGGTGAACTTCTGTACCATTCAGACATACCTTGGCCAATTGGTATTTATCAATTCTGATAAGGGATTTTGATTTCATTTAGGCCAAGTTAAGCTTCATTCATCTCATAATAATTAATCTCTTCAGACCCTTAGAGGAAAATGGTGGTCCCACTGAATTTAGTGGCAAATCTGAGAGTGAAACCAATAGTTGAAAGAGCTGGCAGAAAAAACCCCACCTCATTAACTGGAAACATTTAAAATTTGGTTCCAGACTGAATGTGCTCGAGGGAAATCCCACAGTGCTGGCTAGTTAACCAAGTGTCTGGAAATGCTGCGGTTACCAGCCTGCTTCCCAAACACCGTGTCAGAGCTCTGCAGCAGGGAGAGCTGGGCATCCCACAGCTCTCTGGCAGTGAAAATAGGTGCTTTTGGGGCAAGTGGGTTGCTGTGAAGCTGTAGGTCATGGAAATACCAGGGAACCACTCCAGAATTGCTTATTCCACAAGTGCTGATAGTGATGCATGAGGAACACCAGCAGCTTTCCACAAACGTATACAAAGCTTCACACCCTTCCTCTCATTTATGTAATGTTTGCACTTCAGACAAGAAGCCAGCATTTTTCAACTTAATCCTGTTTCACTGAACAGTACGGCCCTATCTTACGCTAGCAAGAACCTCAAGCGAAAGTCCCTGATGGTCTTCTTACAATTGTCAAAGTAGAGCATATTGAACGCTGATATCTTTCATAGTTTGATGAAAAACAGCTACTGATATGTTCATCTTCTAATTTTAAAAATATTTCTTAAAAATGTAGATTTCCCCCCCTAATTTGATACAATTGGATTGTGATGGTATACGCATCCAAAAATTTTTTTAGGATGCATTATTGCAGTTCAAATACTGGAGTCTAGTTTTGAGGAAGGATATGGACTTTTAGATTGGGCCAGCCTACCACAGATGTGAAGCCACTGAACAGGAAACAATTTGAGTTTTGTTGTGGCTACGTCACTCTCAGTACTTTGTCAGGTGGTTTAAGCCCAGGTTCACTGATGAAGACATTACACTGCAGTCACATTGTCTGAAAACTCATTAGAGAGGGGCATTCATATTCTCTTTTGTATAGACCCATCACTGTTGGGTAATGACTCATTCTTGGGACTCCTAAGAACTATTACAATATAAGTAATAACACTTTTCATAAAACATCAAGCATCTCATATTCTCAGTAGTTTAACTACTTTTGATACAGCTCAAAATCCTTGTTTATCTCCCTGCCAAATAATAACCCAAGAAACATTCACTGTTATAACTTTTAAAGACTTTCCACTGTAAATAGAACAAAAATGCCTATGCTACAAATTCCAGTGAAGAGCAATGGCACATTATAAATATCTTATACTTCATTATTCAATTAATGCATCATGAAAACCAATTCCTTTCTTTAAAAGTTCAAATGAAATTGAATTTATGATTTTTTTTCCTTTCAATTTGAAAAAGCACACTCTCTTTCTTTCTGTTTTTTCTTTGCATTTGCCTCAGGACTGGTGTGGAAATGAAGACAATACTTCATCCAAATTCAGCTGCTGACAGTAAGCACTTGCACTTGAAATTTTGTAAAAGTCTGTTCTGGTGAGATGTAACATTGCACTGGAAAAAAAAAAGAATTAAGACACAGATTTTAGCGTAAAGGTTTTTTTATACTTCTAGTCATTTAAACAGAAATGAAGGTGCATTCCTCAACAAGGTAAAATAGTTTACCTCTTAGTCAGAGAAGACTGTTTCATTTCTCAGTCATAATGGAGGGACATATTGAAAGAAGCCAACAAAAAAAAGACTTGAACACTCAGCTTGGAAGGAAATTTAGAACGTAGGTCAATGCCACACATATTTTTGAGCAATGCAGTGTACTAAATAGCTTTTGTATTGACTCGAAGAGCCAGCTCATGCATTTTTAATAAGGCAATAAAATGTGTAACATCGTGCAATGCATATGTCAATGTACTACTAAAGGTATTTGTGTTCTTTTCAGCTTTTTCTTCCTACTGTATCCAGGCTAAAGGTACAGTCTTTACCTAAGTAAAATTTCATTTTTGTTCCTGCTTTCATCTGCTTTGAAGACAAAGAGCACTAGAAAATTTATGTGCCTTCAAAGCAAATACAGGATACTTGAAATCAACTATGGTAATAGATAAAATATCTGGATAACTATAGCACACCACAAAAACAAAGAGAAAGACAGGAAAGTTTATCATAACCAAACTATTACTTATCAAGATACAGGTTTTGTCTTACTTCCTGCTAGTTAACTGTGACATTAAAAGAGAAGTACGTAACTTTTCCCAAGTTACCTGCAGCCCTGTGCCAGCTCACTTTCTGTTGTAATGGCAAAGAAAGATACCAGCCTTTGGGGAGCATCAGGAGGGAATCATATGGAGCTCAGCCTTTCCAAAAGCCATTCTTCTTGAAGTTTGTGGGCATCAGGGAATTTATTTGGACTCTGGAGTAAAAGTTGGGACTTAAATTGTGAGAGCATAACGATTTTTGAATAAAGGGAAGAAAGCCAAGGTTGGCAGAAGTCTATTCTTCCGGAAGAAATGTAAAGGGCAGCAAGTTCCATTTTCTAAACATATGCAGAGACAGAGAAGTGGGCTAAGTTAGCTCCCTCCAAAAAAAATAGTGATTTCAAACTCATTTTCAAACAAATAATGTGTCTTTCATTCTACTTTTAAGCTCAAATGCAGCTGTGATTTCTCATGACTGAGTTTTATGATTTGATTCAATTCTCATTTTATGAGGACAAAATGCTCTATATTGTCTATGAAAATGTCTATGAAAAATATCTATGTTTTCTTCACAGGTGCTTTGGAGTACTTTCCTGATACTCCTCTTAGGGGACCAGCAGATACATCTGCCTTTACTTTTCAACTATTGTCTTGAATTTACAAGAATGCTAGATTATATAACTGGAAAACTGTCCATGAGGTGTTTTAAAGGGAATGCAGAGTATTTTGGGGGAATCCAGAGTAAATGTTATTGTTTATGCCAGCAGGAATTATTTCCATCGTTCATTCATTCAGCATCTGATAAAAGACTGAAACCATTTCTTCTTGGCTTATTTAATTCTGATAGATTTTGCTGTATAAACCTATACTGTGAATTTTCTAGAAAACTAGTCCACCAAATATAATGACTGTACTAAAAATTACCTCAAGAGATTACATAAATAAAACAGAGGTTTATCAGTCTTGAATATTTATCTAGTTTGTTGCTATCTAGGTGAACAAAGGGAGCAACCTGGAAACCTCGGTATCTTACTAGAATTTAATGTATCCCCTTTTTCCACATAAAGATTCCATTTTTTTTAACAGTTACAATTTTTGTTTGAATTTTTCTCTCCATGTTGTAAAGACCCACCTGATACTTTTATTGCTGTCCTTTTCTTTTTTCAGGGCTTATATTAATATTGTCCTAGTTTTCATCACATATGAATACATGTGGACTTAAATGTTGTTGACTGAAATGAAGCTTAAAAATAACAAGAAAGTCTAGTTTTTTCCTTACTTGTTACACATGGGAACCAATTCCTTGCCAAGAAAAGTGATTCTTATAATCACAATATAAATATGGAAATAACCTGATTTTTGTGCAGAAGATTTATATACATTTTTAAAATATTAAAAGAAACAGATGTGGTTTTGAAGGTTCACATTTTTAATCTTAGTGTTCTGAATATATGAACTATGGTCATAATTCACAAAAGCACAGAAATATAAGAAAATAAACAAGTAATTCACTTAAAAAAGGAAATTTTCTTTGCACTTAAGAGATTTTTAAAAGTTCATACACTGCTATGGTTTTGACTAAAGCTTCTGGCTACTTTGAAAATTATTTCAGTTTGAAATGTCAGTCACTTTTAGTGTTATATAATGTATATTATATAACTGATCCTTAAGCTTCCCTCAAGTTTATAATTCTAGTTACTATTCTTAACAGTCTCAATAAAAAACTTCCAGTAAAGAGTCCAAATAAGCTTGTCAGTAGAAAAAGGAGATTTTAAAACACAATGTAAACAGGAAATAAAAGAGGTGCTAATATATTGGAAAGACTGAAATCTTGAAAAGAACTTTCTTTTGGAAAGTTGGAAGCTTGAAAGACTTGGAGTCTTTCTCAACCATGGTATATAGCACACAAACTCTCCTTGAAAAGGGAAGGAGTGACTTCACAGTATATCTGCTATATATTTTTGTGCATAAATTAGTAATTTATAACAGTACCTTGACATTGCTTGTACATTACCACAAATGTTTATTTACTCTCCAAGATGTAACTTTCTTAAATGTCTCTCATCATATTTAAAACAGCAATTCTTTGTTGTCATTTTCCAAATTTCATGAGACAAATATGTACTTTCATTTTTATTACAACAGTGCATGAAATTTACTAAACCCAACTGGCTAATCCCTTCAAAGGCATACATGTTAAGTCCCAGACTCAGCTAAGTCCCTGAATGTGCTTCCATCTGGAAAAATGCATTTGAGTACTTGTGACTTGATTATTTATAGAATGTTGTTTTCTAGTCAGGCTTAAAATTTCAACAGACATGTTCTTAAGACTGTGACTCACTGGAGCTTATTGAGTCACAGGTAATAAAGAGGATACTGCTAATATTGTACAACATTTACTCTTAAAGTAACATTTTAAAAAGCACAGTCTTCCTCTTTTCTAAGAAAAAAGATTGGCATATGTTCAAAAAGAAGGCAATAGTCCCAACGAAGTCAGGGATCTTTTCTGTTATGCTGATCGTGATTTGAAAATTTCCATGTCTAAACATACTGAATATAAGACAGCTTTGGTAGACAGGGCCACAGGCTACTTTGAGCATAATCATTACTACTTAAGAGCTCTATGTAATCTTTAGATTATTTTGGACTGCTTAATTGCACTGGCAATAAAAATGCTCCCTATGGAAGTTAGTCAGATCTATTACTTTAAGAAGGTTTAACTCACTACTTGCATAGGTAATAAACAGAGCAAGAGGGATTCTAACTCTTTGAACTGAAGGTGAAATATGACAGTATTAACAAACTAGGTATTCACATTTTCAAATATATATTAAACTAAATAGCTACAGCTTTATAACTCCAGACTGTCATAAATTTTTGAAAGTAGCAAGAATTAGTAATATGTATGGAAATCATGAGGCCAAATTTTTTGTATTAAAGCCAAAGTGGAAAGCTCATCACCTCCAGTGGCAGAATGATTGAAATCCAGCTGTTTATGCCATCTTTTGTTCTCTGTGTAGGTACTAGTACTGGTAATAGTTTTTCTCAGTTTCCCACAATGCCTGTGCCAAGGCATCTTGGTAAAATTTTGAGATATAAAGTGATATTTTGATGCCTCTTTTAATGACCTTTGTGCGTTAAATCTTGTTATGTTACCTTTGGGATTTTCCTTTAAGAAAAAATGAGAAATTATTTGCTGTTTCAGACAAGTGGTTTCCAGATTTACCTAAAATTGAAAAATGACGCAAATGCTATGACAAAAGCTTTGATTATATTTTGTATTTTGAACTATAAAATCCAACCTTCCTCAGAGACTATGATTGTTAGTATTGTATATTCATGAAACATGTTGTGACGTGGTAAGTAGTGTTTAGAAAAGCGTTAAAGCATGTGTTCAGGTTATTCCTCCTACTTCCTCCATCTCAGAGCATGCACTGCATATCACACAACACTTTTTTAGAACTATTCAATTTTTTTTAGAGGTTGAAAAAGCCCATAATGACATAACATAGAGAGATCAATTAGGACCACACTCTGGAAAAGGGAAGAACTTGCTCAGTTTATTTTCAGTGACTTTGCTTTAGACACAAAATATTCCACAAAGAAAAAAATGTAACAAAATAGTTTAAAGATATACAACGGACAGCTCAGCTGTCATATTCTGGATCAAAGAAAGGTTCTACCTAAAAAATTACTTTTGTTATAGAATCTCTTTCTTTCATTCATTCTTTCTTTCTTTCTTTCTTTCTCTCCTCTCTCTTTCTTTCTTTCTTTCTCTCTCTCTTTCTTTCTTTCTCTCTTTCTCTCTCTTTCTTTCTTTCTCTCTTTCTCTCTTTCTTTCTTTCTTTCTTTCTCTCTTTCTTTCTTTCTCTCTTTCTTTCTTTCTTTCTTTCTTTCTTTCTCTCTTTCTTTCTTTCTCTCTTTCTTTCTTTCTTTCTTTCTTTCTCTCTTTCGTTACTGCAGACTGATAGTTCTTGCTGCATCTGTGGCCTGTACCTAATGTAAAGAAATACAATGTGATTGTGACTCAAGAATATCCAGCTTAGTTCCACCAGAAATAGTTAATAGTATCATTTGACTATTCTAGCAGCCGAAGTCCTTATAGATAATACTAATGTTGATTTTTACTCCTGCAGTTTCTCAACTACTTTGCATAGAACTGGGAAACTTGGGGTTGTGATTTTGTGTTTCTGAGGTTTCCAGTGATAACAGTATCATTTTTATGTTTTTTTCAACCCCAAAGTAAATTTGTAAAGTTTAGATACAAGTTTGGTCATTGCACCTGAGAAAGGGAAGAGTTAAAAATCTGTTAGTTTTTTAATATTAATAAATGCTATGTCAAATTTGTCTGTGGTAACTATTCTATCAGCAATAGAAGGCATCTGTTGACACTGCAATAATTTTTCTTGGAATTAATCTCTAAGATGTTTGTAAAGGTAGACATTATAGCTGACCTATTCTATAGTAACACTAATTCCAATATAAACCAGAATTTGGATGGTTGATGGAATTTGAAAACTGGAATTTGAGATAACCTGACTCAATATAAATTGTGAAGACTAGATTTTTAATATCTTCAGAGTTCTTAGATTTTTTTAGTGCTACATACAGTCCAAAGCTTAATAAAATGTACTTCAAAGGTGTAATATTTAAATTCTTTTAATGTAGTGCAGCTCCGGTAGAAAATGGTTAACAGTACTCATAAAAGAATGTTTTCATCAGTATTTGACAAGAAAGGGAAAATTCAATCAAGCTCTCAAGTGGCGTATTCAGCTGATAATAATGTTATTGCAAATTGTTTAGGTGACCTACCTAGTGACCAAATTTGATCATTATGTCCAAACTAAACTTGCTATGTCCTCCTCCCTTTAGACAAAATATATCTGATGTAAGATTTAATTCACATTATCACTTACCTGGCAGTGTAAAAATTAAGTGTTTTATTAGGATTGTATTTAAGAAGTAAGCTTATTAGGCCTTTTTATAAGTAAGCTTATTATTCCTCCCTGACAGAGGTATCTGATTTTCTGAAGACACAAGAGATGTCTTGCAAATTACAATGAGTTCTCTTTCTAAGATCTTTCAGTTTCTAAAAGAATAACATACCCTTAATGGAAGTGCCAAAGATTTTTTTCTACACTTTTTTCAGTAGTCCCCAATTAAATTCCACAGGGCATCCTACAAGGCACTATAACCATTACGCGCTCATAGTTTCCCCTTCTTTTTTTATGATCTCATTTTAATTTACCCTGTGTGAGAGAGTTCATGCAGTGTGTGAAACCTGACTGTTCCCTGAGCTTTTTCACAATACTTTTGCTCTTCCATAGGTAGAGCAGTTACTTCAGAGTTGGATGGGAGGATAGCAGTATAATTAATCTGTATAATTCAGCGTTGTCATGATCTATAAAAAGCCTCATTATTGCTCAGACTGTATTGCAGAGATGATGTGACTGCAGACATAACTGTAAACATGAACCTTGGCTAGATTAGTGTTCACCTGACATCTGTAATAGCAACAGAGCTACCTTCATAGTATCATGCTTCATATTCACATTGTTAAACAACTGCATCCCTCTAAATTCTGTAGGTGTTTTCACAGCAGGAGCATTTCCCTCCATTGCCCATTCTGGATTCTTAATAATACTTTGCTCGGATTAATCAATACTTCCATAATGTGCCCAAGAAAAAATCTTGTTTTCCACCCATTTTAGCCTACAAGACAGCAAAATTATGGGAGCTTATGGTAGGTGTATCATGCTCCAGCTTCCCTAAAGACAAACTGCTCAGGCTACATGCAAAGTTTTCCCCAAATTCCTTAGGGATTTTGCCCAAACTACATAATGCATTAACCACATTTTCTCCTAAACCCAGATTTTCAGCTTCATCATTTTTAAATCTAAGTGGAATACTTCTAACTTAAATAGAACTAAGGTAATTAAGTCTCTTAAGGGGTAAATATTACATTTGTAGATACTAGAAGAGACAAGCATTTCAAGTGTCCCCCAGACTTGTGCAACCAGATGTCAAAACTCAGACAACTGCACTATTTGTCAAATGAGAGTCATGTCAGGTTAGTGGTTCTCCCACCTTTGCTTTGCAGCCTCTGTTTTGGAGTGAGCAACTCTCTTCTTTTTTCCTTGACTGTGGAGGGCAGCTACTTGGTAGTCACTTGAGATACCAAGCAATAGTGTTCACCAGTGTAAAAATTACCATTTGTTGTTTAATTCTACACAGCCTTTTCTTTTACAATAGTTCAGGGTAGGTACAGTTATAAGAACAAGAAGTCAATATAAAGCTCAAACTCATTGCTGTACCCCAGAGCCCACTGTCATTTCCCACTTCCAAATGAAATATGTGTTTGGCCTGTGCTTTGGCAAGGAATGTAAAGAGGTGTTTTGATCACCTCAGTGCATGTTTGGGACAGGGTGGTAGTGCACTACCTAACAGTTATGGCCTGAAAAGAGGCTGGCCAGAATATTTTCAGTGTGGTATTTTTAAGCTCGTGATATGCACACACTCCAAGAGTGCACAATGCGTCTCAGAATGATGGTCACCGTAAGGCAAATAACTGTTTCTTTACGTATTATATAATGTCATATAAGTCTCAAATCTGATTTCACTTATACAAGCATAACTTGATTCTGGAATGAGATCAGATTTTGATCCAAAATCCAATAGACTGCAATCATTCTATCAGTTACAGCTGAAAATTGAAACCTACAAGCTGTAGACACATAAAGTATATCTCTCATCTGTCTTCTAGATGCTCATATTTGTATGGATGTTTTAGCCTTTGATAGAAAGAGAAGCAAATAATTTGTTTAAACATTGAGGTCACATGTAGGACACAATTTCCTCGAGTGGATCAGTGTACAAATAAGAAAATTGTGAACAGACCAGAAGGAAAAACTTCTATGCTGTTTCTGCACTGAGATGTGTGACTATACTACTTCTAAACCTCAGGAAATTGTGCTGGGTAGGGAGGCGGGGGAAAGGAGAGGGGCTTTATCTGTTTTTCAATGATAAACTGCATAAATGCTTTCCAGAGGTCAGAGACTAAAAGTTGTAAAACAACTTTTGCTCAGATGCTACTGCTTAAAACCAGCAAGAGAATTCACTAAAGGCAAAACCTACACATTTGTACTTAAATTTTTAAATGGTAAATATGGCAATACAATATCCAAGAGTTATAGATGCCTTAAATGACAACTTTTTAGGATGGAATGGAGTCTTCTTTCAATTGTTTCATAACCTGGTTACTAAGTCTTCATTTTGTCAGGAGCTGTCAAACCTTGATCTTGAAATAGGATAACCTATGGCCGATTCAAAATTTCAGCATGGCCTGATGTATGATTTTGCTTCTATTAATAAAAATTCATGAGTTGGCCACAAAATTTGCAACTGACTTTAGATCCTGAAACCTACATCTTACCTAAGAATATCTGGCTTTTTGTTCTTTTTTAATTTCATTTCTTTTTGCTATTAATATATAAATACAAGTATTTTCTTAATGGTGACTGAGAAGTGTTTTAACTTAATACTGTAAAGCACATACAAAAATCTTAAAGGACAGTAGTATATTAAGATTATTTCCTTATGAAAACTATTTACTCAAGTAGGTGGTTTCTACATTTTTATCTATCATTTAAATTTTGTTTTGCATTTCCAAAGATACAACCTATGGTTACACATATAATGCGTGACAGAAAAAGTCACGTGCAATTCAGAAATTCAGTTGTGTGAAGGATACAAAGGCAGGCCCAAGTATGTCAAAGTGTAGGATTTAGGTTATCATTCAGTCTTAGGTGTATCAATTGGCAACATCTACTGGGAGATGTTTAATTAGTGAAGAACTGAAGTGAAACAAGAGTCTATGTGAAGGACATGCTTTTTCCACTTCTAAAAAGCAAGAGAATTATCAGTGTTCTGAAAATCATTGAATTGCAGTGTGAAAAAAGATGTCAAGGTATCTTCTGCTCCATTGCATTGCCTTGCCTACAGCTGGGGTTAAAAGGTATTTAGATTGTATTTAAATATATTCTATAACACAAATTTTACAACCTCTCCAAGGAATCTGTTCAATTGCTTCATAATACTTTGAAAATGCTGTCATTTTATGATTTCCCCCCCTTAGGTCTATATTGAATATCTCTTGTTACAATTTATGTCTATTACCCTAAATTGTATTTTCTTTAGACATGGAGGACACCTTATTCTCTTTCTTGTTGCAGTGTCCTTTTACATATTTCAAAACCAGTTGTGATGACTCTCCTCATCACTGCGGTATTTTTTTATGCACTTTGTTCTTCTTGCTCTCCACACGTCATTGTACTTTTAATTCTGTACTTGTCTTTGCACAGAAATATACAAATGTTTCCATGCTGCTATCAACAGTAATGATGAAAAGCATAATTTATATTCCATTGCTTGCCTACAACTTCTTTACAGATCAGCCTACACCAATATATACTCCTTCATATATTTGGTAGCCAGGAGGAAAGCAGTAAAACATAATAACGTGCAAAATACTCTCCTTCTGTAAGAGATGTGCTCATCAGAATTAATTACAAGCATTTACGTAAATGTGTGTATAGCAGAGTGGTCTGTTCTTTAAGAATCAGAAGAACATGGTCTTCACATAATGTTCAAAGTTAAAAAAGGAAAGGTCTGCATTGGTTCTGCCACTGCTCTGAGAAGTTGCTCCCTTTCAAAAGGCCAGAGAGAGAGGTTCGTGGGTCAGGTGCTGAAGTTAACTGTGAAGCTAGTGTTCTTATTCATTTAAAAGTGTGAGTTCCTAAATATTGATACTATTTCCAGAGACAGAGCCAGAACACTTAAAAATCTTCTAGGTTCTCAAAAGGCAAGAGTTTAACACTGAAAGGATAAAACTGATTGAAAACACTGTGTACACAGGTCTTTCCTCCACTAATTCGTGTAACTTATAATCACTCTCTAGTCTAAAGTATTTTTCCTCCCTAAAGCAAAACCACTCCTGATGCGGCCTGGCCTCCACCATAGATTCTACCGCTTTTGTTTATTCAACACTTTAGACTAGGGCAGTCCTTTCACTTCCACATGTGTTTAATAGAGCCACAACCACCCTCTTGCCCCCTTTGTATATTTCTTTTATACTTAATTGTGCTTTAAAAGAACTTTTCTTGGTTTACTATCAGTTCAAAATGTAACCAAAACCAAGAGGGCCACCAGCATAGTTTATAGAATATGTATATATATGTATTTAGAATGTACAGAATTTAACTTCTGGTACTGAATTGCATAGCTTTCTGAAGTGGGATCCACTTGTAAAGGGGGAAATGGGACAGGGGGGATGGACAGGAAGCTGAGAGACCTGTAGTTTCTATTGGCTCACACCCAATTACAGTGACACAAACTTTGTGTCACTTACTTCCTGCAGTGAAGAACTCTGCTTGACAAAGAACTGAAAAGTACCTCCCAATCCTAGGAGAGAGAGATATGTAACGTTATTCATCTCCAGGCTTTTCCTCAAAACTCACACACAGGGACAATGAAGTATTCAAATAGCATGCCACTGAAGTCCTGCTTTGGATATACACAAGCATCCTCAGAGTCAACTGAGGCTTATGTTTAGTTCTCTTGATCCTGCAGTTTCCTGAAGACAGGGCCTTCTGCAAAATACCAAAACTGTAGATCAATGTCCACTGTGTACCTATGGGCCAGCTGTCAAAGAAAGGAGAGATGTCTTTCTGAAGCTCACTTCCTTTTTGCTCTGAGTACCAGTTTTTCCAGAAATCTCTAGACAGCTTATACTACAGCATTTCTCTTTGGCATGCCTTGGCTGCACAGCATTGGAGCTTCACTGCCAAATGTACTCCACTTTTGGAGTCTTGCACATGCAGTTACTCTTGGGAAACACCAACTAAACAATTGGCATTTAGTTTTCTTGGCAATCAAGAGCTCTGTAATCTGAGACAGACTTCACTATTTTATTGAAGGTGGTGAGCTCTCCTTTACTGGAAATGTAATGCAAATACTATACTGTAAAATTCTGTTCAGAAATTATATAAGATGTTGTTCATTTCACTGAATGAGAATGTGGGAAGAACTGTCTTCCACTGTTATGTGAGAATTTGTATTGGAGAGTATGGCTTACTCTTGACTTTATCTTTTTTTAAAGGCGAGTGACGTACGCTCTTCTCTTCCTTCCATTGTATAATATATTATAATCTACAGTATCTCTGATACCTGTGGAGGAAAAAAAAGTTGCAAATTTGGCTGTGTTGACAACCGATCCTATGAAGTAAGCAGTAAGACCAGCCCATCATGGATATTTTGAAGTTACACAGAATTTGAATTATTTTATTATTCTCATCCCACCCAGTTATCTTCCCTTCCCACCCCAGCATGCAACTTGCATTATAAGTAG
Source organism: Falco naumanni (assembly GCF_017639655.2). Classification (NCBI taxonomy): domain Eukaryota; kingdom Metazoa; phylum Chordata; class Aves; order Falconiformes; family Falconidae; genus Falco; species Falco naumanni. Next base: position 102,974,758 of record NC_054055.1, read on the forward strand.
AGGGACAGTGCCACAAGAGCTATATTATGTTCCTTCCATCGGTGGATTTGGATTCATTTCAGCAACAAATGTATCCACTCAAAAGCCATAAAGATGCAACACAACATTTTCTCTCCTTTCAGTGGTTATCTAAACTTCAGCATTTCTATCTATGTAGGCAATGTTTTCCTCTCTCATAATCTTTCCTCTTAAAAATAATTAATGAACTAGCCCATAATTGCATGTGCTTCCTATTCCAGTAAAGAGGAAGGAAACTTCCAAATCAGATGGACGTCAATTGGGCTGCAACTTCTGTTGAACAAATGTCCATCTACAGCAGGAAAAGTTCTTCTATTGCCAAGAGATGGATAGGAACTGGTCTTCCTCTCTTTAATGGGCAATCTAAAGGTCAAGAGCCTGAATGGAGACAAATGGTGACATTGTGACTGATGATTACTTTGTCCATTTGAAATGTAATACAGGAAGTCACTGAAAGCTGCCTGCAAGCTGATTATTACTATTCCATTGCCCCCCTATCAACAAAAATCAGCAACATTGAGATATATTTGCCTGGAAAATAATGTTTATAATGAAATAGTTTTAATAAAAAAAATTCCCATACAGTGCAGTAGAAAAATTGGTTTCCATTCCATACATAATTGTATATAAATCCATAAAGATTTAGAGTAGATGGCAGTCCGAAAAATTTAAAGTTTGCTGTTATGTTTGGATTATGCTCATGCAAATCTAAGGGCAACAGTAGATTAAGTGATCATATTAATTTTAATACTAAAAAAAAAAAAAAATGTTCTGAAGGGTTTCCTTAACAAAATATTTGTAAAAGGTAATTATTTATTCACAGTTTTAAAATACATTTTATTTTGAAATTTAAAAACCCCATCATTAAACCCCATCATTTGATATCAAGCTCCTTCCACACTTCATCTATATTTACTCACTCCCTAGGCTGTATTAAATTTTTTTATGAGTTGGCCCCATCAATTTCATCCCTGCTACACAAAGTAGCACCATGTAAATTCTTGTAGGATTTTCACATCTGCATTAGTTTTACTAGCTCACCAGGGAACTCCATGAGTTTCAGTATTGCTTTGGGGGAACTATAGTGTCAATAATTAATCACTTTTTACTCGATGATGCTCCCTTTTGTAACCTCTTCTCATGTGAGCATGAAAAATACTCGCAATTTCCATGATTTCCTCACTTCCTAGTCTAATTATATCCAGTTCTGTATCCAGGATGCCAGGAACAAGTCTCTGAAAAAAATGTTTTCAAGAGTTTTTGACCTCTTTTCAAAACTTCATTACGGTTCAGTTGGAATTGCACTATCATTCACATCAGGAAAATCAAGTGCTCTATGAAGAGAAACGGATAAACTCCAAAGTTCCTGCTATTTGTCCCAGTAACACCCTTTGTTAAGGGAGCAGTGGCCTTTGTGAATGCAAATGGAACAGACCTGTGCATAAGATTACCACAGATGAATTAAGCTTCATTACCAAGGACAGACCCCTGCTCTTGGATCACATTAGCACCTCTTTTGTGCCCATTTGCCTCTAGTTGCCACTGGGCTGTGAAAATGAGCAACAAAATTCCAACAACAAACTTTTGGGTTTAGTGCATGACAAAACATGTAATCAAGGTGTAAATGTAACTCCTCTGAATCCCTGGGGTTTCCATTCAAATTAAAAGCCAGTCATACAATTATTTAGTAATTATTATGATAGTTCCACAATATGACTTCCTTCACAAGGCAAGCTTAGGAAAAGCTCTCATATACAAACCGTTATTGCTTCTCTCTCATTCCACTTGATTACCACTGTATTTAGAGTTTCAATTCCACAGGGTCAAATCTTTATGTTTAAAATACAAACTACAGGATTATAGACCAGAAAAGTTGAGAAACTTCCGCATTTTGTGTCTATTTAAATATATCATAACAATGTATTAGGTTTTATTAGTTCTCAGATGTGTGGGTTAGGCATGTTTATAAAGCTTTCTCAATTTCTTTGTAAGATGACAAAAAATGGGTCATACAGCTTTCAGATCTCCCACCTTCACTTCGTGTTTACAGAGTTCTTCAGTTAAATCTGACAATAAGCCCAAATGATAAAGCAACAACTTGGCTCAGTGTGATACTGTTGTACTCCAAAACAGAGACTGGACTTGGGACTGTTAGAAAAAGCAGAGTTTCTTTCTGCAGGGGAGGTAGAAAATGAGGTAAGGTTCTTTTGTAGTTGAAATCTCAACACACCTATGTTCTTTGAGTACCTGGTTAGTATTCTGGTGTGCTAGCTGACTTATTTGATGGGGCAGTATGAATTAGGAACATAGCACAGTGAGAAGGCAAGCACTATACAACATTCTCCTTAGAAGTGAAAATTCAGGAGGCTAGGAATTTGTAAGGTATTGCTCCATTTAGAATAAATGCCAGCATGTTAAAAATTTCCCTGTAGTAGACCATTAGCTGTCAGGGTTCATATTTTCACGTATCATGAAAGGCCAAGTTTTCAGAGGGGAAAGTTGGTTAATAAATCCACTGCCTACATTTATCTTTCAGAGTATTCCACAGCCTCTCAAATTGCTTGTCTCCCTCTCTGCATGTATTATGCACAGTCCAAAGGACTGGATCTGGCTGAATGCCCTGGTCTCTCCTCTGAAAGACAGCTCTGTCTGGAGGGCAGAGGGCAATGTAGCACAACCACAGAAGTGTTTTCAACAACTGAGCAATGTTTTCCTGCTCTTTTTCTCTAGGCAGCCAGAATTCACATTCTGACTGTGTGTGAAGTACAGATTGCAATTATAGTCAGATGCAATTTCCCACGATTTGGGGTTTCATGAGCATTCATCATTTTGCATAGTTGTTTGGCACTGATGAGCTGTTAATGAAAGGTGAGCTTTTTGTGCTAATGCTTTCAGGCAAACTTGACATTATAAACATCTGCCTGCGCTTTAACACCTGTACACTCACAACCCAGCACCTGCTAGTGCCCGTGCACTGTAATTTATGAGCCTGGTTCCAGGATCCTGAGGTCTTCCTGTGGCTCCAGCCAGTGACACATGTGTGCTCCAGTGTGCACCATTGTGCTGTGGTCTCTTTTGCACTCGAGTAGTGCAGCTCCAAATTGACCTGGGTATATGCATATACCAAATTGACCTGGGTGGGCACTGCAGCTGAGACCCACCTCTCCCATCAGTTGTTTCATAGAGTCACAGAATCATATAGGTTGAAAAAGAACTTTAAGATCATCAAGTTCAGCTGTTAAACCAGGACTGCCAAATCCATCACTAAACTATGTCCCTAAGCACTGCATCTACATGTTTTTTTAAACACTTTCAGGGTTATGGATTCTACCACCTCCCTGTACAGCCTGTTCCAATGCTTGACCACCCTTTCAGTGAAGAATTTTTTCCTAATACCTAAACTAAACCTCCCCTGGTGCCACTTGGGGCTGCTTCCTTTTGCCCTGTCACTGGTTATCTGGGAGAAGAGACCTACCCCCACCTGCCTACAGGCTCTTTTCAGGTAGCTGCAGAGAGCGATAAGGTCCCCCCTGAGTGTCCTCCTCTCTAAGATAAACCACTCCAGTTCCCTCATAAGACTTGTGCTCCAGACACTTCACCAGTTGTGTTGCCTTTATCTGGATATACTCCAGCACCTCAATGTCTTTCCTGTAGTGAGGGGCCCAAAACTGAACACAGTATTCGGAGTGCAGCCTCACCAGTGCTGATTACTCCCCTAGTCCTACTGGCCATACTGCTTCTGATACAAGCCAGGATGCTGTTGGCCTTCTGGGCCACCTGGGCACACTGCTGGCTCATGTCCAGCTGGCTGTCGACCAGCACCCCCAGGGCCTTTTCCACTGGGCAGCTTCCCAGCCGCTCTGCCCCAGGCCTGTAGCAGCATTGCTTGGGGCTGCTGTGACCCAGGGGCAGGACCCGGCACTGAGCCTTGTTGAACCTTGTACAATTGGCCTCAGCCCATCGATCCAGCCTGTCCAGATCCTCTGCAGAGCCTTTCTGCCCTCAAGGAGGTCAACGCTCCTACCAACTTGGTGTCATCTGCAAACTTAGTGAGGGTGCACCCGATCCCTTTGTTTATATCGTCGATAAAGATAACTAAACAGGACTGTCCCCAGGGCTGAGCCCTGGGGAACACCACTTGTGTCCATCTGCCAGCTGGATGTAACTCCATTCACCACCACTCTTTGGGCTCCTCAAGAAACCTTCCCTCAGTGTTGTCGGTGCTGTGGGAGGGAGCCTGGCGGCACCCTGTGTCAGCGAGCCAAAGGCTATTGGAGGGGTTTGACCATCTGGATCAGGGGCCACAGTGCCAGCACAAGGCAAATTGGCTGAGCCTGGCCCTGGCGGGGCTGCTCTGAGGGGAAGGCCTGCCCCAAGGGCAGCCAGAAGCTTGCAGAAAACCCTGCCATGGTGGCACGTGTGTGTGTGTGAAGGGTTTCCCTTGAACTCTGCATGTTCCTCCCATGCGCTCTCAGTGAATTCTCACTGAACTGTAGCCTGTGCCTAACTCCACACTTCTCTGGGCTCCATTTGATGGGGTGCTTTGAAACAGCTGTCAAAGAAACTCATGTCAGGTGAGAAAATGTGCCATGAGCTCTTTTTTTAAAGGTTAAATGGTATTTCCCCAAAGAGCTTGCATTTTGCACATAACTTAAAGTGTTACCTCCAAACTTAATACTATGGGTCTCAAAGATGTTTAGGCATCCAGCATGTGCCTGTGCACCTGCCTTCATAGTCTGAGCCCTAGCTGCCACACAGTGTTTTGAGATATTCTAAAAATCTGGACCCAGATACATATAAACTTTTAATTTAGTTTGTTATTGGTGATACTTAAAATGGTAATTTTATGGATGAGATGACTAATTAAGATGGCAATAATCAGATATTTTGCTGGCTTAAAATACATGCAGCTAGGTGTTTCTCCACAGTTACACCTGCATGGTAGAACCATGCTGGCAACAGCCTTCTCTTCGTGAAAACTGAGCATAGAAGCTCTGGTCTTTGTGATTTCAGCACACTGCAAGGCTCTTAATCATTAGTCCTCTTGGATTTTTTCTTTTTTTTTGCTTTTGTTGCTTTTTTTTTTTTTTTTTTAATTAATCAGCCACTGATTTTATTTGGCATTAGCACTCATTCAGTGATCAGAAGAACTGGGGCTGTGATAGCTTCTGATTTCAACACCCAGGAATTATTCTTCAGTTACTTTTGTGACTCAGTACAGAGATATTAAATACTATAATTATTCTATAATTTCTAAGGATTTATAAGTTATTGTTTTTATTATACAAATGTCTATTAATCCTATTTATTTTAGCAAATGTTTCTATAGCTTATTTTTCATGTTTTATTTTGTTACAATCTGTCACTAAGGAAACAATGCTTGAGTGACTTAAATATCTAACTGGACTGTACAACTATAAACTCTTCAGAACAGCTGTGAGAGAAATACACCTGCTATTATTTTTTGAGGATTTTTCTTTTCCTGTTTTTCCCTGTAAACCTTGTATGAGTCACTCCTAAGCCAGTAACATTCAGGTTTAAAATTAGAAAGACAATCTCTCTCTTCCTAGCAAAACTTTAAAAAAAAATCAGACAAAGAAACCAAGTCAAAGCTATTCTGGTAAGATTTGTAAACCTAAAAGCTGGTAAAGCTGGTTAAAACTCTCCAGCTAAAAGTTAAATTTGATTCCACTGAAGATATTTAAAGTAGGACTTGATTAACATAACTCAAACATCCAAAATGTAGATTAATTCCTCTTTAAAAGAAGTGATTGTATTTTATTACTCTCTAGTTTCTGAGCTGAGATATGCTATTTCTCAGATATTTGTGTACTCCAGCATTGATATTCCAGTTGCCAAAGCATCTTCAACCAAGGGCTGAAGGGCCAACACAACAGGAGACAATCTGTGTTCTGGCACTGGAAACATGATCAGCCTCAGCCTAAATGGAGAATTCATTGCAACTGTGCTATCATCAGAAGGGAGAGAATTGTCAGCCAGCCGTGTAACTGCCTAGCAAAAACCTGCTTCTAGGAAGCACTACCTGCCTTTCGTGCTCAGTCTGGGGAGAGATCACATTTCTGGGGAAACATCCTTTCAAGATTCTCTGCTTCAGAAGCAGCAGAGAAGACTGCAGCGTGGGTTTAATGGTACCACTCAAAAGGCTGAGGCAAAAAACCCACATTGCAGCTGGATAAAAACAACCCATATTTCTGCTAGCAAAGTGTTCTCCTTATCAAGACTGCTGGGTGGGAATGGTCCTTGCCACCTTTCAACTATCAAACTTGGCACAGAAAGCAATTGATTTTTATCTGCATACAAGCATACACTGCAGTCATGTTCCAGTTCCCAGGCAGATTGCCAGACACCTCTAAATTTACTGGCATTGTGAGCAGTGAGAGCAAGGGTTGAGGGGGAAGGGAAGATGAATCTGTGCAATTTAGGAATGTAGAGCTGGTTTAGGAAGCTAGTGTATACAGGAAACCCCCATTCTTCACATTTCAGTGTACTCTGGGTTACTATTTATGTACTGGGAAAGTTATCCAAATGGGCTTTATGAAGGTCATACCAATGTTTTAGTGAATTCAAGTAGCTGGAGTTTTGGACGACAGACTGCACTCCTGTTGCAACGTAACTATGTTGAAGAATACCCATTAATCCAGGTGACAACTGTCTGCTTTTGAGTTCAAAAAGGTTAGATCTGGAGAAATTTCTTTCCAAACTTTGAAAAAACTGAAGGGAAACAGATCAGCTTGTTTCCTGAGATGAAAAGTTCAGCGTTTAGTTTTCTATATTTTTAATAGTGAAGATATTTGAAACCCCTGCTTCCACCCTGAAGAAAGATCATTAGCTCAGAAAACCTAATCCTCAATTTGTTAACTTCAGAATTTTTCCTTTAGTGTTTTGTGAGGTTTCAGCCTACAAATACAAGAACTGGGTCATATATATTTTTGTATATGGATATAATGCACATATAACCTATATATAAGTTTAAGGAGCAACTGGACAACACTTTCTAGTCATATGATTCAGTTTCAGGTAGTCCTGTAAGGAGCAGGGAGTTGGACTCAATGATTCCTATGGGTCTCTTCCAATTTGAGATATTCTGTGATTCTATGATTCTAACTGATCAGCATCTACCCCCTTTTCCAAGTGCAATATGAAAATACAATAATATATTACAACACTATGAATATACTCAAAATGTGAACAGAGAGGACTAAATAAAACACGTTAACAGATACTTAATATGATTGTTTTCATCATGGTTAAGTATCTGGGGAATTGTTCCTTGCCATCATTGCATCATAGCATCACCTCATTGCCTAGGAAGTCTATCTTTTTTTAATAGTACATATTTTCATAGGGTTGCAAATAAAAAATCAACATAATTTGATGATCACTCATAAACAGCAAAAAAAAAAAATCCTCTTATTTTTTATTATCCATTTATTATTGATTTCCAAACTTTTAAATATTTAGGGGGAAATGGTGGCAGGGAAGTGAGTGGGGAGGGTAAGGGAGAGAGGCGATGGGGGGGAGAGCAAGAGAAAATAATCTTTCCTGTTTCACAGGTACATGTGTTCTTTTTCCATTAACCCATGGTAAGGTGTTTTTGTTGGTTTGGTGGGGTTTTTTTTCAGTTGAAGGCCTGGTTAAAGAGGTTCTAGTTCTCTGGGGATCTGATAGAGCAGCTGCTGTCACTGTGTGAGGAAACAATGCACAGGTGCCAGGACTGTTTTTTAGCTGGCAATTTAGAAGGAAATACAGCCATCTTCCAAGAGGAATAAAGAGCATTTGAATTTCTTTTTTTTTTTTTTTTTTTTTTTTTTTTATTCTTGTTACTCTTGTTTTCAGAAGTGATGCTACAGAAAAGGCTGCACACAAAAGGAACTTTTGTAGAAGACTCTGGTTTTCCTCCCATTCCCCATCTTTTTAGTAAATGTATTTCATGCCTTAGGTGATGTTAGCTGGATTTTAGTAGGTTACAGCCTGACTGTTTCTGCTAGTGTGGAGGACAGTAAATGGTGGTGAGCTCAGTCTAAGGATTCCATCTCTGTTTAGATGAGCCTACTTTGTGTACACTTCAGAGCACTTGCTGGCTTATTCAAACATCTAGTTAAACACTGAAAAAAGGAGGAAGGGAGCAACTATAAGATACAAGGGTGACTTATTTAATTGCCTTTCCTATAGATGAAATCACTAAAATTAAATATTAGTATAGCTAATATTAATATCCTGAATAACCTCCACTCAGGTGGGTTACCAACTAAACGTAATACGACAACACACACAGATTAGAGAAGGAAGGTTTATCGCCTTCACAGCATGTCTCTATTCAATTCTAGTGTACAAACACTAACACATTTCAGTGTCTTAGAAGTCAATCAGTGGTGTCACTTCAATTTCAGATCCTGGATGAAATCTTGTCACTTGATAATTATTTGCCATGTTAATTTCATTTTAGAAAGTATGAGATTGATGCCAATATTTAATATGTGGCTATGTATTTTGTCCACTCATTGTACAGAAATTCCATCATTTCTTTTTTGATCCTTTATGAATAATTTTGTTCTTGTCTTGTGTAAAATAGTGCAGAATATCAGTCTGAACAAAGTATTTAAATGTACCTGAAGACCCATTGAAATCAATAACTACTCAGATACTTAAGCCCAGGCACTCACTTGCAGACTGAAAATTAACCTTCACGGCATTCAATTCTATTCTCTTTGGTTTTAGTGATGTTACCAAGGATATTCCAATCACGGGGAACAAGGTGAAAGAGAGCCTGGAGTTAGGAGAGGAAGAGAATGGAAAAGTCAGAATTTCCATCAGTAGAGTAATAAAAATAGATAAAAGAGATTCCAAAGTAAGGTATCTTTTGTGTAATTTACAGATGAATTAAATACGTTACTGATTAATTAAATAGACTCTTCTGATCCTGCCTACTGGCTGCTTCTTTTTTTCTTTTTTTTTTTTTTCCCTTCTTTTTGAAAACATTCTTCTTTGGCTAAAATTTTCTGGATGAAAACATAGTACTAAATTGAATATTATATTGTAGCTGACTTTCTCTTATCTACCAAAACCTTAAGCTTAATGAGAAATTTTTATTATAGTAGTAATATTAGTGACAGTTCAGAGCTTATCACGTAACTGAATTTCAGCTTGTCAGGGACTTGTCTGTGACTGTATATCTAACCAGCCTGAAGGCTTGTATATTGTTAGTGCATTGTAACCTGAGTGGTTCCTTTAGAGGTGTCGGTAAAAAAATAATAGTTTGCTGTTATAATTACATATACATATATAACTTAATATCTTTTTCAGCTTAAGTGTAATTTAACAGATGAGACAAAAAGTGTAGTCTCACATGGTCTGAAGAGATTCTACAACATTTCTGTGACCTTTATCTAACAAATAAGCATTCTTCCCTCAGTTTTCTTGCTTGTGTAAACTAAACACAAACTATTAATTCTTAATTTTCTGGCAAAGTATATGGAAATGTAATAAAAAATATAATTTCTGTATTTGTGGCAAACACTACCCTTACCAGCACTGTAGCTGCCGGTAATTACCATTACATCTAAAGCAGATTTTCAGTTAGATTTTAGAAAACTGGTTCTGAGATTAACGCATTCTATAATAGCTCTCTGCCCAGGGGTAGAACAGGAGCTTGTAATTGTGAGACACAGATTTTCAATTATGAGTTGAAAATTATTTCCCACTTTGACTACTAATTAATCCAGTTTCGTTTCTGGGTTTGAAAAGTTTGGCTTGGGGTTTAAAAAACACCAGAGTATGTACTACAGAAAGATGTCTTTGAACATTAAGATATTCTTTTTGTTCCTCTTCGGTTTTTATAAACACCTGTCTATAACATACATAGCAAATATACACAGTTTGATAAGTAAATATGTAATTTTTCATAGTAGGTAACAGGTACATGTTTGTATCTCTCTTCTTGAAATGCTGATCTCTCCAGCATTTCTGCTACACCATCTTTCTACATGTCATGGAAAAGTGTGGAAATATACACAACTGAAACAGTACACCTCTTCTTTAACTTCTGCATCTTGCTGAGGTGAATCATAAAACTGTTTTCCAAAGAGATATTTTTTGAGCTTTGCCATACTTTAGATTTATAGATGGCAAGATTGTATATTTTCTCCCTATACCCTTCTAATCTCAACTGCTTGATTAACATTGTTCAGACATGCCCAGGACAGAGAACAAAAGATTATCTCTGTTTCATAAAATTATCAAGTGGACCTATGAAAGTAATTAATAGTGCATTTTTTCAGTAAATTAATTTGTTATTCCCATTCTAAAGTATTGAGTTAATGCAATGTTTGGGGGGATTAGGTGAAAAAAGGATTTCAGAAGTAACCTGAGAGGTATTAAAATGTAATCACACACACATTATGCGACAAAATTCTGTGTATATGAGTCTTCATGCTTTATGCTAGAGATAAATGGAGACATTTACCATTTAAAAAAGAAAGATGGAATCAATGTCAAGTGACTGTAGTTTGAGCCTTACATTCCAAAACTACACAAACTGCTAGGTTGTGCTGTCCTTCTGTGGTGTGCAACTAACTATTTAGGCCCTTTCACTTTTTCATATATACTTAAGTTAATCAAATACCTTGTAGTGCTTGTAAATCACGGCTAGACTGTGACTAAGTACTAAGAGTTGATGCATGCTGTTATCTGAAGCTATTTTTTAATTTCTCTCTCCCCAGTCTTTAGAAAGTCTTGGTGGTTCTTTTTCAACACATCCTCTCTCAGTCTGTAATGCACAACAGACAAGATCTGGTCTTACAGACTTTGGAAGATAAGCAGGAGGTGAAACTGTTCTGTATCACATATGTCAATAGTCAAAGCACTTTATTGAGAATGGAGATCAAACTGAAGTATTTTGCAGTCCTTAAGTCAATACCAATCAATCAGGAGGAAGGCAAGTGAAGCTTAATCATAAGCAAGTTAAAATATTTGTAAATTAAAAACTGGCATGTAAGCTTGTTTAAAAAATAACTGGGTGTAAAACTACATTCACAACACTAGTTGTGGGGTTTAGGGCCATAACATATCTCATTCATATTCAAACAAAACAATCTCTGTTTAGCAGAAAAGACTAAGGCATACCTTGACTGATTGATTAGCTTGGTACTAATAGAAACTGGTAACTAATCCAAGGGATGCCAAAAGGGCAACTGTGAGAAAGTTTTTATGGTAGCACTTACAAACTGGTGCAATTAATTTTCATGATGTTTGAAAAAAATTAGTCTCTCTTCCTTTCCCTCTCTGACCACACCCCATCCCCACAGCCCACCCACCCCCCCACCCCCACCCCCCCCACCCCCACCCCCCCCCCCCATTTGCTACCACTTGGTCTTTTGTCAGAAACTGCTACTTTGGCACCTGCTGAAAAGTAAAGGATGAATATTTGTTTGACATTGAAATAATTTAATATTGCAACCAGATGCCATGTATAGAAATACCTTTGCAGAGTGGTTATAAGAAAAAGATAATTCATTTCAGGCACAAAATCTCAATAACAATGACAAAAAATGCTGTTTTGCACAGTTTGCATGCTGTGTACATGTAAACAATAGCCAGTGTAAACAACCATACATTTAAAGAACTCAATATCTTCATTTTTCCCTTTCTTTAGAATCTAGACCAGGTGTACCATCTAGCCCTATTATGTACAGAAACCATAGATACAAAGATTCCTGTAATTAGTCTAACACTGTCATATACACGATGAGCTTTCATTGAACAGTTGTTAGGACTAGATGATTTTGAGAGGTCCCTTTGAACACAAATTACCCTATGATCCTAAATCTGTCTCATTAAAAGGCCACTAATTAGACAAACCTGTACCTATTTAGTTGCCTTTCTAGGTGATAGTTGTTCAAGGGATTTTGTTTTGTTTTGATTTTTTTTAGTATTAATTAAGAAAGTGAGCTTGCTACACTTTTAGTAGCGTGAAGGACTGGCAGAAGAGGGATGTTCTTCTGAGGTGAAATCCTTCACAATAGTATAATTGTTAAGCTCATCAGGGAGACAGCTAGAAATATCAACAACTAGGGGATTATATGGGAAGATCAAAAAGAGAAGGAAATCTTATTTTCCCTTGTTGGAAGAGAGACCACGGTAGAACAAGTTACATAGGAATCGCTGACCTCTAGAGTCAGCCTGAAGACATAATGTATTGCAGTTGAGTGATTTCTCTATATATAGACTATTTACCTAGAGAGGGCAGCTAGTATGATAAACAGTGGTAGTACAGTTAAGTCACTAGAGAGTACTGTAACTCACATGCTCAAATAAAAGTTGTAGTGCTTCAATCTGAAAGAGAAGAAACAGGCTTGTAATCCTGTGTGCCAAAGTAATCTTGTTACTTCCTCTTTGAACTTCAAACCTCAGTTTTATATAGGAAAAAGCTGTAATTCCCTGGCTAAAAAATGACAACTTCATTTCCAGCACCTACTCAAATCTCAACTGTCTACTTAGTTTTGATATTCCAAAGAATCCTTTGCTCTGAACTGAGAAGGCCTTAAGGGGATGAGATACCAAGAAATATCTCATTATCTGTCGTAAGTTACTGACGTCAGATATGATAAAGATTATATCCTGCTGTTCTGGATGCTTTTTATGTGATTAAGAATAGTAATTAAATAAAATTAAGCTAGTGCCAAGTTTTTAAGTACATACTGGCAAAATTTTATCTTCTGTTCCAGTTTGTGTGCTACTTTGTAATGATGCAATAGTTCATTGGCAACACAACAGGGTCCTGCTTGTTTATTTACATTATCTTGCACTGTTATATGTGCCTTTACTGTATGTAATCGATCTATAAATGTCAGTGCTTTTGTCTTTAATGTTTTAGTTACATTAACTACTAATTAGGTCTACAGTAATTAGGTGTGCAACACCACTAGACAAATTAGCTTTAAATTTGAAAGAAAATTTAGTTCTGGTGTTTACTATAACAATTCTAGTATAGCTAGAACACATGGATATAGCTATATCCATATTTCTGAAAGCTATTAAGGTTCTAAAGAGGTTTATATTTTTGCAGATTTCTAAGTGTCTGTGAGAAGCACCATGTAAGAATTCTGATCTATCTGTATAATGCTGTCTTACCAGAAAAGCTGCTCTTGAAGACTATTTTTTTTAGTAGTTCTCAATTCAGAAAAAACACAAATCCTTTCTATTTCATCAAGAATAAGTAGAATCTCAACAAAATTTTACTAGCAGAAAAAAGGTAAAACATATAATTCGTAATCTTAAAGTTAGCTCACATTCTTTCATGATTATTGGTGCACAAAGACTGCTAGCCATACATGTGCCTCCTCTTTTTCATCTAAACTAAAGCTAGCACCCTGGAAGCAATATGTTATAGAATATGCCCTGGAGGCTCTCAGGTGTAGAAAGAGTAATTTGCATGGTGGTAAAAAGTAATTTTACCTTCCATCACCCTGCCCACAAAGAGAAATAAACCAACAAAAAGCACTGTGGAAAGAAATCCATACTTATACAGTGAAAGATAGAGATCTGTAGATTGCAGAGTTGTGAGAAATCATGTCAGTATAATAATTTTGTAACTCCTCCTGCAAGCTGAGCAGACGAATGTAGGAAGGCCTGACTCCGAGAGAAACTGTACTTCCTGAGGTCTCCATCTGTGATGTTCAAGGTTATAAATTACTTGCAATTGAGGAACATGGCATATTACTGCTGTTACAATGAAAGGCATATTGCATGCTCCCCAAATATTTGCTTTCTTTTTAAAGGATATACAAACACAGCCTGCATCTTCAGTAGGCAAAATGTAGTTCTGGTATCTTCTAGTGATAAATGTGGGCTATCATCTGTTGCTGCCCTGTGTTTCATCACAGAGAAGACTAGTAACTGAGGTAATGTAACTTTAAGTGCTAGCATACTAGCCTCTTGTCACACTTTGTGCACCCTCCTTCTCAGTGTGTAATCCTGAATTTAAATAATGGTTTTCTGAAACACAGAGATAACTAAGTTTTTTATCTTATCATCCATGTGTCTGTTTTGTTATGCTCTTTAAAACCTCTACCATGGAACAGTGTGCTAGAATCTTTGACTGGTCTTCCACTAAAAAAAGAAGGTTCTTCAAATAACTTAATATTAGAATTGTAAAGGTCTATTTTATCTAGGCTCAGAAATCTCTTTACTGTTACTGAATTGGTAGTAATACATAAGTAAACATAATGCTGAAAGTAACTAACTAAGAGCTTACTCTTTAAGGGGTGATTTGTGGGTTTGTGCCACTTTACACATGTGTGTACCTACACAATTGCATATACATTATATATGGACATGTAGAAGAGAGTGAGGGTTTTGCCCAGGTGGAAAGAATGATGCCTTGGGAAGATTAACTCCTGATAAAGCCAGTAGCAGACTCATCAACTTTTTTTTCCAGATCACAATACTATTAAGTCAGTCCTTCAAAACTAGCCCCTAGATACAAGCCTAGGTAGTTTATTAATAGAACAGTTTGAAAAAAATGCTGATTCAGTATCATCAAAACAGTGGGAACAAGCTGGTTTTTCTTAGTTACTCTGGACAGAAACTAGACAGGTTTCCATGGAAACTTGCCTACCTCACCACAGTTTGCCTGTCTGGTGCCAGAATTCCAGCCACGGGATGAGTCTAAGCTTCTTGGCTGCTGGGGCCGTCAGGGTTCAGAGAGCTTGTGGAATGTCATCCTGAGTCTGTTTTGAAACACCAAGCAAGAACATTGTGTCAATTTCTGTTGCAGCACAAACAAACCAGTAGGCTGCAACAAGGCTTTCCCCTTGGTCAGATTCTACTGTCTGTGCTGTCTCTCCTTGCTCCAGAGATCACACCACTCCCACTCCATCCAGCCCCCTCCCCCACAATCCTCAGGGCTATTTAACCACTCAGCAGGAACGAGCTACACCTGCACATCATCCATGTCAATCAACCCACTGCCTCTGAGGCAAGGCCACGGCTGCATGTTATCAATGCTAATCAACCCACTGCCTTCATTCCTCTACAAATTTCTGTAAGCAACATTTGATGATTCTTGTCCTAAGAAACATTGAAGTCTTCTTCAAAATGCAACAATTTTCCTATCTCTGAGATTTTTCACTCCAAAAAGGAAGTTTTTGCTCTAACTTCTATTTTTATGAAAAGCTTCTATGTCTTGTATTTCAGGTATGGATCTACAAAACTTTCCTACTACTTTTATGAAAGTCACAAGCTAGCAAAATTTCATCCTGCTTGTCTGTGATGAACACGGCATTGGTTTCAAAGGCATTGACATGGCATGGTTTCAAAGGTGTCAGTGTAGGAGGAACACCGACTTGTGGTAAGACAG
This sequence comes from Falco naumanni, assembly GCF_017639655.2. NCBI lineage: Eukaryota > Metazoa > Chordata > Aves > Falconiformes > Falconidae > Falco > Falco naumanni. The sequence continues at coordinate 102,990,152 of NC_054055.1, forward strand.
GTGTGAAGGCAGTTATTGCTTAATATACATGTATATTGTTCTTTGTAAGTGCTGGTATCAGCGTGCTGTGAAAGAAAACCAGTCCTTCAACTGGCTTTTAAAATTTGTATGGAGAAAATTATTTTTAAAAAATTTTGAGGTTTTAAAGATTTTCAAGACAGAAGGCAATATTTGACCTTGTTCTAAGTTTAGATTTATTAAAATATTTTTAAAATAAATGCCAAGTCCCTTTTTTAAACATGAGATGAAATACTGAACTATTGATCTATATGTTAAGAGATCGCTTTTAAACCCCCTTGAAAGCAAGGCATTAAAAGAAAAGGACAATCACACCTGATAGCAAAAATCTCATCCTGGCTGAGTTAATTTTTATGCTCTTTGTTTGTGAGTCCCTTACAAGGAATGTTTTCATTATGTTCTTCCAGATGTAGTCTTTTCTTCTCATTGCAAAGAGCTGCTGTCACCATTTCAGTCATCCTTCTGTTTTGTAAGCTGGGTGTTTACAGTGTGGTAAGAACATTAAAACCATCACTCGCGCAGCAAAGAGCTAATGGAAAAATCTTACTTGCAGCTGTGGAGGAAGCAGAATCATGTCTGAACTTACATATTTTAATCCCTAAGTAACAGCAAAGTGTTGCACATCTTGGTGATGCACACAGCATCAACTGGGAGAGGCAACAATAGCTCAGGAGCAGTAAGAACCTACTGAACAGCCAAAGAGGAAAGATGTACATCTTTTTATTCAGCAGACAAATACATGTGAATGTAAAAACCATAACACGACTGGTTCATGCCCCACAGATGTTCTATCACATACTGAAGGCTCATATAAAGCTCTAAGCCTTCAGGTCACTGCTGTCACACAGTTCTTCCAAATTCATTTATCTAAGCATGATCCACTGGTCCTTTCTGGCCTTCTTTGTTTTACTGCTTCCAAGCTTTGCATTTGGATTCACTGTTCTTAATACTGCGGTATGCCTATGTTTCTGTACTCTAACATAGTTGCTTTCTTCTATTAAATAAGAGCTCTTATTTCTTTGACTGTGTTTCATAGCTGACCATGAAATACATTGGGAAACCTTCAACTGATGGGAAAGAACATGTCTCCATCTGCTCAGGAAGATCTGAGATGTAGCTTTGCTTTAGAATGCAAAGCCAAAATGGTCTGCCTCTGGTATTAGGATGGGAAAAATGATCTCGTGTTGCTGTTTTCTCCTCCCTTTCCCCCTTTTCTGAGTTGCAACAGATATCTTTGCACTGGAAAGGTAGGGTATCTCAAATTTCTGAGACTCCAGTAGGTCTTACCTGGGACTAGCTGACATGCTGATACCCCACTCCAATATTTACCTTTACAACCAAAAATTAATAGCCAGCATTTGACGGCTGTTTCTGTTGAGTGTTGGTGAAGTATGGAGTACTGTCAACTTAATATTCAGACTGTGACTACTGCAGTTTCCCCCTTTATAGCTGTAATATTTTCCTTATTTTCATTCTTAAACACATATAAAATGCATGTTTTGTCACTCCTATTTTTCAAAGCTGACTATATGATTTTTTTTTAATGTCCCAGCTTTCTGATGCAGTTAGATAGAACTTTGCCATTAGACATCAGTCAGAATCCTTCACTTCAACCATTTTACCTGAAGGACCTGACAGCTTTCCAGTCTCTTTCCTGAGGGTCTCACTGCTTGTAAAGCCACTGCTTTACTCATTTTGAAATCTGTCCTTGAGGAAAACCAGTGCAATTCTCCTCACTACCATCACTTATACTGTTATGTTTAACAATAAAAGGTATCCTTTCTGCAAGATGTGACCTGTGATTTTCCTTTCTTCTGATCTTTTCACTTGTATGTTTCCTTACCGTTTTAAATTCTCTTCTGCTTTGTTTGTTTCATCTCCTTATTGTGTGCTGAACAATGAGACTGAGCTTCTTGGAGCCAGAAATTATTTTCTGCTTCTTTTACCACATATAACACAAAACATACCTTTTACCAAGCCTTTTAATGTCTAATATAGTCTGATATCTGACTAAAAGTCCAAACTCTTGTGTGTTATCTCAAACTTTAGTTTATTCTTTTAGGAGAGTTTACCTACAGGGGAAGATAAAATAGACAGCCTCTTCTTACTTTTCTAGGATATATGTCTGTGGAAAAGTTTGGACACTCAAAATACTGGTTATAAAACAGGGCTGCCTTTGACAAATGAAGTGCCAATGCCCTCAGGAAAACACAAGATGGAATAGTATGCCGGTTATTAGCTGGCAGAAAATCTGAGGTACATTTTAATACCCTCTGTTATTTAACTGTGGATGCAGTCACTGCATGTATAGTCAGCCAGATTATTTCATGTTCTTGCCTGTTTGAAATACTCTGGGGTGGTATCAGGAAGCCAGATCTATCCAGCAGACTATTCCCCAGATACCTGACATATGCTCACACACTGTGCTTTAGCTTGGGTTGGCAAAAGATTGGGGCATTTTTAGAGCTATGTCATCCTGTTACCTCCAGCTGGCTGCTACATTTTCTGGGTGTTTGCTGTCAGATACAGGTTAGAAATGTTCAGGATCCTTATTCTATGCCACGGTGCATGTTCTTGCTAATAAGCTCATATCTATGAATGGTTTCCTGGTGATTCCTACCCTTTGCACTAAGCAGGTAGAGGGAGGTTGTTGATTGTTTTTACCAAACTTGTTCAATAGGCATGAAATATTCATCCTGCAAAAAGCAAAGAAGGAAAGAAAATGCATCAGCTTCTGAGATGACGGAATATTACAACTGAAAGCTATAAGAATATGTGCAGCAGACAGAAAATAATCTTCCATGGAAGAAACTGAGTTAAATAGCGATGATTTATTGATGATGTTAGGGCTGTTAGCTGTTTTACAGTTTTGCTTCCTTGAAAAGCCTTCCTGACCCAGAGAAAAGTTATCATAATTATATTCACAGTAGTGAAACTAATTTTCAGCAATTAAAAATCAAACTAATACCAATTCTCCTTTTTATTCTGCTAGACTTTTCAGCCGTGCTATTATAACAATGAAATAATGCAGGCCTAAAGCCTGCTACCATATGTCCTGTTTTGGCTTAGAAGAACGAAACTGACGGCTAATCAGCATTTGATAGCCAGTTCATCAGAAGTGCAATTTTTTTTTAATTGTGGTCTATTCAGTTTATGATAATGCATCATACCAAAATGTTTATTTTTTTAGTACTTTTTGGAATTATGCAGTCCTTCACATCAATTAATCTACTGTTCAGAAAGCTGAGTCAAGAAATGGCTAGTAAAGGAAACCTTACTGTGTATCACACAGAAGGTTAAAGTGAGCAACTGATTTGTCAGTAAAGATCAGATATGGCAAAGAAAACAAGGAGAGAAAAAAAGCACAAAGACCCCAGATGTCCTGGTTTCAGCTGGGATAGTGTTAGTTTTCTTCTTAGCAGGTGGTGCAGTGCTTTTTTTGGATGTAGTATGAGAATAATATTGATAACATTGATGTTTTAGTTGCTAAGTAATGCTTTAAATCAAGGACTTTTCAGGTTTCCCATGTTCTGACCATGAGCAGGTGCACTACAAACCAGGAGGGAGTAGTGCCAATGCAGCCGACCCGAAGTAGCCAAAGGGATATTCTATACCACAGAATACCATGATCAGTACATAAACTTGGGGGACTTGGCTGGGGCCAGTCAGTTGCTGCTCAGGGAGCGGCTGGGCATCGGTCAGAGGGTGGTGAGCAACTGTGTTGTGTATCATTAGGGTGGGTTTTTTTCCTTTTGGGTTTCATTCCTCTCTCCCTCTTGCTCTCCTTTTCATTACAATTGTTGTTGTTGTGCCAGCTGGGGTTAAAACACAACATCAAATCACAAGAAGATCTTTTCCTATCTAATATCATAGCAAAGCAGCAGCTTTATTTTCTATTGGGAAGTTATACAGACACATGAGCTGAATTTAAGAACCTTGTATGGTGTGGCCAGGAAGGGAAAGAGAAAATCCTGTTTTGGGGTGTCTGAATAGTTAGATTAATTACTGTTTAAAAATAAATAATTAAAAATAATGTTTGCTGTCTGAATAGTTAGATTAATTACTTGTGACAAATAACCAAAGGCCACGCAAATAGATGTGTAGGCATTTGACATTGTTGCCAGCCAAATCTCTTCCACAGCACTGCACAACTGTGTTTAGAAAACATTTGGTGGGATCTACAATTCCTTTCTTACATATGTTTCCCAGACTATGCAATAGGAAGCAATTATAAAATTTATATTTTAGAGAAGGTATTCAATTGAATATGGGTGTAAGCCTACACCTCATATAGTCCAAAATGTAAATATCTTTACTTATGTGGTTCAATTTTAAATCATTTTCAGAAATCGTCTACAGTGGATTTGATTAATCGTTGTACGATTAATGCTGCGGTGGTAGCATTGTAACCATCATTTGACTGGGATAGATTGATTGGCAGACTAACACATTTTTGTTCATTTTGTGCTTTTATGGGTCCTTCATCTGTGTGAAATGCTACCACATCATTCTGATATGAAAATTAAAATATTTTTTCAAAATTCATGGTTACTAATGTCATAAAGTCCTGCTTAGTCTAGATCAGGGGTCCTCAAACTACAGCCTGCAGGCCAGATACAGCCCCCCAGGGTCCTCAATCTGGCCCCCGGTATTTACAGACCCCCCCCTGTCCCCCCCGCCGGGGGTTGGGGGGGGGAACCAAGCAGCTGCAAATGACGGCCTGCCACTGCATCCTCGCGTCGGCCCCCTGGTTAGAAAGTGTGAGGAGCCCTGGTCTAGAGCTTCCTCAACTATTGCATAAAGTGCAGGTAGGTTGGGAATGTTGTTAAGACACAGTTTCAGGTGTACAAACTGATAGATAGAAGGCTCCCAATGCTGACAAAAAGCTGTATCTCAGTAGTGTGAGCGTGTTACAAATACTGGGAGTAACAAAATTGCTTTTCTTGTTTCAGGCCGTATTACCCTCTGTGAATCTTTGAAAGTATTCACTTTAACACTATTGGTTTACTTTCCAATAAGGTAATTATCTCTTGGGGAGGACAGAGAGAATGCTGAGGGAAGGCGGAAAACAGATTTAAAGACTGGAACTGGTGAAAACAAAGAAGGGAGTAGACCAAGCACTTGAGACTGGAAAAAGGGCATGGAAATGGAAAGAGAGATTCTACCATGTAGAATGTAGTGTTATCCATAATTTATAGTACTTGTTATTTCTTCAGTTAGAAATAAAATAAACATTATTATACCAACTTTTGAAGGGGGCAGTCTAAACTGAGATAAGTGGTTTGAACTCAACTTAGTTTTCATAGCCCTACCATATTAAAAGTAGATCACGATTTTGTAACTCCACTGTTTGTAAACCTATTCATTGAACTGTTTGGTTTTTGAGGGGATTTTCAAGCATTTAGTTACCGACAGTGGTTCTAAACCTGGTGAAGAATATTTGTTTAGATTCATTCATTTCTCATTATAATTGTCTCTCATGTTTGTCTTTTAAAACAGTGTTTATCTATTATAGTCTTTCTTAGAATGCCTTTGATTTAGCAGCATTTTTTATCTGGTCCTGGAACATTCATGGAACATGTCATCGGGTCTCTGTTCCCTGATCTGTTTTACCAAGCACCACACTAATATTTGAACTGGCATAAGAGAAAAGGTGATGTTTGCAGTGGAGGGAGATAGGAAATAATTCAGCCAAGCAGCTGGTTAAATTGAAACTACTGCTGAAACAAATGTATATGAGATATGTGTTTGAGGAGACTTGGAACTGATTCCCTGTTCTTCCACAGGCTTCCTTTCTAACTCTGGTAAATTATTTAGGCTCAGACCAGCAGTTATTACCTAGTTGCCATGTTTTTTTTAATGGACATTAGAAGGCTAAATGCTAATCTGAGTCAGGCCTTAGACCCTTGTACCTTTGTTAGGTATCTCTAAACACTTCCAAAATAAAGCATGAAATAAAAATTTTGAAGGGCTTAGATGTTAGGAATACACAAACATTGTCAAATAAAAGATCATTTTCATGTAACTACATATATATTCACATGTACTTGAATAGGCCAATTGCTAATGTGTCCTTTACTGGGGGCTAATGAGAGCAATCTGTCTCCTCTGAGGCAACATGACAAGCTAGGATTTGATCTTTTTGGCAAAGGAAATTTCAACGGGTAAAACCTGATTTACCTTTTACTCTGGAATAAAATGCTTCCTAATAAACAGTGCTTGTACATCCTTTTCCAAGTTCATTCAGAAAAGAGTAAATGAGCCAGCAAGGAAGGTTTTTGAATGACACTTTCTCATAAGAGTGTTGGAGGCCAATGAGATATGTAAAATTTCCTCTAGCATGTTCGGGCTTAGCACTCCCTTTCCCTGGAATAGTATCAGAGATGAGTAATTTTTCCTGTGTAAAGCTTATTGTTTGAGACCTGCTTCTCACCTTAGAAAAAAATAACACCCCTTCCCTCTCCACCTCCCCAAAAAAAGCAGAAGTTTCCATGTCCGGCTTTGTCCTGACACACCTTCTGAAATAATAAGTGGAAGTCACAGTTCTTCACTCCTGCTTTCGTCATAACAAAAAGGTCTGCAGAAGCCTGGGAAAATAAAAGTGAGCAAGTAGCAATGTGTGCTAAAGTTCAAAGAGTGGGTTTCACTTACAGTGGTATTTTTTGCATATTAGCTGTACAAAATCCTGTTTGTAAATCAAATTAGGTGAGTGAGTGATGAAAGAATTTATCTTCTGTAATCCAACTTCAGTTAATGTGAAGTATGGGGAAATTGGGAGAATATGAACTAAATGAGAAAGTCAGATAATTTGTAATTATTAAATGGGGACTTGAGGGGAAGGTAGGCTGTCTTTTGACTGTGTGGGAGAGCTTTATAAAACACAACTTGAAAAAGTATTTCCAAATATTAGAATTAGACTAGCATAAGTCAGAAGCTTTTTTCAAAGATATGAATGGTGTTTTCTGAGAACAGCAAAACTATGATGCTTGAATAAGATCACACTTGGTTTATATTTACCCTGGGCTTCTGCAACTGTTTTTATTGTGAAATTAATTTTTTCCCCTCTGTTACTTAGAATCTGTTTTCTCACAGTGTATATGCAACAACATTTTTTGGTATGTATTCAAAATACTTTCAATGAAATGAATAAATTAGTTGGGGTGTGAGTATTTAGTGTGGTACCTATCATCCCAGTCATGGATACCATCTACTCAGTTCTTGATGACAACTTACTGTCAAACCTTTGAGGTTTTATCACACTTACATTTTAAAATGTAACTACTTTTATACAAGAAAGTATTTACTCTTGAGTTTTCATAATAAAAGGGGGGGGGGGGGGGGGGGGGGAGGCAGAACACATATTGAAGAAACTAAGTGTATTAGATTTCCTGGAGAGGATTTGGCTGTGACTATAATAAGGTTTATTTTCCAGGATAATGTCTGTAGACTGTACAGAACAAGCAAAGAATTAGACGTAAGGAACTATATACATGTTAGAAAGTGCCTGTCCAGAATTTACTTAAATCTCTCGATATATTATTTAGGTTTTTAAAAATGTAGAATTTACTATATTTTTAATGGTATGAATCCTGAATTTGGGTAATGTTGTCACTGTCATTGAGATTCTGCTGTAGATCAAACATTGTAGAAAGAGATTTGCTCTAACACTGAGGACAAATATTTATCCATGTGTAACATTCCTATTTTAAGGAACTCTTTGAGATTTTGAGCATGCTCAGAGATGAAATTCAAAGAAAATGTATTCAGGTCATCCTTTCACTTCCTGAACAGGTATGAAAAGGGTTCTTTGATAGAAATCCTGCAAAAAAAAAAAAATCTTGCACTGTTTCCATTCCCTTCCTAGACTACAGGTATTCTAGAAAAAGAAAGAAGAAAGAGAAGGGGTTGGAACAGTTGCATCAGTACTATTCTGTTTCTCTTACTGTACACTTTCCACTTTGTGTTTAATCTACTGTGTCAAATCTATAGGACATAATTTTTGGAAGACGCATCCTGTTCAAGGGAAGGACAGGATCAGGCTTGTTTCTTAGCAAATAGGGAGGATACAGTATGTAACTTTGACAAAGAATATCCATTGTACAGTTCAAATCACAACTAATTTCACTATCAAAATATGTTGATTATATTTTAAAAATATTAGCTTTAGACAACCAAATATTGTATTGGCATAAGCTACAGTACATTTGTGACAACTCTATAATCTGAAGACAAATCAGCAAACCATTTTGACAGCAACTCCTGTGAGTTTTATATGATCTAATTTATTTTCCATCTTTGGAATGAATGTGAGAGAAGCTAATGATAAATCCCAAATGTAAATAGGTGGAGTCCCCTTTGTCCACATGAAAATACACAATACACCCTCCCATGTTTTATGATAGATAGCTAGCATATAACTATTTTATCACACAAAAAGCTCTGTATTGTTCATTTTGCATGCAATCTGCCTGTACCACTGATGAATCCCTCTGAACAGTGGGGATGAACATGCAGAACTTAATCAAAAGCATGAAGAAGCAATAACCTCACAATAAACTGACTTCAGGGCAAAAGTTATGCTTTTTATATCTACTGTATATGATATGTCTGTTTCCCACAGAAATCAAAGATTTATGGTCAGATGTCAAGGGCAAATTTTATCCATGTGCCTGGTAAACAGTACTTTCTGTGCCTTTTAGTAGAGGGCATGATTTTAAGTACTTTTTTTCACTTGTCCTGTGTTGAAAAGACTGATATTGAAAAGCAGAGAGTTACATCATGTGATTCAAAAGGGTGTGAGGAAAAATAACAACCAACATTTCTTGGGATGGGAAAACTCCTCTCTTCCCTGGTGAGCAAGGAAGTCTATACACACCCAATATTTTCCAGAGGCCATTCACCACCAGGAGAGAGTAAAAGAGGGCAGGGGAAATTGAATTCAGCACAGTGTAGGGATAAGATAAAGGGTGATAAAACAGATGAAGTAATGTTTCTAAAGGTGTGTTACTAACTTGTTAAGAACAATTTTAAAATATACATTCACTGGTCATACTTTTTCAAGGCGCAATACTGTATGAGTAAGAATTCAAAATAAAATTTCCCTGCGTTTATTATGTATATTTATATTATTTACTTACAATTATACTTATATATTTATATATATAAAATGACTACTTTATGTTTAGTTTTATGTAATGACTGAAAATATGGAAGCAGCAGAAAAGTGTAAAGAAGGAGGGTAAGTTAGCAAGGGTATATTTCTGAAAATTGCAGTAATTTCTCTGTTCTACCAAGGTGTTTATAGTCTCATAGTCTTATCAAAAAGCATACCCATATAAAAAACCCAACTCCTCACACCTCAAACATGTTATGTCAATAATCATGAGATGAAATCAGGCCCATGATATCAAATTCTTACTTCAAGGTTCCGAACAACTCCACTGACGTTTTAGTGGCATACCCTAAGAATATTGGTTCACAGGTTGCTTGAACTATCTTTGACCTAGTTAACTGAGATCCTTCTGAAGTGGTAGTTGAATCAGATTTCCTAAACAAAAATGTCACCTGAGTGACTTGAAGTTCTTGGCATTCCCAAGATTTTGCTCTTTACTTTTATTGAGTAGGCAAACAAAGTCAGGCTGACTACAAAGCACACGTTATCTTGACAGATGAAGTCAAGGTCTTCCTAGGAAATAACCAGGCTGTTTTGTCTGCTAGATATGGATCCAATATAGGAGCTGCAATGGAAAACAGGCTAACAGAATGCTGTTGGGCTAGGCGGCAAGGAAGATATTCAAGTTCTGGAAGAATCATAGGTTTTCCCCAGGAATACTAGCTAGATTGTCCAAGCAAGCCCTGAGACTATTCAGTAAGTGTATACAAGTGGTAAATTTGACCTGAAATCACTCTTGAGGCAATAGCTACATATCAGTATAAATGCATCAAGACACACCAACCAAGAATTGTGGGACTGCTAATTTTGTACATCTGGTTTGAATGTCTGCCACTGACTGGTGATCACACATGGAATACATAGAAAAGAAAATATTTTTCCATAGACAGGAGCCTTGTGAAATCTCTCTGGATAGTCTCTCGTAACATGCTAATGGCTCAAATTTGGTTTTGTTTCAGTTGGCACAGTGAAAGCATAAAATAATTTTAACCTTCAGTTTTTAAAAATCAATTCAGAAGGGTAAAAAACGTGAATCTGACTGGAACGTGATGTGAAAGAAATACTATATTTTATTTGCACTTCTTTTACAGAGAGACTGTATCCCTTAAAGACAAAATAAAACACTTCAGATATTAACATTTAAAGATCTTATTCCCACTGTGGCCAAAATAAACAAACAAACAGTTTAGCTAGTAAAGAAACATGGAGCACATATGTTAGTCATCATTCTGGATTCTTGTAAAACCTGCGGGGACCCACACTCTGTAATCCCATTTAGTTACCTGTGACTCACCTCACGGGGTTTCCAGGTTGAGATTTAGGGGTCAGGTTGCACATTCCTTCATTCACTTAAAGTACTAAAACTTCTCTTCCAATGAAATTATTTTAGAGAAATAGGTACATTCAAGTGGCTGATGATCCAGGGAACAGAAAAATCATGTGGTGTTGAGCAACACAGAAGCAGTACATTTTAAACAAAAGCTAACTCAAACACAGTCTTTCTCTTAAACACCTGCCTATTCAACTGAGCAGTCAAAGAAAAAAAAAAAAAAACAAACAAAAAACCCGAACAACCGAAACCTCAAGTAATGTTAACAATTGCCAAACTTTAATGAAATATTTATTCTTCCAAAAGTTAAAACATTTCCCCAAGTGTTAAGTGTGAGGTATGTCCATGTGTTTCCCAGTTTTGAAGCCTAAGGAGGTAGTGAGAATACTACCCTTGGACTATTTTATTTCTTTACTTTCAGTTTTCAGTAGAAATACAAAATGCAAAAGTGGGTTGTTTTATTGGGTTGTTTTCTTCCTCTTCATTCAAAAGAAGTGAAATCAAGTTTTATTTTAGTCCATAGGAATGCAGCTATCTCTAATGCAGACTGGGCAAGGGTTTTACAGATGCAATCCTTAATTACACAGAAGTTTTTTTCCTTGTTAAATGTGACTTATGATAGAAAGGGGGGACAGCATTTAAATCAATTTTCAACAAATAGAATCAAAACTAAGTAAAAGGAAAAAAATACTTCTAAGGATTATTAGCCATCTCTACATTGCTAGAGGTAACTCATTCTGGAGCACTGGCTTTTGCATGTGAATACTTTCCACTGAAATATTTGTGCTAACATCAATCATCAATATATAATTTGCTTTGCTATTGAGGCCAGTAAAAATTAATGTCAGTCTAGCTTTGCCAAGAACTGAATATAGTCGATTAATGATATATTTGATGCTGAGGTATGTGTCTAGGGGGGTTAGTATCTACAGGCTAAGGTAATTTCATGGTTACTCCTAGCAGCAGTAGTGCTTCCTGAACTGGACTACTGCACTCTGAAGTACAACTGTAACAACTGTAAAAAATAATTTGAACATTTGAGATCCACTGGGATGTTTAGGGAACATAGGGAAAAACAGCTAGAGTTTAAGACTTCTTTGGAGTCTGAAGTAGTTCCTCAAGATGAATTTCAGGCATGATGAACGGATCTTCTGTTTTATATTTCTTAACTTGTATTTTGTATTTGGTATACATGTGTCATACAGTCTTTTAGACAGATGGTACCTAAGACTAGCAGAGTATCACATAAGGACTGCTGTGGCTTCTTTTCCTTCAAAAGAGTAAAAGTAGCATGAAGTTTTCTTCCTGTATATGATTCAGAAAATACTTGATTTTTTCCATCAAAACCTATGAGGAGCTCCAGGTGAAACTCTATGAACCCTTCAATGGAAGCAATACATGCTTGTTGAATTTGGGATTATGTCTATATGTAGAGGAACTTTCCTGATTCTTCGTAATTGTCATTTTATGGAGTTTTCTAAGTAGCATGGCTTAATCACATATTAAGTGGCAATGACAGTAAGACCAATATAATTTTATTAGTGTTTTGTTTTAATGTAATTTCATATTTGAGACACTTATTTTGAATCTCATAACGATAGATTTCATTCTGTGATGTTACCGCTTGCATTACAAACATCTTAAAATAATTGCTCCATAACTATCATATAAACATCACCCCTCTTTGGAAGTAGAAGAGAGTATTTCAGATCCTGCTACATATACTTCAGTCATGGTCCACCTTACCATGTGCTTTCTGGGCTTTTCAAAGAATTTCTTCCCAACATTTATGTATTTGAAATCTGTACTCGCTGAAAAGCAAAAGTTTGAGCCCTGGAGGGTGAAAAACTGTGAACCATGAGGCAAATCTAACTGCATTCGTTGCACACAAACTCACCTACATCAAGTTATGTTTAAACATAAGTATTGCTTTCCTCCTATTAATTGATGCAACCAATTTCATGAAAATAAACTACAAAAAAAAAAAATGGAAATATCTTTTTGCTCAGAGTAAAGTAAATCTAAGGAGCATACATAAGTGACTTCAAATAGTTTTAGAGAACAAAAAACATCTATTTGGTAGATCAGAAACATATCAATCAGAGAGATACTGAAAATTTCCTGGAGCTTTTGCACAAAAGTCAGTCCTAAGGGTCAAGTCTATTTTAATGAGAATGCAAATTCACACCATTTATCAAATTATTTACATATGATGTTACGTATGATTTACCATAATTATCTACCTGATTTTGCTAGTGGTCTACTCCTTCTGATAGATCTGACAGCAGCTGTTAATTCTGTTTGTATTCCTCTTGTCCTGTGATTTTCTTGTTGAAGTGAATCTTCAGCTGTCTTTCCTCCTTTCTCACTAAAACGAAGAATGTGGGGGACAGAGCATTATCTGCAGGGTCCTACCTCTTGGCTTGCTAAGTTCTCAAAAGCCACAGAGCACTCTGTAATATATATTTATCGGATGACTGAGGCTCAGGATTATAATTTGAGATTCCAGGAACAAATACAAGTGGTTTTCTTATGGTCCTAATAGGAAAGGATTATATATTTAGAAAGGAAATGAAATTAGTTCAGAAATTTTGTCAAAGCTGACCAGCTGACACTTATCTTGAGCCTACCAAAAATGGTAAATGGTAAAGAGCTTTTTATTTCCCTCTCACTACCCCCTCCCCTGCACAAAAAGAAAAAAAAAAGAAAAAAAAAAAACCCACCAACAAAAAAACCCCAACTGGCTTAAACACAGAAAATAAGTGTGACTAAGCTAAAATGGAAAAACAAAGGGTCTACAGAAGCCTATGCCCACTGATTTCTGCAGAGAGATCATTTTCAGGTAACTAACTTTTTCTTTCTTTCTTTCTTTCTATGCCTTCTTCATTTATGCTTGCCAAGTTCTTCTCTGTTTTAGACAGAGACAAACAGAAGCAGTCAAAACACATTCTGTTATTCTGTTAATATTGCTTTAGCACTACTTCAATGAATAATGAATTAACATCACTTACAAAATTAATAGGAATTAGGAACGAAGAGAATGGAGATATGGAAACACAACTAACCAATTTGTTCTGTTTGTTCCTAGAGGAAACTGCTTATTTGTGATGATACTGTATACCTCTTTAACATGTTTGAATGTTGTAGCTAAGAAGCAAGAAGTAAAGAATTACTTGCTTTATACTGAGACACTGTTTTAAACCCATAATGGCTTAGTGGTCTCAAGTCACAAAAATGTTACTTTATTTCTGTGCATTCCTGAATATTTTTTTTTTAATACTCTAAGGGTATAATACCCCAAATTCAAATACCACAGAACACAATGTGATGGTTTTGTGTCACATTTGTTCAGCTTACTCAGTCCTGGCCTACTGCACCTCAGCAATCTGAAGCTTTATCAATGAATGTCATAAGTAATGTGATTATAGAACTCTCTGCCAGCTGGAGAAATTCATTGTCTTCTTCAAGAGCAAAGAAAAAGGAAAAAAAAAAAAAAAACTTGAATAGATTAACAGCAATGCAGGCTTTGGAGGAGCTGCTCCAGCTGTTGAAGGCAGGTTTTGGAAAGTTCAAGGTACTGACTCAGAGCATGCTTATATAATGGATTGAAAAGGTAAGTAGATGCTGATGCCAAATAATTTGGAATGTGTGGCTTCAAAATTCATTCATTTTTTAAATAGATGCAAATCATCAGATTGCATGAATTGTAAACTGTTTTTTCTGAGTTTGTTGAAATGTGCTAGAAGAAAGTTTTTCTTGATTACCACTCTTTCTGGAAATTGAATGAATACTGAAAGTTTGCAGCAGTCTGAGATCCTACTTCATATTTCAAGAAAATATCCTAGAGCACAAAAAAAGCCAGCTGGACATTATGCCCACACCCTTGGATTCAGGAGATGTAATTCATTTTCTGTTCAGAAGGCCTATTTATTGATGTATGTTTGAATATTGAATTCCATTTGGCAAGAATCTGGTTCCAAAATTGAGTTGCTTTATAGGTTTTAAGTTGTCTTTCTACAGATAAGTGGATTCTTCAGGTCATAAAGGGCGTGTCATGGATTATTAAGTCATTACAAGAAATATGTTCTTTGTTCAGTGAGATGACTGAATGGTTTTAATTTTGTTTTTCCTGTGCCTCCTGCTGAAGCTACTGACTCAGAATTTTGCACTCATCTCACAGATTAGAAATGGGGGCAGCACAGTATATTTAATTGCCTTTTTCCTGCTGTACTGGCCAAAAAAGTGGTATAAATCAACTTAATAGACTTTTCAAACTGTCAGTACTCAAAGAAAAGAGTGACATCATGAATCAAACACAAGCAAAAGGCAGTAAGGTGTCCACATCTTCTGTTCGCTTCTGCCTGAGGACAAATTTCTTAGTTGTCCACTTGTACTGAATACAGTAACTAAGAAACTGGTAGGCAGAAGGTAAAGACATGAGATTTGCTTCCATGTTAGCATATTGCAGGGCTGCCTTAGAGCCATGTGAGCACTAGGAAACGGGATCCTTTCTATCACAAACCTTTAGTTTCATTATATTTAAATGTAGGAAGGGCAGGGGTTCAGCTGTATTGTACACGATTTTGAGGTGGGTTTTATTGTCACTATACATATTGTGACTAATTCCTTTATTTGAAGCTGTTGTAAAGCAGTACAAATATCTTTCTGAAGAATTTTTTACTGCAGCAAAACATTAGCTGAAATCCTGTGCTGTCTCTGAATTAAATAGACCATTAGCATCTACAAATTCCTATATATGCAACTTTCAATGCTAGTGAAGGAGGCTGTGTTTTGGAATTGTCAGGATGTTACAGAAAGACAGCTCACTTATGGACAGTAAAGCTTTATTACTTTTTCACTTTTGTCCAAGGACCAGAAACTGCTCTTACAGTGCCTGCAGTATACAACTACACACTGTATGACGTATCATTTATTAAATATTTTGCATCACTCAATTGTATCATCAACCTAAATATAAAACTTTTTTCTGCACAAGTCTTGGTAGTTCATATTCGCATAAAGTAAAAAGCACTACACAAGCAAAAAAAAAAAGCAGGCGGTTGGAATTGCAGTAGACTTGGGTAGAGAACTGGAAGTAATTTTGAAACAAACTTTGATTCACAACTTTTGCAAGAGTCAAGCTGATGAAAGCAACTGCGTCATGCGTCTAGATTGCCAGTTTGTGTGGTACACTATTGTGTATTAGGATGACTTGCACATATTTAAAAACATATGAATTTTGAAACTACACATTCCAAATTAATTGGCATCAGTTTAGCTACAATTTACTTATTAAATGCATTATATAAACATGCTGTGAACCAGTATCTTGAACTTTACAAGTTGGTACATATTATCATCACATATGGAAAACCTCTGTCAGATCATGTGTTGATTTGTCATATTATGACATGTAACTCTCTTTGGGAGTCTGTCTACTAGAGACATTGAGGGGTGTTGGGTTTTTTTCTGGGGTTTTTTTTTTAGATGTCAGAACCCCAGGGCCTATCCTGACAGGCAGATTAAAGTGCCATTAATTCAAAGTAGCTGATTATCTTATTTCTCTCATGTGTGAAGAAAGATACGTCTCCATGAGGCCAACATGCTCATCAGAGAGTTGACAGAGTTCTTTAGGATTCCTGAGACCAATGATAGCTGCAGTTTCTCTTAATCTGGTCCAGCTTCAAGTAGTTATGGTGGAAGACCACTTGTGGTTTAGTCCTGCACACTGCAGCCCTGAAAGATCTGTTATAATACGACCTTGATTTAGTATTTCTAATGCCTAGATAAGAGGTCTTTTTCATAGATATGAAAATAATAAACTGGCTAATACAGCTGTCTTGCAATACATAACAATATTGTAAGGTTCTCTCCATTTAATAATCTAAAGATAGGCAAACAAATTTAATGTTATTCCAGTGTAGTTGGATAATAAGCTTATTTATGAATTTTTGTAAGCAGAATTTTTTCAGTCTTGAGAACTCAAAGGCAGAATATTCTTAGTATCCCTGCAAAAATGTTTTCCGATGTCTTGCAGTAGTATATATTAAGTTTGGTCACTTACAGATTTTCTTCAAAATCAATAACATTTTTTGTGATTTCATTTTCCCATCTGAGATTACATCATGCATAACAATGTAGTGATACTTAATTGCTACTCTAATTGTGAAATATATTTTAAGTACATTGCAAGCATAAATGTCGCGAGCTTCACTTGTCATGTATATTTATTTCAGCCAATTGAAACATTTTTGGTGTGTTATACAAATATTTTGTTTTAACCTTAACTGTAAAAAATGAAAACTGAAACTAAGAATGAATCATGAAGTATGAAAACAAAATTGTTCCACTCCCTCTGCAATACACAACAGCCTCAACAATTTCTAACTGTAATTTCTATACTAATTTTTTCATAATGGATTTCTCTCTGCAACTCCAAATCAAAATTTTTAGATTTATTAGATTATAAAATAACTGAACTAATCCAACAGCCTTAATTCAATAACAATATTCTTTAGATTTTGTTGCTTTCTCCTTCTATCTCTCTAGAAATCTCAGTGAAAGAAAAAAGTTTATGTGACCAAATACTGTTGTCTTTTCAAATGCTGCTATTTCTTGCCTGAAGAAACAAATAGATGAATAAACAAACAAGCTTACATTTATCCAGCGTTGTGGCAAAGATTTGGAATTTAAATGTTGAAATAGTTTGGCATTCTAGTAAATTATTAATTTTATCCCAGATACTAGGCAACACATAAATATGTCTTTTGCTGTAGACACATGCCGGATAATACAAAAAAATGTCAGAATTAAGGACATATCTAAATTTAGGCATGTATCGATACATCAATATCTGAAATGAAACGCAATACAGTTCTAGAGCCAATGTATTTAAGACTGCATTGAGATAACTTTATTTCCACAGTTTTCCTAGTATAATAATGGTTGGATTGTGAATCTTATGCACTGCCAGAGAAAGAAACCTTAATTTGTCTTTTTTTTTTTTCATTGTGTGAAAATTGAATTTATTATACATGAAATTGTTGCTTACTGACACCCTTAGAGACTGAAATTCCCTGTCCCAGGTTGGTGCAGTTCAGGTGGGATCTGGCATGTCTGCTTCCTGGTTTCCTTTTGGAGAGGAATTTACCATTTATCACTGCCTCTTTGCTGAAGTCACCAAGAAAACAGGCTTTGTGCTTCATTAGATGACCACTTGGCTCAGCTCTGAACTGCAGCATTATCAGCAGGTTACATTGCTGTTATTGATCCAAGGTAGTTCTGAGAACTTT
Organism: Falco naumanni; assembly: GCF_017639655.2. NCBI lineage: Eukaryota > Metazoa > Chordata > Aves > Falconiformes > Falconidae > Falco > Falco naumanni. The sequence goes on from NC_054055.1 coordinate 103,007,964, forward strand.
AAGTCTCTCTGAACCACAAAGCCTTCCACTACGTAATGAACTCCATGCATGAAACAGGAATGAAAAGCAGGAAACAGTTTTGCTCCTCACCTTCACTTTTTGCATCAAATGGTGAAAGGGCACTTTGCACGGATAGAGATTCCCAGTGATCACTGAAAAGTGAAATATTTTGGAGTCAGGAATTAGGTTTTCCTCTGAATGAAGCCTGTAGCAATAAATGGTAGAGATGTGTCTTGGTGCATTAAATTTTACAACACATGGAGATAATTATAAATTCTACATATTTTGCAATTTTAAAAAAACCTGTATTTTATCAGGTAGTTGCTACAGAGAAACAGGAGGCATATTATGTCACTAAGAACATACAAGATCTGGTCACAGCATTTGTAGCTTGTGTTAATATATGTTGTAGATCCTTAGTGAAAATAGTGTTGTGCTTCATTTTAGGAAGCCTCGCTTGGCAGCCAGACACCTCTTACACATTGGCACTGAAAGTATATCTTTTTAATAGCCTTTCATATTGTAAAACCCTCAAATGCACAGAGACCAGAATCACAACCCAGTGGCCTATAAGCAGCAGGACACCATAGAAGAAATGAGGCTATGATACCATATGTCAATGTTATACAACAGCAAATGATGGCAAGAGGAAAGCTAGTCTTCCCGTCACTCCCGTGGGCTTTTTTTTTTTTTTTTTTCCTGATTTTGAAAAAGTAGAGAGGAAATTGTTCACATGGAAGCAAAAATTACTAAAGGAATGCATATTAGCACTTAAAGGAGGAAATATCATCCATTTTCAGTCTTGTAAAAAACAAAAGAGTTGTTCACTTAACGCAATTGTAAGTTGATTTGTCAGTGAAGCTTTGAATTCCAGAGGCTGGTTTAGTAGCCGTCGTTCCAGATACAAGACATAGATGAATTTCGGTATTGAGTGACAGGGATTCAAAGTAAGGGAAGTGGGAAGAAAACCAATGCAAACACAGCAGGTATGTAATGTACATTCTACCTTTGAACACAACTTAAAGTTAACGTTACAGTGTTCTCATGCTCAACATTTGTAAATCTTGGAATAGTTCCTTCTAGGACAATGAGCACTTTTAAGTCAAATTTATGAACTATTTAGTCTAATGTGTACAATAACTGTGCATAGTTATTCACACAAAGAAAAAGAAATACCTGACTTCTACTTGGATTACCACTGTTACAATAACTCCCCATTTACAGTGATTTTTTAACACAAAGAGTGCTCTCTAAAATATGTCATTTAATACCAATTGATTTACTCTTCTTTTTTTTTTTCCTTTTCATATTTTAGTTTACCTGCACCAGTGGGGTTTTCTTATCACTGATCCAGGCTTGATTTTCCTCCATTATTTCATATTTAGATGTTTCTAGAAGTCATCAGATATCTCTCCCTTACCACCTTCCAGTCTTAATGGAAAATACTATGTACCTGGCATCCTTGATAATGTGTCCAAATAATTTAAAATACTTAAGTATGTGGAGCTCGGCTTAACCATAATTGCTGAGCTATATGTAAAATTCAGGGGGACTATAACATTTTTTGATACCTGCGGACTCGTTCCCTAGTGTTTCTCCTGCTGCTACTTAGGTTTCCTGTAGGGGATGCTGCTTCTGAAACACCTCCCCACTGACAATTTTCATCTTGTCTTCTAGCTAAGACACTCTTCTCCAAATTATTTCATTTTGGGGTGTGTTTTTTAACCTCTGTGTTGACTGTATGAAAATTTCTACAAAAAGGACAATACAAGGTCAGCCACAGCCCTTAAGATTTCTTGCTCCTTTTATTCTTTAATTCTCACTATTAATAACATAAAGGAATGGTGCATCCACTTTCAGATGTAATAAAAAATGACCAAACTCTGCTCAGCGTATTCATCACAGGGTAACCTGTAGGCATAAAGCATCAACTGTGGGCTAGTTTTAAGAGGCTGAATAGTTGACGTGTAAATGTGCTCTTGAATTTCTTTCTGCAGCAGCATGTGGTTAAGCATGGTGGCTAGACACTGATTTAAACTGCATAGAAACAGTGGAAGTAGTTTACAACTTCAAATATCACAAAAGAAGCAGCATTCTTTCACCAAAATCGTAGGGATTAGCTATAACAGCTGTATTGATTATTTTAAGGTGGTATTAATCATCAAAGAGCAGTTTTCTCTCTCCCCCACCCTCCACATACCCCCCACACCCCCCACACACCCCTTTCCAGAAAGTAAAGAACCTGATTATTCCTAAACCTCAGAAGATAAGCAGGTCAACTTGTATGTTACGTTAAGATCAGTTGGTGTAAAAGGACCTTAAAGTTGCCTCAGTGTAGCTGATAAAGAAACACCAGGTGCTGGATGGCACTCCTCCAACATTGGCAATGGCAACTGCCAGATATCATAAATAAAACCTCTGCTGAAGGCCAGTACCCTAAGGCAAAAGAAACTGCGCAAGTCATGAATCACTTCAGTAATGAGTAGATGGACAGAAGGACAGAAAGGAGAGGAAAATCGTGGGCTGTGCTCTTTGCTTATCTTCTCCTAGCAGGTGGTATTCCTTTATCCCATACTGTCCTGTGCCCACCACTTCCCGTCAATAAGCAGGTGAAAGGAAGGCAGGCACAGACCTAGGCTGTGCACCCAGTCAGTGCAGACAGGGAGATTTTGTGGTTTGAACCCCACATAAATGACATTTTTTAGAAGAACAACAATAGCCTTACTACAAAACTCACTTCTTGCACTTCTGTGAAACAGTGACCCAGCCCTTCTGAGTTCCAGGTTTCTTGTACGCCACTGGAAAGTGTTCACTGGCAGTACTGGGAGCTCCACGCTTCTGCAGTTACCTGCTGGTCATGATAATATTTATGACTGTTGTCATATTTCTGTCTGTTGAAAATCCTGAAGTAGTACTATAATGTTATCTTACAGCATAAGAGCAGCATATTAAATTACTATGACACCTGACCTTTTTTGTTCTTTCTTTTTAATTATTTTTGGAAGATACTATTGCATACAAAGATAGACTTTTCTTTATGCAAAGAGTAATGAGTTGTGTAGGCATTCCATTAAGACCACATTTCTTTTCACGACAGTGATGCCCATCTTACACACAAGTAAATCTGTTCCATTGTTACCACTTATAGAAATGCATGTTTTGGTATGAATAGGCTGAGAACACAGTGAAGTGTTTCATTAGTATGTGATCTTGGGTGGCTCCTTGTATTAAACCACTCTTTGTATACATGACTATCAGGATATCTTCCCTGAAACCATAGTAAAGTGGCTAGGCCAGGTTCAGGAACTAGTCAGGAAGGTGATGGCTGATTTTGATGACATTTAAAGTATCGGGTGTCTAGATTTGATAATGAGTTTATTGCCATGGAATGTATACGAAATATGATCTGACTAGATCTGATCAGATTCTGGCAAAATGTGTCAATCATCCCTTAAAATAATAAATAAATAAATAAATAAAAGTGGAGGAGTTTGTAAATGGAGGAGTTTGCAGATGGTTCATTAGACCAAAAAAGTGAAAGTTTTAGTAAGTTTTGAGTGGTACAGAAGTGCTGCATGTCCACACTGAACACAGGTATCTATGAAAACTTACAGACTATGTTGCTAACTACAATATTTTTTTCCTTTGACAGAAAACATTGTTTTCCTGTCAAAATGTAAGTTATGGTTACTTAAATGAAATACCACTCTACTGCCGTACAGTAGGTGTTGCTTGAATATATTCATACCTTTTAAAGGACTCTTTACCTATTCTTTCAGACAGTTTGATACAGACATGCCCTTGAGCATATTATAGCCCAGAAAAGCATTGTATAAGAAGCCCCAGAACTTTCTGTCTGCAGGTGCTCACCCAATGGTGAGGTAAGCCTGGCTAACATGCCACCAAGAAGGGATGAGTAAGTGTTCCTCTGTCTGAGATGAAGGATAATTCATCTAAGCAACCTATATTTGTCACATGCTCTGTGTGGTTCTTCATCAAGGTATGCAGCTACAGAAAAAAGAAAGCAGTATTGTTGTTTATTGGAGGAATATAAAATGATGGATCTTTTTGAATTCTATCAGAATTTTTTTCTTGAGAAAAGGCTGGAAGATATGTTAATACGGTTTGTGATTCAATGGTTGTGGATAACACAGATGGGGGGGAGGCGAGGGGAGAAGGAATTCTGAAGAGATCCAAGTGGTAACTGGGGGAAAAAATATGTAAATGAATAAATTTATGGACCAGTAGTTAAATGAGGCTCTGTGTTAGAAACACTGATCTTCCGATTGTATGGTATTTGTGACCATTTGTTTGGTAAAAGAAAAATAAAAGATGTCCTTGCCTGAATTCCCATTTAATCTTTGATATTGCCATTTTGGTTAAGTATGTGTCTAGTGGTAAGCTGCAGTAAAACCTCAGAGGACAAAACTTTTCACAATCATCATGATAAAGTGCTTGAACTGGAAAATGTGTGGTCTTCACATGGTAAGCAGGGGGGTGTTGTAACATGGTTAATATGAATAAATACATATGATGTAACAGTGTAAACTAGTACAAGACTGCTGACCCTCATTCTCTGACCCTTTAGCTCAGGTTGTATCCCTTTTGAACATTTGGAACATTAGCACAGACCACTGGCTCATTGATTGTCTCGGCTATTCTGTAGTTTACAGTTTGGCTCCAGTGGCTAGATGTAATCCAAGGTTAAAAATAAACTTGATCACTATTTAAGACTCCACTCTCTCTCTTCCCTCAGCCATAGCTGGCATACAGATACTCTGGTTTAATTCTTTCTAGAGCACTTTATCACTTCTAAAAGCAGCTTCCATTTTCTTTACACATTTTCAGTGGGGTAACAGCTACAAAGAGGCAAAAAAACATAAATTACCACCCCACCCCCCAAAAAAAACCCAAAAACAACAAAAAAAGAAAGGAAAGTAGATCATCTGATTTAATGGAACGCTTCAAGTTTACAATAGCGTACATGAGAACTGTCTTAGTCCAGCCTCTCGCAAGAGCTCAATGACATGAGCAAGCATCTCAGTTTAACAGTCATAGGAAGAAAACAAGAGCTCTCACTTTTTGATTTTTTTTTTCATATAATTCAAATCTTGGTTCACTTAATAGGCCCTCAAGGGAACATTTCAAGATTAAACTTGAAATGTAAGAGAAATCATACCTATCAAAATCACTGACAATAAAGCTAAACAGCTTGTTGATGTCAGTGGTTGGAGAAAGGCAGTAAGAAATGCATGATGTCATGTTGAAACTGCATATCTATTGCAAGCCAAAATATCTCTCGACTCTGGGTATAGGCTACAAAGAAAATCAAGTATCACTTTCTTAGACATATGTTTGTGGGGAATCTTTTGGTCCAGTAAACTTTGAAAGTATTCTTTTGAAATATTCTTGTATCATTGACAATATAAAATCATCTTCCTAGAAGCTGACTGTTTCTGCAGATTTTTAATTGATATATATATATGTACATTTACAAGAATGCATAATGAAATAAAAATCCTGTGCAAAAATTGGTCTCAATTTCTCATTGAACTGCCTTAAATTATTTTCCTTTTTAAGCATATCAAGTGTGCAAACAGCTCCATAAACATGTAACTAGAATTTTCAGCATCCTGAAATTCCCAGACTGAATTCTGAGCATCTGATTGACTTCCTAGTATAGACAGGGAAAGTCACACTCTTTAATGTTAGCTTTTTGTGGTTGAACATAATCTTCCACAGGAACTGTGAGACACCATTTGCTCTGTCAAGAGGGTTTGCTTCCACAAACTTATGCTTCAGAAAGATTTCCAGTTCTGAAAATGAGGGGTTAAAAACAACCCTGCAACCCTTCAGTGAAGATGGATATGTTGCTTTTGTTGGTCTGTAGTATGCTATAGTGATTCTATATCTCTTCCCTAATCTCAAAGTAGCAGATATCATTTTAGAAAAAAATTAGACACAGTTCTCCTTCCTCTCGCCTTAACAGTCTGATAAAAACAACTCAGATTTTAGACACGTCATGAAAGACAACTTGGAATTTTCTTTTCATATACAGAAAAAGTTAATTTAGCCAAGGGAACTGATGTGTGTCTTGTATTACACAAAGACTAGCACTAATATTAAGGAAGCATCTGTCTGGTATCTGTAAATGTATCCTATCTTGGGTTAGTTTAGCCAAGATGGGATTATAGCAGCAGACATTCAGGTATTTCAGAGATAACCATACAAAACCACAGATCTGACTGTAATTTTTAGTTATATTGCATAGCTAATAGCAAAGTTTCCTTTCAGAATTTTTGTTAGCAAGCAGGTTTTAGCAAGATGATTTGAGTTTTGACTTTACCTTAGGACATGTGTTAGATTTTGGTCTTGTCAGACAGAAGTGTATTTTGAATGCTTTTTGTGGGGTATCTGGGTTGGAAGTATTGTCTGAGTGGTGCTGGAAGGTGCCTGGGAAATTTAGCTGTTGGTTTCATTTGGCCCTCTCGTGTGCATGAAACACTTGAGCAACAAAAATAGACTTTCTAGTCTACTGCTCTGTTCAGACTCTCTCCATGAGTGTGTTACAAATGTAAGATGGTACACTTCTAGGCCACAGATTCACAGAGCCAGATGGGGCAAATATTCATCTTTTCTGTAGGGGGTATAAGGAAAGGAGAGCAGATATTATGTGAAGAACAGCTGTCACGATCCCTGCCTCAGCTGTATTTTCCACAACATCATCCATTTGTTGTGCTTTTGATAGTTTACAATTACAAAGCTTCTTTTATCACAGATATCAAATACGCCACACGCACCTGCTAAGCCTTTCTGTGTTGGGGACGCCCGTCTTTGTGTCATTATAACATGAATAAAAGTGCTGAACATTATACAAATGCACTAGATAATTCATCTGAGAGATTGTCTAAAACTAGTGAGATTGAAGCACCAAATTAAGTAGTTTGGAGACTACAGGAGTCCAAGGAAATGAAGAGAAACATTAGTCAGTGTTAAGTCTAGTTTAGAAAAACTAAACACTCAGGGCCCTGTCCCCTGATGACTGAAGATTGGCATCAGAAAAGTAGCCACATGTCCACCAGGAACCTCACTTAAAAGATGGGCGAGTGTCATACTGAATCATAGAGGTGCAGAGGATGGAAAGGCTAACTCTAGCCATGTCCCTTTGCCTGTCCCAAGATGTACATACAAAACCCAGAACTATTTGGTTAAGCATCTCAGGATTTTCAGGCTTCACAGTGTTGAGAGTTCTAATGACTGTCTGGTTTTCCTTGTGCATTTTCTTTAATGCATCAAAGGCAAGGTTAGATGGAAGTAGGCAGAAAGTTACTTGTTAAGGTAAACATTTGGTAAATTGTGCTGGAAAAGCTTACAAATAATCTGTAATCCTGAGAAGTGACACTTTTTATGTTTTTCAATACATTCGCATTTCTTCTCTGTCCCCACCCTTTTACTTCTTAGTAGGCTCAAAGACAGTTTTGGGAAGCAAGTGAAGGTCAGAGTATGGCCACCAGATGGGATTCTGCCATCCCTACTTCTCATCTTTGCTTTCTAACCTGTGATAAACATCCTACAAAAGGTAGTTGTTAGTGCATATCACACTTTGACCTTGTATTTCTCAGACATTCCTTCTAAAAGTTTTTGAAAAAGAGAATGAAAACAGAATAATACTGTGGTTGTTGTTTATAGTAGTTGTTGTGAAAGAAACTGAAAACAAATTGGTAATAAAGCACTTACCACACACACTTCTCTGGTTTTGGTTTGAGGGTGGGTTTTTTTGTTTTGGGTGTTTTTTGGTTTTTTTTTTCTTTTCCTTTTTCTTTCTTTTTTATTTTTTTTCCACAGTATTGCAGAATTATTCCTCCCAGGTGCAGGGCTTTGCACTTGCATTTGTTGAACTGCATGAAGTTCCAGTCAGCCCATTTCCTCAGCCTGTCAAGGTCCCTCTGGATGGCAGCATGACCCTCTGGTGTATCAGTCAACCCTCCCAGTTTGGTATTATCAGCAAACTGGCTGTGGGTATGCTCTGCCCAATCATCCAGATCATTAACAAAGGTGCTGAACAGGGTTAAACCCAATATTGACCCCTGGAGTATAATGTTAGTTACTGGCCTCCAGATCATTAATGAAGATGTTGAACAGGGTTAAACCCAATATTGACCCCTGGGTACACTGCTAGTTATGGGCCTCCAGCTAGACCTTGTGCCACTGATCACAACACTGAGCTCAACTGTTCAGCCAGCTTTCACACCACCTCACTGTCTGCTCATTAGTCCATACTTCATCAGCTTTTCTGTATGGATTTCACAGGAGACAGTGTCAAAAGCCTTACTGAGATCAAAGTAGATGCTATCCATGGCTCTCCCCTCACTTATCAAGCCAGGCAATTCAATGTAGAAGGTTATCAGGTTGGTGAAACATGACTTCCCTTTGTGAACCCATGCTGACTACTTCCAATCACCTTTTTCTCCCTCATATTTTGTCCTTCATGTGACTTTTCTCGAGCCCCATCTGTTCTCTAGTTCAGATTCCAGCTGCAAGTAGGGAGTTTCCTAGTTCCTGACTGCTGCCTTCTAAGGGAACATGCTGTCACCTCGTACTTCTTACCTTCTTTGCACCGAACTTCATTTGCTGTAACCATATCTCTTTCCATTTTTCTCCTTGCCCAGTTAAAACCACTGGAAGTTGGTCATTCAGATCCTGACAGGGAGTAAGTTAAATATACTACACAAAGTTTGACAACAATGAGAAATATTTTTGTTTAAACAAAGATCACCACTGGCCCTGATAGTAGCACCATGTCACATGTAATTCATTTAATCCTGCTTTTAATTAAACAACTATAGTCTGGCAAATCTACTAAGGAATAAGACCTATTTTTCTTTAATTTTGCAAGACATTCTGATACTTTGAAAATTCTTCTTGTTTTGGGTGGAACAAAATATATATTTAAAAGGTTGAATCTTCACTGAAGATCAATGCTGTACAAAAAAAATAAACCATCAGGATTATTTTGAACACCCAAATTTTAAACCAAACCCTTGGAACGTCAGACACATAATTTTGTTTTATGTGATCAAAGACAAGAAAAACAAACTCCTGCTTCAATAAGAAAGCTGAAATATTTGTTCTTAATAGTTGATATATTCCGATAACAACATTTCAAACTTTCAAAAAAATTTAATGTTCAACTGGAAAATAAGTAATTTATCAAATCATTTTAAGTTAAACAAATTGGTGTTTTTAATAGTAAATTAAAATACAAAGTATCAGTACTAGTCAAATTTTACCAGCCTACTCTATTTCTAAAATTGTTTAGACTAGGTATTTATTAATTAATCATTGCATCAAAAAGCCACCCAAAAATGTCTCTGACACTACTGAAATAACACGCAAGACCAGGTCCCCTTTACCAGGTTACAAGTACAGCAGTTTTTGTGCTGAAGTTGTCCTTCATGTATGAATGATATAAGCAGATATTAATTGCTACATTAAAACAAAACAAAGAAAAAAAAAAAACAAAAACCCCAAAGAAACCCCAAGTAATGGTAGTGGTGGGAGGGAATAGCCTAGTTTAAGGCTACCAACCGCTTAAACCCGCAGTAAAATCTGCTGTTTGTATGAGTGACATTTTTTGCCTGCAGACCTACTCTGACAACTTTTGTTTTTTCTAGGATTTTCTGAACTTTGAGCAGATGACAAAATAATATGCATTTTTAGTGCATAAAATAGGCAAATGTTTGTTATGTGTGCAAAGACTGCTGATTATTAGTTTATTTTGTATTACTTTCAGTATTAAGAAACTCTTCCAGTTATCATATCAATCCTATCATCATTCTGATTTCAAATGGAATTTAGTTTCCTACAATCAATCATAAATCAAGCCTCTAAGTTAAACCTCTAACATGACTGTAAGAAAGAGGGCAGAGGATGGAAGGGAGCAGGGCTATAAATCTGGTTATAACAGTATTTGCACTAACTCTGAGAACATTGCTAATTGGTTAGAAGACTAAAATCATCTAAAGATAAGCCTAATGGAAACCATCAAAGTCTAAAAATAGAAATAAAACACTAATCTGGGTTTATAATCCAGTTCTGGAACTAGAATATATACACATGTGCTTTTAGAAGTTCATGGCTGCGCATCTGGGATAAAGCAGTGCTCTATCATTGACACAGTAGTTCTCTACCAGTAATACATTGGTTCTACATCTGATCTTTGAAGTTTTAAAGATTTGTATTTGGCTACTTGAAAGTAAAGCATGAATTTGATACTGTATTGTCTTAAGTATGAGTTACTCTGCAGGTAAGCTTTGTTACAAGAGAAGGAAGTTTTGGATGCCAAGTGGTGCTGACTTACCTCTTCACTTGGTAACCAGGAAACTCCATCAAGTTCCATGGAAAGGTTTATCAGAAGGATTTAACACTTCCAGAGTAAATGAGATTAGAGGAAGGTTAATATTTAGAAGACTGAAACTTTACAGACTGAAAGCCAAACACATGTTTTTTGGGGAAGGGCGAAGAGAGATTGCTTTAGATTTTCCCTGAAAATTCACACTCATGTATACACATCTTTTATTCCTGTTATTTGCTATGGCTACACACCTCTGTGCGTTCCGATTTCTGCTGGAAGTTTAAATTGCTGAGATATAGTCATATGCTCAACTGCTGTAACATTTCTGATGTGACTGGAAAGAAAATGTCTCTTCTGATTTACAGCCCTAGTTCAAATATGCATAAGCAAGAGTTTAAATAAGATCTGGGTTAACTATCCTCTCTCTTATTATTGATGTTGGGAGAGGGGGTGGGGTTTTAATAGTTGGTCTCAATTATATTTTTTTAAAAATTCTCTTCACATTTAAAACACATTTAAAAAGAGTAAGAGATTAAATTAAACTTTATGGACTAGTACAACTTCATGACTATTATTATATAAAATAAAAAATGCAAAAAAACCACTTGGAAATGAAATTTGGTTTCAAATTTTACTTGGGCTTTTGGAATACAAGAACATAAGTATAGCTGATGAGAGAACTGTTTAGAGACATTATTCTTGACTCATAAGAAACAGTGTTCTCCAGTACAGCTCTGGGTATCTATGGCACAGGCATTTCTTGCTCCATCAGCAGGGAAAGTACTGAAAGCAATGGAGAATTCTGTTCTACCATTTGGCTCAGCATTAGCTGTGGTGCTCACTCTTCTGAATTATGTATCACAGCTTTTAAAACTACAGAGTCAACAGCTACCTAGGAAGGAAATAGTAACTCAGCAATGAAGCTTTCAAATCAAATAAAAAAAAAATATCTGGAGTTAGGACATGGTCCATAAAGTTTTCTACCTTGGAAGCCCATACCTCACCAGAAAGCATCTCCTCTCTCAGATGGTGGGAGTTGATCTTCACTGCTTCTAGGAGAAAGGAAAATTACATCTGCATTTTCTGTTATGAAATATGGGACTGATGAAGACTCTTCCTGTCAGACAGTCCATGCATACCCACATGAATAAAAATAACATGATGAAGCCTTTACTTGAATCATGCAAACATACAGACTGATTGCTATAGTGTTGCTAGGTAAGTCATCTGAACATTTGTTGTGTTGCTGCATCCTCTCTAGAGTTATAACAGCTGATTCAGCTATTTTATTGACATATAGATCATGGTTACCTTCTTATTTATTAGGCCTTAGGAGGACTTTTTGGCAAGTCTATTTGGCTTCCAGTAGGGAAATCTGTGCTGCAACTGCTTAAACAATATTTGGCTTACTTATAGTACAGTAACATCATTACCTGTGTTGCCAGGGTCTTGTTCCAGAGATTTACATGTAGGGCGATGACATCACTGTGGTTGTTTAACATTTACACCTCATCTGCTGAATCATTCTGGAATAAGAAATGTACCTTTAATGTAAAACTCTCAATTACACATCATTTGTCTCCCCATATTACAAGAAAGGAGTCATCTTATAGGATTGTTCATGATGATCTCCCTGGAATCTTTATAACATCTCACACTGTAAGACAGCATTTCCGTAGCACTTCATCTTCATGGTGTTTTATCATCTCATAGCATTGATGATTACTTGAGAAGACCAACTCTATTGGAGGTGAGTTGGTGAGAGATCCTAAACTTTCGGCTTCTAAAGTTGCATTAGCTTGTAATTTTGTTAATTACCAAGTAGAGGGGTACAGAGAGGAATTACAGAGCTCTGGTTTGTATCTGTGATACATGCAGCCTAGCAACATCTCAGTTCCAGTATTACTTATGTCAGTTGTAAAGGGGTTTTAGTGTGTGATGAGTCAATGATAGTGCATTTGACATGGGTTATACTCTTGCTCTGCTTTCTGTACGATGTATCTGTTTCAGAAAAAAACACTTGGAATGGGGACTAATTATTGTCCTTAATTATAGCCTCTGCACAGAAGCTGTAGACGTAGGCTGAACTATTGTCTCACCTCTAATATGGTCACTACAGTAAAGGACTGAGACATTTGAGGGGAGATGTGGTAAATTGCATGATCACTATTCACTTCAAAGGAATTTATTCTGTTTTCAAAGATCTTACTTGTTTTGAATAATTTCCTATTGGTTTGGGCAATATAGATGAAATAATATTTCTCAACATTCATGAAACTATTAAATGTGGCCATCTGTGTTGCTGGATTTTTAAGACAGACTATGTTCCCTGAAGACATAGCTTGGGAGCACAGGACTGCATGAGCTTTTGCTTCTGATCTTTTCTGGGTGTGTGCTAGTAAAGTCTCTGTAAAAATTAGTGACCACTATCCTTTTCATGAAAACCAAGATACTGTTGTTTTTCTTATTTCCCACACTGCAACAAGCACATGAACACCAATATTTTTTCTCCCATTTTTTCTTACTTTAACAAATAGTCTTGTGAAATCCTCAGATACGTAACAAGCACAGACCTGGTTTTATGGATCCAAAGGTTCTTTTAGGTGTTTGTAAGGGGTACTTTGGGAGAATACCTCTCATTTATTGAGAAGGGCATTCTTGCAGGAAAAGTGATACGTTTCTATCATCTCCCTTTTCCTGTTTCTTACCACCAAACTATGGTGCCTACAGCTTTAGACTTCACAAGCTCAAAAGGGATAGAGGCAATAAGCAAAAAGGCTGAGTTATGCTTCTGGAGGGAAGGGTTTAGTACCCTCAGCTGTGTTTTATGAGTATAGCAAACACACAAAGTAGGATTGGAGGGCATTCAGGTTTGGAAGAGGTGGTTCAGGACTGGTATGATCATGACCTTGAATATATCTCTTTCAGATATTAAAACTCTTGGTTTTTTCCTCGACATAAACTCACTATTTTTTTATTATATTAAGGATTCTCAATTCTTGCCAATGGAAGTACAGTGCACCACAGCTACTGCTTTCTCAAAATAAGACCAACAGAAAAGCAGACTAGATTTTAGAGACTTAAAACAGTAATAATTATTACATGTAGGAGACACATTTTGAAAATAAACAGAAAAAGTAATTTCCCTTTAGTAGTTTCTAACACTTAAGCATCCCAGAATCTTGGCAAATTACGTTAATAATTGCTAGTGTCATCATGGATGCTAGAAGCAAAGTTACAGTAAACTAAACACTTCTGGGTAAACTTTGCAAATGCATGATCGTAGCCAGAAGGAACAGGCAAGCAAAGCCATAAAATTCCACCAACCCCACCTCATACGCAGGAATAAAACATGTTTAAAAACAATCTGTTGCAATTGCTGTCTCTTATGTTTGTACAATTCAAGCCCTAACATCACTGGGGGTCTCTTAAGTATTGCTGTCATACAAAAAACTAAAAAGGAATGTGGAGATGCACAGAGTTGGAGTAAATCTTTTTGCTTTGGAAGCCAGGTGGCTAATTTTAAAAAGTACTATTAGGTAAAGCAACAAAAGCTAAAGCTGAAGTTGCAATGGAAAATTATCAAAGGTACTTTGAAGACCTCACCATGGGTGTAGGTGATTGTGGATCTTCATGTCCATCTCGGTCTTATTTTATGCATGCATGTATACCACAGTGTTCTAATTGGTTTGGTTTATAGTGAGATTGTGGTATTATTTGAAATAAACATGTATCTCAGTATGAACATGAAACAATGTTCCCTACAAAAAAATTCATGCCCTGTATTGGTTTACATTAAGTTTAGAAAAAAAACGTGGTACGAGGATGAATTGAAAGTATCGAATCACTTAACACTCAGGCTTGTAGTCTTAAAGTCCGAAATGTTGTTTCAGTTAAAATCAGTAAATTATTCTCCAAAGAGTCAGCTTTACTTCTCAAAATTCTGTTTTGCTTCAGAATAATAGAACCTGAAAGTGACTTCACTAGTCAAAAAGTGTCGAGCAACTGTTTGGGAAAGGTCAATACTATGGTAATAAATATAGTAGTAAAACCACATTTTACTCAGATGACAGACAGGATTTTTATTACTGCAATGGAACAGTATGCAAAGTCCTGTTGAAGAACTTCACTGTACATTTAATGGTGGTGCACAATGTTGAATATTGCATAAATAACCCCATATTTCAGATGGGTATTAAACCAAAGCCATTTTTGCTCACTCATTTCAGGAAGAGAAACACCTTAGATCATGTTCCCTTTATTTAATGCTTAAAATGCTACTAAATTCCTTCTTCTAACTGTTGCCCTTAATGATTGCAATCCAGGCTCTGCAGCAGTGTAAGTTACTAAACATCTCTAAGGAAATTGTGCTTGTCCTTAGACTTTCAGGCTTCTGATGTGTTTGTTACCAAACACATTTCAATTCTCAGAACCTTTTTATGCACTTTCAGTACTGAGAGAGTGGTTCTACCCTTTGCCGCCTTTAGTTATGCTCATGATAGAATGAGAGGAAAGGACAATGACAAGATTAACAATTTACTGTGCATTTGAATGCTAACAATGCTGGTGAAGTCTCAGTTACAAGGGCTTGTCTCTAGGGGCTAATGAAAGTTTTAAGCTTTTTGCTACACTGAAACACTGTGCAAAAGGCTAGGAATTAAATGTCCCTTGCTGCAGGTAAAGAGGAATACTTGAGACGTCATTAACTTGCTCTCAGTTAAATGACCTTCAGCTTCAAGAGTCCTTATAGCATTAAGCCTTTTCCTGCAGGCAGGTGTACCTGAAGCTGCTGCACCATCCCAGGGAGTTGGGTAAAAATTTTCTGGGGAACATTCCAACCTTCATGTCTTGTGATCCATAAATCACTGCCCATTCTAAAGCCCTTCTGATCACTTACCTGTGTCTCTGAACACGTCTTCCCAAAGAAATCAAGGTATTCATTGAAGGAATGTGAAAGTGGGTACCTTTTGTTAGTTGAATTCCCAGAATGGATGCCACTGAGCTAAGTAAAATACATAGAGTCGGGTATAACAGATTTGCTGTATCTTCCAAACTATAACTTGTAACAATCAAAGCTTTGGCACATCAAGCACTACAGAATAAACAGGTAATGTTTTCAAATATTCAGGACTTTAATTTTGTTTTTCTACCATATGATATGTTGTCACATATAATTTTCTTCGGGCATAAATAACCCTTCAATCACTTTGATTTGGTTCAAGTTTCAGAATCAAAACAATATTGCATTTTTAAATATTGAAAAATTATAGATTTAAAATCCTCATTCCTTTGAACGCCCCAAAACAAATTTTCCTCGTCTATCCCCTATCACCTAAATTCACATCCAAACTGTACAAAACCACAGATTTTTGTGTTTCCTTGGTAGAAAACCATAAGCTAGTTCACGTTCATTTGGGACCAAGAACATCTGGTATGAAAAGATGATCAAAACTGGCCAAAACTCCTTGTTGTTATAAGAGTCATATATTATGACTTTCAGTGCCTATACACAGAAACTTCTCACTAACAGCAAATGATCATGTGATTTGGTCTGTAAAATCCACAGGTCTTATTCTGGTTTTAATTTTAGGGGTGTAACTCAAAGCAATTCCTGGGATTTCAATGGAATTAATCCCAAGGAAGAAAGTAAATGAGAACAGACTGTGAACCATATTGTTACAAATCTGTTGTTCAATGACTGACTCTTTTACTTCCAATATAACTCAGCTGGATCATTTCCAATTAGCTTCCCTTTCTTTAAAAAAAAGAGGTGAGGAGGGGGAAAGCTGGGCACAGGAGTGGTTAGATCAGCATCAAAGGCTTACCAGGGCTAATGAATCCTGTATCTACCAATAATTATTATAAAATATTACTTTTGTAAAAGAAAAGCAGGTGGATCCACTGCTTTCAGTTTAGTTTAACACAGACAACAAAAGAAATATAATTGTTTACATAAGATGCTTTGTAACCTTCCCCTCCTCCATGTATATCAATATATAATAAGAGTTTATTTATTTGTTGCTTATTTGTTTCTAGGTCTTTTGTGTTAAAAAACAGAAAGTAAGTAAATGCAAAGTGAGGACCTTCAAACCTGCTATGCTTTTCTCCCACTGAATTTTTAGTAATAGAAAAAGCAGCCGTTTAGGCCTGTCAACAACTTTCTAGTTCTTAAGCAAAAGCTAATAAATGCAATATTTGTGCTGATTATAGGTCTATAGTAAGATAAGATATCAAACTCTTCTGTTACTCAATTTGTAAAGTTTGAAATGTAACATGCCAAATTGTGGTTTGCGTTCAGTTATGCAATGAACACCCTTGTGCATTGTGAACTCTGTATTTTCAGATCAGCTTGGTTACTATGAAACTCTCAATAAATAAAACTTGTAAAAGTAAAACTATCTCTTCCCCTTAGTCCTGTTGACAAAGTTATGTCCTCCTTCTCACTAATCTGACTCTAGAGTAGCACTAAGAATCATTCCACTTGACTCTTACTCTCTTCATTTGATCTAACATCTTAAAAGGTTTCAGTGCAGATAGGAATAATGTTTTATATTTGTGCTGATACAGTTATATTTCTTTAATTTCTTACCCTTAACTATGGAAAAAATAAGTCAGTCTTCACCTATTAACTTCACTGTAAAACAGGCTTGGATCAGTCCTTTCTCAGTATTCAGGCTGCTGGACAACATTGTGATGAAAAAATACCGTGTTTGTAAAGAAAAAGACTATTGATGCTTGCTTTGTTAATAGACTCATGGTTTCAAGCTTGTCTCCCTGGTCCTGATGGGAACAGTTACAAGTTAGAAACATTTGTAAGTCAGAATGTTCCACTTTTGACCTAGTGTTTGTCAGATCAAACAGCAGGACACTCCACTTCCGTTTGATTTTATTATTTTTCTCATTCTGGAAGGCACAGTCAAACAGTCTTTTTCAGTATTTTCAGAACTATGTAAAGAGTATAGTATTTAGAAACAATGATGCTAAACAATTAAATACAAAGGTGAACTGAAAACAAAATCCATTTCTTCTATCTCTAAACTAGACAGTAAATGAGTTTCAAGTGGATTGTTTACCGACTGGAATAGCCATAGTCACACCTATCCTGTGAATTCAGCACTGCCTGGGGGACATGCATAAATGTACCTCTCAATTAAATTCTCAGAATGGAAATATGGGAGGTCTTCTTTGATGCAAAGGCCCTGTATCATTCTTTGATTGAATCGGCAATCCAAATATCAGTAATTGTTTCCACATTGGTTTTGTGGAAGGTGTAATGAACAAAGTAAATTGTTTGGCACCTGCAGTTTACTCATTAGGTGCAAAAATCCCCATGTAAATTTTTGGGGCCTAAGCTCTGCTAAAAGATGCTAAAATCTAGTCTTTCACTTTTTCACTGTGTACAGAAAATCCATAAATAATTTGTGCATTTATTTAACTATTCATAATTCATTCAGAACTCTTGTTTCTCAGCCACTAGTACTTTTTGCAAGAAATAACTTACAGTGTCTTCTGCGGAAATATCCATACAGCAGTTTCTGAAGTTTGTATGAATGTTTGTTCCTGTGACATTAATTTCCTTCATACAATGGCATCAAACAAAAAATTACTCAAATTGGTTACGGTGAAAGTGCTAATGCCTGATGTACCTTGTGATCAGCTCAAAATAATCAGTGATGGAGAAAACAAAATCCAATAACCCTAACACTGCCCACAAACTAGGATGCAGGGACCATCCAAATAGAAATTAGTTTGGGCAGGAAGAAGCACCTTAGAGTTTCCAAGGGATGGAGACCTGTTTTGTCTATGTCTCCTAGCTATCTTCTGTTCAACCCAGTTCCTTACAGAAAGTGGATAACTTCAGAATCAATAGTGAAGGTCCTTGTCTGGATGTTACAGTATTAGTGTGATCTTCATAAAACCCTATTTGCCCTTTCATTTTCAACTGTGTTTTCAAATTCCTTCTTGATTTTTCCATTTTTACAATGTGGTCTTCCTGCAGTCAGAGAACACTGCGGTTAGATTTTTTTTCCTCACCAAATACATTTACAAAATATTAACTTGCAGTTGAAAATAAAGGGAGCGAAGCAGTTAATGGAGAAAAAATGGCATGTAAACCATGACCTTTTTTGTAAGTCTGCATTTCCAGAAGAAATATCATGAGGGGAAATTACTAAGTCAGCCAGTATAAATTGGATTGGGCAAGTTCCAGTGGAACTATCTGGAAAAAAAGACAACACAGGCAAGAATGTGTTTAATCTGGATGTATCCCAAGTTTACGTAAGTATACAGAAAACTGCTGTATGTGAGCAATAGAATAATGGATGTCACAGTGATATGAAGTACATCCTTGACTTTCTGCATATTTAGCTATATTTACACAAGTTATCTTACAATGCAGTGTCTTTTCATTAAACAAATGCAAACCACTGCAAAAAAGCACATTGTTCTGTTTCACCTCTATCTTCAGCTCAAAGCTTTCAACAATCAAAAATACTCTGGCAGAATCATAGCACCAGACTATCTACCGGTGTGATGAGCCAATATATTTTACAGGTATACAAATCTTCCATTCAAAAAATGAAAAATTTGGATCAACCCGGTCTCCCAAGAGCTGTTGAAAGCTAATAAAATTTGCCTGAACCCATTCAGTTGCCATCTTCATAAACCATGGTTCATGCAGTGAAAGCTGGTTTATCCTTGACTCCAGCGTATTGGTGTTGCTTAACTCAGTGGAGGACAGCTGGATATTTTCAGTGTTTAGTAGAATACTGTATAGTACCTTGCACACAATGCAGGAGGTGTATTTTTTCCCTTAGGAACCTACATCCAAAGGACTGGTCTAGACTGCAGAACTCGGCTGTGTCTGGGTTTCTGTGTGTGCAAACACAGAGACCAGACAAGAGACTGAGAAGCCAAATTCTACCATCCCATGGGAATTTTTCCAGCAACCACAATCTCTGGGATTTATAATCCCAGACATTGCTGAATTGTAAAAGAGGACTAATCATGTATCATTGTGACCAAAACACAATGAACAGTAAATGCCAGAATTGCCTGTCAGATTGCTAAATCTCTAATCTTGATCTTATCTTTAACCTAGGCCTATGTTTTGTAAATATGAAGTTAGCTGCTTCCACTCACTGTTTTGCCTAATCATTTTTGAGCATTTTGTGCCAATGTGAATGTGGAGAGAAAAATAAGTTATTTTCACTCTGAGCAAAAGCCAAGCTGTTCCCATTATATGTGCCATGATCAGGAAATAAAGATGGGATATGATATTCAAGTTCTCTGGGTCCAGGTCTTGAAATTATCTGTTTAGGCTTCTCTGGTCCGTCACCTAGTAATACATCCCCAATTTCTATATGTACATGTGCCAACTGTGCCATATTGATTTGTTCCAGCACTGGCTTATTTGATTTGGATATTATTTCCTCTGATGGAGGATAGCATCCTAAGGGCTACCTACTAGAGGCAATAGAAAGCAGCCTGTCAAGTTTATTTATGGTGGTCAGAAAGGTGCTACACTTGCCATTTGGGACTTACTTTTCAGTAAGCTGTATTAAAGTACTTAATGTGCTCCCTTCCTTTGTCAGTTGTCCAGATGCTCCTTTTGTCTGCCAATACATTGAAAGATGTGTTTCTGGTGCTGCTTCCAAAATCTTGGGGCTCCCTTGACTGTGGGGGTAGTCAGAACACTGATACACTCAGCAGTTGATTACTGTTGAAAATGAACAGAGCTTTCTGGTGGCTGTATAAAAGAGAAGAATTAACTTTCTAGAGAATTCATAGAAAACTAGCTGGATAAGGGGGAGAGACTTCCCACAATGCCTGTACTGCAGGAAAGATCACAATCTGTCATCATTCTTTGACACAGAAAATAATAAAACAGAGATGAGAGAGGACTCTAGTCTAGTATGGCCACTCACCAGAAAACCTTCAGGTAGAACTTCCATGGTGGGTTAGATGTACGAATAAACTTGGTTCCCAGATCTTGATTTTCCATCTGTCCTTACAGCAGTATTTTGCCACGTAGAGCAAAATTGATGCCTCTATAGTGAAGTACAGCTGTGACGTATGATCTTTTCACAAAGACTACTGGAAAGAGAGAAATCTTAAACTAGTTTCACCTACTACCAAAAATTCCTGTCTATAAATATAATTATAGCTAAAGGTCAAGCTTTAGATATTAAGAAACTCCAAGTCTGTGGGAGTTAGACCGCTGAGAAATTTGGAAAATTAGACTATTTTTATTCAGATGTTCCAATTACTTTTAGGTAGTTATCTTTAAGTGAAGGAGGACAATTTTATCTTTTCTATTCCTAAAGACTTTTTCTGTAGACTTCTGATGTTGGAACAACCAACTTATCACATTAAGAAAATGGAACTATTAATGTAAAGATATGAACTCCTGTCCCTCTCCATAAAGCACTTCATAAAAGGAAAGCCTGTATTTATGGTACTTGTTTCTGTTGAAAAACAATTACTTACATGTTATGACATTATTTCACCTGAGATGTTTTTCTAGCCAGAACATGACATGTCCTACCTCCTTTTTTACATCTGCCTGAGGGCATTGTTATGGTACAGGTATAATAGTAGCAGGGATGCTTTGCTGGAATATTGTTATTTATTTCTGAACACCACAAAAGTACATAAAATGTCACTTTGCCCAAATGCCTCATCATCTGAAGGGTAAAACACTTCACATCATACAACAGCCTATAACCAGCTTTTGTACAAGGTTATATGAAAATATTTCTTTGAGCAGGGGGGTATGGTCATATTACCTTGGAGGTAAGGATATTTCTGTGCAACAATACTGGAGGACCATAATTTCCAGGGCAGGTATTCTTTCCATTAATCCAGTTGACAGCTACGTATAATTTCACGCAACTCAGCTGGGCTGTTTGATTGTGTACTGGCCAAGAGAGCTGAGACATCAGCCAAAGAAGGGGGAGGGAAATGTCTGACTTTTCCAGCAGCAGATTAATGTGTCAAAGGGAGAGGAAGAAAGTACTGAAAATATCAGGTGCACTTCTGAGTGGTGTCTGCCAAAGGGTGGACCTGCATAATCTGTCCCATAACCAGCATTATTACATCAGTACTTGCAAGCCTTTGCTTTGCATTTACAGTCTCTAAAACCGAGTATTTGGAAAAGTCTGTACCATACACACATACATAAATGCATACACCCACCCACCCATACATACTGTAATATCTCATGAAAGATTACATCAGCTGAAGATTTACCCAATCCATACCACACTCATTGTGTTAAACAAGGAAGGATGTATCATTGAAAGTCTCTAATTGCTGTAGCACATCGCAAACTATGTGAAGAAGTATGGAAGTTTTCTTTTCTGCTTCTGCTGCCTTATGGTAGCTGCAGAACTGGGAACCTCCCTTTCCTGTTTCTCTTTTGTCTTTGGTATTAGAGCAATAAGAGATAACTTAATGAAAACCACAGATACTGAATATGTTTCAGGATCTGAATAACCTTGGCTCAGCAAACTTGAAGATTATTAAATTTTTCTTAGTCTTGTAAATTGTTGAAGAACAGTATATGGAATGATGTGATCTTGTGATTAATGGTAAAAGAAAACCAGAACAACCTTTAACTCTGAAGACTAATGGGATTTTACAGAGTTCATTACCTGCCTGTAACAAAGAATCCTGAGCCTTGCAACGTGGTTCCTTAAGCTACCTCCTCCAGTTGTTTTCAGTAGACTGTAAAGCTCTCTGTGCAACAGTGACCCCTAAAAGTAGAACCAAAAGTTAGGAGGTGAGAATGATCAGTTCAGGGAGCAGAAAAAGGTTGCTGGGTTTCTCATCGTGATCAGATCCATAGCAAAGCAGCTCAGTGTAGTGGGCTTGGTGTATGCCTTAGCTGAAGACAGCCCTGCTATCAAGTGAATAAAGATGAAACCATAATTACCCTGCTAAGCTCCTCAGTTTGATCCCTACTGATGTTTCAGGCATCATCTTGGCTTTGCTAACTTGGACACATCAGCATAATAATTTGTATATAAATAATAGCTTGATCCGAGAGCGTTTAGCTTTAGAAAGCTGGTATTTAAACTAGTGTCCACCTAGGTTGCCATCACATGAAGGATAGAAGTTTGGCATTTTAAGCAAGGCTGCTGAGCCAACACTACTGTACAGTGGAGCTATCACTCTTATCAGGAATGTTTTTTTTTTTTAATGTGTATGGCTTATTTCACAGTAGTAAATCTGTTCAAGTGCAATTGCCATCTTTTTCCTTCCCTTGCCAGATTAGTGGTTTTTTTTTCTCTGATACAGATGTTTTGTTTTTCAGATGAGATATATTAGTTGTGAAAGAGTTGTTTATAGTTTTATAAAAATCCCAAAACTTAGATTAGCGTTTAAATCTGACCCTGACATATTTCTTTCTTCTGTCTTCCAGGGCTAAATCTTAATATTTTGTGAAATGCATAGCTCTAAGGATTCCATTGTAATCAATTTGAATAATAAATCTTTTCCATGTCTTTCTGCTTCCAAATAGCATTCGTCAGTATGGAAAAACAGCATGAGATAGCATAGGACTTACATCCCAATAGACCATGTTATAAATTCTGTCTCTGCAGAGACCAGGAGAGGAGGAACAGAAATAATAGAAAAGATGCTTCTGCCTTTTGCTCCGCCCAGTTATATGGAAAGCAGTATTCTTGTATAAGAGCTGGGATGGGACAGGAACCAGAAATTGCCCCTCATTTTCTTTCTCTTTCCCTGTTAATATGTAAGAATGATGTGGGAAAAATTGTGAGATGAGATGAGATAGATGACAGCATGGGAGAACACAGACTATCTGCCACTTTAACTGTACCTTCATAGGCAGCCTCTTCAACTTTTGATAGTACTCCAGCTTGGCCAATTAAATCATTTCCCTTTTAAAACTAAGTAACTTTACTTTTGTGCCACAGTGTAGAAGGACAAACTTAAGAAAAATTAGCTGTAGGAAATATCATGTGCCTGCACTTTAAAGATATAAAGTTTCAAACTCTATATTCTTTATTATTATAATTATAATGAAATACTAATTTATTTAAATTCCAACCTTATTTTTTTTAAGTTCATAATATACTTGCTAGTTTTTAAATCAAAAGAAACATAAACGCCAAAGATGACCTCTCAGAGAAAACTTAATTTGCAAAAGTACTTAAAATATTCTCAATTGCATTATACCATGTTTATAATATAAACATGATAGAAGCATAACATAACATAACGTAACTAGTGAAGTAAGGGATAATGGGATCAACCAACACAAATCGTGTTAAAGACAGTATACAAATATTTTGAAAAATGAAGCCTGAAGAAGTATATAAACCACGGTTTTTTTCTTTTTACATGCTTTGTACCATTACAAGCTCAACATTATTTAATCCGTTTGCAAAGGTTTTGTTTTAATGCAGCATATATATATATGTGTGTGTGTATATTATTACCTTCTTAGGTGACAGTTTTCTGTAGAAGGTAATACTTTCTTCTACATCTCCCTAGGCTTCAAGGGACTTTTCACTGCAAAATCCAAAATCTTTATCATAAATAGTAGTTTTAAAATGAAATCACTTTCATTTAGAGAAAGAGTGTTCCAAGACACACCACACTTCTCATCTACTTTATTTTATGTAAGCAAGCAGACTATTTCAGGTGTACTGACCTTTTTATTTGAAGAGAGGAAAAAGTATTTTGGGTTTCTTTGCAATCCAGTAGCATTCTCCTGTTCCTTTGGCTCCCTAGTGAAGCAGCTTGGGGGCTTCAATTCTCAATATGTTTTTTATTTACCTGAAATTCAGAAGTGATATAGTATTTCTTTGTGCTGCCATGTTAAATAATTATATTGGTATTTGGTTGTATTATTCAAAATCAACGCAAGCTTCTCAAAAATGGCAAGTCACTTTACTTTTTAACACTAAAACAAATTTACTGAAAATCTCATTTAGACAAGTTGGGCCAGACCAGCTCTACAGAAATCAGATGAAACTCCACCCTGTTGAATTTACATACGTTTCTATCTTTTCTGAGCAGATAAAAGCCTACATATTACAGATTAGAAGAAAAATTACAGAGGAACAAAGGGATTGCTTCTCATGATATTTTAATTTAAAACAAAACCTAAAAATCCTGCTAATTCAAATATTCTCTGCTGTAGCTGTAACAAATAGCTGATGAACATAAACTTTTTTTGCAACTAAATCTTTCTTCAGCTCAGTTAGTAGCCTTTGATTGTGATATGCTTTACAAACATTCTGAAAGGCCATCTTCATTAGAAAATTTGAAGCAATGTTAATTTGCTGATCATTAAATGTACTATCATCAGTCATTATTCACAAAACATAAGTGTTTATTTGCAGCAGAAAATGCAAGACAAAAGCATGATTTAATTTAGTTTTCACTACCACAGCATGTATTGTAGTATGCCTGAATCTACCTCACGCTAAAGATGGAAAAGTGCCATTGCCTCCAGTGAGAATGATATCAGAAACATAAATAATTTTTGCCCATAATTCATTTATTTGGAAAATATGTAATCAGTTAAATAAGAAAATTTCTCTAAACAAGACAACACAAATAGGAAATGTCACTAGGCGTGACTGATTCTGCTGTCTAGTGTGTGAGTCCTAATACTAAAGACACACTCCGAGTGAGTTGAAGACATAATTACTGTATTATTTGGGTGTAAATTTACTTGATGCTCAGCTGCTTAAAACAAACAACTAAACAAAATCTCTCTTCCAATAAACCTGTTGATGACATTTACAATAGTCTTCCATCAGGAGTATCTGGATTCCTAGAGGACAGTAGGACCTTACCTAGAACATTGTTTGCTGCAGATTTCCTTTAAGCTACAAGTGGGTTCCTTTTCTTCACCCTTTACACAGTCAGATCTTTTGGCAGATGTCCTGTGTCTTCTCCCTTTTCTTTTTTTGAGGACAAATAAATGCAAATGTACTTTGCCACTATGATTCTTTCAGAAACCTTTCCTTCCTTCTTAGCTGGCTGAATATATGAGTAAAGCAAAAGTCCACTGCTTGATTAATATAGTTATTTTAGCTTTGATTAAAAAATAAAAAGAAAAAACCAAACCACCAAATAAGCAAGTTTTCTAAGTACCAGGATGAAAACAACAGAGCTGTCATTCTAGTTATAGCCATCTTGCCTTTCATTTTGAAGACAAACTTGTTACTCCCTTTTTTATTTTTTTAAAGAGATTATTTCTCTTACCATAACTGACTATGAACATTTTTGCATGGCACGGATGTCTTTCTAGTTCTTGTATACACATTTGATGGCTTCATCAGCCTGAGTCTCTGACAGTGTAAAATAAGATTTTACTATGTTGGATTACATGCTTCATATAGCTTAGCTACTGGGGTAAGTAAAGGAATAGGCAGGAGGGAAAGTTCAAAATGCAGATAAACCAAAATTTTGTAAATTTACAGAATTTATAGATCAGAAATTCATGATGTAATATTATTTTGGAAGAGTAATAAAAATTTCTCATGTTTCTACATGTTAATTAAACAATAATCGGTATAATCCATAAATAAATCTGTAAAGAGAGCACGGTTTCCTTCGTACTTGAATCAAATGATCCTCAGGCTTTTTTGGTCTACTATCATGTTGCTGAGTGAGAAGTAAATGAGAAAATAAATCCCGTAAGTATTAAATTAGAGTTCTTGTATTTCTTTATACTCTGAAGTACAGCAGCTTAAGTCTCCACAGGAAATAATAGCAGGAGAAGTACTGCGAAGAATAAAATTGTCATACCAAGCTTGCAACTTACTTTGAGCTTTCAGAAGTCTTGGGATGTGAAATTAAGTAGAACTCATGAAAATAGCCTGACAGAAAGCCAAGTGGAAATTCATCACTCTTGTGGAAAACATCTTGTGTCAGTATATGAAAGTCTGATGCACTTAAGTAGGAAAAAAAAAATAAAAATTACCCATTCATCAGCAGTGTGCTTTTGTGGCCAAGAAGGTCAATGGGATCCTGGGGTGCATTAGGAAGACCATGGCCAGCAGATCGAGGGAGGTGATCCTCCCCCTCTACTCTGCCCTGGTGAGGTCACATCTGGAGTGCTGTGTCCAGTGCTGGGCTCCCCAGTTCAAAAGGGACAGGGAACTGCTGGAGGGAGGGTCCAGCAGAGAACTACAAAGGTGTCTGGGGGCCTGGAGCATCTCCCTTATGCGGAAAGGCTGAGAGAGCTGGGCCTTTTAGCCTGCGGTAGAGAAGACTGAAAAAAGATCTTATCAATATTTACAAAATATCTTAAGGGCTAGTGTCAAGAGGATGGGGCCAGGCTCTTTTCAGTGGTCCCCAGTGACAGGACAAGGGGCAATGGGCACAAACTGAAACACAAGAAGTTCCTTTTGAATATGAGGAAGAACTTCTTTACCTTGAGGGTGACAGAGCTCTTGAACAAGTTGTCCAGAGAGGCTGTGGAGTCTCCTTCTCTGGAGACATTCAAACCCCACCTGGAAGTGACTCTGTGCAACCTGCTCTAGGTGGACCTGCTTTAGCTGGGAGTTGGACTATATGATCCCCAGAGGTCCCTTCCAACCCTGTGTGATTCAGTGATCAGCAAGAAAACAGGACAAAGACCATACAAGTCAAGCACACAAATTAGGAAATAAATCAATGGCTTCAAATTAGGAAATAAATCAAAACTTCATGGTAGTTAGCAGGCTGAATAGAAGTAGTAATATATATACCCTTTATCATGTTCAAAAAAATGACCAGATCTAAACAGTATGAGAGTGTCTCTGCTTTTCATAAAGGACCTGTCAACGAAGCCCACAGCTGTAGTGTATGATCAATTATTGTCTTAATAATTTCAGTTACATGCTGATTATAAACCGATGATTAAAAAAAACCAAAAAACTAAATGCTCAGGGTTTTGCAGTACTCGCTGCATACTTGAGTTTTGTGGGGTTGTTCCCCCCACGCACCCCCCCTTTTTGTTTGTTTGTGCTGTTTTCCACGTGGCCCATTTGGAACTTGTTAAACAATCCTTATAAAGAAGTAAGTAGAATTCAACAGCTTTACAATCCTAAGAAAAGTGTGAGTATGGCTTTGTTTCTTACCATGTTTAAAATACTGAAATGAAATAATCTTAGCAAGAAATGGCAGTATTCCAGTGAGTTTGGTGCGGGACCTTTGCTCCACAAAACCTGTTATTGGTTGCATCTCTAAATTTTAGAAAAGTCATGGCTTATTTCAAGACATTGAGTTTTGCAGGTTGGCTTTTTTTGGTTGTTTGGGGTGGGGGTAGGGAGTGGGGAGTGGTTGGGGTTTTTTTTGTTTGATTGATTGATTTTGTTGATGGATTAGACCTGCACAACTTTGTTCTGTGGCCACCATATACTATCTTGCTTACCAGTAGGATATCTGCTTTGACAAAGTGACAGTCTTATGGTAAGTGGTGCTTTCTCCCAAGTGGTCACTGGTAGAACTTCCTAGAAAAGTCACCACAGGGTTTTCTGTTAGGGAGTTACACCCTTCTTGATGACCTGATCTGTTGCTTTGAACCACTATTTAGCAAGATACACGAGTTCTTCACTAGTCTGGGATCTGGATCTGGCTATTTAAGATACACTAACTACTCATTTAATAGTGGCTACTTACACATCTTTTATCTCTAAGATTTTTGTGGATTGTTACTAGCTGAAAACACAATCAGATTTGTAGTGGCAGTTGGCAGAATAGGTAGTTTTTTGAGCAATGAACAAATCTTTTACTTTATAATTACAAAAAATCTGTCTGTGTAGATTTGAATATGGTCCGATAGTGCTTATGCACTGAAAACACAGTTCATCTTCAGGGTTATGAGAAAGGATAGCTTTGTAAGCAAAGACAAATTTTAGTGGGTTTCTTTGGTTCATTTGTTCTTCTCTTAGTGTGATAAGAAAGCTTGTGATCTGATTATAAGATTGAGAAAAGGGGGAAAAAATACCAAAGGAATTGTGAGAGGCTGAGTTAGCAAAAAAAAGGACACTGAAGGACTTTCTAAAATGTTCTTTCAGTAATCTAAACCAAACTGCAAGATCAGCTTAATGAAATTAGTTATTGTCATCAGTCTGTTATCAGCACTGTGGTTTTGAGAAATTTCAGATATCTGTGCAGAAACTGAAAGGACAGATTTTACACAAGAATGTAGCTGTTCGTCTGAAGCCATAGTAATTCAAGAGATCCATGATACATGCAGTTTACCATGGACATCTTTTTCTGCTGTGTTAACAGATCATTACCTAAGTGCCAGACTTGTCCTTTTCAGAATCTTGATAGACATATTTTAATTTTTGCATTGATAATGAGATTACGATATTGCTTTTTTACTTCCTTTTAGTTTTCTTTCATATTATTGTGATACAGAATATCCATAATTTAGAATATAGTTACACAAAGGCATTTTAATGAGGAAGATGGGAGAAAAGCAAAACAACAAACTAAAATATCCAAAGAGAAATTATTTATATATTGCAGATTGAATTTTTCTCTTATGTAGATTCACTAAAATTCACAGTTCTTCTTTTCCTATTGTTTTAATGTGATACCAACAATAGCATGATTTTATTTGCCTTTCAGCTGGCATTTCCCCAATATTTCTCCTGAGTTTCTGAAAAGTCGACATTTAGCCCCTGGCCATCAGAGTAGTAAATAGCAAACTATATTAAATTAGACGGTCTCTTTGCTACGTCAGTACTCTTTCAACATGAAGGACAAAAAAATTCTTCCCTTACATTTGTAATCAAAACATTCCTCAGCTTCTAGGTATTCCTAGAGCCTTGCAAGAAACTAGCTCCAGAGAAAAACTGATGGAGGAGAATGCTATCTTGGCATACTTTCTCCTGTCTTGAGGCTCAGTGAGTTTCTAAGGATGAAAGGCAGGTCCCAGCAGGAGTACAGATGGCAAAAATAGGAGTTGACCTACATTAATGTGAAGAGGCAGTAGTCCTTCTGAAAAAAAAAAAAAAACAACCAACACTGGCCTCATTGAGCCTTTTTGGTTGCAGAAATAAGTGGGATTAGTGCCTCACCAAATAAGCAGTCAGCTGTGATTTTAAAAAGAAAATAAATATTCATTGAACAGAGCTCTGCAGCATGTTTCCTCCTTTTCCTCAAGTTGGAAGTATCAGTTTTCTCTAGAAATACCTATGGTAGCAATGAAATATAACCAGAAGCTGATAGGCATCTGAAAAAGCGTTGCCTATGGAAATATCTGAACTGCTTGGGATAAAGCTTGCAAAGCCATTACAGAGAGCTAAGAAAGGAGGAGACCAAACATTTTGGTCCTTCCTTCCATGCAATACTAAGTTATTTCTAGTCTTTTCCTGTGATATAAAGAGACACGTTTGATATATGACATTACAAATGTGACTGCTCGTAAGCTAAACAGTGAAAGAATCATGTACCTTAAGAAGAGTTTGAAGTCCTGAGGTCTGCATGGCTGAGATCTACCAGTCTTAGGATTTCTTCCTCCTTCCCCCAGTTTTTGTAATGGGGAAATTCCTCATTCAGAGGAACTATGGCTGGCTGTGAAAGAATGCAGCATTAGATCAAAACCATCAAGTTCTTCATCTCCAAAACACCTAAATGCAAGTAGGGAAGGGACAATAAAAATAAAGAGGTTATACTTGGCTCTTTTCCTGCCAAACTTCCTTGAAGACAGGTCTTTGCTTCCAAGGATTGACTTATATTTTCATTCAGTCTTATACCTTGCTGGAAGTTCATACCCTTTTCTGCTTCCCTGGACATTTCTTCTCACCATCTTCCTCACAGTCTCTGAGACACAGCTAGGTCCTCTCTCCTCCTTTCAGGAGTCAACATGTGAGCTGCATAATTTGAGAGTTTTCTTTAAATTTCTGTAGTTCTGAGTTCAGCCTCCCACCCCTAAGGCATCTTTCTTCAGGCATACTTATTTCCCCAAGAGATGGCTCAATCTTTTCCCATTTCTTTCAAGGGATCCTACTTGATCTGCTCTATCCTCTTTTAAAGAAGCATTATATAATATCTAAGAAAAAAACAAGAAATTAGACAATTTGTCATGAATAAAACCTGTCAAAACAGAAGGGCGTATTTTCTTCAGGTCAGATTTTCAAACAAACTTAGATGAGTTAAAGGAAGAAAACCTTTCTAAAAGCAGTGATCCTATTAAATAATTTCTACATATTCCAATTGAAGTATTTTTGAACTGATGATCTACCCAGTGGGACCATGATAATTTAGTGTTATTGTACCCTAAAAATATATATTCTTGATCTCAGACATTTGAGTGATGCCAATGGGTCAGCCACCAAGGAAACATTGCAAACATGATGTAATCATTCCGAAGACCAAAGTTTACTGAAACTTTTGGTAGACCTTGGAAAGTAGGATCTACTAACTTGAGGGGAGAAAAAATTTTTATCAGTGACGTGGACAAATCAAAATGGTCAGTGAGGCCAGACTGTTGTTGAGTACACATAGTCAGACCTTGTGTGCAATCTTTTAGTGTCACAGTGTTCTGTTCTGATGACAGCCCCAAAGATGCAGAGGAAAAAAATGTATAGATGACAGTAGTCAAAAAGACCACCAACATAAAATATGGGATTATTGAGGGTGCATAAGACAATCCAATGCTAGTTGGAATCTTTTATGTTGGAATAGGTAATGAGAATTGGTGTGGTCTTGCAGTTCCAGATCCTCCTTCTGCTACTACTCTTGTGCTCTGGAGAGACGGTGAATTTTCTTCTCACCTGTAAGAGCAACTTCATTTAAGTTTGGGGAATACTGGAGATGTGATACTGACAAATACTTATCCCTTCTTTGTGATTCTGTGTTTAGTACTCTTCCCATGGAATTATCTTACTCTTTATGACTTTGATTACTGTAACTGTAGGAGAAACAGTTTTCTTTAGATGTCTATAATTTTTCTACCCTTTTCCATTGTGGTTTTAAATAACACACTTTGTATTTTCTTATATTAATGTAACATATTTGGTGTACCTTGATACAAACCTGAAGAAATCCACTTCTTAGTTCCTATCTCAGCATTTTCAAAGCAACACAACTCTAGACAACTGTAGACAGTTCTTTCATAACTGTGATTGTTTTGGGTTTTTTTTTGTTTTTTTCTCTAAGTATTATTTCACAAATGGTTTTCCATTCCAGGTTGGTATGAAGCAAGTTGTGTACAAGCGTATGAAATATCTGGAAGCTGCCACTTTAAAACTGTCTTTGAAATACTGATCTTTCAAGTATTTTAACTTAGTTTACCAGTTCCAGCATTGTACTTTTCTTTACTAATGCACCCACTATCTCCTAAATTATTTTGAGCCTCTAATTTCCTTTCTTGTTTCTAGTTCCCATTTCCCTCTACCTGTGAAATGTATACTAAAGCATGGATTCAATAACATGGATATAGCCAAACCTGCCTCTACAACTTTCATCTTCAGTTGAATTTACTATCCTTGCACTGAAGTGAATGGAAGTGCAGTGTATATACCCTGTACTTTACATAACTATTTTTAGGCCTCACTCAAGTGGTTGATGGAACAATGAATACATAGTTTCTGAGAAGTCTTTGTTCAGAATCATATATTTTTCAACCAATTTTTTGTTAAACAATCTGTCTATCCTTGTATGATATTTGTTGGAGACATTTTTAAGAGTTTAAGGATTTATCATTTTTTTTTTGCTGTACATTTTTTGGTACAGACTGGGAGATCGCTTGGGGCTCCATTATCTACACACACTAAGTAGCCTTGAAAAGGAGATTTGTGAAGAGCATACAAACCTGTAATTACAGTGTGTGTCTTATAATGCAACTGAGATACCGAAGTAATGAGTATATGGCAATTATTCCTAAAAGTGTTCTTGTGCATGAGGGAAGGGAAGAGAGGGAGAGATGGAAACAGAGAGGGATGGAAGGAATGGCATGGGAGGTTTTAGATATAAAGCATCGGGTTGTCCCATTTGCTATTCCTTTGGATTTCCAGCCTTTGCAAATAACTTCTAAGAATATCGGCTTCTAACAAAAATATGCTTTGTGTTAATATATGAGGAATTTAGGTCACTGAGCATCGCTCATTTTTGTCTAGCCCTTGAATTAGATGGGGTTTCTAATAGTCACTGCAGCTAATGAAAGTTGTTTCTGTTTTCATACCAACTTCCACACAAAGAAATGCCAGGAAAAATCTGCATAATTGTTGGTTGCTGATAGTTGCCAAATCTAGAATGAAAATGTGTTGCTATCTGATAGCAAGAGAACGGTTCTACCGAGAAACGAAATTACCAGGCATACAAAAGATCAATCGATCAACTGATTTGCAATCGATTCTTCTATCCAGAAAACAGGTGTGGAAGAAATCTTCATGTACATAATTTCTACTCAGATGTTTAAGTAGGACAACATTGTCTAACAAAGTTCCTACATTTTTAGCTGAAACTAGACAGGACCTGTCTCAGTGGCCAGGTATGTAAAGACAATATTGATATACTGCAATATGAATCTTCAACCAGCAAGATGGCCTAGAAGCAGTTATGTTAGGACAATATTTGTTCAGATTTATGATGTCTGGATGGGTTACAACTGCTTTTTCTTCTTTTTAACCAGCTATGAAGGCCAAAGAGTTGTAGATATATTAAGGAGCAATCCTCTGGAAAGTTTCCCAGTATGTATGTTCAGGGGCATCAGTAGTCATGGTCACTCTATAAACCATAGAATAGTTGGGGAACACTTGTGTAGAACAGTGGATGGCAACTGTTGTTCAGAGCAGATTCTCTGTCAGGCCAGATGTCCTTATGGTGAGTAGAAAAGGCACCATGTTACAGGACCAGCCCCCTCCCACTGCACTTGGTGCACAACTTGCACTCCATTTAATGTAGTACATAAGCAAAATCAAGAGCATAAAAATCAATATCGTTCCAACATAAATAAACAACCTTCAAAGAACCTCCTAATGTATCCTATTTCCAGATGATTGCATGCCAGAAGTCTTCTGTAACATTGTTGAAAGTAAAAATGTTGCTTTGCTGAAGTAATCATATCTGCCAATAGAAGCTGATACGCTGCAACTCTGACATTAAATATAATCAGTTGGTATCTTGTTCCCCTATAAATGGTATTGTTCACAAATAATGGGAGAAGTACAAAAAGTAAAGTCAAATCCTGAAAAGTAGGAAACATAGAAACTGAAGTTTCCTACTTAAACCCAGTTTCTACCTCTTCTGCGTGTGCACTAGGAGATCTATTTTCCTCTCTTCCCCTCACCAGATTTCTGCATAATTCTGTGCACAGACGAGACAGTTTTACTTGGTTTAATTAGCAACTGTTCAATAATTTTTCTTTGGTACTCATTGTGTGGCCCATTTACTGCATACTAGTCAAACCCACGTCTGAAAACAATGTTATTCATTTTCTCATGAGATTTATTATGGGATATGTCAATGGAGAAAAACACTTCACAAACATTTCATTTTCACAGTAGAGTGTTATAGTCATTCCCACAGTGAAAATTGCAAACTACAGTACAGACATGAAGGTTGACCAGTCATTAATTTTAGGTGCCAAGTTTAAGACAAGCAGGACCTGGATTTGTTTCAGCCAACTTAGTATCATGACAGATGCAGAACATTCAAAGTGCGATCTCTGACACCTTCAGTTCTTATCATGAGGGTCTAGGGTTTTTGTGGGTCACATCCAGGAATGTAAATCTAGACAACCAGAAAATGAAGAACAGCCTGTTAGCAGCTGACCTAGGAAGAGTTCAACTTCAGGGAGTTGTCCAGCACCACACTGACAGTCTGGAGCATGTTATTGTCTCATCCCTTTCCCCAAGGCGGGATTCAGCTGCAGAAGTCATGAGACTTGAACTTGGAGAAACTTTTGAAATCAAAAGGCTTCTTAAGATTATATCTTTTTTCTCCAAGGTCTTTGCTCGGAACATGGGGAAAAACAGAATAATGTTTCAACATTTAGCAACATGTATTGTTTGATGTCTTTGGATTTAAGCATTTCAATTTTTATTTCATTAATTATTTTTGTAAGTAAAGGGCTTCTCAACATATTTTTCATCCTCTTTAAATCCTAACTGAATAAAAAGGGTAAAACAATTGTAATTTTTTTATTTTAATGAAGAATGTTGTGAATTTATTTAAAGCCAAAACTTGAGAAAACCAAGAAAACTATAAGGTTTCAAGGAAATTGAACATTTCTTTTCTTTACTGATTTATAACTGGGGTTTATAACCAGTTTTCCTGATGTTCTGCCTCATTCCCCTTTTCATCTCTGTAGGTAACAGTGTCTTCATGTCATGCTTCTCATTCTTTCCCAGAGCAGGTCCATTCTTTGTTCAAAATGACACAGTAGTTTTACAAACTGTACCCTAAAATCTGTGCACAAAAGGCTGAAATAAGATTACATGGGAAACAATAATTACAGTATTTCCCAGCTTTCATCTGCATGCCTTGTCAGATTTAATTTTACCCTTTGTGTGTGTGTGCGTGCACATGTGTGTGTCTGTGCCCAAGGGGGAGTGAAAGTGCCACAAAGAAGGCAAGCGAGGCCTTTAAGAAACAATGTGGAACAGCCTAGTGGTTCTATTCTGCGGGTGTCTTAGTGGAATGAAAGAAAATCAGCACTGTGGAACTATAAAATCCAGAGTGTAAAGCTCTACTGCTCACTCTAGAAGTGGAGCAGAAAGCCCAGCAGCAGTGAGCTGCCCTG
This sequence comes from Falco naumanni, assembly GCF_017639655.2. Classification (NCBI taxonomy): domain Eukaryota; kingdom Metazoa; phylum Chordata; class Aves; order Falconiformes; family Falconidae; genus Falco; species Falco naumanni. The sequence goes on from NC_054055.1 coordinate 103,043,048, forward strand.
TTGTACAGAGACTAGGGCTACTGGCGGGTATTTTCCCACTTGAATTAGTAGCAGTTGTTATGCAGAGACAAATCACAAAGAGCTGATATAATTTAGGTTCTTTTGCAAGCCCCGGGAATTAAATGTGTTATAGAAGTGTGGGACTTACTGGTCCCATACCTGGTCAATAGATCTTTCTTTTTTTGCATGATTCATTTGTCTTCTGCCGTGGCTTTTTCACCACTCATCTCACTCCTTCAAACATCATTTTCTCCTTCTTGTCTCAGTCTGTTTGCTTAGCTTATGCCATTTCTTCCTGACTCATAATCTAATTATTTGCTCTGCCTTATCGGCATGTTGTCACCCTTCCAGCCACATGTGCATTCTCCATTTCCACTGGCTCCAACTGTTAGTTTCCCTCCTAGGCTTCTTTAGTATTTGTGTCCCACCCTTGTTCTGCTACAGTTCACAACAACCCAGAGATCTTTCTGTTTTCTGCAATTCTGGGCTTTTTGTGGGCAGTACAAGTGGGCTGTTCATAGGGTCTGAAGTGCTGATTCTCTTTTACCATGGGGGAAAATCTTTCACATGCACAAATCTGTTTGTTGGTCATGTTCAGCTGTGTTTGTAAGTCTTTATATTTGGTTAAATTTGGCTGCTTCTTACTGGGAATGACCAAGACAGACACATCTGGACTTCAGTGGTATTCTTGTGAAACTGCTTTTCAACAGTGGTTTCCATCAGGTTTTTTTCAGCTGGTTTGTTTTCTTTTTTCCCTTTTTTCAATCAGCATTACTATTATTACTACCATTAATGTGGTAAAACAACACATTTTCTCTTCTTTTGTTCTCAGAAATTACTTATGTTTCTCAGCTGAAATGTAAAATAATAAATCAACCTGAGAATGGTATGAAAAATAGCCTACACCTTACAGGTTGGTAAAGTTTAAGCATCTGAAAATAGACTTTTCTAACAGAAGTGTGAGGCAACCTTCATAAGCAGTCACAAGTCACTGTGTCATGCATTAGCAGAATTGATTCTAGATTATTCCATTGTATCCAGAATATTAAAGCAAAACATAAAGGCCCTTAATTTGCAAAGTTTCAAATCCTAGAATACGAGCATGTGGCAATTTAAAAAACAGAATGAAATGTAATTAGGTTTTATGTGCTTATAACACCCAGTGTTAATGATTTATTATATTTTCATTATTTTTATGATTCAGTACCTTTGGTAAGTGCAGGGCATTTGTATATAAACAACTAATGCACAGTAGCATGCTGGAAAGTGTCAAACAGTTGGGAAAGTTTTCTTCTTCCTCTGCCCCTTTTTTGTATTTGCTTTGGGCTGGTTTCAAGGAAATTGGAATCAATTTAAACCTTTGAGGGTTTAACTCATTTATGAACTTTGGAAACATGTCTCCACAAGTTCCAGTTGGTTGTCATGTTTCCCAAGAATGCTAGAGTTTAGTTACATAGTGACAATTACTTTCTTACAGAAATAAACTTGCAGGCTGTTAATCTGGGAACACAGAAAAAAAGAAAATGAAATTTGATGACTTTTAGTTTCCTAAACTCTTTAAATAATTTGAGCTATGTATCTCTCTTTTACCTTTCATTTTTTTAAAAAATATGGTTATGTTAAGGACATTTTCAGAACCTGGGATTTTCTTTTAGTGAAAAATAGACACTTAGAAGCTAAAATGCATACCATTGCTGTAAATTGCAATTCTCAGTTTTATAAATCCTGTCGACTAAAATTTTATTAAAATACCATTATGGTTTCAAACATCCGATGCTGGTCTTCTGACCTCACACACTTTACATGGATACTAAAGCACTGCAAAACCAAATGGACCAGATCTGGTTTTGTTGCAAGTATGCGACGCTTACAATTTACTGCCTAACAGGGTATTTCTCTTCACCTGTTATGTTCCAACCTGTCCAAAGTGAATTCATCCTTCCTTTGTGTTCATTGTGACAATGACAGGAAGTCATGGGTATACTTTTTTAACTTCTAGATGAACATGTGAGAATCTAATTTGAGGGCTTCTGCAATCAAATATTGAGCCAAGGACATCTTATGAATGTGGAGTTGTAATTAGTGTTAAAAATCTCTAAGTGCATCAGCTGTTTAGGGGAAATGTATACACTGCCTTCAGTGACTGGCCCTTCACAACTACTGATTCTGGAAGTTGTTTTAGTGAGAATAATTTCCTCCATTTCAATGCTTAAGAAAAACATTGGCCCAGCAGCAATCACAAAGGGCAGCTTCTTAAGATCTCTTCAGCTGTTTTTTACTGTCACAAGATATCTTCTCCAGTTACACTGAACTTCAGATCATCCAGTTAAGTGTTGGTGACCGTCTCTTACACTTTTCAATACAATGCTGGACAAAGGACATCAAGACTATTAGCGTGTCCAGAGAAAAGCAGCCAAGATGGTGAAAGCTCTTGAGGGCAATTCTTACAAGGAGTGGCTGAGGTCACTTGGCTTGCTCAGCTTGGAGAAGAGAAGGCTGAGGGGCAATGTCATTGCAGTCTACAACTTCAAGCTGGGTAACAGAGGGGAAGGTGCTGGCCTCCTCTCTCTGGTGACCAGTGATAGGGCATGAAGAAATGGGGTGAAGCTGCATCAGGGGAGGTTCAGATTGGACATTAGGCAAAGGCTTTTCACTGAGAGGGCAGTCACTGGAACAGGCTCCCCAGGGAAGTGGTCCCAGCACCTACCCTGTCACAGTTTAAGGAGCATCTGGACAACACTTAGTCATATGGTTTAGTTTTAGGTAGTCCTGCGAGAGGCAGGGATTTGGACTCAATGAATCTTATGGGTCCCTTCCAGCTTCAGATATTCTGTGATTCTATGTTACAAATAGCTACAAGTCCAGCAAGACCAGAGTTCACTGTGTGAATATTCTGGATCAGCTGTCCTACATGTTCACACCGGAGAAGTAAATAGTAAGTTCCCAAGTACTTTCCTAGGCACCAAGATAAAAAAAGGATCATGAGTTCAGTGTACTTTGTAGTAGAGTTTAAATTTAGCATGTCCACTACTCAGCAATAAGCCTCATCAGAAAACACATTGGACATTTTCTCTACTGTAGAAAAAAAAAAAGCAAACACATTTTTAGTTTCTGGCAATGAAGCACCAAAAAGCATTGTCTAAAAATAAAAAATATTTTTATATAAATAGCAGAAGTCTGGAAGAAGGTTTCTAGTAGAATATTTTTCTTTTCACATAAAAGCTTACAATTCTGTATGATGTGCTTGATTTTTCCATGAAGATTGTGTATAGTAAAAATATAGTTTTGGTTAAAACATTTGGCAGTCCCCTGAACATGACTGAAAATCTGTCACTTTTTTATCAAATAAATATTTTAGTTTCCTGCTTTTATATGTCTCACCGCAGAGGAAAGATTAATCAACAATTAACTTAATCAACCATTGACAAAATCCAGGGGTGGGTGATGCATAGAATAAAATATAGTTTGTGCATCAACTTCTCTATCATAGTATAAAAATGCATATTTTTTTATAATCCACATAGAATAAATGAATTTCTTAATTTCCTGTTAGTCTTCTCAGCCATTTGACATTAGCTCTTTTTCTCCTTTAAAAGGTAATTTAAAAATTATTTTATGGTGTCTTTATTTATGCATACCATTTTATAAGAAGTTATTACTAAAGCTTTATGTTAACCAGGTTTTATTTACTTAACATCCTCTGTTGACCTCAGGCTCAAAGTAATGTAATAGGGAATTATTATTAAAATAACATTAAACAGCTCTTTGGGAAAAATGCCTTCTTCAGTTTTGTTCCTCTGCTAGGATTTACTCTGTAGCTAAAGAAATAATTTATGAAACTCAAAGTATATTTACCATTGCTCAGACGGCTACACTGTTGATATTATCTGTGGAATCTAAACTGAAATAAATTCAATAACTTGCTCCTGCTTGCACAATAATAAATTTATTGTGGGCTTAGGAAAGAAGGCATGGAGAGTTTGGCAAGCATAAGTGGTACGGGGATGGTGTTTGGGTTTTTCTGACACCAAACAGCCACCATGTATAAGCTTTATTGTCTCAGGAAAGACTTTTCTTAAAACTTTTGTCAAGTTGGTTGTACACTTGAAGTTTTGGTTTCCCTGAATTGTTACCACAATTTAAACATTTTAGGCTCTGATTGATTTCAGAATTTTTAAATTTCACCATGTTGCATTTTGACAATCGTGACATTAAGAGTTTACACTGATACAGCTCATTTGATACATGTTTACTCATTGGCCTCTGCATATTTAACATACATGTGACTTTGTTTCAGTTTTTAATCACTCAAAATGTATATCATTTGACAAATCAACAGGATTTAAATAATTATCTTCCTCACTAAATGACCAGTTTTTCAGGAATAAATTCAAGATAAATGTGTTAAGAAAGTCAAAGGTTTCACACTGTGACAAACAAAACTGGTCAGTCTGACAAGTATGTTTTTTTAATAAAGCATAGTACAGTAGTAGCTGCTTTTGTGGTAGAAGCTTTATTCCTATATTATACACTTGTCAAACACTGTTCATTAATAAGTGATTTTTGCAACTGTTTTGTTAATCATAACTTATATATATTTTAAGATTAAAGATTAAAATATGTGCAAAATGACCCAGAAGCAAGCAAGAGTAAATAAGTCGCAGCATCCAGCAGTCAAAAGTTGACAGTATTAGGCACAGACTTCACTACCCTCTTACTTTTCCCATTAAATTAAACCTTCAAATACCACTACTGTTATGTCTCTAGAAATCACTTTTTCCAACTTCTGTATTCTTCTCAGCAACACATTTTGAGGAAGGTATCTGTGATACAATGTGAACAAAGTGAACAAATGTAACCAGTACACAGCTTCAGTTAACAATTCTGTCATGTGTGCATGAAAAAAAAAAAAAAAAAACAAAACAAAAAAAAAAAACCAAAAAAAACCAGGCTTTATGAAGAAACATCTATAAAAATTTTGGCTTTCCTAACCCAAACAAAACTTTAACAAAGTTTTCCCATGCATTAATTTATAAAGATGATCCTGGAAAAACAAATCAACAAGGTCAGGTTGGCCATGTTTGTTGTATTCAATAGAACCATACTTGAGAAAACAAGGTAGACTGAAAGATGGGAGGGTTATTCAGAGCCTCTGACATAGTACAGAGCTTCAGCGTTGAGAGCAGGGAGAACAGAGGAGTTAGGATATGCTGAGGGCTCCAAGCAAAAGGAAAGATTGTCCTGGTAGTATGATATGAAGTGTGCTGAAGCATAGGCTACAGTATCACTCACGGTGGGAGGAGGCCTCTAATACCCCAAAAAGACTTCTTAAAAGTATCTTCCTGAATTAACAAAACTTGAGCACTCTCTGGATAGTACAGTGGGAAATGCTTTAACAGCATTTATTTCCTTGTCACTAAATCAGTCTTGACATAGTGGTTTGTGATGTCTATTATACACACTGGTGGCTCTTAGCGTGAGGTTCACTCCTACTAGAACTTTATAACCCTCAGTGAAATCTTTCTGAGTCTTACTTTGCTCTTGAAAAAATGTCAATAGGGCATATGCTAGGTCCCAGGCCTGGTACTGCACTGGTGCAATACTGCCCTGGCCAGACAGCACACTGCAGCTGCACAGAAGCAAGTCCTCATCCAGCAATTCTTCTGCTACCCCCAAAGCCATAGATATGGACATGTAGCAAGTCAGGCTGAGCATGAAAGCAGCACACAGGAAAAAGTTAGAAGCTCTGGTTTTCTTGTGATTTCATTCACGAGGTGAGTAATGATTATTTATACTACATAAACTTTGCTTGAACCTTCCTTTTCCATGAAGATGACTTAAGCAGATTATTTTGTTAAAAAACAAGTTCAATAAATATTTCAGAGTTCTCATGCATTCATGTGTCTGCACAGCAGCACTTAGTAGGGATTTCACTGGTTGTCCCCAGGGTAAGAGATGGGCATGTGTCAGATCAGACCGTGTAAAGGACCCCATACAAAAATGTAGCAAGATCCTTTACCAGGCAATGGGCATTTTCTCTGTTTCTAACGCACAACAATTATTCTTGTCTTATTAGTGTAATTGCAATACTGCACAACCTATACTGATCCTGTTTATATTGCTTTCTTAAGCCTCTGTTATAAGTGCGCCCATGCATGTACACGCACAGGAACACACATACCCACACACCTATGTGCACACATACATATTCACACACCTGCATATGTAAATACACTTGTGCATACATGCACACATGTACACATGCTGAATTCCTCACCTGTTAAAAAGCATTAGAAACATCGTGGAATATTTTACCTCCTCTTGCCTTCTAGAAAAAAATCACAGTATAGATAAGGTAATATTTTTTTCTTTTAAAGTAATTGCCTTTGAAAGTACTTCTGCTAAGTTTTTTGTAATCTTAAAAAAAAAAATCAAAATAATAAAAAAAAAAAACTTTGATCAGTCCTGATCTGAGCTACTCTCCTACCTTGTTTGGAAAAAAAATGGTAACTGGGTAAGCTAGGAGCTGTGAATATGAAAAAATGTAACATCCATCCACACAGGGATATGGTTTTCTGGACTGTAAGGGATACGAGGGAAAAATAGGCTTCATTGATGAGTAGTCACTAGATCTGTGGTACTTGCCTTGTAAAGAATAAACAAGTCAGCACGTTGGTTAAAGGGTGACTTTCCTTCTTCATTAAATACTATTATTCAGCCTCTGTTACTCCACTAAAGATTTTTACAATAAATTGTTGGAGGGAAGGTAATAATTTTTTCCAGTTACATAGCAGATTCCTGTTCCAGTTCAAGTTTGTATTAAAAATTGCTGAACTCTTTCAATACCTTTGCTGAGAGAAATGTCATTATTATTGGTGCTGTTAGTGTTATTGCAAGGGGAGAAAAGAGATACTGCATGCTTGGAACAGAGAGGTTTGATGTGATAGTTGTAAAGCACGTCTCAGCAAAACCAGACTGAAGTGCTGAACTGTTTCTCTGATAATACTGATACACCCACAATCAACATGGAAATGAGTCAGTTTAATGGTTTGAGAAAGAGTGAGCCTGTTTCTACCCATGAACCTAGAGACTAGTGTGTCAGTCTTAACAAAATTTGATTGAAGACATATGCCAAGGCAGAACAAAAACCATGCATATTTGTATTAAATTGTACTCGTACTTATTTTAATTATAAAGGATAAAGTATATTTTGAAACATTGTTTTCTGAGCCACTGGGGAATGGCAAAAAAGATGGAGCAGACTTGGAGAATTAAATGTGACATACATTGTTGCTTTTCCCAGGTTCCAGAGGAGGGGAAAAAACCCAAAATAAACAGATAAACAGAGGGCTAAGTGATAAGCTTTTTCAGCTGAACATTTGGCAGGCAGCTAGGATTTGTAAAAGGAATTGATGAAAAATGTTATAGAGCACACTTTTGAGTTTTGTATTTTAGCAGTTTCAAGTAATGAATTCATGTGTTTGGATGCCAAAAGCATTTCAGAGGTGACAGAAAAATGAAAAACAGTTTAATGAAAAACATTTAATGGCTTGTCTTATAAAAGCATGTATTTGTCTCTGTGTAGTTCATCATTTTCAAGGTAGGTGGAAAGTTAAGCATGTGCTTTTCTTATTTTATCCATGTATTTTTAAATATATTTATAATTGCATAAGCCCAGGCTTCCAGGGACTTAAAAATGTTCTAATTAATTGACAGATCTCTCTTCTTTCCACTGAGTCAAAGACAGCTACAGGGCACCTTTTAGCTGAACTCAAAGGAAGACAAACTTGTTCCAGGAAAGTCTGGCCCCCAATGTGTTGCACTTAAGCTTTCTCGATGGTTCTTAACTCTTTTAGAATGGTGTAAGGGATCCTCCATGTGCCTGGGAACAGCATTCTGGCTGACCTCTCTGAGACAGCCATTGCAGAGGAGATGCAAGAAGGAACCCTGGAAATTCCTGCACTAGTCTTAGGCCTTTCCTCCTCCTCTGGATTATCTGGGGATTTTTAACTCTCCATAACAGCACAGTGTAGGGAGTGTGTTAGGTCTTTGGTGCTGTCACAGCACCAGTTCATTGCTCCTCCTGCTGGAGTGATGTCCAGAGAAAGTGTGACACTCTTGGACAAGGTACTCTCTCAAGGCATGTTACTATTCAGAGTTTTGATGGTGAGACAAGAAAACCTTCAGCAGAAAGAGCTGTTTCTGGACTCCTTGCTCCTCTCCAGCACTGCAGAGCAAGAACAGAAACACGTTGGTGGTGTGTGTCTCTCTGTATTGCAGCAGAACCACTATCCTTCCCTGTTGCAGAAGCTTGAATTTTTTTCTTCATGAGGAGAATGATTTGCCCAAAATTTTCACTAAAGTGAAAAGCAGAACAAGGAAATCCCTCATTTTAAAGGCAACGCTGACTTCCCTTGCATCTTACTCCTCCTTGCTCACACCTTCTTTTCATCCTTCCTTCTGTTTTCAGGAGGCCTTTCCTTTCTTATTTAATTCTTTCTGTAAACTTTGTCATAATGAAATCTGAGAAAGCATTCAAATGCTTCAAAGTATTCAAATAATCAAAAGAAGGTGAAGTGCAGCAAGGCTGCAGAGACTATGAAGACTTCTTTTTTTCCTTTGTTTGAGGGCAGCCCTAGCCTTTTGCCTTTGAGAAGTACTTCTCTTTGTAGCTTAGGTTCAGAAGATTATTTTGATAATATTCTGTTCTATGCATTAAAATATACCCCTCAAAATAGATTGTAACTGTCCTTGATCATGAGATAATCTTTATCTCAAACACAGTGAAGTAATACCATGTCTGTAGCTGTAGCTGTAACTGTTCTAATGGCTGCACATTAATTAATATTGTCAATATAGAAGGGAAACTTTCATTTCATTTAATCAAAGCCATCAGTCATAAGTCTGTCTTCACTGGGTCTGACATTGTTTGCTAAAGGCATGTCATGCACTTTGTAACTTTTTTGCTTCTTCAGGAGCTGTTAAAATTCAGCATGCAGCTGGATGGATATGTCTTGATTAAGGAAATTGTCTTTTGGAGCCTTTGTTTATTTGCTCAGCAATGTGCATGAGCAGAGGGCAAGTTAAAGGCCAATGTCTTTGGAACCATGGAAAGGAGCACAAAGTGCTAAATAAAGAGTCATCAGTGAAATGAAAGACCTGCTGAGAATGCATAAACTGTGCATACATCAAGTACTCTATTTATCCCCCCAGAGTCATATATCCCCCCCAAAAATAACAAAAACTCATTGTGAACAGTTTATTTTACCAGTTAAATTATTCTTAAATCAGATTATTATGTCTTTAATGCACTATAGGTACATATATTTAATTTTACCTTTTCAGGTTAACTCAGAAATCGAATGGAACATGAACAGAACAGGAAATTATATTAGTAGCTCTGCATCTATTCCTCACTGCTCCTCAAGCTAGCAGTGTGCAACCCTCCTTAGCCAGCTGGCACTACTGTTCTTTGAGAGCTGGTAACACTTATGCTCACCTCGAGGTTTATGAGGACCAAAGCTTCAGGTGTCTGAAGTATGAACACTTCTAGCAATACAGTCTTCAAATGGGGGAAAACACAAATTTTGATATATCTTGAAGCTACATAACCCCTGAATCTACACATGATGAGGGCCCCCCAAAGTTAATGACTTATTTAGCAAAGTTTTTCAATGCTAAAACTTTTGTGCTTTGTTAAATGGATGAACCATTACGTATTGCAAAGGCTATTCTAATTAAAAACGACACTGGAAACAGTTTAGCAGGACACTTTTTTGTTGTTTTTCACTGAATAGCTGTTTGATTCGTTCAGCCACATGGCTTCTAACACGTACACATGTCTAGCAGAAGTTGCCCTTCACCTCATCCTACTTCATTATCCAGTCTGTCAAAGAAACACTATCCAAATAACTATGAAAAAGCCACACACAACATCTACTGTATGTTATTGTTGGCATCCTGAATTGGCATGTCTGCTACAATTAAACAGAAGTTCTGAAAGATTCCCAGTTCAGTGCTCTGCAAAGACTTTGACACTGGGAAAGAGTAAAGCATACTCAAGAGAAAGAGGGTAATAATGCTCATGTACTGTGTGGTGCAGACTAAGTACATTGATGGGGAAGAGAACATCACACAGTAAGATAAAAAGGGAAAGAAAATTTTATACAGAAAAAAAATCTAGCAAAACTAAATTTGCTGTTAGTGAAGTATAAAGCGAAACTGGAATGAAAACTTGTGTTTGCATGTAAATGGCAGGAGTATCATCTTGCCAATTTCACAATTTTCTAAGTAGAGATTTTTCAATCATGATTTCAGCAATAAGAATGGGTAGTTCACTACATTAGGTTTTTTCAATTCTCAAAAAGATAAAATTTATGAACAAATTAATGTAGTTTAAGAATATTGTTTGCAAAAGGCCTCCAGAATTCTTCCTCCTCCATCTTACTATGCATAAGTTTTTTAAATCCTTCAGCTTTTTAACACCATAAAATGTAAGTTGTTAAACTATGTTATAAAACTATATCAAAATATATTTCTGAAGCTGAAAGTGTAGATATTTAAATGCGTTTCAAGCTTAAAAGGTGAATTTTGGAACTACAAAAGTGGCCATTCTTTTAAAATTCAATTTTTAGAAACCAATTACAAAAAAGTTGCATTGAAAAAATAAGTGTGATATTCAAGAAACTTTCCAGTACTGTCAGCTTTTTTTTTTTTTAAATCATTTTTATGTTAAACGTTTCTTGATGTAAGTATGCCTCAAAACAGGTCAGAAGTACATGAATAAAATCAAAGGATGTTACTGAAACTTACACACTGAGAGCAAAAGACAGGGCTAGGGCACTTGCATTACAATGAAAATAGTCCCTGCTAGACCCTACATTTGATGTACCTAAATAATTTTAACTTCTATGCTTAGCACCTTCTTCCTGAGGTCCAACATTTGCCATTTTTTTTCTTTATTGTTTGGCAGTGTTTCCAAAACTGTTGCTGCCAATCCCCATAATCCCTGTGCAGGTCATAGACATACCATCAGGTACAAGTCTGACGTGGTACTTTCAGTAGTGCTGTGCAGTAGTGTGAGTTCCCCTGTGCACAGCTCAGGGTGGCTCAGTCACTCCAGCTGGTCACTGGCATCTTGATACTGCCTGTCATCATGGTTGTCAGGACAGAGCCATACATTGAGTCTCATTCAGTTTGCCAGGCGATGTCTGAGAGCGTAGCATCAGATTGTGGTTTGAGATGCTCAGCCATACTCTCCACAATTTTGGTTCCTTGATGACCCAGACCAAAGGACCTATTCCAGTCTGGATTCTGCTTGCTTCTGGATGCATTTCTGCTTCTGAACTGAACGGGGTAGCTGGCAGGATGGGAAAGTCTGACATGGTTTGATGTAAATAAAGATGATAGAACAGTATATCACAAGAACATTGCAGATGTCATAGTGTGGGCACAATGTGTACCTATCTAGTTGCATCAGTTCTGAAAAATCTAATGTTCTGTTTCTGTGTCTAAATACACATAACAAGTAAGCAATGCCACTGAATTAAAAACTGTTCCTTAACTGACATTGGTTAAAAATTGGAGACTAGTAATGGTGAAAAACTGAGCAGAGACTCCATAGAATTGTGATGCTTGTTCTAGGTAGCTAAATGTTCACTCTGAAAAATGCATTCTTGTCTACATTAACTTTTATCCTCTTGTAAAGTCTTACGAAATGTGTTGCTGTTTGCAGCACATGGTTTTAAAAAAACCACAACCAAACAAAAACAAAAACAAAAACAAATAACAATTATTTTCCCTACTTCATCCACTCACATCTCCGATATTTTTTCTGTTTTGAGCATTACCCACAGAACCTAGGAAAACTACCAAAATCATGCCCTACTATGTAATGAAAATATTAGCATCTAGTCAAAAGGCAGTATGGTCTCATCACATCTCTGCAAGTGTCACATGATGGAAAATTGGTAAAGGAGGTAAAAGGAGAACAACAACCAAAACACTAATCAGCACAGCAATAAAATTTTCATGAAACAAATATTTACCTTTTTGTTGTTTTAAGAACAAATTTCAAAGAAAAATCTCTGAGTAACTGTATCACCTCAGTCTAGGCTCACTGCCTAACCACTATAATTCCCACTCATTCAGCGAAAAAACTTTGAATACAGTTTCCATCTGTAGAGCGTCAAGGAGAGGAATGTGCATGTGTCCTAGCCAAAAGGCTAAGTCAGCATTTGAACAGAAGTGCTTCTGTAGGACAATCCAGATTAAAACTGACTTTTGTAGCGTTAGTGCTCCTACACAGTTATACAAGACATTTGCATGCAAGTTGAAGTCTCCCTAATGTCTGTGGAAGAGAGCAAACTCAAAACTATTTTTAAAATGCATTTAAACAGAGGTTCTTGTTTCTGGGAAAATGGTGTATGAGTTTATCTGTGTAACATTTGTTCCCTTTAGCTTCTAGGATATTGGAGGCCCTTGCCTCATAAATCAGGATTAAAATCCACCAGGCAAAAGCCTGTCTTTTGTAAAACAGCAACCGTTTTGTGTGTACCATACCAATGTACCAGACATCTGTCCTATGTGAGGACTAACAGAAAGCGTTACCTTTAACACACATTGCATTTTTGTTAGTATACTTTTTGGCCTTCTTGCAGTATTGCCATCTTTTTGGTGTTCTACAGGTGGTAAGTTGTTCTGTCAGTTTACTAAGTATTTTTTAACTCAATTTTGCAATTATCTCTAAAGAACTAAACCTTCTGTAGTATCTATATGACCTTGTTGAACATTCTGTAATTGGAGGGGGGTTGAATATCCACATCATCATAAGGCAAAGTGAACTGTTACTCTGAATAATTCATCTTCATCCTATAAACACAAGATTATTGCTGCATAAGTTAGCTAACGCAGAAAATGGATACTTGAGAAGTCTCAATCCTTAGTGAAATTTGACGTCCACATGGTATTTTTTTTTTCTAGGTTGTAGTTTGATTTTGAAGTATCACTTAAAGTGCTTTTGATTTCAGTGATGTAAAACTTAATGTTGTCACCAGGTTTATCATGTCTGGCTCATAAGCAGCCCAAGGTGGTGAACCATAATTTGAATCAAATACCAGCATGTTTGATTTTTGTGTTTTTAAGAAGACGGTACCTGAGAATGTGCCAAGAATATATTTGTTGATAGTGGTGTTTGAATAACAAGACATTCACTTCAGTCTGCTCTTTGTTCTTGGTCTACTCTCCTACAATTCTGGATGCTTCAGATGAACTAAAAAAGGGAAAAATGATGAACTAAAAAAGGGAAAAATATTTCATTCTAAATTCCACTTACTGTAGTGAAATTGGTGCTGTAGTTAATATACTGCTGTGGTTAATCAGTTACAGTTTAGGGGCAGACAATAAATTCAGTTCAGTTCTTCCACTATTCAGTAGTATAAGAATAGAGTAATTAATGCAGAATTATTTTTGCATTAAAGACATTGGATTTCTAGCTCTATTCTAGACAAAAATTCTTTCTATCCTGTTGGTTATGACTCCCATACTTACAGTAAATAAAAATGCAAGCATATTCATATTTTTTATTTAATTTAGTTTGCCTATTTCTAATTTATAGTACAGCGGGGCAGAAAAGTAATATAGGATCTTTTTCTAAAATGCTGTGTAATTTTTCTCTTCCCTACCAGGAAGCAGATGAAACACCAGTGTCTGTGATCTTTTTGCTGCATATGTTGTTTTCTTAGAAGAAACAAATGAATTCTTTTAAGGAAGAAACTTTTTTTAAGAAATAAGCTAACTCTGGTTTGTCCTGAAAATCAGATACAGAGTAAGAAGCATTAGAAAACAAAGACAGCTCTTTTAGGGGGAAGTCAGAAGTGACTACAATAAAATGAACTAAATAATGGTCAAGGGCCACATAAGCTGAACCTTTTCCAACTAAATACCTCGGCACAAATAATTATAAAAATGTTCATGGAAGTGTGTAAATAGGCATGTAAACAACCACGATGGCTTTTAAAATATTTGCAGATAAAATAATATGTTTTTTCTGTCAAAATCTTTAAAACTTGTCAGGACCCAAACTTTTTTTGTTTCTTTTCTGCACCAACTAAGCCACTGGGGAAAGATTTCTAGAAAGAGATGAAGGATAGGGTTTGGTGAGGCCACTGTTTGGTGCTTGATGAAAATGTTACAAGGCTTGAGGATGCTAGATTGGAGGGGCATTTAGGTAGGCAGGTACGTCTGGCAGATCTGAACACACTTTCTTTCCTCTCTAAAACTCCCCACCCCAGTAGTTTGTCTCTTGCTCACACTCTATTAATTCCTTTGGTTTATTTTGCTTCCTCACTCTTTCCATTTTGACATCATCATGCTCCTACTACAATGGAATTGATGTCTGAACTGCTAGCCCTCATCTCCACTCTCGAGATACAGATAATTTATGGATGGATACGCTGTCTCCTACTATTCATGCCATTTCCACACAGTCTAACATTTAGTCAGTCAGACTGAAAGGGCCCTCATTTCTGGAGATTTCTGATCTGCAATATGTACCTGGAGGGATGTTTGTGTAACAATTGTCTATACCTCTCCATTCAACATTGTGAGGAATGGTGAAGGCAGGTCCATCCAGAAGTCAGTAGGATCATAAAGAAGACTCTTTACATAAATAAATACTTCTTAAAGTTGAACACTGATGGAGAGATGGACTTACAGTAGTGATTTTCATCGGTTAATCAATTAAGAGAAAAAGCAGGAAATATTTAAAAGTGCCTAAAGGCTATTTAAAAATTATTATCTTATCTACTCTGTGCAATCTGATCTAAGCAAACCTGTTTTGTTTTAGCAGTGGGTTGGACTAGATGATCTCTAGAGGTCCTTTCCAACCTTGACCACTCTGTGATTCTGAAATTTATGATCCTAAACCTTAGTGTGGATCTGTACGGCTTAAACTTCTAAGTAGCACAGTATATTTAACAAATGTACTCAGCCTAAAGCCTCTTAAAGTCTTCAGACACTTTGATTTTCCCTAAATACCACAAGAGTAAATGCATTTTTGCTTAGTTTCAGGGTTTTCTAACCCTGAGGATGATACAAGACTTATGTATCAGTGACTGACAAATTTGAAAGGAAGTATATTTATCAATTAACAAACAGCACTCTGCAGGATATCTCAGCCGAGCAGGTCTCTGTGCAAAAGGAAAACAGCTAGATCTACAACAATGACCTTTGCCACCACAGAAATAGGCAAGTCAGAATTCTTTCCTGATAACAAAAAATTGGAACAAGGCCATGGTTGAGGAATTTGCAGATATGAAGAAATAGTTATCTTCTTCTGTGCTTCTGCTATGTGTAGACCCAAAATACTTGCCATCAATGATGTGATGGAATGTACAGATTACACTGAAATTCACAATACGAGAAACTTGCTAGGCCAGAAAAAATGTCTGACCCTCTCATGGTCTGGATAAACTTGCTTTGCCTCACAAGAAATTCTTCTTTGGCATTGATTGTATTATCTGAAATATTCTTCTGCCTAGATGCATGGCAAAGGGCAGGTTAATATACTGTAACTGATAGGATACTCGCTTATTTCAAAATGTTCATTCCATATTCAGCTGAGTATGGCATGAGGTAATGAGCTGTGTATGTCCCCGGAGTACTCATTTGCCGAAAGCGTATCCCAAACAACAGGCACTGTCTTCCAGGAAATTTTTTCACAGTTAACTCCCATCAGGGTGTAACAAGAAAAACTTTGTCTATAAAAGTATTTTATATAATATGGTGTTTGCTTTACTTGGGTGAATACTGTGTAAAGAGATTTTACAAACAAGATAATACAAAACTGTGTTTTATTTAATACAAGGGCTTCCTCTCAACACGCAGTTTGAAAAGGCACATCAGGATATTTACATTCCAGTAGCTAGATATGCTGTTGATTTAAAAAGTGTAACAGATGAAATAAAACAATTGCAGAAGCAAATACTAGAAAACAAATTAAGAAGAAACAAGGATAAATCCATAATTCTGCTTCAGATATTTGAGAAGATATTAATATACTTTAATAATTTATTGCTAAATTTTAGTAAGAATTAGTAGATAAGCTACTACAATCTTAATGTTACAATGAAATATGTGGCAAAAGTGACTTACTATGGAAATACTTAAGTCAATGTATAAGTTCATGCATAGTTTATTTCATAAATATATGTCTCCAACATTTTTGAGTTATATGAAGATCTATGATATTCTCCAAAATCTAATGTGTCCCTGATGTTGGCTTGCAGACAGCATTTTCAGAAAAGTAAGAGAAAATTGGCCAAAATATCTGTGAAAAATTTACAGTCTTGTTAACCAATATTACCCACAATGCTGTTTCACATTGATTCAAACTCAGCTTGGATTAAAAGCGATGGTTTTCATCATGGATATTAAAACTTTGTAATACCTCTAGATCACTATTGATATGAGAGGTCTTTTTAATGTGAAGTTTCTAACTGACACAAAAATATTTCCCTCCACTTAAATATGTGGCTAGATGAAGTGAGAGGTGGTGTAGGGTTTTTTTTTTCATTTTAGAGCAGTGGAAAAATATTTAGAAGTATTTGCCTCAAATGTCCAAACAGTATTTGTCCCCTCAAACTCCCATTCTCCATAGTCCGAGCTTTGTATAACCTGTCTGCTTTCTATGAAGGACTTCAGAGGAATGCTTTTTAAACTTGTGGGTTTTAATTTAAAACCAATATATATGAACAACAAATTCAGCTTTTTTTTAGCTGATCAGGGGATCTGAGAGAGAATCAAGGTTAAGACTTACTACCTAAGGCAAAGCAGTTGTTTTGCTTACCTAAAAATACTGCAAAGCATCCAGCTCAGGTCTCTTCTATCAGTAAGGAGACAGCTGGGAAGAGAGTAGTAGTCTATTCTGATAGTAAAGTTCCTGTCTGCCACCCCACCCTTCAATGCATGAGTTTAAATAACTACACCAACATATCCAGCTATTTTTTTCTTTAAATATCCTCGGATAACATCATGGCTCTTCTCTCAGAAACCTGAATACACCAGGAGGTGCCTTTTTATCCAGTGGGGTGGGATTAGCTCACACAGGCACAGCCATTACCCTTGCTACTTTTATATATAGATATATATTTGTGTGTATATATATGTGTGTGTATAAATACAGCAGTGTCCAGTTTTGAGTTGTACCCTGAATATATTTTCATTGGCTAAACAGGAGCTGTCCTGTTGCTTTGTGCTCCAGAAAACACTCTTATTTAAGAGTCTGGGTATAGTTGATTTTTAGCATTACCTTTGAAAGATGTACAGTATAACAACTGGAAATTATCAGTGTTATTCTGACTTGCTTTTCTGCTCATGGCATGTGGCAGGCCAAACGCACCTCCTGTAGAAAGGACTATTCGCATTTTTGGGGAGAAGCTGGGCTGGAAATTTGCAGCTGCCAAATCTGGCAAGAAGCAGATATGGGGTAGAGGTATGTTTTAAACATCAAAGGCCAAAGCTGCTGTTTGGCTACCCCAAGCTTGTGATCAGCCACAGGACCACAGCATTCAAACCAAGCTCTTATACCTTGAGTTTTGCCTGTGGGATAGGTGGCACAAAGCTGTCCCGGTTTTATACCGTGTTGATGTTCCCATTTGTGCATCTGGTAATTATTTTGCAACATGCAAGCAGCATGAAAGACATAGCTGAATTATTCTTCAGTTGCATATTTTCTAGTGTTTCAGTAGTAATTGGCAAAAAAATGCTGATTTCCAAAATGATTGATCTTTCCTGCTGGTAGTGTTTTTTATGCTGTGAGCAGAAAATACCATTGCACTGTCTACTTCTCATTAATTGCTAGCAGGTTTGGCATAATGTCCTGATAGCCTCAAGAGCTGAACAAAGATGAGGATCTTAAAGTCTCTTACTTGACTGTCAGTTGGTTTTGTGGTTAAAGCTGTCTGCCAGAGGACTTTACACTACCCTGCCATTGTTCTAAGTGTATCTCCAGAACAGTCCATTTATGAAAGCATATAAATATCATAGGCCTCCAAGTGATGCTGTAGAATACAATCTGATGCACATTTAAGTATTTACAATTGGTGATGAGTGTCTACAATGTATTCTTTTTTATTTTCTCGGTGGCTTAACCAACAAATATTGTGTCATGAGCAAAGCAGTTACTATTATTTTAATTTTTAGTTCCTCTTATGAAAATTTTTCACTGCGCTATCACTTGCTATTTCCATTGTTACAGAAACAACATACTTGGGGAGCTCAGCTATATGCACCTCTTCAGTTTATTCTCCTGTGGAAACACACTAAGTATGACCTACATGATGTCTGTAGTGTTTCTCCCTCAGCTTTTAGAATATTTTGGTTTAAAGTTGATGCAGGTATAGATGCCCTCACAGTTCTTGGAAACAGGTAGCTGAGCAGAGACATATTTTTAAAACCAGAAAATCGAGACAAACTTTACATACACTTTAGCCATTGGAAAACTTCAGTCAGAATGCACACCATCTTACACCACAGTCTATCATGTGAATGATTCTAAAGCTACTATGTTCATTATTCTGGTATTTCCAATTCAGGTTTGGTAAGACTGTAGGTAATGGTAACTAACAATCATAAAGAAATGAACACTTTCTACTGCAACATCAAGAACTAAAGAGTTTAGCCAAGAAAGGAGGTGGTGAAAGGCAAAACCAACCCAACCCACCCTGGCATGCTGCACTGCGTAGAAGGGAGACTCTCTTCCAACATGACTGTTTCATTGGCCTGAAAGTAACGGGAAGCACTTGCCTGTTCTTTCTAGACCTTCAGGGTTCAATATCTGTTACACCAACAATCATATTTGCCAGTTACAGCAACAAAAAGTAAAATTCCAGGCCATATCAGTCAGAGAACACATTGATATACAGATTGATTTAGTACAGTAACTAATTAATGCAAGTTATGTATCAGATTAACAGTTTGAAGTTTGCAACCTGCCTGGACACCTTCCACTCACAAGAAAAAGAGGATTCCTTTAACTTGTAAATGTTTCTTCAGTCTTTTGCTCCTCACACCTTGCTTCTGCTCAGCTTCTTTGTGTTGTTTTCAAATGACAGTGTTATTTACATCCAATTGATGATATTCCATTGTTCATAATGTCAAAGAAACCAAGTTAAATTGGTTTCTTTTGAAGACTTTTCTGTTTTAAACTTCTTTACTGACAAAATTCTACACGTCAGCTTGTCTCTTGCTTATCACAATATCACTCCTGCTTTTATTTATTGTTGCCTTGTACCTATTTTTGCAGGATCACATCCATTCCAATCAAGGATTTGACTGGACTTACATTTCTTTTTATTGACATGGAATGAAGCATAAAAAATTGGAAAGAATGCAGTGTTTAATCTTTTCATTTAAGTAAAATTGTGTATGCAAACAGTGTTGATTTGGCTACAGACAGCCTCAATAAAATTGGGTAAGAAATTCCTTGATCGTGAAATTTATGTTCTTTTTGGCTATGTGGCAAGGTCTCAAGTAGAGGGCAAGGTTACAAAAGCAATGGATTGGAGTGAAGTACTCAGGATTGCTGCTTCTCATGCAGGTTGAATGACATGTGGATATTAATCAGCATAGTTTAGTCCTTGCTGAATGTGAAGTATTACTGATACAATTTGTATGATGAAGAAAATACCCCCAGAAGTTTAGCTTACAATTTCCCCTCTGAAACTGAAAGCATCTTGCAACTAAGCACTGTGAAGATAACCTTCAGAGCAGATATCTTTGTGCTACTTAGTGACATGTGCCAGTGTCAAAGCAAGTATCATGGCACTTAACACACTTCCTTGTGTAGTTGTGATTAAACTTTGTCCTTATCTGTTAAATAACATGGGCTTTACTACACTTGATGCATGCTATACAAAAAGGAACCCTCAAATATACTACTTTTTTCTTGGTCTTCACTGTTCTGAAAGTGAAAATTATGATTTTTTGAAATCTATAAGGAAATTAACTGTAGTTTCTCATTTAATTAACTGTAGAGCACAATACAGAAGAGAGCTTGGCTCCAAAGGAAAGCAGCTAATTCCTTTAACCACACTGTAACACAGATTCATTTTGCAATAAATTTTAGTTTTCAAAGCTATTTTTGCATCTCAGCAGAAAAAAAAAAAATCCTGTTCAGTTTTAAATGTACCTATAGTCCCCTGATTATGTCTTAATCATTTCATCTTAGACCATATTTTTAATAGGAAATGTACAATGAAGATAATGACAATCAGGGTAGCACTTCAAATGTCAGGGCACTCACTTCTAAATGAAACAAACTACTTACTGTGAAATATTAGTACCAAAATATTGTTCTTGATTTTACATAGTACATATGATGAAAATCATATGCCCTATTTTGAAAGTTGGTTGAAATAACAGCACCAGCAGGTTAAGAGAAAAAAAAAATGGTTTGAAGTGTTTGGTACTTTAGAGATGTGCCAGCTCCATTATACTCCAATTTTTGGTACCATTTATCTAAGGTGCTTGTGAGGGACAAGCAACTCCAAAGAATCTTGGAATTTAATTTTGAGTCTGGAAGCAGACATAGGTTGTACTTTCACACAGAAACAAAACACATTGCAATGTGATATTGTTATTACATAATTATAATAAATGAATAGAAGTCTAGAAGAATTCATGTTCTGTAAACCTATTTACAGAGGCATACATGCATCAAGGAGATGCAAACCTGTCAGTGATCCTTGTGTAGAAACCAATTTTTTTGCGCCTTTTAAACAAAGGACAAAACTTTCCCTGATTTCAGCATAACTAGAGTTTTCCTCGAAACATCAGGAGAAGAAGAAAGCATGCAATATTTCACTGAATTTGCTCCCTTTCTCTGAGGTATATTTCACCACATAATAAAATACTCTTTGAGCTTATATGATGAATCAGATTTACCAACAGAACTCAGACACATATATAAATTAACCTTGGGTAATTTTTTTCCATCTGATTCACAGTATATATCCTTACAAAATTATTTTACTTCACAAAAAAAAGCTCTCGAATTTGAGGTTAGCTAGCCTACAGTAAAAGGAGGTTGTGTTAATTGTACTTGCTTTTTATTTGTCATGGATTTGTGGTAAGTGTATGGAATTACATCGATTGCAGACTAGTTGACAAAGGAAAAATCATTCCATGCATAATAATGTCTTTACAGTTGGTGTAGTATAGCTTTTGTGCTTCTGAGTTGTCGTCCACTTCAAATACCTGTGAAGTACTGGTGAGAAATCTTATCTCATCTAAATGCCTGTTTCCCTGAATTTTTGTGAAGAATGACAAATATGTAAAACAGACTGGCTAGGATAGCCAAACAGCATGAAATTTATTCTCCTGCAAGCTTAGTACTATAAAAAAATTTGAACTAAACAAATTCATGTTAAGCTTGCATTCCCGCTGGCCAAAATTACAATGGTTTTCAGCTGTCTTTGGGTTGTTGTGTCTCGTCAGAGCTGGGGTGGCTGTTAGGTGGGATACCATGTTTTCACCAGTATGTTGACTTTTTATCTGGATACTTTGAAGCTGTGAGAGTTATGCTATAAGTAATCAAGAAAAGCATGTTATATCTGCTTTCTATCCCTGTTAAATATGTGGCATGGTTTTCTGACTGCTTACTACAATTATTGGAACAATAAAGAAGATGGACAAGGGCCTGAGATGTTGGTTTATTAAGTTTATGATAATTTTGCAACTTTCCCTTTACCAGATGTGATGGAATATCATATTTTTTGCACTTACTTAATGTAACCTTTTGTATACTTAATGTAAACAAAATAAAAATGCAGAAAAAATACAAACTTTTGTACTTGCTGTAACTTATTAAATTTTCATCAGAAGTGTTTTTAGCAATGCAAACAGCTTTTCCTATGGGGACATTTGCAAAATTAAAGATAATTTTTCTATGAAATACTTGAAGCAGAGTTCTCTCATGTTTTTCTTTAGCTAATCTGGCAGACATTGTGTCCACACACATATCTCCTCTACAAATGGGAAGCCTTATTTTCTAATTTAACCGTACAAGTGACTGTAAAAAGATTCAGTCTTTTCAAAATGCATTCAAAGGTTTTTGCTAGCATCCAAACACAGACAACTAATTATTTTTCTGGATGATTAAGAAAGAGGAAAGCAGGCTTCTCATATGAATGGCTTTTCCAGGCACTGTTTTTAATTGGAAAAAATGTGACTTTTAATGACTAAGTGGCTATACAAATAATACCTTATATTTATCTTACAACAAATAATAGCATAGTGCGATATTGAAGCTCTATTTATCAAAATTTAAATCTATAATTGTTTTTCTCAAATCAAGGAAGTGAGATAGCTAGATTTTTTGAAGAGTACATTTGAATGTTCCTGAGTCACAATTTCAGCTTGGATAATAGTCAAAAGTAAGATTTTCTACCTGTGCTTAAGGTAAAAGCAGAGTCTTCCTCATCTAGTTCTATTTTGTGTCATCCTGGCAGGGACCCTGGCTTCTTGTAAGTCATTGGCCGAGCTTCATCAACCTCACTTGAGTCAAGATTTCATTAAATGAATATTTGGGGTAATTAGGGATGAATCATGAGACTCATATTTTTCATTCTTAATGATCACAAATAAGATCCATGAAAAGCCTACTGAAGTTAATTGGAAGATTAATGTTGCTTTCAATAGACTTTAGTTCAGGCTTTTTATTTTGCACACAGGCACTTGTGTAATTTTTTTCGAGCTTTTTTTAAAAGGCTTTTGGATTTGCTATGGCACTTTCCCATCTAAAGAGTTCCCACAGTGTCCCATATTCCTGAGCTAGACAGTATTGAGTGATTTGTATTCCCTAAATTATGTCAGTCCACCATTAACATGCGTGATGGTCATAGTGGGTCACCATCCCTAGTTTAGAGGAACAAGTGAGACAATAGTCCTCTGATGGAAATTTCCCTCCTGCAGGTCTGCTTAGCACTGGGTTCAGTTGATTTGGCTCTGTTTTCTCTCCTTTCTCAGTACCCAATAATCCGTTTGGTCTTCCAGTATCTTCTGCTTATCACCCACATCTCTCATTTCTTGCTTAGCGTGTAAACTCAGTACATCACTCCTGCAGTTTTACTGGTAATTTATTCACTTATCTCACTTGTAGGACAGCTTAGTGTTTTAAGACACAGAGGGGAAGTAGCTAAGCAAACTGAAGATCTCTTTTTGATATAGAAGGGGATAAATGCTGAGATAAAAGCCTTCTTCAGGACAGGATTTAGGATGGACCTTCACATGTGAGGCCCTAACCTTGGCTAAAGTTGTATCATTGTGAAAAGTCCATATTTGCTCCTTAATGACCAATATGCCAACAGTAAGATTTGCACAGTACATTCTTTACATATATATGTGTCTTTCCTTCAGCAATAATCGGATGTTAAAATAGTTATTCACTTGGCTAGTGTTATGTAAAGAAATCTTACTCCAATTCTTCCCCTTTGGATTGGAATTAAAGAACTTCCTAACTAGCTGAAAAGCATATGCAATATTGCGTGGAAGCAAACTTTAAAGTGACAATCAATACTGTACATGCAGTAGTGACTCTGTCAGCACCACACTGCTATGTTGTTTCTAGTACATAAGCTAAGATTCCTGCAAAGAGCTTTTCTGTTGGTTGCAATATTTATTTGTGTTTCATATTGTGGTAGTTTGACCCTGACCAGCAACTAAGCACCCAGCCACCCGCTTAGACACTCCCCATACCCGCAAACAGGATGTAGGAGAGAATAGAAAGAGGAAAAGCAAGAAAACTTGTTTGTTGTGATAAAGGCAATTTAATAACTGAAGGGAAAAGAGAGAAGGAAAAAAAAAAAGTTGCAAAGCAATCATTCGTCACCTATCATAAGCAGACTGATGTTCATACAGTCTCCAAGTACTGGCTACTTTGGAAAGACCAAAACTCCAGTTGTTGGGTTTTTTTTTGAGCACAGCATATGATCTGGACTATCCCTTTGGTCAATTCAGGTCAGCTGTCCCAGCTGTGTCCCCTCCCAGCATCTTGCTCACTCCCAGCCTACTTGCTGAGGTACAGGTAGTGAGAAGCAGAAAACCTTGATGTTATGCAAGCATTGTTCAGCAAACACCTAAAACACTGGTGTGTTACGATACTGTTTTTGTCACAAATCCAATCAAGGAAACATAGTATACTTCTTCCAACACAGAAAACCACCAGGAGCATTGCTTAGCTAGTTATGTATGGGAGAACAGCAGTAAAGCTGGAGTGTTGTGGGATACGAGCACCAAGTAACAAAACAAAGGCAAGCACTGTAAAGGACAAGGGGTATTGAACCCCACATTAGACAGGTGTCTTTTTGGTCCTCACCTTGAAGCCAGCTCCTCTAGTTTAGCTAGCTAGTACCAGGCTTTCCCATAGTACCTTTCCACAAATCTCAGAACTGAATGCAATGTCTAATAGAAGAGGATCACTGAAGACCAAAATAAAAGGCGAATGAAGTCCAACTTAAACATTTCTCTTCCAAATTTGTGCATACCTAATGAAGACTTCACACTGCTGGAGTGTTTGTTGAGTGTACATCTACACACCTGGGCAATGTTTTAGGGGTTTTGTTGTATGTTCATCTTTTCTTCCCTTTTTTCTGTGTGATACTCTTCTTGTTGCATGTTTCTATGGCCTGTGTAAAGGGGAAATATTTGAAGAAATGATACAACAAAACCGGTTTTGAACTGCCTTTTTTTTTGGTTTTGGATAACCAGAGCTAGAACGAGTTAACAAGTTTATGCCTTGATTGTTTTTCATTTACAGGGAAGCATTGATAAAGAAACACGGTAATCTGTAAATGATCACAACTGAGAGATGAGTTTCCCTAGCACTTTTAACTTTGTCTGTTTACTTTTACTCTATACCTTGTAGTTCTGGAGCCATTTTTATAGAAGTGTTTTGTGATTCTATTTCTACCTTTGTAACAAAATTCTGTTTTCTTCAATATATAATTTATCAAGACAGAACCGATTTCGAAATGAACCATAGTCCTCCTAACTCATCATGGAACATTGTCCTAAGGTGCATTCCTAATGCATCAAGGAACATTGTCTGGACAATATTCTGATATTTGGACATTTGGTCTTTGGATTACATTACTGAAAAATTCTATTGAAAGATAATTGGCACAGATCTGTTTAAAGAAAATTATTTCACAACACTTTCAGAAGAAAATTCTCACAATTCTTTGTTTTCCAAGTAAATATTCCATTTCTACATCTTCTGCAGTGCCTAAATTTACATCTCCTTTTCTTTCCTTTGTTCTTATTTTCCTTTACCGCTTCTCCGTCTTCTCTGTCTCATACCTGCTCCTTCACACATCCCTTCTTTAATATCAAACTTGCAATATCTGTCAGCTTTACCCCTGCACTGGTCAAAAAACATATCACTTTTCCTTAAGAGACTGTACATAAGTCTACCTAAGAAATAGCCTTACTGGTAGCCGCATCAGGTACTTTTGCAGTTACTCCTCCTCTGTTTAGCTATCCATGCTAATATATACTATTTGCCTCCCTCTGCTTGCAAAAATATATACATCTTGCTATCTTCACTCACAAAGTCCACAGCTGACTTTGTTTTCTGGTATGGATTCAATTTTACTTCTTTCTCCTCCTTTTGCTCATCTCGCCTATGTCATAAGCTCTATCAACAGCATGATGCCTGAATTGCTTCTCTGCCTTGTTGCTTCTCATACCAGAAAAGATGGTTGACAGAAAGATTGAAGAAGCTTCTCTGTTTATCCTTTATTGGTCTTTTACTGTCTAACACCGAGGTCTGGATTTGAAAGCAGTGATATATGGTGGAGGAATGAGATTAGAATGGTATTTCTGTTTATCCTCTTCTAAAATATTTTGTCATGTGAAACATAAAATGATTCATACTTACTTGGTAAAATACACTTCCAGCTGGCACTGCTTAATATGAACTGTTTCATGAAGTGACTGTCCACATTTTTGATGACAAAGTTTTTTGATCTGCCCCACTATCAGGATTTGGTATCAGAAGTAAGGCCTTTTATCATACATAGGGGAAAGAGATAGAGCGACATGCTTTTGGTGAGTATTAGGGAAAGGCAAGGTCAGAATACACAGCAGATGAAAGATTAAATCAAAAAAGTGTGATTCATGAAAGTGGCTTTTTGTTTTGGTTTGGGTTTACACTGACGTGGGACCAGCCACAAAGTTAACAGCAGGAAAAGGGAGCACAGAGATGTTTGAGCCTTTTAGGCTACTACAGGCCTTGACTTGCAAGTTTCTGTAGGAAAAGAGCTAGATGACTCTAGCTCCTCTCCCTCATTCTATGTGTTCCTACCTCCTGGATTGTTTGCAGGACTGTCTCGCAGTGCATGAGAGTTAAAGGCAAGAACAATTTGCCAAAAGTTATTTTGTTTTTGGTAAAATGGCTGCAAATATTTATGCCTTGCTAAGATTTATATTTATATGATACTTTGGTAATACAAACAGCACAACTCCATGTAAGCATTAGTAGTAGATAAAAGCAATAGTATTGGATAAGAAAGCATCTTTCATAAATGATCAGAACTGAAAATCCACCATTATACAAAAAAAATTATTTCATTACAATAGTTTTTTTAAGAAAGAAATTAAATGTGTTTTGGATCCGCTACCATCAATGTAATTATTTGTCAGTTATTTGTCTTAGAATATTTGTATATTCTTGAAAGATTTCCTCAGCTTGCTAATTCAACAGCACAGAAATCTCTCTGATTTTTTTTCACAAACACTTTTTAGGAATATGAAACCTGAGAGTTCAATTCTAGATTTCTTTCTATTGTCTGTAGAGTTTACACAGAATGTTTCTACAGCTGGGTTTTGTTTCTTATTTTGCAATGCACTTACAGATCATGTAGAATTGTGAGAATCTACAGTGGTGAGCCAGACTGATACTTAGGGATTGCCTTGAAGTGATAAGCTCTTTTTGCAAAATTGCTTTTTTAGGTCACCTTCTAATATTTCCTTGCTCAGGAAATGTCACTCCCTTCCGGGTGAGCAGACTTCTACAGATGTCTCATCCAGAGATTTAAAAATTCATCTTCATGGAAGAAATGCAAGAAAAGACAACTAAGTCTGAAAGCTATGTGAAAACCTGGATCATGCCAGGTCCAGGTATTTTACATTCTTGTTTTCACTATTACATACAGGCATTCTAGGTTTATTTTTAATTAAGCATTAATATTCTCTCAATTTTGCAACCAGAGGAAATATCAGAAAACTATGTAAAACATTCTAAACTTTTCATTCAAATGTCTTGACATGGGTAACTTTAATGGAAAGGCTACCATTAGCTTCTGGTAAACCAAAATCTTTGGTTGCGGAGCCAAGCTAAACTTGGCATTTGAAGCCAAAACATAAACTGAGCCACTAGAGCTGACTGCACATATATGAAAAGGAAAATAAGTAATACTCATACAGAATTCCTGTGGCAAAATATTTTATGTCCTGCCCATTCTTAACTTCTTAATAGGTTCCTACTACTTTACTATGTCATTGTTAACCAGAACTACGAAAACAAAAATTGTGTAAACAATCTGCCATAATGGAGGTACAGTATAGCAAAAATACTGCAATGTGACATGATCTAGTTCCCTGCAACATCCATGTTACCAGTCATTTATATCAAACAAGGATATGTGATATTTTCAATCAAATATATCCTGGCATAAGCCATTGGTTCTCCATATGCTCTTCCACATGTCACTCTGCTCAATTTTTCATCCTTTTCTCTGCAACACGCAATTTTGCAATGTTTTATGTGTATACATGCACACACACAGAAGTCAGATAGGCTATTCCAGCATACTGAGGCACTGGGAACTGAGTTGTGGTGGGGTGGCTGGGGCAAGCTTAAGGGCAGAAACAGGGAAAGAACTTTCTTGGGTTTGCACATTGCTTTTCCCTCCTGGACCTCAGCCTGCACTTCTTTGCAGCACTGTCCCATGTCCACCATTATCACCAGCAACACACCATTGGAGAAGCTCTGTATTTACTGCAACACCTTTATATCACTATATGCCATTTCAAGAACAACTTCCATTGCTGCTTTTATGGTTGGAAATACATGAGTTTTGACATGAGAAAGCCAGCAACAAAGGCCTCAAAAGGAAGAGGGAAGGTGATAATGTACCGTTAGAATTTTATAAAAAAAGTGCCTCTGCCCACTTTTTCTTAAGTAAGTCTGCCATCATTTTAGTTTCTGATATTTTGTGGTTAACCAGAGCTAGAAAAATAATGGTCTGATGTTGATTGCAAACATCCTCAAGAAGTTCAGTGGGATCTGGAAGTAGTCTTTCATGCCTTGAACCTAGTAGTTAAAGATGGAGAGCATTTGCTTTCCTTGGTATATGGTTTCTGGCACTAGCTCTGGTTTGTGTTTTGTTTTGTTTTAGGGTTGTTTTGTTGGTTTTTTTTCTTTCTTCTTGAACATATAAACCTCAGCTCTGAGTTTTCCATCTCAGTGTCCAAAGTATTTGCAAGTACCATGCTAGACAGTGACTGATAGCAAAGATTTCCACCTCCAATAAAAGTTTAACCTTTCCCTGAATGGGGTTCCTAACAACTGATGACCTTTTACAAGGGAGCAACGGAATTTAAGGGGCCTGTGACTTTTGCAACACTGGGAAAAATAGATAGTAGCAACATCAATATAGATAATGTAGTAATTCAAAAAAGTTAAGTGGAGACTATTTTTTTCATCACAGTTGTCTTTTATCATCCTTAAACATTAAAAATGTGGTAAAAAATAAATTCAATGGTTATTACAACATGGAAAGTGTAGAGAGATCACATTTTTCTTTTTGAAAGAGATTTTTATCAATTTTTAAAGGAAAAACATCACCATTTCTGTCTTGAATGCCATATGTAAAATTATACTTTAACACATAAAATAATTATTAGAAAAATTACTTTATGTAAACAACATATTAGGATCAAAATTCTTACTGGAGACATTACATTCTGTAGTCCTTGTTTGTCATAGCAGGTATTCATCCCCTGTCTATGCAAAAACTGTTAACTTTAACTAGACAACCATAACCAGCATGTTTATATTTACAAGCTATACTCACATAGTCACATTTGTCAAAGAACATAAATGAAGCATATTTTAGAAATCCATCCTGGTACGTAGACATTATGACAAACTAAAAGGAGGAAGCTGTTTTATAGTTCTAGGTTACTGAGAAGGAGATAATTGTCATTATTATAAAATAAATTGATGCATTATATTCTCAATCTGTAGTTGAACACAAAACAGGTCTTTTCATTCAGTCTCAAGCAGGCAGCAATGTCTGCTAAAACCAGTTACATATCTAACACAGTTGACATGTAAACAGAGTTCAAGTTGAAGACATAGTACACCCCTACTGTGTGGATTAATCTTCATTTTCCGCTTAATCAAAAGTAAATGTTTTAGAAAGCTTGCATGGAGAAGACTGAAAGTGGCGAGCATTGGGTACCATTTTTGCAATCCGAAGGCATGCTTTCAACTGTCCCATGTTCATTCCAAATTTAATAAAATCATGATGTTATGTTTCAAAAGAAGTAGAAAATAAAATAAAGAAAAATACTGATAAAAAAAGATTAAACCAAAAAATATTTACTCCCATCTCTTACTTCAGAAATAACTCTTTAGCAACAGAACACAATGTATTTTGTATATTGCAACAGTAAAGAGCTCACTAAGTCTTGATGATTGACCATTTCATATTTATTATTACTTCTTATCAGAAATAATATGATATGATGCCTCCAAAGTCCTGAGAAATCAGGTCATTAGAGAAATTTACATCCTTAAAGACCTATTCAAGATTATTCTGTATATATATATATATACTGTGTATTCATAGTTTATTTATAAAAAATAGAACATTTTTGTCATGAGAAAAATGTTTGGAATGCACTTTGCTTCATAAAGAAATTGTCACTACAGTTCATCAATTCTTTTTTTTAATCTTAGAAAGTGAATCTTTTTTGAGTTACATGTTGCAGAAGTTCATAGTCCAAACAAAAGCAAAGGCACCATGAAAGGGAACATTCCAAACCTTTGCAATCAAAGCAATCTTATTAAAAGGGGGGAAAAAAAGGAAAAAAGTATTCAAGCATTCCCAAAAGTAAAAGGACAAAAGTTACATGAATATAAGAACACAGTAAATTAAGTGTTGGAAATTGGCAGGAATATGGTCATGTACATACAGAAGAGAGCTTGTTGACCTGTTAACTTCATGTAATATTTATATAAATGGAGAAACTCCCCCAAATAATTTTTTAAATCTCTAAAGTCTCCTTTAAAGACTGCAGTCTAAGAAAGCATTCTTCTTAGACACATAGAATTAAATGTTCTAAAAAGTAAATCTGAATTTTTGTTGTTGCTTTTTCATATTAGAATTTATTTAAACATAAACAAAGTTATGATTCACTTGAGAACCATGCATTCCTTCTTTCAGATGGGGAACAAGGGGAAGTTCCAACAATTCCTGCAAAAGAAGCTCATAACTTCCATTTTCTTGCAGACAGATTATTATTTCTGTAGCATTTAACATGAAGTTTCTACTACTCATATGCAATATTCATGCACAACTTTCCCACATTTTACTAGATTTACAGGTATGTGATAGAAAAAACTGGGCTCAAAAGTCATGAGGCCTCCCCTGCTCGGAGCCTGGATTGTGAACAGAGCCCCCAGAGCATCTCACCTTCAGCTGCGGAATGTGAGAGCCTCCTTGTAGAGATATGTTGACTGTATTGGCTTGACATCACCACATAGGCATAGAGAGAGGCTTTATGTGCCCTATTTTGCTGTTCTTCTGTGTCATCAGGACTGTTCTCCTTCCTGCTCCAGGAGATGATGATAAGTGAGATCTAACGGGAAATCTAAAGATGTCTTAGCTCATTCTATTCTATGATAAACATAACCTTGATTATCCATGTTCTACTTGGATACAGAGCAAAGCAAGAAGCAGGAATAGCAACAACCGATGAAACATCTCTGATGACCTCTATTGGAAGCACCTGCTTACCATGAAAGGCAGCATGGGTAAAAGCATAAGTTGGTTGGAAGATGTAACAGGTGAGACAGAGATCTGCCAGAATTGCAGGAAGAAATTTACCTTGAAGGAAGAGCTCAAGAAGGTATGGCAGTGGACAGGAAACTAGGAGTTTTGTTTTTGTACTAAGTGGGGAATTGTTAGTCATAATACTATGGCTGAGAGCTAAAGATACTGATTCACTTAAGCATTTTTTTCTTCTAGGAAGAAAACATCAGATGCAAGTAATAATAAAGCGTGTACCCAGAAATGAGTTCTACAGATATCTCCTCCCTTCATTTTCTTTATTTTCTATATTTTCTTTAAGAACAGGAAACTAAAATAAACATAAAAAAAAGAGAAGTAATTCACTGTTTAAAATAAAATTTTATTAAGAAAGGATCTGAATTGAAACAATCTAACCAACTTCTTTCAGTTGTGCAAGTTGCAAGCATGAAGGCTGACCACTTGCCATTCCTCAAATTTATTTAAAAGCCCCTTTTAGCATTCTTCAGAAACAATATTCTAGGAAGTCTAGTTGTACAGTATCCAGCCCTCTTCCTGTTCTTTTTACTGTAGTATTTAATGGCAAGTAGCCAGCATCATTAACTAATTTGCTGTAGTATTTCCATGTTCAGTGACCTCCTGTTTAAATAACTTTCAAAACAAATAGTTACCCATTCAAACAAAGTTCCATACTAAGAAAATATTTAACTAAGTCTTTGCTTTATCAAGTGTATATATAAGAGAGAGCTATTCATTTTAAGATGTGCATCAATGTAGCAAAATGGTAATGAGCAAACACTGGGTAAAGTCTTTGAGATAAAAACCTCTGCAGCAGTTTCATTAATAGTTTTGCAGTCATCTTCTGTTCTAACTCCCTTTAAACATCAAGGTTTTTTCTATAGATTACAAGACAAAACAAATAGTGCAGAAGTGCAATGGTGCTTTTTCCCAATTACAGTAAATTAATTATCTTTTAAAGTGGTAATAGGTTTGGAAAATCCATTTTCTTTGTGTCTCAGTTTAAAAAAGATCAAACAGAACATAGCATAGCAGATGTAAAAGACCTCAGAAAGTATCTGAGAAACTGGTCTTAGCTGGAAATTGGAGCCCCTAACATGCTTCATATTCTATGGGAGTTTTTTTATTGACAGTTTTCCAACACTGAATGAGTTGCATAAAATGTTTTGCAATTTGAACTTTCTTCAGACATCCAGCACACAGATACAAATCTTGTAGTGGGGGTACTTTTTCAGTTGTTTTCTTTCCAGTGATGACCAGCACTGAGGCAGTAATGGGAACAGGGTAAATGGGACAAGTGGAAGGAGAGGGAGGAGGGGGCAGGGTTGCAGGGGGAGGGCAGGGGGAGGTGGAGGACTGTAAGTCTGGAAATGTTTTCATCAACAAACCTGTGGAACCTACTCATTGCTGTTCATACACTTGGAGAAAGATTTAACCAAGCACATCTGGAGGCTTTTATGCTAACCCAAAAGTCTTTGCTTGCTTATTGTTCTACAGCACGAGAATTCAGGGAAAAAAAATTCTCTGATCACTTATAGTTTAATGCTACATCACTAAACTCCTCCAAAAATGGTTTTTCTGGAGGGAAAGATATTTCATCAAAATACCAGTTGTTTTGTCACCTACATTATTTTCAAACAGTTATGAAAACCCACAAACTTATTAACTTAACTTTAAATTTGAAGCAGGTAATATATTCATAGAAGAGGCTGATTTCTACTTCTGGGAGAAAACAAAAGGTAAAAAAAATCTGGGTGGGATTTCCCATATTTTAACTTAATGTCTCATATTCTCTGATTTAATTATATGGACTTGTGGAACAGAGGGGAAGGATTCTAGTCTGTGGTACATAGTTCTAGCAACTCATTAGTTTATTTTGTCTTGCCTGTCCAAGTAGATCTTGGTAGAAGGCACCATGACAGTTGGTCTCTGGGGAAAAAACATTCTGATAGAGTTTCATGAAATTGGTAAAAGAGCTTACTCGAGGCATTCTAAGGTCAGCGAGGAAAGTGCCAAATAGATTTGCAACTGTTTACTGAACAATGTGTTAAACAATTTATATAAACCAAAAGACATAGAATGTATCTTTCCTTCTCATATTCATTCTGCTGGTGTGATCAGACTCAATGATTTGGTATAATTGGTCTGCAGGATATGTATGGCTTTTATTATTTATTTTGCTGCCTGTTTTTTTCCCCTTTACGTTTAAATGCATCAAGTTGAATTAATGGAGGTTTCCTAAATTTCTCAAAGATCAAGGGAAGATTGATTATTTTTTTTAATGCTTGTCCTTCAGTGAAGAAAATGATTCCTCAGTGCCATAGATTACCTCATTTCTGAAAGATGATTGATAGTGTATCTGGCCCTTTGCAATTTCAAACTTTGAATTGATTCCCCAACTTCCTTTGAAATAAAATGTGAAATATATAAGCCTCAATATCCATCGCTCAATGTTAACTAACTTCAATATACAAGTAGCTCATCAAGATTTTAATCTAATCTCCAAAAGCTTGCTAGCTAACTGCACTAATCATCCAGGTTTATTTTTCTCTGGTTTCAGTAACGGAAAAATCTCACTGAGTCTAATAATAACAGATAAACACTTTATAATGTCCTTTCCTGTCGAACCTTTGTATGACAGTAAAAACATGAGGACTGCAAACAGGCAGAATGGGGTACCCAATGCTTGTATGTACCGACAGTACACAGACATGGAAAAGACAACTGTGTATCTTTGCTCTGATCATTTCTAAAACATAGAAAGGAGTGATCGTTACTGGAGAGCCTGAAAACTATTTCAGGGATGTAGCTGTCTTACATACCTTTCTAGTCAGGTAAAGAATGCACGTATATGGGGAATTTTTAGTGTTTTATACTAACTTACCAGGCTTTTTTAGTCTGGATTACTGTACCTTCACAGAGAAATGATGTACAGGGGACTTCTTCAGTTTGATTTACATATCTTTCCCAGGCCTTATCTCTCCAGTGGTTAGTCCCATTCTTGGTATTGCTCCTTCCCATCAGGAATTAAAGGAGGAAGGAAGAAGGATGATAGTCTGGTTGCATTATCTTCTGATACGTTATTGCTGGAGAAGCCTCTGGATAAATGATAGATAAGATCTTTACATGGTACTTCAGGATTCAGCCAGGCTTCTAAATTGTGCTCTGCTCTGATGATGAATTCACCATATGCCTTATAAAGCATGTGATAAGTCATTTGTATCAGCTTTCTAATGCCCTATTAAAGGCATTATTAATTTTGTTCTTTAAAACCAAAGTTACTGCATAGGTAAAAATTAAAAATCATACCAGTATATAATTGAATAGAAAAATCATTCTCTCCCTCTACCTCCCTGCTCCTGTCCCTTTCCTTCTCTTCCTGCCTCCCTCTTCCTATTTTACTGTCTCTCCCTCCCATATACATACTTGTATGCATGAGATATGAGAAGACACAAACAGTAAATCAGAGAAATTAGAGATAATATTTCTTAATCTGGTAAGTGGTTTGCTACAAAAGTTAAAATAGTCTATTCTCTATGTAGGGAATTCAGTAGTGTCACAGAGTTATTTGTTGGCAGTCTGTGAAATAACCCCTTATCTATTTGTAGGTGTTGGTGATCAGCCATAGCCATTTATTTAACAAAGCACAGACCTTTTTCAGTCAATGAATTGCCTGCGAATTTTCACACGTGTGTTTGCTCTCCAGAACGCAGCACACACACCTTGACTCATTGTTAGACTAGAAGATCACCAGGAATGAATCTTTTTCTTCAGGTTTGTGACAGACAAAATTATGTTTTAGTGTACATGTCTATCATCATAGAAAATAAATTCTAAATTGGTAAATACTCTTCAGTATCAAAGTTATCTTCTTGAAACTTTTCTGTCAATAAACTTTACTGTTGGGAAATTAAAGAAAAATACCAAAGAAGGCATAAAAAGCAATTAAATGACTCTTAATAAATTATGTTTTGCAATATCTACCCAGCATCATTTCAGTACCACATTTAGAAATTGTCACATCGGTACCTCATTGCTAAGTGAGAAATTCTCACAGATAAAAATCCAGCAATGTGTTCTTTACAAAAGTATGCGATCAAGGGGCAAAACTCTCTCAGCTGGACCCTATTGGAGGACAATAAGGAATATTTTAAGGACGGGATATTGATTACATTGCCCAAAAGTCAATTAGTCCTTACTTCTTTCATACATAGACTGCAGAACTGCCTTATTCAAATTGGAAGTGATCTCATCTTTTCCTTGGATCCTGGTTGAGCAAAATTCCTTTAAAAGCATTTAAGAAATACCTTAAATGTGGAAAAAACACATGAAGACATTTTTTTTTCTATTTAATGTTTTAATATGATGTTTAAACTTCTATGTTCTATGACACTTCTGATATCTGTAAATAAACAACTAATAATGGACATATGGGCCATATAAATATTAGGGAAAATTATTTGCCATGAAAAGACACTTTCATTTAAGCCATAAGGAATATATCTTGTTTGACCTTATTTGAGTCTCTCGTGCTTAGTTTTGAGTCATTGGGAGAATGTGGCTTGGAATTTCATTTTGATTGACAAGTGGCTTCCCACTGAGGGAACACTGAAAAGTGCTGACGAAGCAACATCCCATATGAGCAAGCTGGTTTTCTGGGGTTTTTTTGTGATAGTTAGGATAACCAAGACACAGAGGAGATTAGAGGGCTGCACAAGTACTCCAAACTTTCAGGTTAGGGCCCCAAAAGATCTTCTGCTGACTCCTAAAAAGCATTCAGATATTGGCATCTTGTTGGAACCATAAGGTGTGCTGACAGTAGGAGGAAATTGAGAAGGCCTAAGTTCTGAGAAGGCTGAAGGTTTCCAAATATGGCAGTTTCTCTATATATATCACCTTCTCCTGGGGTCCTGCTGATGCACAGTGCAACTGCCACCAGGTCCAAAAGAGCACGTTGTGCAAATGGGCAGTGATGTATAAGGTGACATGGATTTGGCACTGAGGAGCAGGCATTTATCTGCAGAAATGAGTGTGCATTTGTCACTATGGAAAGAGATCTTCAGCCCATGTGGCTAACGCTATGTGGTGGACTTCATTTTGGCAGAACAGTTTTAATGAAGTATCCACCTCCAGTTGTTCCTCCACAGGAAGCCTTTATGGAACGTGCTGAAGCAAGCCGTCACATCCCAGGACAGTGTTTTATGGACATGTGAGTTTGTAACAGAAATACATTCTGCTGGTGCGAGAAAGATTTGACGTGTCCAATGCTCATAATGTCTTTATTTGCTAATGGATTTGGGGTGCATTTTATTACAACTTGACATTTGATGCAGCAAGTAGCAATCTTGGAGCATTGGAAGAGAGCTGAGAAGAGCAAATAGAGTAGAGACTTTTTTGTTGTATGCATTTATGTAGTAGGTTGGTTTGTCTGTGCTTGTAACCTTGTTCTATTATCTTTCAGTGCAAATGCAACACATTAAGGAATTACGGAATTCTCTGTGCTTTGCTTGGCAGGCTTTCATACAGCAACTTGAACCCACCTAACTTCAGCCTGTCTTTAACATAAATCATCCAAAAGGCTTCAGAAAGACATAAGCTATTGAAAATACACAAAGTGCTCTTTTCCCACAAAACTTCAAACATAGCAGCTGTTCTCTGTTTTTTTAATTCTTCTGAGAATGCAGTGATTTGACAAGTTGCAATATGGATTATATTTATTTAGTTCATATTCTGTTTTTTAACAATCATTTCAATAACTATAGAAAATATTTGATTTACACTTTGCACTTTACATTTTCTTTCCCACTCAGCTGCATAAAGAAAAATATTGACCTGTGATACCATTGTCCAAGAATATTTCATAAGAAACTGAAAAATATGTTCTGTCCACCATAGTTTTGAATTTATTTAAAGGAAAATGCATATTTAGCAACAATTTATATCTAGATTGCCCAGAGAAAATGGAAATTAGGGGCACTATATTCTATATATATATTAGCATAAAACAAGTTTATGTATTTAGTGACATTATTGAACATCTGAAATACAGAAGGAGTCAGAGCTGATGTTTAATTCATCTGATTTCTGTGGGAACAGTTGTATTTTTCTGGTTAGCTCTTCCTGAATAATTGTAGGAAAAGACTGACTTTAGTTTTAAGGTAGATCATGCATCTGTCCTTATTCAAAAGCATCATCACATAATTCCTGGCATGAAATGTCAGACATTTACAGTTAGACTATAGAAGACATTTAAAGTGTCATTCACAGCAGCTAAAATTGCTTCTGCAACTATTTCTGATGCTAACTATAGGGAAGGCTGCATATACTACAGCCAAGGTAAGCACATGTCTAGGATATTGTAGACATTCAATTCTAATAGAACCCATTTTGGCAAAACTAGTTGTTTGCTTTTAGGAGGTCATCTTTCTGTAGCTCCATCGTGGTTAGTTGTCTGGATTTCCCACAGACTTATTTAGAACAGGTCCTGTAGGGACAATGGCATGTAGCATAGTGTAAGATACGCTCCAGCTGCGGGCTCACTTTCAGAGGCAAATGAGATACAAAAAGAAGTAAGCAAAAGTAACAAATATGAACATATAGAGCCACTCTGTTGCAGCAATTAAAGCTTATGTTATTTCTAACACCAAAGTACAATAAGCAATTTTGTTCTGACTTCCTAAAGAGATTAAAAGGCAATTCAGTAACCTCTGTTTACACAGCTAATGTAAGCTATTAGAGTACATTAACACTTCTTTTGTATTTGTTTATTGCTAAATACCCACCTCAGATTGTGTTCTCAAAAAATTTTGAACTCATTGGAGAATACATTGATTTGACTTCACATTGCATTTCCAATCCATCAGTTTTCTTGTGGCAATGGAAGATCCAGAAGTTTATTAGTACTTATGAGGACTGCTACTGTGTTGGGAAGATTTGAATAAGGAGTCCTTACAGACATCCTCAAGAAGACACTTCTGAAAGTCAAACTTGGGATTCAATTTTAATTGTGAATTGGCTCAACAGGCCACTCTAAACTGGGAATGAGATTATTTACACTTCACATTTAATACATAAACAGGACCAGGAAAGCAGACAGAACAGTTTCTTGCTGGTTCTGCCTCTCCCCATAGGTAACCCTGACTGGAATTTCAATATATCTTTTTTCCTAAGCCCTGCAACTGTTATATACTAATTGTCTAACAAGACCAATGTTGGTAACAAGTCTATATGTATATTCTCATCATGCCTTAAGAGTGCTATGTAAAACAAACAAGTGCAGTGTGTGGCAAGTGCTAGAAAAACTGCCAGGGAATACCATGTGGACCTGTAGGGTTTATGGTGCTCCAGAGGCTGCTTCAGTCAGATGCAGCAGGGAAGTACCTCATGGAGTTTGGTTCTGGAGCCCGGAGGCTTACACAGGTGATTTCTTACTGAAGACAGCCCTCACGACCAGGCTGATACAGGAGTGTCACTTAAATAGGCCTGTACTTAAGCTGGGTGAAAAAAAAACAACCCAACAAACAAACAAAAAAACCTAGGAAAAAAATGAAGATAGGCTTTAATCTATTCATTAGTGTTAGTATTGGTATGAGTATTATATATTATTTACTTATACCCATAAACAATCTCCTGAAAGTAAAGATAAATGTACACATCTTCTGTGTTTTGTATAATCATATGTATAAACAATCATCTATAAAGGAAAGTACATGTTTTTATATAAATGTATGAATGTGTGCATGTATACACACAGAGCATCCTGACGTGTATTACTGTCTACCAGGAAACATACTTTTATTTGTTTACTGGAATAGTAATATAATATTACTACATATTACAATTATACTCAAAACATTTCAAGTACCTTTAAGATACTAGTAGACACAGATACGACAATAGTTTATAAAAGAAAGGAAAAAGGTGGGAGAAATAGCTGTAATGAGAAGTTCAGTGTAAGGCATATTCATTAAGGTTTTTTTACAATTGTTGAATATGAATGTGGATTTTTATTTACAAAAAAATATATTATTACATATTATATATATACAGATATATATATGTATATATATTACAATATATCTCAATTGTCCTTTTGTGGAAACTGCATATTATATTTATTTGGTTTTCAATACCTAACACCATTGGTTTTAAAATTGAATAGGATATACTGCTAGCATAGTCCTGAAATCAAATAATTAAAACTTGGTATTGAAATATCAAGTTTTATTACTGAAATACCAAAAGGGTGCCTATACTTCATCATTCTTAGCATGAGTATAATGTTTATTAATTATTCTTCTCTGATCCGATATAGAATTTTATCACGTGTCCTCTAGCCTTCAAAATGAAGCTTGGAAGACAAAAGCAAAGTCATTAAAATCTAATTGATTAAATGGACCTTTAAGATCTTCCAAATGAGGTCAAGGTGCTCACATAGCTTTGGGAATATGGTTTGCCCACAATATTGTTTTCAACTTCATGCATACTTTAAACATCACATATGAAGATAACATTCCTTGTATAGGGTACAGGTCTCTTCAAGCGAGACTGATCCCACAAAAATTCATGTGCTTGATTTTAGGCAACTGCAAGTTCTGCTGATTTCAGCAGAACAGCACAGAGGCTTAGATTTATATGGTCTCTCTTTAGAAGGTCAAGCACAAAGTAAATAAAGAACAGAACATAAAGAATGTGCAGTCTTAGAAGGAGGAAAGAAGTTTAATGACTTGAACAAGCCCAAAATTTTATCCTAAAGTCCTCTTCTTGAAACAGTACGCATCATAAACCACCTGGGATGGGGTTGGTGTGCTCACTGCCATTTATAAAGGTATAGCCCATTGAGAATTTCAGGCATTTCTATAATACTTTTATTACCATTTTCTCTCTTTTAGATTAGTAATAAACATAATATAAAGTTTGAACAGTATTGTTGAGTTGACCAATCTTTCTTGGACTCAGTGGAACCCAATACAGAATAACTAATCTGATTTAGTACACGGGAAAGTACGTTTAGGATTAGAAATGTTCACAGCACCTCTACTAAAATTGGTGCTCTGACAACATATTTCCTGAAAGAACATCTGCACACAAACTGAAATTTGCAGGCTAGCAAGATTACTTGTAATGTGCAGTCCTGTAGTAGACTGTCGGTATCTCAGTTTCATGGTTGGGTTACATGAGCTGCAATAGGAAGGAGCAGACTTTACCAGAAATCCAATATAGTTTGGACATACGCCTTAGTAGTACAAATGAGTATCAAGTTCAGAAACACTGATTAGTAAGGAACAATGTACTCCTTTATTCTTTCAGTAAAGGTTGTCAATATCACTCACTGAGACACTGAGAGAGTTTAAAAATTAAAATTGAGAGAATAGGATTTTCCATGATCACTAAAATGAAATTTGAGACTTTGCATATATTGTCTCATTTATGCAAAATTCTATGCATGCATTGACTTTTGCTATATGAGTAGTACTGCCAATACCAGCGCTAAGCATCTACACGAATCTTTCCACAAGGAAACCTCGATTTTGATTGTCAAGCCATTCACACACTAAGTTCATTGTCCTTACCATAAACAAGAAATATTCACTAACATCACCAACAAAGTGGAACTGACAATCTTGAACGTTTAAGTTATTATCCTTTGGGCAACTTTTTTTTTTTTTTTTTTTTAGCAAAGTCTTAAATGACTTTGTACCTATAAAAACTATAACTCCCTGCTCCACTTTCAGAGACAGCAATATTTTTTTGCAATGAGTTGTTGGTTTCTTTCTTTTTTATACACCTTTACTTTTATTATAAAAATAAATTGTTTTTTTAAAAATTATTTTTTAAGTCAACAAACTTTTTTTCAGCCTCTCCCACACTGCCTTTTATTACCGGCTCCTGTAGCCTTAGGCACCTGTTTTTGTATTCATATTTAACATCATAATAGATCTTATCTAACCATCTTTTAAAGGAACTTTTATGTAGCATCTGTTAGGCTGGAATGTTCAGAAATACTTATGAAAGAAGTTCCAACTCATATTTAATGCCCCTAGGGAATCCGTGTCTCTCTTTTTGGGGCACTTTTGAACATACCACCTGTGGATGCCATTTCCTGGTGTTAAGCTGTGTGCACTGTGCAGGTGAACACTTACATATCTTTATTCTGAGAAGCAATTTTAAAATATCTTCCACTGCAATTTCTCTCTTAACAGTCTCCTGGGAACTGATCCAGCTATGTTGCTAAGCATGTGCCAAGCTTTACATTGACTTCAGCAAGACTACCCTATGCTTAAAGAAGTAACTCATGAATTAACATGCTTTCTGAGATTGCAAATTTGATTGTGGTGATTGTATTAGATTACACATGTGATAGAGTTGCAGGCACAAGAGATAATTGCCAATAAAATATTTTAAATAGACCTTTTAAATGGTTAATGAAAATAACAACACTAGGCCAAATTTTTCTCCTTTGGACAACAGCACAAAGTACACTTTCTGGATTGAGAACTTGTGTACTATTTTTTCAATATCAGACATGTTGAAAATAAATCCATAAATGACAGAGTGTTATATGGAAAGAAGAAGACCTTAGCATATTTTCTAATGTTAATAAATATAACTACAATTCAAAATGCTGAATTTAAATCAGCTTTAGACAGCTGAAGTAATAATAAAGGTAACAAACGTAATAAGTCAATGACTACTAAAGCCAGCAAGACTGTAGTTTAAGAAACATAGAGCTTAAAAATATTCGTGCTTTAGTCTTTCTTATTATAATTTGCATAGCACCATGCTATAGTACATGACAACTATATTAAGTGCTAATGGAAGTTATTCCAAAATGAGTTCAGCACTGTTTCTTCTTCATTAAAGCTCACGCAAATTAATTTTAATGCAGTATAAAGATTTGCATGATGATATTTCATCTCATAGAGAAGACAGAAAAACAAGAGGAAGTGAAAAAGTCTACAACATGACATTTAAAAAGACTAAATATTTGTATAGAGAAAGGGATACCCAGAAACACTGCAAGGGAAAAAGGGATTTGTACTGGAGAGTATACAACAGGGAGGCACAAATTTGTTAAGTCCTGGCTTTTAAAAAGTATCTCTAAAATACCAGCCATCAAAAGAAGAAGTGGGTAACAATTATTTTTTTTTAAGTTTTCACATTGTGCCATACTACTGGAAAACGCATTTAACAAATTCTGTAAATCTTCCACACTTTTTAGACCCATGTAACTACTAACTCCACAAAATGTATCTACAGTCAGTATAAATCAAAGAAGAATCAAGATTTTGGGGAGAGTTTCAAATCAGTTGTAAAGAGTTTCATGGGTCTACTGTCCACCTATAGCACTGTCATGGTATCCAATGTAAAAAAAAAAAAAAAAGCCAGTCTTTCAGTGGTTTGAGCAGCTTTACATATATATATTTTTTTTTTTTAACCTGGGCACTTTTAATAATTTCTGAGCAATAAAAGTACTTCATTGAGATTGAGTCACTTGACATTCAAATAGTGTATCTGTATGTGCAACTATTCATTTTCCATATTTCAAAAATTGTTACATGTTTAAAAAGTAGAACTGTAGAACACAATATTGCACCATTAAAAAGTCCGTGTTTGTGGACCAATGGATAACCTTGGTTATCTTAATATTTTCTATTCCATTTGTTGTAACAGCCATCAATTTGTCTTTCTTTTTCCTTTTTTTTCTTTTTTTTTTTTTTGCTATTTATTTAATATCCATAGCACTCTGACACTGTTCAGAAAAAAACTTAGAACTGATGAAGTTTTTATTCATCAAAGACAACATTATTTATGTGTCATAACACCTCATTTTCAATTGGCTCTTGTTCAATTTTTTAACTCTGTATCAAAGCCAAAGCCTGACAGAGAAAGAAGAAAATGGCAGCAGTCTTGTCCTTAGACTTAGAGTTTAAACGTCATATTGCTGTTTGACATGATGAAGTAATTTGCATTGCAGTTTTATGATTTAATGAATTACTAAACATGGTCTCGGCACAATGCTGCC
This sequence comes from Falco naumanni, assembly GCF_017639655.2. Classification (NCBI taxonomy): domain Eukaryota; kingdom Metazoa; phylum Chordata; class Aves; order Falconiformes; family Falconidae; genus Falco; species Falco naumanni. Next base: position 103,086,188 of record NC_054055.1, read on the forward strand.
TCAGTTTTCCACAGCAGACAGGGAAACTTTTTTTGTTGTTTGTGTGTTTCAGGAGATAGAAAGATCTTGAAATCCTAAATACAATGAAGAATATTCATCCCTCAAGAGAGCATGGACATTTAACCAGTGCAGCAGAATAGCCCAGCACCATCATGCATTGTTGCCCAGCTTTAAGAAATAACTAAATTTAAAATACAGGAGAAAATATAGTGGCCTATATAGTGTTTCAGATCTTTTAGTGCAGGGAACAGCTTTCTTCTGCTGAAAGCTAATAAGAAATTTCCCCTTTGATTTAACATTTGCAAATTCAGTGTGATGTTACTTGTAAATGAAATAATATTAAAAAAGATGCTTCTTTGAATGACTCATTGACTTGTTCTTCCTACATACACATGTGAAGAGGTTAAATACATCCACTCTAACCAAGGCCAGTGCTTGTTATCAGACGTTGCTAGGGTAGACAGAGAATGTTAGAGAGGATCTTCAGTGTCCAGCAGAGCTGGAAATGTATCCTGCTAAATGTAGAAGTTAATATCCTATGAAGGTGTAATAATAGGATTAGTGTACCTGCAGCACCTGAGGGACTTATTTCCACATTGTTCTCACTGAGGAGACATTGAATACCGTCCAGTGAGAAAATGGTTTTCTTAGCCTACTCAAAACATTCCGTATGAAATAAAACTTTGATATCTGTTGGTGCCTTGGTATATTTTAAATTATCCTAATATTCATTCTAATCCAGTCTTGCATTGTACTTTTAACTTTCAAAAATGACCGAGTTAGGCCTCTGCCTTTATAGAGCCAGATTCCTGCCCTTCTAGGATGGTGTGTATCTTTTTTATATAGGTTTATTTTACAGATTTAGAATGCTGAAATAGTGTGGGTTCACAAGAGGATACAGAAACAGGTTTTTGCACCGGTTTTGATTCACCTGGAATTTCACCAGGTTTTCCTTAAGTGAAGGGTTCAAAGAAAATTTCAGTGATGCCTTCCAAATTTGGCTTGGGTGAGATCCAAAACTATAAATCCTTCATCCTTTGTACACATGTATTAGAGTACTCTCCTATGCTCTGCAAGGTGGTACACTCAGAACATACCCCAGGTCTTTTGGAAGTTTGTTTGAAGCAAGGCCAAAATTTGGGGCTGTAATTAAACCAGAATTGAGGCAGATTTAGCTAGATTTTGCATTCAGTTGTGATTGATTTGCAGAACCCTAGGAGGTGGTATTAGGCCTTACTGTTACTTTACTCCCTAGCCATTAGTGGGAGGCGCAAAGGAGGAAGTTATGCTAGTCTGATTCTCTCTGGTAGACGTAAATGCATTTTCTCCCAGATATCTAGACAATGTTCCTAGCCAGCTTTGTTTGGAGGAAAAGTTAGTCTTACACAGAAAAAGATGAACTTGTTTGCGTTCTTTTTGGAATTTCATAAGGGATATCAAAATATGATTTAAGATAGAATTCTGGAAATAAAGAATACATTCTAATTACTTTCCTTCCTTGTTCCCTATCCTTTTGATTTGTTGTTACAACAATACAATTCAGTATTTTTGAATATGTAAACATCTACTTTTGATTTTAGGCAACATCTTTGGCCTTCTTGAGAATTAACGTTTTCATTGTTCCTGTACTATGAGCTGTCTTTTTCTGGCTGTGGTTAGTACTCTTACGCTATGATTAGACACTGAGAGAAAGGAGATACTGTGTTGTGTAATACTTGCTCTTCAGTGCTTTAGATTCTGCCACTTATTACTGAATCACTTTAACAAATAAGTGTACTTTTTGGACTAGGGCATTCCACTGACATAAATTAGATAAACTTCAGATGAAGAGTATAATTTCATGTACCATATTCTTATTCAGCAAATACCCATTTTCCTCATTTTGGTTTCAGCACATGACAAGCACACATGTAATTCTTTTACTGTATTTAATTCTGATTTTGTTATATCCAGTCAAAGTCAAAAGGTATCTAGTCATTTTTTCCAAAGCACTGATCCACATGCACATTTTTTGTCTTAACTTGTTTGAGCTTTCCATCACGAGAAAGCTCCATGGCAACTCAATGTATGAAAACAGATGTGAGATCATACAGAGCCTACAGAGTGAAACCTGAAGACAATGGAAAAAACTCTTTCGAGTCAATGCACTCTGGCAATTTGCTCAACTTCACAAATAAAAAAAGCTTTAAAGATGTTTAATGCAAAAGTTCAGTACAGTTAAAAATTATCACTGAAATATTTGGTCAACCTTTTTTTGGTGTTAAAAGATAGTTTCAAAGTACACTCCTCTTTCTTACCTTCCCTTCTTCTTCCTCCTTCAGAGAACCCCTATTTCAAAATAATTTTAAGAATCTTCTTAGAATAACTTGTTTAAGAAAACTGAAATGTTGGCTACAGAAAACTTTCATCACTTAAATGAGTAAAAGTTTCAGAAGCAGTGAAGTCTTATTGACTATCAAAGAGATAACAGACCTCAAATCACATAAGCCACTTTTCTAAAGAAGCTGCATGTTCTTTCATCATACAGGTACTTTTAAGGTCTCACTGCAATACTTGTAACTATTCAGAATATTCAGAAATGTAAAATAAAGTTTAATGTTACCACTCATTAAGTTTGCTAGTCATCTTTCAGAACGTAGTTTCTATCTTACATGATAGATTCTGGCTAACAGAACTCACTGTTATCTGCAGCATTATTTGATTTCCTAAAATTGCATTTTTTTTTACACAAAGGCAATCTGAGTTTAAATTTACCTTTTAGTTTTATGTGCATTCTTGCACTTATGTGTTAAATTGCCTTTACAGAAAAGATCAACATTTCCCTATCTGTAGTTTCAACATAAATACCAGTGATTTTATCTTGTTCCTGGGCTGCTTTGATACATGCTGAGGATTTTTTTTCACCTGAGGTCACAGGTGTGCTTCCATAATACTTCCTGACTTATGTTTAGCATCCTTAAAAAGTTTTAGGCAAAACTGGACCCCTGTTCTTCTTTAAATCAAATTATGTGTCAATTTTATTACTGGAGCCTTGCATTTCAGATAAAAAAGACCATTTCAGTCCCTTGGGTCAATAAGGAAGTAATTGGATCTGGATGTATTTTATTTAGTGCAAAAAGACTGGGAAAGGTCTTTAAATCATTGAAATATCTTTTCAAAAGTGATCACAAGTTGCTTCTGTTAATTCTGAAGCAGTAACAGCCTATTATGAATAAAGGAATAGCAGTGACATCATCATTGGAAAACTGTACATTGTCTCAGAGATAAAGACAACATAGCCCTAAAGAGTGCAACAGCCATTCATACTAAGTCTGTACTGTTCACATCGGGGTCACATCAGGAAAGACCTGACTGTGTAAATGTAACATATTGATGATGCAAGTCCTTCTGAGACCTTGCCAGAACTCCTAAATATGCTGTCCTCAAAAAAGATTATTTCCTTTTCACTAATACTCCAATAATGCAAAATTGTTGTCAGATTTAATATATCTGTAGGCAATAATAAAAAATTGCCATTCTCATCTTGTTTTTGAAAGAGGAATGCAGGATCATCCTAATAAGGCACAGGCTCTTTTCCTTTGGAATTGTCCTGATTTCAGGAGGTGAGTACTGATCTGCACATCACCAGTGCAGAAGTACAGGACTGTAAGGGTGTCTTTGCACCTCATCATATCCTAAGCCTGAAAAGATGGAAGAAATAGAGGCATTTCAGTGCTTTATGAAGGCTGGGATGAGAGGTCTGGGTCACTTACCCAGCCCAGATGCAACAACAGAGGAGTGATCCAGCTTTTGACTCCTGTTTCTACAAGTAAGAGATTATACTTAGCCCTCAGAAAGGCCTGGAGCTAAAGGAAATCAGTGATGTGCAAGTCAAAAACATTTAGAGGAAGTGTGGCTAATATAGATCAAAGGCAATTATGTAAAAACAGACCAGATATCCCTGGATCTTTGTCCCTTTTGGAGGGAGTTGGGAAACTGAACCAGCATTTCCCCTTATAAGCTGTTCCTATAAACCTTCAGTATTTGAACAAACTTAAAGGCAAAACAGTGTCTTAGAGAAATTCTGAGCGCATAGAAAACAGGTAGGCAGAAAACATACAAACACATTTTCTGGTCAACTACAATGTCATGATAATTTTCTTCTTAGGTTTCTGTATTCAGCAAGAAGTGTTTTACCTTGGCAGCATTCGAAGAAATGCGCTCTAAAAATATCCTTCTGAATAGTTTGCCAGTGGCATACCAGAAGCAGTTTGACAAATGTTTATGATTTTTTTATATAAATAATGATGCCCAAGTGTTGTGGTTTAACCTTAGCTGGCAACTAAGTACCACACAGATGCTCACTCACTCACTCTATGATCCCCGCATCAGGATGGGGGAGGAGAATTGGGAAAAAGGTAAAATTTACAGGTTGAGATAAGAAAAAAGTAATAACTGAAATAATAATAATTAAGAAAACAACAAAAACAATTGTAATGAAAATGAGAGGGAGAGAGGAATAAAACCCAAAAGGAAAAAACCCAAATGGTGCACAACACAATTGCTCACCACCTGCTGACCGATGCCCAACCATCACCTGAGCAGTGATTGGCCCCTCCTGGTCAATTCTTCCCAGTTTATATACTCAGCATGGCATTCTATGGTATGGAATATCTCTTTGGCTAGTTCTGGTCAGCTGTTCTTCTGGCTCTGTTCCCTCCTGACTTGTGCACCTGCTCACTAGCAGAACACAGGAAACCTAAAGACTCCTTCATTCAGAGCAAGCACTACTTAGCAACAACTAAAACATCAGTGTGTTATCAACATTATTCTCATGCTAAATCCAAAGCACAGCACTGCACCAGCTACTGAGAAGAAAACTAACACTATCCCAGCCCAAATCAGGACATTATAGTTTGCCATCCAAATCAGGCTTGGAATTTACTGAACATCTTCCAGTAATTTAGAAATAAATAAAACAAACCTGCTTCCCTTTTGCCTGCTTCCACATGTCGACAGGAGTTATTTTCTCTACAAATATACATTTTGTACAGCATCTCACAGCAATGCTAGGCCTTCTAGAAAAGTGAGACACACAAGTCAGCTTCTGACACTTTGTCCTTTTTCACCCTGCGCAAGTCAGCATAAGTACAGTTGCAAATCCATCCACCAAGCAGCATCTGAGGTAGTGAAAACAGTGTATTTTCTAGAAATGTAAAGCTTCTGTACTAAACTTATTTTAAGCCTCAAAAACCTCTAAATTAGCTGCTGAATGCTTCAGAAATGTAGAAATGTACATAATTTTGTCAGTCTTTAATGCTTATGAACAAACTTCCTAAAGACTCAGCTGTTTATAGTTTTCATAAATGCCAAACAAATGTGCAACCATGTAGCACTGAGATATAAGTTAATTCTCCAGACTGAGCTAAACTGCCTAACATGTCATGAGAAACAAACTGTGTGGGAAAGATGTGAAAGTCCTGGGAACAGATTAAGAGATTAACTTCCTTGCAGAAGAAACCTCAAAATATGAAAAGCAATGTAGGCAAGATTCAGAATAATTCCTATTCAGTGTTCAGAAAGGGATCGGGAAGACGCAACTCTTAGTGCACATCATCTGCAGAGAACTGGAGGAAAAATTGAGAACAAAAGACTATATTTAGTCTCCTGGACTTCAGGAGAGCTAACTTTGGCCTCTTCAATGGCCTACTTGGAGGAATCCCATGATTTAAAGCTCTAGAAGGTAGGGAGATCCAGAGCTGGCTAATATGGAATCATCATTTCCTCCAAGCTCCAGATAGGTGCATCCCCATGCATAATAACCAGCAAAGGGTGCAGGAGGCCTGCAGGGAGAGCAAGGAACTTCTGGCAAACCTCAAACAGAAGTAAGTTTACAGGATATGGAAAAAGGGACAGGCCACTTGGGAGGAATATAAGGATGTTGTCAGAACATGCAGGGAGGCAACAAGGAAGGCTAAGGTCTGTCTGGAATTAAATCTGGTGAGGGACATCAAGGAGAACAAGAAGGGCTTCTTCAAGTACATCAGCAGGAAAAGGGTGACTAAGGAAAATGTGGGCTCACTGCTGAATGAGGTGGGTGCCCTGGTGATGAAGGGCACAGAGAAGGCAGAGTTAGTGAATGCCTTCTTTGCTTCAGTCTTCACTATCAAGGCCAGCCTCCAGTTTCCCAGACCCTGGAAGCAAGAGAGGAAGTCTGGAGAAAGGGAGACTTTCCCTTGGTCAAGGAGGATCATGTTATATATCACTTAAGCAAACTTAACACCTACAAAACCATGGGCCCCAATGGGATGCACCCCAAGTGCCAAGGGAGCTGGTAGATGTTGTTGCCAAGCCACTCCCCATCATCTCTGGAAGGTCATGGCATACAGGAGAGGTGCCTGAGGACTGGTGGAAAGCCAGTGTCACTCCTGGACATTTTTTTACCTTGAGGGTGACAGAGCACTGGCACAGGCTGCCCAGAGCGGCTGTGGAGTCTCCTCCTCTGGAGACATTCAAAACCCACCTGGACTCTGTGTAACCTGCTGTAGGTGGACCTGCTTTAGCACAGGGTTGGACTAAATAGTCTCCCTTCCAACCCTGTGTGATTCTATGTGTGATTTACAGAGCACATTTTATCAGTAGTCAGAACAAACAAATTAAGTTTCAGTCTTTAAGGAGTGTGGGGAGCTGAGTGTACCTTTCTCAGTACTGGGCCCCAAAGGACTGGGGCAAATACTGAAGACTTTAAGCAACAAAAATAAAACAAAAAAACTTTTTCATCTTCAAACCTTAAAATGCACTCCTTTTTCTTCTTCTTTTTGAAGAAATTATAGAGACACTTGTAAGTAGGGGACCTCGTAGTCTTATCTGCTACTGAAATTGCCCTTTGCTTCCACTGTAAAACTGTCTTCAACATTCATAACTTCACTGAGATTCTTTCTTCTGGTGTCAGATACCCACGTTTCTACATAAAACATGATTTTTTTCTTTCACAGTGTTGATTTGGAGGGGGAATATAAGAAAAAGGCTAATGCATGGGGTGCAGTTGCTGGAAGGAAGATAAAGAAAATATTACCTTAGCTTAAAAATGTGCTAGCATATTTTTTCACTGAGAACAATTCTAGCCCTTACTTTTTTATAAGAATGGAAACTCAAAAGTTTTACAAAGATGGACTATCTCTCTGGGAGTGTTTTGGTGGTTGTTTGTTGGGTTTTTTGTCTGTTTTGCTATACCATGTGCATGATAACATGTTTCTTATTATTTTCTTAGCTTCAAGAAATAAGAAGAGGATCTACTTGCTGCCTATAAATCTGATGAGCATCAAAAAGAAAGCTTTGTCAGCTTATAGACTCAGGTAATCTCAGGAAAGGTGAGTCTATACCAACCCTGAACTCATTTTACCAGAAAATAATTGTTAACCCAGTCAATGTGGTCAGGTTTCTTCAACCAAAATTATCAATTATAAACACAGTCTGGTTATAAGATAGAAAGAAGAAGCATTCTTACAGTTTTTGAGAGGTTATATTATTATTAGCCCTACTTCTTCATTAGCCCTCCCCCTGGGACAAGAGAACACCAACTGATGCAGTGGATGCTCTGGGGAAAAAAAAATAATAAAAACAAACAAACAAAAAAAACACCTGAAAAGCATCATTCACCCTGTACAAGTGCAACAGGAACAGGAGCAGGGGAAGATTTTACTGCTGCCTCTCCTACCAAAAATGCAGCAGAGCTATTTTCTCCTATCCTTCTTGTGGAGAGCTGAGGATGGGGAAAAGGCCATATGAATACGCAGCAGTCCTGCTGCACTCCTGGCAGACTGGGACAAGGAACACAGAAGGAAGGAGACTGAAGATGTTTACAGAGATGCTTGGTTTTTCACTAGAGCGAAGCTTCTCTGTGAAGAGACTGATGCTGCAGGGAGCCTGGATTTTGTTCTACTCTTTTTTTGTGTTTATTCCATCAGAACTTGTTGATTGGAATAAGTTGGGAGGCACTATTTTCTGAACCAGAATTTCCATTTGTACACTGGCTCCTTCTGCTGCCTTGTAGGTACGTCTGAGAATACTGGCATTGGCATCAAGGGGCATAACAGGCTGGCAAGCCCCCCAAAGCGTATGAAAATCTCTCCTGTGAGTCATGCAGATAAACACAAATGCACAGTGCAAGACATGCTGTGACTTGTACCCCTGGCGTGTAGCATCCAAGAAAACCTGTGTGAACCTGTGATGAAGGAAACCCCAAGAATTCCTGACACTAAGAAGTCAGTTCTCATTAAGTTAAATCTACTTATCGACCATCTTTAAGCTTGAGCAAATAATAAACCGGTATTTTCTTGTCTGCAAGGCTAGGAAGTATCAACAGCAACCTGACTACCTCAGAGTCTTACAGGAATATTGGACAGCTGTATTCAGCAGAAGGAGATTTTGGAGAAAGTGTCACATAAACTCTTAAGTGGCAGCACAATGGGTGATGTGGCTTACAAACCATCTAAGTATATGTTTTGTAGATGTCTTTTGAAGGAATACAGCATTATGTGAGCTAGACAGATTAAATTTGTATGGTTTTATGATACTTCTCAATACACCCATCAAATAAAATTGAGGAATGTAAATTATTTTTCTCCCCTTCAGTTCTCTCTACCTCTTCAGTGTTTTATAACATAGCCAGCTGTTCCTGGCCACTGCACAGTATTTTGTTTTTTAAAGTACTTGTGCTTAACACCTCTTTGTGTGCAGTTCTTTTGTTGTGCTGTATTTATATTTTAAGGTTTTGCTATAGAACTACTGGTCTCCCTGGCAGAGAAAGTCTTTTCATTCTTTGTTTTCATGAAAGTCTTTTCATTCCTCGTTTTCATGATATCTACACTGTGACTGTAACTCCTTGCCATCTTACTAAAATAAGTAAACTGTTTAGTTGTTTTCTGTTGGGGTTTGGGTTTGTTTTTTTTTCCCCCGTGAGAAAAATATAGGAACATTATTGCTAGAGACTTCAAACCGAAGGAAAATAAAAACATGCACAAATTCCTTATTTTTGTGAAAATGCATATTTAAATAGTGGAGATTAGCACACTAATTGCAAACCAGAACATTTTCCCCTACTCTTTTACATATGGATTGCCTCCATTGTTTATTTTTATGGAATGATCTTGCTTATATGTTGAAAATGTTAGGAAAGAACTTTTAATACTATTAAAACATATTATCACTGATTTAGCAGCACACAATATTTATTTGTCCACGTTGACGCCAAATATTTTCTGTGGAAGACAAGGTGGCAATAGTCCAGAACTTCTATTCCCCAGCTATGGTGTTGTTTTGGTTTCTGAATTCTTTTAGCCATGTAAATTTTTTCACAGCTGTTAGTTGTAAAATTGGCATGGATGCTGCTCAGTTCAGAGAAATGTTATTTTACAACAATTCATAATTATTTCATCTTCAGAACACAATGGATTGATTTGTGTTTAGAGTGGGCTATTTTGTTAATAATCCATGGTCAATAAATCACAGAATTCAGTTACAGAAACAGTTTTCAGCTTGTATAGCAATGATTTGAAGAACTCATGTCTTTCTTACTCCTAATTATTTGTTTGTAAAGAATGAATGCAATTTTATACATTAGGATTGATCTGGTTTCTAATATAGGATAATTTTGCTATATTTTTATCCTATTAGATTACGAAAACCATAATAACTTTTAAGTGTCATCTCAATGTAGTACATTTTTACTACTTCTAGAAAATATTTTAGTAAATAAAAGCAGTATTGTAACAAAACAAATTATTAATAAATACTGAGAAATCTGATTAAGAGAATATTTTATTTTTTTTTTTAACTAAACTAAGTTTCTTCCTCTTCTCTTCCATGTATCAGGTTTCTTATGAAGACAGGCTTATAAGATGCTCATTGATATTTTTGGTACCAAGGCTATGAATTTTGTCTCTGATTTTGAGACATGTAACAAGCATGTCCTTACTGATGCCTGTGATGTTCTGTAGAGAATGCAAAGATAGCTTTTTTGTTTGGTTTTTTTTTTAAAAAAAAAAAAGCAGGAAAACAAGCTTTTATTTATCTATGTTCTGTGTCACACTAGTTTCTGGGGCCCAAACTAGCCAAAAAAATTGAGCTATATGTAGTATTTTTAAACTGCATCACAAGGAAAAACTTTTAAAGTTTCATACAAAGCCTACTGAAGCCCATAAACTGTTTCCTGATAATATGGTCTCTGAATCCTGATTTAGTTAGCAAATGTTGAGAGATTAGACCTTTCAGGCACAACTGAGGAAACACTTTAGACTATGTTTGGGTCTATTATCCCTGTTAAGAAGAGTACTTCAGTCATGTAGTTATACACATAACGTATGTTAAACACTTTCCTGAATTAGGACCATTTCCTCCGGACAAGTCCTAATTGTAATTAAATGTTTCTTACTACGGGTGGAAAGTATAACTAAACAAAAATACCTTCAAACTGAGGCAATACATGGAATGCATTTGTTTCTTTAAGTGAAAAGAACTATTCCAAAAAGTCTGGTTGCTTTTTTACCTCTAGCTCTGTTATAGGTCTTTCCCCTCCCCTGCATTATTGTGTAAATAATCACTTAATTCACCCTTAGAAATTAATGATGACATCCATAGATTGCCCATGGGGCACACACGTCTGTTTATGCTGAGCTGCCCAGTACAGGCTACAGCTCAGCTCTTTGGAGAGACCCATTCACCCACCCAGAGCCTGCGTGTGTAACGCTTTGGAGCCCTGGGTGAAGTTAGGATTCCTGGCAGCAACTGTGAGAATTTTTTTAAAGTGTATATATATATATAAAAATATATACGCATTTTTCATCTGTTCTACATTGTAATACATTGCCTAATTATTGGAGAGTCCATACTTTCCATATTCCTTCTTTTTCATTGTTTTCTTCCCATTGTGCCTAATTTGATATAACCATGCTAATTCAACCCTATTAGCTCCCATCATGTTAATATAATTTTGATTTATGATGCCATGAATGTTAGAATTCAAAATTTATGGCACTTCTTTATAGGTAATAAAGTTGTACTACTTATGATTTTTTTCCCTTTTGTTCCTTTTAGTTTCCTTAATATATCAATTCAGCAAAGAAATCAGAAGGCCACGAAAATGACAAAATAAGTAAATAATTTTTATGTTACATTACTGAATCAAACTATATCATGCAAAAAAGTTTGAATAAATTCTGACATATTTTGCATAATCTCAGCTAGGAGCGTTCCAGTAGAAACTGTTCTGCCTTTAATAATATCTAAAATACCAATATGTAAATACCCCTGGATTTTATTTTTTTTTCCCCTGAAATTGTCAGGTTTTTTGCCAATTCGTAACTTCACCAAGCTACTGAAAGAAAAGTAAGATTAATATATAAACATAAATGTATATAATAAATATGAAAACGGAGATTCAAACTACATGACCTGCCAGAAATTCCTCCTTTAGAGAGGAAAGATATAGCTGGTCAGGAATATTTTGACTAAATTAAAGGCTTTGCTGCTGAAAGTTTATTTTGTCACTGGCATGACAGAACTCCCTACTTCTATGGCTCCTACACAGAAGTCTGTGAGGCCATGGCTAGCAGACTGTAGATCGTTCACTTTTATATTGTTTTCCAATCTAGTCTTCACAGTGAGTGTTCAGGGCCTCTGAAATGGTGAGTAGTGGTCTGAAATATTTGGGAGCCACTGCAGTATTGCCTTAGGTATGCTATGCTATATTATATGAATTATCTGTTGGAAAAATTTTTGCTTCCTTTCAAAGATATCAAAAAGTCAAGCATCACAGCCTTTCAGGATTTTTCTTCTGCATGATAAACGTAGAGTGGTGAAATGTATTGTCAAGGTTTCTAGAGCTTTTAATCCCAATCCCTAGAATTCCTAATGAGATCGTGAATAAAATGGGATTGTTTAGGATGTTAAATAGATTTGGATCCTATAAATGTCTTGCATCTTCTTTCTCTAAATGCCATTTAATATTCCTTCTATTTACAGTTTGTCTTAAACTGGTTTTCTCTTCATATGTGTTTCTGTTATGTTGACTCTGAGTTAATTCTACAGGGAAGATTTTGTCATCCTGCATCCAAACGCTTTAAGTAATTTTGTGCCGTTTTCCACCCTTCATTATTTGAATAAACAGCAGTTTTATTTGCACAGCAAGATGAGGTCTGTAGAGAGCTAGGATATTTTCTGTACCAGTTTTCATGTTGTTTCAGTTACAACTCTGACAACGAAAAGTTGTGACTCTGATCCATTTATTGCCTTTTCGCTACTCCTCTAACAAATTCTGCACTATAAAAATCAGAGACAATAAGGAAAAAAACACTACATTCTGAAGTTATTTTTTTCTTTTGGCTAGGTTTGAACACATTCAGAAAAAAACATGGCATGGCATTTGGCTGTGAACACTTAATTGACTGTTCATTTTAATTCATAAACTAAGTATTTCAGAATTAATTCGCTGCAAAACAACCTATCAGAGGACAAAATCACTGAGACAGTATTACCTAAGCTACTGAAGTCTGTGGGTGGGAGAATTGACAGAGCCTCAGCAGACTGAGTTGGGGCAAAGAGGGCTGGACACAAACCTGGCTGCACACACGAAACCCGTGGCACGCTGCCCAGCACAGGCACCATTAGGCTTGTCTTGTGTGTTAAAGACCATATAGGCTTAGGACTCCGCTGAGATGGCAGAACCCCAGCTCCCACCACAGAAACATCCCATTTTTGTGTTATTATATGGGATGCTTGTCATGGACAGCAGGCCGCTGAGGAGGCCTCTGAGGAAGAGAGAGGAGTTTAGAAGTGAGTTTACCATTGCAAGGAGTCAGTAAGCTTTGCCAGAAAAAGGTGCAATGGCTGCCAAGTGTGGAAATATGCTCATTATGTGCATCACAAAGGTATCCGAATAAAGCCCAGAGAGATCTATCCCTGTGTGTGTTAGAAGGAATGCTGTATGCACCCTCCTTGCTTGAATGGCTAAAGAAAGAGGATGTAATTTGTGCTTTTAGCAAAAAAATGGCAAATTAAGTTGCCAATATTTATCTTGAACAGTAGGCCCACATGAGAGCTCCTGCTTGTTTAAATATTTCAGTTCTAATCCCTTTTTACCAGTATTTATTGTTTTGTTTTGCTGTCAGTATTCAGGGGATTTAGAGGACTAAGTCCTCCCAACACTAATGAAACTCATGCAGGGATATTTCTCAGTCATCAGTACTTGGTCAGAGCCTAAAACTCCTTGCCGAAAGTAGGATATCTATGCAATTCAAGGATTAAAATTATTTATTCTGCTTTTTTTCTTTCTTCATTGTTTTTTCTCTTTATCCATCAAAAGCTACAGATACGTTTACTAGAAAAAAAGTCTCTGTAAAAAGAGGTGTTCATTTCTTGAATACTGCATTCTCAGAAATCAGTGCAATCAAAGGAGGATTTTTTTTTTTTAATAGCCCTGGATCAAAAAGTGTCAGCAACATTATTACACAGGTTTATTAAAGATACCAACACAAATTCCACAATGTAAGCAATCCTTGATAACTTTTCAATTTAGATCCTGTTTTATTGGAAAACCCAGGTAATCTTCTCAAAATCTGCATTACAATATGAAGAGTTTATTACATAATTGCACCAGTTTAAAAGATGTATGTTTTTTTCAATAAGTTCATCCTTTCATGAGACTGTCAGGACTTGGATTACCTACCTCCAAAAGGAAAATTTCTACAGGGAATCTATCTATGTGAACTTCAGGAAACTAAAATGTCAGGTAAAGTGGTAAAACATCCCATTTTATTTTGCACCACCAGCCAAGAAATTTTTCTGTGACTCCAAAGGTCAGCATATTTAGCAACAAAATAAACAAGCAGAATTGTAACAGTGTATAGGTCACCACTGGGTCCCATCACCTCAGGAAGTGACAAGGAAATCGTGCTGCTTAACTCCTTGCAGTGGCCTTGAATTAGGCACGCTAAAAGCCTGACTGCGCAAAGTATTTTCACAATGCCTGCTTGCACCCTTGGAAAATTGTCATGCTGTAGGAAGCATTATGTTACAGTTACCTACCACTCCTGCCCAGGGACACAGTGCCTCTGCTGTTCTGAATGCCAGTGTAAAGCAGCATTGCAGAGTTAGTCTAGAGAAAGATACAGCTCTTTGAGCCAAGCAATTAGCACTATTGGCTTCTAATAAATCAATAGAGCAGCTGGAAGAGTATAAAAGGCAGGTGGCAATCATAAATGTCCATGTTTTAAATATATGAAGAGAGCTTCAATAGCCTTGAGTCTGAGGATTTGTTCTAAGTTGCTCAGCAATAAGGTGCTTCAACAAATACATCGATAGCTTTGAATAACCCTAAAGAAGTCCTTAATATACCCTTCTGAGGTTACCAGAGTGCTCTTTCTGAGATCTGTTAATACCAACCTTTGCCAAACGAGCAGGGTCAGCTTCTATTTTAACCACAGCTATTTGCCAAGGGTGCCTGTACTTAGGAACATTATATTGTATTGAGATTGTTACTCTATTCAAGTACAGTCCTTCTCTGAAATCAAATGTACTGGATTTGTTTGTTTGTTTGTTTGTTTTGAGGGTTCTGGAGCATAATTTTGTAGAAAAAATCCTGCCATTCTTACTGCAAATTCTGTCATTATGGTGTTTCATTGTGTAAAAAGTCATGTTTCTAAGGTTCAAAAAGAACAAACAAAACAGGTGGGAGACTATTAGCATAAGAACTGATCTTATGAAAGGAAAGCAGCAAAGAGTGGAGAATTATAAAAGTTAAATGTGAAAGCTTGCGATATTTGCAGTGGTAGTCTGTAGGGAAGAAAAACACTTATGCTTAAATACATGGCAATGCTTTAAATGACTTTTTTCTCTTGTTCCGAGCAACAGAGTGGAAGGATGGTGCGTGTCTGGCACGGTATCCCCTGCCCTATGATTTTGTTGGCAGGCTAATTGCTGCAACTGACATCAATGGTAGGTCAGGTAGCTTACAAAAGAAGAGCACTGAATCTTGGCAGTCCACCCAGCATAAAGGACACAGACGTTTCCAGTTCAATTAGCGAAATAAAGTTGCAAACCACTTGTTTTCCCCAGAGAACTTTAAAGTGACTTATCAGATCATTGTAGGAGCTTGTGTCATCATTCACAACGTGAAAGGTTGATGGCCACTATGCTTGTGTGCCACACTCTACTGCTGGGAACAGCAACTTAATTCCCCTAAGAACATAGTTGAGGTACTGCTGTGGAAACCTGCAAATAAAAGGGAACAGCTACCTTATGTCTACAAAAAGGTTGCGGGGAAGTCCTTCTGGAGATTCATTTCTAAAGAAAGCAAAACAATCAAACAGCTCCCACGCACATGTACACTTCATTCTTCTCTTTGTCCTACCATTTTAATGCACTTGAAACTTTAGGTAATCTTGGTCAGCCTAATTTCTGCCAAACTGATTTTCTCCTTGGAGATGAGAAAAAAAAAAAAAAAAAAAGGGGGGGGGGGGGGGGGGGGGGGGAAGCAGTGTGTGGAATTTCATTGTGATTCTGATCACAGAGCTATTTGTGGGTTGTAGCGATCTCGCTGTTTCTTTGAAACTGTCCTCTGTTTTATAAAGGCATGTTTCTGAGATTTTGTAGGTTGATGCCCATTTTATTGCCTTTTTTTTCCCCCTGAGAAATTACTGTATCATCCTACACCACTGAATTCCTGCTTACAAGACAGCTGTGGTGATGTGACACTTTGTTTTAGCTGATATTTCCTAGGTATATATTCACACAGTGAGAGAACCAGAGTAGACTGCTGAGTAAATATGAAATAAACCCATATCGTAAGACTCACATGAAAACTGTACAAATTTTGATACAAAGAAGGATATATGGTAAATGATAACTGCTGTATTAATACTTGCAGCAGATAATAAGGTTTCTTATATATTTAGAGGTCAAGCAAAAGATACAGCAGTGCTTCATGTACTACTGTCTAAAAAACTAGGTCACTTTGCTAGCAAAAAAATAATGGACTGCTTCATTTGGATAGCTGGCAGAAGTCATGACAATTATGCTGCTAGTATAAACAAGCTGATTTTTTTCCCTTTTTGCAAAATCATTACATAGTGTTCTTAGAAACATGTTAGTTTAAAATACTAATACCACAAAGCAATGGGTGAGGCTTGTGTTTGTATCTATGATGCAACCAAAGCTGTTTATTTCTTGTGAACCAGAGTGCCTGAGGAGGTCAGGACACAGCAGCCAGTTCCCAGAGTACCTGCCACGCTCTGCCAGGCCACCAGTCACCTGCAGATGAGAAGGTGAGTGACACTACTCCAGAGAAGTCTTGGTCACACATACATTTTTAATACAGAATAGTTTTCCTCAGTATTACTAATTTAGAAGATCCTAGGTGTTATATACCAAGGAGACCCTTGGTATGTTATTTACATTACCGCCTCCAAACAGTGTGGTTGGCACATGGCAAGGGAGGTAAAAGGCCATTTGCAGGTCTCAGGGAACATTTGCAGGAAGTCTCCAGGTGGCATCAGTAAGCAAATGTGTGGGACACATGATATGTAGGGCCTGGTTTGGGCCACAATACAATCAGGTATATGAAACAGGGACTTGAACTCTTATTTTCACTGAAAAGGAATATAAATTGACTAGGTGACCCATTAATTAACCAGAGAGAGAAGAGAGGGAAGAAAAAGGAGGAGCACAGGTGCCAAGTATTCTGTTGTTGTCTGATGAAGCCAGTTTTCACATAAACTAGAGAATTATATTGCCTTGAAAAAGAAGTATGGTATATTACAATGGCACCTGCAGTCCAGATCAGATGTGACCCGACTGTCATGGCGCGCAAGTTCAACAGTCCCGCAGTTACAAATCTGCAAAAAATCAATGTTCGATCTGGTCATCAGGGTGCACAGGGTAGAGTCATGGTTAAGGGAACAGGCAGTTTCACTTATACCTGGGCCACAACACCTTTAATCTCTGTACTCTTTAGAGTGAACTCATGTCTTGATTCAAGTTACTGGCTCCTGCAGCTTTGTATGTCCTTAGTGTATTATTGCGCATCATGTATTTTATACACAAAGCTAAGAGAGCTGCAGTTGCTCAAGTGACAGATATGAAAATTACATTAGCATTCCTTCCCTGCATGCCCTCAGACTCTGTTCTCTGGTGTTTTTTTTTTTTACTAGGAAAGCCAACATTTTACTAACAAAGCCTTTCTGAGGTTACAGTACTAGCATGACTAGTTCGCCTGTTCATGTGAGACAGTTTATAACCATAGGTTAAATTTTAATGAAATACCTCTAACTTGGTGTTTGACCTCAAATTGATGATATACTGTTTCTGTGGGAATAAAGCAAGTTGTGTCACCTGCAGTTTTATCTTCATTCTTGATAACAGCTGCAGACAAATAGACATATTTTTAAATGTCAATGGAGTACCATGAATGCCATTATCGTTAAACCCTGACAGCTTTCAGAAAGTCCACAGGAGATGAAAAATCTTTGTGCAGCTAAATGTAAATAAAATTATTTCTGGCTCACCATCTCTCTCGCATCCTGTGAGTATGTGTGGAGATAGGGATGGAGTTGTAGCAAATGCAGAAACCAGAAAAAAACACCTTTTTTTTTTTTGCCTGATATGAGTGCATGTGGAGGCTTCCTGGTTTGCATTTAGAGGTCAGACTAAGGGAGGACTACATTGTGCCACTTTTCTGCTGGTCTGAGGAAGAAAATTTACTCCACAATTTCCCTTGATTTTTGATTTGTGTGGCAAGAGTACTCCCTGAAGTGGTAACACACTTTAACTACAGCTTGAATTGATGGTGGCCTGAGATATATACTTTAAAAATTAATATACAAGGCCAAAGTACAGCTCAGCATTCAAGAGCACTGCAGTGCTTGCTTCTTGTTCTTGCCAGTAATTCAGCTATGGCGATACAATGAAGACACTGTTCAAAAATATGAGCAACTAAATGAATACACTCTGTCTATGTATGTACGTAATGGGGCTCATCACTTTGGTATCTGACTGCATTTAAATATAGGAGGAAGTCATCATCATTATTAAGAAGTGGAAGAACTAGGAAAATACCTCACAACTAAAAATTTGAAGAGATACTTTTAGCACTGCTTTTGATTGTGAATGGCCAATGTGTGCAGAACCAGGTTTCTGCAGGGTACATACTCTTGAAATTATTTGTCAAATACATTGTGCAAATATATTTTGGTCAGTTGGAGAGGCTCATCAGAAATGTGAGGTTTTACAATTGGGTATGAATCACTTGTTGCTTCTATTTCTTGATTGGAAGAGAATAATTTTAACATTCAAATTCTCAGAACCAGTTCCAAGCCAATATTGAAATGTGAAAATATGACCCGTCATTTTGGTAAAATGTCCAAGGAGTAATTTTTCACTAATGTAAATAGCACAAAAATATAGGTGTTTTCCTGAATTTTAACATCTGACCATTAAATTATAAATGGGTTACCTTATTCCATTGGGATATTAACCTAATGGAATGACTTTAAGCTAACCTATTAGAAACTGCTTTATATGACACATGCAACCTTTTCACCTGTTTCTGCAGTCTCTGTACCTCCCAGAAGAGAGTCACTAATTGGTTGCAATGTCTCTGAAAGCAATATAGAAGAGAACTGGAAAGAGGAAAGAGGTAACAAAGAGAGCAACACTCACAAGCAAATGTGACTGTTCATATGAGGGTGACAATATATAAGGTTTTAAAGAAAAAAACAGAGCTGAAGGTTAAGTTTTACAATTGTTTACTGAATTCTGCAGCCCTTTCTTCAGCCTTGGCATAACTTCCATAATCAAGGTACGTGCACTGGGATGAGTGTGAAAAGGAAATATCTGCACAGAGAAATATTTCTAACCTTCATCACAGTTTATAATGCAATTACTTTAAAAGCAATGAGAATAAAAAAATCATTCCCAGTAAGCATAAGCATAAAGGTTATTTTAATATCAGAAAGCATAATACTCAAAAATGTAGAGGTCTGAGTTTGTGGGTTACCAGTGAAGTGAAATACAGGATACAAGTTACTATAAACAAATTTCTGGAGTAACCAAGTACACTGACAGAGTATTTGAGATATGTAAATCATGTATTTTGATTTTCAAATAGATGATTCAGATGGCACATTTCTCACAAGTGATGGTTCATATCTGGTAGAATCTTACCGTGCCACAGACAGACACCAGCTCTGTGCAGTAGCCAGCATGTGATCTCTGTATGCTCTAAATCACCGTTATTTTGTAGTAGTGAAAGAGGACGGACAAATAACAACCCAAGGACCAGTCATTAGCAAATTCCTTTCAGATACAGCTACATTAATTTTATGGTGTGTATATGTGCTGATGTTGGATAAAAACAAGTTGGCTAATTTTTTTCAAAGCAAAGAGCCCTCACTTTAGCTTTGACTGCACAAAAAACTTGAACTTTCAGTACTGAGGTGTTTTTAAGGCCAGACAACTAGAAAGAAATATGAGATTAGAATTTTTATCCTGCTGTGTGGTGGAGAGGAGAGGATATTTGGAAAGCTTGGGCAAAGATATGAAACCAAATGGCCAACGTTACCATCTGTGAATGACCTGTTTAACATGTTGTTCTCCAATGGGTGTGACAATTCTGACTTAAAATTATACAATTATCTACTACTTTTTCATACATGCTCTGCCTCATATCATGCAAAGAAGGGAAGAATTGCTATGACCAGTTATTTAATCTTTTCTTTCTGGTTGCTTATAGTCTGCTGCCAGGGCTTGGGATGTTTGTTTAGTTTTGTTGTTGTTCTTGTTCTTTGAATATTTTTTTCCAATGCTGCTTTTAATTAAAAAGATAATTTTCAAATCACTTTATCAGTATGCTTTTGTTTTTATAGTGTTCTAGTAGCTAGAAGGATATTAATCACATTTTTAGTAAAAAGATTTGAAACACAAAGGAAATTAAGATCACTTAAGTTTTTCACCTCAGCATTTTCCTACCCTGCCTTTTACTCCCTCTTCATCTTCCTGCTATTCTTGCTATCCAGGCTTCACTTCTCCTGACTTTGCTAAGCAGTGTTGTGCTAGATTATGCCTGTTAACAAAATCCAAATGTCTGATGAGAACCTGCCCATCCTGAAGCACTGGTGCTCTGAGAATTACAGCTTCACAGTCTTTGCCACATGGACTATTGCATGATGATCTTCCCCTTGATTACTGCCATCTCTTCAACAAACCATAAACTGGTGTTTCCTGAAGTCCCAGGAGTTTTTTTCTCTGGCCAAACCGTAAGTGAGGTTTGCAGGACGGATGTAGTGTTAGGGCATTGTAACAATTACCTAGAGAAAGTTCAAAATCTGCTACACAAATACCATATCATTAGGTATTTTGAAGCAAGTTCTGACTCAGGCAAAAGTTATTCCAGAATCTAAGGTCTAGACACCTGTTTCATATATTTCCTCTCTTTTTCTCATAGTCTCATAGCCTCAAAAATCCTAGTCTAACTGATCCTAATTCGCTAATCCCCACTCAGATAGTTCCTTTTCTCCCTTTCCATTTAACTCTTTGATAGATAGTTCATTTGTGACTTCTTCCCATATTTGTTCTCAATCCTGGTCCTTCTGAATCTCAGGTTCTCCAAATACACTAGTTACTATTTGCCCACATCCCACTTTCTGTCTCCATTATAAACTCTGGTTTTTATTTTGCCTCTGTCTGGTTAGCCTGCTTCTTTTCCTCCCTAATGTCAACTCTTGCTTCTGGTCTTTCCACATCATATTCTTTGTCCTATCTGCAGTTCCAGGTCTTCTTAAAAATTCTTGTCTTTCTAAAACTGCTTTTATTACAATCTGTTGAAACAAGTGATAGAGAAACCAAAAAGATGGAAGAACCTGAACATCAGCTGTGGTTCCATGCCTAGATGCAACAAAAACCAGCAGTGCAAAACTCCAAGTTTTTTCTAAGCATGAACAAACTTTTTTAAAACATATGTCTTTGCCATGACATGGACATTTTCGGGGGCTAGTAGAATATATATCTTTAACAAATAGTTTATCTTCCTTTGTCATTTCACAATTCTGCTCTAAACCTCTAAGGAGTTTGAGCTTTCAGGAAAGGAGATGGATTAACAAAGGAGAAACCCAATGTATTTCTCAGGAAATTTTGAATCATATGGTTTGCATTTCCCAAGGCATTCAGAAACCTGCTATGGAAGTATATTTTCAAATGGTTTGGTAAAATTCTTAAGACATGGAAGTGAGGTCTTCTGTTGGGTAGCATTAGCCAACCTTAAAAAGAAGAGATGCATCTAGCTTCACCTATAACTAGTAAGTGGAAGGTTTTAATTATAGAGTCACTTGTCATAATTTGCCCTTGACAGAATGCTATGGTGGAACTATTACCCCATAATTTGCGGTAAACTGCTAATACATTATTAGTAACAGTGGACTGTTTGTCTTTGAAACTATCATCTCCCTCCACACAAGCTAACAAGGAAATGCAAGATCAAACATCTGTGAAACAGATTTTATGCTGAATTTCCCCAAGTTGTGCTTTCTTCTAGCATTAACTACACCACATGAACTTGATGTTATGTAACTTCATAAAAATGCAAGAAGTAACACATATCATCCATGTATAAGTGGTGGCAAGCATCAGTTAAATCTCTGTTTAATGGATGTTCAAATCATTTTGCTAGCTGTTAAGAATCTGGTTTGTGTTACATCATTTACTTAGTGACAATAAATTAAGTTGGCTGCAAGGTGACACATTTAAAATTTTATTAGATCATTCTTCAGAGACCCGTTTCAGTTTGGTCTTCAATAACTCAAATAAATGCTCATCAGGCTAGTGAAACGAATAGGTTTTCTTCTTTGGCCAACTGCCAATTTTATATTCTCTTCATCCTTTGAATCTTCTGAAATATGTCTCAGATCCAGAGAAAGATTTTTATGACACGATGCCAAAAGCAGCTATGAAGGAAGGCAATAGTTTGCTTTTAATATGGCTGCTAAAGAGAAAGGGGAAGGGTCTTGTTAGTACTATGCAAAAAGTTTGCCAAGCAGCAGTGTAGTTAGGATTAAAAATTGACACAGCCAGAGTGGTTGGAAATCATCTTAACTGCAATGGAATGTTTCAAGTTTCATTTACCCTTACTGACGGATAAAATGTGTAATTATCAGTATCATGTCAACTGGATACAACTACATTCCAGGAATCTGATGCAGATGCAGGAAGCAACACAGTCACGGCAGCAAGGACTACAAAACAGTCAGTAGGTTTGATTTGTTTAACAAATGGCATTTACAAGGACTGTCAGCTGGACTAATATCTTTGACAAAATTATTTAGGGAAAAGGATAAGTTTGAGAGCTTTGAGAAGTGTCTAGGAAAAAAAAATATCAAAGCACACAGCCATGTCTCTAGTTTATATCAATAAGCTCCTTCATTTGTTGGTGAAATTGCCCATGGGGACACATCGATGTTAAGTGGTTGCTATCTTTTTAAATGTTGCCAAAGACTAGGGGGGGGGGAAACCACAACCCTATGTGCGGAATGCAATTAAGGAAGAACAACTGTTGGGATTATCATCACAGAACTTGATGTTTTACTTTGTTATGAAAAACATTAATGACTTTGAGTCACCAAGGGTATCATCATCTTGTTTTTAAAGGCTGGAGGAGACCACCTCCTACAACTGATTTATTTTTCATAGTCTTTGCACTTCAGAAACAAACTATAGACCACACAAATGAACTGAATAAATGCACTTTAAGCAATCCATCTGTAGAAAGGAATCAGGAGAGGTAGACCTGTAGCATCCTTATGTCTAGTGGCAGTAGCACAAGTTTTTTCTGTGTTTGAAGTAGCTAGCTGTGCCTGAATCAGAAGTGGTGACACCAAGCCTCACAAGGCATGCAGCAGCACATCCAGGCAGAGGAACGGTTGGGTGAGTTTGTTCATGTTGGCTGTGGAAGGAAACTCTTCCTACCCACAAATGAGTTACTTCAAACTCTTCCTCCACTTTGTCTCAGGATGACAGACATATCTCCATGTCTCAAATTTTCAGAGACCTCTGAAAGGCAATCTACCCATTTAAATACCTTGCTCTACAGACAATGTCCTTGAATTGCAAAAGGCTAATGATTGTTTGCGTAGCAACTGGGTAGGAAACAGAGATCAGGAGCATTGTTCTGTCCAGGATACTGCTTGTAGCTCACTCACATAAAGAGTTTTACCAGTTAAAGGGAGGGAAACTCAAAGACTTGGTTGATACACAAATGAAAACACACAATTTCTGTTGGGAATTTTTCCTGGAAATCTTTAATAAGTTTATGTGTTCTAAGTAGTAAAGGGAATTCACTGCACCCCCCAAAACGGAGAAGTGTACAGATGTATAAGGTCTCTGCCTGAAGTAGAAGGTCTCTGCCCAAAGGACAGAAAGAGTAAATGGCTTAGATACTAAAGAGATAGAAAAGCAGAGACAACAGAAGAAAGAACAAGAAGGGAGAGAGAGTACAAACAGAAATAGCGAGAAAAGAAAGAAAAATAAAAAAGTAGATGAGGAAAAGATTTATGGGCATTACTATGGCAAGGAGTAAAATAGGCTAGAACCAGGGTAGTAATAGCAAGTTTGGGTAAATAATGCATGATATCCAAATAAAGGGGAAAAAAATGACTGGAAGAATTAAAGGTGTGTAAAGAGGAAATTAAGAATTTCTTGGCTTAGTATCAGTGCAGCATGCCTGAAACATGATAAAAACCTCTAGGATTTATCACTTTTAAGTAGCACTAATATGCCTATCATACTCCATGTGATGATAATGAAAATTCCAACTGATAAAGCCGATTTGTATTTTTGTTTTCCTGTACTGCCAGCCAGTTGAGGTTTTCTAACTTTTGGCACAACTCAGCATACTTTTCTTCTCTGATTATATGCACTGCATATTAAAATAAATTTATATCTTGCCTGAAAACATTAAAAAAATAAACATGCTTCTTCAGTTATATTTCTGAATATAGCTGTTGGCATTTATTTACCTTAGTTGCATTAAACATACTTAACACTTAACAAGAACAAAAAAAAAACAAAGCAAAAAAACAAACCATCAAAAAGCCCAGTACAGAATCTCAAAAAATATGTGATATCCTCTGTTCATCATGCTGGATTTTTTTTTTTGTTCTCAAAAACACAGGGCTGCTTGTTAGTTAACATTAATTGCACATTATTTTCAGGCTTATTACACTTTCTCAAACTATCCTTCATCCAGGTTTGCCTTACGCAGTGTATCTGTGTATTTGGAATTAACAGCCTGCGCACATGCAAGACTGGCATGGAGAATATTTGGCCTCTGTAAAATAAACCAATGTATTATTAAGTTAAATAATGACTACTGCCTTCTAGTATTAGTCTTTTCAACCTTCAATTTAATAATGTAATTTTCCAGAAAATGAAGAAATCAGGGACCTCACCACATCCTTTCTTGCCATTACACTTCAAAACAAAATGAATCTTGAAGATACTCTTTTCCTTTAAGTGGCCTGCCTTGCATAGTCACACCTGGCCTGCACTCCTGAGAAGTCTAGATCTTTCTTAGTAATGTTGATGTAATTCTATCCATATTAATCACAATAATTTCATTTCACTCTTACCTTCAGTAATAACCTTTTCAACAAAACTATTCAAAAGAACTGATTTGGAGAGTCAACTATGTATATAACAGTACATACGCTAGAAGCTTTTCAAACTTCACATAGTTAAATGCTTAAATAATACTCTCTCGAGCAAAATTTCAACTTGTAAGAAAACTACAGTGAATAAAACTGAATAACCTACAACCATTCTCTTATTAGGTGGATCTGGGTAGAGACACTTAAGTATTTATGTGTAGAACTACACAGTAGGGTTGGAAGGGACTTCAGGAGGTCTTTAGTCCAAATTCCTGTCCAAAGCAGGGTCAAAACTGAATTGAGACCAGGTATCTCGGGACATTGTCAGTCAAGTCTTGAAAATTTCCAAGAAAAGAGTCTGCACAAACTTTCAGTAGGCAAAATGCCCTCTTAATGGAAACTTTTTTTCTTTATAACCTCTCAGAATTTCCCATTTCAATTTATGACCAGTGTCTGCCCCTTTCCCACCATGCACCACTGAGAAGAACTCCATCTCCTTGATGAACTGCCCATAAGTGCTGTCAGGACTGCCAGTAGGTTCCTCTGTTGATCTCTTCTCCAGGCTAACAAACTTTTCCTCACTGAGCAAATGCTGCAGCCCCAACTACTTTGGTGGCCCTCTGTTTAACTTACTCCCATTTATTGACATCCTCACGTATTGGGGAGTAGACACAAAAGCAAGTGCAGTATTCCACATTAAAGAGGAGTAATCATATTCCTTGATCTGCTGGCTGTGCTTCTATTAATACAGTCCAGCACGCTGTTGGCTCTTTGCTCATGCTGCACAGCTAATTCATGTCTAACTTTCTGTTCACAAGGTCCCCTGCTGCCTGGCCAGACCCTGCTCAGGCCCTAGCCTGTACCATCGTAGGAGTTTATTCTGTCCCAGGTGCAGGACTTTTGCATTTTTCCTGGCTGAATTTCAAAAAGTTACTGATGAACTATCCCTCTAGATTACCAAGCTGCCCCTGGCCATGCCCTTGAGTGGTTCATCTATTACCCCCAGCTTGGAGTCATCAGCCAACTTGATGGGAGCATAAGCTTTCTCCTCCTGTATTCTATACTGGCAAAAGTACTAAGTAGAACAGGTCCCAGGACTGACCCTTGAGGAACTCCACATGAAACAAGTCACCAGGTGGAGGAGTAGTCTTTAATCCTCTACACTTTGAGACCAAAAATTCAATCAATTTTTCACTATTTTATTTCATCTCTAGATGTTACTAGGTTCATCTCTGTGAGCAGAAAAAATAAAGAGGAATAAGTGTAAAATGAGAAATTATTTGTGGATTAACTGCGTTTGGAGAGGATACCAGCTGCACAGTGCTCATAAATTATGTTAATGCAACACAATTCATTTAATGTTATGAGTAAAATGAAGCTAGTGCACAACTTCAAATATTTATCATAAAGAGAGGAAACATTTTATCCCTTGTTACTCTTCCCTGGTACAAGGTAATGTTCCATTACTGCTTTATCTGCGATTTTACAGGAACAATTCTAGTAAGGTCAAAGATTTAGCAGTCAGGCAACAGTTTATGGGATGAAAGAATAGCATGATGTTTATGAGTCTTGCTTTACCCACGAGAAAATCTTACTGAGATAAACAAGCCCTAGAAACAAATCTACAAAATATAAGAAATCTAGATGCAACATCAGCACATATAGTTTTGTTTAAGTAGAAGCCAGATGTGCCTAAACAGCCAGTGGCCAGGCATGCCTAGAATCACTTGTGTTTTCTGGTTTCACCCATCTGTAACATGTGTACCTACTGGGTTACTGAGGTTAAAGGGCTTCACCATGTGAAAAGAAAAAACCAGTGCTCTACTGTTGGGATTTGTACTCTGTCTTCCATAATATCAGTGGAGGGATGGCTAATCTTTATGCTTAGCTCCAAAAGCTGAGATATTTCATGAAGATCCTAGTTTTCATTTTAATAGAAAAAAGGGGGAGGAAACCCCTACTTACGCTTTTGAACCTGTGACACAATAAAAGTTAAAATAATAACCAGATGGTACTTTATCATCTCAGAAATGACCATGCAAAGAAAAAAAGAGTCTACAACATAACTTTTAAAATTCTAATTCTTTTTATCTCTTTTTTAACATTCAAGATTTTTAAGCAGATTTTATTATTTTGAGGTTTCACTTGTGATTTTCAATGCTTATGGTTGCCAATTTTTGTGAAATAACTGAAGATGGAAAATGAAAACCCAGATATAAAATCAAATTCAAACATGGATTAACCTATCAATATCACTGTCAAAATCTAGTGATGGTCGAGTGAGTTCTGATACACCTGAACTTTGTTCCATATATCAAACGTGAAATTAAGCTTTTGTAGATGGATTATATTACAATGTTTGGTTCTCTTTTTATTATTAAATTCATATTCATTTACATTTTCCAGTTAGAGCCAGGTCAGAGGAATAATTGCCAAAATACATAAAAGAATGGGTTCTTATGGTATTTTTGGCCACACTTGTCCTGTTTTGGCACTTTAGATCAGCTCTGATGGATTTTTATTTCTGTCCCTTAACATTTCTGTGGCTTTACTCCCAATTTGCAATTCTTCTACAGATGCATTTTGGACCACTTGTCTTCTCTCAAGATTTTTCCATTTCTGATCAGCTTACTTGCCACAGTATCTTAGGTTACATACAGCATGAACATATAATAAATATTAATTCATTTACAAAAGTAGATAAGGGGCGGGGGGGGGGGGGGGGGGGTGTGTGTATAATTTTTACCATAGTTTCCTGACTTCTCTACCCTGTGTCCCCTTGGTGACTCTCACCTCCTCAGCAGCTCAGATCTGATGAAGCACTTTCACAGAAGTATTCCTTTTAAAACCCAGCTGTTTATTTTGGCACGTTGCAGAAACAGGAATCTGCTTCTTAGGAAAGGAAAGACTAACCACATCACAGAGCCGACCAGAAGGGCTGCCAGCTGCACCGAGGGGCAAGCCTGCAAGCCAGCCCCCACACTTGCCTCCACTCGTGCGCAGTTTACCTGCACACTCTCTTGGAGGTAAGGTTAAGGAAAAGCATTAAGAACAGAATAAAAATAAAGCAGGAAGAGTAGCTTCATATAAATGATACCCTGATTATTTTATGAAAAGCTGAGGAAGAATACAATTAGGAAATTCTATACTTTAAGTGTTCTTAACTCACAATCAAAAGACTTTCTAGTCTAGTCTATGCTGAAGCATTTTGGTAGGTCAGCACTCTGTATAATATATTTTTCATATAAACTTGACAGGAATTCAAATTTTTTTGTTGTTTTGGTAGTATGCTTTAGAATTTCAAGTCAGAATCAAAGGGAAGAAGGCAATGGAAGTGTTGGCAATTTCGTTCTTTCAAATTCTCCACATCGTCAATTTATAGCATGTCAGGGGTTTTATAGATCATATATATATATACACATGCACAAAGAACTATTTATGCTGACTGGATAACAAAATTGGATTAAAAAAATAAGAATTTGTTTTAGAAGCAATCCTGAGAGTAATCTAGATTTGTAAATTATTCTTATGGTAGTTTTGATTCAATGGCCTTTGTTGCAAAATTGCGAGACTCGAACTCCTTACAGCGTGTGACATGTACCAGATTACCCAGTTTGTGTTGGGACCAATAAAGCACTAGAAATACCTAGAAATACACTAGAAATGCAATTGATATTAAAACACAACTTAAGGTTAATTTTTCAGTTATTTCCTTCAGCTACTCCAGCGGTAGTGTCATATTTAAACAAAATTTTCCCAGATGCACAGAAGTTTTTAGTCTCAGTGCCTTCTCTTCAGTCTCCTATATTCCCTTATTTACCTTCCACCACAGGGAGACAAGGCAGACAAGGTAATGGTGTAATCATGGAATTTTGCTACTCCATTTGCAAGCAATGGCTGGGGTACACTCTGGAAGCTTGATTTATTCTCTTAAAGATCTGATCTTTTCATAAAAACCAATGTCACTCATTTGGGTCTTGACAACTCCATTTCCATTGCATCTTTTCAACAATTATCTTCTAAAAGAGAGAGATACAGATCACTGCCTGGCACAATTTGCCACGTTGGGTAAACTGTAAATGCTTAATGCACTCAACCCAGACATGCAGTGTTTGAAAAGAAGCTCTAAACTTGATTAGACAAATGCACTCCTGGCATTTGGATACAGTTAACCAAAACAATGCAGGGACACATATTGGCAAGTGAGAGATTTTGGTTGGGAGCAGTACTAAACACTCATTTTACTGGATTCTATTCATTTTAAATAGTGAAACTGCTTCATAGTTTATTTAGCAATTTCTGTTATCCTTGTACAACATGTGTTCATACTAATGTTGAGGCAGCAGTATTGCATTTCGTTTTAATAGCCAACTGTTTTTCTAAGTCTTGTTTTAACATATATGGCATACTCACACACTATTCATTCCCCTGCTGCTCTGCTTCTCAATAAGGGAAACTGGTTCTCCCAGACTCTGCAGATTATCACATCTGGTTTTATGTCACATGAGGAACAGTCTTTTGAGGATTTTGAATCCAGAGGGATCCTGAATAGCCAATGCTATTACTCAGCTAGCTGTGTCATACACTGCCACAAAGGCAGCAGAAACAAATACCCTTCCTGGTACGGACAATAGCTCACATCTCAAACACTTTGAAGATATTAATTAAGTAAAACTAACAAGAGAATTTTCTGAATTTCTCTTGGTCAAATGATGGAGATATGTGAAGGAGATAAAGGTTTTTCTTATCAGTGAGCTTTTTTTTTATTTCTGAAGTTATTTTTTTATTTATATCAGTATTTTTCTGATACTGTTCTGCCTTGTTGACTGGGGGCTTGTGTTGAATTTAGAGTTTTAGCTGAAATGATTTGGGAAACAAATGGTAAAGTGATCTTCAAGACCCTTGTAAAGTACTGCTTGAGACGAGTAGGGAATGTTAGCAGAGGTGTTGAAACAGAAACTTCCCAAAGTGAGTCGGAAGCATGCAATTCAGGGTTTTGGGGACCAGACATGGAAATATTGCCATTTTATTAGTAACATATGTTAAAAGAACAAAAGCATCTTCTTTTACTTAAATCTGATAGCCAGTCGGCAGGATCATTAAAGTTCTTAAGTGCTGTGACATTTTGCATCTAAGAGAGATGCCTATGGGTGTGGGATCTAGCCTAAAGTACCAAGCAGTCAAAATTCTTAGGACATGGAGCACTTCCAGGAAAACCACATAAGGTGAGCCTAACCAATGGAAGAATCATACTT
The DNA here is from genome assembly GCF_017639655.2 of Falco naumanni. Classification (NCBI taxonomy): domain Eukaryota; kingdom Metazoa; phylum Chordata; class Aves; order Falconiformes; family Falconidae; genus Falco; species Falco naumanni. Next base: position 103,116,108 of record NC_054055.1, read on the forward strand.
AACCATCTCAGAGTATCCTAGGTACAAGTGAGGTTACTAAAGATGAGGAAATAGATCATCTAGGCACTCTAGCTTCCTCATATATACTCTTCAAAGGACTGTGCTGATGGTTTAACTGTAGTTCTGCTTAGTAGTCATCCTACATGGTGATTCAAAATTATATACACATATGTCTTAACTATATTAAACACCAGGTAGAATGTCTGTTTCCTGTGCTCTAAAATGATAACAAAACTCCGGCTTATATTCTAAAATGTTTATCTACTACACAGTCTACAGATTTTTTTGTTGCCCCAGCTTGCACTCACACCAAGGAAGACAGGGTTTTACAGGTCTAGATGTCAGGAACAGGAAGATAAAGAGACAGATACACATGTTCACATGCATGCATACACATGCATAACACAAAAAATATGCGTATATTATTCCTGAGAATCTTTACTTTACTGTGGCCACATGCAGACACATGATATGTTGTATCAAGATTTCTTTCCTCAACCATAACGTTTGTAAGACTTAAGATTTTCTGGGAAACAGAGGGTGAGAAGAAGAAGACTGAGTCACAACCGCTTAGTTAAAAAGCTGGGTATTCCACTGTAATAATGGAATATGGCTGATAGCTGGAGAAATAGCGATTTTATTTTTCTCAGCTGCTGACTAATCAGGAATAACTCAAAGATGTTTTTTTGCAAACATGCCTTCTCTACCCTCTCCTTCCTGTTTTGAAGTCCTCTTTCAATTAGCAACAGAGACTAATTTTAGTTGGCATGGTTTTCCTATGATAAGTAAATGTCTACTTTCAAACCTACAATTTTAGAAAATACTGATGTGACTTCAAATGCTAATTCCCAAATTTTACTGCCATGAAATATCCAACAATAAACATATAGATCAGACCCCATACTTACCTACTTTGTTGCCTGGTTTGTTGTGAGACTTTTTATGTACAGTCTTATTTGTATAGAGTAGGTAGGAAGTCAGAAACTGTGTGTATTCCACATAGGATTATGTTCTGGAGCTAATGGTATTGCCAACTCTAAAGACTGATGCAGTTCAAAAAATAATGTTCTTTAAAATTAACAAAATTTTTTCACTTGCTTCTGATATCAACAACTAAATCTAACAATATATGGGCTATTGGTGAGACTAAGTCATTGTCAGGTATGCTGACCAGTCTCCCTTGCCTGTACAATCTGTTGTATGTATTCAGCTGCTGCCTACCGTCTTGTTTCTAAATTTTAAGGAACTTTGGATCTCCTTTTCAACTTTGCTTTTAACAGCACCTAGCACAATGGGGCCCAAGTCCATAACCAGGGTTCATGGGCACCTTGATAATTCAAGTGGTAGTAATAATAATAAATTACACATTTTCAATGTTGGTGAAAAAATAGCTAACATACGGAAAACATATGTGTTCCAGGCCACAGCAAAATGTTTAATACACAGTCATTATAAATCCCAGAAGCGATCAATTTATAATGAGAAATGTTTGTGCGTGAGCAGTTCTGCCATGCCACTGAAATGTAACACAATGATTCAGTATGCACACAGAACTGCAACGGACAAATGCGTACAGATTTGTTCCATGCTCTACAGACATTTTCACACAAACGTTCTTAATTGCTACCAGAAATAACATCGTCTACTATAGCTCGATTTTCTTTAACTACGTTCCTCGTGTCAGTAACACATTTGCAGCGGTAGACTCCATCCAAGTTCTCGCCTTGTCGATTTTTGATGTTTGAAATGTATTCTGACGATGCTCCTAGCCTAAGTGCTTTCTTTTGCAGAAAACAAAGTAATCAGATTTCATGAGAGCTGGATTATTGCACACTTGTATGTAGCTCTTGGAGGAAGCTCCTAAAGGAAATAGAAGTCTGTAACATGCTCCAAATTCCCTCCAGGGCCCCTCGTTCTTTGATTTAATCTTGAAACAGTCAAGACTTTTAGCCACTCTTCAGACACAAATAGGCTGTGGCATCGAATTCACTTCCAAGGAAGCACATTGTGACTTTATACTGATTTCTGGTATAGCTAAATATATTTTCTCTCACCTTTCTAAGCTTCCTCCCATATCACCAGACTCCAAGTTTAATTTAACATAAGTGGTAGTCAATACATTTTAGAAAGTGAAGGAATAATCTAAATGAAACACTGCAGTCTCAATGAGGCATTTTGCTCTGAACCTCCCTATTACAGAGATTTACTCTTAAATGGTTAAAACGGAAGGAATATGTTGGTAGCTTGGTCTGCTTGGTAATTTTTGATTATTGATTAAACATAATATATTTGCTGGATATTGTGCAAACTCTATTTTGTTTTCATAAAACAAACACTCCTTCTTGCAAATTCCTAACAGGCATATGCTGGCATTTTTTCATTATGCAAAGGGAAGTTACATTAAATTCAGGCCACATTGTTTTTCTAAAAAAAATTACATCAATACTTTTTTTTTCCTTTCTTTTAAGGAAAGTCCTTCAGCATTTGTGTGTTATGTAAGTTTTGTATGTCCTTAAAACCTGTTCCCTGGAAGTTATCTGGGGAATGGTATCTTTTGATAGTTCCTGGGTTTTCTTAAAGACTGCTTTTTCTTCCTACCCCCAGGCTGTATAGATAGAAACCTTAAGCAGGACACACTTAGACGATAATTCTTATGAGATATAATTGAGTGTATGGCTGTATGTTTGCATATATGCATGCATGTATGTTTTCCAGCAGACTGAGCTTACACAAGACCAGACTTCACATACAAAGTGTTGGGTTTTTTCTCAGGCACCATTATCCTGATAAAGGTGTCAAATGAATACTTGATGCCATGATCCACATGCCTAAAGCATTCCTGCTGTCCTCAGCACTCACGCTTGGTAACCTCACAGTGGGGAGAGCTAGGGAAGAGTTTCCCCTTACCACAGCAAACTTGCATTAAAATGATGTAATGATGTGCAGCTTGCAATAGGGTTTTTTCTTAGCACACTTTTTTACCCCTTTAAAGCCCAAAAGTAAGAAGGTGGAAGAAGTGCTAGGGAGAGGATATGCAAATTCATGTTCTAACATCTATGAGGTTTTCCTTAAATTAGGTGTCTATAACCAGAATGTCATTAAGTTTCCATTGGTATTAGAACGGGGCAAGATGTTTTCATTTATATTTTTATTCTTCTTTTTCAGGATGTTTCCACTTAGAAAGATATATACTTTCACCACCATTTTTTTGTGTATTGCCCATAAATTCATACAGTCAATTGTTTCAAGACAGTCTGATCCCACTTGTGGGATTGCTTGCAAATGGTTTGCTTCAGATTTTCTAAGTGATTGTGGGTCATTTATCTAGGTCATGTGGCATGAGTCTACTCTCTGAGCAGGTAATGCCTGGGTTACTACAGAGGTCTGAAAGGGAAGCTGAAAATGCCATTGTGGAAGAAATACAGTGAGACAAGAATAATGGTTGAGGCTTCTTACCCTCCCATTTCCACTTTGGAACAAATTTTTTTGCCACTATTTTCGATGTGACCTTAAAACTTGGCAGTTATGCTTAGAAATAGAATAGTGTCAGTAACCTGGGAAAGAAATTGTAATTTTGACTCCTGTTTCCTTTATAATCAACCAGGATAAACTAGGGTATTTGTAGATACGGATATCTTTCTGAAGGTGTGTTCTTTATATACTTCAGAACAGCTACAACCAGGTTTATGTTGAGTTAACGTTAAGACAAGAACCGTACGTCTGATCTAAAGTTCATCAAAATTGAAAGGAGTTCTCCCTTTAGTCTCAGTTACCTTTGAGTGAGGGTTCCAGCACCCCTCAAGCTCCAGGATACACAAGTAATTTCAGAAAGTTGATTTTCAGCAAAGTACATACATTTATGTTTCTACCCTTTAGAGTCTCAGAAGTCAAGTTTGAAATATTGATTCATAGAGGTGGCTTCTCCAGAGAACACAGGAAAGTACTGGAGACACAGCTATCTACTTTTCTGGAGACAAGGATGTCCACCCTTTAGACCTATACTGCATCAATTTTGTAAAGTGGGGCAGGTGGGGAGGGTGGAGGGTTGGTATATGTGATTTCTGAGCAGAAGAGGCATGAGAAAGCTTAAGACTCGAGGACCCAATTTAAACCTGCAGGTGCTCAGAAAGAGCTATCCAGTAGTAAATGGCATATTGGAAAGGGCTAAAAGATGAAATACTGACTTTTTATACTGACAGTTTCATTTGTGTGAATACAGTGATGAAATGAACAATTGCAAATTGGAGATAATGGCACTTGGAGCTCTGTATATCATCTTATCTAAAGGCATGATTCAAGTTCCAGTGAAGTTGTGAGATTCTTACTGGGATTTGCCTGAAACCTTTCAGGGATGGAGTCTTACCTGATTTACTCCTGTGTGCATTAAAAAACACTCTATTGTCAGTTGATGATTCACAGCTGTTAAATATGTCACAACAAGAAATTAGTCCTATTGCTCTGTGACAAACATTAATCAGATTTATCACTGAGTCATGAGACCTCCTCTGATATTATTTTTATTCACATTGGTAAGTTTGTTTCTTTCTAAATCAGAAGACAAAAAAATGTTTGAAGCCCAGCAGGTGGGAAAATCTTTTATTTTTATATTTATTTTAACTGAAAGTTTTATTAAAAGTAAGATAATGGAGAATGTGAAAGACAAAGCCCTTTACGTTACGAAAATACTAAGGAAGTGGTTTTTTGAACTCATTGCTTCCTTCTACAAAGGTGAGATAAAAAGAAAAAAAAAAAGAAGTGTTTTTAACGGATTGAAAAATTGGTATGAATTACTCGGGTTTTATTATTAACATATGTTGCAAGTTCTAGTAAGACAGAATAGTGCAATGCATCTTCCATTTCTTTATATAAAAGATTCTTTTTCCCAAATAAACACTTTTCCTGGTTACAAGAAGTAATCTGCAAGTGAACTATCAGAAAACACATGCACATTATCACTGCACAGTGCCAGAAGTGGCTTAACCTGGATGATTTTCCAATTTTTTGTGAATGCATACATTGAATTTCATTTTACAAAAGCTTTGCTTTTAAATCATTCCTAACAGTAACCCTTAAATGCAATGTACAATTGTAAATACTGGTGCTTAATCAAATATTGTGGCTTCTAAAAGATTAATATTTATCTGTCTCAAGAATTTCCACATCCACACCTAGCTTGTTAAAAACAGGCTTATTAGTTTGCTTCTTCTGAAGTCTTTGTATATAATGTGCACGTAACAAATACAAGCACATTATTTTCCACTTTGTTTTACTTATATATGTATATAAGACTATATATTTGTTTCCTATATCTCTCATATATATAAGGAAGATTATCTATAATAATCATCAGCTGCTGAGAACCTTACATACCCTGTAGTTTATAGGAATAATTTTCTCATCTTTATGATATTTTTGAATTTGCTTAAGCACTGTATCCCAACCTCAGAAATCAAAGGGCCAAAGAATTTTTAGGATTAAAAGTAATTCAGGATCATAGCACTGGTAGGTCACAGCTCAAATTGACCATAAGCCCAGGAACAAAAGAATCATGACAAATGTATATATAGAAATCCATAGTAAAATGAATAAAAAATGTAAATTATATATTGTTTAAAATAGCTAATTTTAAAATCTTTTACTGCTATCATGGTCAAACTCATAAAAATCTTGTCTCAGCACTGGATGGAAAAGACAAAACCCAGAAGGTGAGTAGATATGACAGAAGTCAAAGAATAAAATCTGCCATCTGACATACCTAATGCTATCCTAAAACAAATTAATTATTCCTGTTGAGTTCACAAAAAATGATGACTATTTTAATTCTCCTAATATAACAGAACTGCAGGTTCAGATTTTACTGTAAAAGTTAGAAGTATTTTGGGTTTTTTACATAAATTCAATCTCATTATTTATTCCTAAACTTCTCAAAGTATTTTTAAAGAAAAAAAGAACAAATAAGGACTATAATACTGTCTGTCAAAAGAAAAGATGTTTTATGGGAAGGTATTCATAATAGGTTTCTGTGATGATCAATTCAACACGGTATAGAGGCTCAAATGCAGATAAGATTGGTTTATCTATGCAAAACTTTTGTTGTTGTTTGTGGGGGGGGGTTTGTTGGGTTTTGGTTTTGGGGTTGTTTTTTGTTGTTGTTAGTTGGTTTTGATTTTGTTTTTGTTTGGTTGTTTGGTTTGGTTTTGTTTTTTTGGGTTTTTTTTTTTGTAGCTGTTCTAAGTATATTCAAGGTCATTACCAACTGGGATTTCATTTCAAAGTTCAGTAAAAAAAGCGAAAGTCCAAGTCAGAGACAGAACTGAGCTCTCTTAGGAATGATTCTTTCCATGCAAGCAGAGCTGATGACCTCAGTCCTTGATCACAATTCTCAGCGCATTTTGACCTTAATATAGTTTCAGGAGCTGAGTGCAGTAATGGAGAGTATCTGCGTTATGGAGCCAAGTAAAATCTTTTCTGCTAAACTTTTCTGAAGTGACTGATCTGGTACACTTCAGTATTTGAATGCTGCTTGAACACTGCATCTACCTTTGGTGCCGGTGCTCCCAGCTCTCTTGCTAGGTATTGAAGTCACTAAAAAATATCCCAAAGAATCAGGGAGTTAACTGTAACATTTTTTTCTTAGTTTTGTCTCATTAGTTCCAGATTTGGCAGTATTTTCAGAACTGATCAAATACAGGCTGTTTGCAATGTCTGTTTGATAGCAGTTGCAAAGCATTAAGGTTACAGATAACTGTAATTTATGGCCCAGGAGGTAATCTATAAATTTAGACTGTTTTAGCTCCATGGATCTCAATTAGTAAACACTGTTAAATTTTACAGAAAGTACCATAAAACTAAAATTTTCTTATTTGGGAAATCTGTTTTACATTTCTCAGAAGGAAAGCATAGAAATCATAGCTTGAGAGACAGGGAGGCTCAGATGTCTTTATGTGCTCTTTCCAATTCTGATACTCTGTAGATGTTGGAAACAGTCTCTAGTGCAAAATAAGGAGCTTTCCTCCACTACAGATCTTTCCTTACAGACTGCTGAACACCCATCCCACACTCTCCAGCAACTGTGGATTCATGGAACCAGTTCATAGTCTGCTCCCAGCCTCACCTGCCCCAAAATCTTGCTGTCTAACAAGGCAGGAGCTCCCCCTTTGTTGCTATCCTGACACAAATTCAAGTCACTTTATAAGCATTTCTTTACTGGAACAACACAAAGTTGAAATTTTAAAGTGCTGGATGGAGTGGGATACTCTTGATCTTAATTTTTCTGGTGCATGAAAGAACCGTTCATCAAAACTCAATGTATGACAAAAGCAATGTGCCATATAAAAAAGTAGTTTTAGTTTTGGTGTACATGTGAAGTTCTTCTGCGTTGTGCATGTTTGTCAGAAACTGTCGTCTAAAATCCTGTGATTCAGCCATTTCTACATCACACCTTCCAACAAGCTGTTTCTGAAGTATTGCCAGTACAAATGTTTCTTAGAAGGTAATTATTGTCACAGTATTTCTAGGCAAGAGCTTTGCTGCTTGATTGGTAAGGACTACTTCATTCATTAAGTTTTCTCTTAGTACTGCAAATGGGTTGGAGCCGATCAAAACCTGAGCATCTGCTTACCTTCACCGTAGGAGTGTCTTACTAAGTTTGATGGCACCTGACAGTTGTCTGTGTCTTGAATGTAAATACAATTATGTGATTTGTTGGAGAAAAAAATGTTTAAGGGCATGAAGTCAGTGATGATGATTGTGCACTTTGTTTCAGAGAGTATTAAACAATGTTGGAGTAGGCCTTCATGTATGTAGTGACATTCCTTTATAAAGATGTTAAATATGCCTCGATGCTGAGCTCTGTGTGATGAATAATATATTCTGAATACACAGAGTCTGCTTTTCTTCACTCAGGACCTGTGGGCAGGTTGTTATTTCCTGACATTTATTCCATATTATTTTGTTCAGGTTTTTGAAATGTTCTGGATTGAACTTGAGTCCCTTTCTTAGTGATTAGTAGGAAGTGGCTTGGTAGATGAGTATACAAAACTTCATCATATTAATTGGAGAAATTCAACAATATTTTTGAACATGAATGCTTTTCTATAAATGTAAAAGGTGTTTCCATAAGTAAATAAGTCAAGATTGAATCACTTTTCCACACTCATTCATGAAAATAAGACACGATTACTGCAAATTTTACAATAATTACATGCACTATGTAATTGAAAACATTTAATTCCAACTAATATTTGCAAAATATATTTTTAACTTTTGAATTAGTCAGCAGTTTTGTTCATTTTTCAATGGAATGAGTTCAAAGCCTTAGTTTCAGTGAAGTACTATGCTTTATTCAAAATGAAGAGCCATTGACTCTAGACTGCTGAAAATACCTACAAAAGATCAATTTAACACCTGAAACATCTAGCGATCGAGAGAGGTATCTCTTAATTATCCCACTCACATCTCAAAGATTTTTCTGATACTTTCCAAGAAGTCAGTTATGAAAACATTCACGCTGTATGTTTAATTCTAGTTATTTTTCATGATCACATTAAGCTATCTAGTGTTTTTTAAGGCTTAATTGACTATTTCTAAGAAGTATCACTCCTCGTGCTAGATCTATTTTTTTATTTACCCACACTGAGACAGAAAGTGGGACAAAGAAACCTTTGCTTCTTCTTTTCTTGCAGTAATTTTGCCTACTGTCATATGAGAAATAGATTTGGGCAAAGACTCAAGAAAGCTAGTAAACAGACTTTGTATTTTTAGACTGAGAGTGTTAATGTAACTGCAAAACAATGCACTATACAAGTAACTAAATAGGACACAGACATTGGAATACACAAATTACCTAAAAAGGGGACCAAGGAGATCAAAAATTAATTTTACAGATGACTCTGGAGAGGAAGTTAACTATTTTAGTAAGACAAAAATAGAACAGAATAAGCATTTGGAAATAGTGAAACTACTACAGCATTTGCTTGTAATTTCCCTGCAGTGCTTCCATGAAATGAATCAGTGTTTGTCTATCTATCTGTTCTGAACCACTGTATAACACCTGTGGCTTCAGGCTGGTAAACATGCAGGTCAGATGAGACCAGGTTCAGGTGGCTTCTCACATGATATGAATGACATAGAAAATAACATGGCTCTTGGGTGTTTGGCTCATGAAGCTTGTAAGACTGTAAGACTGTTTTCAGCTCCATCATCAACCCAGAAGCCAGTCCTCTCTTTTGATTTAGATTTCAGCGTGTTCTAAGGTGTGTGTGTATGTATGGACATTCAAATGGTGATACAGGGTAAAAATTGCCTATGAAAAAACTGCACTTGATATTGGTGAATCAGATTATAGACCACACAGTTTTATTTTGTATAAAATACCCATTATGTGGGCTGATTTTCTTCGAGTGGCAATAATAACAAGAAGGTTTTGACACCTAGGTGACTACAGTTCAAGTATGAATTGGTGAGGACTGCCTTCTTAATACATGGATTACGCTTGTCTGTTTGGTTTTTTTTAATATGTCCATTGAGCTGAAATGTCTGCTAGGGGCCTAACAGAACAAATAAAAAACTAAGCTAAGCTATTTGTTTGTCAGTAAAATTATCCAGATATGAATTAGTAGGTAAATCAAACAGGTATGAGAAAACGGTCAAATTATTTGTGAAATTACTTAGAAATGCATTCACTCTAAATCATAAATGAGAATTTTACAATTACTTTGAGAATATGCAAAAAAACATAGGAATTTAACCAACTTGGAACCTCTTGTGTAACCTTTTCAGTTATTTTAGTATCAAAAGGAATTCCATTGGTCTTTTATTTTTACAGTCTTATAATTGAGTAATTATAAATGTTTTGGATACATTTGTCACCTTTAGATGCAAATCTATTTGTTTCAATACAAGTCACATCACCACACATTGAATACCCATAGCCATAGGTTGGGTAAAAAAAAACAAACAGACAAGCATAATCCACGTATTAATGTACTAATCCACTTGTGTTTTCTTGTATATGCAGAATAATAATAATAATAAAAGTAACTATTTGGAAATAAAGCAATGTAAAAAAAGAAAAGCACAAAAGTAACTGTTGCTTTAGAGTAAACATTTAGACAATGAAGAAGCTACACTCAGCTATAGGAAAGGAATAGCACAGGAAAGGGATGGCATCAGGATGTTTTAAATGGCATTTCATTTATCCAAATTCTCTTAACTATGGGTTTTAAGATGGACACAAATTTAATTTTAGAAATCTAATGCTATAACTAGAAGCACTCGAGGGTTGGAGGAAGGAGGGCTGCAGAGGGGGCGGAAAGAAGAGGGAGTTGCTCCTTGAGTGCACTGCAAATAGCTTTTGAATCAACAGTATGGTAACAATTAGACAGTGGTCCTTTTTTATTTTGCTGGATTTTGAAAATCATAAAAATAGATTATGAATAAGCCTTGTGTAAGCCAAAAGTTACGTTGCAACAGCTGCATTATCCTACCAATACATACTAATTTTATCAGATCTATTCACAACTTGCTAATATCTCACAGGTGGTAAGAACACATCTCAGATTCCTCCTTTAGGGATAAATTCTTCTGTGATATTTTCAGCTTCCACCTTTTATTTCCCACATTTACAACATAATGGCAAGAATGTTGTATGGAAGCAATTAATTTAACAAAGCAATAAATTAAGGCATAGTACACATAAGGTTTCCTTTATTGTTTCAAGATTCATGGAGCTTTCATAGACCTTTGAAAACAAAGCCTTCATCATGGGATTTTCTTAGGAATTTTGGATTTGTTACACAATAGTAAGCAGTACAACTCTCCTATCAAATGCAATCCCCAATGCTTACATTCTTTTACAAAATATGTCTTCAAAAGGCCCATCTTTGCAACTTTTACAAGCAATGCTTTTTAGCAATGCTAACAGGTACACTGTTCATGACTGGTGTATAGAAATGGCACCTAATCTGCCTACATGTTAATTAGTTAGTGTACAGTTTGGGTAGAATGTCCAAACTCTCGTCAGACTTGTGGTGGGGGTAGGGGGGTGGGGTGGGTGTTGGTTTTTTTTCCCCAAATCTAGTTGGTACTTGGCCTGTATTTTTAACGTAAAATAAATGCCTATGGAAACAATTTGAAATGCTAAATAGCAGAATGGAATTAAAGTTTGGAATGCTAAAAAAAAGAACTCTAGGGTATTTCACTTGATGTATGTTGGAATAAAAACAGTTTCTTATTAACTTAAGTATTTGGAAAATAAAACTATTAACATTAAAGTATCTTAAAATAGAGAATTATTTCATTAAGATGGCATAATTTGAACCCTATTTTAAGTAGCATATAATCGAATTCTTCCATTTTCCATTATTTAATCATTGAATCTGGATTGTTTCCTACTGATTTCCTTTTTAGATTAAACTAGTACTTGGAATTTTGCGATACAGACCTTTTTATTTACTAAATTAAAATGTCTAGTCTGTTCCAAATAAGGCATTGTAAAGTTGGACTAAAAACAGAATGCAAACTATTTTAAATAAATAATTATGATATGAAAGGTATGAGTAGTTTTCAATAAGCTTCCTAGGTAAGCAAAGGCCAACATATAGGCCAAAACAACCTTATTCTGCAGCTGTGGCTCAATTTTTGTAATGTCACAGAGTAGTGAAATGCCACTTTTTAGATAGACAACTTCCAATATACAAGTGCTGCCTTGAGGGACAGAAGCATTGGCAGAGGCTGACTGCCCGTGTTCATGATTCAATGAGAGAGGGCAAAGCAGGCAGCCTGTCCTTTTGAATGTGATAATTTCTTGAAGAGCCAAAACTTATAAAACACTATTAAAGTTGAGGAAGCTTGAAAACTATTTCTCCTCACCTTGGATATGTCAACAACACAATATAAGCAGCCTCAGACATGGCACATTCTGCACCTACGTGAGTTTCATAAGAAAAATAACATTTCTATTCTTCTATGATTTACCAAGTCTTCCAAGTGCCTAAGTATAACATTAGATGCAAGACTACCAAGTTCACTCCCCTATCTTCACAGAGACAGGAGGAAGAGGAAGGTTTGCATGCACATGAAGCTTTAGCACTGATTTCTGCTTGGGAGCAGGGAAAACATCCTTCTCTTGGGAACAGGGAGAAAGAAAAGCTTCCCCTTTCTTGAGGAACAGTTTCAGCTACTCTGTGTCACCGTGAGGGCAGAAAAAGGAGACACTTCCTAACAGCTAAAAGTCAACATCACATGAAATTTCACAGATGACTGGTTCTCATATTATACTTTACATAGATACATATACGTATCACAAACAGTGCCTCACACCCTAATTTATAAATGTGTCACAAGTGTTCTTCCATGTGCTTCTTTTTGAATTAGTTTTAAGTAGCAGGGAAACGTACCTAATTAATGTTGTGGTTTGGATTGTTGGGGTTTTTTTGGGAGGGAGTAGTTGAATTAGTGTGCGGGAGGTTCTTTCCTAAGGAACTGTGGGAGCAAAGTGGGGTTTTTATACATTCTCTTCTTCTAATGGAAGTGAAATTTGTTGAGGGATATGGTTGGTACCTGCAATTCCAACTCAAGCACTTTGTCAAGGTTCCAGCATTCTTGATGAATTGCAAATGGGAGAGGGAACCCTTGAAACAGATCTGTAGCCTGTGTTATAATTGACTCAAGACAGCCTTCTGGAAACTTTTTATGTTGCTCCCATTCAGCTGTTTCAAAAGCACATGGGCCAAATATTTTGTTTAATGGAAGAAGTTTAGGAGTGAGAAGGTCACTTTAATGTGGATCTTTCTCTTTCATAAGAGGAACCTCTTGCATTACATCTTTGTCAGATTAACAAAGGTAGGTATAGCTGAAACCTGTAGAAGAACAAGCATTCAGAAGCATGTGTCTAAGGAGCAAGAAGAAGAATTTTCAGGCTTCTGGGAAAATGCATGACTGATGAAAAACAATGCCCAGCTATTTGCCCGAGGTTTGAGGGGTGGGGTTCCATATGCTGTGTAGACAAAGACTTGAAAAGATATGAACGTCCTGACCATAGCAGTTATCAAAGACAGTGTGGCAGAGCCTGTGTACATTTTCAGGCCAGACTTCTTGAACAGCCAGACATGCCAGAGTAATGTGCTAACAGGCTCCCTGTCAAAGCCAAGTCCTTGCTGCAGTTGTTTGTGCTAAATGTTATTAATTGGTTAATTATTATGTAATGATTACTTTATCAGCAATGTACAGAAGCAAAGAGCAATTACCTAGAAACTGTTCAGTGTCCCCTTGTGGCAAATATAGTTGCTTTCTTTAGTGTAGAGGAATTTACTAACACCATATCTGTAGTGAGGACAGGGCTGCTGAAGGAACTAGTTATGCCTTTGTTTCCTTTTGAATATACTGATGTTTTTGATTTTCATCACATAACTCCTCACTTTCTCTCCTCTGTATTCTTGTTTGTGAGAATCGAGTGAATGAGGTTCTGGCTGGAATTTTATTTCTCGAGGCAGACCTTCTATGCTGAGTGTTGTCCATCCAAACCTTTGTTGTTCACAGGCTCTGATTTTCAGCACATAATGTTAAGTACCTCCATGAGGAAATTGGGCAATGTGAGTAGTCAGTTGAACCTCAGTTCAGAGACCTCAGAGCCCCAGGAAGGCTTCTTTGATGATGCACTCAGCTTTTTCCCTTCATTAAAGAAGCTAGAGGTGCCAGTCTCAGTGTTCCCTGCTGTCTCAGAGAAATTAATCCTCAGTCTAATTGTCTAAGGCTTGTGACATAGTTTAATAAAATCTAGCACAAAGTCTGTATGATGTTGCCTCTTTAACAGAAGTCTTCATGAACCTGGATAAGAATTACTTGTTTCTTTCTCTATGGAAAGGAATAAAAAAATCTGAATTTTATGTCATCCACAAAGCTATTAGGTCTGTATAAGGAAGCCTGACATTTCCCCATATCCAGCCAGCCTAGGAGATGGCATTCTCACCATCCTTTCAAATGGGAAAAGAGAAATAATGCTGATTTCTAGTAACTAGTTTGGACCTGTTTCTGTAATGTTGTCTGCAAGGCAACTCACCTGTAAGTTAGGAAAGGAACAGGTCCAATCAAAGAAAGTAAGTTGTGCAGGCACATTGCACACAAGAGCTGGTACTGTTGGAAGAGTAAAACCCCCTTAAATTCTTGGGGTAGCTGCATAATTTTTAGGAATTGATTGGAGATATTTCTGGAGGGACATGGAAAGTGGATTTATACTGTACTACTTTATTATAGATATTAGTGAATTACTCCATATTTGTATTTGGTAGACTTCTTTTTTTAAAAAAAATTACTTATTCTGAAAAACATTACAACTTGCTAAACTGAATAATCAACATATTCAAGGACAAAATGTCTCCATCCAAAAGCATATCTCAGTTGAATTAAGTCAGAAAGTGTTTTGACTCTCAAGACTTGTGTTTGCTTGGTGGAAACCTCCCTCCTGTGTACATGAAGACACATGTGTACCAGGTACATGTGTACCATTGTCACTGAAACAAACATTAATGAGTGATGTACAATTACCAGTGAGCAGAAATATCTACTGAAGTTCTAGAAAGAACTCTATTTTTGCTATGCTTAACACAGAAGGAGCTTTTCAGTTCTTCTCACAACTGTCATGGTCACTTGCTCTGTCTTGCATTCTTTCTCATTTTAAAGAGTTTTTTCTTTGTCATTTCTGATGTGTTACAGTTTCCAGACTCTGCTCAAAATACCACTTGCACATTTAAATGTATTTCAACAACTGCTTGTTAACAGACGGAAGGAAAGAGTGCAACAGGAAAAACAATCCATTCTGTCATCAGAAAACCTTTCCAAAATTGTGAGAAACAGCAGAGATCTTGCTGGAAATAAAGGTGCCCTGCTTGAAATGTAATCAGTTTTCCCCTTCAGCTTTTACTTTTTATTGTTTTTTTCTTTATAGACAGTTACTGCCACTGCACCTTCAGCCACCACTTAGTCTATATGAAACTAATTCTCTTCTAATGAACATGTAGGAAACCAGTGGGGTAAAAGCATAGAAACAGGGAGATGGGATTTAGGCCAGTTTAAGTTTCTTAAGCACTGTAAATATTGTTGTCTACTGAATCCTCCTAACCCCTCCAATTTAGTAAGACTTTATTTGACCTGTAGTAGCAGGCTGGTAGGCTTATTATTTTGCTTGCTGCAATCAGGGGTGGCAAACTAAACCTATAGCTGCAGATTAGCTATTGCCAGTACAAAGTGGCTTGTTTAAACTCCATCTTGGATTTAAAGAATGTGAGTGAATTTGTCGAGCAGTGTGAGATTAAGTTTGGGAAAATCAGACCTAAGCAAAGAAATCCCCCAGCAACCAGAAGATATCTCCATTTGCATCTCTTCTCATGCTGCCATTCATATGCTTCTACTGTTCTTCCAAGATTCAGAAAGGAATAGTTTTTAAAAGGACACTCAGAAAACGGTTCAGAACTACATGTGTCAAGATGTTAAATGGGCCTACAAGCACAAGCATTAACCTAAGTGTTTCTGACTGTTATCTATGGAAACTTGCAGGTTAAAATTGGAAAATCACCTTAATTTATCCATGATATAAAACTTGAAAGAATCTACTCAAGTTCTACCTATACATGCTTTTGTAGGCAAATTGAAGTCACATATTTGTGTCAGATGACACCATCTCTAAGCTAATGTATTTCACACTGTCAAAAGAAATTCTTAGCTTAGACTTGGCATGGAGTTAATTACAGCTACATGGCTTTAGGCTGGCTCAGGGTATGAGTAGAACAAGCTTGCAATAACCTGCAAGAATATTGTATGCATGCACTTCAGAGCTTGATACATAGTGAGGAAGTTAGAAATTAAACTGAGCAGGACTACGCATGAAATTTATGTGACCTGTTGGCCTGGTACTTGGTGGAGAAACTGTTAGGAAGTGGAGGTTCTTTCTCTCTGGGAAAGAGGACAAGTAAAGCTTACGTGTCTGCATCACAAAGACAGGGGGAGCGTGAAGGAGTTGTGCATGCATATCTGAAGAAGAGCCATTTCTGCTTTTGATGTCAAACCTGCCTCTTGGTAGAAGGTCCCACCAAATGAAGGGCTTTGATACCAGTAGGTGGTATGAGGCTGGCAGCATGCTCTAGCAAGAGTCTGCAGATGTGATACACCTAATGTTTTCTGATGACTGAGCTCTAGAGTTTTAAATTTTTAACATTTAGTAAATCATAGTTTTGCTGATGTACAAGGAAAGAGTGGTCCATACTTCATCAATCAGCTCTGAATGAACATAAATTCTCATTTCTTACAGTCTCATTTCTTGCACCATTAACCTATTTGCTCTCCAGGGACTTCATGAACACTTTTTCACTCACCTGGCGTGAGTTAAGAACAACTAAGCAGCCTTATTCACATATGCTCTTTGTGGATCACTGACTTTTCTGAACCAGCCCTGCTGGAAGGGAATTTCTATGCTTATGGGACAACATCAGTCCTGTAGTGGAAAAAGGTTGTGAAAGTTTTTTTGTTCTGTACAAGATTTTTACAAATCTCAAAGGTTTTTGAGCATCTTATTTTAGGATTTTGCTCTTTTTTGAGCCTGATTTGAGAGTTCAGGTGGAAGGGTTATATGCTACAAAAGTGATAAATAGAGGCTTCTGGCTGACCTTAAAACAGTGAAGTATGTCATTTGTAGTACAGGCTAAACCAAATAATAGACCTTAATGCTTAGGATAAAGTCATAGGTACTGCTTTTTTTTTTTTTTTTTTTTTCAAACTATCCCTGCTAAATTTTTATGCCTAATGTGAAAGGCTAAGAATATTATAGAAATTGCTACTGATTCTTGTCTGTCCCTGGTGACTCCCTAGAGAAAAAGTCTTCTGACTGCACAACACATCCATTTTTCAAACATGGACTGGATGTTTATAAAGAGACAAAATCTGACATTACCTTGAGAAACAAATCTCTGCATTTCACTGAGGTCTTCAGCTGACAGGTTATGGGAGCTGACACATTCGTTTTCTTTCTGGACTTTCATGGTCAACAGACCTTTCTGAAAAATGAGCTAATCACTTCAAGACTTACTGCCTGCAAGACAGGATATTGCAGATATTCTCTAACCCACTGAAAAATCATGCCCAGAAGAAACCTTCCAAGTGACATCAGGTTTCCTCCCTTGCACTGCGTGGAACTAAGGTTCAGTGCAGTGGATCACTGCAGATTCATGCCAATGTATTTTTTTCACTATTGAGTAAAGTAATTTACATGAGAAGGATTTTCAGAACTTTTGGGGGTTTTTTGTTGTTTGAACTTCTCATACAAAACATGGTGTAACAAAGGGAACAGACTATGACTGTAATTTTATTTATTGTTAGTCTAACATTGATTACGATTTATTTTGTGCAACAAAAATAGCTGTTTTCTATGCTAGAGACAATTAGTTCTATGCACTGGAAAATTTGGTGCATTTTTGCAACATCTGAATCCATTTCACAGTAACAGATTCAAATGTCACAAAGTCAAAAGTTCCCACATAAAAGAGGAAAATTATAAATATCAAGTGCGTGTCTGTCACTTCTCTTATCTACACTAGCATTCCAGAGGACTTCTCAAACTTAAGCATCTGTTATCAAGAGCTTTTTCTTTTCTCTCTTTTCTTACTAAAAGCAGCACTGTGTATCTTCAACTAGACAGTAGAAAGGAAAAAAAACAAAACAAAACAAAAAAAAAAAAAACAAAAAAAAAAAAAAAAAAAAAAACCAGCACCCTGAAAAATTCCACCAGGCTGATGGCTGGAGTTTTTTACTGGCTTGATCTGGGAAAGCACAATGGGATTTTTTGCACTTATCTCGTATGAATGCTATATTTCTCTTTAGTTCCTGGTCTTGTAAATTAAAATAATGTTAATGATCTGAATGAAAACATGGCAGCTGGGAACTCGTCTAATTTCCTATGGCTAAATCCTAATAGTTAACTCACCTCATTGTACTTCAACTTGGCTCTAATAAGCAAATGTTTAGTTGTTGGATATCTCTGTGGCTCTTACTTCAGTAAAGCAGTATCTTCCTTCAGAGGACAATGCAACATAATGGTATAACAACCTCAAAAACCACCTTCAGCTAAATCACACAGAGCAGTCAACAAAGTAACCATCATCTGCATTGTCAAACTTGTGTTCAGACCTATGCGGAAAACCAAACCAGTTCCCCTGCCTTGTCCTCCTCTGTCTCATCATGTACTGTAACATTGCTTGTTACAACAATGCAAAGAACCTTGAACCTTGGTGACTCTCTAAGGCACTTGGAGAATATAATTCCACTAAGCAGAAAGTGTTGCCTATCCTCAACAGAAATCAGTCCTTTTAAAAGTCATTAATTTACACCTTGCAGCAGAATTATCCTTTTTTAGAACAATCTGAATTTCCATAACCCCTCACTGTTGTCCTGAAAGGACTTCCTCTTCTGATATCTGTCTGACGGGACAGGTTTTAGAAAAAGTCTTCAAAACGGCTACATTTTTAAACCATTATGTAACAGTGTATTATGTTTTGTATGATGTTTAATGTTAATGGCTTGAATTAAAAAACTTTTGTCAGGAATTCTTTTAACGTGGTATAGTTTAAATCTTTTAACTAACTTTTCCCATTAAACTTGGTTTTAGTACTCAAATGTTGGATTCTTCCATATCTCTATATGGTTTCCATTATGACAGCAGGATTTGCATAATGACATATGATACATTGACTGTGATATTATAAAGTTTCACATTAAATTTTCTAAGAAATGTTGACCATTATAGTTTGGTACAGTTTTTAAAAATGGTAAATGGTTGTTTCAGTTTTGGGCATAACTTTGTGATCACCCTGTTTTTCTACATAGCAAAGCTGGATCATCTTGTGTCTTTACATTATGATTCCTCAGCATAATGCTGGCATGTTCAAAATTTTGCCGGCCAAATGCTATAGAAACTAAAGAGTTGTCACAACAGAAGTGTAAGTGGGTGTTTCTCCACACATTTGAAAAGTTTTCACTGATCTCACTCTACCACTTCATTGCAGGAACAGGATCAATGAACACAGGCATTCTGACAGAAAATAAGGTCTCAGGATTAACACAGTGTGTTCTCAGGGACACATTAAGTTTCTGAACAGGTCAGCGCTTTGCTAGAGTAGAGCACATGTCAGCAAGCGAGCAGCAAAGACTTACAGCATAAGAATGGAAAAAGATATCCTTCCTGAGTGTTTTTTTCTTTGCCTAAATTATACACCAGGCCAACACTGACTAAGCATCCTTCATAGCAAATTATGAAGAGAAAAAAAAATCCATTTTACAGTCATTTTTGTTGTAACTCAAGAATTTGCTGTGAGCTGTTTGTTTACAGTTTCACCAAAAACATATTAAAATTTGCAGCCCCTCAGAAACAAATTATTTGGATCACCTTTAAATATTTATTAGAAGTCAGCATGTTTTCTGAGATGTGATTGCTTTGTTGATATATTGTCAAACAACAGACTTTATTTGGATTCAAGAATTAAAATCTCAAACAATGAATTTGACAGAATGTTTTTTTGCCCTCATAGTATTCTATAATAAGACATTCTATCAGCAGCATGAACTAGGAACTCAGATGTATATAATTAAATCCCCATATTGCATACAATATCTTGTTTGCCATCTTTTTCTAATCCAATTATACATAATATGGGAGTCTTTGCAGAAACCAAATGTTGAACTCATTTTTTATTTTTTTCTAGCTTATTATTTTGTCTGTAACTACTCTTGAAACAAATGTTTATCAGCAAGGTTTTTCTCTTAAAGTATGGAAAGCAAACACTGTTTTGTATAAAGATACAACAGATTTAAAACATCTGTGTTCTGTGTTCTCTGGTCATTGACAACCATGTAACTATGTGCATTTGAAGTGCATGCAGCATCAGATTTTTGATTACCCATAATGACTTGAAGTAGCTGACTGGTTGTGTTAAAACCCTGCTAGCTAGGAACTTGAGTCCAGTGTTTGTGATTCAGGAATGAGGTACCATTTGGTGCTGGTGGTGCTCAGTGATACGGAACATTTCACTTTTCAAGCAGACGCAAGAACCTGGGAGGCTGCAGATATTGTGTTCTGTCCCATCTTTCTGGTTTTGTTGGTCTTGTTTTTGTAGGTCTTGAACAAATCGTGACTTTTGACAGGGAGTCCAGGCAATCTAACATGGCTAGGACAATCCTGCACTGTCTCAGGTTTCCAAAGCAAGTCTCAGGAAGCTGCTTTATCTTGGATATAATCTGAAAAAAAATATTTTTCAAACATTCTCCAAGAAAAACATGGACCAGGAAATTCTTTTAATGCTAGTACTGCAGGACTAACCAGGACTCCAGATTTTGGCCTTTCATTAGGTCATGCAATCCAATATGTTGGGAATGGGAACGAAACAAATGGCTTCATTCCTAATATTGAACAGGAATGAGGTCATGGCTTGAACAGGCTCTACAGTGCTCTGTTTGTAACTACTACATGTAACTGTTTCCTAAATTGTTGTTCTGAGAAATTTTCACTTTTGTAAAGTTTGACAGTGTTTATATTACGATCACTGCAGAACCCTTTGAATATATAATGTTGACAAGAAATCAGCTGTTTTCTAACAAGCTGCACTCTTCATTGGCTTCTAGGTTACAGATCAACTGCTTTACACCAAGTTCTTAAAGGAACCCTGAACAGATGAATGCAGTCTACAAAGGTTTGTCCCAATGCCCTGGACAGCATCCAAAGGTACATACACTTTTAGCTGATCCTTCAGCTATTCTTAGAAAGGTTTCTTTTATTATTCCAGATAATGAGAGGTAATCCCAAACTGTAGCTTCAAATTCCATCTGCAAATGTGAACAAATTGGTATTTCCTAGTGGAAGTCCAGTTTTTATTTTTAAAATACCTTGACACTATCTGGTAGAACCATTGTAGAAATATATTGAGATTATCCACTTCCCTTTAGTGAATGCTTTGGTTTTAATAAACAATCCTCCTTAATGTAAGTCTAAGATTTTAAATCTTTATTTAGCAGTCAGTCATTGAAAATCATTCCTTTTATGCATAATTGTCCTGATTTCAGTTGGGATAGAGTTAAATTTCTTCTTAGTACCTACTGGAGTGCTGTGGTTTGGATTTGGTGTGAGAACAATGTTGATAGGACACTGATGTTTTAGTTGTTGCTGGGTGATGTTTGTTCTAAATCAAGGTCTTTTCAGTTTCTCAGGCCCTGACAGTGAGAGTGCTGGAGGGGCACGGGAAACTGGGAGGGGACACGGCCAGGACAGCTGACCCGAACGAGCCAAAGGGATATTCCATACCATATGATGTCATGCTGAGTATATAAACTGCAGTGGTGGTGGTGTTGGCCGGGGCACACCAATCATGGCTCAGGGACTGGCTGGCCATTCGTCAGCAGGTGGTGAGTGACCGTATTGTGTATCACTTGTTTCTTTTGCTCCCTTCCCTTTGGATTGCATTCCTCTCCCCCTCTCCTTCCTTTTCATGATAACTGTTATTGTTTTATTTTTTTATTATTTTATTTCACTGTTATTCTATTTCAATTATTAAATTGTTCTTATCTCAACCCTCGAGTTTTACATTCCTTTCCGATCCTCCTCCCCATCCCTCTGGGTGAGAGGGAGTGAGTGAGTGGCTGTGTGGTGCTTAATTACTGGCTGGGGTTAAACCATGACAATAATACATAAGAATTCCAGGATAATGTATTGATGGTTCCCTTTTTCTGAACAAGAAAAAGAGATAAACAATGAGATTTTTTTGAGTTCTCAACTGACTTTTAAATGTAATTACGTGAGTAATTCCCGTTTATGCTCCTTCCAAGGTAAAGGACACATCAGGTGTGTCCTTGAGATAACGTTTCAATCAGCCTGTATGGCTACAACATGGGCTTCACAGTCTATGCCTAGCTGCAATAGTAGCTAAGTATTTAAGAGCCTTATGCATGAATTATGCTTCACCCAGAACCAAGAGGTGAAATTAATGCTAACTTGGGTTTGCAAGTCTATTTGCATGTGGAGTAGACATACCTTTTGTTTCCGTGTAATCAAGGATGACAGCACAGAACCCAGAGGTTAAGTGATGATCAAGTGAAGTAAAGAAGAAACATATTACTACGGTATAATACAATCACATGTTTTTCAGTGCTTTTCATTATTTGCCATCATCTACTATTGATGGTTGGCGGAGCTATTGATCTGTTTTACTGTCATGATGGTTGTGTTTCTTCATCCAGTGTAACTTACATATTTTAAGAGATTTGGGATTCTGTGTGAATCAATAATTGCTATCAGTTTGCTGCATAATTGTCAAATTGTGCAGGAAGTATGGAATTGGAGTGCACAGGATATCTGCATCTATGAAGCCCTTGGATGAAATCTGGAAAGGGAGAATTTCACTGAGACTGTCTTGTTGGTGCATTACAAATCAATATTTTCAGACAGTTTCAGTATGAGGTCTTGCTTTTGGAAGAGTGATCTGTGAACAAAACTTTGGCTTTGTCTGTACGGGGCCAATACTGGTTTTAAACACCCAAGTCAAGAACTGTGCCTTAACTTGTCTCTGCACTCCACATGTCAAAGTCTATGAAGATAAACCTGGGAATGCAGACCAAACAGGATCTGGGATATGCTCCACTCAAAACCTAAATTTGAGAAGCAGGGAGCAGAATGTGGTGACTTTTAACTCCTTGGTTCAGAGCCAGTTTTTGAGACCCCTTTATAGGGAAAGCAATTCCAAACACAGTGTTATTCTGTAGAGGTCTTCATCAAAATAAAATAACTGTCCAAGCTCATCTGTGAAGGCTTTTGACAAGGGGGGGGGGGGGGGGGGGGGGGGGAGTTAAAAAAACCAGCTTCCATAAAGTTACTTATTTGATGTCCCTTACAGTGTTAGATTTTGGCATAGCAGAAGCTGCCTTGGCAAACTGCGAGTTTCATTCAGTGACCTGGATAAAAGTGACTTACAAGCACTTGGATTTCTTTACTGGTGCTGATAATATTGAATTAAAATAACATTGAATTGATAACATTGAATTAAAATAACCCAGTGTTTTGGATGGATTGAGGGACCTGAATTAGTAGTTTCCCAGCTTACAGGAGAAATGTTTTGCTGATGTTGCCCATGCATAAGAAAGAAGTAGTGATTATTATTTATAAAGCCCACAGCATAAATAGCATGAATGCCCCATTACAGCTGGAGAGAGGAGGCGAATGAAAAGGCTGTATTTTTTCTTGTCCAATATTTGTTTTATCTAACTGCTGCTAGATGACTGAGCGTACAAAGGTAACCAAATTCTGGCTGCTGAGTGCTGATACCCTGACGGTTCTCTTCTGCCTAGCTGCAGAGAGTCTATCGCTCTTCTCACACACCTTCTGTCAAAAAGTGGCAGCTATGAATTGTAATTAAGCCCCAGGAGAAACAAACAGATAGCTGGCCAGTATCTGCAGCTGTATTTATCCTCTTGGTGGGAATGCATGTGTGGGGTCATGGAAACACATACTCATGATTAGCGATTTCAGAATCATGCTAGGAAGAGCACAGACAGATCATCAAAGAAGCTGCCAGGTAGTAGCAGATAAACTGCAGTTTGCATTGTGCATCTTCCTAGCCTCAAATCGGAGTTGTTTCACAGATCCCAGATCAAAAACTATACTTTCTTCCCATACAGTCCTTGCAGAAATTTAATTTTCCTGCAAAGATTGAGTGACCACACCACTGTCTATAACATGTGAACACACTGGCTGTGTTCATATCACAAACCATAAGTTTATAACATTGTCCTCGATATTGACTACTGCCTGACTCTGCTTTTATATTTTTGCCCTTAATAGGTTAGCTCGCAAAATGAAGGATTAGGCAGTGCTGATGAAGATACCAGAACTGAGTCTGTTGTGAAACTGTAGCCCCAGCAATTTAACTCATGCAAACTTATTTTTAAACATTACTGCACTGAAGATTGTCAAAATCTGTTGTAGCAGGACCATCACTTAATAGGGAGATTCTGATTAACAATCATCACCATCACTCATCACTTGAGTGATGACTGTGCCACCTAGCTACATATAGTGCTAAAACTGACCACAACTTTTCAGTTGTGATCAGTTTTTTAGAGATCACTTAGAGAAGACTCTAAATGCAGCAGAACTTTATCTACACGGAACTCATTTTGCCAGACATCCCTTACCTCACAGTTGCAAAGCCAGCTGCCTAGAAATGACATGAGATGAAATGAAATGGCATAATGAAACAGTTTTCCCTTAAAATTACAATATTCAGCCAGAAGTACTGGCTATAGATTTTGTCACCTACCTGTCTTTTGAACATATGCCTGCTCAAAATTTACATAGTTTAAAGAACAGAAACTGTCTATACTCAAATACGCAACTTGATATGAACTCCATTCCAAGAGTGAATTACCACATCTGCTAATCTCTCCTCCTCATGCAGCAGCTTCGTCCCAGCAAGTATCTCTCCACAGGGCTGGACGTTCCAGGCATGACATCACTGGAAATGGTGCCAGATTAAATTACACATGGGCAGATGGATAACACAGTATTCAGCAGATTCTTGACATGAACATAGTCTTTCTTTCTTTTTTTTTTTTTTTTTCTTTTTTTTTTTTTTTTTTTTATCTATGGATTTAAAGCTACATTTTCAAGTAAATTTGCAACCAGTTATTCTTACATTCAAGGAATCTTCCACTTAGGGGTGCATATTTACCAGGGGAGAAGACAGGGAGCCAAAAGCACCCAAGAAGACCTGTCGTTTTCAGATCAGGGCTGTACCCATCCTTAACTGTGTGTACATACACAGCCCCTAAAATCTTCACTTCATGCATTTTTTTCAGGAGAATATGCCTTCTTTATCCTGTGACACAGAGATTTCTTTTGCTCCCCTGTAAGCAATAGTATCAAGAAAGTAATTAAAGTGTTTCCTATCAATCTGATTTGCTAATGCTGCTGAGTTTTCAATTAAAGTTTCAGTAAAGTTTGGACTTCCAGTAACACCTTAGACTTCATTCTTAGGTTGTGTTAGGGAAGAGGAGGTGACAGAGAGAATTCTTGTTGCAGTAAAGTGCCTGAAAAGATGATTTCCAAAATTACAGGCAACTTCACAATGAGATTCTGTTTCTATTAACTTTTAAAACGCCAAAACAAATGGTTAGTTTGCCCTAACAGTACTAGCCAGCACAGAGGCACAGACATAACTGAACCTCCACCCAGCTGCTCCCCACATTGGAAGATTAGAGCTGGTGCTAAGTTGGAGCAGATGATCATTTCTAGAGGGAGCAAAGAATATGATCCTAGTTAGCACTTTTGCAAGGCAATGTGAGTCAGAAAAACACTTTGCACTGCCTTCATCTCTGCCCTGCAGAAGTACCCAAATGGGACCTGACAACATCTGGCCTTAAGCTTTGAAAATGAATAGTTACTTTATTTTTTTCTTTTTTTCCCCTTTTTTAAAAATTTATTTCTACACATACTCAAACAACTAGAGAGAAGCAATCGGGCATCAAGCCAACATGAGATCCCAGTAGGAAAACAATTGTGGAGCTACCACGTTATCCTTGTACACTGCAGATTATGAGAAACCTGGGATTCAGAGTTGTTATGTCTTCCAGAAAAAATAATCGGTTTTGCACTGCTAGCTTTCTTAACAGTAAAGTGAAGAAAAATATATGAGCAAGATTACTAATTATGCTGTGTCAAGCAAGCTCTATCACTTAATAGCTCCACTGGAATGGCATGTTAAAGCAAAATATTCTGGATGTGTGTTGCATATTCTGTGTCTGTGGCCATTACTGTTACAAGAAACATAAACATTTATGGAACAGTTGAGCATTTTGACAAATCTAAGTCAACTTTTCAGAAGAGATAAAATGTTATGTGCTGACCACAAATAACAACCCTGCACAGTGTAACTGAGTCTTCAGGGCTGAGAAACTGCAAATAGGACAGCCACGAACAGGACTCTATTGGATAAAGCCTAATTGCCCTCATCTCTCTGCAAAGACTTCAGTACAACAGTAATTCTGACAGCAAGGAAATAAATTCAATTTCCCCCATGGAACTGATGACCCATAACATTGGAAATCTTGTACCTGGTGACCCTGGAGGATAGGAACAAAAAGTAATCTAGTCTCCAACAGCTACCATGCCCCTAGAAACCAGATACAAAACAGCCAGTTGGCAACAAAACTTTTATAGCAAGTTTTGCAACTGGCCTTGGGAATGTTGTCTGATAGTGCCTAGAAATCATTTGTCCTGCATGAGAAATCAAACCCAAAGTTGCTCTGATTCATTCAAAGACACTGTACTATAGGAAAGCTGAGCTGAGACATTTTTGCTCCTTAAAATGAAAAAATTACAATAAAAAAAAAAAAAACAACACCTCCTATCTCAAAATCTAAGAGCAAGTGCTTAAATTTATTTGCATGCTCACTGCCATAGAAAGAAAGTTTTGCCACAAAAACAATTTATTTGGATTTCTTTAAGTGTACTTGTCTGTGTAGGGATGCAATTAGGTAAAGGGATCCAGAATATTAAAAAACTTTAGCTACAATTTTTAAGTCTGGGTTAAAAGCAACTGACTCTAGCTTTCCTCTTCTTTCCAGCCAAAGTTAATTTAGTAATAAAAAATAAGAGTGAACCTAGTGCAAGCTAATAAGTAACTTAAATGCCTTTTCCTTACCTAATGTTGACTTTACTTTCCTATCCCCATCCAGATTCAGATTCCTAAATAAGTTTTTAAAATAAACAGGGACAGCTTGGTGGTTTGGCAGTAGACAGAAGGATGTTGAAGAAAGACTGCTTTACTCCAGTAGTAGCGACATTATCTTTTACTCTATGGTAACTCCTTTGGTTTTGGAAGAAGCAGCTGTGAGAATTCCCACAGACACTGGTGAAACAAAGCAAAGGTTTCCAGACATAGACCCAGCTGCATTTTGCATACGTTTATGAAAAATTCCTACCCTGAAACTCATGCAGAAGTAAAGAATAGTTAAAAGACTGATGGTAAGAGTACAGTGTGGTCTGCAAGAAATGCTAAGAGCTAGCAGTGGTCTGTTGGGCCAGCAAAGAGCTTTAAAAACAGCAAAGTGAAGTACCCTACAGGACACTCATGAATGACGACATTTCCCAGGGCAGTGTCCAAGGTAAATCTTCACTAAGAAAGACAGATTTCTGTCCGTTTCTATTTGCTTCTCTGTTTTAAGGTCAGCTTAAGCTTAAATGTGTAGCAGCATATCTAGGATAGTCAAAGTTTTTGTCTTTCTCCTACCTGAAGCTTATTGCAGAACATTTCTTCCCACTGGCAAATACAAATATATCTACCAGATTTGCAGTGTTTTGTCAGTATAGCTATAAAGCTATGGAATGCTCCCAAAAGCTTTTCCAGTTGTTTGCCATAGTCACACTTTCATGACTGGACACGTCTTTGAATTTTCACCTCTCACTCTCTTCTAAGGGGACATTTTAGAGTGAAAAATCTGCCTCTCCAGGCAGATTTTTCTGATATGTGAGAAGTGGTTTAGTTGTCATCTTCAGAATACCTTTTCTATCTCCAGAGGTAGCCTTGAATGCTATTATAGTCTGTCATCTACCTTCATGTTTGTTGATAGTCTCTGTTCCCTGTGGCCAGAGATTTAAGGGCAAAAGCTTCTAGTTGACTCACATCAGGGGGTTCTTAAGTTATAAATCAGACCAATCACAAATCTCACTTTTTAATATGTGCTGCTCAACAAAGTTATACACATTTCTAAATGAAAGTTTTTCTCCTACCACACCTTGCTTAGCTGCCAGTTATCCAGGTAAACTAAATAATAAAGTTGACATACATATGATTTTAATTTTTTTTTCAAAGTTAACCAGAAATCATAACCCACTTCTGTTCTTCCTATAAAGGGAGCCCAATGAAGTCAGCTCAGTCAAGTGTGAGGTCCATGAAATGATGCATCTAACTGGGAAGTTTCACATTCAACTGGGATATGGGCAAGTAGCTGCTCTTTCAGCTCTTGGAGTGAACCAGAGGACAGGATGCCACAATTGGTTACAATTCTGACTGTGTTTTCCCTTTTTCTTAATTTATCACATTGCTTCAGTTCAGTTCTGTGTCACTTAAGCATGCCATTACCTGTTTATCTTTGTGAGTTAATCCCTTAATTATCTTCCCAGTCTTTCCCCCCTCCCCCTGAACTCTGTTTACTTGCCTCCTCCCAAAAATAAAAATTCCAAAAATGAGACCAGTGTTCTCAGACTTTCAGCAGATGTGAACTTATATGGGTCTATAAAAGTCTATGATGTTTTCCTCTGGTTGAACATCAGCACCCAAACATGGCAACACTGCTTATTAAAGGATGTTAATGACTTCACGGTTGTGCTTCACGATTTTGTTGCAAGAGTAGTCTAGTCTTGTTCTGCCTTTTTAGTTGCTATTTCACTTTGTTTACTAATGAGTAATTTGGTCTTTTATGTCTGAAGACATTTTTAGCATCCAGTTTTCTGTTCCCATTCAGTTGTGTGTGTTTTAGATTATATTAACACATAGCACTCTCTCGCTTTAGCTGGATACAAAATTGTATCACCCTGGCTAGCAAATACGGGTTTTAATTAAAGGAAAAATATTTCACAGGTTGAAACAAGCTTTGTGAACCCTAAAGAAGTTCCAGAGTTTCACAAGTATTAAACCACATTGTGTTTGACTTGCCTTTGATCCTGAATGTTTTTAAGATATATTAGGAATATTCTGATGTCTTTGAAGGCAGAAGGCCAGATGCTACTTATCCCATGTGGAAGAATGAAAGATAGGAGCACCAGCGCAAGTGTTGTTTTGCCTTTCTTCAGTTGATGTATCACCTCTTGTTTTTTAAGTGGCAGTGGCTGCAGATTTAAGGCACGGCCATGCTGTTTTCCAAGGAGGCAGCATTCTCCTCAGGCAAGTGAAATGATGCATCTCAAGCCACCAGGGTTCCCTTCCTCACAGATCCAGGTCCTCCTGTGGGAAGATCATCCAGTACCCAGCCATTCTTCCAGTTGCCAAAACACAATATAAGTACCTTTGATAGCCATATGATATGCCTCTTGGAAGGAAAAAGTGGATTTGTGAAGTATGTAACTAAAAACTAACTGAAAATTAAAAGTATTAGTGCATGACTCTCAATGGTTTGGTTTGGGGGGGGGGTGGGGGGTGTTTGGCTTTTGTCTGGCTGGTTAAAATTTCCTTTCCCATTTAGTGATCACTTCATTTTGCAGACTGGCTTCAGCCTGCATGCAAATAATGGATCCCCTTCTTAAACATAGCTCGACAGTATTGCTTGCTGTCCTCACTGCTGCTAACAGCTTCCAGATCTGCCAAATCGAGATAAGAAATTCTATGCGGTAGGAAGTTGAGCCTACCAAGAACAATTTAATTCCTATTTTTACAACCCGTTTCAAATATTTTAGACTTAGATTCAATGGCCTGGTGTGAACAATCAGGAGGCCAAGTTAAACATCAAGGAATTCTACAGGTTTCACAGTAAGTTAAAAAGAGGGAGCAGTTGCTAAAAAGAACGAAAGAACATGAGACATTTCAAGGTAGTTATACATCACTAGTATGCTTTCCACAATGGAAATCTATTTGACCTACATGTATACCTGATCTTCATCTGACTTACACATCTTGGCCTTCCAGGGTATTACTAGTAACCCAAAAGGCTTGTTAGCAGAAAGCCACAGTATATAAAAAACACACAGGTAAGTTCCCGCAAATTTAGTACAGTGTCTATCATCACAAGGTTATTTTTAGATAAACCTTCTTCACGGAGATAATATCTAGTTTAAACTCCAGACTTACAAAACTAAGCAAGTATAGCCATAAATTCCATTAAGAAACAAATTTATATGAACATTATCTAAAATAAATCACACTCAAGTATTCTGTATGAAATCATGTTGTTGGTTAATTATTTGCAAGTATATTTAGAATGAAATAATTAGGGAGCGTAAGGATAGTAGAATAATGCCCAAATACATATGAAGTAAAATATAAGATCCAGTGCTGAAGCCCTTCTGGCCTTTGTTTTTTAAACAAGAAAAAATCTCAATCAACTATGTTTCTGTTACATCAAAGAAGGAGACTGCTATCAAAAATTAGACTTTATCTATGTTTGTCTACCATCAAATTATTTTTTTCAGGTTACATCAGATTTTAATTTTCCCTCATTTTTATGTTTACTCAACTAATAGATGGAAGAGGGCAAGAGAGCTCTGTCGGATAAGAAAAATCAAATTAATGTACTTTTGAAAGACTGTTTCTGGCACTATCTGCAAAAGTGTACCGTATTATTAAATGCTGATTCCTATTTGATTATTGCATGTGAGGGTTTGCGATTTTTTCTTAAACAGTGTGAAGGTCATTACAATTTTAAATTTGTACCTTCCAAACATTATTTTTGGGTCCTATGTATAGCTACAAGTTTTACCAATGGTGATAGAGCAGCGACTGCTTGTAGTGGTTGAAACCAAAGGGGTTCTGATTGACAGAGTTCATCAAAAGCAGGAGTGTTTTGACAAATATTAAAGTGTTTTGACAAATATTAACTCTTAAGAATTCTCATATGAAAACCAGCCCCATTGACTTTGGTGGGGCTGCCCTGGAGGTCCACCTTGTGTTACGTAAAGGTTTATGTTCTTTGGCTTTAATTCTCTAATAAGTTCAGCCTAGAGAAAAGAGTGTTCCCACAAAAAAAGGTCCCTTTAGATTCACTAAAATTGTTTGATGTGCATAAGGCGGCTGGAATTTTCCCCAAGCTGACCATCATTTCCTTAAGCAACTTTTCTTGAGTTAAACCCCACCTCAGAAGATTGTTGTGAAAAGTAGGTATGAATTGCCTGTATTTCTCTGGGGAAGTGACTAGTGGGTCTCAGAGGCTTTGATGGTGTCAGCAATGTCTTGTAGGTAGTCAACCACTAGAAATCCCACCAAGTACAAGTGGTATTTGCACCGTCTTTCTCTCACTGCCTTAAAAAGCAAATTCTCCCCACATCAAAAGTGCCTCTATTGAGCAATTACTGCGTGTCAGCACTCTTCAGCCGTAAGTTGTTTGCTGGTTTCTGAAACATGAAAAACACAAGATGTCACAAAACAAAAACAGTGTCTGTTTCCATTCTGTTGATTTAGGAAGCAAAGTAGAGAAATAAAACAAACATGTTACAGAAACCTAAGAGTTCAATCAGCATAACTGAAGAAGGAACTACACATTTTGGTATGTAGCTCCTCTGAAACCTTTGCCTTGTTCACATGGCTTTTTCTATCAGATCAGCAAGATAGACAGCAAAGTCACAACTATTACCAAGTCAGGAAAACATGTTTTTATAACTTAAGGAGGGTAATGGACCTAAGATACTACTAAGTAATTTCATTTAAGCACATGTAATCCCTTAAATTAGAGGGGAAACACGATGACGAATGAGTCCCATTTGTCTTCATCGGTGTGAATGATCCCCTTGCTTGTCTGTTTCCTGCAATTGTACAGCCTGTGATCTTCTGTCTATACTTTCTACTAAATCCTCCATGATGATTAAGTATGTGATTGCAACACTTCCTATCTTCTCCTCCTAGTTCAAAACTACATTCTTTTCACCATGTTTCTCATTTTAAGAGTTGGATCTGCTTATATGATGATGATTAATGAGAGGTTGGTACGAGTTTGACCAAGAGAGAAGGTTAATTCAGCTGGACTCCAGTGTGAGGTTTGCAGCTTTCTTTCTAAGCAACTTTTTGGAAGTTGTCAGCTGTGATGTGGTTCATGACAGAAATGTTGACTTCAGAAATCGAAAATACATGCCGTGCTTTGCATATCACTTCTCTTGTGATAAACAAAATACAAGAACATTTTGAGTGGTTCAAACCACTGAGGTTATTAGCCAAACTGGAGCAACAACTTTCTAGATCAGCAAGAGCAGACAGATGCAAGTTATTAAATGTTACTTGTCACAAATTTGAACTCTGCATATCCACGCAGAAAAGCAAGAGAAAAGCCAGGAACATGACGAACTGACCTAAGAACACGAGAATTGTGTCAGTAAATCACTTGGTTTTCCATTTTCCAGGCTCTCAGGTCCTCAAAGTTTAGAATACATCAAACCAAGCAGTGGAGTGCAGTATGTCTGTATATGTAATATGATCAAAGGAAGAAACTGAAGAAAACTTTTTGAACAAAAGACATTAAATCATTTTCTTAAAAACTGTTTTTGCCCTTCTCATTTATTTCCTTGTATTAGTTTAAATTCTTCTCTTTTGCAAACACATGCAGATTTTGAATATCCAGTAGAAAATGTATATAAACATTTTATGCAGTATTCTCTGTGTTTAAGTATTAATAGGTCATTGCAAATACAAGGAGAGAAAAAAAAAAAAGGTTCCAAAGACACTGAATAATTTTAGAAATAGCTCTATATTATTTAGTAGAATTATACTGCTCATAATTAGATAAACTATTC
This sequence comes from Falco naumanni, assembly GCF_017639655.2. Taxonomy (NCBI): domain Eukaryota; kingdom Metazoa; phylum Chordata; class Aves; order Falconiformes; family Falconidae; genus Falco; species Falco naumanni. The sequence continues at coordinate 103,148,623 of NC_054055.1, forward strand.
TTACAGAAATTAAATTTGATTGATTGAGTCAATCATGCTCTATTTATGTTTAAATAACCAAACAATTTTAATTTAACATTATTCTAAATGTGGTTTCCAAAAGGCAACATTTGGCTGAAGACAGGGGACAAAATTTGAGAATGTAACTACATTTGCAATGAAAATAGTACCTTGTCAGAGCTGGAAATCTATTACTTCCCTGTGCTCTCCCTTTAAGTGAATAAGGAACTTGCAATGCAGTCTGGCTCATAAGAGGTCAACTGCATTACAGGACATACCTGCAATGGCAGCATGGCTGTGGCTTTGCAGCTGGTTCATGGACCCTAGGTGAGATAAGTTTCACTCAGCATAACAAATCAGCCTGATTTAAGGGAAGTAAAAATAACCAAGAGTGAGCTTTGGTTAGAGTTAGTCTATTTGAGGAGACAACTATGACCAGAGAGCACCTGGCGTCAGCTGGATCAAAGTGAAGACTGTGGCTGGTTGACCTTGGCCAGGAGCCAAGCACCCACACAGCTGCTCACTTGCTCCCCTCCCATGGCCCAGTGGAAAGGTGGACAGAATAGGAATACTAAAAGTGAGAAACCCATGGGTCAAGACAAGGACAGTTGAGTAAGTGAAGCAAAGAGGAATTTATTCACTGCTTCCTGTTGACAGGCAGATGTTTGGCCACTTCCCAGAAAGCGAGGCCTCAGCACACGTAAAGGTTACTCAGGAAGACAAACACTAATACCACAATCATCCTTGCTTTCTCCTCCTTTCCTTAAGCTTGTATTTCTGAGCATATCATATGGTATGGAACATCTGCTTGGCCAGTTCAGGTTGGCTGCCCTGCCTGTGCCTGGTACCCACCTCTTTTCTCATCCACAGCTTACAGACCACTAACTGCAGGGACAGAGTGGGAGAGGGAGAAAACCCTGATGCTGTGCCAGCTCTGCTCAGTCACAGCCAAAATACTGGTTTTTTATCAGCATTGGTTTAGTCACAAATACAAACCAAGGCACCATATACAGGCTGCCATGAAGAAGATTAACACCATTCCAGCCAGACTCAGGACAACATTTAGACTACTGTCTGCGTTACCACCAACACTGACCATGCAGACACCATGATACAGATCTTAGCCATTAATAGTAGCTTAAAGTAAAGATTTCTAAAGTAAAAATTTGTCAACTACTCTCCTTTTTCTTATAATGTTTACATGCTTACAGCTCACATTTTAAAAGGTTCCTTCCTTCCCTCTCCAACTAAGAGGAAGGGAACATTTCTTTAAAAAAAGCTATGATTCACATTGGTTTGGTAATTAAGGAAACAATCCAAGTTTGAACGCTAAACAGCATGAGTAAAAACACTGAAAAAAACTTCCTAGAAGTGTTTTATTTGTAATACATCAGCTGGATGAGCTGATGGGAACCCCAGGAGAAATGAGACTTTCTGGAATTAGGGTGTTCAGGGACTAATACAGAATTAATTCCTTACTTTGATTAAGGCATAACACACTTAGGAATTCATGTTTTGAGTGGAAGAGAAAAGTGTCTTGTTTATCTAGCCTCAGCCTTACCTTCCTCATGAGCTGCCAAGGGGTATCCCTTTTTCCTGTATTTATACACATATTTTTCCGTACCAGGTGTATTTGGTTTTGTTTCTGGCCAGACAGAAAAAATGAAGTGTACTGAGAAAGACTGACAAACCTTTTGCAAGGAAAAATTTATCTAGAAATGGGCAACATCCATTACTACCTTTTTTTGAGAAAAGAATCTAGATGGCCCAGAAGTTCTACTCCTCTTTGATTTCTCCAGTATAGTTCCATGAAAACCATGGAGAGAAAAAAGTGAATGACTTTGCCTGTATATATATAGGAGTATAAAAGTAAGGGATTTAAATGTGAGCAAGTGTTATGAAAGATTAGGACAGTTGCCTGGGTTTAGACCTTTTCTTCACTTCATAGGCTTTTTTAAAAACAAACAAACAAAAAAAGAAAACATCACCACAAAGTCTCCAACCTCTTTACTGATTAATAAGCAATGACTATAAACGATCCAAATGCCCTCCAGTAGTTCAGTTCTGGAGGGTCTAGGTTTCTTAATAAAAAGCTTTCTAAATTGTATAAGTGAGCTGCAGAGTATGTCCAAATTCCCTTCTGGCTATAAGGGTTTTGTCAGAAAATGTATTGTGGAGAAAGCTACGAAAACTTCCAACTAAAATTTTAGTTTAGACACTTGTGTCTTTTTAAAGACAATTGTGTTTAAAACCAATATTAAGACCAGTAAGGCCAAAGAATGTGATCTTTGACACAAAAAATGTGATAAACTCACTCCATGTAAACTCCACAGTATGTACAGCCCATAACTGTTTGATGAGCTACAGCATGTCTTGCAGAAATATATCTTGGATCTTAATACTTCAAGTAAGACAAAATGAAGTACGTCCTCAGTAAAATTGTTCTAATGGATTGATTACCCTCAAGATTAAAAAGCAACAGATCGCTTTCTTGGTGTCAGTTGTTATTTTTCTTTTTTTTTTCTGTCTACTACTTCAGTAATGTTGTTTCTCATACCTGTCTTCCCTACAGAGATCTTTGTGTCATTATTTCTTTTGAAAGTATTCAGTAGGAATTCTATTTATCTTGTAATTACAAAAGGTATGTACAGACATTCAGGTCCACATCCTAAAAATTAGGATGTCAACAAGCCTTTAACTTTGTCTTTAAAATATATAATGAGGAAAAGAAGCAACAACATCAAGCAAGTAATGTTGATGTGTTTAAATGGATTTCTTTGGCCAACCTTGAAGAACACAAGGTTTCCTACAGCTGTAAATGTAGGTAATATAGGGGTCTGGCCTGCGGCAGCAATTTAAGTTACATGTAGATCATATTGGAGACTATTTGAACTACTTCTCGTAGAGCTCAGCAGAGAAACATTCTCTGCCTTCAAAACAAATAGCAGTTGCGAGTATCCACCTGTGATTCATGGCAAAGACATTTGAGGTAAAGGACTGTTTTCCAAGAGGTGAACTGCAGTTAACTGGGTTCAAGTTGGAAACACTCTGAGGAACTTGAAGAAATGCTAGATGGTGTGGTTTTAGTCTGATGGCTGGTTAAAGATGTATTCTGCAGTAATCTGGCAAAGAGGAAAAAAATATTTTTTTTCTGTGAGGCAGTGCTATTCTTTGAACATTCAGCTGGGGTAACTTTTCTCTTTTGGAATTGCACAAATGCTCCTTTTCTGTTTCGTGTGGAATACTGAATATGTTGCATGGGATTCAAAACAGGGTGTATTGTAATTTTAAATTGATGCCACAGCTAAGTGATGGATTAAGTGATGGATAGCTATGGATGATACACCCATGATTTATTGTAATTATGTTTTATGTAGATTTTATGTAGACATGCTGCTTGGAAGCACATGCATCAGGACATGTCTGTCATCTTCTTTAACAATCAGCTGCTCCTTTATATAACTTGCCACTTTACTAAATCTCTCTTGAGGTTAATTATGTTGAAACAGATTAGATTCAGAGATGGGTGTGCAGAAAGTGAAATCTGAGGGAGGAATATCTGTGACATACAATGGGTGGCAATACTTAACCAGAACTACAAAGAAGTTGGAGAAACACACAGAAAACATCTGTGCCTCTGAAAAGGATTTTGGATGATAATAAAATGCTTCCATTTTATGGAGGAAAGAAATGGTTTCATAGATATAAAAAAAAAAGTAATGGAAGCAAAGCTGATTCTGTATCTTCAATGTGGCAACCACTGAAGAGTAATATCTGCCTGGAGTCTACATCAGAAAGAATTTATATTGAAATTTTATAGGTTGGTGGGTTTGGGGTTTTTTTTACATGTGAAATTTATTGTCATCACCAATTTCTTTAATTTCCTCTTATATATTTGTATGGTAAGTTTCTCTAAAATGGAATAACTGGTTCTGGTATTTGAAATTTAGCCCACAGTATCAGGTAGCTGATATTTCTTTACTAATCTTCACCTCTTTAATGGACGTCCAGAAAATTTTCCATAATATTTACTTTAAAAGGTGTGATCTTAACTGTTTGGGAATACACAACAGCATACATCAAGAATCTGAACATGTTTTGCAAATGTATTTTGGTGAAAAAATATTTAAGACATAAAGGAAAAGATTTATTGTCGAGTGAAATATTTCTAGAGCTTCAGTCATAGCTGAAGATCAGCCTAAAACATTCCTGGACATAAACACCTGTCTTAGTTTTGGCTGGGATAGAGTTAATTTCCTTCTTTTTTATTTACTATAAGCATAATGTTGATAACATGGTGATGTTTCAGTCATTGCTAAGCAGTGCTTACCCCAAGTCAAGGACTTTTCAGTTTCCCAGGCTCTGCCAGTGAGGAGGTACACAACAAGCTGGGGAGGAGCAGAGCCAGGACAGCTGACCCCAACTAGCCAAAGGGACATTCCATACAACAGAATGTCATGTTCCATATATAAACTGGGAGGACTTGGCCGGGATCTGTTGATCACTGCTCAGGGACTGTTGGGCATCGGTCAGTGAGTGGTGAGCAACTGTACTGTGCATCACTTGTCCTATTTCTCCCTTCCCTTTGGACTTTATTCCTCTCCCCTTGTCTTTCTTGGGCTGTATTCCTCTCTTTTTGTCATCTCCCTTTATTTCTACTACTACTACTACTACTACTACTACTACCACCACCACTACCACTGCTACTGTTATTACTATTTGTTATTACTATTACGTTTTACTTTATTTCTGTTATTAAACTCTTCTTATCTCAACTCCCGGTTCTACATTTTTCCGATTCTCCTCCCCACCACACTGGGGGTGAGGAGAGAGCGAGCTGCTGTGTGGTACTTAGTTGCTGTCTGGGGTTAAACCTCAACAACACCAGCAAAGACTCAAAGCTTCAGTATCAAAACAGTGTAACATAAGCTCAAGAGTAGAAGCCAGTCACTAGAGAGTTGTACTTTGTAATTCCTGAAGAACCAAAGTAACAATGAATACTTCTGGTGGAAAGAAAATTATTTAACTGTATAAACATTGTTTTTCTAAGGTGTACAGCCACTTTTCCCAGTGCACAGAAAAAGTGGCTATCCTTGGCCCCCTGCCAGTTACCACAGCTAGTTGTTTGCTAGCAGGGCAACTTTATATTCTGTCAGAATAAATCTGGGTCAGAAACTGTCCTAGATCCTAGGAAATGTTATCCTTTTAACAAGTGCTTTTTTCCTTTATTTCACCAAGTACATAAAATATCAGTGCAAGGTAGGTCTCTGCTATTTCATACACAGGCAAACAGCACACAGGTGTCAACATTATTTTCAAAGAGGGAAGTACTTTGTGCCATTTCCAGATAATTCAAATTTGAAACTAATTAATATTTCTAACACCTCATGAAGCAAGCAGTAATAATATTCCCATTTTGCTGATGGGATAGCTAAGGTACAAAGAGACTAATTTATTTGTATAAAGTCACTCAGGAACCAATGGAAAATAAGAAAATAAATAACAGTTTTTTGGTGTGTTGTTTTTTTTTTTTTAAAAAAAAAAAAAAACAAAACACAATGTTCTAACCACAAGACATTTTCTTTTTCCTTAATACTAAAGTTGCATATGTGAAGTGAAATAATGAAGTTGTTCTACAGTTTAAATTCACAGTAATAACAGATGTTCAACAGTTTTTAATTTCTCTTTTTGAGTAATGTGGTCTGTGTACTGCCTGAAGCAGGATTTAATTTGTCTCGTTGTGTTATCAGACAACTAAGTTGCTGTCAAAACAGGCAGATCAGGAATTAATGAAAACATTTCTCTATACAGCTCTGTGATTATAGTACAGACAGCTGTATTTTAATTTCCAAGCATTTAAGTTTCACATCCATAGATTCCAGTCTTAAACTAAAATCAGATAAGAATACAAGCTAAAGCTCGCTTCACATCTGAAAATCTGATCATCTTATTAGAAAGAATGAATCTACACACAGACCCATATAAATACTTGTTAATAATCACATTTCCCAAGACTCCTATCACAATTGGCACTAGCTGAAATCTTTCTTTGTTGACTCGTCTCAACAGCCAGCACAGGGATACACAAGAAAAGATCTTATGATCCACACAGGAATACTTCAAAAACATATTTAAGCCAGAAGGATTAGTTAGCTGCCTAAACTTTGCTACTTGGTACTTCCAAGAATTTCTTTTACCTTGACTAAGCTATCTTCTTACTTATCTCTCATTGTAGGCCTATGACCTTCGGTAGCATATAGTGTTTAAATGAAAACTGTGCTTGGGGAAAAAAGGGGTGATAAATGTTCCTGAGGGCATTTTGCTATCGTCATGAACAGAAACAAACTTGTAGTCTGGAATTACCTGGTTTAGTTTGTACATTGTACGTTATTTAAGAACAGTGTCAAAGTGTAGTGCATTCTGTGAACGGCTACAAAATCTAACCTTGTATTAAATATGAGCTTTTTTGATCAGCAGCTACAGGTGGTGGTTTAAATCATAGGTCCTAAACATTAGCCTTTGGGAGGGCCCTCTCTGTTCACTACAGCAAGAACCAGAAGAATTTTGGTTATGTTGTTATAAAGGGGGAAACTGGCTTTATTCTTCAGTTGTGTCTGTGTGTAGTAGAGTTGATGGCTGTCAAGCTTCACAAAGACATGCAGTCAGCCATAAATAGATTTAGTCTGAAGTTCTGTGGTTTTTATTTAATTGTAATACTGCTTCTTCTCTAGTCTAAATTAGGAGTGTTGGTACTGGAATCTGTAGAATCTTTATTCACCTGATTTTTTTGCATTTCTTGGACTCCTCTTTAAGTGATCTCCCCTTTCGCTAGACATGTATTCTTTCCTGCATTATCCCTTTGATTATTCTGCAACACGTGCTTGTACTAGTACCCACAGGGATGTAATGGGAAACTAATCTGACTGAAATATAGTTCAATCTATCCTCTCCTTTCCTCCTGTTGAAAAAAATAAATTATTATGCTGGCACAACATGAATAGCAAGAGTTAGAGAGATACTGACTGTGTATGTCCATCTAGTCGCCAAAAATACTTGTTCAATAACTGCCTCTGCCTGCTTGCATCAAAGCCTATTCTATTCTGCCTTTAATACGGTACTTGTGGACCTGCTATTCAGCTACTTAGTGTGAAAAAGTGTAATGATCTCCATTCCCTTTCAATTTTTCATTGTTTTCGGGTAGCCTGAAAATTTTCAGTGCTTCACTCACTTCTAACGCTATCAGGATATTAAGAACTGGAGGCTACATACCGAAGCATGTAGTACTTCCCAGATATATTGCTTCCAAGGAGGACAACAGAAAGAAATGTCATGTACCTAAGGTAATGAGATATGTAGCTTCCATCTAACGCAGTTAAAACAATAGATTGTATTTTGGGAGAGAAAGAAACACAGATGTTACTTTTTTCTGTTATTTCAGTAAGTAAAGAGGCTGAAAATAAGCAGAGAGGATGGCAGGTTATAGCATATTTAAGAATCAAAGATTTCTTTCACAGTGAGGTTTTGTGTTTATTTAAAAAAACTTACCAGACATTTGGTATGAAAGTTCTCCAACATTGTTAAGCATTCTCCTCAGAAGAAAATTAATTAGTAAACTGAAGCATTTAATTATCCTGAACGTAGGACTTTTTTTTCTCTTTCAGAAATGTGCTTCATTTACAATGTATCTCTTTCTTCCCCATGTATCTAAAAATAAAAAATATTTTCATTATTTATTTCTGCCATACCTATACTAGAAGAAACAACATTAAAATCATTATTATTTCTTTATTTTAAGACATGTTGAGTCCATGTGTTCACACAGTTTCAGACAGCTGTTTAGAAATTTAACTGTCTGGCTGTTGACCAAAATAAATGGAATGCCCTTGGTATAACATCCCTGTAAAATCTGTAGTCATGCACCAAAATCAATAAATCTTCAAGAGAAATTAAGTACTGAACTTCAGGGTTGCAAGATATCTTAAAAAACATGTACTCTGTTTTTCACCCTTCCTCCAACCTTAGAATTTAATATATGTGTTGGCTCCAAGTAGCTAGAATATTCATTTTAAATCCAAAGGTCACAGCACTGTGGCTTGATAACATACCATCTTGATTGCTGCTTGAACAAAAAAAAAAAATGCTGTCTGGCATAGTCCAAAGTAGAAAACCAAAATTATAGACCACAATAAAGTCTGCCTGTAATAATCTACAGTCTTTAAGAAGAAAGAAAACATATGTTGTGATTTCAGTATTCTCTGTCTCACTGGGACACACCAGCAAATTTCCCTTCTTTTACTTTTCAGTCCAGTCATTTTATTAATATTTAATTATGTTTAATTATAAACCTGCAAATAGAAGTTGCTCTTAAGTCTTTCTAGATAGCCTGGATGCTGCTGCAGCACCCAGCGTCTTTGTGAGGGCTTTTCACTGCGCCTTGCAAAGCCCCTGCCTGCAGGCACTCAGCCGTCTCAGAGGGAGTGGGTGAGATAATCAGTGTGACCAAAACATTTAGTCCTCCTGGGATGCAGCTCTATGTGAAAATCCCAAGGAACACTTTCAGCAAAGCAATCCAGTCAGATGGATCCAACTATTCCAATTGGATTACAAGGAGAATAGGGAAACGCAAAGCACTAAGGAAGACCTAACCTTCTTGTAAGTGAGGTACAACTATTCTGAGATTAAATCTGGTTGCAAAAAGTTTCAGTTCATTCTGAGATACTGAGGCATGCACAGTGTGACTAACAAACATCCCATCCCTACATCAATCCAATGCAGTTATTATGGCCAAAAAAAAAATCAATGACGGAAATGGTAAGAATTCTCTTTCACTGCACAGCAGTCACAGAGTGGGTGATGCTGCAGCCACTGAACTCTGCCTTGCAGGAGGCTGATGTAATCAGAAATCAATACTAAAACCTTTTAAACCCTTCACTGTCTACCACTTAAATGCAGTACCCCGAGACATGGTTTCTGGCTGGTCTATCATATCTTCTCACTAAACTTGTTTACTTTTAAGTTGCTGCACCCCATACAACATATGGAATATTTCCAGAAATAAAGTATGAATTACTGGTGAGGCTGGTTGAGGCACAGTGTTGTATGGGGGATGGGAACCACACAGAAGCTTCCTGTGGAAAGGCTGACACAGTGATTTTGGCCCAGCTAATACCTCCTGGTGGTATTAAGGAATTATTTTTTTCCTCCATGCAGTCAATAAAAGGGTGAGGAGATGGTTATACAAGTCCTTCATAGCTGGCATACCACAGAGATTAACAGATCAAGGAGATGTGTTCCAGTGGTCCAAACCGTTTCTCTATACCCATCTGACAGTCTTTAAATTTTAGCAAAATCTCATGCATGTCTTTGGACACCGCTGAAGGGTCTCTGAGTTGTGGTAGGTAATTTGCCCATAGTATCCACAAGAACTGTAGTGACTGTGTGAAATCTAAGCCAGAGTTCAGGGTGCCTGCTGCAGTTCCTTCCAACCCCCCCACTAAAGCCAGATCTGCATGCTTCACAGCTCATGCATCCAGCACCCACTTACTGACATATCCACCACAATAGCACAGGTCTTTCTGTCCCCTGGAGCACACCGGAAAAAAGCTCTGAAACCCATGTGCCTAAGCTGCGGCCTCTCCAATAGCCACCAGAAAGCAACCAGAGAGAACGGTTATATTGGCCAAATGGTAGCAGATTGGCCAAATTTAGTGTCCTCTGCTGCACCTGGAGCCAGACCTCCTAAATTGTCCAGCAGCATCTATGACATATAATTTATGTTATGAAAGGTTCAGCTTTTCACATAAAAGGGCTCTGCTGGTTGGGAAAAGCAGGACTTCAGCTGTAGGTGCCTCCTTGCCTAAGTCTTGTCTTCATGCACTCTCCTATGGCTGACAGATGCACAGCATGTGTTGGAAGGAGCTCTGTAAGAATTTGGTGCAAAGAGGAAAATAGAACATTTCAGCAGCTTTTGCTGTTGTAACATCAAAGCTGTACTACAAATTTTCATGTTTTATGATCTCCTTTACATTTACTGCCCTGAAGGCTTAGAAGTTGAACTCATTAATATGATGACTGCCTGCAACTGCTGCTGGGAAAGCCAAGAAACACGTAACTGATGGTGCCTGAGTCACCTGTTCAAAATACAAACACTACGTGTTTAATGCCACAAAGACAGCAGGTTAAGTGAAGCATACCTATTAGATTCTTTATAAGCCTGGTTTGCTGTGCATGCATAGGCCTCCGTGTTACAGAATCTTCTGCAATGAAACTGCAGTCTGTATTTGTAAGAAGGTGAATTTCTTGTCCAGCTGGCATTTGGTATAACAGCCATACAACAATCCTCCAGTTACCTTGTCCTGGAGTGTTTTGGATGAACTAGAGAAGTTTTGGACAACTGCCTTTTCTGTGTGTAATATATGAGTGTGTTAGGGAACAATATCTTCAGGTCCTTGCCTGGAATCAGATTTGTTCTTGTCCACAGTTTATCAGCAGAATCATGGGGCTGCCTAACCACAACATGCTCAGATGCAAGCCCAAGATGTAACCCACACACAAGTGCCACTCATTTCATTGTTTCACAGCAGGTGTTAACAACACCTCACGCTAACCCACAAGGGACAAGTAAACACTCAGTATCACTAAGCTAAGAAAATATCCTCACCCACCCACCCCACCCCACCCCCCCCCAAAAAAAAAATAGAGGAAACAAACTGTTTTACGAGGAAAAGAAATATTTGCCAATATCAAAAATTAGGTGTACTAATGGATAGCCCGATCATGTATAAAACCAAATTCTTCTCATTTGTGATTGCTAGTACAAAAATCTATTAATCTGAAAAATTCAACAGATCAAAGGAAATCTGCTTTACTTTTTCCTTGTAGTAAGTTTGTTCATAAAGTGCCATTTAGTATAACTTTCTAGAGCCATACTCAAACAACTTTGTGATATTTTATATGTTACAGCTTCAATTCTGACACTTGTTTCCAGAACCTATAAGTAATTTGTGAGGGGTGAGAGAAATACAATGGGGTGGTTTATTTTTTTCCTATGTTACAAACTAAAAGTGAAATTACCCTGCTAAACATTCTGTGCAAGGAAATGAATTTGTGTGGTCACTTAACTACTGACCCCAGTGCCTGCTACCCACATTCAAAACACTTCCAGAAAATGGACAGAAAGGAGCATTTAACGCTTCCTCTGCTGCCTACCTCCAAGATGCAAAACCATAGTAAACTCTGTTTTTAAGGTTCTCCAAACCCAGACTAAAATCAGCAAACCCAGATTTTTTTAATTAATTGTGAAGTGATGTATCAACATATTTCACGGACAGCTTTTATACGCAGGCAAAGACAAAATGTTTTGAAAGGAACATTAAGTAGTAAATTGTTCTCCTGCCAACCTGTTCAGCCCTGTCCTTCTGTGCAAAGCCTGGAAGTGTGGAGCAGAGCACGCCTCCCTCTCCTCGGAGAGAACGGCAGGGATGGGAAATCATCCATCCCCCTTGGAAGCTCATCCCCACCCAGGGCTCTCCTGACACAGCAGCTGAAGGGAAGAGAAACACCAAGTCCTGGCCAGCACCCTGACCTAGCCCCGGGGCAAAAGGAGCATTTCCCCTGGCACAGCCAGTGCTTGACAGACCATGGTCCAGCTCACAGGCAGTGAAAGCTTCGCTCATTAACCTTCTAGGCTTTCCTTGAAAAATCAGTCTTTCTAAGCTGGAGGATGGTTTTGGTTTTGAAGCTGCTTGTGTTTTTATAAAGCTAGAAGATATGCAGGCTGAACTCACACGCCGTAGCAGCCATGTATGTACCTGTGGCTTGGGACAGTTCACTTAAGTCAGAGCTCGGGAAAGCAAAGTTGAAAACACCAACCAAGAAACACTTGTGACCTCTTGTCCTCCTTTATAAACGACATCAAACAATGTATTGCTTTAATAAATAGTGGCTATTTTAATGACATTTTTCTAATTGCAGTGGTAGCGGTAGGAAGGAAAAATATATTATTCTGAAAGGGACCGAATATGTATAAACTACTGACCTGCTAAAGCGTGCTTCAACTGTTGGGACTAGACAGTGGATTTTCTCCAAAATATAACTCAGTTATGAAATATGTGTTATAGTTCCCTTCTATGCTATCTGATAGTTCAGCTACTTATGATAAATAGCTGGTGTTAATCTTGACAAGTAGATTGTATTTTCTAATAGGACAGCTTACTTACAGAACCTGACAAATTCCACCAGGCTGGTTGTATATTGGCATGACTTGTAATTGTTAACATTCATTCACAAAGAAACTGAATTCCTTATCACTGATGCTCTTCCTTTATGAGTCCCTCCCCTCCAAAAATGTAAGGCTTTAGCTTTCCAGCAATGTACTCTGCATTTATTGGGATTGCTCATGCTGTGTCTTGGAAACATCTTTTTTGGTTTTCCTTCAATAATTTGTTAAAAGTATTACTGTGTTTAACCCTAATGTGGCAATATATCTTAGCACATGCTTAAAATTATTTCTACCAACCTGAGAAAAAAAATGAGAATTTGCTAAATCAGCTGTTCCAAATGTAACAGGGGAAAGTACCATATCCATAGCTGAAAAATTTAATGAACGTGATTTATTTGAAATGACAAAGTAAGGATCTGAGTTGGGTGTTCTAGCTCTATTTGGCCTTTTCAAAGTCAGGGCAAAGGACTGTTCTGCTCTGATATTTCACTTCTATGTTTCTCTGGCTTAAATGACTGCAAAGGAACAAGATAGAAGACAGTAATCATGGTAGGTTTTCTCTTGATCCAGTATTTCATAATAAAAGTATTTTTTCTAAAACACTCCTTATCCAGTGGAGCAGTATGGTCTCTTCACGAAAGATCTCCATGGATCGTACGTTTAGCAGGTTGTCAGCTTGCTCATAAAAAATATGCAACTTCATTGAACTTCCACTGAAATGCACAGGCAGAATTCTGACTTAAAAACTCAAGACCCAGTGCTAGGTGTTTTGGTCTTCCTCTTTTTCCAGAAGAAACAGCTTTTTGCAAATAAGGTAATCTTGGTGACTGAAGTCCCATTCATCTCCTACTTGTTTAACCTCCTAGAAGCTCAGAATTTCTTGTCTTGGAACATTTTATCTGTTCTTTCGTCCATCAAAACCTGTAACATTTGAATTCTTTTTTTTTTACTTCAGTTTCAACAAAACTATCTAATGTAAAAATGGGATAGTAATCAAAGGGTTACAAATTAAGCTGAAGTTCTGTGGCTCATACTATTTCATTTACAAGTTTATGATTGATAAAATGTTTTAGCATGTTAACTTATTTTTGCAACTAAATGCCTTCTTTAAATAAACGTAACTTTACGTAGTGAGAAGTCCTAATATTATCTGCTATCTTGTGTATTTTGTAGCTTTGGTGAGAATGGAAACCTGATGCTGCAGATGCAAACATTGTACTGCTTTCCCACCTCTCAGGAGGATTTGGCCTGCATTTATTGTGCTTCAATATAGAATAGAATTATCTATTACCTTTTTTTTTCTTGACATAATTAAACTGCATGGTTAATGGTTGTTGATTTTCCTGTGATTTGCCCTAAATAACCACAAATATTATAGCTACATTAATGAGTGGTATTTATCTAATTTATTTTTTTTGCTTGTAGTTAGGTTATTATTTTTTTACCTTCCTATCTATTTTTTTCTGTTAATATTGATTAATTTTTACCCGTTGGTGGTAGAAAAGTCATGTTCTTCCTTATCACTGAATCTGACTAGAAAGACACCAACAGTAATAATGCTTTCCATTCAGTAGTTTCTAGTGCTTATATAATATTCACTATAATTAAAGTGGCATTTCTTCCTACTCTATTCCCTTGATTTTGATCAGGAAAATTTAAACTGGAAAATACACTGTTTTTAAAAAGATTAGAACCAAAATTTCGCATGTGTGTTTTAATTTTAGGCATAGTAGCCAACCCTCTCACATCAGTGATGTTTCTAAACAAATTAAAGTTTAGGGTGTGTATATCCTTAGAAGACTGACACCTGGAAATATAGATCTCCAGCTGTATCTCTCGTCTTGCTAACTACCTTTAAGTGTGCTTACCTGTGCCCAGAGAGCTGTTTGCAGGAATGGAAACTTTGTGCTGATATACAATAGCATAGCTGATGTAGCTGACTTGCTAATGGAGAATTTTTTTTTCATAAAGTAAAAAGAGATCTCTTTCCCTTTGATTTATGCTAAGCCAATATGAAATACCCAGATCAAAATACATACAGAGTAACACTTGCACTTTTTTACTTAAGCAGCTCTTATTAAATGTCTTTTCCACCACAATTACAAGTTTCTTTTTATTAGGAGAATGTGACCACTGGCTCACCAGAAGGGAAAGGCTTGTTTCCATATTGCTTTCCAGACCACTCCCTTCACTGGGAATTAGGTTGCCTGCTTGCAATAGTAAAATAATTTTGAGCTCATGTGAAAAAGCCATTTGCATCTTGGATGGATTTCACAAAAATGTAGTTCATTGGGTAATAACCAGATTAAAGAGGCCATTCTGCATCTCATAAGGCATGACATAATGGATTCCATCATTTTTTAATCATCATCTGCATCTTGTCTAATTGTTGTGTCAGTTAGACAAGATGCAGTAAGACTGAAGAGCAAGAATATATTGATTTAATAAATACATGTGAGTAGCTTTCATTGATAAAATCCTGTACTTCGGTTAGCCACACTAAGTTGTCTCTCAGACCTGCTACTTTGTAAGTACACATTCAACACACAGCTGGTTTTGGAGGAGACATACATGTCTTTTGATAGTATTGAGATATGTTGGTTTTGATAATTGTTATATGCCCTCGAATCACACAAATAATTTTATGTAAAGCTAATCAAAACATTTCCAAGTTCTGTTCAAATACAAAAGTCTTTCTGTACAGTTTTAATATGCTTGTCTTTCTTTTCATATTTCTACAACTAAATAATGTGTATTCAGCTACATGCAAATAAAACCCATTTTTTCATTCCCCATTTTTTTTCTTTTCTTCTTCCTGGCTTCTTCCCCATCTTTTCTAATGAAAAAAAAAGTCAGGACAAAATTATAAGGATTCCTAAAAATAATGAAAACTGAAGCTTTTCTTTTCAATAAAACTTTTAATATTTCTTCAGAGAAAACTATTGTATTTTTCTTTCCTTTTTTTCCCCACAGACTATGCCCTTTTTCATTAATTTAAGCAATTCAACATGTAATATTGGTGTTCATTAGCAGGGACTCCGAGACCATGATTGCACTGAGGTACTCTAATTGAAAAGTACAAAGGTAATGAGTACCAAAACTTGTGTAAGACTAGTCTTAGCAATTCTATGTCAAACAAACAAAAAAAAAAAGAAAAATGTTTTTACTTAGTAATGTATAGTTAATAATATTTTGGCTGTGCTAAGTGCATGAGCAAAAAATTTCACTTGTGGACCAGTATTTAATTTCTCAACTCACTGATGAGAGCATCAACACACCTTTTGGAAAACAGGTGAAGTGATACCTGCCATCATATGTCAAACAGGCAACCAAATAGCCACCCAGAAGACTTCTTTCTGCCAAAGAATGTCACTTTAATTTTATTGAGATTTTTGAGAATCTTCATAGATTAAACTCAGCAACTAATTTCAGACAGGCATTGGGAAAAATACAAAGTTTAATATATTGGGTCTGATATATCTGGGTCTAACAAAAAGGAGACGCTAAGGAATGCATGGACAGCACCGCCTCCACGTGCCTCCACAAGGACACCACACAGCTGATGCTGGAGGTGAGGAGAGCCTGGGGCTGAGCCCACCTTGGTCACAGCAGCTGAGAGCCCTAAGGGACCAGATGACACAGGAGATTCATCCAGTGGTGGCTCCTGTTCAGCCAAAGGAGAATCACAGTTGAGTACATAGCAATGGGCTGGAACAAAAGGTCAGTGCAAGGCCAAGCAGCACCATCAAAACACTTTGGTCTCTCTTTGCCCTGGGGAGCTTGTAGATGAAGGCAACTGGTACTGTTCCCGTGCTCTGCCCCAGTCTGTGGTCTGACTGATTGGGGTCCAAGGAATTTGAGGATATAAAACCTTGTTCCAAGAAAAGGTGGGTGAGACGCCGGGTGAGAATTGGCAAGGATATTAGTGTGCAAAGTTCCTGGTTAGGGTTAGACCACAGCATGTTTTAAGGTTTCTACCTTCTTTACCTCCCTATGAGGGTATTGCCAGAGTATACCAGGCACAAAAATATATTTGAAGTCTATAAACAAAAATAGGAGTGTAAATGTTTTAACAGGAGCATATACATTTTAATCTGGGCAGTTACTAAGCCATAGCCGATTCCTTCTCCATAGTGATAGCCTCTGGAATCTGATAGCTTCATTTCACTAATCTTAACTGTTTATCCTATCCACTTGTGGCTTTTCTATTTTTCAGTGTATAGTGAAAAGTTGTCTATTATTTTGAAATGTTCTTCTAGGAAAAAAAACCAAAAAAAAAAACCCAAAAAAAACAACCAGCCAACATTGTTTGCTCATGTCACTATTCTTCTTCTCTTATAATTACATCTGAAGCTCTGGACAACATAAAAATTGCCTAAATATTTTCCTCAGAATCAACCTGACTGTGGTTCTTCAGATTAAGCCACTGGTTATCCACTGTGGTGCCTTTTCCTCTTTTTAGACCTCTGGTTTAAATGCAACAACCTTGGAATCATGCATGCTTTGTGCTACCATTTGGATGATTCCTCAGTTTTGAGAGGAAAAACTGGTACGGACCAAATCCCATTAGATGTTTGCATCACAGAAAACACCAGCATAAATTGTATTAGCTATGACCACACAAATTTTTTTTTCAGGCTTAATTAAAGAGGTCGGGAGATGGAATGGGATCAGCCACAGCCTTTGAGGAAGTCTTGTGAGTTGATGTTGAAGTGCTTTTACAGGGCAGTGGAGAAAAAATCCCCTGCATTCCTCTGCCTTGTGGTGTATTTGATCTTTGGGCAAAACAAGGACTCTGATTTAATTTTACAGGGTGCTGTGATATTTTTATGAAGGGTGTGATGCATGCACTATTTGAGGTTGTTTCTCTGTTTCTTGGGCTGTCACTCTGGCACATTTCACAGGCATTAAATCCTCATGTAAAATGTGGAAAGCCAAGATACAGAGGATAATATCCAGATATCAAGCTCTGTCAGAGAACTAAGAGGAGGTTGTGCTGTTCAGCTATTTTACCAGCATTACTGTGTCCCTGTCCCTTACCTTATATTGTATAAAACCTTAAAGAAAAAACAAGTTTGAGATTATATTAATCTCATTTTTCAGGTAAATCTTCATGTAAACAAGGTGACAGATTTTCTAAAGACCACTTACACTTCTTTTTTGCTGACCGAATTCCACTCTGTTCAGCCACGATCTCTTCCTTTCTGAGCCATGTTAGAGTACGATGAGAATGATGAAAAACCTGCTACCAAAAAAACAATTTGAGAGCAGCAAACAAAATCCATATTTTTAGGAACACCCTACCTGCAGTTTCTATCTTCTTTCCTCCTTCCTCTTGTCACTGTTGCAGAGAGAGTGTCTGCTCAGTGACCTGCCACTGTGTCCTGGTGTAGTTGCTCTCCAGTAGTCAGTAGAGTAGTTTCTTTCTAAAATTGGGGGTTTCTGTTTCAGTCCTGGAGAAGACAAAAAATGGCACATGCTGCTTTGTAGAGTCCAAACTTTTCCCACTGGTCTGTTCTTCCCCTTTAAATGATTTCAAGTGTTAGAAAAATGGACCAAGCCCTCCAACATTTACACTACTTACAGGCTTGAAGAAATAGGTAGTATCCATCCTTGAATAAGACGTAAAATGCTGAGGCATTTTTATATACTTCTCCCTGATTGCATTTGAAAAGTGGATGTCAAAATCAGCATGCAAACTTCATAAAAGATACGTATTTTTTAGAAGAATTTTAATAAAACCAACTCACCAAGTGTATGGAAAACATCTGAGCAGAGACCACTTGCATCAAAGTGTTAGTGCCTTTGCACTCACAGAATAACAGGCTTTTCAGCACACAGGCTCATAACATTTCCAGAAATAGTTCCACCCTTAAATTAGTGGGTTAGGAATTGAGCATTCTCAGTGCAAGAATGTTTTACCAGTTCCACTTATGACACAATCTGCAAAGATTTTGCTTGATGCAGGGGAAAAAACAAAATTAAAAAGACAAAGGCTATTTGGCCATAGCCAACAAAGAAAATAAACATGAAAGAAAAAACAGATACAATCAGGAAATATTGGATAGCTAATCAAAATATTATGTACTTAAGAGAAAAAAATGCTGGAAGACATGATGGCGTGCTAGAAATGTTAAATAATGGTGCCTCTTCTTATTTGATGAATACTTCAGAATAAATATGATAATAAAAATTATAATAAAAACTGTGAAACTGTGAAATTTGTTACTGTTTAGTAGATAGATTAGTAGATAGATACTGTAAACTTCAGGCCTACTTACTATTAGAAAATTTCAGATTTTCATTCATAGTTTTCTGTGTATTCCTAAACATGTGGCTTACTTCAGAACAAAGTGCTAAAATATGTAACATGTGTGAAGTTGGAACAAAATACATAGTGCTTGCTTACATTGCAAAAGGTGTTTATTTCATTATTTTCACACTTTGAAAAATAAAAACATATTATCTTGAAAGCGAGCCCTATACCCCTGCTCAGAACAAGCCTTTATACACACAGACACACGCACTCTCAGTAATACATTGGATGGATTTATTATTTCACAAATATTACATTCAAAAGTTTGCAATTTCTTATTGAAATAACTTCTTACTGAATAAGGGAGGGAATTCCATGATTCTTTCTGAAAAACAATCAAATAAACAAACAAAAAAAACCAGTTTAAATTGTCCATGGTATTTACCGAAATGGCAAAATCAGTTCTGAGAGTTTCTCTTCAAACCACTTCAGAATAAACTGTTGCTTGTGAGCTAAAAATTTTGGCCAGATGCATGTTTTCTCATTTGTTAACTCAGTAGAAAACATAGAAAAGAAATTTGTAAGTATACCTCATTACACATGAGCTTTAAATCAGCATATGCAACTTTTCCAAACCAAGATGGAATAATGTATTGAACAGCACTTGCCTTCCTAATAATTCTTTGATTCTTCAGTAACTGGATCAGCTTCTGTATCACAGCCTGTCGTGTCATATATGCACATGCATTCTTCAAATTCTGGTTTACTGGCTAATTAATGCCATATATTAGGTCTTCTTTCTATGCATAAGGCCTCCATATAGCTCAGAGATAAAATTTTAAAGCCTCTTTCCAGATCTTTAGCATGGAGATACCTAAAGGAGCAAGGTAAGTATCAGATTTAATACTCATTTAAAAGATTGCACTATGGTTGTTTCATGTGATTATAAGGACAGAAGAAACAAAACAACAAATGAGCCACCCACCTAACAAATGTTTACATCAACTTTTTCTTTTCCTTGGAATCATACTTCAGGACAGATTGTAAGCAGTACCTTAGCGCAGGGATTGCTTCAAGTAACATTCAGGTACCCATTCCCTTCCCACTAATGATCATCCTTTAGGGTGACCTCCCATGGAAATGTAGTATCAGGGAAGCATTTCATGTATTTTTCAGGCCCAGAGGTCCATTTCTGCAGTTGGATTGCAGAAATACGGAAAAGCCAGAATCATATTTCACCAGCAAACTCTCTGAAGATGTTCTTGAAGGAGGGCATGTAGGCCACAGTTCAGGAACTGTTTCTTAAGTTTTAAAATACTCCCAGTCTACCTATTTTTGCCACCAGTATCTTAGCTTTAAGGTGCAAAAAAGAGCTCCTATCAGAATTTCAGAATATCACTTGAAGCACTGCAAACTTGTTTGAACAGCCTGGACATTGTCAGCTGCTGCTTTGAACTCAGCCACAAGGGCTGCAGTTTCTTTCTTCCCCTAACTAATGTTCAGTCAAACTGCTGGAATCTTATTCTGCTCATACTCCCCCTCCTCTTCCCACAGCTCTGGTTGTTTGAACAGTTCATATAAAGATACCTTTGTTACTCTTTCTGGAAAAGGAACAGCTTCTTCAGTCTTGTAGTTCTTTGAAAAGAATTTATCCATTTTGAGTTTTTCTTTGTCCCTTGCAAAGAAGATCACCACCTTGGCAGCAGAACTAGAGCCCATTGACAACAGTATTTAAAGTGTCCTCACTTAGGCTGGCAGGTCAGAGACCACAGTTCTCCCTTTCTCAAAAAAAAAAAAAAAAATTCTTGTTGTATAAAGAATACCATGACTGTCTCACCAGCATGAAGCATACAGTAGTAAAAGCTAGTAAGAGTAGTGAAAAGGTATAAAACCCCCTATCCAATAGAGAAACAAATGTGGTATATATGACTTCGTTGCTTGTACAGCTGATGGAGCCTGAAGTAACTGCTGTGATTTCTGATATAACCACAGCTGTAAATCTGAAATGCCGGTTCCATGTTAGAGCCTGGATGTAATCTCCCTGTGTCAAGCTGCTGAGCCACTTCAGTGCCCAACAGTTGCTACATCTATGCAGTGACTCTGCTTATCTCTACATCTTGGTGGATAGAATGCCAGAGTTAATTTCATGAAGCAGCTCCTTCTGTGAAGCATTTAAGAAAATATTCAAAATTATTCCAAAATTCAGTTTCCAAATCAGTAGCAAAGCCTGAACTTTGTATATTTCCAATATGGTATTATTGTTGTGTCCAGCTTTAACATAAACAAAAATAATCTTTCAGGGAGCCCTTTCAAAGGCCAAAGATGGGTTATTTGAAAGACTGAGGCATCTATGCGTTGTATCAGTTAGAAAGCTATCTGAGTAATCCCAGTGTTTTACTCCAAGTTCTTACTGTGTCTGTTTTTCCATTCCACTGGCAGATCGATTTCATATTTCATTTCACATGCACCCCATATGCACAACGATAATTTGTGTACCTTTCAGCTGACTTTATGGAGTGAACTGATTTAACTTTTCCTCAGGAAAAGGTATCATAAAAGTAGGTGTTGGTATGCCGTGTCCAAGTGTTTTTTCTTAGAGCAAGCTGCAGCTGTTCCTGTAGGCACTAGTCTGATAAGAATGGAGTTAAGATTCGTTTCAGATTTAACCTAGAGAAATTTGTTTTCTTCCACAGAAATCGTTCTGCTCTGCATTGAGCACTGGGTAGCTATTTCAGCACTTTGCATGCCTAAAATAATCTAGTATGGCTGTAGGGTCAATATTTATCTAATATGCCACAAGCAACGTCTCCATCTTCTGTAACAGTGCCACATTCTTTCTTTCTTTGATTGCTGTCATTGAATAATTAGGCTTTTCTTAAATTTTATACTAGGCCCATAACAAATACTGGATGCAAAAATTGATGTTTCTGATTAGCGGTGAAGCCTTTGCAATTAGGTGGAAATACAGGCTAACAA
Source organism: Falco naumanni (assembly GCF_017639655.2). Taxonomy (NCBI): domain Eukaryota; kingdom Metazoa; phylum Chordata; class Aves; order Falconiformes; family Falconidae; genus Falco; species Falco naumanni. The sequence goes on from NC_054055.1 coordinate 103,170,075, forward strand.
AAGACTTGCCTTCCAAGCAAAATCTGTTCACACTGTAAGACTTTTGTCAAAATTTGTCATAATGCTGGGTTTCAGGGTTTTGGGTTTGTTTCAATTTAGAATAGTTGAAAAGGTCTTGAAAAGAATTTGGAAACCTGCTTTTTAAGGCAAGCTGTCAGGTACAAAGAAACTTCTCAATCTCTTCCATCTTAAATTTGTTTTGATATGGATTTGGTGATTCAGATTCATGATTTAGTACAACAGTTTAATTTCTTCTAGCAACCGTGTGGGGGGCTTGTCTTCTTTTACAAAAAGGAGGACTCAAACATTCTTCCACTACCTTTGCTGCTTTTTTTATATTCATCGGGCTTATTCACATAGCATGACATAGAGCTTGAATTTCAGGGATTTTTTCCAGCCCTAGATAGTAAATGACTTACAAAATACTCTGAGGTGATGCAATTGTGAGTTTCTGGACCCTTAAGCATCTCATACCTCCAGGCATTAAATTAGTGGTCTCCCTTTATCCATATCTTAGATTTAAAAAAACAACCAACCATAAATGGATTAAAGGCAGCACAGGGATATACTTGTGTGTCAAGTCAATAAAAGTCTAAATTGAAAGGACTGTAAATCTATGAAATATTTACTGACATGTTAATGTTATCCCCGCGATTTCCAAGCACACTTGGAGCATTTCCTGTGATGTTAATTAAATGTTTCTCATTCTATTTCTGCCAGCTAGCCCAGGTGGCTGCTAAATCTATCAAAACGTGAGACTGTGAGGGTGAAACTGCAGTGCAAGGACTTGCCCCCTTCACTACAGCTCACATGTATGGAGGTGAATCTCCAGAAAACAGACATTGATCCAACTCTGGAATAAATGGGCAGGGATCCATCATCTTCAAGGAGCTCTCCAGCTTTATGCCACTTGAGGCTTTTGTCCCATTGACCTTTAAGGAGGAACCTTTTTTCAGAAGGCTTTTCTTACTCTGGTTCAAATTTGAACCCATTTTTATTACCATTACCTAAAATCCTTCCTTTTTTTTTTTTTTCAGTAGTTAGTTTAGTTTTGTTGTTCTTAAGAAGAAAAGTAGTTTTCTTTTCTCCTCTATTGCATTTTATTTGAAAATGTGGTTTCCAGGGCCAGCAGCCAACTCAGCAATTGCCTCTTAGAATAAAGATTTGACTGGGATTTATGGAAGAAATATAGGTGTGAGACCTGCGAGCAAGCTCTAGTTGGGCCTGTGTTTATAACAGACCCCTTTGTCCTGCCTGCCATGGAAGCTGGGCATGTAAACGAGTGAGATCGTTCTGGTGGGAGAGAAACTGGAGGTATTTTAGCACAGAGAAAACCAGAAAAAAACAGGACTTTTGGATATAATTTTTAAATGTGCAGACAGAGCAGCTCTGTTAGGGCTTCTGAAGCTATTAATGCCTCTCTCTGTTTTGTAGTTGACTAGATAGAAGCCCTCTTTGCACTAGGGCTTGTGGTAATCGCACCTTGCTCTAGAGGCAGAATGGCCCAAATACATGTTTTTGCTTTAGAAATGATTTTTTTCCCCATAGAATGGAAGAAATTATATGGTATTTTTTATTCATTTTTCTGTTTGGATCTCAGTTACTTGTGCTGCATTGGAGAGGCATAAGGGTCGTACCAGCTGTGCTAAACAATTGCCCATTACATCTTTTAGAGTGCAACTGCTCTTCACTTTGGTCACATTTACAAATGTGCTGAAGATGTGGCAACTTAAGGATACAGGCAAAATCCACCTTCTCTGTGTTGAAAGATGAAACAGCTTGACGGCACTTTAAGAAAAATCTTGACAGATCTCTAAGACAGTCATGGAGTTTGATGCCTGTCTACCTCAAAGCCAAGACCACAGCAGCTGCTGCTGTAGGATCAGAGTTGTCACTTGCTCCCTCTCTCTACCCACCTTTTTGTGCTGATTAGATTTCAAAACAGGAGAGAATTCAGACAGACCTGACAGCATCTCAGTTTTGTGACTGCTTCTCTGCAAGCAGTTACAAGGGAAGAGCGGCAGCTTGCTGCTGAGCCGACAGGCAGCTGGAGTTACTCAGCATGACAAACTCTGCCTCAGAAACAGCCCAGTGGAAAACAAAGGTTTACACTAACAGTAAAAAAAAAAAAAAATCAGGATCCAAAGAAACTGAAAGGGCGGTCAAGTATTGGAACAAGTTTCTCAGGAAGGTGGTAAAATCGCCATCCTTGGAGGTGTTTAATAAAACTTGTAGATGTGGAGCTCAGGGACATGGTTTAGTGGTGGACTTGGCAGTGCTGCGTTAATGGTTGGACTTGATGATCTTAAAGGTCTTTTCCAACCTAAATGATTTTATGATTGTATGACTCTATGACTTTTCCCTCGTTAGTTCACTGCTCAAGCTCATGCTCAAGCCCAAACCTTGACATTTCATGCCTGCCTTCGTGCTGTCAACTCTCTCTAGCTTGGAAGCGACCACTGTTTTAAGCAGTGTCTCTGTGATGATGATGGCCCTATGAATAGCACATTGTCCTCTTTTCCTAGATAGAATGGATACAGCCATACTAGACAGAGTGGCAAACAAAGAACTGGAGCTCACAGCTCTATGCCTCATTATAAATGACATGTATATATATGTATATAACCAGGGGGCCCAAGATTATAGGAAATTCAGCATTTAATGTTCATTTTTCTCTACTTGTTGTTTATCTTATAGCTTTTCTTGATTTTTGTTGGGTTTTCTGTTTATGTTTAACAATACTTTTAAATAAGACAACATTGATGTAGTCCTTCCGTATCCTTTGCTGTTCTTTGAAAACAAGCCTGGCCTTAATTAGAGTAATGTAAACAGTTGTGTGCCCTCAGACTTTTCTGCCACCACAGTAAGCCTGTGTCACACTCAGTGGTGTGACATGGACCCAAAGACAAATTTGTATACACTCTTTTCATGCTTGACAAGGAAGCTGCGGTTCTAGCCTTGGTGGGAGCCATATTTATATAAATAAAATGTTTGTATTGTGGGTTTCCAATCAAAACAAAATGACAGGAAACTTTCTGAATCTAGCTGAGGTTTGAGATTTGTTTGTAATATGTACTTGCTGTAATTTTAATGTAGGAAAAAAGATGCAAGAAATAATTCCAGGGGAGAAGACGCTAATGGAGATCAGCAACAAAAAGAACAGATGAGTCCATAAGTCACAGGGTCTTCCCATATATTCACACCCATACGATCTTGCTGTCTGAGTCTTCATCTTCAGGCACTTCTCCTTTCCCTACTCAAGTTCTATTACAATTTCCCATTAACGTTATTCACATTTATGTCAGTATTTTACTTAGAATTTTATCTATCCCTCTCCAAATCAGTTTCCTTTTTCTTCAGTCTTCTCTTTTTTCCCACAATCTGTCTTGTCCAGTCTTTCCCACCAATTTCTTCCCTTAACCTTACTGCCTTCACATATTCTTCCTTTTATATGATCAGCACTAGCCATGTAATAAAAACCTTGCTACATAGTTGTTACAATACCTGTAGCCCTGGCTAGTAACACAACTGAAAGAGCAGTCCCAAATAGGACAAGAAAGCAAACAACCAAATTTTGCTTGCTGCCAATTTTTCCTTGGAAAAAACTCATCCTGAGCTGAGGTGAGGTTCCCTGTTGTGAAGGAATGATAGGGGTTCCGTAGATGCACTGAAGTTGGTGGTGTATCCTTACCTAGGTATATAAGAGGTGAAACAGTTTTGAAAACAAAATTGAGTACAGCTAGAAGAGTTTAAAAAGAAAGGTCTGAACAGTAGCCCATCTGGAAAGATTTATAGGTCCAACATTTAAATGTGATTTGGTTAGAACAAGATAGAATGGTCACAATACAGATCAGTATATGGAAACCTTCATCTCCTCCCAATAAATTCATTTTTTTAAAAGTAACAGTCTGAGGTTCCGATACCAACTAGTGTTATTTAAAATCTATTTTGGAAATTAGGCATAAAAGCACAAAAAATGAAACTGTCCTCTCACAGCGTGAAGAGAATAACAGTTATTGTTGCTGAGGTGATAGTCCTAGGAAGGATGAAGCCGTGGGAAGCAGCGCATGATGTCCTTAAAATTCTGGGATACTGGAGCTGGGATCCCAGACTGCCCTGTCTCATGACAAATGTACCCAAATGACTAAATCTGTACAGAACTGTTACTGCTGGTTGTTCTTCCTGAGCATATTCATGTAGGGCTTGTCTACAGGACCTTCCGTTCTTTACATATACTTTGATTTTTCAAAGCACTTCTGTCCCTTAAATTTAGCACATAACTCATTCTCCTATTGGTTGCCATCATACCCTTCTGTGTCTGAGTACCTTCAAAGCAAGGCTGAGTCTGTCTCCACCCTTATGCATTAATTTCTTTAAGCTTCAAATTCTCATGTCTATTCAATCTATATTCAGAAAATATACTCTTGCAGAAATTATCCTCTATTTTCATATGCTAAAGAGAGCGGAGCTCATTTAAATTTCACCTCAACCCAGACTAGGGGTGTTCATCTAGTGTTTTCTTCATACATCTAATGTAGGTTAATGTTAATCCTTTTAAGTTGGCCTGCTTGATGTATCCAGTGCTCTCAAGCCTTGTCAAATCCACTGCATGCCGTCTCATTTACATCAATACAGGCTGGGTCATGCTCTAACTCATAAATTGGTTCAGTCAGCAATGCAGCTCTTGAAAAGAGCTAAATGCATCTTACATCTAACAGCATTTGTCAAATGCCTCTTCTCATTAAGTTCAATTTGAGTCTTATAAGAATTTCCCTTGGAGATGTTAGCTGTTTCATCTTGCACCATCAGCAAAGAGTATAATAGTCTTTTAATTGATCCCTGGTGAACTGCAAATGTGCAAACCTGCTAATTTCTCAACTAGGCTCTCCCAGGGACATGAACTCTTGTATAAATTTAAAGCTATCTGATGAACATCACATTTTAAACATACTGTTTGGTTTTATGCTTCAGTTCTATTTGGCCCAAAGGAAGAAAATTAATGAAGAGGGCAGGGATTTTTGTTCTGTGCTTGTACAAGGAAAAGGGTAAAAGACTGAGCAACTCCAGGAGATAGGAATATACAGAAATCAATTAGGAATTGTAGATTGGGAGTTTTTTGCTTGTTTTCCTGTAACTGTTACTGCTATCCTCCTCATCCAGTTCTGGACCACTCCGGCACTGCCCACTGAGCTCTGACTGTGCCTGGTTCTCTGTGCCACTCACCCACAAGAGAAGCTCCAGTGTCACATGGCATGGTGTGGCATGGTGCAGTGCATCCAGGGGCATATTCACTCCTACCATGAGTGTTGGGCTAAAAAAGGACATGACACTTCTGACAACTTCTCGAAGAGGTCTTCTGGGAGAATATGACCCCTTCTGCTATCTGCCACCCCTATTGATTGGGTTCAAGGAAGGAGGTGGTGTGGAGCCAATCCAAATTGCTTAGCAGCAGCAAAAAAAACATTTTTCTCCAGAGCATCCCACGAGGGCAAGGAAGGATGAGGCAGAAGGAGAAGGAAGAAGGGGGAAAACAATTGCTTATGGTGCAGGCCCTGTATTTCCATCTTCCCTCTTGTATTAGTGTGAATAAAACACCTGTTTTTCCTTTGGCCCCAGACTGTTCTATTTGTGCCTCTCCCATCCATCACAGTTATAGCAGATATTACTTTGCTGCCTGCACTGGTTGCACTGTGATGCAAAAAGCTTGTTTATTCAGAAATTGTTTGATCACCCCTCTGTGAAAGTCCATTCTTGAAAGAAAGGAATTATTCATGCCATGTTAAAATTCGTGAGACATTAAGTTTCACATAATGCTTCCTGAAAAGTTCTGGCACCTAGCCTGTGTTTCAGGAAAGAGTTTACCAGGGATACACAAAGCAAAAGAGCATACATAAAGCTGTGCCCACCTTTCCTTTTGCAAGAACAAAGCACAGACTTCATTAAGGGGAAGCTTGAGAAAGTCATTCAAAAAGTCTTTCATAACATATCAACACCTTACATATATTTTTAAAGTCTGACTGTGCAATCACCCACTCTCAACAATTTTTATACTAAACTGAGGATGTAAAAGGTCCATCTGGATTCCCTCCAGATTTTCCTTCTACCATTTTTCAGTCTCTGTTTCTTCAATCTTTGCTAAGCTGCTGGAACATGCCCTAAAATGTCACTAAGAGGACTTTCACATTCTGCACTGAAAAAATTAATGGAATAGAGTTTGTAATACAAATACCGCTGTGGAGAGACGTTTGCTAAGGCAAAGTCATGAGGCTCAATTTAGAAGCTGTAAACTGTTACAGGACTATAAATTCCTGTTCCATTAATGTTGTGCCACACTTAAATGGGGGGAAAAAAATACCAACCCTTGGCTTTCTAGAGCAGCTTCCCTCTTTATAAGGATGTGATCATAGATGACCATGGTGCTTTACAGCTGCTTCTTCTACCTGTGACACTTAAAACTGTAAGTAAAAATCCAACTCCTTGTCTCTTTACTTGAACAGCAGATTCCTGAGTGAGATTTAGTATTTTTGCTCTCACATGTTAGTACCTCTTATGAAAACTGGCAAAATTGTAATTCGGTAGAGACTTAGCTGTTACTAATGACTTACAGATTATTTTCCCTTACTAAATCATGTTCTCTCTTTGAGGCATCATAATCTGTCTTTCATAAGACACAGGAAAGCCAAGCTTTAGCAAAGCAGAGCAGAGAGGCAACTTTGACTCCAGAGGAGAAAAAATCATTCACTATAGGTCGTCAAGCCAGTGTGTCAGGGCTTTCTGCCAATATAACCATTTTCTGCCTATGTCGATGCCTCTACAAATACCTACTAAGATGTGTGGAAAACACACACCTGCCTTTTTTGCAATTTGTAGCTAAAACAGGAGCTGAGAAAGAGGCACTCTTTCACTTCTTGCACATTTTTGTATGCCAAAGACCTGCCCAACACTTCCCAGGTTGCATGGGTGAATAATATTATATAATTGAATAATAACTGCATAAATTATTATCTGTCATTTGGATCTCTTGCAGCTGAGTAGCAACTATTCCCTGTTAGAAGTAATTTTCCCTCATGACTCAGTCTTCTTTCTGAGGCTGAAGACCAGAATGGAGCAATGATCTCTGTGGATCCTTAAATACGATTTTTTTACAAAATAATAAATCTCATCATAACTCATTCTGTGTTCTTAAACTTTCCTGTTCCTACTCTTTCCCACTCCATACATGGCAATAACATTTTTATTTAGCACAAAGTTGTACTGCTCAGCAGTAGGAAGTTAAAGATTAGTAGGCTTTCATTTTTTGCACAAGGTCCAACCCGGAACAAAAAAAGCTTGGTATTACCTAAAACGCAGTATGTTCAGGCTACATTATCTGCAGCCAAGGAGCAAGCTGGTGAGGGTGAAGTGAGGCCTCTGTGCAAGTTATGCGTGCTATACAATTTCAGCTGAGGGAGAGAGCTATTGTAGTACATTTATGAGAAGGAAGAAAAAACCAATTCACCAGTCTGAGATAAAATTCAGCAACAACCCAATAGACACCAGATACTGTAGGTTTTATATCAGCAGCAGTCTCCAAAAATCCTGTCTGATACTTGACTCGCATCCCTCGTTATGATTCTACAGAGTTAATATTAAGTTTGAAAGCAGGGTAAGATATTAAGAGGGAAAGGCGTATGTTATTGCCAGGAGAAACTGTTCCCTTTTAAATGAGGCAGGAAAAAGATTTGGTTTGTATATTTTTCAAGCAGTAGTTTTTATAGATTCGCAAGAATCAATCTGCTGAAAAGTATAGCTGCATAAATAAATAATAATACACATTGAAGTTCAAGTCCAACACTCAAGAAGGCTTGCCTGCAGGACTTCATGTTCACTGATGCTGCAGTCTGTTCTGTAGGACCAACTGTTCCATTTGAAAAGCAACTTTAATTTGAGGGTTAGCTCCGCGTTTCCTACAAAAAAGAAAGATCACTCACAGCTGATGTTTGATATAAGGATGATAAACACTGCGTAAGTGCACAGACAGTGATGCTTCTTAAAATCTTGGTAGTTCAGTGGATATTTTACTTTTTCACTTATCTCCATTTTTGATTGCTCAACTCATAAAGCTGTGGAGTGGCCTGAATCATTTATGGCTAACAGTATGCCTATTTAGACTGAAATAGGCAGTCCTGAGCTGGGTGACAGAAACTAACTTACATATGGAGAATATGTATTTACTTCATAGGAACTTGTCTTAAGGCCAGATTCTAGAGTCTGACTGCTTAAAGTGGTGGGATTCGCTCTTCAAAATGCTTATCTGAGTTAGATGCCTTTCAACACTTTTCTTCATCCTTTAATATGGAATACCTTGTGATGTAGAAGTTATTATCAAAAGCAGCAGTATAATAATTCATCAAGAAGTCCTCTGACTGCAGGGAAACAGAAGTCTGTAGGCTGGTACTAGGAACTGTGAAAGAAAATGCTTTACACTTGCTCAGAATACAGCAGAAACCTTCTTAGAGGTGCCCTGAAAACCAAAGATGAAAGAACGTAAGGTATTTTTATCCCTGTTTTAGGATAAAGAAGAAAAATAGAGAAACTAATAACTTTTAAAACATATCAAGGATGTCTAATCTAGCCCTTTATAGCCAAATCTGATGTTAAACAACATGTTAACATAACATTTCTACATAAGGTTATATTTATTACTAGGTAGGTAGTGATATAAGGCACAATACAGAATAGCTTTTGGAATATATTCATTACATTACTGAGAAACTAAAAAATCAGGCGTCATAGTGAATGGGATACTCATTCTCCCTTCTCCTCATTCTTCTTCTCCTTCTTCTTCTTCTTCTCCTTCTTCTCCTTCTTCTTCTTCTCCTTCTTCTCCTTCTCCTCCTCTCCTTCTTCTCCTTCTCCTTCTCCTTCTCCTTCTCCTTCTCCTTCTCCTTCTCCTTCTCCTTCTTCTCCTTCTCCTTCTCCTTCTTCTCCTTCTCCTTCTCCTTCTCCTTCTCCTTCTCCTTCTCCTTCTCCTTCTCCTTCTCCTTCTCCTTCTCCTTCTCCTTCTCCTTCTTCTTCTTCTTCTTCTTCTTCTTCTTTTTTTCCAGGGCATCTTTAAAAAAAAAAAAGAAGTCATGAGTCTTTTTATAACACAATAAAAAACATAAGGCTTAACAAGTTGGCCTGTCTAGACATAACCATAGGGAACACTAAAGCCTTACCTCTCTTTCAGGAAAGAGGGAGAGAGGGTGTGTATGTGTGCAGAATCATAATAGTTAATGTCAGCCAGGTAATGTCTAAAGCAAATTACACATACCAAGAGTCCATCTGGAGACAACCAGCTATGGAGTCTGTACACCGAGATGCATATTTATAGCTATTCCTAAAGGAAGCTCCTGCTCCCACTGTCTGCACCCTCACTCCCTCTCACAAAATTCTTCTCACCTTTGTGCCACCAAATGGGCTCTGGGAATTCTAGGCTTATACAGCAAAGTAACATTTATGCAGCCCCTCCTTTCATCCCAAACATATCAGCACAGAATCCAGCTGTGGCAAAAACTAGTGAAGTCAGGGTTTCTGACTGACAAAGAATGTTGGCTACAGCATGGACAGGGCTTCTTCAAACCAATCAGTGTTAATTTGACAAGAAGAATTTAAGACATTGACCACATTTAAAGTTTCTTCTTCGTGACCCACAGGGAAAAGAAGATCACTTACAGTCATCCTACACCAGCTGTGTAATAAAACCACTCTGTGGAGCAGATATATGAAACTTGGCTATGATGTCATCAAGTATTAACATTGACCAAGCTTAATATAAATGTCTTCTCAAGATGATTTTGTAGGGTCCATTTAAATGACTATGTATGCCACCAAACTTGAGACGCGTGCTGTTGATGGAGGTGCCTTTGAGAATTTCTCCAGTAGATTCTTTTTTTTTTAATCCTTCCTCTGCTTGTCTTCTGCTAGAAAACATTGTATAACTCTACCAAGAAAATCAGCATGGCCTGGACAAAATCACCTTCAGCAGTTAGCAGCCCTCTTGTTGCAAGATTCTTTGAAACACTTTTAAAATGGGTATTTCCTCTCTTTCAGCACCTCTTTGCCCTCATGTACTAGAGAAACAAACAACCAAGTCAAAATTGTGCATGTTGTCCTGGATGTTCAATTCAAAATGCCCTCATGTTCACCCAGTGTGTGTTTATATATGCATATATATTTACAACAAAAGTTGTGAAAGTAAACCAAGATACCAAATGGTGAAAAAGCATTATAACATTATCAAAGAACTACATCTGATGCAGTGAAGACAGATGGGCCAGTTTTGTTTGTGAGTTTTCCAAAGTAGTTTTGTTTGGGTTCATTTCTGCAGCAATGAACTATTTTGTGCTTGCTGGACTACTACCTCTGTCATGATATGCTTAACTGTGAAATAACAAAATGAGAAGGATATCACTGATTATGTAAACCTGTGTCACAATATTTAAAGCTAACTATCTGAGGGTATTTCATTATAGTGCTTTCAAGGTGGGAGACACTGAAACTGTCAAAAACTGAGCAAATCTCTTTCTGAAACTGTGGAATGTGAGCCATTTCTGTGTTATGTACCATACTGAAGATGGCAAAACCATGGGAGCATGTTGGGAAAAAGTCATGGAAGCGGAAGGGAGGTTATGTGAATTTAATTTTCAGACAGCCTTCACAAGTTTTGGAAAACCATAGCCAGGAGCAAATGTGTGGGTTTACTGCTGGTCATCTTTTCAAATAATGCTTGGCTTTGCTGTCATCTATGATCGCCCAGAGAAGTGAGAATGAGGACAGCACTTCCAGGAACCCCGCTGCAGTACAGCCACATGGGCTGACACGCTTGATGATGCTGTATTGGTTAATGACACATACAGGCATGATGGCAGAGAACAGAAATATTTCTGGCTTGTTGAAATGAACAGTGGGTAATGAACAACATTTCCAGAAACGATGGCACTGTGCTGTGTGGTAATAAATAGCTGAAACGTGAGCAAATGGCTAGTGAACAACCTCCACCAGGAACATAACATTAGAAGGAACATTCACTCCTGTGACCTTCTGATTAGGTCTGAAACAGTATCACAAGTGCAGATAGTACTCTTAATAGGGGCTTCTGTAAATTCACTTGCAATTGAGTTCAATGTCTAACTTAAGCTTTTGAAATGCAGGCGGCTAATCAAAGCCAGAGGGCAGTCCACCCCATCACAGTGGTAACTTAGGTGCTGTGATTTATAACTCAGTTGAGTAACACTGGTATAAAAACAGCATCAGCAAGATAAGAATTTGAGTAAAAAAAACTGAGCATAAGAACTGAAACTTGAAGCATCCAGTTGCTAAGACATGCACAGCTTGGGCTCAAGGCAGTAAAATAATACATGTCACACAGAGGCTTTTGACTGCTTATGTCACAGCGCTAGGCAAGGACACTTTACAGCACCATGAAAATAGTAGGTGTGATGGAAATACCTTTAAATTGTTGTAACCCATGATTTGAGTTGTGTCTTACAGGAATTACTGTAGCAGGAACCACCCAAACCAGTGGAGGACAAGCGTTACAGAAAGCAGTGCAAGTGCAACAGTGACCTGACCTGAGCTGGCTTTGGTGCCCAATAACTCCACACAGCGCAGCACCTCTCCTCTCATGAGTGACCACCATAACAGATGGAGCCCAAACTCATGGACAAAATGAACTCAATGGACATTTGTGGACATTCTAATAATATTTTACAGGGTGGTCCATAGAGTAAGGGAATGATATCTGTGTATTATATCAAAGGATGACAAGGGGTTTGGGGTGGTTAATGAGGTTGTATTGTATAGTGTAGCGCCCGACCCAAATTATATGGAATAAGAGGTGGAGAATGTTTGTTTGGGATAGAGTTGATTTTCTTCATAGTAGCTAGTATGGGGCTACATTTTATATTTGTGCTGAAAACAGTGTTGATAACACAGGATGTTTTCATTATTGCTGAGAATCATATCAAGTCAATTCAAACAAATGCAATCAAGAATTCAGTTAGAAGATGTCTTTAGATTTCTACTCTCCGTCAAGTATGAAGACAAGGACTTGTAGTGATAGGACAAGGGGTAATGACTTTAAACTGAAAGACTGTAGATTTAGATGAGTTAGTAGCAAGCAATTCTTTGCTGTGAGGGTGGTGAGGCACTGGCACAGGTTGCCCAGAGAAGTTGTGGATGCCCCGTCCCTGGAAGTGTCCAAGGCCAGGCTGGATGGGGCTTTGAGCAACCTGGTCTAGTGGCAGGTGTCCCTGCCCATGGCAGGGGGGTTGGGACTAGATGATCTTTAAGATCCCTTCCAACCCAAACCATTCTACCATTCTGTGTGGAGCCTACTCAGTAAGAACAGCTGGGCTGACTTGCTCTGTGATGTATTTCAGATCCTACATGCAATGCAGTCTGAAATACTGATCAACGGGCATATCTTCAGCTTCCTTAGTTCCTTTTCAGTATGGCTTTAAGTGCATAGTAAAAAAAATAATCAAATTTGACTGACAGATCAGCCCGTAAGGTTGTTACCAAGTGGCTGGCTGTGTTACACTAGTGCGATGTCCATGGAATGCTATGCTGAGAAAACAGGCTTTAAAAGCTGGGGAGAAAATAAAGGCACTCATCACACTTGCAGTGTGAAACTCAATAGTCTTGGAGTTACAGACAGATAAGATATGTTACTAAATAATATATTTTAAGGAAGACTTTTTTTTAATAGATATTTCAATTTTCACAAAACAGTATGTACTTCATAGTGAAACCATGTATTTTATAAGAAAACTTCAAGTAAAATATTTTCAATAGTAAAAATATCACCTCTCAAACATAACTTGCTAATAGTTTAAATAAATAAGCTATTTAAATATATTATGAATAAATTCTACCCTAGAAGGTTCTTCTTCCATTCTTCATTTCCTTCACTCTCATCAGCACCACCATCATCACAAACCACCACCTTTCTCCATCCAAAGAAGAGGAGGGTGCTGGGAATAAAAGGCTTAAAGTGTTTCCACTGTATATCCTCGGCACATTTCTCATACTTCTCATAAGCCTTTTGATTCTAGACTGTTTGGTACCTTGTCATGTTTTGTCCTGTTTCAGTGCCTTCCACAGCAACTTCTGTGTATAAGGTTTAGAACATGTGAGGACAGAATGCCATGAGAGAGATTGTTTTACCACTCCTTAAAATTCAACCTGTAGTTAATAATGTACTCCTAGGACCAGTCCATGAAAATTAGTCTCTGTGGTGGGATAAAACTGAAACCAGTTTTGAGTTTCAAAGTTACCAGTGAATCAAGAAGAGTGAGAAAATACATTGGAGGGACCATTTCCTTCAAGTCTTATTCCTGCATAGAAACCAGGTTTCTTGCAATATATTTGCAAGATCTACTCCCTTGATAAAATTAATCAAAGCTTTTCACAAAAGTCTTTTTAATGCATTTATAGGTTGGGGGGTGGGTACTGCAACTTCTAGTGCGGAGGGGTAAAAGGGGAGAATAAACTTTTGTCAAAACTTTTCACAAAGTTTTTATTAATATCATTAACATTTATTAAAACATTTGTCTACAATTTTAACTAAAATTAAACAATATCTTGCAGAAACATCTGTGGTAATGGATTCAGTTCAAAACTAACAGAAAGGAGAGCACTTTAACATATTTTGTTAGCATCTCCAGTTTTGCGCACACTTCAAAAACTTGTATTGGCTCAAATTAAGCACTGCTATGTTATCTGAGCCTTACATAATACATGTGTTTCTTTTCCAAAGGGGGTTTGAGTTGGTCTTATGGTTTGGGACTATTGATAAAGGAATAGTACTTATATTGGGCAGCAGCTGGTGCTGGGCTATGTTGATAAGTCTTTTATAAGGGCAATGGATGATGAGGTTGGATGGCTTTTTTCTTTTCTTTTTTAACTGCTTCTTATCCAGCTGCTTTAACGATAAGACTTTGTCTATTCTAAAACCCAGAAAAACATATTTTGTCCCAGCTTCTTTTCTCTGTTGAGCGGCATGGAACAGCTGCTGGGGAATTCTAACCCAGAACAAAAGTGGCTTGCACTCCCTCCCTCTCCCTTATTCCTCCAAAGAAGAATTACTTTGCTTTGAAAGCACACTAATTATTCTGGAATCAAGTAATATATATTCTATGATATAGTGTTCCCATGGGGAGAGGGTTATGCTGAATTTATTGCTGAAGAATACTGCTACAGTTACTCTAGTTAGTTTTCTTATTCAGCTTTACTTGCTATGGAAACAAATCCTTTCCCCCTTCCCTTTAGAGAAGAAAATAATTATGAGAGGTGAAGAGGGGGAAAATGAAAGTTCCCCATTTTAACAAGAAGTCCACCAGTTTTGTGACTTATATCTCATAAAATTGGGAATTATGAGTTTGTCTCAGTCATCAGCTTCAAGGATATTTTTATTTTCTCCAGAAATATCAGCTTCTTATGATAGAGTAAAGCAAGTGCAAGAGTGAAAAAGTCATTTGACCGGGTGAAGTGTCGGTCCGGAAAGCAAAATGAAAGATTTTACTTCTTTGCAAATGGCTCTAGGTAGGGAGATCATCTATGAAGTCTTCTCAACTGATAAGAATAGTTACTGAAGCAGTGAAGATTAATCATTCAGAGCTGCCCGAACAGCATACTGAGAAGTTTGAGGGAAAGGATTCCTATTATCTTAAGAAAAAGTATCTTGTTTAGCCACAGTATCTTAAGCTCTCCTTAACTGAATCATGCTGATCCCAGCTCCCTGCAACAATCTGGAGATTTGTGAGACCTGGAATCAGCAGAGATGCTACACAGTTTCTACTGGTTCAATGTTCAATGCCCAGTTGTTGGGATCTTGGAAGTTGCCTAGATGCGTCTCTCAGGAAAAAAAGAAATAAGTATACGTAGATGGCACATGAAATCTTGCTAGGATACCAGAGACAGGTTTCCCCTTAGCACCTGCAATACATGGATGAAAACCACATCTTACTGGATCATGTTTTGCAGGTATACACTGAGCTGGGATAAACCACTGTCCTAGAAGAAGGTTTCATTGAGGTTTCTCCCATTGCTTTTATTCTTTTTCTTTTCAGTCTTCTTTCTCTCTGCACAAAGTTTAAAGATTTTTCCATTTATGTGAGAAAATAATGGAACTGTTATCTACAAGCTTATAAAATGAATGGACATTTTGACACAAATGTTGTCATTCTTTGTTGTTAAGCATTCTTAATCAACAAATGTTAAATCCTGCTCCTGAAATCGCTGTCTGATTCTGGTTTTGTGCTGGTATGTGTTTTCCAGTAATTCCGCTCCCTCTAAAAGGAGCAAACCATATGAGAATGTGGAAGGGGTATCACAAAGCCTTTCACAAGCATGGGTGCAAATTATTTTTCTTTCCTACTTCATTTTCACCATTCCATGCCCTGAGGCTGATCCAAAAGATTGCAATAAACCTCATGAATGGCACAACATTGTTTACTGACAAAAAAAATTAAGCTTAGAGGACACATATGTTGCAGAACACTTGATCCCATGGAAAACTTCACAAATCCCATGCTTAGGCTGACATAGGGCCAATGTTTTTGATTTCTGAGCACAAACCAATGGCAAGTGGCACACACACCCTCTGAAGTGCATAACAGAATTATGCAAAAATAAATGATGAATGTGTGACTGCAGAAATAAATGGAATGAGGGCCCAGATGACTCTGAGGGGAAAACATCAACTGTAATTTTTTTGTTGGTATAATTAACCTTTTATTATTTTGAAATATATAGGAGATTTTATGTCAAGAAACCATGGGACTTAGCATTAATAGGGCTGTAAGTCAAAGTCAGTTTCAAATTCAGAGTGTGATTTTTAGGAGATGCCTGTTTGATTTTTCAAGGACTCGTCTTCCAGCTTTAGTGCCATGACAGCACTAAAAGTTTGGTGATGCCAGGACCACAAGATGGTGCTGATGGCTGTCTGTCTGGACTCGTTATTTGGCTCTGATGGAGATCAGACATCAGGACTTTTATGCAGTCAGGCATGCAAACTATGCATACTCAAGAAGAGATCAGCCAGAGGCCTTTAATACCTATGAGACCGTGACTACATGAGGACCAAGGAGAAATTGCCAGGCAGACTTTGGATGCAGAACTATAACCCGTGAGTTGAGATTTGATGACTCTAGACGACCCTGAACATTGGCTCCAACTCAAGTAAGAAGCAGTAATTTAGTAAAAAGGCTGTCAGTTATCAGTCAGAAGACTATTTAAGTATTCCCATTTGGGTGCAGATTTTGATCATGCTGTTGTGATTCTACTTATGTCCATAAGTTTGTTTCTTTGTGTTCTCCCCAGCCCTCCATAGGCTGGATTAAAGGCTAGTATGATTGACACATGCAAAAGGTTGAATTCATCAAGAACCAGATTGGGGTCATAAGGAATTTTCATTAAAAGCAAACTGCAAATAACCCGAGGAAGCCTGGAGAAGGAGCTGAGGGGGAAGGAAGAGGGGGCTGAACAACAAAATATTTCTCTGGAGCATTTGGAATGGATCACTCTCATACTCAAACTAAAAGCGAACCACTCTGACATTGTAATTTGGATGACTTTATTCCCATACTGTTTCTGAGGTACTCCAGTATTCTTTCTTAAGACATAATACAGCATGGAGAACCCATAGTTTCAGGTCTTGTTTTGCTGAGGGAAAGAAAATGTTAGGACCCATAAATGTGCAAGGGAAATTAAGGCAGAAGGCATCTATGTTTTATCCATTTTCACAGAAAGTAGAAAGCTCCAAGCACTTTTATTGGAGGGTGAAGAGAGGAAGGATTTTTTTTTCCTTATTTTTAGGTAATTTCCTTCATGGGTTTGTTTTTAATGGTTTTCTGTCACGTTTCACACTTTACCCCTCTAGCCAGGTGAGTCTTAACCAAAGATACAGCCTTTAATTGTGATATTATTTTATGGCACATTCATTTGGAAGAGTAGTGCACAATCTCTTTAAAGCTCACTCACTGCTCTACTTTCCCTCACAGAAATGGTGTCTTAGGCAGGAGACATATGTGGTATGAGAAACTGGACCATACATTGAGCTGACCTAAACTAATTTAACTTCATTTACAAATGATGCTAATGTAGTGTGCACTAGATGAGAAACCAGGTATGAAATATGACTAAAACATTGTCAGCACTCTTTTCAACTCTCCATAGTCATCTTTACACCAGTTTCATGGCAAACTCCAGCAAATCAGCCAGGAAGGGAAGATTTCCCAGTATCGTGATCTAATGTGGTCATTGCAGTTTGGTATCTGGCAATTCGGGAGAACACAGCTGAGAATACAGCCTAAATGAGAACAAAGATGCTCTGTTAAGGTTACTGAGTGAAAGAAAACTGTGAAGTTCTTAACACGGTTCACTTTAAATCGTAACCACAAAACACTAATAAGAGATTTTTTTTTCCATTGCCTTTTCCATTGTCATTTGGGAATTTCAGCAAGGGTGCTTCCTGGGTATTCCAGGGACTGGTTGTTGCTGAAGTATCTATTTTATACTGCACAATACGTGGCAAGTGCTTAACTAAGAATGGCCTTTTTTGCATCTATATCATGTGGAAGCAGGGGTTAGAGACAAGTAAATACTTGTTTAATATTATCATTTGTATTATCACCATCTGGGGTACAGTTAAGAAAGTATCTAAAACTATTCACTGTTACCACCTGGCACTTTCTGGCAGAATAAAATGTTGAATTTGGCCAATATAAGAACTGCACAGAGAAAGTTTAAACACATTCTGAGACTCAACTAATGCTGCATGATCTGAAATGTCTTTGGTACTATATATGCATTCCAAGCAGAAAACCTTGGAGGGGGGAGAAAGAAATTTTGAAGAAATAGATTTGGAACTTCAAAGTTGATCATTACTGGGTTTAATTTGTCTGCAGAAGGAATTTAAGTAAACAGAAAAATAATAAAAAAAAATAAATAAAAGTAAGAACTGAAAAAGATGCAGTACATTAAAACCAAGAAGTATCAAACATTGGCTGTTTTCTCTCACAAACGCAATAAATCACTGACTGATGAAATCAAAAAGTTCAGTTTACAGATCAGACTAAGCAGTCAGCACAAATTTATTGGTTTTGGATTAAAAGTAATCATGCAACATTTGTAATCAACAGAAGAGAAAGAAAATGTGATGCTTGTAACCAGGAAGGATCTGAATTAATTGCTACATATGTTTATGCACCCTCAGTGACGCTAATCATTCCTGACACACAGGTATCAGGTCACAGATGTTACTTTTTTCCAGTATTCCTACCCACACACACACTTTTGTTTTTAAAATTAAAAACTTCTTTCTGGCAAAATTAGTATTGAAGAGAAAAAGCATAACGTTTCATTTTAAAGTCTGATAGGAAGCCAGTTTAGGGACATGACTGCAGCACATTATGCTGTGAACTTGGAGACCTCAGCTGTGGAATGAATCAATCTGCATTCCTCAGCCCCCCACTCAGCACAGCGGAAGGGTGGGACTCCATTGCTTCACATTCAGCATCTCTGGCAAAAAGCTCCTGGAGCAGCCTTCCTTTCGGCGCTGGGGAAAAGGCCCTAGCAATGTCAGCCTTTGGAAAAAAGGAGCAGTGCTCATCAAAATGTATATTTAAATAATCAATTTAATGAGAAGCAGGACTAATACAGAATGGGAAGTTGCTCACTTGCACAGGCAAGTACGCTACGCATCTTACATACAAGGTGACACAGGGTGTCTTTTGGAGAGAAGTTTTCAAGGAGATTTAGCATCCTACACTTTGTTTTCATAACTTTGTCCTCTGTTAATAGGCAGATGTGCTGTGTAATAAATAAAGAACAGTGTTAAACTTAGAGGGGGAAAATTAGATTTTTGTTTGCTTGTTTAGCTCAAAAAAAGGGGGACTGAATGAGGGAATAAATTTATGTTAATGTTGCATTAAGGTTAAATTTTTCCACTGAGAGACTAGCAAACATAAACAAATGAGTTCTGCCTGAAATGAAATTCAGCAGGTGACTATTAGAGACTTCAGATTTTCCTGTTGGGTTGTAACTTCTGTTACAGAAATTCAGAACATAAATGCATAACTACTCCAGATTTCATGAATCTGATTAAACTTTGTGATTTATTAAGAGCTGGAAATTTAAACAATTCTGCTGACTGGCTTATTTTGATTGGTGGTGTGGAATTCCTTCCCTGGGTTTAAAAAGTATTTGAAAAATGTAAGGTACAGAAAGAATAGCTCAAGTCTGACAAGAAGAAGCCCACTGGACTGTGATTCTGTACAGATAAAATAAGAGTACACATCAAAAGCACCGATGAATCACCTTTTAAAATCAGTTTAATGTGTGAGAGAATGACATGTCACTGTCCAGAACTATGGGACAAGATCACTGGAGCCTTACAGAAAATCCTTGTGTGAAACGCTTTCGCTGAGGTGAATTACAATTAGTTTGGAGAAAATGAACTTTTTTTTTTCCTTGCTCTGTTTCAGTTGAAATCTCTGGCTTTCTTCACAAGTAATAGTAAAAACTCCAGAAACCTGTTATGTGGAACACAGAAACTTATTCGTTTGGCTTGGCTAGGAAATAATTATGACCACTGTATAGCACAATGAAGGAGAATAAAAAATTGAACCCTGATACTGGGGTATGAACCAGATCCTGTAACCCAAGTTACAGGATTTGCTTACGCACTGAAGCTTAGATTGATGATGCAGTAAAATCCTGGGAAATGCCCTCTAAAACACCAGGATGGTCCTCTCTGTATCTCAGATGCTCAGTTGGCACTTGCAAAACAGCAAAAACAGGAATTATGCTGAAGTTGTGAAAGTAGAAAAGCTACTAAAAAAACGTAAGATGAACATCAAAGTGATAGACATATTTTATTGTTTGCTTTTATCAGACAAATATCACAGAAATTATTTTCAACTGATTTATGGGAGTTTGCTGACACAGGCCAGAACAGTTAAGATAAATATGGTCTGGAGGAGTATTGTTTGTTCATTCCTTGGCCTCAAGTATTCTGCCTGTTGATGGGTCCTCCACATGGTGATGGACAGTCCTTGGGTCTTGCAGCTCCCAGACTATGAGGCTGGATTCTGCTGCTGAAGTAGCACTCTGGGAAAAAAAAAAAAAAACCAAACAAACAAAACCAAGGAATGTAGCATTTATATATATATACACATAGTATTACATAAAATAACCCAGATCAAAACACATGCAAGAAAATCTGTGCATACATGTCAATTGTTACAGTAGGTCTGCTGGTTTTGAAGAAAAATTAAATAATTGATCTTTTGCTTCCACATCTACATTGGAGCAGAGGTATTTGTATCAGCAGACCTAAAGTAAAAAGAAACTTGCTTCAATTTATATACTGATTACAGCAAAAAACAGCATTTATTTGTGTTAGTATGCAGAGACCCATGCTGACAGTGTATTGGCATTGGCAAAGTTACAACAGCTTAATTTGCTCCTATAGAGAAGCCCAAGCCCAGCCCTGAATCCACAGACTTAGCAAATTAAGGGGGCAAGATGGAAACTGGTGGGACAAGGTGAACAACTGATAAGCACAATTAATCAAGGAGAGCTGAGGAGACTTGGCCTTGGTCTTTAACATTTAACTAGGTTACAGTCTGACCTGTTGAAATCCCAGGACTGCCCACAGCAGCAAAGTTAAAGATTTGCATAAGTGATTTCAGGAATGGGGCCTGAGCTATCTGCCCAGCATCACAGAGGAAATCGGTAGCAGTGCTGTGAATTGAACCCAGATTTCCTGAACTTCCAATCAGCCCCTCAACCAGACTAGGCCTCCTCCTTCAGAGAGAAAGTTACTTTAAAATACATCCAGAATTTGCGTCACTTATTATTATATCAAGAACACTTTGAAAATTTATTGAATCAGAGTTCTTTTCTCATAGACACCTTTATACTATTTGCTACCAACAGAACACTTCTTTAACTCTACAGTTGCGTGGTTTCTGACCTAACAAGAGACAATATTGCTTGAAACTCTTTCATTAGCAGCTAGACAGCAACAGCTTGCAACTCTCAATCTTCTTGAAGAACTACATTCAAGCAAGATAACAAATACACTGAATAAACAAGGGAAAAATTTTGAAAGATAAAATATTTCAAATACTAGCAGATGAAACACTTATGGTGACAAAAGTAAAAGCCTCAGGAACAATTCTTTTAAAATCCAGATTTTTATATCATAATTATATTACTGCATCAGAACAATCCATCTATTTTCTTTCTGAGTATTTTCAAGTAGTTGTTTTTGAACAATTTTCCTTGTATGAATAATCAGGCTTTTGAAGCATGACTCCAGTGTAAGGTCAAAGTTGTTTTTTATATTCTCTAAGCAGCTGAATTACTTTCTGCTTATGTAATACAGATGTCAAGCTGCTTGAAATGCTTGTGCACTTTTGTTACTGCAAAGAAAAAGAAGCAAGTGCTCTACAGCATTTTATTTAGTCACTTTGAAATTCCATTTCTCATTTTAAATTAATTTTTAAGTCTTACCAAGCTCATGCTTGTGTCAAAACTGCCTTATTTATAAACAGAATGCAATAATTGCTAAGCTTTTGGCTTTTTTTACTGTACTTACATTAGGGTGACAACATTCCTCAATTTTCAGTGAGCAGATTTCAGAAAATTTGGAGTCTTACTTGAAATACCTTTGAATCTGACAGGCTATTGAAAGTTTGGGGTTTATCTTGTGAAACACATACAGGTACTTATGATATGAGAGAACGAACTTTTGGTCCCACAGAGCCTGTGTAGGTTTTGTACCATTGAAGTTATATAAGTTTTGTCTTTTAAAAGACAAAATAATAATTATTATTACAAAATTAGGAATAACAATGGTAGTGTATAGCATGTTTCAGCTGGGACAAGTGGGAGAGGAGGGTCAGATATATAGGCTACATCCACTGACCTTGTGTAAGCTTTGAAGTCTGCATCTAATAGACCAGGACCAAATTTACAGCACGGCTTCAGAGGTGGGCTTGTACAGCCCATGTATGCTGGGGAAATGCAATGTCTGCATGACCGAAAGGCTTAACCTAAGATAATCATTGCTATTGTTAGAGGTCCAGACCCAGCCTCTGGCAAATTGCCATTTAATAGTGGTAGACTGCTCCCAGTCACACAGGGCTATTCAGCATATCACATTGAATTACTGGCTCAGATTTCCACTAGCTGAAGGGTCTTTGCACAGTTGTCTGCTTTTCTGTGTAGATAACTCTAAACTTTGCAGTAAGACAGTAAATATTTTCCTCCCTCTTCCCAAGTAATGAAATTCTAGAAAAAGAGAATTATAAAGTTTTACAGGATCTCATTGATATCACTGGTTACAGCTGGGAATACAAAACAGTTTGCTGGTAGAGCCACAGAGCTTACATATATATATATATATATATATATCGCTCCATATTTTTCATGACTAGAATATGTAGTGTGTTGTGTGAATCTTACAACCACATTAACAGCACCTTCACCTGTTTTGATGGTAACAATTTGATCTAAACAGAGTAATTGTAAATTACACCTTCTCAAGAGGAGCCAAGAGTCACCTTTTGCAAGAGAACTGTATATTTAATCTCAACAACAATCACAGAAATTGGAGTTGCTTTGGTAATCTGTTTTATTCATCTTCACCTCATCTTCCTCTTACCACAAGCTTGACTTTGACAGGAAACTAAGGGATTTGAATTGGAAACTTGCTGCCAAATTTCTCAGTGTTGTCATTTGGGTGGTTTTCAGTATTAACTGAACATAGTTAATGTTCAGCCCAAAATGCACCTTCAATGCTACCCAAAATCTCCCTTTTAATTTGGGAAGTAATGCATCAGAAGAATTTAATTTCATCACAAAGAATCTTATTTAGCAAGGTTTATATTCACAAAAAAGTCTATATTTAGTAGCTGAATTGGAATTAAAGTAGACTATCTGAACCATCTATTTCCACTTCAGACAAATTATAATCTTTTTCATTTTCTTTAAAGAACATTTTTTTGAAAGCATATTTCTTCATAAACTGAGCTTTCCTATCAAAATGTTGCAGCTCTAACAGGAAAGCCATATATGTACAACAGCCTAAAATATGGCTCATTTCTTAGCAGTTGATGTACAGAAGGCAGTACCTGTCCACTCTGGGAAGTCCAAAGAAATAGAATCTGCCATAGCTGAAAATAGCCTTCAGGCTGTAGAATGAAACAAACCTCAGAAATAGAAAACTGACCCAGCAGGGCCAATGGCAGGATTACAGAAGAAACAAATACAAAACTTGAGAAAACAGCATTGTTGACAAAAGTGAATTAGAAAAATCAATTAGAGATGGAAGGTAGGGACATACGGGTGGTTATTCTGAAGGAATACCTAGAGACATGAGAGAATCAAGCTAGAAATAGAAAAACGAGGTCTAGTAGTAACACTGCTTTCATTTACACCCTGAAATAAGATGTGACCCTATTTCAGAGCCTGAATTCTCTACATGCCCAGTACAAAGAACATTGAAATTGGCTCCTTAGTTAGTTGCCTAAAATAAGACTAACTATAGCCTGAAGTATCTCTGAAAAAGGGTCTTTGGAAAGTCTGGCTGTGAGAAAGAAACATATTTATTCTATCAGCACTAACAGGCTGATGACGTAAAACTGCTTAATGGTATTTGGTTACTATAATCTTTGCATTTATGGAGGGAAACAGTAGAAGAATAGACTAAATTAAATTGGACAATCAGGAAAGAGTTGATGAAAACTAAGGTGATAGAAATTAAAAAGAATATACGCTCAAGAGATTTAAAGGCAACAGAAATAACAGTTTAGGTGCTGATTTGAGAATTGTTGGGTTTAAGAAAGCCATTTGGCTATATGAAGTGAGAAAGCAGATTCTGATGTTACCAGAAACAAGAACAGAATGCACAGAAAAATTTAGGAGGGAAAAATGAAGGGCGATATTTGAGTCAAACATCTCAATAAAAGCAGAGAATTGAGAGGGGAATGGAAACACAAAGGAGTGTCTTTTTTCTCTTCAAAGAAAACAAAAAGTTAATACAAATAAAGGAATTAAAAAAAAATATGCTGAAGAAAGGCCAAAATTTTAAAGGGAAATTACGTTCCCATATTTATGAGATTGTATCATGAATACAATTTGAGCAAAGATATTTCCCACTAAACCCAAAACTTTAAATGATAGCTCTCCAAAATGTTTTCCAGTGCTTTATGTTTCCTGTAATGGAAAATGTTATCCTTCATTAAAGGCCAGCTAGACTGTCAGTATTTTCCATCATCCTCTATTTTCTACTAGGTCTATATTATAATTTAACAACATTCTTGGACTTTATTTTCTCATCAGTCCTGAAGAACTATACCAATTTTCCCTTCTGTATTTTCATCAGTATGGAAAAGACTCCTTTTGTCTGTGTGGAATCCAAACCCAGAATACTTGCCAAAAACTCAAAGTACAAAAAGGAGAGGTAAGGAATAGACATGACTCCTCTCTGCTCTTCCCCCCCTTCAACTCAAACTGGCAACAGAAACATATGTCTTTCTAAAGTCTTTCCTTAAATACCTCTAGCTGTGACTATCATGTATTCTGTTACTGCTCATTAATCCTATTAAAGTATCATCTCATAAGCCTCAGTTCATACAAATTCTCCATTAACAGAAGTGCAAAGAGGAGCTTGCTTTGAGAAAGTCCCTTCTACAGACAGTTTTAAGGAAACCAGAGAGGGAATGAGAAATTAAATAACGACTTAGACTCCCAGGAATTACAGTATGTGTGTTTCATCACAAAACTAATGCTTCAGCTACATTAATTCCGGCTTTCCCTGAGCACAACATACTGCATTCAGCATACACATTCTGCAGTAAACTGTCACTTTTTATGGCACCTCAGCTGCTTAGCCACGGTATATCACCATCAGCACAGGCATTTCTTTTTCCTTTGTCACACAGAGAAAACGCACAGCACACGGGAACCACTTTTTCAACCCTAACAGGGTCCATAATATTACACACAAGTGGCAAATTATTCTGGCTGTTACACTGGCTCCCTGATACAAGCATCTAGCTTGTAACTCAGTTCTGGGCAGAAAACAAAATAGTGGTTCTGAATTAAGTTCATTAAACCATCAACAGAGTTGCCTTTTGAAGGCCTTTGGTGGAAAATTCTGCCTCCTTAAGTTTAGGCACCTGTTGTAGGAAGATTGACCTAAACTAACAGGTGTCAGATTCAAACACAAACAAACCAAAACAAAAATAATACATTTCTTCATATATTTACCTAGCAGAGCTGTGGGATTATTTGTGGATCCTGAGAGTTTATAGGGGTTCAGAAAGAAACTGAGTAAAGCCCTAGAATAAAAATCCCACTGAAGATCATTAAGCATAAGGACTTCACTGAAGTGTTAGGCCATCTCCCAGCTACAAACTGCCAGAGGCCGAAAGGGAGTCCTGGAATGAAGTATCCCTACACACCCATTCTTATGTTCTTTCCTACACGTTGGTCAGAATATACGAAAGAATTTTTGACAAAGATTTGCTCTCGTTTAGGAAGACAATTATTCTCTAAAAGAACTTCTCTAAATAGTGACAATTTGCATGAGGGGAAAAGTCTGAATCAAGTAAATTGACCCCTTTCCCATCCTCTACCACATTTTATAATTGGCTCATTTCACAATGTTCAATTTTCTTATAAACTTCCTTTAAGTAATAAATGACCTTTCTGGTAATATTTACAGACAATGAACTGAAAATCATATGGGATTCCTTGTTTCTAGGTTGAGTATTTAAATGAGCCTTTTAGGGATACCAGCACTGTGCCATCTGCTACTCTCTGACCAGCTTTCCTTTTCGCTCTCTGGTCCACTCACTTGTTCTTATTGCTGTCACATTCCCAGAAGCAAGCTGTCTAAGTGGGTACAAGTGAGCACAACAGCGTATAAAACCATAATTGATACAATCAGGGAGAAATGTACTATCAGCTCAGAAGATAAGGTGCGGGTAAAAGGAGATCCTCACATTCCAATTTTCTTTTCTCTCTTTCATTCATAGTATCTATATCCAAAGCTTGAAACAAGAGTATAATTCATGTCTGTTGGGTATCCCCTTCACTTCATTCCTAAATTAGCTCAACAGTTCTATATATTATTGACACGGTTAATTGTAGGCATTTCCAAGACTTAGCTAGATTAGTCGCCCAAGTTTGTGTGTTTGATTTACTGTCTTTTTTTACAGTTTTTACTTAGGTTTTGCATAAATAGATGAAAAAGAATTAGAAAGCATATTTCAGGAACTAAAAATAGGCTACAGCATGTATTATGTTACAAAAACTTTTCTATGGAGTTATAGGATTTCTATAAGTTGACATACGAAAAATGTGTTTGTCCTTTTGTCTTCTAGAGAGTTAACATGATTATGGCTTTTATCTGGCATGCCTTTTCACTACTGAATCTGCATGAAATCTCCCTAAATTCTCTTTATGCTGTTCCAAAAAACAATATGAGCTTTTTTAACATGGTCTTTTTTACTGTCTGGAATGTGTTTTCATTTTCTAAGTGCTTTTCAAGGTTGCAATTCATTAACAAAGAAAGTTTTGGTTACGTACACAAATCTCAAGAAATTAACTGAAGTGAGGGGAGTAAGGGTCCATGTATGCCACGTCCTTTTGAAATCTGAGTTCTTTCTAACCGATTTCATTCTAGATGCTGGTTTTGAATCCTATGATGTGAACTTCTTCCCTTTGGCAAAGTCAAACCGATAAATGATGTCACTGAAATGAAACTCCAGCATGTGTGAGCATGGAATTTCTATTACTACACCCTTTAACTCAAAGGGATTTTTTGCAGCAGAGCCAGGAATGGACCCACACACAGTACAGGGGAAAGTTGAAGCCGTATGTTCTGAATTTTCTCCCCTGAGTGGTTTTGTGTATGAATACTTGTGATTAAAGGCCAAATGGAGGATCCCGGTAAGAACTGGATAAGCTGGCCTTTAGCACATGCAATTCTCTCCTTGCTTGAAGTCCTGCCTGTGACAGCTGACAGTGTGGGAACCATCTAGGAAGGAACTGTAATGCTCACTACAAGACTGGGGCACAGCTTGCTGCCCTGCCATTAGGCACAGTCGCTCTAATCTCAGCTGCCTGTGGACTCCTCCCACTGATCCTTTACCATTGCAGAGTCAGCGGAGAAGAAATGTGTGACAGTACTCCTATCTGCACAAATCTACACATGCTCACTTCACAGTCTAGGATATTCTTTTTTGGCAATCATAAAGACGGGGTTTCAGATAGAGGTGATGGGCAGACATCTGGGGAAGCAGAGAACCTTAACATCCTACAGCTCTTTGAATTGCTGAATTCAGGCTGGGGTCCTGAGCTCTTTGTTTCTTCACTGTAAGTTCCCATCCAGCCTACCAAAGCAGTAACTGGAGCAGCATTTTGGTTGAAGAGTTTGGACAACAAACTTCCTTATGGTACTTGAAAACCTTGTTCTCAAGGACTAAGCTGAAATTTAAAAATCTGTTAGAGGAACCAAGAAAGAAAACTCCCAGCTTGCTAGTAAATATGTTCCCAATGAAGCAAAGTTGAGCTCCACAGCCACTGGGAGAAGAGGAAAGCTTAAACCAAGAACAGTGCCCTGAGGTTAAACTGAATATTCAGCCACCTTCCTAGCAGACTATTGTCTGAACATGCCCAGTACTTTATAAAAATGAACACACTATATATTCTAAAAGGATACCCTAAAGCCTAAGTCTATGCATTCAAACATTTGCTGCACTTTTTATCTTTGCATAGTTTTGAAGAACACTGGCATTAACTGTATTTCAGTAATGAATTTAGACATAGCTAATCAGTCCATTATGCAGCAAGCTTGGCATTTCAAATCCGTAAGTGTGCCAGGCTAATTTTGGCAGTTAATTTTTTTCTTTAGTGCATTTTTACAATTTCTTTTCAAACCAGCTCTCCAGATACACAAGTTCCCCAACTGCTACTTCCAGTGTGAATTATCAGCTTTTCCACGTTTAGGCACTGGAGATCAAGCTTTGAAAAACAGCCCTACATAAAAGAAAGGCAAATAAAACTCTTGGATTTGCAGAAAAGAAGTGTTTAAACTTCATGTCTTAGCAGCATATTGGGGTTAAGCAAGAAAATATTTTTGGAAACTCTCTTTGCTTGGAAATGGAAATAAATTGCCATTTCAGTAATACCTCATGAAGAAAAGAGAAAATTTCTTTCAAATATTCCTTTGGAAATTAGAAAATGCTATTCTCAACCTGTTCCTTACCTTCTCTAATGTCCATAAGAGACAAATACTGTATTCTAATACTGTGTTCTAAAACGATTTTCCTTTTTTTTTCCTTTTTTTTTTTTTTTTTTTGATGACTAGAAATAGTTCCTCTAGCATAAAGATGCTAGAGTTCTCCATGTATGCACCTTGGTGGAGATGGTCATTTTATTACAGGCATGTGTGACATGGTACATACAGATGGGCTTGAAAGGAAGTCAGATTGGCCATGGAGATCCCTTGGACACAAAAGAATGTTTTCTCATATCGTTCCTTATTATTTGGAGCAAATAAGCAACATCTGTGTTTAGTTTAAAGATGATCATCATTCAATTAGTTCAAATGCATATTTTTTATCTTCCATCTTTTCTAGATGTCAAGAGTAACATACAGATTACATAGTGCTTGTATAATGATTCAGTTAAGGTATAAATTCTTAGAAACATGCTGTATGGGTTTACACACTTTATATTTACCATTATCCTTGTAGTTATCATGGAATACTGTTACTCTGCTGGATGCACACAGGCGTAAAATAAAAAGAAAAAATACAGAAATGGTAAAACATATCCCTTCTTGGCATTTTTTTTTTCACCAAAAAAAATGCTTTTGGATTTACATTTTATAATTCCACACAACAAGGTTAATCTGAAACCCAGACTGTAAGTGCACTGCTATTTGGAGAACGGATACAAGCATATATCCAGTACCTGAACCATCTCAAACTGGAAACTATTTGTTGAAATCTTTACTTTTAGCTATCTAGAATATTTACTACAGGGGCTTTGTTCAGTCACCCAGTGCCATTTAATATCCTGTACTGCATCCATCAGCACTGGGCAGGCAGATGGCATGCAGGGTCTGCAGAGCTCAAGCACAACAGGATGCCGTGAAGGACACCCTCTGGTAGTGGGTGCCCATCTGTAGGAAACAGTGGAGCCCAGGGCATTCTTGTCCATTAGTAACTCACAGACCTGTAAACATATACAGTCAGATGTGAGATTACCCTGCCTAAGCCAAACTGCCCAGATGTAAAATAAACTTCTGAAGGGGACAGAGCTTGCTTAGGAGTGCAAGTTCTCAAGGCTGGCTGAAATGTCTTGTCATTCTGAGGGGAAATACTTATGCTAATAAAAGACACTGGGAAAGGAAATAAGTTATTTTTTCCTATGTATTCACCACAGCCCATCACCAAAACTGATCACCCAAATTTTTAGTGCTTCTGTGTCAGTTAGATGCCACAGCTAGATTTCTGCCATAAAGGCTTCCTGTACTCTCTGAAGACTCAGAATGACTCTTGAGTTTACCATATTAATATAATGGTATTTCTCTGATTTGTGCTGGGAAGATTTTAATGGAAAGAAACAGATATCTCCATAAGATCTTCATGTTAACCTAGGCTCAGTATACAAAAATTTATACTACAAATGCTGGAACAAAAAGACAATGTTATATAATGGCATTTCATCACTGTAAAGTAAGACATTACCAGAAAGTCATTGTACATACTCTTAGGGCTATTAGCAAATGTAAAATCAAAAGTCCACTCTGAGTACCGGAGCACCACATAGAGACAGACAGATATTTAAACATGCCCTTGCTGGAATCAGAGCAAGAAGAAAGAAAAGTAGCAGTCTAATACACTGGTCCAGTAATTTCCATGTTTGGTTTGGCCACTACTTTACTATGACAGGTTTCTTCTTTGCCTCACAGTTGAGGCAACCTTCTACCATCTGTACAAGCATGGAGGCCATTCAAAACAGGCAAATGCAATTAGGTCAAGGAATCTATGTCCTAACACAGAATTTAGGCCCAAATCAAAAGGAAGTTTGGCTGCAGTCTACTACCATGAGGTCACTGCTTTTTCAAACTGTAGTACAAATGCCAACGATTTATTATTGTATTGATTAGAGTGTCTATGTCTAGAAACATCTGTATACATACAGATATACCAGATGAAGCATCATATTCCAAAAGAGCCAATACAGCTGAAATTTACAATCTTCAAAGTCTTAGTACTGTTCAATTATATATTTCATTAAAGCACAGAACGTTGAAGTAAGCTAAGGAGAACCCATCCAATTCTATAATCTAGTTTACAGGGGAACAATCCTGTGAGGGCCTGAGAAAGAGGGCAGGAACTAGCTTGCTCAGAGAGACAGACATATCAGGCAAGTCTCCACCAGCAAGTTTTGTATTTTGTGGGCTTTTAAGGCTGTTATAGCCTTTGTGCCTGGGCAGTTTCTACAATGACAAAGTTAATTCCTCTTTTTTCATGCAAGGATCA
This sequence comes from Falco naumanni, assembly GCF_017639655.2. Taxonomy (NCBI): domain Eukaryota; kingdom Metazoa; phylum Chordata; class Aves; order Falconiformes; family Falconidae; genus Falco; species Falco naumanni. The sequence continues at coordinate 103,200,674 of NC_054055.1, forward strand.
TCTTGTCAAGTGCACATCTCATGTTTTTAGACCCCCGTGCATTTTATTTCCATGCATTTTATTTCCATGTAGAGTGTGGGTCATCTGTGACGTGATTCAGACCTCTTCTGTAAGGAAAGCAGGAGCAGTATCTGACATTATTTGCAATACTCTGGTTTATCAACTGTTCCTAATTTCCCCAAATTGTTCCTTTTTCTAGCCCCTTTTTCCTTTGTTCTGTAATCAGGCCCACATGTTCCTATTTTTAACTCCTCTAGTCCTTAGGCCCAAAACATGTTTCTGATTGTAGATGCTGCCCTTCTTTGAACTTTTGCCTCCCTGACACAGCTGCTGCATATCTGAGTACTGAACTATCCTGGTGCCATCAGTGGCTTTGCCACACTGTGAGCTGAATTCACCATTTTTATGCTTTGATCACCTCAGCACCACACCACAGCCAGGGAGGGAGAAGGGCAATGTACATGAGAGGGCAGATGGGACTTGCAGCGATGGAGGCCACTATGCCAAACTGTCTGTCATTTTCATCTCCTCAGTAGTTATCGCAGGGCTGATGTGAGCCAGGGCCTTCTCAGGAAGAACTGATACATAGTTTTTAAGTCGTCTTCTGTAGTATGCAAGTGTTTTTGCCAGTATTTTGCTGTGTGTAGCCATGAAAAGTGAATTTGAAAATAAATGGAGCTATTATAGGATAACTTTTCAAAAAAAGAAGTACCACCTGACAGGAATGAGGTGAGGATAACTGAAAAGAGCGAATAGGAAGAACTGCAGCAGAGGTGTGTGAATAAAGCCAAAGGAAGGCAAAAAGAGAAGGTGGGAAAGAGTACAATGAGGGCAAGATGGGAAAATACAGAGGGACAGCAGCACTTCAGTGAGCACAGAACAAGCAAAAAGATACTGGGAAGAGAAAGGGAAAAGGGGGAAAAGAGACAATGGAGGGAAATGAAAGAGAAAAAATCAAGAGGAAATTGATACAGAGAGTGAAAGAAATCACCTTGCATCTTTTCTTTGGAGTAGGCAAAATGCCTGAAAGACTTTCAGGCTATTCACAAGGCTGTTCCAACAATGCTGCTAGCAGTATCCTCATGGGCTCTGACACTCCTCCATGAGGTGCAGTCCCAGCCACGATTCCAGGTTAGATGTGACCTTGTGCCGGGAAATCTAACTCAACAGCAGCTTATTTAGGAACCAGCAAGTAAAGGATTACATGGGAAGGATCTAACTATATAATCAGAAGTAGCAAAACTGAAAACAAAAGGGCAAGCAGAAAAGGAAATCTACAAGACAATTAAATCTGTCTGAGAATCTGTGTGACCCTGTGCTTAGCATTACTCATCTGTCTGTGGGAGGAGTGCTGAAGTTATATTTTTGTCTAAGAGGTTATTGGCTGGGGATACTGTCATTCCTATGAGGAGGCCGTGCACGTGGGGAGTGTGGGTTTGGGCCAGACCATCCTGTCCTGTCCCATTCCATTCCTGCTGCTCATCCAGCTGCTGTGATCTTCCTCGTAAACAAGCTGATTATTTGTTTGGTTTGGAGGTTTTTTCCCCCTCTTGCTTGCTTCCAGATCCCCATTCCTTTTAACATAACAGGAAGAATATTAGACACCTTCAAGATTTCATTTTTTTGCAGTTAACATGGTGTTTTTCCTACTTATTTTTCATAGAAGGAGTAAGGAACAAAATTTTCCAATTGCTTTTTCCTATTTCTTTTCATTAGTCACTATGTCATTGCCTGTCTATAGCTGTCCATTACAGCCTGATTACTTGTCTCCAGCAGAACATAAATAGACTGTGTTTACCTGGTTCCTACTTATGTTCCTACTTAAAACATTTCCAGTAACCTGAGGAATGTCTGCATTTCATTGTAGGTATCATACCTGTGTTACAAAAGTTACTAATGAAAGACCACATAAAAAGAGTCATTTTTGTCTCATCTTGTGGTGGTGTTCTGTGAGCAATTCCCTTATTGCTACCTTTCTAAGATGAGACAGAACATTTGTCATGAATACATGACAGAGACAGAAAGAACTATGATGATACATTTTTCTTTGAAAGACCGTTTATCAAAGATTGCCTATATGTCCTGGCTTCAGCTGGGCTAGAGTTAATTTTCTTCTTAGTAGCTGGTGCAGGGCTGTGTTTTGGATTTGGTGTGAGAACAATGTTGATAACCGCACTGATGTTTTTGGTTGTTGCTTGGTAATGTTTATACTCAGTCAAGGAATTTTCAGTTTCTCAGGCCCTGCCAGCCAGAGTGCTGGAGGGGCACGGGAAACTGGGAGGGGACACGGCCAGGACAGCTGACCTGAACCAGCCAAAGGGATATTCCATACCATATGATGTCGTGCTGAGTATATACAAGCTGGGGGAAGAAGAAGAAAGGGGGGGGGACGACGACATTCTGCATTATGGCACTTGTCTTCCTAAGTAACCATTACTTGTGATGGAGCCCGGCTTTCCTGGAGATGGCATCTGCCTATGGGAAGGGGTGAATTAATTCCTTGCTTTGTTTTGCTTGCATGCACAGCTTTTGCTTTACATATTAAACTCAACCCACAGGTTTTCTCACTTTTACTTTTCTGACTCCCTCCCGATTCTTTCCCCCATCTCGCTGTGGGAGGGAATGTGCAAGCAGCTACGTGGTACTTGGTTACCAGTCAGTGTTAAACCATGACACTATATCATGTATCTTTACCTTTAGCAAGTCAGGCATATGCTTGAAGATTCTTTTAGGAAAAAACATTAAATTAGTAAATAATTAAAACTGTAGAAATTTATTAAAATACAAAGTAAATGGTAGCACATACAAGAGTATAGTACCAGGAGGCAACTGTGAGGATCTCCATGAGATCTGCATTTTCCATATACATGGTATATGCACTTAGGTTCTATACATAGGAATTAAAACAAGTGTTTGCTTAAGGCAAGCTGCATGACATTTTCTTCAATTGTTTAAGAGGATAAAATTGTGTTTAATATGACATCATTTCCATCTTTACGTTTCTGATGTCAAGTTAAGATTATAGTGTACAAGTTGTCTAAAGAGGACAAGACCTTTGCATCATGCGTCTTTGCATCATGATGCAGCATTGCCATGTCATGAAAGCTAAAACACAACTGAGGAGGCTAATTTGAATTAAAAAGGTAACACATTTTTGTAAGAATAGTGGAAAGGTTCAGATGCCCCTCTACCATCAGTGATGGATTCAGACCAATTTAAAGAGGGTCTTAACTCAGGAAAAAATAATTCAGAGACAAATGGCTAATAGTTCTGTAATTTCTAGTGTATTTCTGTGATAGTTTTGTCCCTTCAAAAATCTTCCTACCTGGATTCTGGAAAGGTACTATACTTCTAAAAGTACGTACTCTGTTAAGGCGCATTTTTCTCTGAGGTACGCATAGAACAATTGTTGCATTTATACTCCCGGTGTCCTTGTGAGGTAGAAAAGATCCTGTGTAAAAAAATGTCCTGTTTCCCCATCTATAAATGCCAGATAAAAAAGTAAGAGTAATGATACATCTGTGCAATGCCATGAAAAGAGACAAGAAAAGAGATAGTGGTGCAGTGATTTGCTCAGACTATACAGTTATTATCCCCAAGCAAAGGGCATCTTCTTAAAAAAAGACATTTTTTTAACTGTCTTTTGTTCTTTTACTTAGGCATAGTTCTCTATTCATATTCCCTGATAATAAGTTTACTCTAGTATGGGGAAGAAATGGACCTATGTATGAAATGCTAAATGCAACCATACACCAACCTATCACTGATTGTGAAAGAATGAACAAACAGAGTAGAAGATTTTAAGTAAAAAAAAACCTAGCAGGATAGAAATGTCATTGAAAATTCCTTCCTTTCTGTTTCAAGGGGAGTTATGGAGAACTCTTCTCTAGGCACACAGTGAAAGGGTAAGAGGCAATAGTCACAGCCTGCAATGAAGGAAGTCCTAGATGGACCATAAGAAAAGACTGTTTCACTGTAAGAGTGGCCAAGCACTGGCACAGGTGTCCCAGGAGGCTGTGGAGTCTCCATCCTTGGGGATCTTCAAAATTCAACTGGAAAAACCCCTGTGTAAGTCTGCAATTAGCCTTACTTTAGCTGGAGTTTGGATCACAGAGCCTCAAGAGGTCCCTTGCAACCTGATTTTTCATACGGTTTTATGATTCTGGAATATCTCACTGGAATCAGTTCCTGAAGAACTCACAGTAGCAGTAGGTACAGGGTAAACCCCAAACAGACTACTGGGTGTTCTTCCCTTACACTCCAACAGTGCCATGCAATGGAAGGAGGGCAAGAAAGGTTAATATTTCACTGCCGGCAGCTGGCATTGTATAAAGAATGGTGAAAGTGAATGGTTACTTTAGTTTGCCTAAATGAGCTGTTGGCATATGCAATTACCCACTTTTAAAAGCAGATGTATTTTGTGGGAACAATTTAACATCCATCTTACTTCACAGCTGTGTGTAATATTCTTATGGTCATGCCGTCACTGAAAAAACCTTTACTGCTTCCAGTCTGATGCTGAAATACAGCATGGCTACCACAAAGGGACAGAGTGCCCCCTCACCCAGTTCAGGAGGGAGCCACTTTCCAGTGACAGTTGTGCTCTGCAGGGGCCCTCATATTTCCATCTCAGCTCACTGGGACTACCGAGCATTAGCTTCACAGATGGCCTGCACATGCATGACAAATCTAATGTATTCTGGGCGTACTGTGCACATGCAGCAGCCATTTGTCCTGGACTTCTAGGTGTCAGGCAGCCTGGTTCAGCTATTGCCCCAGCTGGCCTGCCTGCCATCTGGAAACCCCTTGACACACAGCCAGACTCTTTTCCTTCTTTTCCCTAGTTCCCTACTCCTTCCCTGCCCATCCTCTTTTTGTTAGCTCTGCACCAAGGCAGCTTTGAGGAGTGAGCTCTTCAATTCCAGAGCATGAAGACTCTGTGATCTTGGCACACATGGCAGCCGGGCAAGATTAGGGAAACAGCTCCATGCACCATTTCCTGCAAGGCACAGCTGTATAAAGACTGGGCAAAACTTACTTCTGCACCACTGCCTAAAATAACCAGTAGGCTGCTAGAGCAGATGTTCGTGTTTTTTAAGGTAAGTGTGATGTGGCTTGACTGTAAGCGGATGACTGTTTCTTGAAGAGCAGTGTTTTTCCAAAGATGGGAGCTTATCTCTAGTAAACTGGTATGGGTAAAGAGTATATTTTAAATGAATTTTTCCTTAAAGCAAATGATCCTGGTCACATAGTCTTATGAGCATTTTCTGATCTTTTTGCAGTAAGCAAAGACCCAGCTGGCATCTCTGCAGTTCTTGACCCTCAGGCTGTGTTACTCTATGATTATACTATTTAATTTAAAATATTGATGGCTGAAGAAAGGTTCATTATCAAACCAAGGTCTATGCTGTCTTCTGTCAGCATGTACCCTGGCAAAGATCCCGGAGTCAATGTGAATTTCATGCAATTACATCCAAAAGAGGCTAAATCCAAACATGTGGTGCCTTCTCAGCTTTTCTCTTGAGAGGAAGAGACAGAGAGAGGGGTTAAATTTCAAGTCCCAAAATTGTAGGATAAACAAAGCAGGAATCCTCTGATTGACTGCTCCATTTCTGGGGTCTTCTGGCAAGCAGGCATAATTTACAGTGTCCTCTGAACTCATAAATGGAAAATTCGCATGTCTGCCATCTACACTTGTGCATCTGTTATTCCATTTCTTTTGAGATCACTAACCACCATTAGGAATCTGGAATAAATGTGTACCTAGAAGAAGAAGAAAAATTACTTTCTGAGTCCTGACTGTTACTTGGAAACTTTGGCACATGTAAATAGAGAGAGTATTACAAAACGATCATGGGTTGTTTTACAGATTTCGAAAGTGAAGAAAGCACTTGAGTCACCACCAAGAAAAGAAAAACAACCCAAGAGGAAAAGACCACCTACAACTGATGAGGGGCCAGACACCTGCCTTTAATAGAGTGCCTAAAGAAAACAGTATATGGCCACCCTTTAATTTGTAATGAGTTCTGACTTGCTTTGACACAAGCTATGTGAACTGCCATGTGTGCTGTTAGTTGATGGCAAGAAGGAAATTCTTGTGCTGGAGCATGTTGTGTACCTGTGCAGACCTGAAGCGTGGTCCAAAATGTGAAAATGAGAATAAAATCCTGTCTGGCTGAACACAAAATGTGAAAATGTACAGCACAGGATACCATGGACAGGTATATCACTCCTGTTGATTGAACAGTAACAGTGTTAAGTGCCTTGGTCACAAAATGGCTCATTCTGTCTTTCTCCTCCTACCTGAAGCTAATGAGAGAGAAGAGAGATTTTATGATCTAATATGGAAAAATACATTGCTTGGTTACATGCTTGCAACTGAAGCAAAAAGAAATGCAAGAACAGACAAGGTCAACCTTAGCCCTGAATTTTATTTTCTATTTTTTTTAACTCAGGCTGCCTCCCTTCATCGTTTCCTACTTCACTGTATTTCTGACACTTTGTCCTGCAGAGTTTATTCTAAATATATCGTACCAAGATCCTAGCCCACTTTGCATTTCTACCTTTCTATCACTGCTAGAAATATTACTGCTCTTCTACTCTACTGAATATAGAAAAAAGCTGTCGTCTGTGACTGCTTTCTCCATCACCCCTCACATCCAGCTCTTCTCCACTCTCCTCTCAAGCTGTTTCCAAGACTTTGTTCCGCTGCCCAAACAGCTTTCCTCTCCTCTCCTCCCTCTTGTCTCCCCATCACAGCCTTCTCTCTTCTTCTTGAATGCATGAATGCACATGCACTTTCTGCCAAAATCATCTTCATAGCTGTTCATTCTGCCTGTCAAACCTGCCTCCTCAGACCCTTCATTGCCTTCCCCTTCACTACCTAATCTGCTCAAGCTTTACTGAAAGCCAAGAAGTCCTCTCAGGCCTGCATTCCTGCCCTGCTCTCACAGGTTCTCCCCTTGCCAGCCATGCCGACTGCCCTTTTAGTTACCTCTTGCTCTGACTCGCCTATTGCCATTAATGCTGTGCTCCTACCCAAGGAATAGTGGTTTTATACTACTGTGCAAAGTCATGTTCTTGTCTTCCTCTAAAGGGACTAAGCAGTAGCTTGATTAATACTGCCAGTATCTGATCTGTTAATTAAATCGTTTGCTACAGTTTGAAAAGTATACTACTTTTTAAGCCAGCACCATCAAATAATTCAGACAGTGAACCTACTAATTCACATTAACACCATTACTTCACTCATGCGCCTTTTTCAGTCCTTTCTGCTGTTGCTACACATTAGGCATCTTGATCTTGAAAATATTTTCCTTTTATTTTACTGCTGTAGTTGTGTGCTACAGGTAGCTCAAGATAAAGAGAGATGCAATTCCTGAGAAGGAATACCACAACTCTAGCGTGAGTATAGCTCAGAGAGGAAACTTACCATCAGTTAATTGACTTTAGGTCAGGTATGGTTTTATTGCCTTGTCACTTTATTTTGTAAATCCAAAATCCCTGAAAGACTGCAAGCTTTGATTTGATACAAGGACTTTTAAACCTGGACAATGATGTTACTTTATCATAATTTATGCTTACAGTCTTGTGTTAAATTGCTTTGGACTTACTTCAGAGAACAAATAATGTCAGCTGTTCATTGTACATTTTGCCTTACACAAGAAGGGTCTTGGCTAAATGCCGTCATGACATTTCTAGTCTAAAACTTCTCTTCCTTTAAGTCAGAATCCATCAGACCATAGTAGCATGGAATCAAAATGAGGAACAAAAGCAGCCCTAGTTATGTGTAATTTTAGATCTATAACAGCCACCAGATGACCCACTAACACGTTGACGTTGCTGAGTTAAGAAATAAAGCTCTCAACCTTTCAATTACCTCTGTTTAGGAAGATCCCTAGGATTCTTCAAAGTTGCACTGGTGCTGGATAAGTTATTCTTGGTATATATCTAGGTGTAAATTAAAGCATAGTTCATTTAAGGTTAATGTTTGAGCGTATTTTCATACGAAGTGAGAAATAGGAGCTTAGGTTTTTAGAATGCTTTGTATCTGCAAGCTGCTCTCATAAAGGTAATTAGTTTGCAAGAGATCTCCAGTGTGCTTGATATGAGAGACACAAACAGGTCTTTCATCATGCTCATTATACAAGAGCAATCTTTATATCAAGTACCGACTGATAATGTTAATAGCTATGATAAAACACAGTATAATGAGAAGTGCTTTCCAACATACTACAGTAAATCATGCAAAGCAACTGACTTAAAAGGGCTATTCTGAATCTTTTCATTATACTTTTATAAAGCAACATCACTGCAAGTTGGATTTTTTAGTAATTGTACAGAGCAGGAGGCCTTGAGAAGAAGGAAAATTGGGCTTTGCATTCTGCTAGATGAAGACTGCTTAATCTTTCAGAACTTCCCAGCCATGGGCAGAGATATCATTTTACAATGACTATTGTATGAGAACAAATGCAGAGGCTTTTAGATAGACCTCTGTGTAGCAGTGATGCCAGACACTATTTTCTTCTCATCTTACAACATTAAAAGATGATGTAAAACAGGATGTAAATGATCTTGAATTTTCTGAACATACCAGAAGGTAATTTTATTTAAAGAGAAAGCATTATTTTAAAAACAAAGGACAGATTCTTAAGAGTTGCATGCAAGATTGGTCTAATTGAAAGATAGGAAAAAGATTTTTAGGCTATCCTTAGTTTCACTCTTCGTTTGACTATTTTTTAATAAAACATCAGTTTGTTCTGCTGCTGCTTTAGCATCTGGAGAACCGTCTCCAAGCATTTACAAGCATTTATTCTAATAGTAAAATCAAATAGAAAAGAGTTTGTAGGTTCCAGAGTAAAAGTAGAATTATAAAGGATAGACCTTGTAGGAAAGGTCTGCAATTACAAAGTTCTCCCATTTTTGTTTCCATAAGACAGTCATGAAAAAGGAGAATACTTTAAAAATGCGTTCCATACGCTGAAAAAAATATCAAAAGGGGTTTGGGGCTGATGGGTTTCAATGATTCAAAGTCCAGTGGACTCAATGAGAGACTGCTGCTGACTCCATCAGAAGTATTATTATCATTTGTTTTAGATTAATTTCACATTTTGTTCTTTGATTATTTTATTTTTTTAACTATAAGACATATTTTAAATCAAAATACACACATTGATGTGCATAAAATTATGGTATGGGTTTGTTTTTTTTTAATTGCCACTATAGCCTTTGTGTATATCTCAGTGTCAAGAGAGGCTATGATTATTTATTCTGAAAGTTCCGAAAAGAGAAAGGATCAGTAGAAAGAAAAGGAATTTACTTTTGTCCAGCTTCCATGCTAATGAGTTTTGTTGTACCAGATTCTTCTGTTAATGTTGTTCCGGTCTGCATTATTTTCCATTCCCTGTGGCACAAATCCTGTACGATCCAGATGATCTCCCAAAGAGAAGAACACTTTCCCACCTTCCAAACTATTGAGAAAGAGGAAACAATACACAGAAGGAGTAATATGCAGTCATGAAAGACCCTTAAACTCAGACTTCTCAGCAGAAGAATCATAGGAATAATAGAGACAACAAGGTCCTGCAATACCCTCTTCCTCTGTACCAGGTTTCTCTAGCGCATGCATTTCAGCTATTATATGTCTGACGCCTCAGTTAGTTTCCTAGGACACTCTGACCATGTATATGTAACTGTCCGGGCCCCGAGGGGACTGTTAGCCCTGACTGTCCCTCTCCAGTCCCCTGGGGCTCCCCCCACACTGCCCAGGGCCTCACCTCAGCCCCCCGGGGCTGTCAGCCCCTGCCCCAGCAGCACCACAGCAGGGTCGGCCTCCAGCTCCCCACAGCCCTGCCCTGCCCAGCCGTGGCTCCTGATGAGCCAGGCCCATGCATGGACCCATGTCCCAGCCCACCACCATCCCCACGGCCTTTCCCACCAGTGTCTGCATCTGATCCTGGCCCTGACCTCTGGATTGACTTACCAGCTTGACCCTAGACCTGCCTTATCACCATGAATCACCATGATATTGCCTTATGGTCTGGACTCCTGATTGGATCTGGCCACCACCTCCAGGTCCATCCTTCTCCCCTGCTCAGGAGGGACAGGCCCGGCTGGCCCTGGGGTGACTGCTCCTGTCCTCCCTCAGGGAGCAGCCCTCTCTTACTGCTCCCCGGCAGACATTTCTCCTTCATAAGGAACGTAAATATGCTCTTTCTTCATGTTGAATTTCCACTTTCCTGAGCTGAGGCACCTACACAGTGGCTCCCCGTCAATGCTGGCCAAAGACCTTCAGTGCCCGCACACGATGGAGCAGGTTAAGTGACCCATCTGTCCCACAGGATTTTTTTTCCTCAGAAGATAACAGTGTTGTTCCTGACCAAGACACTGACCAAGACACTAGCTCCAGAAGAGCTAGGAAGGAAATGGGACTTTTTTTTTCAGAAAACTCTGATGCAGTTACCTTACCACTGGGACACAGATTGCTCTGCTGAGAAGGGGCTGTGATGAGGGTCTAGAGCCACCGGGCTGGCTACCTCTGCACTGTGGGGGCTGTTGGACACTTCAACTTGAATTTTGAATGACAGCAGCTTTAAAAAACTATACTTGAAGGGAAAAGAAGAAAACCAAGATAACTAAAGCATGCTTCCAGACATTTCCAGGCTTTCCACTTCTACTGACTGCCTGACGAATTACCATTCGCCCAGAATTCTGCTTTGAGCATGTGCCTTAGTGATGAAGACTGTTACTGTTGATTACACTTGGAAAGCCTAAAGCCTCAACTTCGAGAAACAGTTTGTTTGTACCTGACATAAACAAAGCACCTGTTCTAAGCAGAACTAAATAAAAGTCAAAGAAAAGGTATACATCAATGCTGAAGCTACTCCTCTTCTAGCTAACAGAATATCACTGGTTTCACAATTATATGGCACCAGAGTTAGGCCTGTCTGCTCTGGCCAGTTCGTAGACAGTAGTATTTTTCTCCTCTTACAATTGTGCTGCACTGTGTTACATGAAGTGTGTATAAGATAACTCAGAGATGCAATAGCAAGGTGGCATAATACCCTGCAAAAATGTGAGTAATGGAGCTTTAAAATAGCACACTAAGTACGGTGTCTCCTACCTTTAACAAATTTCCTAACTGTTATCTTTACAGCCATACTCCTAGGCCTTTGTCTATGCTGAAAGCCAGAGAACCGTATGTGAAGAGTAAGACCATGCAGATACAATGATTTAACTTTTTTTTTAGTAGTCAGAAATGTGATTCAGTGGTGGCAAGAGCAATACAATAGTAACACTACTAGTTTTCCCAATGCACTGTGTTTGTGAAACCCTACACAGAGTAACATTTCTCTTTGCCAGTGTTCCCAAGCCATCCATGGAAAGGAGCACAATCCAAAGGAATAATATTTTCTCCAACAGAAAAGCTGGTAATGGTTCACTGAAAATTAAGGCAATGCTGATCTCTTCATGGAGTTAAGCAGTATCTAATAGGGCAAGTTGGCAACTTGAGAAATTAATTTTAATGAAATTTATTTTTTAAAGTTATCACTGTTTCCAGTGCAGTTTTGCATAGCATTTTAACATAAAATAGATTCTGCTTATTATTTAGTTTTTTTTATGACTAGTTTTAAATAGATTTTTTTGGTCCCTATTTAATTTTCTCACTGAGAGGCTTTTTGAATAATTCTTACCTTCCTTTCCCTGCAACTGAAAACACTCTGTCTTTCAGAGATTACATTACAATCAAGTGACCCTCCTTTCTGAGGGCCACCTGCCTGATAAAATGTTTTTTTGCTACAAGCACTGGTAGCAAGGCAGAATTTATAATGTGAGGGAATTACTGGGTCTCATTGCCTAACCCTCTGCAGTTTCCCTAAAGCCTGTTAATCATCCAGATTTTCAGTGTTACTAATTCTGATCGCTCTCACTGTCCTCCAGAAGGCCATAATCTAATATCAAACAAAACATCAGGGGGTTCTCGAGCTTAAAACACAAAGTGACTCCTTTTGAGAGCTAGATTAGCTGCACCTAGAAAATGCCTTTTATTGCCACAAAGGTACACAAGTTAATGCTTGTTCATTTACTCCCCTTCTTTCAATGAATTGAAATCAGACAACAGAATGAATGATAGTTTTAGTAACCAACAACTACTATTAACTTTTTTTAACCTTTTCCTCATTGAAAAAAAAAATATATTCTGCTTTTTACAATGAAAGTTCATGTTTTTCTGTCTTACCAGCTTCATAAATAACCTTCGTACTTCTGTCACAAGGTAGTAAATTCAAAGCCAAAAGTGAATGCTACCAACCCAAGACTTCTGCAAATTATTCTGCACCTTCCTGAAATAATCAAATCACAGTCAGAAGTGATACTTAATTAGGCTTACTTTCATTCCACTAGAGTCACTTATTTAAACTTTACTTATAGGCAATAAAACCTGGAATGTATACAGAGCATAAAGTTTTTGATAAAACTTCCATAAAACATGCAAGCTTTCCAGAAAATCATATTCTAATGTATCCAATTCTTCTAAGTTTTGAGCTATACAAAGTCATGTTTAATTAGTTTAGCACTAGCAGCTCTAGTGTTGCAAAGAGTTGTGGGGTTTTATTAATGTTTCATGTTTTAAGTTCTGCTATTTTTCTTTTTTAAACTTGTATCTCCTAAAACCATGTATGTTGTGGAACATCAACAGTGAAAAAAGGAAAGTTTCCAAACCTTGATCATCATAGAGGGAAGCTGAAAAACCACAGTAAGAATGTCTTCATACATTAGAAACAAATACAAGAAATTAGAACAAGATTGTGAATCACTTTTTGTACAGTATAATGATTTCAAAGAAGAAAGGAAGTTGATTTATATGATTAAAAACCTGGTGAGACACCAACATGGTTTATCTATTCACTTTTCAGAATAATTATTTTCAGCCTGTGGAGTCGAAAGACTGGTCCTTATCTCATTAAGTCTATCAGGAGTGGCATCAGTGTAAGTTTAATCAGAATCATGCCTCCTGCAATGGAAGTGCTGCATTTCAGTACTGATTCAGTTGCCAAAACACAGGTGTTTAGGGACATTTGAGATTCCCAAGAGATCCCACCCAGCCTCTAACTGCTGATACAGGGCACAAGTTTCCCATAGGACCTTTGCCAGTGCTGCCAATCATGCATGGATGTCATAGTTACACCAAGGCATTTCCAGTGACACAGCATGCTTGTGTTTAGGCAACTGAATCCTGCTGGTCTGGGCTGCCTCCGCACAGCATCAAGCCTTCTGAGTTGCTATTGTAATCAGTAGTAGGAGTGGGGTTGCTTTTAGCTTTTCTACTTTTTGAGCCTTGAGGTCTTCTTTGTGCAGATGACCTGCCTGTTCAGCTACAAGTAAAAAGGTCTCAGTGACTCTGAATGGTGAAAATAGAAGACCCTGAAAATGAAGAAACATGTGAGCCAACAAAAAAAAATTAAAGTGTGATATACGCTGCATACATCCTTATTTATGAAGGTCTGCATGAGGAAAAAATATGTAAATGTATTATTGGTGAGGAAGGAAGATGTTTAAGACACTTGACTTCCTACCCTTGAATAAAAGTCAGAAAAACACAGCTGATCTCTTAAAAAATAGTTCCATTTTATTGACATTTCTAAAAGCTTTTCATTAACTTCTCTAGGAAAGTATAGAAACACAAGCCTTGCACGGTGACTGCACATGCTCAGGAATTGAGGCAGGTACTCTTAAAGGTGGGGTTTTTTTAAATTTTGAATGTCATTAATTGGCGTGTGAATTAAAACAGCAATGACCATATAGCTTCCAGATGTTCTTTTCTCCAGATTTACATGGTTTTCTGGGGTCCAGCTACTCCTCTAGGAGAAGAAAGCTTGGAAGGAGGAGTTCTGTATGACCTTGTTTCACTGAGCCAGTAAACCCCACTGGGACAGTGGCTGATGTTAGCCACTCTCCATTGCAAGGAGGTCTACAATGACGTTATAGTCTTTTTACTTCACTGGTGGGGGGGTGTAACTGCCTAGCATTCCACAGGAGAAAAAGAAGGAAAAGACAAGAAATAACAAGACAAGAACATTTGGAGCTGGAAGGTGTGGTGAAAGGAAAGGCTTCCAAAACATAGAGAGGTAAAGCCAGATACATTACTCAGTCCATAAAGCAGAGCAAAGTTTCCCCCCCACCCCCACCCCACCCCCCCTTATCATTAGATTCCTTGTGCCACACAATTGCACAGAGAAAATGTGCTAATTGAACACAGTGAAAGGAGACAGGGCTAATGCATTGTAAAATGCACGTGTTGACAAGTACTTTAGTTATGACTATGACAGTAGTTTATAGGATAATAGCTGTTCAGCAGCAAATTTGAAGTAAAATAATGAAGGTTTAATAAAAGTAATCATGTAAATGTTATTAAAGGTTTTAGCATGATTTAAATTGAAAGCTTAAACTCCCCAGCAGAGGAAAAAAAAATTTGGCCAATTCTGCTATGTGTTTGACACTTTCTGTCTACTTTACATTGGCTTGACACTGTAAGCGAAGATGGTGTTCAGTCCCCTACATGTACATTGTATGCAACATGGTGGTTTTACTGTGGACTAAATTTAGTGTGGGTTGCTGGACAGGCCACCCCTATCACATCTGAATCTGCCAAAAGGACACTTTGTTGCTCTGGGTTGTTGTCTCGGTTAGGAGCTGGAATGTATTTGGTGTGCAACTGGAAAGGACCATCTGCCTTAGGTGCCTCTGAAATGAAACCTGTTCACAGGTACTGAAACCACCCTGAGAACAGCAATGAAGTGCAGCTAGTGGGGACAAGCAGGGCAGTTTGCTTCAAAGACATACTACTGCTCTGAACCAAAAAAGAGCTGTAGAAAACCCTTAGCTTATTTTCTTTGCTATTTATCTTAAACCCTTAGTGTGATCCAGTTTAGATTACAAATGATCTGGGGAGAGAGCTATGCAAATCGATGACAATTTAGAATAGTTTAATAGCATAAGGTACTCAGGGTAACGTTTGTGTCTTATTGCCTTGAGAGATTGGCATGGAGCTCTGGTCTTCTGCTGGTTATAGGTACAAACAAGCCATGGAGCCTGCTGTGATAGTAAACCAACAGGGAGGAAAGCCATGAGGTGATAGATACTGCACTAGAGGCGCTGGGTGAGAAGCTGGGATGTGGCAAAGCCATTCTTGCTGAACTGATCCTGGTTCTCAAGTATTTGTCCTTATTTTTCCCTTCCTCTTTCCACTAGGAGAGAGAATAATAAATATGGAATGGGTATGAGCAGGGCAGGGGGAAAAACTGTCACTCAGCTGAAAGCTACTGATGATTAAAAATTTTTTTTTGATTGAAAATGTTAACTTTTCACTATAAAATCAAATTTAATCTTTGAAAAAAGAAATAAAAACAAGATGCTGGCAGCCATAAAGAAAACATCAACAGTTTAAATCTGTCAAAACCATGAAAAAAAATTAGTTCTCAGCTGAAAGTCTTTGGCTTTTTCAAAGAAATTGTTGTTATCCTTTTAAAAGGAAAGCACATGTTCACAGGATCTGGGTGTGTTCTTTGAAAACTCCCAACTTTCTGAAGAGATTGAGGTGTGGGGAAAAAAACACAAAAAGATGCGCTGGTAAATCTTGAGAAATTTCTCAGTGGCCTAATGTAAATGTTATCTTACAGTTTTGTGACTACATTAGATGCTTTTGCTACATTTTTTTCCAAAAAAAAAAAAGCTTAAGTAATTTCTGAGTCAGATTAAATATCAGGACTTATTCTTTGGTCTTGAACAGCTTCTTACGAGGGCAACAGATTTGTTTGCAACCCACTGCAATGGCTGGAAGTTTGGAGAGTAAATTTGAGCAAGATATATGTTTATGTCTGTTTCCATTTAAATTTAAAGATGGATTTCTGTGCTTGTTCTTACCCAGTACTGAGATGCTAAGCGGCTTTCCTGTCTACAGATGTCAGGAGTTACTTGATATATTGGGATATTTGTGATGATCAGCTTTAAACTGTTGGATTCCAGCACTCTCCCACTACTTCAAGCAGTGTCACGGCTTTGCAGGTACTGCTGCTTCAGCAGATGTCAGGAAACCATGTGCTTGTCAGGTACCATATGGAGATTCCCAGAAGAGGCTGAGCACTCTCAGCTTTATTGCCTTCCTGGAGTTTTAGGTCACCAAGGATCATGCAAAACGGAACCCTTTAGCAGATGTAATAATGATCTTTTTTTTTTTTTTTTAAATAATTATAGAGCCAAAGAAGTAGCAACACATGTGCTGGCTCCAATATTTCCATTTCAATCCAGATCAGCTTCTGAGGATGTTCAGAACGTGGCCTTTTTTGGACTTTGGAGTTAAAAAGAGTATCTGAATAAAGCTTCCTTTTATTTGAGAAGAGAAGCATTCTTTAGAAACTGTCTCAAATATCATACTTGGCTGCCAGCACATTTGGGGAAAGACAGGTGAGAAGTGAAGCACATTCCTTCCATTATGCTTTTTGCCACAGTATCCAGCTTTATCATGGGCACTTACATGTCTTCGAAAAAACGTTCAAATACCATTACAGTTTTGACTTAAACCAAGACACAAAAAAAAGAAGTATTTTAAGCTTATTACATTAAAACTTTATTTCGACTTCACTTTGACAGGACTATAACAGTATCTAAGGAAAGCAGCAGACATTTTATCACTTTATGTGGCCTGTTTTTTTCTTAAACTTTGAGATTACTTTTAATACACCGCAGTTTCAATACAAGAGGGTGAGAGAAGAGAGCAATTCATGGAGTCAGTTGAAGGTTGTTTCAAGTGCAAATAATTCTTTTAAATTTGTGAGCTACTTTCAATTGTGGTTTGCATGTCAAAGAACCTGTTTCCTCTTATTGTTTAAAGTATGAGATGGATACATGTGAAAAACCTCTTCATTGGAATATGCTTTGGAACAATCTGGGCATATAGTACCCTTTCTTAATTGTTTACATCAGTATCCTATATTGAGTGCTCAGGTACCGTAGTAATATATAATTTCTGAAACAGCAGTAAACCACTGTGCTCAAGGAATATTGCATGCCATCATGACAAGTGTATACATCTGATCTGATTTTATTTTCATACATTCAACTGATATTTTTCCTCAACAGTTATACATAGTTTTTAATAACTACCTAAATAAACACAGTCTCTATATGAAGTGTCTTGTGCACAAAAGACATTAAAGAGTCAAGCCTGCCTTTGGAGGAGTCTTACAATCATATGAAATTTCATTACAGTGCTGAAGATAAAGAGAGTCTTTAAGAGCAGTGGGATCACTCCTACTATTCATTAGTAGGAGATCATTAGGGATCATTCCTACTTCACATTTTGGGGTGGTGGTTTTTTTACAGTTTGCTAAGTTTCACTATCACATTTAAGTATTTTCATAGTCCTGTGCATGCTTCAGTTACTCTGTTTATGGTGCTCATGCTGTTTATGGTGCTCAGTGTCACCGCAGGGATTAACAGGCTCTTCAGGAGGGTGTTCATGTAATGGGAGCATACACAGGATTGTTATATGCTGAACAATGCTTGCATTGCATGTCAGCTGTTCCTCAGGCTTTGCAAAGAGTTTATACCCATCTTAAACCCCACTTAAGCCCTACTTTGATTTTTTTGCCTACATCTCCAACTATTGAAAATTGACAGTAACTTCCCTGTACAATAGCTGAAGAGCTGGTGACTGGACCTGAGAAATGTTAATACCTGTATAAGAGGGTGACTTTTTACGAGTTTGGGAAAGAAATGTAATAACCTCTGGGACACTGAAGTTAAGAACTATTGTTATTAGAGGTTTTTTTCAAAGCAGCCTTGTTGAAAAAAACACAGATAGCCTCCTTCCCTGTTACTTTTGCTAGTCCTCCCTCCACTTAGATTTGCTGTTCTCCATCTTACATTATGCACCTCTTCCAGAGATAGTAAGTTCCTGACAACATTGTTCTTAATTGCCACCTCATAACACCATAAACCTCATATTTTATGGGGAAAGTTTCTTCTCAAATAAAAAAAACATGAGTCTGTGGTGTGGTTATAGACCTACCCTTGAGAGCTGTTCCTGCTTTGCTTACAGAAACAAGGCCTTGAACTGGAAAAACTCCTGTGCTGTACTTGACAACAGAGTCAACATGACACAAGTAGCATTGGTGATTATAGTTTTCATAGAAAAATCTAGTTACTGAGTGGCAGTATCCTGGATGTTCATTTTCAAGACAAATATTAACACTTTCTAAAGCTGTACCTGCTCGAAGCACGTGCTGTCTTTTCACAAGCTCTCCTCTCCCATCCATACCAAAGGAACTAGTTGTAGATGAAACCAAGAGGATGAGAGGCTTATGGGAAGTTGGGTCTATTAGGTTTATATTTGCCTGGGTTTTTATTTCAGTTTATACATTCAGAAAAGCAATTAGACACATACTTAGGTCCTGCCTTTTCTTGAATCAGAACTTAAAAATGTAATGTGCTTTTAGTCTGCAATTAGCTATGTCGTATTTAACTAAACTTTACCAATGTCTGAGTCATTTTTCAGGATCAGACCCTGAGTCTGTAGGATATCTTCTGATTGTTGACAGATATTCTTGGTGTAGTGTAATACTATCTCCAGGAATTTTCAAACCTCTACCTCCTTACGTCTGTCAACAAGTAGCTTGTGCACAAAAGCCCTTTGGCACATGCAGTCTTGTAACAAAATCGGGAGTTTGAAGGGCTGACTTTCAGTCACGCCTGCATATGCAGCTGTGTTCATTCCGTCCATGGACAATGCAGGGGAAACCTGGAAAAAAATGCCATAAAAGGGGAAAAAGTTTCCCTGACAGATTCAATTTAAGGTGAGAATGAATGGGAACAATCGGCAGGTCTGCATTAGTTATGCCAGGCTGGATACAAAGACAGTGTTATTTCACCAAAGTGCAGCACAGCCACATAGTAGACAGGTAACAGAGGAGCAGGGGAAGTTAAAGTTTTACTGAATTTTGTCACTACTCAGGAGAAGACCTCACTTCTTGTGCAATTAATTAAAAGGAGAATTTTCTCCTGCGCGTACCTAGAGTCTCAGCTTGACACAGGCAGCCTTGAAAGAGAATCCTCTTGAAGAGATTTTGCTGAGAGGAGTTTATATTAGTTCCCACTTGAATTGAAAACTATTCCACCTGCTTTCTGGCAGGAAGGCAATGTGCATAATTAAAAGCAGACATTCCAAAGACTAGGAGTACCCAACAGGGTTTTGAATGCTGAGAGTAGTGAAGGGTTCTACCTCATCTAGACAGTTTCCATCCTTTAAGGACTCTGGAGAAATTAACTAGCAATATTTGGTTATTACTAATCCTTTTTACAATGGAAAGAGCATCTCAAAAATTTTTCAGTGCCAAGAACCTGTTGTTTCAAGCCAGTGTGAGCCCTCCCTTGTTAAAGCTTCTATGGTTTAATTTATTCCAGAGACTGAATCAGCAACAGTGGAAAGGTGAAAATTCTGTTTCAGTATTCAGTTTAGAGGGAGTGAGAAAATGTTTTCTTTCCAGGCTCAGAAGAGAAGCTGATTGGCATAGAATAAGCTCTTCCCAGGCAAAAGGGTTTATTGGTATCAGAGGCAAATTTGTATTTAAGGTTACTAATTCCAAATGACCTTTTCTTTAACAATGTCATATTATTAGATGCTATAGATTTATAGTTGTTTAATCCCAAATGTAATGTCTGCTTGCTCATAAATTATATGCTCTGAATAACTGATAATGTTGCTGAGAAAGGGATTTAAACATTTTTAATAGAATAAGTAGTAGCAATTAAATGTAAATGAAAATATGATTGCCTGTCCACTATAAGTTTTCCATACTAGGATATCCAGTCAATAAAAAATTACCTTTGGTTCAGAAATGGAAAAGCATTGTAAACATCGTATACATTGAGAAAAACAAAGCATTCAAAGAAATCACATGCTGATGACATCCTTTACCGGCCATATAGTAACAGAGCTGTCTTTTTCTTCTAAGAATGTGAGAACTAAACACAAACTAGGAAAAGTGTATTTTATGTTAATAAACTTAATTAACGCCAGGAAAAGTTTTTCTTTCTTTCAAATCACAAACCAGTCCTCAACAGAGAGATGGACTAGATGGCCACTTCACACCTCTCCAAGGCTTACTTTTATGCCTCTAAATTAAAGTGAATAATATTTTTAAAATATTCTCCTCTCACATTAGAAATAATATATTTGCAATGTTTTCCCCATATGAAAGAAATTCATATATAGTCTCCCATTTGGTCATCTGAGTGTAAGTAATACTTCGCTGTTTTGACTGTTTTGTCTGCAAACAATACCATCTTTTTCTCAGAAGGTCTGATTCTGAAATATATGAACCATGTAATAAAATAGCATTTATTTTAAACAGTTATTCTTATGAACACATGTATTTCCATATGAATAGGTTTGTACAATTAGGCCAGAATCATGCAAGTCACCACGTAAGAATGGATTATAGCAGGGGTCCTCCAATTACAGCCCGCGGGACAGATATGGCCCCCGCAGGGTCCTCAATCCGGCCCCCGGTATTTACAGAACCCCCCTGTCCCCCCTGCCGGGGGCTGGGGGGGAAACCAAGCAGCCGCAGATGACGGCCTGCCACTGCATCCGCGCGCTGGCCCCCTGGTTAAAACGTTTGAGGACCCCTGGATTATAGGATTGGAGGTGAATAACTGCAGGAACCTGTAAACCTCATTGTATTCTTGATTATATTTTGAATTTCCTTTTGTATTAAAGGTTTACAAGTTATAAAGACACACTATGAGAATTGCCAAATACTTCTTTAATAAACATAGATCCTGCCCAAGCAACTCTTCCACACACACATAAATCCAATTCATTTCCTCTAGCATCTGATTTCAGCTGCTTGAAACCCGTCAGTACAAGGAACTACCTAGCGCCCTGCACAACCAGAACAAGAGCAACTAAACAGATCTGAGTTACTCTATAAATGAATAGATATAACTATACAGGTAATAATAGTGGTTTAAATGGGTGACATACCAGAATGGGACTTCACTACTTCATCCTTTTTCTCTCCACCATCCTAGGTCACTTTCTGCTACAGCCTTGCTTTTCTCCATACTGCCAACTCAGAAATCTCACGTGCCTGAATACTTCCCAAAAAGCAGCATAACTTTAAAACTTGCAGTGGTTCATTCCCTGCTCAACTATTAGGGAGCTACGTAGGACTGGTCAATGACAATGGAAAGAGGAGAGTTTACCCTGGCAATTCAGGGTTGCAGTGAGCACTGTAATCACTTGCAGAGGCTCTCCAACATTTGTTACCTCTGCTGCACAGCGCAACAGCACCAGGCAATAAGCAGCCAGGGTAACCTCTGGCCACCTAAATGCTCTCAGACATACCCAAATGAGAGACAAGGTTTATATAGCTGCACAAGTGGGGAGAGTCCTGATGGTTTGGGTTTTTTTTATGGAGCACTTTAAATGCCGGGACTTATGGCAAGAGTGCTCTATGTCTTTAGATATGTGAATAGTAGACTAGTTGTTTGTATATGGCAGTCAAAAATAGGTGGCTGGCTAACTGAAGAGTTCCTGAGATTTATGAGATCAATAAAACTTGTTGTTGTACAGAGCACTTGGCTTTCTCTAGTAGTCTCTTGCATCAGCTTTAATCAGGTTTCTCCCTGCATCATTGTGGGGGAGGCAGCACTATGAGTTTGTTTGGCAGCTGTTACAGAAAGTCCAATCTAAGTCCAGGCTTAATGGCCCACTGGAGCGCACTTGAGTGCTTTGCTGAACCGGGGCCAGCCTGGGTGACAATACCTTACCAAGGAGCCAGGCACCCAGTCTCACTTTCTTTGGAGACATTTCCATGGTATGAGATTATTTTTTTTCCTTTCATGTGTTGTTTTTTGTTGGTGGTTGTTTGTTTGTTTGTTTTTTTAATTGGGAATAAGCTCTCCAGAATGAAAATGTGTGATAACCTCTTGTATATGGAAAACTTCATAAATAAGAACAGAAACTTCTAGTGCAGAGGCATTAGAAAGGCAATTCTTTTGAAAACAGCAGTTAGAGACTCCTCATAACTCTCCTCCCTTTCCTGATGATGAAACGGTTGAGCACTGAGACCTGAAGTGGGAAGGCCCACTAACCAGTTCCTTCCTCTACAAAATAGACACTAAAGAGGAATTTGATTCAGATCCTCTCTTCTGCACATTCCACCACACACCTTGGGTCTGAGCTCAAAACCACTGAGGTCAGCTGGATGACTCCTCTGCAGTTCAGGGAATTTTGTATCTGGTGTAGACTTGGAAAATGTCAAGGAGGCATTCCTGGTTTTGCTAAGGACATGGGCTGCTCTTATTAATAATGGCCTTAGAAACAGACAATCAGTACAACGTTTAAACTACAGTTTTAGAGAAAAATAGAAAAGAAGGTCAGAATAAACAATGGGCTCATTTGCATTCAGATCCCATGTTTCACATCCTCGAAATATAAAGCAGGGCCTAGGAGGAAGAAAGATTTAGTGCTGGCTTCCTTCTAACAAAGCTGTGACTAATGGCGTTATACCTTTTTACTGTATTGTTTAACCCAAAGCTAAAATGAAGGAACAGGAGAAAAAAATCCTTACAAATAGGGGTTACATTATGCTTATGGCCTCTCAGGCAGCCTGCATAACGGGTGCCTCCCTTACCCCCTCCTCCTCTAGGATAGATCTCCTCCAGTTTCCCTGGTTGCTTGTTCTTAAAACAAAAACTGCTGTACGCTGTGCATCTTTTCACTGATGAGACTGTACTTTTGCATTATTTGGGAACCTGGATACAAGTCCACACCTCCAGAAAAACAAATTAATAAAAAAAAATCCACAACACCCATTTTGTAATGTCAGCCTAAATAAATCACCCTTTGGAGACATCTTAATCATCCTTTTACTCTGAACAAAACCAGCAGAATGAGTTTTTGACCAGGCTGTTCATATACCAATGTCATTTTAATAAGTTTGAGTTGATAGATAGTAAAATTAATTTATTTACTATATTATGAAATAAAGTGTAGTTCAAGACTGAAGGTAGAAAATTACCCTCCCTTTCACCAAAAGTAAAAATTATGTCTTGAAGTATGTGAAAATTCTTTTTTTAACGGTATATGACTTTTTAAATTACCTTATTTACTACCCGGATAAAAACTGTTTTAGTTGAAACCCTGGCTTAGGTGAGTCAGTAAATATTTGTACAACTAACATCAGTAAAGGAAAAATCATGCAAGCCAAGTTTGCTTTTGTTTAGGCAAACAGAATGATAAAAATAAAATTGTGTCTTGTAAAACTAATGCTTAATGAAATCTTACTTTTTCAAGTACTGTTATTAGGCAAAGCTTTAGATCTGTTAGCATAGTCCTAATATCAAATGCATGAAATAGAACCTTTTCAGTATCCTAGCAATAATATTAATAGACTCAAGAGGTGCATGGTTTCAGACATGTAATTTTGTACGTAAGAAAATGGTTCTTGAATTGGTTGGGTACCTCCCAACAAAAAGTGCTTTTGTTGTAATATTTGAGAACAAATTGAGGTAGAGATGCAGAAGATAAAATATGCTAGCTGAGGTCTTCCAGGGCAACTGAACAGCCTTGTCTTTTTAAAGGTTTTCACAATCATCTTTGCATTTGGAATGATAAATCCACATTACTAGAATTTTCCAAATCATATCATTTCAAGGGATTACTAAACATATTCCTAAAGTATTTGGGGTTTTAGAAAACTTTATAGCCATTCCTCAGTGACTTTCAATGGCATTTAGAATTTCCAGAAAGACCTTGTCACTTATCTGGAATGTGAGTATGAGAACCTGTGGATAAGGTTTTGCTGCCACTTCCCGAAAGTTGTTAAATAGGCAGTTTGTAGGTACTCCAGCTTATTGCATGTTATGATGCTTATGGAGTTTGGATAAGTGTCTGCCATATTCAATACATCCTGAATAAACCCAAAACAGAAGAGAAAAAAAAAATCTGAGTTCTGAAAGATTCCCATTTCTCTCATTTTCAAGGCCCCTCGTCATACCATGGTTCATCCAGGATGTCCAGCTGACATGACACCACTCTGTCTGTTCACTTCTTTGTGTGTGCCTTGATCACCTGCAATCTGCAAGCCAAAGGGCTGAAAACCTGACTTTAAACATGGTAAAAAAAGAGAAGGACATGGCCCTGAGCAGTATGAAGTAATGGGGGGATTCAATCAGTTGGTTATCGAGGGGACCAGAAGATCCTTAGAGGCATCAGCATTGTCTGCTTCCCTGCTGGCAGGCAGGCATCTGCACCTGGGGTGCCCTGGGGTCTGGGCAGTGAGCAGGGTGAGTGGAGGTGGAGGGCCAAGGCAGCTGGTCAGGAGCTCCAGCCTCCAGGAGAGCAGTCCCATCCCTCGCACCTGCTGTGTCTGGGACTGCAGCCCAGTCTTCCGTTTTACAAGCCGTCAGTAGGTCTCAGAGGAAACAATTTATTGTAATGGGGGTCGCTGTTTCCTAGGTCAGTCTGATATATCCATCCTTGGCTACCCATGGAGGTGACACTCTGTCCACTGAAATGAAAACAGCTTCGTTACTGGGCTCACTTGGGCTTTAGGGGTTTGTTCCTCCAGCCCAGGCTGTTTGCATGACTCTGGCCATGGCACCTGATGTTACAATATCAGCTTTACTCAGCTGCTTGGCTTGGAAAGAAGAGTAAAATGAGCTGCAGTGCCATGCAGCAAATGACTATGAGAGTCTCACATCCTCTGATAAAGAGGACCTTGGAGACATACATGACATACAGGTTCCTTGCCTGGTGTAAGTCCCTTTATGAAGACATTCACCTGTTGTTAGCCTTATTTTGTGTTTGTCCACTGAATCTGCATAGCTTCCTGCTGTGACTGCTTGGTGGCCAGAGAAGCAGTAGACAAAAATGCAATAAAAAAGCCAAGCAGTGGTAAAGCATAAAAACCTAAGTTTCGAAAATGCTTATTTACCAAGCACAGTGCTAAAACCAGAATTCTACAGATTTTTATGTATATATAAGAGGCACTAGATATTTCAAGACCACTTTGCTGTGGGCCTTCAGCTTGGAGACTTGTCTGGTTTCCAGAAAACCTCTGAGTATCTGAGTAAGAGTTTCAGTCTTTTAAATCTATGGAAGCAGAAATTAGCCTTTCCAGGTACCAAATCTGTATTTATTTTTAATTGAGGAACTTCTTTATGTTGTCATGCTAAACAACAAGAAAAGGTCCCAGCCCTTAAAAAAACAAACAAACAAACAAACAAAAAAAAACCAACCATAACCTGTAGCCATTAAGCTGAAGGTAACTCTTCTGTTTAGTTATTTTTCAGCAACTGGGTCTTCTGCTTTCCAACAAGCATGTCCCATCTCATCCCTGGTCCCTCCACAGCTCTGTGGCAGTGAAGGGCTTCCAGGTAGAGCAACAAGTCAAATACATCCTTCCCCAAGGGATGCTGCTGGAGGCTGCTGCCCAGCCCCTTGTTGCATTGGAAAGAGATAGAAAGAACCAGCTGACCCACACAGCCAGGGCAGCAGAAGGCCACGCTACCTGTGCTGCCCTAGCAGAGGACCCTTTTTGCAAAGGTTTAGCAAAAAGATCGCCCAGCCTTTCAGAAGGGTTTTCTTGCCTTCTTTGGTAGAGGCACTCAGAGGCAAAACAGAAAGCAAAGCAAATACAGGTTGAACATTCACAGTCACTAGATACTGCTAGCAATCATTAAGCACTGTCACCTGAGTCAGTGAAATACCAGTTGTCTCAGTCCCAGATTAGAACACTACCCAACAACCTTTTGAAGTATGCTCTTTTACAAAACAAAGGTCTCATTATTTCTATTTTCATTTTTGGGTGGGTTTTTTCACAGGTACAGACAGTATCAACATAAAGTGAAAGACACAGTCATCCATGGGTCTGACTTTTCAGGAAAAAAAAAAAAAAGAAAAAAAAAAAGAAAAATGCAGAACGGTTATTCTGCACTGGTTTTTATGTTTAACAAAATTTTCAAAAATCATGCAGCAAACCTCCCATACAAAGACTTCCTGCTACCACTTTCCTCCTACTTCTGTGTAAGTGTTGTGAAAAAAGCTGGTAAATTATAACATTAAATTGCATTTCAATAAGGTAAGTAGGCTTCCAACAACAAGGAACTTTACCTAAAGTATCTTTCTGAGTCTCAAGCAAAACAAACCCTATCTTATCTTCACATCAGTTTACATGCTGTAATCCAGAATGCTTCCACGTTTCATTTTGTTTGAAGTAAAAAAAAAAGGTTTTACAGGAATTTCCCTTATTTTAAAATGGCCTCATTAGTCCCAAAGTTTGCATAGATTTCAAACAAAAAATCAAGTGCAGTGAGACATAGCCATTCTTTGCTTTGTTTACCCATCTGTTTCTCTGCATTTGGAGCATGGAGGAAACGTGGCAGAACTATTTAATGCAAATGGTACTGAGAATATGGAACAAGTTACCAGTGTTGGGAGTTCGTGAAGAGCTTACATGTGTTCAAATTACCGGAGATTTGTTTCTCTGGTAGGGAGGATTGAGAGATGAAAATGAAAAACCATGGGATTCAGCTAAACTAAACAAAGGAATTGATCCTATATTTTGGACCGGATGCCTTTTTCCTGAAAAGATTTTGCTTCCAAATGATTCAGGTGCAAACTTGTTGTCTGCCGAGACTGAGAGCCAAGAACCCTTGATACTGCTTCTGGGTGTGACACGTGACTGCAGGCAGGGGGTTTCTGGTTGTTTTGCTTCTGATGCAAGTCTTACTTTTTTATTTATTTATTATTTGTAAAGTATGTGCACTAGGAAAGAAGTCATACAGGCTTCAGCTGAGGACTGGATTTTGGCCAGGCCTGAGTGGGTACAAAGTAAGGGAGAGAAAGACGGGCCGGGATGGGGGTTGTTAGTGAGCTGCTTCGTGTTCAACAAGGAGGCTGCTAGGTGCACAGAGGCTCCCTGAAACTGGCTCTATACTAAGCATTGGTTCTGTAGAAAAATCTGCTGGGCAAGAGCAATGGTCATGCTACATGCACAACAGATGGCAGAAAAACACATATTCCCTTACGTGTTTTTCTTCTGAAGCAAAATTCCTCCTGACATCCACGGAGGCAACACAACTCTGAATCACCTGAGGACTGAGGTTTACCTACAAGGCATCATCTCAGCCCAGATGATTGCAAGGGCTTTGATATTAGCTCAAACACACAACTGAGCTAACGTGTCTGCAGGACTTCCAAGTAGAGCTGGCTCATGTCCAGGCAGTTCGAAGCATAAGAAAAGGAGCCTCGGGTCTGTCTGAAATGTCCATATAGATGGGTTCTCAGATAGGATGCTCTGAAGTGTTGCCTCTTGTGGTTACCGTTAGCGTGTGGGTGGCTGAGTTCTCTGAATCACACATTGTAAAAACAGTAGTTTGACAGTTCCATTAACAATATAGATGGGCTTGGTTTCAGTGTGAAAACCCTTCTTTTTGGAATTCCCCAGATCTGAGGAATGGGTTGAAGGAAAAAAAGAATCTGATTCAGAACCTGAAAAGAATTCATGTCTTTCCCACAACATTTACTACTGGGAAACATTACTAACTTTTACTATAAGAGCTGTTGACCAATAACCCTCCTAGTGTTTCCTGGTAGCCCAGCAAAGTGTAAAGAGGCTAGAAAATAAGAGCACTTTGCTTTCCAAATTAAAAAATAAAAAAAAATTCTCCAGCTTATGGAGGCAAATATACATGCACACATAGTGCCTTCAAATCTGCAGAAAGAGTTTGAAACTCAAAATAATGGCAGAGTTTACTAGAATTCATCAGGCCATGTGAATACCGGGTACTTACACCACAATTTAATGAAAGCCATCGGAGCTCCAACTTCATGTGGCTTTCACAGACCCACAGCATCTGCTTGCTTTGTTTTGGAATCTTGCCTCTGCCCCATACAAGTCACTTAATCAAGAGAAATATGTAAAGAAGTCACTCTGGGTTTACAGAGCAGGAACATCTGAGCTGAACCGTTCCAGGTGCTTGTTAAAACAGGTTTAGCCCAATGAGAGAGGAGAAAAGGTCCACAAGGGTTATACTGCAGAGAACAGACAGTCTGATATGCCACTGCCTTGCATTTTGTGCAGTCATTAATTTCAACATGTGTAAACTGGGAGCAAGACTGCTGCATCATAATTCCTTGGCTAGTTATAGTGGGGATTACTCCATGTCACTGTAAACGAACATACAGATTAAAAACAAAAAATAAAACCCCCAAAAACCCACAACAGAATATAGGGCCTCACTCAGCCTTCACTTCCAAGGAAAAGTACAGCTTTTGCACAGTGGTATGCATTAAGGTTTTTTGTCAAGGATATGCAGATTTTTCTCACCCACTAAGTGATTTCTCCATAATACTTAAAACCCAACACCAAGACTGCTATATTGCTCTTCACTAGAAATTTGTCTGAAGTCCACCAATGAATGGAGTGATCAGTTAAAGATCACACAAAAGTGTAGACAGATGTTCTAAGTAAGACTAAAAAAAATTGCAATGAGAATTTCCCAAGAGTTCTTCAGAAGATGCAAACAGGAAGGGACAGGGGTTTTTATGTCTCTGTGAAGTACAGGAGGGACGTGCTATCTGAGCACTCTGCGTAGGAACAGGTATGAGCAGACAAAACAGAGGTGGTGTGAGGTCACATCTTTGTCAGTGCCACTCAGGAAGCCTGACTTCATTCTGTGGGACCCCAGCAGTGACATTCTAGGTGGCAGCCCTGGGCGTGAATGACAAATGCTCCAGCAGACAGAGGATAAGAAGGAAGTGACTATATGACACAGCACTGTTATTCAGCTTTATTACAGTGTAGTTGCTCAGTGTGGTTCATGTGGATTTGCCTAGGGGTAGAAAAAATGCAGCGAACATTGACTGTATTGGAAAGTGATAAACCTCAACATGTGATTGTAAAGAAACACTTATTATCAAGCAAGGCTTTTCTGCTGCATACACAATTCTTGGCACAACACAATTTAATACTTTTATCAGTGATGTGGAAATCAATATAAAATCATAAAATAAGTTTGGGAGGCAGTCTAAGCTTTAAAATGGGCTGGACACTGACATGAAGAATTTAAAATCCTCAAGAATAAGTATTAAACAGAGCAGTACATCTGGAAACTAAGACTGCAAGCCATGATCTTAGAAGAGGAACATTCTCTCCAGAGAAGCAGGGACCCTGTAACAGAAGAGGGAGAAGCTGCTGTGAGTTTCTGGTGCGGTGCTCTGCCCAACAAAGTTTGGCAAGTCAAGTTGTACATGTATTTTACACTGCACAGCACTGCTTTGTTGAGCTGCAACATCCACAGCGTAGAAAGAATTTTGATAACTTGAAGGAGGCTAAGGCACAGACCCTGAGAATAACTGAAATACTGAAAAATTGATCTTTTGATAGGCACAAGGTCCTTATTATGTTTTAGCCTCCCAAAGAAAATGTTAGAGGGACATGGCTATTATCTAAAATTTTACTCACTAGGAAAAAGAAGTAGCAGATTCTTCTGACTACCAGGCAAAATTTTAACAAGATGTGATGGCTGGGCACTATCTAAAAGAATTCAGATTAGAAGTTGGATGCAACTTTTCAACAATTAAGGTTAATAAACATTGGAACACTTTACCAAAGGCTGTCGTTCTTCCCTGGAAATATCACAGATGCGTCAAGCTGAGTATTTTGGGTGTGAACACATGGCCCTTGTCAAGCCCAAACATACATTGACTCCAAACTTTGTGTGCACATTCCTGCACATACAGCTGGAGGTTCAGTTTGAAGAGCTTCCCTGCCACAACAGGGGAAGAGGCACAAGCACAAACTGCCCTTTAATGTCCTCTGCTTTCTCCCCACCTTGGGCATAAGTCAGTGACCAGGGAAGGAAATGGCAAGGCTGACAACAGGCTGACTTATAGCTGCCAAACACAAACACGGTGCTAACACTCATCCCTCTTCAAGCAACAGCAGGTGGAACCCTGTGGTAGACCAGGTGATTGCACTGGTCAGTTTTCCAGGATGAAAAGGGTGGGGTTTTGTTGGGAAGGGTCATGGGTGGGACATTATTTTGTTATGTTTTCTTTTAAAACATGCCACCATATGGTTTCTGTGTTTTGAAGTAGTGAACTCCTGCTCTGTGCAGAGGATAAGGTTTTCCCACACCAGGGATGGGTGAGTTTTTATGAACCATGGAAAGTCATGCTGTTCATTGGCAAGGCTTGAGTACACACATTTTTCAGTTCATACTGGAGAATATAAAACCCAGTAAACATCAGGGAGGAAAGGTTGCCTAGTGTGGTTATGATCTGGACCATGCCATGCACATTTCAAAATGTCCTCTTGGGACAAAAAAAATTTGAAAATATTGCAGACAAGGGAGCAGAGAAGCCGAAGGGTTCTGAGAGAGGGTAGGTAGTTTGGGAAACAGCCTTGAGGCCATGATGAAATCTCTGTAGCTCTTACTACATAGAAGAGCAAACGTTTGGGTTGATTTAGAGGGTTTTTGCCCTGTTGTCCTAACACCTTGAAAGGTAGCCTGCCTCCATGGGTGCATGTGTTTTTATACTACTATGTAAATCTATTCCAGGTCACAAGAGATAAGAATGACATTTTGTAGCATGATGTATAGTGGAGGTAGTGTTGTTATCTAGTGGACCTGCTCTGTTTTTTCTCCTGCTTAAGATCATGATAGATGGATCTTGAAAGGACAAGTTTTTCAGATCAACTTAAGATCAAACTATTCTCTGCTCTGTCCATATGTTATATCTGCTAGGCACTTCATTTGTTTATTTCTTTGCAACATGGCTGCTGAAAATTTTCAAGACTTATTATTTGATGATATTCTGGGTGTCTAGTAAAGAGGGAAATAATTTCCTGTAGTACATTGCAGCATCATGTAATAGAGCTCCAGGGAGATTTACCCACTCCTTTTAAACACACCCCCTCCTGGAACAATGGTGAAAATGGAATCACGATGCTTAGTGATTTCCACCATTTAACTTCCTGAAATGAAAACCATAATGAAATAACGTGCAAGCTATAGTACCGTATGGTCAGGAAAAGTAGACAAAGTCTTCCATTGTACCAGCCTGGTTGTTAGGGGAGAGGATCTGCCTACTTTGGTGTAACAGGATGTACTGCATATTTTGTAGTTTTGCCCAGTGCTCCAATCCCTGTGGGCTAAACCTTTTCAACAACAGCAATAAAAGAAGAAAAAGAAATAAAAGAAGAAAAGGACTGAGGCCCTTCTCTTATACCACTTTTATTTTAGGGGGATATTAAATACAAAGAGTTTCACTCACAGTGGAAATTGTCCAACTGACTCCAGGATACTGTGTAATCATTAGGAACTGGAAAAACTCAAACTGCCTGTCTGTAGTGGCTTGGATAAGACCTGCTGGGTGCATTCCAGAAATGAATATTGCAGCTGTGATGAGACTTATGTTTGGTCTCTTCTTTCAGGGTGAATTGTGCCCTTATGCCCAAGGCCAGCATAAGCCTTATGCACCCTTTGAGACCCATTTAAGCCCTTAAAATAAGACTAACGTAGCATTTAAATATTACATGGACCTCCTGGCCCCTTTGGCGGAAGTGCATGCATTACAAGATATGTGCTAATCATTAAAATGTATGCTTTCCACTGCTGAAGAGAGTAGAATACATTCAGAAGACTAGTCCCCTGTCTGACATATGTATTCTCTTATAATTTCTTCATACAGCATCCTAGCCTGCAAAAGTGTCTAAAACATTTGCATCTGACAAGGAATATTGTGTAACCCTCAGCTGACACTGCAGCCTGTTTGTGTCCTTCTGATGTTCATTCAACAGCAGTAGCAGGACTCTCCACTCTAGGAAGCAGTGCAGCTGAACAGGAGGCGATCTGGACAGCATAACAATTGGTGCTAAGGATGTGACATCTACTCAGTGTGCCTTTAGGTGGATTTATTTAGTCCTGTGCCTTGTACGTCCATGGGAACATATATTCTGGTTTAGTTTCATCCCAAAGGAATCCTGCTTGTGTGCTCCATGCCCCCTACCTGGTGCAAACCAAAGCACAGTAAAGTGGAGGTGATAGGGAAAGTCACTCCCAGAGCACACCCATGATCATACCCTAATGCACCCTGTGTGCACTTACATGCCTTCTTAGACACCATACAAGACAAAGAAGTGCTCACACAATGATCCCACTTGGGGCTTAATGTTAGAGAAGTATCTGTGGGGAGAGCAAGTTGCAGGGTCTCCATGTTTTCCTTTCATGGCAAAGATTTCTATTTTGAGTGGGGACAAGCCAGATGAAGCTTTGAGCCTGGCAGTGGTGCCACCTGACAGCGCTCCCCCGGCTCCTGCCTCAGAGGACCTGCATAGTCCTCTCTGCCCAAGTTTCAGGGCAACCAGGATTCAGATGGAAAACTCTGTGCACACGGCAACCAGAACTTGATATCTTAAGTGGTGCAGTGTGTGTATTAATGCCAGGTGAGATCTGGCAAGTGAATGTTTGTTTTAAATTTCTCTTTAATCACTCTTACAGTTTTGACTTTGAAGTCTAGGGGAGTACATTTTCTGGTTTATGCCTCAGATGACATGGAAAAAGATATTCCACCTACAGTACTGGAATATCATTTATAGATGTGTAAATTCATAAAGCTATGCCTCTAACAGTTTGCCCACATGGAACTATCCCAATTTGCATCAACTGAGAACTTGACTGAGAAAAAGAAAAAGAAAAAAAAAAAAAAAGAACATGTGAGGTATTTCTTTTAATATAATTGGCCCGGTATTTCAGATCCAGCTATTTCAGAATATATGCAGGAACATATATTCAGCCTATGTGCAAAAAAGAACAAACAAGATTTGGGTGGAAATGAGCCTACTAAATCAGTATTGAATTAGTTTTTGTTTAGACATGGCTTATTAAAGATGTTAAGGGACATAGCTGGCTGAAAAGGTAGATTCATGAATGGAGCTGGGAGGACAGGGAGAAGCTGAACATACAAATCTTTGGGAAAATATTTAAAGAAATAATGATAAAAAGCGGTAAGGTTTGGAGGGGTGCAAGAATACTTGGATTTACTCAAGTTCTGGTTTTCTACTACAGATGTTCTGCTAACTAGAGCAGAGATGTTCAGAGACCACATATTGGCTGTAAAATTCTAGGACTGAGATTAATTAAATGCCTGCTGCTCCTCGTACAAACTAGACTCCAGAGTTTTTCAGGCCTTCTAGTCTTCTGAAAGAACTGCTGTAGAATATATCATGTGCATATCTTGCACTTTTAAAATGCATTTTTATAACAAGTGTCATTTTTTATAAGGGAAGTTTAACATCTTAGCCTTTCTCTGATTATCTTGATGCTGTTCAGAAAAAAAAAAAAAAGGATAAGGGTCTGATGCTATACTAACATCTGATACTTCCTGCAGAGCACTGCCTCCACCCAACATGTGTTTTTAAACAAAAATCATAGTAGGTTCAATGGTCACAATTATTCACTTGTGTTATGGTTTATGTGAGTTCATTTCTTGCAACAGTTGCAGGAATGTGAGGACCCCATTCCAGTCTACTCTCTAGGTCAATACCTAGGAAACAGAATTTGTCATTTACGCCTCCTTTTCCTCCTGACTGGACAATGTCATAGCTTCTTTTGATCAGTAAACTCGCCCCTCTTCTGGATCCTGCTATTCAGGCAAGAGGTACATTCATTATGTGATAAATTTTTATATATGGTTATTATTGCAGATATCTCTTTTCCTCCTCCACAAGTGGATACCCTAAGAATTTGATTTCTAGCCATGCCTCAGTTTCCTATTTTAATTTGATACAGTACTCACAAATTCACAATATTCTTGTGTTGTTACACTAAAACAATACAGCTATTTAAATGGTGCCCAACCCAGCTTTAACACTGTACCACTTACAGCTGCCCCCTTAGATCTTACAGAAAAATTAAGCTGATGTCAAATGTAAAATTTTCAGCCTGCTGGAACTGTTATATACTTGATACATTACTTACACATGCCACTTATAAAAACATAAACCCCAAGCCAAAGGCGTCTCCTTCAGTCCCACATGGCTGTACTTGAAGATGTCATTGACCATAAAGAAGCAAGTAAAACATTTTGCCTTAAAGCTACAGTGCTTCACACCAAAAAGACTTACATTTCTTACCAAATACGACTGCTTTAAGTCCATTATTTTATTATAACTGAAGATATTTTTATTCTAAACCTAGTTCATGATTTTATTATAACTGAAGATGTTTTTATTCTAAACCTGGCCAATTACAACTACAGGTGGTGGTCATACACAGTGGTGGCTTGTGAGGGGCACAGAGGCACAACCTGGCTAATGCCATCCACGAACTTGCACACTGAGGA
The DNA here is from genome assembly GCF_017639655.2 of Falco naumanni. Classification (NCBI taxonomy): domain Eukaryota; kingdom Metazoa; phylum Chordata; class Aves; order Falconiformes; family Falconidae; genus Falco; species Falco naumanni. Next base: position 103,235,091 of record NC_054055.1, read on the forward strand.
CCACCAGCCTGTGCCTACATTGTGAAAATACTTTTGAATTGTTTTTTTGAGGTAGATGTTACTTGACCTTTAAATAAATAATTTAGGACCTACCAAAACTTTGGACTCCTCAGAAATGCCAGCTGTGTGTGGACGAAATGCCAGCCACGGAAATGGGAGAATGTGCAGCCCACAGCAAGTTTCCCACTACTGCCTTTGCAACATGCAATATGAGAAGGACGAAGAAGTTAGCTCCGTCTCCAGAAGCACTCAGTTCCCAACACATCTGGTGAGACTGGCAGGAAGGAACACCAATAATGGTGATGTCGGCTTATTTATCAACCACAAACCCATTTCAATATCAACAAGCAAGTTAAGAGTCAGTCATAACAACTGCCAGCAGGTCTCCATCTGAAAGGGTTTTCATAGCATTCAAGCTACGTAAAGACACATAGTCCAAATAAGGGACAATGTTGACTATGCCACTGTCCTAGGGTGACAGTCAAAGGCTGCATAACTTACTTCAAATGCCAGTATACCTAGTCCTGTCCAGAACGGTAACCAAAAATATTCATCTTTAAGAGTTCTTTGCAAAATTACTTATAATGAATATTTTATATAGTAATGATCACTTTAGAAATAAATGTCCTCAGTGGGTTTAATGCGTCCCCATAGGAAAGCTTTAAAACAAATAGACTTGAACATTATAATCATAATGTTTGTACTGTTAAAACTGCTGGCAAGACCAATAAACCATGGTGGATTTGAGAAGCAGCAAAGTATCACTAATAGATTTCTGGGGAACAAAGATTCAAACAGCCTCCTGTTGCAGGTAAGCTTGATCTTGCCGACAGGTATATTAAAAATGTCACATAAAGTTAATAGAGGCTTTCATTTCTCAGGAGGGACAAAGCTGTCCCATGATAAAAAGTGTGTTGCTACAGGTAGGATCTTGGATAGGAACTTACCCAAGCCTGGGTCCAGTTCCCAGCTATAGGCCAGTGTTGATCACAAGTCTATCAAATCCTGTTCGGTTGATATTACTTTAGAACATGCTAAGCATGCAATTTCTTCTGTTTTATTGTCTCTTCCTATAATTTTATAGAAAAAAACCTAGTATCTTCCATAGTAATTGCTATCTGTCCAATGCAATTACACAGAAATGTCAGACACTCCTAACACCAGAGCAATAAATATTGAGCAGAATTTTTTTTTTTAATTTTCAAGGAGGAAGAGCTAAGTTAAAGCTGAAAAACAGTCAGTGTTGAGTAGGACATCTCTACTAGGCCTTGACTGCTATCAGGGGGCAGTACGCAGACACAGGACTGATCTGTTGAAACCTGGGTTTCATGGTTTTCTACCCCATTACGCAACTGAGAACTGAAAACTGAGAAAGAGGTGATGACACAATTTGAAGGACATGTGGATAAAATGATCAGTGACTTTGTCAGTATCTCGATGTCTCTCAAGCTATTCCTTCATGTGAGTGTTTATAATGCTTAAAGCAGTATTTCTTATGTGCCTAGAAGAGTACATAATCAGGAGTCCCCAGCTGCCAAGGCTGATACCTGAAGGATCCTAAAGGGTTTCATGGACAAACTCGGGGTGAAACACAACCTTAATAAAAGCAGTTTGCAGCTCCCAGAGACTCAAGAGGACTGTGGCTTTTTACATCAGGACTTAATTTGGTCCAAAGCGTACAAAACTTGTGCTGGGCCTTAAAGCTAATTGAGGATTTGTGGTCCTCTGTCTCTCAGCTGGGAAAGGTTAGCTTTTGAGATTTCCAGGTCAGAACTGTTTGACAAGGATTTAGTGTCACCTAAACTTGGGACATGCTAAGAGGTTTTCCTGTTTAAAGGCAATGCTGCAACTGTGAAGAGAGGCTAAGAGGGCAAAACTGGGGGGAAAAATAAGATTATTCATTTAAGTAATTGATCCTTACACTTCAAGACTCTCATACTAGAAGAGGGTTCCTCTTGTTGCATGAGGCATGACTGACCTATCTTTCCATTATTGCCCTGCTGAGTTACTACAGTTTTGAAACGTAAATAGGAAAGACTTCATTATCTATGGGGTAATCTGCATTTGTACCTTCCCAGAAAACCTAGATCCTTGCTTGGTGAAACAGGGCACTGTGGAAGCTTGGCCAACTTTTTCTGTCATTTGGGAAATCAAAGATAACACAAGAGAAGAGCAGTGTCACGCACCATTCAATTCCCATGAACACTTCTAAGCATTTGTTTTTCCTAGGCTGTACGGCCGGACAGTTGGAACTATGCTGTAGCATGGGAGAACCTTACACCGGCCTCTTGTGCACCATATGCCTTTTCATTGACAAACTACCACTTTTTAACGAGAGTTTCTGAGGTTGTTATCCAAATTACATTCCTTATCCTAGATGTCATCTTTAGCACCTCTCCCAGAGGTATCTGGGAGCTTGGACCCAGACATATATGCAAATCCAGGACTTGACCAGGTCCCAGTGAAGTCAATACAAATATTGTTGGTGCTGAACAGAGATCTACTGGGCCCAATGAAAAGTAAAAGCCATCCAAGACAAAGAGGGAAATGATTTACAGGTTATTTTTTTAATCAGAATATGCCGCCGCCTTATCTTTCCCTCCCTTTAAAATGTTTTTGACTGTCTTAAGTTTGTAACTAAAGTAACTGAGAAAATGTTTACATTTTAAAATATTGAATAGTCCTGGACCAATGCCCCAAAAATGTCACGTGACCTTCCTGATCTATAACTCTTAATTTTGGAAGTTACTGACTGCAGTCAAGGATTTTTGATGATAGTAAAATACTGAAATGTAGAAAAAGAAATACCAGGAGGCTGAGAAATGAACTTATGTTCGCAGGTATCACCATTTCCGGAAAAATGGAAAAAGAAGAAAGAACACCTGCAGAAGTTTGGTGCATTAAATATTTCACAAGTATAACCTCAGGGTTATGTTAATGTAATCATTTACATTGGAATATTAATTTCTGAAACGTCTGTTGCAGTAGTTAACCTGTTCTTTACAGAAGCGTTCAGAAGTGTTCCTCTCAAAGCAGCCTCTGGAAGCTGGAGGCAGGTGCTGCTCCACCATTCTCTGCACATCCCACCGCCACGGTCCTGGTTCTGCAAAGCACATCTGCACATTGCAAAAGCAAATTGCACATGGGGACATCAGTCCCCTGTCGGTAGGGTGGTGGGACCGAGGTGCCGTTTGCAGGCTAGGGCCAGGTGGGAGATATGCGTCCCCTTTGGAGTCCTGCAGCTAGAGAGCACTTGCTCCCGGCACGCGTCTTGGGATGCGGAGAGGAAACAGGAGATAAGTCTGTTGTTCGCCATGCGTCACTGCTTGGCTCGGTGCAAGCCCAGGCACCTGGGGATGCTGGGTCGCGCCCCTCGGCAGGAGGAAAGCGGCAGCGGGTCCCGCTCCTCTCACCTTCCCGGAGCCCAGGCTGCCTTCCAGCCCCCTTCCAGCCCCTGATCTCGGCAGAGGGTGAGCCGTGTGCCAGCCTCCCCTCGCTCTGCGGGCAACGTTAAGGTGGAAAGGGCAGATGAAAACGTACGTGCAGACCTCTGCCCTTTGTGGTGTCCCTGCGGGAGCACGAAGCGGGGGAAGGAAGGCGAGGGGATAGGGTGAGTGGATGTGTGTGCCAGTCAGCGGGGGGGATAATCTAAGTATCGGGAGTCATTCAAAAGGTCAGAGCAAGCATTAACTCTTCCCGCCCTCTCTGCTCCTCGGGGGAAACCGCCGGCCGCCCGAGCGAGATGACAGCTTGCTGGGACTTAATGACAGGCCGGGTGCAGCGCCGCGGCGGCCCAGACAAAGGCAGGAAGTTTGGTGCTGCCGCCGGCCCGGGAAGGGGCAGCGGCCGGGGCCCCGCCGGGACACGGGGGCGCGCCCCCCGCCCCCGGCCGCGCCGCATCCCCGGCGCTCTGGGGAAAGCCCCGGCTGCTTCCCCCCGCCGAGAGCCGGGGGTAAACCGCCCCCCCAGCGAACAGCGCGGACGAGCGGCGGCGGCAGGCGGAGAGCGGGGAAGCGGGCAGGACGCGAGGTAAGCGGGCGGCACCGTCCGCGGCCAGCCGTGACACCTCGAACCCGGGTGACTGTGCCTTTAAGCGACTCGAGGGAAACCTTGCGTTTTTCACACACAAGCGTATTTTTTTTTCTCCCGGTCTCTCTCCCCTCCCCGGCTTCCTCCCGCTCTTCCCCTCTCCTGCCTCCCTCTCTCCCGCTCCCTCTCCCTCCTTTTCTCCTCCCCCCGCAGGCCCCCCCTTCCCCCTCCCCTCAAGTTTCTCCCTCTGTCTGATTAAATGAGAAGGAAGTGTGGGAGTGGTGGTTTTGAAGCTCTCCCTTTAAGAGGCAGCCTGCAGTGACGAATTGTTGAAATTGCCATTGCAGGATGGCATTCCGCTATAAATTCATTGTTCCACCTCCTCTCATCTTCACATTTCTCTCCCTTCTCCTCTTGTTCACATCGACAGACTGGGGATAACAACAACAACAACAGAAAAGATACAGGGAGGGGGCTTTTACAAAAATCCGGGACGTTTTCCGCTTCTTGGGCTTTTTTTTGCCTTTTTTTTTTTTTTTTCTCCTTTTTAACCATCTCACCGGAGACGACCGAGGCGGTTTTTGGTGCCTGAATTTCTTCTCTGCCCTTCTCCTCCTTCTCTTCAAAACAAAAGGGGGAAAAGAAGGAAAGGGAGCCCACCGGAGCCCGAGAAAGTGCCGAGTCGCAGCAGACCTGCCCCCTGCCCCTGCTGCTGCTGCTGCTGCTGCTGCTGGTGATGATCCGGTGACTACAGCAGAGAACTAGAAGAGGAGTGGGAAGTGCTCAAACTTCTTTACTTGCCGGGTCCGAGCCTCCTCTCCTCCTTTTTCTCCCTTTCCCCCCCACACCCCCGCCTCCCCAGCAGCAGTGATTTGGGATTTTTTTTGCCTCTCTCTCTCTCCTTCCATGTGCTCCCGGCTCTTCCCTGCAGAGAAACACAAAGTTCACACGCGAGCGGCTTTTGTTGACATTTTTTTCGCTCCCACTCACACTTGACTCGAGTTTGGGAGAGAGAACTTTTCTTCTTTTTCTTTTTTTTCCCCTCGCCCCCTTCCCCCTTCTCTCCTTCCCTTAACTACGTTGCTGCACTCCGCCGACCGGCTCCTTCCACCTCCCTCCCCAACTCCTGTTGTTATTATTACTACTATTAATTATCACCGCCGCTGCGGCCGCTCCCGCCGGCCAGGCAGGCATGCTCCCGAAGCTGCTCTCCCTGCTGCTGGCCGCCGGGCTGCACCTCGCTCTGGCCCAGCCGCCGGCACCTGCCGACGACGGAGCGCCGCCACCCCCCCGCCGCCGCCCCGCCGCCCCGGCCCCGGCCCGGCCCTCCCCCCGGGCCGCCCCGCCGCCCCCCGCCGCCCCGCGGGGCCGGCGGCGTCGTGCGGCGCCTCGACCCGACCTACGCGGGGGGCGGCAAGGCGGGCTACGTCCTGTACGCCGGGGGGCAGCGCTTCCTCCTCGACCTGGAGCGCGACGAGGCGGTGGGGGCGCGGGCGCCGCGGGCCGGGGGGCCGCCGCGCTGCTACTACCGCGGCACGGTGGACGGCAGCCCGCGCTCCCTGGCCGTCTTCAACCTCTGCGGCGGCCTCGACGGCTTCTTCGCCGTGGGCCGCTCCCGCTACACCGTCAGGCCGGCGCGGCGGGGCGCGGAGGCGGCCGGGCCGCGGATCTACGGGGAGGGCCCGGCCCGCGCCCCGCACCTCTTCTTCAGGGACCGCTTCAGCTTCGAGACGGTGCCGGCCCGCACCAGCTGCGAGACCCGCGACCCGGCCGGGGCGGCGGCGGGGGACGGCCGGCGGCGGCGGCGGCGTCGCTCCGTCTCCCGGGCCCGGCAGGTGGAGCTGCTGTTGGTGGCCGACGCCTCCATGGTGCGCAAGTACGGGAAGGGGCTGCAGCACTACCTGCTCACCCTGGCCTCCATCGCCTCCCGGCTCTACGCCCACGCCAGCCTGGAGAACCACGTCCGGCTGGCCGTGGTGAAGGTGGTGGCCCTGGGCGAGAAGGAGAAGGGGCTGGAGGTCAACAGGAATGCCGCCACCACTCTCAAGAACTTCTGCAAGTGGCAGCACCAGCACAACCGCCTCGACGACGACCATGACGAGCACTACGATGCCGCCATCCTCTTCACCCGCGAGGTAGGCATCACCACAGCTGACAGCAACTTGGTGTCCCTCGAACGATGTCTCGCGGGGTGGTTGGGCTGCGGCAAGCCGGCCTGGTGGCCCTGCAGCCACGTTGCCTTGCGTTGCCCGGCGGTTGCCTCCCCACTCACACCTTTGGCCTTTCTGTTGGTTTGCATGGCGTCTCGGGGACCAGCACCCATGTGCACAGCTGCCAGGGATGGAAAAGGGATTGAAAACCCAACAAATGGGGTATGCGTTTGCGTGTGTGCCCCCTCCCCTGCAAGGTCATCCCCACTATGGGTTCACTGTCATTTGTGCCAGTGCAGTGCTGGGACTCGTGCCAAGGTGGAGAGGTAGTAATTTGCCTGGTTGGGGGACTCGTCTGAGGCTGCCTGGTGTGTCTGTGCTTGAGAAGTGACGTTGTTCTGGCTTTTGCATTGAGGTCTTTCACACACAGCCCCTCTCTCTCTGCAAAGGTGGTCCAGGCAAAAAGGGCTGATAGCACTCTTTAGCCTTAATCAGTCCCCAAACAAACCTGATAGTGAAAATGGTGGATAACACCTTAAAAGTACACACAACTTCCATGCTGAGTGCGTTAAGATGCTATTTCCAGCAAGAATAGCTCTGCCACACTGGAAGCCAGCAGCACTTGTGGTTCAAGGGTAGGACATAAATGCAAACCGCAGGTAAACAGAGCTGCAGAACTTGACTGATTTGGGCTGGTACTAAGGGGTTCAGTCTCTTTCTCATTCCCCAAATGAAAAATAGGTGTCCTGATCAACTGTGGGTCAGATCTGGATAGTATTACCCATGCAGAACTGTGCCTTGCTCCCTGCCCAGTTGGTTAATTAATTGCATTGCCAGAGGTCGTTAAGGGACATTGCTCTAGTAGACATGTGGCAGAGTTTATGCAGTGAAGTTCTTCTGTAAGAATATCCCTTTAGTGGTTTGGGTTTGGTGTTTTCTTTTTTTCCCTTCCCCAAGTACGAAAAAAATAGCTGCATGACTTTCCGTTCATTTAAGTTCGCCTGCTTTTCTACATCATAGGAGCCAGCCAAAAAGGATGCTTTGGATGGTTTGTGGAAGGAGTTGCTCCAGAAGGGGGAAAAAAAGCGCCTGGCTTGCTTTTATAGCTGTAAATAGTTGAAACATTAGGTTCTGTGTCAGTCAGGCATCACTTGTGCAGCAGGAGCCTTTTTTAGCAGTTTAAAGTCCGTCAGTCTAATTTGCAAGCTTTCATTTTGTTATCGTGATAATCTGAATGAAAACAGGCTAGCTAGGCTGGGTCAGAATGCTCTTCTTCCTTTTTGCTGTAAACATCCTTTTGAACAGCTTATTATTTAAGCTGGGGCCAGAATTCATCACTTTTCGCTAAAGTTTGTTTTTCTCCACCAGTATTCCCATTTATTTCCCTGGGATTTATTACAATTCAGAAACTCTTAGGGTGGCAGACTGTGAATTTTAACATCAATTATTAAGTTAATTTGGATTGAGATAGGATGTGAATTTAAAGTGCATTTGCTTTACAGATGCTTATCTGTAATTCTTTGCATGGATGCCCTCCTGCCAGAATAAGAGTGTTCAGCTAATCAGTAATCTACTTTCAAAGACTCATGAGCAATGCATCTTCCATGCATAGAGTTACGTCTTTTGCATGTAAGTAGTACATAACTAAACAAAATGTCACCGTTCCTGTGGTCTCCTTCCACTATTACAATGCAGATATTGCTTGCACTGTTACTTAGGCATGCAAATGCTTTGCAAGAAAAAAGCACAGGCTTCCGTTTTCTTGGTTTACATTTTAACAGGTTTAACTATAGGATTAGCTCTGCAGTGCAATTCAGTATAACTTAATCTGCTTTAATGGTTTGCTGTGTGCACACGCACATTGTTTGGCATTACATGTCAGTATTTGACTCAGTAAGAACAAGGCTGTAGTTTCTTGCTACATGTGTTCATGATGTTCTTTGCAGGGCGTATGTGTGAGTCCACACGATTTTTATATGCTTACACTCAAAATGTCAACATGAATCTATTTGCTCCTCTTGGAATGTAAACTCAAAAAGGGTTAAAGGATGAAAAAGCAGTAGAGATGTTTCCCAGAGAAAACAACCCCACTTTGAACTAAAGAGAGATTTTTTCCAGTTTAGCTTTTCAATGGAAGTGTCAGCAATTGGCAGGAGGATCCAAATTTTACAACTATGTTTTGAATGTATAAAGTACGTTGCTTAGCTACTAGACGCCAAGCCATGGCTGCATGTTTTGATGGGCTCTGAATATCGTCATGCTAATTTTTGAACATCCAGATGTCTTCTTCTAAATGGCTTGGGTTTTAGGCATGGGGTAAATGTGTGAGGTAAATTTTCCATCTTTGTTTACTAACTGAGGCCACCTTGAACTTTGTGTCTCTGCGTCAACAGAAAAATATTTGCAAATCATTTGTCAGCTAAACGCAAGTCCTCAGCTGTATGTAACTGTTTATGTGTAGTTAGAATCTAAATTATGCATGCCTGTTGCCATACAAGTCTCTAATATAATAATTATCTTTGTTCTGAAGTGACATTCACTTGGATGTTATTTCTGACACCAAAAAAAGGCTCCCTGAAAAGATAGTAGCTTAGCTTGAGTTCTTTAGGAAGAGTCCTGTCAGAATTCAGCACCATCACTTCCTCCTCTTCTGTTGCCATCACCTGTTGAAAGATAAATTAAAAACAATTGATGGACTACAAGTGTGCTGGCAGCTCTCCCTTATTATAAAATTAGTGCTGGCAGTTTAAGTTACTGTCATCATCATCATTCATACTAGGAAGTACTTCCCATGCAAAAAGATTTTTAGAAGGAGATTTACTGATTCTGGATTAAAACATCAACTCACTTTCAGTCATAACCTGTATTTAATTTGATAAGGGCTTTAAAGCAATCTTGCTGCAGAGCACAGCAAATAGTAAATAAATACGAACATGAGTTCAGTTTTGGGTGATACAGGCAATATGTTAAAGCTATTTTAAGGCTCGGTATTGCTTAATAGTGGCGGCAAGGACCACGTAGCTGTCCATTAGCTCCAGTGAATCCTATGTTTACCTTGTAACTGCAATGAAAACTACAGTAACGTGTTGGGTCATTATTATCACCTGTGTAGGAGATTGTGAAAACCTTCAGTGGACGCAGAACTTATCTATCCCTAAATATTGCAGAAACTTAGCTGGGTCCCAGAGTGATTATTTGAATTCCCAAAATCTAGTAAGGAGCAGTATATTTTCCCAGTGGTCTCAATCTCTTGTTTTGATCCATGATGGCCAGTATCAAGCCTGACAGAGGTCTGACTTGTCAGTACCAAATGGTGAACATTTTCTAATAAGTGAGAGCTTTCATAGGATTTATAGGTGGCTCTTGGCCGTAACAGCCTTAGAAAATACATGGGTCCCCTACTCTTCAAGTTGAGTCCTTGACAGCAGCTGTTAATTTTTGGGCTGCATGCATCCTCAGAGCATCCTCTGTGGAATATGGTGAGGCAAGGATTTGATCATCTGGTGGCCAGGTGAGTCCTCTGCCCCATCTAGAGAAGCGGCTGTGTGGTGGAGAGGAGAAAGAGCTTGTAAAGCCCCTCTTCCTCTGGCGATCAGCTCACTTTGTTCTCAATGGAAGTGAAGTCAACAGTAAATTTAGAATTTTGTCCGTTTCAGGCCTTTTTATTATGAACAGTTCTCGGAAGCTGGAAGTGGATTATCTTCAGTCTTCAGGGTTTTATGGGTGCAACAAAATACTTGCCATATTATTTATCACAGTAGAAAAACATACATGATGTGACTTGCAAACTGCACTTGAACTCGAACTGTTCTTTTCCAAGGTCTAGCCTGCTCTGCAATTATCCTCTAGAATTCATCCAATCTTTTTCGTTAGTGACCCTTAGTTAAATTTCAAGTTAACTATTGAATGCATTTGGACAAAATCCAGTTCTCTTACTTTCTTTCCCCTCCAGTTCTGAATCATATGAAAATTAAAATAGATGTATCTCACAGCAGATACAGGCAACAAGAACAAGGAAAAATACTTTCCTAAGTGCTTGTTAGCATAATCTATGATAGTACCATCATGCCTGCCTGTAGCAAAAAGTTCCTGCTAGAGCCAAAGGCCGCTGGCCTGCCTTTTTCTGCACAGTAATTATATGGGTCTCATGTGTGTGATTTAGTTTAACTGTCAATTTGACAGTGCTGTTGAAATAAAACAGGAAGCTTTAGATTATCTTAGCTCTATAGATGATAATTTCATTGCATGGCACACATGCTTTCTTTGGCTCTTCTTCTTTTTTTTCTTTTCTGCATTATCATCTTCCTACAATTATTATTCCACATTAATAAAACAGATCACTCCACCAATGGTTAATAGCATATATTTCACTAATGTTTAGTATTATTAGTCTGAAGAAATTACAATGTGATGTACCTATCAGTTTCAGAGTTGTCACCAGTTTTGTTGCAAATCTAATACATTTAGATAATGTCCCTGGGGAAAATAAAGTGGGACATAATTTGTGCAGGAGAAGTAGCGTGATTCATACTACTCTACAGAGATGGTGTGGCGTTTCCTCACAGAGGATCTATGGGTTAGGCAACTTACATCCTACGTTTTTCCTTATTCACAAGTCACCAGCTTCATAAATGAAACTTTGCCCTTCCCCTCCCCATGTGAAGTCCAAATGCTTTATGTGCATTTTGTCAGTATTTTAAATTAATCTTTGGTTTGTGTAATGCTGCTGTATTTTCTTTCTGTGCTTTAGGGGAAAAAAAAAATTGTTAATCTGTCCGTTCAGAGCATAAAAGCTTAATACAGTTTAGGATTTCTATTTGTAATAGTATTTCTAATACTCTGTTGCAGTGTCCTTGGATGATAAGTTTCTAGGGTCCCTGTACCATACAGAGGAAAAATAAGAACATGCTTAAATATCCAGTCTGGTGAGGAGGTAGTTTCTGAAGCCAGCAAGTATAGCATGCATGTGCTAAACTGAGCCCAACAAGACACCACATATATATTGGGTTTTCTTAAATTTCACCTTATTTAGAAATCAGAAAGACAGCTCTGTACATTTGAGATTCAAATGCCCAAAACTCAGGCTTGTATTTATCATATTAACCTTAAAGGAAGACAGCCTCAATTTTTAAGTTAAAACTACTGGAGGAAAATAGGTGATTTTTGTTTTGGTAGGTATGACAGTTCTCACCATTCTGGTTTTCCTTGGAAGGCAACCAGGCTTCAGTAATCCTCTCAAAATATGGCCAGAGGACAAAGCCATGTCCCAGTGAGTCCTTCCTCACCTCACAGTGATGGCCAGGCCCTCTCCCTGATGCCCAAACCTGGCCGTCCCCATGAGTGGGACCCACTAGTGTCTCAGGAAGAGGAGTTTTCACAGCAGGGGCAGCGTTCCACCATTTTGGATTGTAAAGTGTCAGAGTTTTAAGTGTCATTGTGTCATACTATCGGCTGAGGGGTAACGTAGACCATGCCCTCATTACTTTGCTCACCAGTTAGCCCCTACTTCCATTACACGTTCTGCAGTCTGTCAGCTTTGGTCTCGTGCTCCTTTTGCCTTTCCAGATGATAGCCATAATCCTTTCTGTTGGGGTGAATCTTACTTTCCTCCGCGTGTGCCGTTCTGCGTTGCTGTGCCATTAATCAGCTTTCACCCACTTTGCAGAGGGGCGTGCGGGAGGGTGGGGGTGTGGGTCCCACGTACCGCCTGGCCCCACCCTCCCGGTGCAGGGCTGCGGTGGGATCTCTGCTGGAGGAAGTCAGAAAGCCGTATTTAATTCCTTCCTCTGCTTGAGGGATTTTAGGTCTGTATCGCCCACCTCCCAGGAGAGGTCCTTAACCGGTAGGTTGTAAGCTGTTCCAGGTGTTAAGGAAACTTTCCACCCCTCAGACCAAAGCTATGTCACTGTTTAGCAAGTAATTTAAGATTCATATGGTGAGAAGGAGAGAAATCGTGACCTGAAGCTGCTGACTGGAGCGCACCGCTTAGAGCAAGGCGCTCTGGGTTCCCAAAGCATGGAGAGAAGACTGTTTCTGTAATTTACCACAAGACTGTTCACTGTAAAATACAGAAGCAGCCTGAGGAACAGGGACCAAATATTAGGTCCCTTCACCAAGCGCCATAAGCACTGACTGCAGCCTGGGCTAGGGAGACCTTTCACACATGGGCTGTCACAGGAGGAGCCACAGCTCCCTGCGTGCACGGGCACGTGCAGACCTTCACTGTAGAACATGGTCTGGTGAAGACCATAGTGCACTCCCCTGAGCGACATGCTATTGAGTATCCTCTTCCCTGAAAGGAATTTGAAGCTGGATCACCTTCTTGCTGGACAAAGGCTTTAACTGATGAGCTGTTGTCAAGAAACCAGAAAAGCAAGCAAGCAGACACACAGAGATGTAAAAGCTGTTAGCTGTGCTTTAAAACAAGGTGATGTGCAGCTGTGCCTGATAGCCTAATCCAGCTGGTTTCTTGAACATCTGATCTGAGAACGTCTGTAAGCTTGCTTCCCTCAGGGAAAAGATGGAGAAGCATTGAGCATCTCAACCCCAGTCAAGCTTTAGTATAAGCCAAGTGTTAAGCTGCTCAGGACTGTAGAACTGTGGCACTTTGGGGCCCATAAGGTCACAGACTCCAAGGCCTATCTAAGAAGGGTAGGTAACTCAAAGAGCAGAGGACTGTGAGCCAGTTTTGTTCTTCTGCCCTTACAGTCCACCAAACTGTCCACATTGGTGCTTAAATCCTGGTTTGAATCCAGTCCACTGGCTCTGGTCTAATATCAGGTTTCACTAAACAGTTGATCCTTGTTTTTATGTGTACTGCACAAATCACAGGATTTCAGGTAAAATAAATCAGCTGCTCCAGCAGGGTGCCACAACGGTTATCTTCATTCACAACAATGCCACGTATACATGGCAAACAGCCAGCTGCTCTTAATGTACATATGAATGCCAAGAAAACTTGGCCTTTAATAAGCTGTCTAATTAACTACTAGTCGTATGATGTACAACTCAGTTTTCCTAAGTCATTCCTTTGCCAAAGCTTAAGTCTTAAGATCTGTTGCCGCCTGCGTAGCAAATGCATTTCCTAGTCATTCTTCTATTTTGAAACTACTGTAATGCAGATCAAGGGCCAAACTCTTCGTTCCTTCGTTAGAAATATCAAGAAACATTCTTCAAAGCTTCTGCCACTATTTGGTGTCAACTGCATGAGTATACAGATCTGAGTAAGCAATTAATTTTTTAAATAGAAGTGATACAGCGGAGTGAAATAGTAATTGGAAGCTGATTTTAAGTATCGTATGAGTCCTGGCTTTCCTAGTGTTTTAGCTAAGTATGAAAAGTTGAGAAGACCCACACAGATTTTTGAGATTGCAGCGTTACATCAGGGCCTGTTTTTAACCCCAAAAAAAAACAAAAAAAAAAAATTTACAAGGGAAATAAAAACTTACACTGTACTCCCAGAAACTACTTCATAAAACTCTGAGAGTGTTTTCCAAGAGTGCCTGGGAAAACCAAGAAGGTAACTATTGTTTCTGGTAACAAATAATCTCTTGCCAGTACAGCTACAGGACATTTAAGTCAAAAGCAATTTTGCCATAAAGATTTACATCAGTGTAAGTGTAAACAGATGTGATCTTCAATAACATCACTCAAAACCATGCTGTTGGGAAGGACCGTGTAGCTAGGGGATGGTGAGTTGACCTGACAGCAAACTTTTCAGAATATTTGTCTTACAGATGCCACTTGGTAGGCTTCAATTATATATATAATACATACTATGTGATGCTACATTGAAGTTCAAATCATGCAGAGGCAAGAGAAATAAAGAATAAATGAGACTGTGAGTTGAGAACATAATGGAGCTGAGTCTTCAGTAATCTGCCTAAGTGATTATTGACAGTGTCAGCATTAGCTTAAAAAAAGCATCCTCATGCAGTCACTGAGGACTGAAGTCTGCAACAAAACCCAGAAAGCTCAGTACATGCTCTCTGTTCAAAGCATAGCCAATATATGCCCTGCTCTAGCAGAAGATGGGCAACCCATAGACATCCCTCCCCAACCACAGCTTCATGCAAAGAAGCTAATGCCAGAAAATATTTCCTGACCTTGTTTCCAAGATCCTTTACAAGGCTTCTCCACCACTTCCCAGCTGGGACTCGGTAGGCACCTTGCATAGACTGCTGAGGAGGCAGCCTGGATGTGGTTGCAGAGCTGGCTGAAGGGAGTGGGGCTTTACTGTATCACTGTCCGCCACTTTCTGACCACAGTGAGGTTGCTCCCCTCCTTTACGGGGATCGTTGGTCCCGTATCACCTGAAAACAGCTGTTTTCCATCTGTCTGTGGGGTGTTGGAGCTAGTTAATTTTACAGATAAGCAGTTTTCAGAATCACTTATTTTCTGCTGTAGGATTTCCTAGGAGCAACCTTTAACTAATACAGCCCTTCAAGAAACTAATTTTATCTGACCCAAAGTTAAGGTATTTCATGAAGTACAAGCCTGCTTTGTTTTGCCTAGACAACTGTTATGCAAGTGAACACTGCCTTGAGAGTTACTAGTGGGATGCTGAGATGTGTGGATATGTGTCATACTCTGAGAAATGATGGAAATGGAGGAACAGCGGTTTGATGAAGTGACTGGATTTCTGAGGAGAACCCGGGCACGTAGTTTGGTGCAATGTCAGTAACACATAACATATGAAAAGTAACCAAACATTGCTATGTCTATTAGTGCTTGCATATGTATGTAGCTATTTCTTTGATGTCTAATGAAGGTGGTGTAATGCAATCCTGTGCATAGCTTTCAAAATATTGACGGTGGGATTACTAACCAGCCAAGAGTCAGAAGGGCTGTCTACTGTTAACATCCTTGTCATAATTTTCCATACTCCACACATCCCATTAGAAGTAACTCTGAGGAAGTTTGTGGGTTTGCCTGCTTAAATAGATTGTATTCTTGTAATTATACTTGTGTCATCGAATCTGGAGAATCGATGTGAGGTCTGGTTGCGTCTGCTGGTATAGCTTCATAGCCATATCACTGGCCTAGCTTCTTTTGGTATGCAAACGGAAATAAATCGTGCACTGCCATAAGACATCTGTGTGCTGATAGAACTGTGCCCACAATGGGAGCAGTACTGATGTAAGTATGTGTGCGATAATGACACCCAAATACAAGAAAGGACCAAATGACACAGAATCTGCATGCAGAGACAAGACCTGAATTAATGTTTTATAGTGTTATTGGCACTGTCAACCTGAGAGTAATCTAGACCTCCTCCAGTAGGCTGCTTTCTGTCTGATTTATGTGCTTTTTGGTACTTATATAAGAATTTCAGTTCAACTGCTTGTATGGTTTCAGTTCAAATTGCACTAATATAAAGGTATCTTGCTTCCTATACAGTTTACACTTACTTATTTAGACTGATTATGTCACCATGAAAAGGTATTTTTATTGGTACTGTTTGCACATGCATTTTTTCTGAGTTTTGTTATTCATGCTGCTGTAGGTAAACCACTTAGATTTACACAGAGTTTACTCTATGTAAAATGTACCCTTAGACTGAAAAGGCCAGATTCAGAAGTGATGCATAAAGGGCTAAATGGGTATTAACCCAAGCAAAAGTAATAGGAGTTTAAGGATTGTATCTTGTAATACGTCCCCGATGTTTGATACCATGAGCTTTCTTAGGGCTTCTTCCAACATTTGTCCAGAGATGCTGAAAATGATAGTAAATTTATTTGCCTAAATAAAACTGGAAAAAAGAAACGCATTTCTTTTAAAGTACTTGAAAATGGGCATCCTTATTGTGTAACTTGTCACAGAGCCAGAGGTGAAGTCTGGGGAGATAATTGGATGTCAAGGGTGGGAGCCAGTGGGGTTAGGGTCAGAATTGTCTATATATTATTTGCACTGGTACAGAATGGAAGTTCTTTTTAAACCATGGCTTATAGCTGTGAAAATTTGGAAACTTAAATACTTTTGAACTTTATTCCTCCTCTTCTCATGAGGCTGTTTAGTTTATCGGTACTGCAGCATTTAAATCTTGACATTAAGTAGCATCAGGAGCGCGCTTACCAAAAAGAACTCCCAGACACCTGGAAGCCAGAACTAATCCCGAAATTCTTGATCCATATATGTAATATTGCTATGTAATTTTAGCTTGAAAATTTCTTTATTTCATCTTGGGGAAAAAAAAATACACTATTTTTTGTAAAGAGATGCTCTGTCACAGTATCTGTGAAGTCACTGTGTTTTCCTTTAATTCAGTGGGATTTGAATCCTGTGCATTTTCAAGTTTGCCTAAATTAGAAACTATCCTAATCTGTGAACATTGTGGACCTGAAACCACACAGGATATCTATTACTCAGATGGCTTAATTATGAAAGGCTTCATAAAAGAAGGACTTTGTAAAAGGAGATCTGAAAGGAAGAATAGAGTCTTAAAAATGAAGGGGAAAAAGCTACTCTTTGATCATTTGGCTAATAACATTTGATAATACTATCATGCCTTGAAAATGACAATTTCATTCAACCAAAATGAAATGTTGAAGTGTTTCAAATAGCATGGTACATGCTTCTTCTCAACCAAAAAAAAAAAAAAAAGTACATTCAGACTAGTATTGTTCCCTCTGCTTCAGAAGCTCTGAAAAGTTACTGTTGATGATCAAAACTACATCTGACCAAAGCAGTCTTCATCATTATCATGATCATTATCATCCTGGAATGGAAAGAAAAAAACTAATGCTACCTGCATAGTTTTTAGAGACACCCTATATCTACAAGTAGGAAATGTGATCAAGTTGTTGCACTAGTAAGACTAGGAATCAAGGGATTTTACAGTCATATCACTGACCCTTTAAGCAACTGCTGAGAATTGCTTAAATACTTGGTATATTGGGTGATACATTATTAATCATTGTACTACTTGACAGATGTGACACGGGGCTGAATATATAGTAATCTCATTTCTTTAAGTGCAAGGATAAGACTTGCCTTTGGAAAAGAAAGATGATCTCTGGTTCAAGGACCAAGAAGAAAGGTGAAGATTTCTCTCTGCCCTGATTCACCTTCTATAAATAAAAACAATATTCTGTTTTTACTGTCAATGAGGAAATGCTTCTATGGCATGTATTTTGAGTACCTAACTCAGTGGAAGTTTGAGCCTCTGTATGGATTGCAGAAATACAAATTTAACTAACAAATTAAAATCCTACTAAAGTCAATGAAAATGCTTTAAAAAAAAAGACTTTACCAAGGGTGGGATTAGGTCATTGTTCTTTTAAACTGCATTGATATCTTTAGATGGAAGCTTATATTGATGTTTTTATCGAGGTTCTGATGTCTGCAAAGGGCTGGTGACTTTAACCTGTTGTTACCTATGGGTGTAGAAGTTTATTTTAACAATTTTTTAATTTTTTTCCCTTCCTGGGCAGGATTTATGTGGGCATCATTCATGTGATACTCTGGGAATGGCAGACGTTGGGACCATATGCTCTCCTGAGCGCAGCTGTGCAGTGATTGAAGATGACGGCCTCCATGCAGCTTTTACAGTGGCTCACGAAATTGGTATGCAGTGCCTTTTCTGTTCGCTTGCCAAATCAAACACTTGTAACAGCTGCATTAGTAACCAAAATACTTCGCAATTAATTCCAGATTTCCCCTGGTCCAGATACTCACTTGGGGATTAAGGCTGTATACATATGCACTTCAGGGTTAACTAATAAGGGATCAGAAGGCAAGTGAAGGCGCACAGTAGGTGTTTCCTTTCTGACAGTGTCGTTTCTAAGCAGTAGTTGAAGTGAAAATTCAAAGGCTGCTGCTACTGTCCAAAGATGTGATTGTGTCCCTCCTGAGAAAGCATTTAGCCCATCGTATGCATTTAGTGCATACACAGTGGAAAAAACACAACACCTTTTTGAACTACTTGCATGCTCTGCTGTGGCAAAACTTGGCACAACCTTACCTGCAGAGGAAGGCTTTTGTGGAAAAAACCAGAATTCTAATCTTTTTCTAAATGTATGGAAATCCCACCTTTATGGTAAAATATGGTACTAACGTGAATCCTGAAATAAGTTAAATAGTATTTAGGTGATAAAGGTTTGGTCAAAAAAACTGTTTGACTTTGTTTCAGTTTCCACCCCAGATCAGCAGCCTTACATGCGCCCTTCAAAAGGCTTTAAGATAGAATTAGTGGCAGAAAAAAGTTTGTATTTTGGGATATTACATCTGTCATGATAAAGTCCTTCAGAGAGACTGCTGCCATCTTGATTATTTTTAATTTACTAATGTTCTGTGAGCTGTGTTCTGGAAATACATTCAGGATGAGGGCTATTCACTTTGGTAGGTGAACAGCAATTTAAAAGTGGAGAACATTTTATTTTTTTATTTTTTATATTTTTTTTTAAATTTTTAAACATTTTTAGAAGGAAATAACAAGGAAGGGAGAACTTTCAGAGTGAGCCAATTGCTGAATTGCCTTGTACATCATGCCAAACCAAAGTAAAGTTTGCTCTGGGAGTATCATTGCAGTAGTTCAATTTTCAAGTAGCTAGCAGGTAGAGCCCAGGAGTTGTGTGTCTTATATATACATCTGGCTCAGCAATTGGAGGTCACTGAGTATGAAAAAGCAGCTGACATATCAGTGACATGACCCTTCAATGATTAGTGAACCTAACCCTACTGCTGTTATGGTGCTACAAAAAAATGCAGTCAGTAGTGGCTGGAAAGGGATCATGGTTTGCATGAAAACATAAAGTTTTGTGGCAGAATGAGTCCCCAAACCATAAATCTTATTTTAATAAACAAGAATAGAATTAAGAAAAAAAAGCCCTCTGAAATCACTAATTCAGAGCATTTGGAGATAAGTAGAGCAATACGTCAAATACAACCTCACATCAGACGAGTTTAGTGGCGTCAGACCTGGATGCTGTGAAGCTAATTCCCCATCATGAACCTGGTCTAAAACTTGGGCAAGTGGATAGATTGCAAACTTAGCCTGTCACTCAAAGGCCAGTCTGCTAGACAGACTGCTTGTACCTTCTCTCATCCAGAAGTGATGCTTACTGCTGAAGGTTAGTGCCCGTTGGCCAGGTCGGATGAGGGACCTTCTTGTGATACCAGTGTTCATATATCTGGGGTGTGAAAAGGTGAGTAATGTGTCTCGACTACTATTTTATCAACAAGAAATAAATGTTTAGTTAGATTAAAAATGAAAGAACACAGATCAATAGAGACAGGGATGAGCAGTAAATATACATATTACTACCTTGAATTCCACACAAAGAAAATGTGAACAAAATTAAATTATTTTTGGCGATCTAGAAGCACATTTTTGAAAAAGAGCCATTTTCATACTTAGACATTTACAGGAATCTGTAAAAGCTATAATTTTCAATGTAAAAAGGCATGAATTGAAATGAATAAATAAGTACCCTAATGGACAAAAAAACTTCAGTTTGAAGTTGTTTAAAATAACATCCCCTTTTTTTTTCCTCACCATAAGATTTTAAGAAAGGAGGGGTGTCAAGTCACAGAATGATTTTCCTGTGTGTGGCCTGAAGTGGGAGAAGTTGAGAAGAAAACACAGCTAAAATTGCTTGAGTACTTAAATTAAATTAAAGGTCAAAAAAGGATGAAAAATAAAAGTGTGGCATGGATACCCTTTAGTTAAGCACTTTGGGGAAAACCTTGCTTTATTTTATTTGGAGACCAGATTTCGTCCTACAATTCAAAAGTCTTAAAGTTCCCCCTGTCCTGTGGGTAGGGTGTAGCTTTAATTTTACAGCCGCTTAATTATTTGGTGGAATTCACCTGGCAACATAGGAGATGCCCTGCAAGACAGAGGGGATGCTAAGGGCTCTGAGCCTTACATGCTCCTTTCTGTCAGTAGGAAGAGCAAGGTGAGCCGCTAAGTGAATCAAGAGTCACTGTCTGCAGTTTTTTAAATAACCCTGCTGCACGTGCATGGGTAGCAGATGCAGCATCATTACCATTGACTTGGTCTGCAGAACGGCTGTGTGTCCTCACTTTGACTTCCAAGGGGATCTGAATGCTCTTGTTTCCTCTCTGAAGGACCCAAGAGCATTTTTGAGGATCAGATTCTTTCTCTGGAAGGCAACCAATGTAAATGGAACTGCAGCTCAACCAAACAGGACGATGCACAGCCTAGGGGCTCAGGTTGGATACGTGCATAGGAAGCCAAAAAGTAGCCTGCTACAGAATAAAGCCTGCTGCTTCTGTTGCCAGGGTTTCTACCACATTATGTTTTAGATGTTTATTTTATATCTTTCAGATAAAATAGATGATGGAGTTTGACCAGTGGTTTTTGAGGGGAGGAGTATGAATGAGCAGCAGTAACAGGCAAAATCTCCAAAGAGCTGTAAATGACAGCACAGAAAGAAATAGATGCAACCAAATTCTTAGTACAACTGATTAGCTGACAGTAAGAGGTGGAGATCTATATACAAAGATTGATGAAGTACGACCTGAATCTTGTGTCCTACATGTCTGTAGGAAAATCAGGAATAATTTGTCTCCAGTGTCAAATGCAGAAAATCAGGAAAATGCAACAAAAAACAGGAGGAAACCTTGTAACTTTGAAAGTGATAATCCAGTTTCTCCTCAGAATAAAGGGAAGCAGTGCTAATAGCATATATGTTATTTTTAAATGCCTGTCAAGACATCCAGCCACTAACAGTAGATCCATATATGGTTATTTTCTAGCAGAGGACATGCTGCTATCAGTTTGGACAGCACCAGCTTTGCTGTTGCAAAAATAGTCTTCTGGATTCTTGCCTGAAATCATCAGTTCAGCTCCATGTTGTGGCATATAGATATCTTTTTTTAACTCTAAGCAACTCCTTCAGCTATGCTTCCATAGCTTTGCAGGGATATCTGAGCTAGCCTAGGCACAGTATGTAGACATTCTCCATGTCTTTGTTATTACCAGCCTATGGTCTGTATAAAAACCATGTTTCCTTATTTCGTATGCTTCCCTGCTTCACAGAGACATCTGGAGAAAACCATTAAAGAACCTATGATTGCTCATTATCTCAGTATTTATTTAATGGTTTTCATAGGTCAGCACTACCATATTGCATCTCCATATATCCCTTATTATACTAACCATCAAGAAACAAAAATCTCTAGAGTCTCACTGTAATACTCTGGACTTTTGGATTGGAGATTTTACAGTGTTGAATTATAAGCTAACCTGTGCATCCCATGAAAATAAGCGTGGTCCAACACCACCAACAGACACAGTCAATCAATTTGAAGTTACCTTTAACATCTCTTGTGATGGGATATATCCAATGCATGACAATTCCTTGTTTAATAGCCTGGTGTCACATTTTGTGATGCAGTCACGGTCAGAAGTCCTGCGTGCTTCAGTACAGGCAGCCTACCATCCTAAAGTGCTTGTCATCTACAAAAAACGAAATGAGAAGAATTCAAAAGAAAATGCGTGGCGCTACTGCTCATTTTACCAATAGGTAATTTCCCAAAATCACAAAATCTCAAGGAAAGCCAAGGATTAAACTTGTCTCTTGAGTTTTAATCTAGTCTTTAAACACAAAAACATCCTTCCTGGAGTCTTTAAGCAGGCAAAGCTCCCATTTAGTTCAGTGACAGTTACATGGGTCTAATAACTTAAATCGAATGTATCTTTATTCTTCCATCAGTCTTGAAGAACTTTTTTTATTATTATTTTTAAAGGAGACGCACAGAAGGCGCTGCCTTTTTGCTCAGTGGTAATGTTCATTTGACCTTTTGCAAAGTTCCTATTTCTTTGTTTTGCAACTATGCTGGCACGCTCTTACTCCTTCTATCCTCCTGAGTAATATGGTTCACTGATGTTCTTTCCAAGTATTTTATTTTTAGAATATAGCTTTAAAATTGCTACATGGAACTAATTAAACCTCTGTTCATTAGTTTTCTTTTATCTTTTACATGTGACTTTAGCAAAGGAAGGCCAAAGGGGGACATAAAAGCAGTCTTCAAATATATTTTAAAAATCATTGCAAAAATTCACGTAATAAATCATTCTCCATGTCCACCTGGGACAGCACAAGGGGTAATGGCCTTAAATTGCAGCGAGGGAGATTTACTTTAAGCATTAGCCAAAATCATCTAACCAGAAGGACAGTTAAGGGCAGGAATGAATTGCTTGGGGAGGCTGTGAGTTCTCCGTTACTGGAGGTTCACAGGAGCCACCTGGCTAACGCAGCTGTGGCTTAGGGGACACTGATCCTGCCCTGGGGTGGAGGGGTGCACAAGGTGGCTTTTCAGGGTCTCCTCAGAACCTCATTTTCTACAGTTACGTGAAGTTATCACAACTTCCTCCGCAGCTATACCATGCAACACCTAAAGTCAAGGAATTGTAGAGAAACTAAAACTAGAAAATGATGCATTTAATACCAAATCTCTTTCAGCGTGCTGCCATTTGGTGGCATTTGCACCACTTAAAACAAAAATGTCGTGAGTGCAGTCAGCAAAGTGTAGTGCTGTATAAGAAAGCATAATTTTACGTAAAGAAGCCATTTTAGAAGTGAGGTATCACTCTTGGGGTCCCTGCCTGGGTGGTTCACTGAGATACATCAAAATACCATTTTGCTGAATTCTCAGTGGATTGAAAGTATTTATTCAGAGCATGAGCCTGTGTTTGAGTTGTAGGCCTCTCTAGGAAGAGGGCCGTGTCTACCGTGTCTGACCTATGTAACCATTATAGCAAACTCTATGATTCTGACCCTTCTTGAGAAAAAAACGAAACCAAGGATGATGTGCATGGTATTTAAATGGAAGTCTTGCTTTCAGTGTCCATAGAAGAGTCCAAAAATATGCTCTTTCCATATTTTACCACGTGTGCTGGTTTTGTATACACTCAAAACTAACTAAATACAGTCATCTTTTCTTTTCTGCTGCTGAACATGTAGCCCTTTGATTTCAAGGCTGTCAAGATAAAGCAGATAAAGACAAGCTTCAGACTTGACAGATACAAATCTTCCTTTCATTTCAAGGGGGATTCTTTGCCAAGGGCACAGAATTTCACAAGCGCAGGAAAAAAATTGTGAAGGTTCTCTGACTTTTGCGTTATGTTTCCTTCATGACAGATGAAGTTTAGGCAAGTATCCAGGTAATCGTAATTAGGCAGGTTTGCTTTCTTAACAAAAAAGAGGGAGAGAATACCCTTGTCCAGTTCCTCTCTGATTACATACATCAGGAAAATTGCTTGATTCCTTCTTTTTGAACCTTTTTCAAAGTTCTATCTAAACTTCTGCTTCCAAAAGCTGTTGAATTAAGCTCTCATGAACATATATCCCCTTTGGTTAAGAGCAAAGATGGGCAGTCAAATCTAAGCCTTCACAAGAGGTGAAGAGCGGGGCAGAAAAGTTAACTGATGCTTCTAAAACCAAACATCAGCTGTACAAAAGGTTGTTGGGTAAAATTTTGGGTAAAAAATCTTGGCTTGCCCAACAATATTTTAATTAACTTATAATGTTACATATAACTTAAACTTGTTCCACATGCAGCGCCCATAGTGCTTAGACCATCTTTAGTGAGGCTGAGACAGTTTTGTGTGGAAAAGTGGAGAGATGGAAGGGGGAAATTGATATGATGTAGAAAACCTGAATCCTCAGGTTCTGAATATGCTTGAGCTTTTCTTTATCTGCCATGTACTTTTAAGTCTGATTGGGGATCTTTGCCACCTCAGTGCCTGTGAAGCGATTCAGCCAGAGCAGTGAGGAGATGGAGGGCCAAGTTCCCAACCAGAGACTTCAGGAAGCGACTCAGACACAGCACTAACATTGCCTGAGTTTTAGGAGATTTTCTCAAGTTGTGCTGATCTTTGTGTATATGTAACCTCATAACGAATTAGATCAAACAGGTGCTATGCTTTGAAAAGCTGCTACAGATTCTGAAACATCATAACTTTAAGCCAAATATATCGAGTGAAATACCAGCATCTCTGCAACCATAAGAAAATTGGGAATGAAACTGTGTTTTGCCTGATGTTTCAGAACAGTCATTATCAAAAATTATTTTAGGGACAGCTTTAGGGGTGGACTTGGCAGTGTTAGATTTATGGTTGGACTTAATGATCTTAAGGGTCTTTTCCAACCTATATTATTCTATGATTCCATGATTCTAAAAGAAGTCCACTTCATCTGTGTGTGCCTGAACCCCCAGTCTTCCTGACTGCAGGGGAAAGTAGGGATTACTTTCCTTCTTGGCAGGTAAATACTACTGATATGATCATGTAGTTTTGTGCAGAAAGTACTTCCAGCACAGAGAGGAAGGCAGAATTACCCAATAAATAGGCAGCAGGCAATGCAATTTTTACATTCTTGCACTGTCTGCTCTCCGACAGTTCATTCATTTAGCATGAGCTGCCACGAATTACATTCTTTGCAAGTTATGCTGAGTTGGACAGATGTGAAATAGGTGTCACCATCTCCCACTTTTTCATTAAAATTAATATTTATCTTCTACATGCCCCATTAATTAGCATAGCAGATGTAGTGTAGACCTCCAAGACCACATCTTTTTAATGATTATTTGAGTCTGTGTGGCCATGGTGGTTTCTGATTGCCTAGTCCACATTGCCTGGACAGACTCTCGCCTGCAAATGGGGGTAATATATCTGTGATCTCCCATACAAGTATGTTATAACAAGCCATTTTAGCAGAAGTTTGTTTTGTGTAAAGTCTGCAGGACTGGTGTATGAATGATTGTGGCTTTATTTTATGTCTGCTCCTGAAAAGAAGCGACACTTCAGACTATTGTTTCATTCAGTCTGAAGAACTCTTTTTAGACAGAAATATTAAAAACTGTCTCTGGGCTGGATATTTTAAAGAGTGATTATTTTTTTCCTTTTTTCTTTCATAAGTGATGGATAGCAGTCAAAAGAAAATTGGAAGGAAAGTTCAAGTATGAAGAAAGAGGAATAGCCAGTTTTATATTCTGTGCATGTTTTTTGTAAGCTTATGCAATTCAAAGCACTTCTTTTTAATGAAAAAAACAACTTTATTAATCGTTATTGCTTAGGTCCATCATTGTTGCAAAATTCTCATGACTTCAGGAAGATTTCTGAGTCATATCAGTATGCAGTTATTAATAAGGAGTCAAGTACTCACACAAGTTAAAAAACACAGTACATGCAGAAAAAAATGGTTTTATTTTAAGAAAGCTACCACATGCAATCTTTGTTTAGCAATGAAGAGAGCGAGAGGCTCCTGCAGAAGGTAGGGGCTGGTGATTAGACCAAGGAATGTTGAGCCAGGAGCTTCCTGAATCCTGATCCTGTGAGAGCCAGGGACTCAATGAGTAACCTTGGGCAAATCACTTGACCTTCTTTTGTACTCCAGTCATCTCCACTGAAAATTAGGTGAAAGGCATGACCTCACTGAAAAACACATGCTTCATCAGAGCTGAGCTTTTCTGAGAAAACAAATTATGATGCCTGCAGCATTTTTTAGCATGCTGTGTCACTTTGCATGTGTCCTGTGGTCAAATTCAGTGCAAAAGCTGTGCTTTGACATGCTGTTCAGTTCAAGCACTAGAGATCTGTGTATTTCCATAAACAAGGTTATTGAGGTTTTTCTCCAGAAGGGCCACCACAATTTGTGTTTTTACAAAACCTGGGGTTTTCTTGCTATGCACTAGAGACACTCTATTTTGTTTATTCCTATGCTTGAGACACCAGTGGCAAATAAATGAGAATATTTTTGCATGCTATTCATTCAGAGGACCTCTGCATATTGTCTGGCAACATATTTTAAGAAAATTTAAAGTATTCAAACTTCTGTTTTTCTTCCCAGCACTCCTGGGAAGAAGATAGCTACACTTCAGTGTGCTTCACCACACATCCAACATAGCTCTGATGCCCTCCTGATTTACCAGCAGAGCTCTTTGTGTCCTGATATTTAGAGAGGATGTAAGTTTTAGCTGACTTGTCATAATTGCTTTGGAGTATTCCTACCTTCTATTAGGAATATACACCCCATTCCTACAAGGTGTAGGAATTCTTTTGAAGCCATTGCAGGTATTATTTCCTGTTGGGCTACAACAAGTGTTGACCTTCAGTTGTTGCTGGAGTAGGGAAGCTTGTGCAGTGCAAGGTCCGCTATCAGGAATGCAGACAGTGCAGGTGAACTGGGATCCGGGGGCTGGTGACTGCTTCGTTTCTTGCTTCACTTCATCTAAACAGACTGAGCTGTGCCAAGATCCCCTTGCAGATGGTATTCCAAAATATACTAGGGTCCAAAGTCTGCAGGTTGCTTTCATGCTGCTTTCAACAGTTTACTGATGTAGTCACACTTCGTCTCACCTCAGGGGGAGAAGGGAGGCTGTGAGGAAGGGCTGTGTTAGGTGGTTGGTCTTTTTGCTGTTTGGGAAGCAACCAGTTTACAAGAAGGCTAGCTCCTCTTCACTTGCATGAGGGTAAACCCTGCTTCCTCGCCATCTGTTTCTTTTACCATTTTGTGCATTCCTACAACATAACTTAACTAAACACCATCCTGCTGGTAAAATTATATTATGTCATTTTCACTCAGTGGGAACTGTCAACACCAGTAAGATGCTTCATTAACTAGAAAACATCAGATGATCTACTAACCCATTCTCAATCAGTCATCATTTTACACAGCTGCTGGGAGCCTTTTTTTTTTTTTTTCTTTTTTCAATAGCCTGGTTTGAAGTTCATAGTAGTACAAAATGGTGTTATGCTAAAATTGGCATTGTTTTTAAATGCCTTTTTTGTAAGATTTGTGTTTCTTAAGCCTTTGCTTTTGGCCAAAGCTTTCTCTGGAATTATGCTTACATACAGGATCACTTGAAGAATCACCTGTAACCTTTTCACTTTTGTTCTTATGAAAGGAAATGCCCCACAAGTAAATGCCAGAAACCACCCTAATATCCTGAGCAATATGTGATAATGCCAGCACGTTCGCGCATGCAAGGGGTGGTGGTGGGAAGACCTCTCGAGTAGGAGGGGGAGTGTCCCTTCTTCAGTTTGGATGCA
The DNA here is from genome assembly GCF_017639655.2 of Falco naumanni. NCBI lineage: Eukaryota > Metazoa > Chordata > Aves > Falconiformes > Falconidae > Falco > Falco naumanni. The sequence continues at coordinate 103,262,289 of NC_054055.1, forward strand.
AAAGGATGACGGGCACAGGCCTACAAGTACTTTGTTGTTCTCACTTCTCTGCTAAAAAGAGCAAGCTTAGCAAGGCAGTATTACAGATTACAGTGACATCTTGAATATTGATTATTTTTAATGAAATGCAAACAGTTTTAAGAGTCACTGGAAGTTTGTCATATGCTGTAATCTGTTTTAAGTCTGGTCAGAATATCTTAAAAGGCAAAGTTAGGATGGAGCGAGATTTAGGTTGTGATGAATTTTAGTTCCATAAAACTTTGAAAGTTGCATTCACAGTGTTTGTAAGCATGCATACAAAGTTAACTGGCAAATTGGTATGAACAGCTAGAATCCATACACTTAATGCTATAAACAGCTACTATCCTCACTATCACTGGTGGCTGATTTAGAAGCTGAAATACTGACAATGAGAATTACATATTTTGGCAATTACTTGCTACTTACTGCTTCTTTCCTTGTCATGATTTTTTAATATTATTTTTGAAAAATCTAAAAGTAACGAGAGATTCACAAATACTTTGGGAAGCTTCTCCTCAAAAAGCTGAAATCTGCCAAGTGACTTAGTTCTTGTCTTGCATTAGAACAATACCCTGATTTAATATGACAAAGTAGACTCGGTTAATGCGGTATATCCTCAGTTCACCCCATTTATCACTGTAAAGTATAGAAGTTATGCTGCAGTCTAATTAAAGGTGAAACCGGTAGCTTGACACTTACCAGAAGATGACCCTATTGCAGTTCCCTGCGCTTTTGCCAAAGTACTTGGGATGAAATGTTCTGTGCTGAATAGTCACCTGAGAAGCATTTCATTTTATTTATTTACTCAGAACTTCTCCACAGAGACTGTCCAGCCACTTCTGAGAGGGAGACTAATTTGCAGTCATTTTATGGAAAAATTTTCAGTCCCTACGCTCAGAGTGAAGAGCTTGAAATATGGCTGCAAGCTTTATCATATCTGAAGGATTTTTTTTTTTTTTTGTCTATATGAAAGAGGAAAAAAAGGGAAGAACAACAACTTCAGTCCACAGTTCAATGATAACGTTCTCTGCAGAGTCAGAGGATCTTTCAGTATAGAGAGGGAAGGAAACTACATCATCTTTAGCTAGGGAAGCCAGGAGCAAGCTGAAGCACAATATACTTGCAGGCCTTCTCCAGGGGCATTCATATTGTCTGACTGTAGGATTTCCATAGTTTGATGTGGTGTGACCACATTGCTCTGATAGGAGGTAGTCTGAGCTGGGGTTGCTTACAGATTGCACTGCAGGAGGAGCTGGGGCTGGAAAATGCACGTAGGAAAGACAGAGGGGTCTTTCCAAAGCCAGGGCTGATGAAGTTGGTGCAAGAAAGGAATTCATATAGAGAGCAAAGTTGTATCTTAAATGGGTAGAGTGTTGCAGAGTGGTGTCAGAGGGTGTTAAGGAATTTGAATTCTGCCCTACAAGACTGAGTCCTTCATATCACAGAGTTCTGGTTGTCCTGAATGGTGCTATAAAATGTTAAGCACTATGAAAAATTCTCAGTTTGCTGGTTTGCACCCAACTATTATTCATACCCTACACTGAACATGCATTATGTTGTGCCATGTGACATTAGTCTGCTGAATGTTTTAGAAAATTCTCCAGCTTTTGTTATTCTCCCAGAGCTGTTTAGTACCAAGTCCAATGACTTAGAAATGAACTCCTTTTCCACTGACAGAACCTCATTACTTTATTTCACAAGCATGCAGCAGTGAAGTAATTTCTACAACTATGAACAGTCTTGGGACATTAAGTACAAAAGCATTCCTCCTGCAACCTTTAAGCATGCAAGTTGTCTCAGAGAAGATTGCTATAGCGAGGCTTAGGTCTAACCAGCATGGTATTTTCTTGCTTGCTGGGCTAATTTTTTGCAAGTTTTTCTGTTTAATTGATATTATATGTATATCATATACATATGTATATGAATATTCAGGTGCATGGATTCAAGTAAATAGAAGAAACTGGCTGAAGCTCCTGAACAGCTTTGCAAAGCAGAGTGTGTGTCATTCTGATGTAAAGGGGGAGCTGTGCCACATGTTGAGTGTCCATCAGCAAAAGCTAGGGGATAGGCCTGAAGCCCTCTCTAGTAAATGTTTGCTTAAGTTAGCAGAACACTGGTGAAACATGCTACAAGGAGTTATTTAATGTCAGCAGAAAATGGTTCTAGTTATATTACTACTAGGCATGTGTTGAAGTTCATTAACCTGTCAGCTCTGCTTGTAGTTCTCAGACATGGGGTGTGACCTGGTGCCATTCAGTGCATTAGCATGAATGCAAGCTTAGTGATAACACTGTACGGAACAGCAGCCAAAAATAACATAATCTGCATTTCCTGAAGAGACGCTCGTTGTCAGTATCTAGGATTTTGGCAAAATCAGAGGTAGTCCTCATTGGCACAGTAGTTGCTGATTCCTTGAATGCTCAGCTTGTGATGCTTCCACAGAATTTGTTCAGTGGGCTAGAAGTGGTATGCTGATTATTTGGTTACTCTGTCAGAGAAATGCGGCTGAAATAATAATCTTACTAGTGAATTATTTTGCTCAACACCAGCATTTGGCTTTAAAAATACAGACATTGTCATCTCTTCAGAGCAAGTATTTATATAGTGCTATATCAGATTGAAATGTGACATATACCTACTGATATTCAGCCATGTCTCAGCGCGAAATAAAAGTAGTATTATCTGGCCCATATATAACAAGTATTGTCAAAGAAAAGTGATTTTACCAATCAGAAAAGAAAAGCCCAAATTTTGCATATAAAACACACCAGTAATTAGACATGCCTTCTGTATGAAAGTTTGATTCGTTATGTTTTTTGCAGCAATGTACTTGTGATGCAATTGCAATAGCAATTAGCAACAGTAGTAACAGGCAAAGTAGTATTAGCTGTCCTAAGCGTTAACCCAGGTTCAGTGAAAAAATTCTCGCTAGCATTTAAAATACTACAGGTCCTTTTATTTAAATAGTGGCTGTATTTGAATGATGTTGATAAATGTGTGCCCATCAGGGGAAGAAAGAAAAAAAAAGAGAAATGCCCTCTTCATTCTCCTTCCCGCCTCCCTTCCAGTGAGGATTCAGTAGCTGCAGAAGACGGACTGGCTGTTCTCAGCCATCACTGTTACAACTGGAAGTGACAGACCAAAGTCCTCTTGTCACTTTTCCTGTAGCTCCACCCGTGGGTCAGGAACCCAGCATTTGAGCAAGGCTGCCAGATGCTACCTCGGCTTCTCTCACAAGACAGAAACCCTGATTTCTAATCTTCGGCAGCCTTAACACATAGTTCTGGTCAGATAGCAACTTTCCTAATCTCAGGTACAGCTTGCCAGTGAGCGCTGCCTTCATCTCGTTCCTCTTGGCTTCTCCCCCAGAGCAGATGAAAACAGCATAACAACAAGTTTGTATAAGGCAAATAGGTAAAAATTCCTGATTTTCTTCTTTTCCAGCCTGTATGGTAGGTATTACTGTTGTTATTACTATTGTCAAGCCTATTCCTATGGATATCTTATCAGTCCCTACCTGTGTCACCTTACAGCCGATCACACCAAAACTTGAAGCTGATGGCACACAGCAGGCTTTTAGTTATTACAGAATAATACAATGTGTCTCTTCAGCTGCTATTTGAGACCATCAAGTTAATTTCTTTTGTGGCAGCTTTGATGGGTAGGTAGTCTTTGTCTTTATCATTAAAGCAGTCTTGGTCCAGCCCTGGGTCTCAGATGAATCATCTTCTGGCCTAGGTTGAAGACGTGAGTGTTAAGTTCAGCCTTGAACTCCCTGCAGCTGCTGTTCACATTCAGTCTTCTACCTCTTGGATAGTAAATCGGCTGTGAAATAATCCAGCGTGGGCATAGAAATTAAAAATTAATCCTAATGTTTACAGAGGGAACAAAGCATGTGGCCTGCAATCTATTATTGTTGCCCAGAGACAAGAGATGGGGATCACTGATCTACAGAAGAGGTTGCTGTCACACTTTCAAGAACTTACTTAGCACTGGACTGAACTCCCCTGGACTTTAAGGATTTTTGCAGGTTCTATCATGTTCTGCTTTGTGTGCACATTCTTTTGTGTTCTGGAGTATAAATTTCCAATAGCATATACATTTAAAAATAAAAAGCAGCAAAACTAAAACCCTAACCAAAACAACACTAAAAAGAACCCTTCCACAAGACAAGACTTAAGTGGAAGAGACTATTTGAAATCATTATTCAGATTGTTTGATGTATTCTACAGGGTACTTACACTTCAGTGAGGAGCGCACTTTAAGAATTTGCATACAGTTTGTTTAGTTGCTCCATAAATACTAGCGTTTTCGTACATTTAGGAACATATTGTAGCACTTTTCTAAACAGTTGCAGAACATCTTTACAGAGTGAAGTATCTGGCTTTCTTGCTGAAGATGATTTGGTGAAACAGTAAGAACTAAATTTTTGACTGATATAGATTAGTAAAGTTCACTTTAGTCTTCATCAGGTTTCACTTAGCACAGCTCAATGACATGTCAGCTGATGGCATTACTGCCTTGCTATATGTAATGGCATAAACTGTCACAGTTTTTCTGTCTTCAAACATACCTTGTTTCAAGTGGCCTGCTTTGGGCTACTGTTCAGAATTTGAGAACAAATTATGCAATTCATTTTACCTTGACTATGAGCTCCAGCTGGTAAACTCTGTTATGGATAGCCAGGTCATTTTATTTATTTATTTCATTTATATAGGGCATTTGCTTGGGCTTTCTCATGATGACTCCAAATTCTGTGAGGAGAACTTCGGCTCCATGGAAGATAAGCGCCTGATGTCCTCCATTCTGACTAGCATCGATGCTTCAAAACCCTGGTCCAAATGCACTTCAGCAACTATAACAGAATTTTTCGATGATGGACATGGTATGTATTATCACACCTTGTGTCAGCTACATGTTAATTTTTACTGTGTTCTGTTTTTTTAATAAGAACATTCCGTACCAGCTTCTTCATCTTCAGGTCTATCTTGGAAGTGCTTGCAAAACCAGGCAAAGTTCTGAAAGGCTGGCAGAGTCTCACCCTCCCTTTGCATGAAAGAAAAGAAAGAGTTGATGGAGTGCGTGTTGGCAATAATTTGGTTGGAACCTGGAGAGGTTTTTTCAAAAGCATGGAATTAGTCTTGTCTTCCCAAATGCCATAGGTAATAGCTCAGAGAGTACTTTAAACAGAGGACACAAGGAAATGGCTTTTTCCTCACAGAAATTAAAATGGTTGATAACGCTCTACTTAGTGTTAGACTACAGCTAGTAGAGTGTATGTGTTCTTACTATTAATGACATTTCTTTTACTTATAATGCCATTATATTTATGACCTTTATAATACCATTGTATTTATTATGTTTATGTAGAGGGTCTGTAAGCAAAAATTAAGACTCCTCTGCTGTACATGATAAAAGATTACTTCTGCGCCAGGAGCTTACCTTCTGAGTTGTGTAACTAATATTTGTTAAATATGTCATTTACCCTTTGGAGGATAAGTGCAAGACTTTTCATTTTCCAAAAGTGGTAATAAAAAAGCATAGTCTTCCCTCTGTAATGAATTTTAAAGTCTTCATTGTGCTCCCAAAGCAACTGCAGTTCTTAAACAAACTGTTCAAATTCCAAAATGCTGAGATAAAAATGACATAATTGAGTGAATGGATCAAGTTGTTATGGTAACCAAAATGCTTATGGATAAAAAGTATGGTATGTCTGCTGAATGTAAAGGCTTTTCTGCTTTTAAATATTTTGTTGGCTAATTTCAGTGCTCTCCGAAATACTTTCTCCTGTTTTCCTCTGTTGAAGAATGACTTCATTTTTTCTCTCAATTTTACTGGATCCATTAATCTGTACTGCCCTTGTGGCCCATATTGCTCTGGCATTGACTTAATATTACGAGTTAGTTTCCAGATATGAAGAGAGCTTTACTTTTTGAGTTTAGTTACTGAGGTACAGTACAGTTCACTGGGGCAAAAATAAAAAAGGGACCTCCCTCGCCATCCATGAATGTCTTCTTGAAGAGTGCAAGGAACTCTGAACTATCTTTTCTCTTCTGTTCCTTTCCTGCTGCAGGCAAGTAGAAACGTTGTTCTCATTTTTTCCCTTTTTTGTGACCTGACTTCTTCTCTTTACTATGTATCCAGCTAGCTACTTTCTCCAACAATATAGAAAGAAAAGAGCGTTTCTCCCACCCACCTAACCTTTGGCTTGTTTGTACCTGGAGGGATGCTTGAAATTTGGACCCTTATCCATGAGCTGGACCCAGTCTCAATGTGGAAGTAAGGGAAGGCTGTAACAATTAGTCTTACAGGTCTAAGAATATAATTATGCCAGGGTTTTTTTCCAGTAAAATTAGGTAGGAGCTTCCCATCCTTCAGAGCTGCATTATGGTCTCCTTGTTAGTCATGATTGCTGACTTCGTGTACAAGAAGTTTGGCAGTCCTCAGCTGCTGACACTCTTCAGAAAATCATGTGTTCTTTACTGCGTGTAGAGGGCTTAGGATCTGCCAGTCTGTTAATGGATGAGTTAGGGTACATTGCCCTTTCTAATACTCACCAGTAGTTATCACTCAAGCATGTAGTCTCAAACAGTTACCGATATGGTGAAATAATTCATAGAAAATTTTAACCTCTCATCATAGAGTTCCATAGTCCTCAGGGAATTAATTTTATTGCTGCTGCTATTGGTGTGATTTCAAATATACAGTGTTGAGGGAATCTTTTCTTGATAGATCGGGCCTTCAGAGACCTTTTCTAAGTAACAGTCTCTTTTCTGTTAGTGTTTATAATTTTTCAGTTATTTATTTTAAATCAAAAATTTGTCTTAGAATACAAACAGTATCTATGAAGTAAAAATAGAAGTCAATGATTTAAATTGCAGTTTCTTCAAATTATTGTGTTGAAAGGAGATGTGTTATTTTAGGAAGGGAACTTCTGGTTTTATTTTCTTCTTCCAGCCAGTGGATGAATCCATAGCTCCATAATTCCCATTTGTAATGTACACTGAGTGTACCAGAACCACAGGATCCTAGCAAAGCATGATGATGCCACCTTTCACACTGCTTTGGGCTGATAATAAACCAGTTCAAATGTGCCGTATTTCTGTCTTTCCTTCAGAATAAGCATATGTCTGCTTTTTGGGTTGCTCATGTTTTTGCTTAGCTGGGGCAGGTGTACTGTCGTACCATTGCAGTCTTTTCCCTCCCTTCTGTTTTCAAGAAGGAGCTCTCCTGCAGTCTTCCCATAGAAAGAAGAAAATCCTCTCCCTCTCAAGTGCTGCTAGGCAGAGGGGAAAAAACATAACCATTCAGGTGTAATTTTGAGCAGTGTTGCAGGCTTAATGTAGGTAAGAAAGGCACAAAATAGCAGTTGCAACAAAAGAATACAGATATTCACACACCAGACTTTCTTTTAGGATCTTTGTGATTGAATTTTGCATAGTCACAGGAAGCTTAAGTGGGAAACCCTGAACAAGAGGAGACTCTTCCATTCTCTGGTAGGCCACATAAGCAGTTTGCACTGGGCTTTTGGCATAAATAGGCATAAGGTTATAAATTGTGCTTTGTGACAAATAGGGCATGGCAGCACTGGTGTAAGGAAATAAAAGTGCTTCATCTTTTGCTTCTTATGGGTAAGCATAGTGAAATGTGAAGTCCAGAAGTTTGGATCTGTGAGCAATAGTCCATTACATAAGAACAGTCAGTGTCTTATCAAAGCTTTAAGTAAGTTTCCCATATAGATTTGGATATTCATCCCATAGTGCTGTAACAGAAAACACTACAGTCTTGACTCTCTTAATTCTTTAACATCACTTTTTCAAGTGCTGATGTTCCTACTTTCTGAATTTGGAAAGCGATGTTGGGGAGTGGACTTGCTACATAAAATGTGGGTATTTACTATGTAGGTAGCTACTGCTAAACTGGCTATTTAAGTTCCCATCATAGTGCAGAGGGTTCTAATCAGTGGCATCAGTGGTTTGACTGACCTCATCAGTTCCATTAGCGGTGCTGAATTGCAGCATAAACTCATTTGCCTGAGTAGTGAAACATCTGACAGCTGACTGAATTGCAGATACCAGCATTACATGCAGTTAAAGTCAGCTGAATAAATCCCAGTATAAATGTCCCATCCAAGGTCAACCAGGAGGTCTGGGGAAGATCAAGGTGCTGATTCCCTGAGGCTCACTCTGAGAACTATAAACATCATTGTCATGATATCACTATTGGGTTTACACTCATGAGATAAGCCCAGACGGCAGTTTGCCATTTAGGAAGAAAAGGCTTAGTTAGTGCCCAGAAGACAGCGACATCTATTTCCATCTGCTTTTAGCCAGCCCTCTCCTAAGGTACTAATTGCCTTTATTGTCATGCCAACCACTAACTAGGCTGTGGTATGATTGCTTGCGATTTATTGTGTTTAGTCAGAACTCAGTGCTCTGTGCAACCTGAAACAAGGACAATTTCTGGTTTAAATTAACGTATATCCTGGTAAACTGCTTCCTGCACAGATTTATTCTGCCTGGTTTTTTTCCACATATATTACACATAACGTTGAGGAGATAATGAGATGGCTTAATTAACACTGTCATCAGCCAACAATGTTGCTGTGTCCCAGGGCACACAGATGTTCTTTGGTACACAGGACAAAAAATGGGAATAGCAGTATAGGTGTACTCTGTACGTTGCAATATAAGGTAGTGGACCGAAGCCCTCTCTGCCTTCTCAACTAGGGGGCCCAGGGCAAACCGTTCTCCGACTTTGTAACTCTGTCTTTTGTTACCATGACAAGTAGGAGGTTGGACCAGCTGGCGGTAGAAACACCTGCACTTCATTGCAACCTGTCTAAACATAGACACTGCCACTATTTTTCCTGTGGGGAATCCTTAGGGGCCTTTGCTATCTTCAGTTTTGAATTTATCATGTGAGATCAGCTGGAACACCTGGCTTTATAGAAATTATACATGTTTCCTCAGAGCAGTATCAGTTAAGGAGAAGTTTGAATCTCATTCCCCTGTGTTCTGGAGGGGGGAAAATGCTGTATTTGCCAAGTAAGCCTGTGAAACTTTGTTACTCACATCTGAAAGGCATTCAAATGGGTTAAGTAAAATGACTGACAGATCAAGTATATGCAAATATTTCAGTCATAGTAGATCTAAGTGATGGGCAGCAGTGTCTGTCATGGTGAAATTAAGTGTTATTAAGATGTTTTAAAATACTGAATAGTTCCACTTGGGAATTCAATAGACTGCAGTATATATACAACAGTAGTGTCTACTACTGAGTGTTGACATGCTAGTGCCTTCCTACCGCTGCCCTAACACTGTACTAGCTTCCTCCCTAATCACGAGGTGTATGCAGTAGGGCTTCTGCTGTTACTTCTACAAAGTATATTTTTCACAGAAACTTTTGCACTTTTGCTAATTATGTGCTTTTCAGAAACTCCAGGAAAAAAAATCTGTGGTTCCTCACTCCTCACTGTGTCTCTAATATTTTACACTACAACAGGCTTTGAAAGCCTCAGTACTTTTAATTATCTTTATCTCGGGGCACTCAGCTCCTCAGTAGCATTGGCACACCTTGTCTGCATTAAAAAAGTCAGGGTAATTCAGATTAAAGATAAGGCTGGGGTGAATCAGGGTCAGCAAAGGACAAATGGAACAGTTTTAACAAGACAGATTTTTTTGGTAGTAAGTGATGATGCAGAAATAATTTTTGGCTGATTTGGCTAAATGGCCTTAGTCATTAGAGGAAAAAAATAATTGCAGTAAGTGTGTGTTCTGGAGGGAAAAACCAAGCCATTGAGAGATGGCGTCTTTGGTTTGTTTAAATTCACTGCCATAGCTTGAAATTCTCTTCCATTTTGTGTAAATAGTGAGGTGTTTATAGATAACCTTTTTTTCACACATGATCCAACTGAAGAATACTAGTGCAGTTTCCAAAGTGAGGTAAATTGCGGTAAATTATTTTGGCCAAGGATAAGTGAAGCTTGCCCAGACCACATACCCGTTTCATGAAGTGTAAAAGAGTTTATACTGAATAAATAGTTCTGCATGTCAACAAGTGAGGTTTTCAATAGTAAAAAAAAATATATCAGTAGATCCTCTAGAATGTAAATGTGAATTCTCATTGTTTAGAGTGGGTCAGACAAATGTTGACCTCTGCCATATATCTGAAAACACAGATACAGTTCTTTGTTTATGCTATTTTTCTCTTTTCTTTCCGTTATTCATGTGGTTTTGTATAAAACAGATAGCCCTCTTCAAACTAATTCCAGAAGCAGCCAGGTATCGTTCCTTACAAGGAAAGCCCAGTCCAGATTTACCACCAACATCAGTTTTGATATGCAGCTTGTATTTTTCTCTTGATCTGTTGGGGTTTTTTTCTTGGTTTTTTCTTGGTTTGTTTTTTGGTTTTTTTTTTAAGTGCCTCACTGGCTACCGATCTGGTGATTGTGATTTTTCTGGCATCCCTTTAGAAGCTTTACCATTTCTGACATTGTCTCAAAATTCAAGTGAAAATTTTGCTTACTCTGCCATGAGTCTTAATCATTCCTTAAATCACAAACTGATAAATAGAGTGGAATGTGTTCAGAGACTATTCAAATAAAGGAAACCAGGATGAAAAGCCACAGGGACCTGAGTAAAACTCATTTACACCCTCAAATTGGAAATAGGCAGCTTGGCACTGAGTATGCTGCTGGGTGAGAACGCAGTCGCAATGGTATGACCTTGTGCAAAACCTGAAGACACCTCAGAGAGCCTTTCCATTCACGTCAGCATCCTTTGAATGAGGTTTGCTGTCATTATCGGTCTGCCTAACTTGAATGACAGATTTGCAGCACTGCAGAGAAAACTAGGAAATGAGTAATAATAGGTCGGTTTTCTCTTTTAGGTAACTGTTTGCTGGACCAACCAAGAAAGCACATCCTGGGTCCTGAGGAGCTTCCCGGCCAAACCTACGATGCCATTCGTCAGTGCAAACTGGCGTTTGGACCCGAATATACAGTGTGCCCCGGTATGGATGTGTGCTCTCGCCTCTGGTGTGCAGTTGTGCGCCAAGGTCAGATGGTTTGTCTGACTAAGAAGCTGCCTGCTGTGGAGGGAACACCATGTGGAAAAGGGAGGATCTGCCTCCAGGGAAAATGTGTTGACAAAACCAAGAAGAAATACTACTCAGTAAGTTACCAGCTGTGACCCTAGGGAATGTTAGAAGGCATGATCCTCAAAGGCGCTGATTTTTGTGGGAGTGAAAGGGACTTTATGGAAGTCAAATTGAAAGCTGTCTTATTTTTTAGCATGTAATTGGACTGATAGTGATAAGGGATATAGGAAAAGTGCTGCTGAGTTTCAGGAAACATGTTTTCTTCTCAAAGTGTGAAAGCCTTCATTCGTGAAAAACTGGGAGCATCCCTTCAGAGTGGAAGATTTGTCCATTCAGTAAGTCAGGTCTCAGGCATATGGAAATTGTCAGGGGCCTATTCTTAGCTTCCTGACTTCTTGGCAATGGACTGCAAGATAAATTAAATCTGTAAATTTAATTTACAGCCCTCACCTGAAAGGCTCCAGGGCCCTAACTCTAGTGAAGAGAAAGGTGGATGAAGTTCATCCAGAAGACAATTTCTGGATTGGAAGAGTTTGTACCTCCAATGACAAAGTCCCCTCTGTCAACTTTATACATCTGAAGAGTCCCCCAGGCTCATGAGAGCTGTCAGCTGCAGAGCTCAGATACTTCTAAATCTACTGGGTAGACAGTAGCACTGCCCCATGCCCACAGAAGACATGCAGAGCTTACCATGAGAGTCATTCAGATCAAGTTACAGCCCTTACAACACCCTTTTTTATGGAATTATATACTTTTACGTGCTGTTGCAGTACTCTTTCTAGGTAGCCAATTGAGCAGAGTTGCAAACTGTATCTGACAACTCCATCTCTTGCCAGTAATTCAAAGCAATACCTACACATCACAATAATTATATTTAATTAATCATAGGTTACTCTTATGAACATATTCTGGGAGCCAAATCCCCTGGAGCTAGTTTGAGGGGCCCTGTTGGTAGGAATAGTAAAAAATAAGAGCACAACACATGAGACTATGGACAGTATTTCTGGTGCATGGGTGTCTGCTATGAAACAGGCTGAAGGTGGCTGTGCAGAGCAAGGTCTGATACTGACTTGTTCCATGCATGGTGCCAAATGAGATGTATCAATGTGCAGGTAAAAGACAGAAATGAACTCTGCTGGGAGAAAGAAGGCTCCTAAGACTGTTACCCCTCATTAAAATGACCAAGGAGTCACCTTCAACCGAGGAAAACATTAGCAGTGTCTTTGAGATGTAGCACCTTTGTTCATACTTGGATAATGTCCTTACCTCCCACTGTTCCATATATTGCAGGCTTCAAGCCATGGTAACTGGGGGTCCTGGGGACCCTGGGGACAGTGCTCCCGTACTTGTGGCGGAGGAGTTCAGTTTGCTTATCGTCACTGCAATAACCCAGCTCCTAGAAACAACGGCCGGTACTGCACCGGCAAGAGGGCCATCTACCGCTCCTGCAATGTCGCACCCTGCCCGGCAAACGGTGAGTGCCTTCGTGCTCCAGTCTCTAAGTTCACAGATAGTAAATATTTAATATCTGCTGTGAAAGGAAACAACAAAGGTCCGTTGTCATTTCTCCAAACTGTATTTACCAAGGCAAGACATTCGTCATTAATACAGTACTGTAATTCTTCCCCCATTCCCACCCTGACACCATACAGAAAGGACACTTGAATGAAAAGAAGTTTCAGTCATGGAAAATGAACCATAATGCAAACTATAGTCCTTTAGTGCTTATTATGTCATGGGAAGATTTCCAAGCTAAAACAGTTGAAGCATTTGAAGGCCAGTTCCAAGTAAAGAGGTGAAGTGACGTAACTTAAAAATTATGTAAAAAATAAGTGGGAATAATAGATGGGCGTAATGATATTTGCAGCATGATCTGAAATAGTCACTAATGATGTGAATAATTCTGCAGCTAAATCTTTTCGACAAGAGCAGTGTGAAGCAAGGAATGGCTATCAGTCTGACGCAAAGGGTGTCAAGACATTTGTTGAATGGGTCCCCAAGTATGCTGGAGTACTTCCCGGGGATGTTTGCAAGCTCACCTGCCGAGCCAAAGGAACTGGCTATTACGTGGTATTTTCTCAGAAGGTAATGGCATCTCCAATCATGATTTCATACTCCAGTTTAGAAATGTCTTGTGTCTTAGAAATCTTTCCTTACAAAACGGAAAAGAAGTTAGTCATATGATTCCAAGATTTGACTGTGTGGTTAGATTTAATGGCTTGATCCACTGGTTATACATTAGGACTAGAACTGGCCTCTAAAATGAGGTAAGTTTCTCCACATCTCAGTATGTGGATCCATGAAAAATATGGGCCTCTTAATGCGTTCTGCACTAGTTTGCTTTCAGTTGTGGAGAAAGGAGTTTCTGCCTGGAGAGTCATCTGTCGTTCTGGGGTTTTCTGGAGGAAAAAAAGAATACTATAAGTAAGAGAGTAAGTTTTACCCTGAATTATGTTGAGGGAGTTCAGAATAACTCTTATGGAGCCAATTACTGCAGAATAATTAGCCAATTAGTATAGATGTGACTTGTAGTCAGTTTATTATATCAGATGCAATTTGAACTGAAATGTCTTCCATGCTTATGCTTGCAATTTTCTGCCTCTAAATGCTACAAAGGTAACATTTAGGTGTAGATAGCTCAAATGCAAGGCTATCTACAAGTACTGTTATTATTATTAATAAAGTTGTTAGATCATTATTAAAGCCAGGGTCATTTTAGTGTGTTTCAGTGGAATTATCTGTCATTGCTTTCAGCCTTTTGCTAAATTTCATCGTTTTGTGCTGGGAATGTTAGAGAAACTCAAGCCTGGCCTGTCAGGATAGGCGCTCTGTTCTGAATAGGTGATGTAAATAAGTAAATGGGGTTTGCCAGTCAGATCGACAAAAGCAAATCTTTTCCATGGTACTTTTAACTAATGGTCATTTGATTGCCTAGGTAACTGACGGTACTGAATGTCGACCATATAGTAATTCAGTCTGTGTCCGGGGAAAATGCATCCGAACTGGTTGTGATGGCATCATTGGTTCAAAGCTCCAGTATGACAAATGTGGTGTGTGTGGAGGAGACAATTCCAGCTGCACAAAAGTCATGGGAACCTTTACCAAAAAGAGGTATTGATCTTGAGTATTAGTAAATGTATGTTGTTGTACAGATAGTAACTGCTATGTGCTTGCTTTCCTTCTGTCTCTAAATGCAATTTACTTTCATATGAAGATTGAGCAAAAAAGTACATTACCTGTGCTTCATTGCACTTTCCAGATGTTTACATCTGTCCTTTTAATGACCCTGAAACTGGCAAATAATCAACTGGCAAACACTGTAACCAGTTCATTTCTGACATAAAGTGCCAGTAATACAGGTGAACACCCCATTAACGGGAAGTTTGCCCACAATAAGGCACAGCATCGCGTGCTCCTTGCTAATCGTGCTGTGTCAGATGGCTTATGGTTACGAGAGGAAAGGGAAGAGAGGAGTGAATCAGAAAGTTGTTGGGTTCAGATTAATGTGGGTATATCTGAAACTCTGTGTTTCCCAGATGATGCTGTGTTAGCAAGTTATGTGCTGAGAATGTGTTTCATCTCATCTAACTTTGAATAGCAATGAGGACATCCCACCTGATGTAGTGATACGTATTCCTTGTGTCGTTAGTGGAGATAAGCAGACAGCAGCTGTGAAAGCCTTCCTTAATAGCTGAGAAGGATTATACCCAAAAAATACTTTTTCACACTGCTGAGTGTATGTGGAGCTTAGATGACTAGATGAGATGTCAGAAGTAAATGTAGGTTTAAGCATGGCATTTGCTATGTCCCTTCATGTCCATTGGTAAAATATCAATCTCCAGATAGATTTTTTTTTATATATTCAAAATATTTATAGCAGTTATCCCTTTTTCTGTCAGAATTCAGCTTTTAACTATAATAAAACTTAATACAAGTAAAATAAAAAGAAACACCTCCATGGTTTTCCCTGACCACATTGCGGGCAGCATTAAGCTTTGTACTGAGATACCAATTTCAAGTAAGTCTGCCTTCTGTCTGCACTCTGGTTTCCCTCCCTCTTCGAGTCTTTAAGATTCATAGAAAAATGAGGATTTTTAAATATCATTTATATCATTTCCAAGGTCTCAAAGGACTGCTGTAGTGATCTACTCTTAGAAACTTTCAGTTGACAATTTCTACTCAGTATCTGTAACTGCATTAGTGTATCATCTTTAAAAATGTACATAAACTTGGTTTTCTTTTATATCTTGCATTTTTTTACATAGGATATTGAAAGCTATCAAAAGTTGAAATCTGACTTCTGAAATGACCTTTTATTTCTATACATTTCAAAACACTGATTAGTAGTGGTCAAAAATGGCTTTGAGAGTGAATTTATTCTAAAAATAAGCATAACTAATTTTCTTCCTGGTAAACCAATGATTACTCACCTAAGGGTGCCAAAACACCTCTGCCAAAAAGAATGACTTTCCATCCGAATTAGTAATTATATAAACCAAATCTTTTCCAGTTTGTCAATACTGAAATGTCTAGGATGTGTAAATGAAGAAAGTGTGAGATATATTTCATGTGGTTCAGTATTGATCCTCGTGCTGGAATCCAAGCTTCAGCAAAAATCTTAAAGGGTCTCCATCAATTTCAGTGAGGCCAGATTTGTAGCATAGGTATATTTGGAAATGGAGATTTTCTATTATAATTATTTTGATGAGGTTACCATCTTACTCCTCAAATCACACCTTTAACTGAAATGAGACTGGCTGGAGAGTAAAATACTAATTCAACCTCAATGCATTCAGAAAGTTGCCTCATTTAGAAAGTAATAGTCAACCTGTAAGTAACAAGTATGTTCTAACATGATTTTGATTGAATTTTGGAGTGACAAGGATTCTTTTTTTTACTAGAAATACTGTTTGAGACAGTTCCCTTAGCCTGTGAGTAATTGACTTTAAAATAAACCTCTCATTAAAATAGTGGAATAGTAATTGTCTGTAAACTGTTTTTACATATGAAAGGGCAGTGGCTACAGTAAAATTATCTTTTCTCCACTGAAAATTAGCAGCTCCTGCATTGATGTCCATTATAAACCAAACTGTAGCAATCTGTACATTAAATATACAGGAAAACTATTAAATGTACAAGGAGAAACTAATAATTCCCATTGCAGAAAATTGCAGTAACTTTTGTTTGTACTTCTTACTTTTAAAGCAGTCAAAACATAATCTTCTGGAAAACTTGGGTCCTAAGAACTTTCATTACAAGGCAGTAATGCCAAATTGTCAGAAAATTGGAAAGAGGAGATTTAGGGCTGCCGTGCTTCTTTGTGCACATGGAGTGTTACAGTTCTTTGTGTAAATGACTTAAATGTTCCAGCATTGCTTTTCGTTTTTGAACAAATGATTTTGTAACTTTAATAACATATTTTAACAGAATTGTTTTGGCAACTGTTGCGTAAAAAGATTTGTGCAGTGCTGTAGAGCAGAGTTGCCCCCCAACCTGTTTTTCACACCATATTCCTTCAGCTTTTTGGAGATGCTACACCAATAGAGTTTCAGTTGTCCCGTAATTGGAAATAGCAGCAGAATAGACCAGACGTTTAATCTGTCGTTTGTGTGGTCTCTACTTGTGCAGTCAAAAACTCTCAAAAATTAGCAGTCTGTCCTTTAAACAGTCCCAAAAGAGACCCCTTCACTTTTATATATTTTTAGTATATTTTCTCATTCTTTTTTTCCTAGAAGTTTCAGCGCTAAACTTTTCAGATATGAGATATTTGCAAAATGGTTTTGTCACAGATTTAGAAATGAAAATCAGGTCTCCAAAGTCCAGCTGGTAGCTTATAGCTCTGTATAGGCTTTAGGTTTTTTCTATGTATCAGTAAAGTTAAACTAAATAACATACTTGAGATAGTGCTAAGTTCCAGCAGACTTGCAGGTTTTGAATGCTTGTCACTTTTGGTGGAAAAGTTAAATATCTTTTTCAAAATCTGAATTAAGATACTTAATAAGTAGCAATGGAGAGGACTCTGTGATGGTACAAATTAAACATTTGGGTGCACCCCATATTAGACACTTGAAAATTAATCTTCGGCTTTGTGAATTTCAAAGTAAACAATTTTTTTCTCAGTGATCAAGATTATTTTCAAATGTTCCCAAGGTACCTCTGCCCAGCTGTTACTCTGCTCTTGCTTTCCTTAATCATCATTATAGCAAAACCAGCAAGAAACAGCTGTAACCAATGCATATCTCATTATCTTTTCCTTGGCAGGCAAAGCATGCATCGTATTTCATATCTCCCACCCTTTGCTGAAATATATAAGCTATCTGTTATTTTTCATTCCTCTTGTATCTGACTCACATAAAATTGTTACTAAAGCTAAAGATTAAGCAACTTGAAATAAGCGCAGTAGAAATCTCTTCAAAAACGTAAAGAACAATACAATAGGCAAACAGTGGAACCTGGTTAAATGAATGTTAGATGCGCCTCAAGCCAGATGGATTCAGGGCCTGAACCAAAGCGAAGCAAGGTGTGTCACGCCCACGACTTCATTAGGCGTTGCTGTAAGACTCGAGGCTTGTGGCGTGCTAGCTACTGAACGCTCTTTTGTTCTTTTCCTTCGTTCAGCAAGGGCTACACAGATGTAGTGAAAATCCCAGAAGGGGCAACTCACATCAAAGTTCGGCAGTTCAAGACTAAGGACCAGAGCAGGTTCACTGCCTACCTAGCCCTCAAAAAGAAAAACGGTGAGTACCTTGTCAATGGAAAATATATGATCTCCACTTCAGAAACAATCATTGACATCAACGGGACTGTCATGAACTACAGCGGCTGGAGTCACAAAGATGATTTCTTGCACGCAATGGGACACTCTGCCACAAAAGAGATTCTTATTGTGCAGATACTTGCAACTGATCCAACTCAGCCAGTGGATGTCCGCTATAGTTTCTTTGTGCCAAAGAAGCAAGGGCAAATGACTAATTCTGTCACCAGCAGTGGCAGCAGCAGCAGCAAAGTAACTCCACAGCTCATGCAACCACGCTGGGTTACAGGGCCGTGGCTTTCTTGTTCTCGAACGTGCGACACGGGATGGCACACCAGGACTGTCCAGTGCAAAGACGGGCATGGAAAATTAGCTAAGGGATGTCTTCTCTCTCAGAGACCATCAGCATTTAAACAGTGCTTGTTGAAAAAGTGTTAACCTGTGGTTCTGATCTTCTTTAAAAGAGGTTTGATTAAGCCATTGTTGACATACTGGTATTAGGTCTGCCCAGACAGAGAGAAGCAAAGGCTTCAATGTACTTACATACAGTCTCAAATTATGGGCAGAATCTGCCTATTTGGACCAAATGAAGATGTGCACTGCTTTGAATAATAGTAGGGTGATCTAAATATGTCAAAAAAAAAAAAAAAAAGAAGCATTAAAGTTGTTATAAGCCCTCTGTGTCTGCAAAAATATAAAATAAAATAATGCAAAAGAAGAAAAACTAGTGAATGGAGGATCCTGGATTATTTGAAGGTTACAGAATCATCTCCCCTTTTTCACCTACCTCTAATACAGTATGTCCTTAGAAAATGTCACATGTACCCATGATACCACAGTAGCTTATTTTATACTGTTTTGTAAATATCTTTCATTTGGTATGTCACTTTATATCACTTGGTTCTATTAAAAAAATCAAAAGACAAACTACATAAGCAAAGTGATTGACCAAAGTATATCTGCAGCCCTTGTGGACTTGTTCCATTCTTCAGAAAGGGCTGCAGATGTTTTACTGGAAAATGAAGAGCTTGCTGCTGGTTTTAAAAAATAATACCTTTTGGTTTTGACAAAAGGAAACACATTTTCATGCTAGGAAATTCCTGACAGCAGATCATTATTCTGTGATGAATACTGTGTTTCCACCAATAAGTTCTCAGAAGGAGCACTGCAGCAGCTTGCTGACCAGGGATTCCCACATGTACATTGCTCAAGTACCAGCACCATCAGCGACTCCTCACCATTTATGTCAGGCACACACAGAAGGAGGATTTGGCTTCTGGGAGGAATTTGTGTACACTTTGCTTGTGAACCTTCCACTAGTTCCAGCTGTGTCACAGCTTGGGATCCTTGTCAATGAGCAAGAGCTGCTAGCTGCTTCTTTCCATAAAATAAAGGCATACTGTATTTTGTAGAAACTAGTTAGAGAACCAAAAATTACAGGTAAGATAATCAAGTGTCTTCTAACTCAGATATTCTGAGGCTGTGTTCAACTGCTTTCTCTGTTGTTTTCTCTATGGCTTCCACCTTGAATCTAACAATGTGTAATGTACCTACATCTTCTGAAGAGGCTATAAAGGTCAAAAAAACACAGCAAGCAGTTAATATTTTATCACTGTTTTGTCCATCATGTCTAACTCTGGTATTCATCTTACCAGCAAAAGTTTGTATCTATTTGTCTTTTTTGATTGTTTTGTGTGTGTTTGGGGTTTTTTTTAAAGCTATAAAAGGCATTCATGTTTTGTATATCTACCATATTTGGGAGGAAGAGGGGTCACTAGGAAGTCGAACCACATCAGGATGTGGAGGACTTGCCCAATATCAATAAGACTGTTTCCACAGTACAGGCAGTAGCTCATAATAGTTTTCATTGGCAGCAACTTCTAAATCCCAGTATGGTTTGGTAGAAGTTCTGTGACCAAGGATGGGCATTTCACCGTATGCAGGTAACAGCTGGAGGCCTGATAGCAACCCTGATAAAATTGCTTCCTTTTATATCAGCAGGCTTTGAATTAAGCCCTAGGATAACAGGTACCAAAAGAAATGGTTATAATACACTAATGAAAATAGTATCCCATCTGTCTTTTATTATTTCATTCATCCACACACGAGAGAGGAGACTGCAGGAGGATTTTCAGACAAGCCTCACAGCTGTAAGTCAGTGGTACTCAAGCTCTGAAATACCCCAGGCTGTTCTGAAAATCCCAGTCATGGAATCAGTAGAGAAAACTTGTTGGCATGTGTAGCAAGGGCAGGTCTTGCTCCAGGCTGACACAAACATGTTTTTGCAACTGTGGCATGTTTGTATGAACTCTTAGAAAGCATGTGATGATTTCGAAACAGCACAGCATTGCTGTATCTACAAGTATGAAACCTGGGGAAGTATCTATTTTTGTACCCTGTTCTAAATAAACAGTAATGGGGGCAGGGCCGCCTCCTCTGGCAAAATGAATTACCGATGAATGTTACTAGTCATCATCAGTTTTCAAAAATGGTGTGGCCTTCCTTTTAGGAGTAGTCCTATGCAAAACTGTGGATCTTTAGGAAAATTCCCCACTTAATCTCTGATCCCACGCTAAGAACTGAGATCAAGGCTCTGAATATTTGCAGAGTCTGGAAAGTTAAGATTTATGCCTTCTCTACCTATTAACATAAGAACACTTTGAAGTGTCTTATTTTCCTTTCAAGTAATCTAATTTTTACTCTTATGTATGTATTACAGATGTTCTAGAACCTCTCAAAACATTTCATAACAAGTAGAAACCATCATGAGAGGAAAATTAAGGAGACTTAATGTGTCTCAGCATAGACTTACATTTGTCTCGGCATACAGCTGCTGCGTTAAGCGGCATTTGCTTTTCCTGTGTTTTATTATAATAGAGGGAGAATATGCAAGTATTTGTCTTTGCATCATAGTAATAATTTATTATATATTCAACAGGATGGTTAAAGCTTTTGGATGCTATTCAGGCTCCAGAAGAGTAATATCGTACGCGGGTATAAATTTAAAGCTTCCAGCTTCCTTAGATCAAGAGTATCTTTTTTATAGGAAGAGTTTATTTATGACAAATAAATGAGATCAAACCACTATAGTGACTTTTCTCTTTTCACCAGCATAGTAATGAAGCAAATTAACATGAGCAAAAAGTATTTGCCTTTATGTGGTGAGAGGGCAAAGGGGATAGACCGAGGAAGCAACCCTAGAAGTGTAAGTTAAACTAGGTCAGCCTGCTCTAGTTAACACTTGCTTTTTAACTGTTCTTTCTAATCAGTTTCCAATTCCAGCCTTTGCTTTTGTCAGTCATAGCTGTCTCATGTAACTGATGAACGAAAAATTGGTGCAGGGTATGTGGCTTTGTCCTTTCAACTTCTGTTCTCAACTGAATTCCTTGTCACTCACACTGTTACGTCATTGTTTACATTACTACCAAGTGTTGCCAAACAGAATTCATAAAACGCGTGTAGGGGATAGAAACATGGAGTATTACTCTTTGCGTAGAAAGAAACTATCCTCAGTGTTAAATTCACTGCTGACTTTTTGGGGCACATCTCCAGTGCCATTAGGTAGAGTTGGACCCCTAAGCATTGGTGGTTTTTAGAGCACCTGTTTTTCAAATAAGACGTTCTCGTTAGGAAAAAGCCTACATCATCTTTGGTTTGACTGTATACAGGAAATTAAATTAGCTGCCCTCCTGTGGAAACAGTTTTATCACAAGGGGGAGAGGGAATAATCTTGTGGATTAATCACAACTGTAAAAAAATAAAAAGCAACACAGCACTGAAAAAAAATAAAATAATTTATTGTTTTTACAACTGGTATGTGAACAGATGTAATGAATTTATTTATTCTTATTTAACAAAAATACCAATTGTGCAAATTCTATATTTAAAATGTTTTGCTGTCGTCTCTGTCTTTCTCTTTCTTGCTCTTTTAATTTATGCTTCAGATTTGTGTTGAAAGTACGCCTTGTGAGTTTACATAATGTATGGCACTGGTTATTTTTTGTATGTTTTTATTTAGAAAGCTTTCTGCATGAAACAGGAGTATATGTGTATACATGTGTGCACACTGTATAGATTTATATTCTTTTTCTGCTACCATCTTTTTCTTACAGAAGTTATAGATTTTTGATTTTGTGACACCTCATGCTCAGAGCTCCTTGTTACACTTCACTTTGAAAATCTCTCAACCAGCAAGTCATAAAGGTCTGTGGACCAAAATAATAACCCCATACCAGCTCCTAAAAAAGCCAGGCTACAGGCTTGCCTTGCATAGGCACATGCAATTCATGCTGCATGCCTCAATGATTTACCACCAAAGCTGGCAGGAGTCTTACCCTTTACTTCAGTGGGAGCAAGTTCAGGCTTTTAATAAATGGGCATCCTCTGCATGTGAATGAAGTTTCTCTGAGTTGTCAGGACAGCACGTGAGTCTTCTCTTATGCAGCTTCTTACGTTTAAGTGAAAACAGCATAGAGAAACTCATGTGCCTCTTTAAAAATGTATCTGAAACAATGTATGATTTGGTTTATGAAGACTGGACCATTAAGAAAGCTGCTTTTTCAGTCTTTCCACCATTTATATGCATTTATAGATAAGTATATATGGCTATAAAAAATCAAAAGCCCTATTTGGAAGGCTTTGCAATGTTTGACTTCATTGTATTCTACCTCTTTGCACCACATCGAGCAAAGGTAGATGCAAAAAAGCCTGTAAAGCGTTCCCAGTGTTTCCTTGAACATAACAATATCTGTTCGCTTCCACTTTCCATCCAGTCCAACTGCTGCTGAACTCAAGGGAACTTGTATTGTGTCCAGTGTAAGGAAAAAACTGCAATATAGACAAACCTACAGCTTTCCTACAGTCGATTATTTAGCAATACAAATTACTTCTGTAGCAACTTCACAGTAAGGGCAGTAATACAGGCCACAGATAATCTATTTCAAACCGGTGAAAGTTACCTTGCTTGTCAGTGCCCACATTCACACAAGTTAAATTCCAGGTTAGCCTCTCTGCCCAGTGGCTGCTGCAGTCCAGCACTACTGGAGACCCAGAGCAGCCACAAGGCTTTAGATGGATTTGTGACGGCCAGCGGGTGACACTTCCTCACTTAAGACCCACTCCAAAATGCCAGGGAATGACTATAAGCCGTGACTTTGAAGATTGGTAGGGCAGGTTTTAAATAGGACTCGTAAGGATGAACATTAATAATTGTGGGGTTTCAGCAATATGTTTAGGTGAGTGTTTCTCCTTGTGCTAATGAATGCCATGCTGTTCCTTGACACTGAGGAAGATGGAGCCTATGCCAAGAGCCAAAATTCAATTTTCTGAGCAAGGACTGTGATTTTTTTAAAGAAAGTTGCTTGTTTGGAGGGGTGTGTTCCTTCTTTTAATTGAGTGATTAGTTTTTATAGAGTTGCCAGAGTGCATTATTGCATTCATACTTGTCATTTGTAACATTTTCAAGAGTTTTTTTTGCTGTGGGTACACTGATAGTAGCTTGTATCAGTTCAACATTCTTGCATCAAATAACGTTGCAAATGCAGGTGTGTCTGGTTTATCATGTGGACTGGTAATGACTCTTAACGCAAGAGAAATTACTAGGTCCTCAGCTGGCACCACAACATGTAGCTCTGGGGTTTAGAAGATGTTATTACAAGTCCAAGTTTTCAGTGATAACATACAAAATTTGAAATGCCCCAAACATACTCTTAGTCTTCCAGGTGAGTGGGTATAAGCACTTCTCTCCAGGCACACTGTACCAAACACCGTGATAATGTTCCGCTGCTCTTCACACTGCAGAGTTGCAGTTCGAAAACAAAACTCACAATGTCATTTGCCCTGCAAGTTGTCTGTAGAGGCTCAGAGTCGCTATAAGGACACTAAGATAATTTCCACATACATCAGCCTCGCACAGTCAGTGTTGTAACACATACATGGGCACATGTAGAACTTAACTATGGCTAAATGAAAATGTGTATTTTTTGTGTGTGCATGTGTATACTTGTTAATATATAAACACATACATGTACATACATACACAAACAGGTATTTGGGTCTTCATTACTCCCACTCACAGGGCAAAATATTTACACCGGGTTTAGTTACACCTGTGTGAAATTAGAGTAACTTCATTACATCTTTTGGCTTTGCAGGAGCTGCTTCAGACTTAGACCACTTTAAGTGACAGCATAATTTGTCTTTTAATTTTTAGGAACTGGTTTACACAATTTATCATATGAACTGTGAAATTTTCAGATAGTTTATCATATGAAACATACTGACGGTCAAGAATATATGCATATATGCACTGTTAAAATCCCATCAGATACAGGAAATAATATACTGAATTCAAGTAAATTGCAGAAAGTGTATACTCCTGTATAGCAGCAAATCCATTTAATTTCAGTTGCCAGGTCATCGGCCTAACATCAGATAAGATAAAACAAGAGAGGTATTGTAGGGAAGACTAAAAGGAAAGCACAATGTTTGGTTTTGCTTAGTTTATTTCATGTGCCTCTTTATACATGCTATTGGTGTCAGCATATTCTGGGAAGTGTCACTTTGTGCATTACAGATAACTTGGCTGAAATACCAGTACCCTTTGAAAACACAAGATGTGTCACAAAACTTTTTTTCATCCCAGTATGTGTCTAATCAAAGAGACTTAACATTTTTAGAGCACTACTATGTCAGCCAGTTTACATCATAAATAATATGTTATGCAAAATATAAATTCATTTAAACTGAATTGTACAAGGTCTACACTGTACTGTGACACATTGAAGGCCAATATTTTGTTTTGTAAACTATTACTTATGTATAATTTACCAGTTGTAATCTTAAAACATCTGATTCTGTGATTTCAGTGAAAGTAATAAATATAAACTGTATCATAGGTCCAACATTTGTGTTCTATGTGGTATGTTTGTGTGCTACCGTGTGCCATTTACGCCCCACTAGAGACAGACAAGCATAAAGAGATTGAGCTGATCCCTGCATTAAAACATAAATATTCTTTCTATATGTAAACACTGTACTTCAGTTGTGGTGGAGTGGAGTTCTGTCAAAGTGGATTTGTAAGTCATGAAGCTGAACAGGGAAGCGTAGGAAGTGGCATTCGGTGCCCTTCCAGAGCCTTGGACAAAGTTCCTGTTTGCTGCAGTTCAGAAAGACTGTACGTACTGAGATCTGAGCCTCCCCAAAGTCCCCATGAAATCCAGGGGATCTGTCCAAAAGCAACATCCTGCAGAATTAGTGGATTAGATATTCAGAATGAGATTCATAATTAGCCATATAAACTAATCTAAGAGGAGGAAAAGCCTGCCAGAACAGGTAATGGCCGTGTATGATACGTGCAGAAGTGGTGGCATAGCATACGTGTCGCAGGAAAGATAAGAGCAGTAATTAGGGGATTGGGCTGGTGAGACAGTTGAAGTGGAGCTCTTAAGATGGGTTATTACCAAGACTTATATTTCTAATAGAACCGTATTATTATGCATTACAATTCAATTTTCATGCTGATTTCTTGCTTATCCTTTCTCATTCCACATCACTAAGCTGGAGTTTTTCTTGTTCCTGGAAATGATGCTTTCTTTCCAAAAGTGAAAGCAAAGTCATCCTGTCTAAATCTTACCCCATGTGCATGTCTAATCTATTGATTGCTGGCCTTTTAATTAATTTTGGATTTTGCCTTTTATTAATGTGGAGGTTTTGCTTTACTTTCTTTTACAAATTGTAAATTAAATTGATTCTTATTTACAGAAACAGTTTACATATGCCTCGGAATAGCTTTTCTTCCTAGGCTGTTCAAAGGCAGTGAAGCTTTACAGAGCTGCAAATACCTATAGAGTGTCCCAATGTCTTCAGAAAAAATTGTCCTTATTAGACAAATTTTTCTATTAGACTATATATAAATCTGCTGGAACCACATTACAAGAGAACTGTCCTGCTAGTGCTTGTACAGGGTATATCTATATGTATGCACATTACATACTTGTATTACTACTACTGCTACATAGTCTATATAAAGATGTTTCAGAAGATCTTGCTTATACATTTACAGTTGTTGGTTATGAGACTGGTTGCTGCCCATCAGAAAGCACACAGTGGTCAACATCAGTGAAGGGTGCAGTGGAAGCCCCGTGCTAGAAGGCGGTTTTACTGTTTACCCTGCATAAAGGGTTTTAGGGAGATCAGCCATCTACTACACTCTTCAGTAAAAATTAGCTAACAGGTTTTCTTCCCTCCCTGCATCTTTCCTCAGCCAGAGTCCCAGAGCAGAGCAAAACCTCCATGAACTCCTTGTCTCCTCCTGCTCACCTGCAGGTAGAAATGGAAGACGTGCAAACTATGCCACAACTTTGTCCTCTACTTTAGATACTTTTTGTCTCTTACAGAATTCCACAAGTGTTACCATCTCAGAGATACATCAGTACCTCTTCTGTATTTTTGGCTGCATAGCGAGCTGCAATATCGCCAAGTGATTCTGGCAAGTCCTATCTTGCCAAAATTCCATTTTTATTTCCACAGTAGCTCAGAGAAAGCCATTACTGGGAATGGAAATCCATTTGTATACAAATTAGATAGGGCTGACACAGCAGTATAGACTTTCTCAGATGTCCAGCACTGTCATAATCCCATTACAGTGCAGGGACTGTTCTGTATCAGGAAGATGAACTCATTCTCTCTTAATGTATTTTCCATCTCTTCACAATGTGGCATTTCACCTCTTCAGAAATTACATGTAGTTACACATGAGGAGGGAGACTTCTATTCCCAAGATTCTGAACTTGAAGACCCAAATCTCATTTTTAGGTGAGGATGCAAGATGGGTTTGATCCAATTTCAATCCTCTAGTCAAACTGATCCTGTTAACAAAACAAAACAAAAAACAAACAACAAAAAAAGTTTGGAAACCTCAGATTATATCCAATAATTAAACTAGAAAACATTCAAGTTTTCCACACTGCTTACACTGTTACCTCACTCTCCTTATGCTGTGCTCTGCAAAGTTCAAAGTAATAAATTCATCATACTTAGATCACTTGGCATTCTAAGCTGACCCAAGGATAGGGTTGAAGAGTAAATGTGTGGGAAAAATAATTTAACAAAAGTCAAGTAAAAAATATTATTTTCCATGCTTGGAGGACCAGGGCGGCAATCTCTTTTCTTTCCCTTGATTATTCTGGGAAAAGTATGTCTAAGTGAAAGCGCACAGACATTTTTTTAAGCAGCTGCTCAAGAAAGCTTTGTTGTAGCAATCACATGCAACTTAAGGATGAGCTTATTAAAACAGCCATTGCCGCCACAGTCTCACTGCTCCAAGTGTTGCTAAACAAATACAGTAAGACAGGATAGTCAGATGAAATTCTGGAGAATGCATGTGCATAGGTATGGGAGAGAGAGAGAGATGCCTCGAAACGCATAAGGGGTAAGAAGTGTTACATTCTGTAATCTTTGTTGGCTTTAATGAATTTTGCCACAGGAACCTCATAAGCATACGTTTTTGCCTACCTGTAATTTGGCTCACTGCTGTGTCTTTATTTCTTCCATCTATTCCTTTGTCTCAGTAAGACTTTACCTAAGGGACCCAAATATGTAGAATTAAAGCCAAACCCTCCTGCACATCTCTGACTGCACAAGCCTGAGTTCTGCTGAATCAGGTGAGCAGCAACGCTTCCCAGTAAGACATGACTGCTGCCAGATGGGCAGCAAAGGAACAGTGTCCCCTGCTCTCGCGACTGTTGGGAGAAGGGGAGAGCAGGGGGTGAGCCTGGCAGCACTGCACAAGAGCCCCGCTGGCACTGACTCTGGGGCTGTCTTGAGGGGTGAAGCTGGCTGAACGTTCAGATCCTGTGTATGTGCAAGAACATGCCTATCTCTAGCTCATCCCAGTGCTTTGCACAGGTGTGCATCAGAAATTAAACCTTTTTATAGCGCTGGCTCTGTTAGTCATCTTCCCCCCTCCCTTGCATATTTGGGGTGTTACTTTGAGGGAATGCAGTCGAAGTGGATTTTGCATTTTTTGCGCCAGGGGCACTGAGGCACTTACTCCTTTCAAGGTTTAAGTTGCTGCGGAGGCAGGTGTTTTGCCCGGGCCCTTGGCTGGTGGGAGCTGGGTATTCTCGTGCCCATTGATAATTTTGCTTATCTGCTGTGATGATTGAAGGCCGTATGCCCTTATAAGGTTTGCAGACGTAAATTCTTCTCGAGCCAGGCAGATAACCACAGAAGGTCCATATGCATGTATTGGTGCACATCCTTGCAAAAAAATGTGCAAATTGCACTTGACTGTCAATCCAGTAGGGAGGCCCACTGGAAACCAACCCTGTGCAGCCCTAAGGCCATGAAGGTACCACAGAGAAACATCTGCTTGGTAAGCAGGAAGGCACCGGCGCAGTGAACATCGCTATGGTCCCATAGTGCCTGAGAGCATCAGGTAACTCACATCTTGAAACAGTTGGAAGCTGGCAGCAGGCCACCTAGGCAATTGCTTAGATGGCAGCTACCCAACGGGTTGGCAAACAAGCTTAGTTACCTAGTAAAGGTGGTCTGTAACTAAAGGGCAACGAAAATTATACTGGAAACTTTCAGAGCACTTTAAAGTGGTCAATTTAAGACAGGGCCCTGCCCACTGGAAGTGGTCCTTTGCTGAAGGCCTCGCTGTGCTAGCGCTGGTTTTGTCCAGAAAAAACAGTGTTAGATGCATTCTGTGTGGGCTGGGAGGAATGTTTTCACACTGATATTTATGTGGCATACTAAGATCTGACAGCCATCCAAAGGGGGTTCAGCCAATATTTCATTTTAAATATATGCTGCACACAACCGAATAAAAGCACATGAAACGGCATTGCTTCTGAGGGGTACACTGAACGGCAGAGCAGCCGCAGAGAGCACAGACAGACTCCGTATGGTAAACCAGTGGCTACGGAGATATAGGTTCTTTCAACAGGAATTTGAGCTATGAAAGGATTTAAGGGGAAATTACCAAACAGTCTGGCATTCAAATGCCAAAATACACAGTCAGACTCTTGGCTGCACAGGCACGCTGTAATGCTCTTCAGCTTCATTTCAAAGGAGAAGGGAAGTTGCAGGACTTCTCTGTGCAAACCTCAGCCTCTTCATGTATGCAGGAAATCACCATCAAAACGCTATCCCTTCACCGGGTTAAAACAAAATAGTGATCTGAAGTAATATATATGAACTTTTTCTTCAGAGAAGAGGAGAAAGAACCAAAGGATGTTTTCTTTTCCCTTTCCATCAGAGTAATTATTATTTTGGGATGAGTTCATTGTGTATTTTTGGCAGGTTTTTTTCCCCAAAAAAAAGTTTCCTAAGGCAAGCCAGAGCTAGAACCTAAAACAAGTTACGAGGTTACTGTGGAACAACTTTGCCTCCAAAAGGTCTCTGCCTGCCTCAGCCTGCTGAAGGCCTTCCCAGTACAGCTCCAGTCTCAGGCTCCTGTTCCCCAGAGCCTGCACCTTCTGCCCCAGGAGCCATTTCCTTTGGCTGCACTCATAATGTTTAAGTCATCACCTGGTTTGTTTTCAGAGCTAGTCAGGTTTCTAGAAATATATAAAAGAGGATGTTGAAGACCAAGTAGATTAAGGAGGGGGGAAAAAAAACACATCAGCAAAAAAAAGTAGGAGATGTAGTTACTTCTTATTTACAACTACAAAGAAAAAGAGGGGGAAAAGCTCTGAGAAGGAACAGTATCTACAAACAGTATCTTTTCTATCTTGAGGCTGGGTGTAAGCTATAACCAGACAGCATCCAAAACCTTTGGAAAGCTCAAGGAGTTAATTTAGATCTTACAGAAATCCATCCATTGGGGTAAACTTCAAGATACAAAGCAGAACAGCTAAAATAAGAGAAGGGAGTAGTGACAGAGGAAAAAATGCTTTACTTTTCAGTTAGATACAGCAAGGGACAAGAAGTAACTCAGAAGGGAGCTCAGACAGTTTAGGATAATTTCATACAAGATTAAACTTATCAGATAAATGTAAAGAACAAAAATTTTTGATTCTATAAGGATAAATATGGATTTCCATTAGAAGTAATAGCTGAACACTTCATGGCCTGATTTTTTATGACAATGTGGATATTGTTACTAAAAAAACCCTGAAGATTGCAGCCCAGATGGGTTCATCATTTTAAGCCGTTTTAAAGCTTGAAATAAAATCTTAGGTGATTTATTTAGTTAGATATGCCAGGAGGTTCCTACTGCTGCATGGAAGCAATTGTAGCTGTAATATACATTACAACTCACAAAGGGGTGTGAGTGAATCAGTCATTCCTAATGTACTTCCTCATGTAACACCTGCTTTTAAAGCAAAGGGTTGGTCTTTGATACACGTGCTTAGGCTAGTAAGATGTACCATAGGAAACGCACCTCACAGACAAAGGATTTAGATTTCAGATTGATTAACAAATACCCCAAGGGGTCTTGATGTTGACACACAAGAGAAAGCCACCGGCTGAACAAAACATGGGAGCACTTCTCCTCTCCACTGGACCAGAGTAAAGGTCGCAGCTAAAGGTGCACCGTGACCATGGGTTGCAAAGGCTCTTTGAGAGACAGTCTCATAGGTTCTGACCCCAGAAATTTGTGAGAAGGAAGGAATAAAGCCTGCCCGGCAGCCACTGTTTAAGCAGGGGTATGAGTCCAATTCACGTGACTAGTTCAGTAAAGGTCCCGTGAGTAAATAAATAGCTCGGTCATTTGGGACACATCTCAAAGCACTGCAGAGGAGTAGCCAGAGGACCACAAAAACTATGTTGGTATCTGTATGGCAACAGACAGAGGTTATTTTAGCAGTATGAAATGTTTTCTGACTCCAACAGCACACAAAAAAAAGTGCCAAAGCAATTTGCCAGTGACAATAATATGTGGTGCAATGTCGAGGATGAAAAACCTTTGTCTGGGTTTGACCCAGTATAAACCATCTCTGGGTCTACTCCAGTAATATTCAGTGTTAACCAGCTATATCTGGGCTTTTTATCTGAGTAGTACCTGTCACTTGAATACAGATACATATTAAGTTATATCTACAGTTAAGGCAGCCCTTAGTGTTGACTTAAAATGTAACTCATATTTCTAAATCATTTCAGTGAATTTGTAAATCCCATCCTTAAAGTTTTTGAAAAACATATATTTTTATTTTTTTAGTGCGCTATTTAACACCATACTGTGATTCTAGCCAAGCCCTGAAATCCCACGCAAGGCAGATTATGTTCAGTTCTCTGGCTGTCTACATATTTTCCTCCCCTATGTACCTTACAAGCCAATGCCTGAATATAGCCCTAAAAGGATACCCTTAGCATACACCCAAGAGACCACATTCAGTAACCTGTCACCCATCATACTGAACTGATTGATTCTACCAGGGCTGTTAATAAAAGAGTAATTTCAAAAATGTCTCTTTACTTAAAACCTTTTTTTTTTTTTTTTCTTTAATGGTATAGTAGTTATGGCAACCTGCCACCTCTGCTGCCAAAAGCCACAATCCATCCATGAAAAAGAGCTCCTCCATCCAAACACATTTTTCAGTGGACAGCAGCATTCCCTGGCTTGAGCACACTTCCCTTCCCTTCTGGCAAACTGGAAGCCAAAACAAAATCTGTAACAAATGTGAGCTAAGAGTGAGGAATTAAGTGAACTTCTTGCAAATGACTTTGTATTTTTACACGTACATGCAAGAAAAAAGAAAAAAAAAAAATCTCAGGGGGCGGGGGGGGGGGGGGGGGGGGGCGGAGCGGGTTATGGTAGAGAAAAACCCAGCCACTCTCCAGGGCTGTCCAATGAAAGAAAATGTTTTCCTTTCTTAGAATGCATGTTTGGGATTCAAACGGACTTAAAAGTCTTGCCATAATAGTAATTAAAAAATTTGTTAGTTATTTCCCCTTCTCTCTTAGTTTTATTCTACCATAGAGGTCAGTGGCAGGATTTCTTGAGTCTCGCATATTTCCTGCATGATGATCAAAGTTTGCTTTATGAATTTGAAAATAAAATGTTCCTGTGCTTTGCTAGTACAAAACTCTGCTTCTATGAGCAGGCCTTTCTGGTCTTGACACAAATAATTCTAAATTTCCTGTTTGACAACAGGGTAAAGCTTTTAGAAAAGCTTTACAATTATTTTTATTGACTGTATTTATAAATATTATGTTCTCTCCCTAGACATTATTCCAATGCACAGTTATGTGGAGCTTCCTTGTCTTTCCCTTGCCCTGTTGGCTGTGACCTTTTACCCACTCACAAAATAATTAGTACATTTTCCAGCAGATAGCTGGATGATTTCATGCTCTTTTATTATGAGAAAAAATTGTAACAGGCCACTTGAGCACAGTTTCATGTGCTGTTCTTTCAAGCCCCTGTATAGCAAGTTAATACAAATGTGCAAGAATGTCAAAAAATCAAATTAATCAAGAACTGTGACAACAATGAGACAAACAGCCACTTAAAAAGCAGGAATCCTCTTATTGACTAAATTTGGAAGTTTTATTAACATGCAACACAACCATCATGATACAAGTCACTGTGAGATTTTTGGTGGTGTGTGAGAAGACAAGGCTCAAGTTCCAGTACTAATTAGGCATTGCACATGGTGATCATTAATAATTTCCACCACAGTAGCTTCAGCCTACAAGATACTTTGCAAACAAATTGCAGAAACACAGCGTAGACAGTGCAAGCACCCAAAAGCACATACAGTACAAGCCTGAAGTTATGAAAAATATAGGGAAAGGAAAAGTAACAGCAGAGATACAGGTCCAATCCAAAATTGTGAGGACGATATTACTACAGTTATGCTTCCAAGCTCAGCATTGCCTAGTATGCTGTATTAATGCAGTTCTCACTGATTAAAACTCTTTTTCTCCCCATGAAGTACCAGCCTTACTGAGATTTTTGCCTTCAAAATTATTTTCACTGCCTCCATGCAAGTGATGTATTATATAGCTATGTTAGGCATTTTAGCTTCTATAATACAATAAACATAAAGAGCTATTGCAATAGGACTTCAGAGTATTTAGAAATGCCTTCCCACTGGTTAGCTTAATGGCAGGAGTCATCAAGAGCCCCCCTCACGCATGTTCTTGGTGTGCAAGCAAGTTGTGTGGCTAATGGCAGAGTTACATGAGCCCCCTCTGTGGAGTAGTTTCAAAAAAGAAGGTTGCACACCAACAGGGATGTCTGCTCACTGCTTTTCTCTCCAGTTCCCAAACCTGAGCCAACATGCATTGCAACAACAGGAGAATGAAAAGAAATTAGAAGAAAAGGCAAAGCATATACGAATGATGCCACAAAATGAAGTTTGCATCTCCAAGGATTCACTGATTCATTGCTTGGTTTTTCTCCCAAACAAGCTATGCTGGGTTGATCCAGGACTAACCTAGCTCAAAGAAAGTGTTGCCATTTGAAGCATAATCCTAATCAAATATCCCCACATTTCCCTTAATTGTGAAGTTGAGCTGCAAGATTTCAGGATTTGCCTATGCTTACACAGGTCAAATGAAGTGATGACAAACAAAGAGGCACCAGAAGATATTCTTGCCCCTGTTTCCCAGCTGAAGCAACTGGAAGACATAAA
Source organism: Falco naumanni (assembly GCF_017639655.2). Taxonomy (NCBI): domain Eukaryota; kingdom Metazoa; phylum Chordata; class Aves; order Falconiformes; family Falconidae; genus Falco; species Falco naumanni. The sequence continues at coordinate 103,295,751 of NC_054055.1, forward strand.
AGTCATAATTACCCTGTTTTAAGTCACACAGTGAGCAGAAACACAGCCAGGAACGTACCATGGTCTTCTAGGTTCCAAAATAGTGATATAAAACAACTGTTCCTCCTTTACCAGGATTTTTCACAGCTGCTTTCAGCATCAGGTTGACATTCTCAGCCATTTGTTTCTTTCAGGTCCCCCCTTGTAGCTGCATCCACAGAAGGAAGCAGTTCCCCGCAGCAGACAGGAGCATCGGTCCTACCTACAGTAGCTCTTCAAGTGGCTTTATTTAGTCAGCCTAGGCACCTGTGCTAATTGATAGAAAAGTAGGCACTCAAACTTGTGGCTCTTGCCATTGACCTTAGGGTAAGATGAACAGGGCCCACAAGCTCTTGTTTCTCTCCATGGATTTAGGTTATTAGATATGGAGAAAGCTTCCACCTTTGACCAGGCAAATCCATCCCTGACCTCCAACTGCTCTACAGACTGCCCTATGGTACAATGGTTGACTTCTATGCAAGTTGGTCTATAAAGACAAACACTGATGTCATAAATTATTCCAGTAGCATTTTGTCTGCCAAGAGTGTATCACACTGTTCCTATTACTATTTTTTTTTTAAAGTCTAAATACATAAAATTGTAGCAACTGTTTCATAGTCTTCCAAAAAATTTAAAAACCTATTTTGACAGTGGGGAGGGGTTTTCTCTCATGGACTTTCAAATCTGCATCTGAAACAGTCTTTATAGGTGCCTTTTAGATTGAACAGGGATAAAATTGGCACTTCACACATGCTATTCATTTCACTCTACAGTACACGTCCATAACAGGTTAGACGAATTGCACATTACAAATGTGTATTTCTTTCTAGAGACAAAGGGAGATAGGTTTCAGATATAGGCAGCTACAGTGCAGATGTCTGAAGCTGAGTGAGATGAATCTCATCCCAGCTCCAAAAGGGCTGAAAGTTCTTGGGAGCAGTATCCAGTTTCCAAAGGTTTTCAAGTAAAAACTCAGCTCCAAAGGGCTGAAATTCTTTCCAAAAATTGACTGGATGAAGGCAGGTTTGTTCTGCAGTATTTTTTTTCACTGAGCTACCATTGTGAGAATTAGTAATGTTCCAGTTCAGACTCTCTCCCTCCCTATCATCCCTCCCCCTTACATCCTCCAGCTCTTACTTCATTGCAAAGTTATCTTTAACCTTGTGTTAGAAACTATACATCCTCTTCGGTATAGAAAATATCTGCAGTGAATTCAAAACCCCTCATAATGTGACGGTTATACATATCGCAGTGATTGTCAGAAAAATGCTTTCCTTCCCTCCCCCCACCCCAAAATATACTCCTGTAGAGTGATCTAATTTTTATGCTAAGACTTATTTGCATATTTTTTTACTAAGATTAAGTCATTTAAAATCAAATTATGAAGGCTTTGGAGGGATGTGCAAGTATTTGTTTCACTTAGGCTTGACATGCAATATTAAAATGAGCTTTTAAACTCAAATATTGAATTATATATTAGTACTCGCTGTTACAACTCAGTATCCCTATTATACATCTAATATTGGTAAGCCTTTAGCTTCAACAAACTGTGAAAATGAGATTCAAAATGTAATCATGAAAAATATGGTGGCTTTGAATGCTATGTGTTGTGCAGAACCTCTCAGTGAGTAGATCTTGTTGCTGTGCTATAAGCACAGATAGAACCCAGCTCTTTGCCCATTCATTGTATGCATACATCCACTATCTCTTCTTTTTTGGCTTCATTACGCCATGGTGAATAAATGCAATCAAGCCAGCTGCTGCTTCCATGCCTGCGCAAAGTTTTTCCACAGGTACCACTAAATTCCTTTGAATATGCTCCAGCTCATTCCCTGAAGAAAATTCTGACATGCAAGATTCTTTTTTCAATTAGAACTAAATAATGGCTATAACTTAACCATATTATAACCAAATTATTATATCAGCTAAATGCCTTACCTGAGCTATCAAAAAAAAAAAAAAAGGGGGGGGGGGGGAGGGAATCCTATTCAAATGTAAAACCTTGGCTCCCTTCTCTGAGCTGACAAATTGTTTTACATGCCTTTAATTTCATGAGTGCATAGATCTATGGAGAGCTCAACACTCCGTATGCATCTGTGCTAGGTGTGGCAGTAAGAAAGGCAGAAGTGAGCAAGATACTGGACTCATTGAGGGGACAAGCTCTGGAGAAAGTGGTGAAAGAACTTTTTGTATCTGGGCAGACTTTCTACTGCTCGATTCCCACTACATCACTCCTGGTTCCTGGGCAGTTTCTTTTTATCCTTCTACATTAGCTGTAGGTTTACAGGCAACCACATCCAAAAGAGAAGCCTCACAATCCAGGGGAATCAAACATTTGTGGAAGGCATCAGACCTCTCAACTCCTTTTGGTAACCTAGATTATTTCTGCTCTAAGCAAATGTGTGTTCTTTCATTTGTATCATTTATTATTAACATGTGGTATTTGATTAAAATCATGAAACTGAAGTCACAGTAAATAATCGCTCCTACAGGATGTGAGGATTCCTCCTCCAGCACTTTTTTTGAACACTCTCATCTTTAGGATCTATTATAAATTGGATCCCATTACTGAATTTTCAGAGATTATAAGTATGAATGAGATGTTTTTTGCTCCTTCAGCTATTCCATCATAAAATGGAAGGTGACTAGTGGAAACACATCTTGTTCTTCCCATCACAGACAACTAAGCTGATCTAAATATCAAAATAATCAGCCCTACCTATTAAAAAACGCAATGACAATAGGCCAGAACTTCCCCTTGCTAACACTTGTCATTCCATGTAGCTCTGTGGGCATTGCTGGAATCATTCCACATTGCACCCACATAAATTAACAGCACTTTTGACCAAATAACCACAGATTTTAAAAGGTCAATGTACAGCAATGACATCAGTAGCTTCTAAAGAAACAAATAGCTTAAGTGCAGTGCTTAACTCCTAAGTAATTTTCACACATTTTCACTTACAAAATATCACATTTTCATGTTTTCAAATATTTCATGTGGGTCTAGAAAGGTAATATTTACAGTACAATGTTTATCTGCTTATATAAAAGTGTTTGTCTTCCAGAAGGTCTGCAGAGAAGGACCTGGGAGTTCTGGTGGCCAGCAGGTTGTCCATGAGCCAGCAGGGTGCCCCTGGGGCCAAGAAGGCCAGTGGGATCCTGGCGGGCAATAGAAGGACCATGGCCAGCAGGTCGAGGGAGGTGATCCTCCCCTCTACTCTGCCCTGGTTAGGCTGCATCTGGAGTGCTGCGTCCAGTGCTGGGCTCCCCAGTTCAAGAGAGGCAGGGAACTACTGGAGGGTCCAGCTACAAAGATGGCTGGGGCCTGCAGCATCTCCCTTATGTGGAAAGGCTGAGAGAGCTGCACCTTTTAGCCTGCAGAGGAGAAGACTGGAAAGAGATCAACGTCTACAAAAATATCTAAGGGCAAGTGTCAAGAGGATGGGGCCAGGCTCTTTTCAGTGGTGCCCAGTGACAGCACAAGGGGCAACGGACACAAACTCCAACACAAGAAGTTCCACCTGAATATGAGGAAGAACTTCTTTACCTTGAGGGTGACAGAGCCCTGGAGCAAGTTGGCCAGAGAGGCTGTGGAGTCTCCTTCTCTGGGGACATTAAAAACCCACCTGGATGTAACTGCAACCTGCTGTAGGTGAACCTGCTTTAGCAGGGGGTTGGACTAGATCATCCCTAGAGGTCCCTTCCAAACCTGACCATTCTGTGATTCTGTGACTTTTACTTTTAAACACAAAATTAAGCTAGTGAACTATTTCTTTGAGTATTATCAGCAAATTTTGCCTGTGTGTGTGACTAAAGGTTGTTTAGTGCCATCTTTTGGGTGGTCCTAATACTACAGAACAGTTCAATCAAATCAGTTACGCATTTGCCATCATTCCCTTGGCTAGGAAGCCATGTGTTACTAGTTCCCTAAACTTGTTTCCAGAGAGTTTGGGGGTTTTATTCTAGATTACAGCTCTCCATAAGATTTTGCTTTCTAATGTATGTGAGCACTCTAAAGAAGAAATGGGCAGAGATGAAGCGGGCTGCGCTGGTTTCAGCTGTGCTAGTCGGGGGTGCAGGAATGGGGGCACTATTTGCCACCGTGGGACCAGCCTGGCAGAATCAGTGAAACAAAGGCAAGGAGGTACAACCGGTGACAGCAGGTGTAATTAAACCATAGAGGCAGATTGATGCTTGACAGCTAGATGAGAAAACAGGCGTTTAGGCCTCCTGCTTGGCACAAGGCTGTTGTGGAGATTCTAGGGATGGGAAGTGCCTGTAGCACTCATGTACCTACTTTGAGAATTGAAAGGAAAACGGGTTGGAGGAGCTCTTTGAAACTGGACAAATACTGCAGTTTCTACAAGCTCCTTCAAGGCACTCCTATAGCGTGGGAGTATATGTGCACCTCTGTAAAATCAACCAGATCTCACCCTCTGCTTACACTGTTTGGTTCATGATAACTGCAGATTACCTTGATAGGCAGCAGACACCTACGTAGCAGCTCAAGTGTCCTGCATTCATTCTTTTAAAATTTTTCAGGGGAAATCGTTTAAAAAGGTGTGTGCCTTTAATTATGAGATTTCAGTCTTCTTCCAGCATCAAAATGCTTCCAGCCTTCCCCCCCTCCCCACAGCTGCAGTTAAGTGAAGACCATACACAGCTGAGTGGCAGTAGTCAGATGACAAACTCAATGTAAGGAAGAATTGCTGGGAGTGTTTCCATGCTGCATAAAGAAATCCCCCCACCCTTTCTTAGCACAGAAATCCCCAAATCCCCAGCACCAAATACACTCCTATTTAGAAACACTGTTTCTTTCCAACTTTGGCCAATGTTCATGCTATTTTATACGATAATTATCTATGTATCCCAGCCACGCCCTATATCACCAAATTTCTTTCTTCTGACTCCTCACATAAGACCAAGAGTAAACTAATTTAAAAAAATTGTTTATATTGTCTTTATTCCGTATTCCTTGCTAACTCTAAAAACAGATCATATGTCAAAACCAAAAAACCCCCAACCATCCAAAAAGACGACTTAAGACCTAAACTGATGCCATAGAATTAAAAGTGCACATGAAATACTATGCCCATGGTACTTGGTACATGGTAACTAATAACCAAATCTAGCCTTAAACCCCCATCTTTTCAACAGATGGTCTAAAATAGGATTAGATGACAATATCCCTTTAAAAAGGTTGGTGGTCAACTGGTTTCATCTTAGGGAAGAACAAATTCAGTGAAGTAGGTAATGCTTTCAGCAGAGTTTCCTTTCCCCATAGAGACGAGAGGCTTTTCTACCTCTTATCCCATTCTACCCCAGGACAAATGAGCTACTTTCCATAGCAAATCCTAATTTCACGTGAGATGGGAAAGGCACAGGACCTGGAGGTAGCTGGGCTCTGGATATCCCCTTGCCAGCAATGTAGGAGCACAAAGAGCAGGTCAAGGTTTGTACTGTGCTGCCTGACTCATGGTCCCAGATACAGCACAGACAGAGCCAAAGGAATTACTCACACATGGAACAGTATTTGTTGCAGATTTGGTCTTGGACTCTAGAGCACCAGTTGATCCTTTTTTGCTAGCTGTTAGGGTTGAAATGACATACTCACACATAGCAAAACTTTGGACAAGGCAGCCTCCTCAGCAAATGCTGATGTCTGCAATTAAGCTTATCTCCGTGTGGAAATGCTCCCCAAGCACTGCTTCCTAGCCCAAGTGCTTCTTGGAGGCTTTATGGAGGTGTCAGAAGGTTTGGATTACCCTGCTCTTGAATAATGAAACACTGCTCACAAGCTTATTTGGATGCTGAAATAAGCCCAAGCAGGGAGTTTATACATGTATTCTTTGTAGCATTTTAGGGACATGAGTCTGGAAAGTACTTCATCAGTGTATCCCTTCCTCTGCTGTAGTAGGAGATAGACGCAAGTAATTCAGTTCAGAAATTCATCAAGTTCAATTTTACAAACATCACACCCTTTGTTTCCATTCCTTCTATTGGAAAGCAGGTCTACCCATGTGCATCTACAGCAGGCCTTATCATGAAACTGCACCTGTGAGATGCCATGGATGCAGCAGCCTCCGTCATCAATAATCTGGTCTCTTCATTAACACTAATAATTAAACATTCACCACTTAGATTGGTCACAGTTGGAGCTTTTGGTACTTCTCATATCATAACTGTACAATCAAATGATCTAATGGGAGTTAAAATAATGCACAATGTATTTCCATAGTTCTTTGCAGAGTTGCAGTAGTCAAGAATAATCGCACTGTGCTAAAAAAGTGCCGGGGGTGTGCTAGGATGCTGCTATAGACAGAAGCTAAGAAGAGACTTCCAGCCACACAGATCAAAGCCCTCAAATGCAAAAGAGATGTTCAAATGACATGAAGTCGTCAATGGGTCTCTGTTCAAGCACAGCTGTCTGCCAATATGTGAAAAATACTGTGGGACTGGGGCCACAGAGATTAACATAAAGCAACAAATGTTGGCAGTTTTGGCAGTGGATGTCCTCACCGTAATTGACTTTTGCTTGTCTGCCCTCCTTGAAGCAAACAGCATGAGTTAATGTTGTCACTTCTTACCGTTTCTGAGCTTTTAGTGTCTTATGTCACAGCTTGAGTGTTTATAGTTTTTCAGCTTGTTTCCAATAGTATGTTTTGAGTTTAAATTCTTTTGAAAAGGTAAAAAGAGAACATTTGTCTTGGAGAGCTTTGAAATCCAAATTAATAAAGCTGGCAGGGCCCTCTCAGTTAAATTTGGTTTCACTTTTTTGTCTTATTAGCAATTTCTTTACACAACCCATTTTAGCTCATGTGTTTACCATATAAAGCAATGACAGCTCAGTTGGCATCGCTGGAATTATATAAATGTAGGGGTTTATAAAGTGGAAATTTTTTACCTGTTTGCTTAAATACTTGATGATGCTTTGGTTTTACAAGGAGTATTACATGTGACAGCTGTGCATATTTGCTAGGATTTTCATACTACACCCAGTTCATAAATGTTATTGAGCAACAACCTCAGAGACTTTTAAATGATCAAGAAAGAAAACGTCGTTGGTGAGAGAAGCAGCACAGATTAACACTGATTTTCGCTTTCCAGATGATTAGGAATTGTGCTGTGCTACTTTGTAAGTGTAAGAGTAAGCCCATGCTCAGAGGGAGCCCTCCTATGCGACCTTGAAGGTCTCAGGGAAGGGGTTTTCCCCAGCTGCTTTCATTTATGCCTTTGAAGCCACATAAAATGTAACCAGACCATGCCTCCCCTAAAGATGTCAGCCTCAAAGGCCCAGAAAGACTCCTCCAGTCCATGTTCCTCATGAACTCCCCCAGGAATATCCTGGGCTGCCCCTGGACCAGCCCAGTGCCACCCTGCTCTTGCCAACACATCACTGAAGAGCAGCCCATCAGCAGCCACATGACTTCAGCCAGCAGCTCTACTGAGCCCTAAACAGCCCGGATCAGCCACAAGCAGCTGGAAGACACTCTTGAACCTCTTCACCCACTTGCATTTTGCAAGGAGCACCACACATGTGCTTCTGCCCAGGCTTCAGCGTGCAGCTGAGGCAGGCAGAGGCAATTGCAATCCAAAGAATTTGGGGTTGCCTCAGCTGCACTCCCTGTGGATCCTAGCGAGCCAGTGGCCAAACTAGTCATCAGACCCAGGCCTCTTTCACAACAGGAGAGGGCACTGCCAGCGGATAAGGGTATATGGCACCTGCCTTCCAGTTATGCCCAGCGGATGATCAGAAATGATGGCTGAGTTTGTGCAAGCAAGAAAATCAATTTTTTTGCTAAAAAAAATTTATTCCATGTGAAACTGTGATGCATTTTTTTGTCTGCAATATTTTAATCACATATTTAAATATATTTCAAATTAAAACTTAGAGTCCTCTAAATAAACAGAAGGTGGAACTCAACAATAAGAGAATGAGTCAAAATACTGAGATTAATTGGTAGATAAAATAATATTTGGAAAAGCTTTCTCCATGCTCACTTTAACCCCTCCCTCTCTTCTTAGGCCCACATATTCCTAGAAGGCTTGAGACATTTCAAAACCTGTGACTTTTTTCCTTAATCAACCTTAATCATAGACCCAAACTTCTACTTTTGCCTTAAGTATAGCTTTTAACTTTAAAGCATCCATGTGGCAATCTAAACCATTCAGTCAAAAATGCTGTGACTTCCCCACGGCACTCACAGAAATAAGACTGAATTAAAAGGTTTCATGAGCATCCCATGCTCCCTGCTTTCAGTACTTTATCATCCAAACCAATAATATACCTTGTGCCACACTGTGCAAGAAGAGTTGGTGGCATAGCAAAGGCAGCATATCAACAGGGCTCCCGAGCATCTCTTGCAAACCTGTTTGCATGCTTAGCTTTATACCTGCTGGAAATCAAAGAGCCTGTCTACACCAGAACAGCAAAGGCTTTGCATAAGGGTTTGCATATTAAAGCCAAGAGGATAAATTCAGTGATGCTAAATGGAAGTATAAAGTTTTCTTGACTGGCTTTATGGTGTTTGGTCTTAAGCACAAATGATATTTTTCCAGAAGACCCATCAGTAGCAAGAGTGAAAATAAGAATCTGGATATTGTTTACTAGTGTATCTTTATTTCTTGCCATGCTTTCTTATCCTGTCTATGGTATAAACCGACACAGAGGATGGATGGAAGAGTGGTTTGTTTTAAAAACTTAATTTCTTGTATAAGCCATTACACATGCTTCCTCTTCATATCATTTGTAAACAGAATATTTTAGCCAAGATTTTATTGTTTTCAATACTGGGAACACTCGAGGGGTTAGCAAGATGCTATAAGTTAAGCCTAACTATAAATATTTCCAGGATTGGGGCCTACGTGTCTGCTCTAGTTCTCCCTGTTAACATTATGTGATTGAGCTACGTGTCACATTGCTGCAGCTAGGGCTGATCACGTGGGCAAAGTATAATAATAGTTTTAATGCAGAGTTGTGCAAAAGAGGTTTTGTGCCAGAGAAGTGGCTCACATCAGCTGCTCCAGATCAGCCGGGGAGATAGCGAGCATCACTCTGCAGTGAACTATGACATCGATTTAAAACCTTCCAAAAACTGAAGGGAGCAGCAAAGGGAGGCCCACGCTGCCGCCGTGCTCACGCTCCCTGCCGACAGCCACGCTCTGGCCCAGCCCCTTGATGGCAGAAAGCGCAGAGAGGGAAGCAGAGGGCACCAAGAGGCCTCCTTACCTCACCTGCCCTCCTCAGAGAGGACCAGAGGAAGTGGCAGCAAGGGACAGCCAAAAACGGGATATCATCAATCCCACCCTGTTTAATTCCTGAGCAGGGGGCCTGGTATTAGGTTTTTGCATGGCTTGGGAAAATCTCACAGTGTGAATAGGCAGATGAGAAAAGCTGAGGATATTAGCTTCTGCGACAGCAGCAAAGGTGACACCACTGCGGTGGTCTTTCTCCCTGCTCCTGCTTCCCCCTCCCTGGCGCCCCAGGCTAGCAGGGGCCTCTTGTCAGAGGGAAAAGGCCAAGAGGATGGGCAGCGGGTGACAGAGACAGTGAAGTCAGGAAAAAAGGTAATAAATTAGAAAGTGAAAACTACAAGATATCATTCTGCATCTCCCTTCTGAAGTGTTTTTAATCAGAGTACCTGTACGGGGCATGGGTGCGGAGGGTCTGTCAGGGGCCGGAGGTGGCCCCTGTGGTGAGCAGCCGGGGCTGCCCCGTGCCGGGCACAGCCGGTTCCAGCCGGTTCCAGCCGGCTCCAACGGCCCCAGCGCAGGCACGGCCGGGCCCGCAGCCGCCATGGCCGCCATGGCCGTGGGGAAACCTGCGGGAGGGAGGGCAGCGCTGCCGGCGCTGAGGGGAAACGGGTCAGGAACAGCCCGGCCGGCCCGAGGGGAGAGGGCAGGAGGGGAGGAGGTGCCCAGCGGGGATCCCCTGCAGCCTGCGGGAAGGACCCACGCTGGAGCAGGTTTGCTCTGAAGGACTGCAGCCCATGGAGAGGTCCCACGTCGGAGCAGGAATAATATCTGAGGAGGAAAGAGCAGCATAAAGGAACTGCCATGGATTTACCACAACCCTCCATTCCCCATCTTCATACATGGCTCGCAAGGGAGGCAGAGGAACTGGGAATTAAAGAGTGCCTTTGAGCCTGGGAAAAAAAAGTAGGGGAAGGGCTTTAGAGCTTTAGAGCTTGTCTTTGTTTTTCTCCATCCTACTCGATATTAATTGGCCATAAATTAAATCAATTATTCCCAAGTCAAGTCTGGTTTGCTCATAATAGTAACCGGTAAGTGATCTCCCTGCCTTTATCTCAATTCTTGAGCTTTTCTATCTTACTTTCTTCCTCCTGTCCTGCTGAGGAGGACAAATAAGGGAGCAGCAAATGGGTGGGCAGCTGGCAGCCAGCCAAGGTCAACCCACCACAATACCCTATAGTTCTTTGTTTCAGATTAGTGTTACAACCTTTTATTTTACTAATTTCATTGATGAAATGGAGATATTAAGCATCCCAATGCATCAGACAAAATCTGTGATGAAGTCTTGCCTCCAGGTCAGCTGACCTTGTGATTAAAACAACAGGTCAGCATTGACATATGGATATACCTAGAACTGAGAAAGACCTTTTAGGTGTATGTTCTATCCCAAGACACCTTAACAAATCTTACTGACTTACGTGTCCTTGTACCTTAGAGTAAAAAAGGATTTCTCAATTACTTTTTCCCTAACATTAAAGAATTGCAAGGAAGTAACATGAAGCTCCAGCCTAACATTAAAAAATAAGGGGGGTTGAAAGCAGAAAAAAATAAGAAGTAGCCATCCCATGTCCTGTTAAAATGTGGATAAAACTGTCGAAAAACAAGAAGAGATTAGCAACATCATAAGCCCTGCCCTGAAGTAGCTGAAACAAGTTATGGCAGAGCTAGAGGGTCTGCAAATGTCTATGAATTGCATTGAGGTGACAAAGGTATTTTGTCTTATTGCTAATAAATTGTTGAATCTCTTTGTACCTCAGTTTTCTACCTGTTAAATAAGGATAACACTTGCTAGGGGCTTTTGAAGAGATAGTCCTTCATGACTGCGATTGCTCATTAGAGAGCCATATAAGTACAAGGGAGTCAAAAATATAATGCTTAGAAGAAGGTGATTAATGAGGGTTCCTGAAAGCCAATAAGCTTCTAAAAAACAGAGTTGACCCAGCTACTGGATTCAGCAACTGATTTTTATGCATTTATCACTTTTGTTGGACCTAAGATTAGGTGATTTGCTTCTCATCTCAAAAGAATCCTGTAGCACAGCTAGGTCTCCCAAGAGCTACAGAGACATCTTATGCTATCTTGGTATACAGCAAATATGAAAGAAAGAAACACAGAACTGTGCTTAAAATCATGACTTTGCATTATAATCTTTTGCAGCATTTCTAAAATACTTGCTTAGGTCATGGGATAAATTGATGAATGCCCAGACTAAAGCATCTAAATAAAGAACCTGATGTAAATCGCCAAATTTGCTGTTAAGTGAAGCTGCCATTTAAGGTTCTCTCCCTTGAGGTATGTATTGCTGAGATTTTTACTTGCTTACATATAATTTCCATCACTTCTGAATAAAAGAGATGCAGACAAGAGTATTTCATGCTTGGCTGGGTAGCACATTCTCCACTTGTGATACAGGTCCAGCTTGGCAGCAAGATAGAAGCTAACAGACGACCTCCATTATGACTGCTTGCAGGTAGTGCAGAGATTAGTGAAAACACTGGGACTAACAACTCTTTTGGCCTTAAAAAAAAAAAATGCACTGACATATCAAAGCCTCTCTCTTTACAAGACGAAAGCTCGGAGCTTTTGAGACTTACTCAACTACTGGATGCAGTAATGAGGAACTGTTGCTTGATTCTGTACCCTTTTCTCCACAAAGTTTCACTCCACTTTTTGAGTAATAAAGGCATTTCCCCATTAAACAAACCGAGACTCAGAGGAGCACCAAGAACTTCAGTTTGAGAGGGCCAACCCCATCCCTGCAAACCAAGAGGAAATCCCCTCTAATCCCACTTTTAGCAAAGCACAGATTAGATGAGTCTAAACATGTATGTATGTTGTTTGGGGAGTGGAGAGTGGTTAATCACTTTCCTTAATGTTTTTTGCCCTTTGTTAAATACACTTACTGCCGATTCTTGATTATCCAGCATAAGAGGGAGGAAGGGTGGGGTAAAAGGGGATGAAACAAAAATACACATAAGGTGAAACTTGTAAATGAGGCTATTAAAATCATAAAGGGAGAATGTAAAGAAGAAAAAGAGGGTTAGTAAAATGGATCCACATATTACGATGTCCTCATGCACGTTAAGTTCAGTACAGTAAGACATGTACGTGGCAGTTTAGCATGGAAGCAGTACTGCAACAAGCTAATAGATCTAGTAATATAGGACAGCAACACCAGCTCAGTGGGTTTCCTGCCCTTACCCTGCCCTCCAGGCTGAGCTGCCCATTTCTACCACTTGCTGCAGTGCATCACACCTTCTGCTAAGCTGACACAATTGTTTGCAAGGCTGTGCAAGAACTAGGGTAAGGGAACTGCACAGCTTGGAATTTGACTCCACCAAAAATGTTTGTGGTTTGTGTTCAAATTTCTTAACACTTTTTATAAGGAGTATCAGAATTATGTAGACTCTGATCACAAAGAATGACCACCACATCCAGGTAGATCAGGAGAGCAATAAGCAGAGCACTGTCTGGCAAGATGGAAATCTCTTTGGAATCACCATGGCCAATGTCCACATCTGCTAAGTGATGGTAACTGTCTACTACATCACACAGAAGTCTCAAAGGTAAAGAAATATTAATAGGTACAGTGATGAGTTTTCATTTTGAGGACTTTCATGGAAACTGTAATACTTCTTGCAGTACTCGTGAAATCCTCTGTCTAAAGTACATGGAGAAAGGGTAGTATCTGTTGAAATCACAGTGTGATAAAAATATCAAAATGTCAGTGGAGCTCAGGGTATGCATGAATGTGCTCCCTGCCAGTTGCTGAGGGACTTTGCAGCCAATATTACAGTTATATTTAACTTCTGAAACACTTTTGCAGACATACTATAATGTAACATTTTGTTTTGCCTGATTGCTTTTATTTGATCCTGTCTTTCCAGGGATACTTTTTGTATATTTGACACTAGCAGTTGTTTTGACCATGAAAATTTGGATTTAGGTCAGCTGTTCAGAAGAAATTTAGATGGTGACACAAATTCTTCAGTGGGAATACTACCACCAGAAAGTGAGATACACATGTCAGACTTCAATAGTCTTTTAAATGACTTGCCGGTGATTTTATGTGTGATACAGTCATGTCTGAATACACATGCTTATGCAGACCTCCCTCTTCAGACTTGCGTGCTGTGATAACAGACTTTTGCTGTGGTATGTGACTGACAATAGCTGCGGGGAGAAGTTAACATAAAACTAAATGCTAGACCATCCTCTAGGTGTTGACGTAGCCAGAAATCTAGTAGTAAATATATGTACAGCTTTGCCTCCGCTTACTCTTAGAACATCACACTTAAAATGCATTAGCTCACAGGTTCTGACAAGTACATGAATCAACAAAAAGCTGGGAGGTGCTAACAGCCTTTGATGTCTCCGATCAGACAGGGATACCACAGCAGACAGTTACACACATGGTTATAAACGTGGCCAGCTCCTGGTCAAGGCCGAGGCCTGCTGTTCTGCACAGAGCCAATTCAGCTCAGGTGCATCAGCCAATGTAGACCATTAGCAATGCACTGCCATCCTCCTTTGGATGCAGACGGCTAGAGAAGGAAAGCTGCTCCACATCTGTCCCAGTACAACCCACATCACCATCTTCATCACTGGATCTGACCTACTATTAGTGTCAGAAGACTATGACTTATGCATATACCACAGGAGGACACTGAGAGCCACCACAGGTGACTAGGGAGATTTTACAGCTGCCTGATAAACAGTAAAGAAAAATCAAGACCCATGGCTGCAGTCTTTATGCTCTGTAACTGACTTTTGCCATCCCTGTTTTTCATTTTATTCCACTCCTGACATTTCGCTCCACTCCTGGTTGAAAACATTTTATTGTGGACAAAACTTCATACATTTTTCACCACGCTTATTTCAGGAGTGAACAGATAAACCAGATGTAAAAACCTGTATGAAGAAGCCACAAAAAAAACTTGGCTGAAAGATAATTTGACAACTGATAACAGAGTCCTTAGGTGACCTGGATTACATGTGCACTCACCTGTGCCCAAGAAAAAGTTTTTAAAGACAGAAATTATGCCATCAATTAAAATGCCTGTAATTGTATTAAAATCACTGGAGTGGTATTATGTTAGTCAACGCAAAATACCTACAGAAAATGTCTTTGTGAGCTAAACAAGGACCGGCATCAAATAACCAGATTCTTATTCCTACAAATGTTGTCGGGTCTTAACTAAATGAAGCTTCCTGGCTACCCTTACCTTTATAAATTGAACTAACCTAAATCCTGAACCCCAAAGTCTGGTGCATTATATTGGCTGAATAATAAAATGTTTTACTCACGCAGCCACTGGTAGAGCAAGTTCCCATGGAATCCAATTTTAATAAATGTTTATTAATGGGAAACAGAAAGAATTGGTAGTGGTTCATTTTGAGTGCAATACAGGCCTATATAGGCTATTTATTAATAAAATTTGGGGGCTTCCAAAATTTCTGCATCTATTTTTTTTTCAGCAACTTGTGATAAATAGCTCATGTAAAAGTAGAAAATTATGGGGAAACAGATAACCATGTTAAATCACATGATCCTCCTCCTCCAAAATAAAAATGCATACTTCTCATTAAAGCAATGATGGACGTTCTTCTGCTTTTTCCCATTACTGTTGATTATCAAAACACTTAGGCAAAATTAGAGGGTTTCCCTCTTATCCCTGTTATCCTGTGTAACAAAAAACAACTGTTAATGACACCAAAATCAACAATAAATGGAAAAATATTAAGCTAATCAGGCATATTACAAAAGGCATCATAGAGGAACGATCTCCATAAACAGATCTTGTTCCGTACAGTCATTCAGCCTGAATGACAATGGATTCCCATCCCCTGCACACGCCAAACCACGCTCGCTGCTCAACAACTAAAAAGAGAGCACTTACAATAGAAGTATTGACTGGGGGTCAGTCTTTCAGTAGTCACCAGCAACAGGGAAAGAGTTCTGCCAAATCAGATGCATTTCAGACAAAAAAAAAAAAAAAAAAAAAAAAAAAAAAAGGCTTAAGGTTATTGGAAGTGTTCCTCTGAGAATTTTAACCTCAGCAGGTTTTTAATCCCTGTTCAGTGGGCCTAATCTGCCATCTGCTGTTCTAATTTTAAATTATAACAGTTTTTGAAGGAAGCACCCATTCTGCAGCATTTAAACAAATAGGCTGGAAAAGTGTGAGGTTTGTTTGGGGTTTGTTTTTTGTTTTTTGTTTGTTTTGTTTTTTTTTTTTTAATTTTAGAAGCAGCATTTTATGCAAACACTGGCAAAGAAATTAAAGCTGCACCATGTCCAACCCTTAATTAGCTATTCTTGCACTGTGTGGTGATAGTCTTGCACAATATGATGATCTGTTAGCGCCATCTGGTGGCTTTCTGGGCGTTACAAGGTTTTGTATCTTCCTCAGTGTTTTATTTTCCAGGCAGCACTAGGAATTTATTTTTTAAAACCAATTTTTCGGTTTTTATTCCACGAAGTTAAATTCTGCAACAGTTCTTCTAAATTCTGACGTACAAAAAAATACGGTTGGAGTTGATACAGATTAGATATGATATGGATTGTGAATACATATGCACGTTTGTCTTCAATAAACCAGCTAAACTCATTGGGGTTACTCACAGAAAGAGATTTAAGCACTTGCAAGACTATACGTGTGGTGTGTAGCAACGCTGCACATTTTCTAGGAAGCAAACCTTTTGTAAATGTTCCTTCACGACGTGATTCGTGCTCACATAGCGCAAAGCATTTATGCGCCTGCCTGTGTGTTCCAGCAGCACACCTGGCACTAAGGGGGAAACAGGGCAGTTGCCGGATTCATTACTAAAGCACTTTCTTGGATGTAGATATAAAGGTCAGGAAAATTTTATGTTAATCAGGGACTGTCGAGAACAGTACTTCCCACCAGAGCAGTTTGAAACCTGGGAGATGAACAGTGAAATGCTCTTCAAGAAAAATGTTTTATAGGCGAGTGCCACCTGGTGGGACATCAGGCAGACTTTTCACACTAAAAAGCTCTTTTAAGGTGGTCAGGACTTTTTCAAACTGGAGATTTTACATCAAAAAATAACAGCAAAACATTACCACAAAGGTGCACTTGACAGCTGGGTGGACATGTCCTTGGTGGAGACTGAAGTGGCCTAGCTCTAGTCCCTGCTGAGCTATGAATTACGCTGAATTACACTGACAAACTAGGATGTTTCAGTATTTGTAATCTCTTTGCAAACATAACTATTTTGCATTAACGTAAGTTCAAAAATAAATTCTAAAAATGCTTTCCTTTCAATTCTGTATTTTGCATACCACATTTCTAGACTTTCAAACTTGTAATTCCCTAAATATTCAAAATCCATACAAGTGTAATTATGTATCATATGCCACACAAAATTAATAGTGTGAATGAACTGTACCTTTGTTGTAAGTTTTCTATCCTAGGAGAAGCAGGGCAGAGTCGGGTACGTGTCACCAGATCTCAAAGGTAAGGGTAGAGATGGGCATGCATCTTCTGCATGAGCAAAAAATCAGGCCCCTGCTGTAAGCAGATGGATATTTCCATTCCTGATGTATTAATGGGCAGCAGTCACAGCCCCTCGAAGCCAAAACTCTGCTCAAGCCCAGCATTTCCTGCTGTATACCAAGGAAAATCCCTCATCTGAGGCCCAGGTCTGATTTTGCTCATCACTATGTGGGACAGCAGTGCTTTTGTGGAATAAGTAACTGGAAAACTGGGTTCATTTTTTCGTATGTTTTTTGCAAAACTTTGAAAAACGTGCATTTCTAAACTTGTATGATTTACAGAATGTCATGGATTATCAGAACCTAGCAGGCAATCTGTGCAACTGACAAAGAAGCATGGCTTCAAGTTTATCTGACATGGTTTAAACTGGGAAGAAAACCCTTTGGTTTAAATTTAGTGGCATAAATGGGACACTCCATCCTAAGACAACAGTAGATACATAAAATTTTAGAAAAGTTTGCACTCTCACAAGGTTTATCTATTTTGCTACTTCTGTTTTCAACCTCTGAGTTATTACACTTGCATAAAACGCAGCACTGACTGACACCGAAGTTAAACGTTTGAAATAAAATATCTTTGTTAAATTTGGAAGCCCGGGAGTTGTCACCAACAGGTATGCTGCTTCTGGTTTCGTTCACACATTTGCTCACCACTTCTTTGCCCTCATCCTCCAAAAAGGCCCCAGCAAGGAGAAGGGAGGATTAGCCGGGCTGCGCGTTGCACGCCCAGCCCCGAGTGGATTAGCCGTGCCACTCCGGTTGGCTCTGGCTTCGGAGAACAGTGGCTGCACCCACGCAAACGCCTCTGTTGAAGTGATTTAAAAGGAGCCATTTCCCAGAAGTACAGGTGCACAGTTGTGAGGGCCATGAAAGGGCAATAATTGCGGGGGGGGGGCAAGAAAAGCCACGAACGCAACCAGGCATCTCTCTCCCCCGTATCCCCGTTCCCCACCCCCCCCGCCCCCGCGCGCCAGGAGCTCCGGGCCGTCCACCTGCCGCTCCCCAGCCCCGAGCGGAGCCCCGAGCCCCCGGCCCGGAGTGGGGGTGGGGAGAGGGTGGGGGAGCGCCCGCGGCCCATCCGGGCGCTCCGACGGGCGACCTGCGCCCCCGCGGAGCGCAGCGCGGAGTAGCGAGAGGGCACCCCTCCCGCCCCGCGCCACCCCCGGCTGCCCTCGGGGGAAAGGCCACCCCGCCGCCCGTCGGGCGGGCCCCGGGCAGGGGGAGCCGCGGAGAGGCGCACGCCGAGGCTGGGCGCAGCCCGCCCCCCGCCCGGCAGCCGAGGGCCGACCCCGGGCTCTGCCCGCCGCGCCGCGCCCCGTCCCGCCCCGTCGGGGGCGGTGGGGGAACGGGGGGGCGGGGGCCGCCCGCGGCCGCGTTACGCACGCAGTGAGCTCAGCGGCCCGGGGCCGAGGGGCGGCGCGGCGGGGGGCGGCGGGCCGCGCCGGGGGTGGGGGCGGCCCGGGCAAACCCCATAAAGGGCGGCAGCGGCCGCCCCGACCGCCGCACTCACCCCGCACGGCGGAGGCGCTCGGAGCGCAGCGAAGGGGCTCGGCCGGCCCGGCGCGGAGTGCGGGGGGTGGCGCTCACTGGGCTAGCGGCTCCGCTCCGCAAGACCGGGAGGCTTCGCGGGGCCGTGGAAGTGCAGGCGGGACCGTCCCGGGGCTGCCGCAGGGGCGAGCGGAGACTCGCCGGAGCTTCCTCCGCGGCCGCCGCTGCTGGGGAGCGCCGAGGAGGCGGCGGGAAGGAGGAACGGCCGCGAGAGAAGGAGGACAGAGAGACGGCCGGGGGGGCACGGCTGCTCCCCTAGCAGACCCTCGCTCCCCGCCGCCACGCCCCGGCCATGGGGAAGCCGACGCCGCCTCTGTAGTGACCGCGGGACCCAGCGCCCGCCCGGCCCTCCCCGCCCCTCCGCCAGCAGAAAGAGACTAAGACCCCCAAAACCTGAAAGCAAAAACTCCAGAACATAGACACATACCTAGAGAGAAAAAAAAACCCAAAGCCATAAAAAGGGCTCCTTCAAGCCAGCGGCCGCAGCCGCAAGCCTCCCCAGCCCCGAGCTCGGCGCCGCGATGAGGAGCGGGGGGCGCCTGCCGGTGCCGCTGCTGGCGGCGCTGCTGGGGCTGTGCAGCGCCGAGCTCCCCGCCGAGCGGCGGGCGCTGGTGCTACCGCGGCGCCTGGGCGCTGCCGGCGGCCGGGAGCGCTTCCGCCTGGACGCCTTCGGGGAGCGGCTGGAGCTGGAGCTGGAGCCGGACAGCAGCTTCCTGGCCCCGGACTTCACCCTGCAGTACCTGGGCGGGCCGCCGCCGCCTCCGTCGCCGGAGGACGACCTCTCCCGCTGCTTCTACTCGGGCACCGTCAACCGGGACCCCAGCTCCGCCGCCGCCCTCAGCCTATGCGCGGGGATGCGCGGCGCCTTCTCCCTGCGGGGCCGCCAGTACCTCATCCAGCCGGCCCCCGGCACCGCGCACCACCGCGGCGCCCACCTCCTCCGCCTCCGCGGGACCCGCCGAGCCGCCCCCTCCGCCCGCTGCGCCGTGACCGAGGCGGGGGCGGAGGCGGAGGCGGCGGGGACGGAGCCCGCCGGGAACGCAGGTACCGTCGGGGCGCCGCGCCGCCCTCCGCGGGGCCGGGGAGGGGAGGGAGGGAGGGGAGGGGAGGGGAGGGGGAGCTCGGCCTCGCTGTGCGCCCCCGCCCCGACGGGGCTGACGGCGGGGCCCTGCCCGGGGTTCCCCCGCATCCCCACCCCGAGAGGCGGCGGCGGTGCGCCCACCGGGGTGCGGGTGCCGCCCCTCCGCCCGGCGGCGGCCTGGGGGGATTACTGAGCCCCGGGCTGCCGGAGTTCGGGGGCCGGAGCTGGGCGTGGGGCCGTTGGGTGCGTTCCTTGGGTGCAAATGCTGAGTATCGGTGGGTGTTGGGTTCCTTTGGTGGTCTCTTGCAGCGGCATTTCTTTTGTTGTGCTCACCTGCACGTTCCCTCCCTCTTCCTCCCTTTCTGTTTTTTAATGCAGAAACAAGAAGCAGAAGGAAGAAAAGGTTCGTGTCCAGCCCCCGCTACGTGGAGACCATGCTGGTAGCCGACCAGTCCATGGCCGAGTTCCATGGCAGTGGGCTGAAGCACTATCTCCTGACCCTGCTATCCGTGGCGGCCAAGCTGTACAAGCACCCCAGCATCCGCAACTCCATCAGCCTGGTGGTGGTGAAAATCATGGTCATTTACGAGGAGCGGAAGGGACCCGATATCTCTTCCAATGCGGCCCTGACTTTGAGAAACTTCTGCAGCTGGCAGAAGCAGCACAACCCACCCAGCGACCGGCACGCGGAGCACTACGACACGGCAATCCTCTTCACCAGGCAGGTGAGGGACACCGAGGTCAAATCCATCCCCAGGCCCATTGCTGCCTACCCCAGAGGCCCTCTCTGCCACGAGCCCTCTGAAAAAGCATTCAGAGGCAGTTTTGTGTCACCACGGCTTCAGCAAAGTAGGCTAAAAATGAAATTAACTACTTTTTACTTAGTCATTTCTTTTGTTGTTTGCACCATCTCAGGTGAAGCTCATAGAATGTGCAGTATATTTCTGTCTCATATATTTTTAGCAGATTTAGTATGGAAATTATGCTTTTTATTTCTGCGTGTAACCCTTGTGTGTGTTCCAAAGACAGATTTTTGCCATCGTACCCATTGAAGTGCTGAATATTTATGCTCTTTCCATAAGTAAAGGCAAACTGCCAGGGCTGGATGTTTCCTGCCAAGGTTAAGTCTCTGATCTGATTAATAATGAAACTGCCTTTTTTTTACAGGACCTCTGTGGTGCCAAGACATGTGATACTCTTGGGATGGCTGATGTGGGAACAGTTTGTGATCTAAACCGCAGTTGCTCTATCATAGAAGACGATGGCTTACAGGCTGCCTTTACAACAGCCCATGAACTAGGTACTTGAAACTTTGAAAGGTGGTTTCCCATGGTTAATTGAAGCTGGCTCGATGCAGTAAAGCAAAGAGCTGCCCAGCCCACACTGCGGGGCACCGAGCGCCTGTGCTCGCCAGCACAGTCAGGAGGAGGCAAAACTTAAACTTTGCCTTGTAGCAGGGTTGAACTGCAGAAAGCAAATCCTGTCTGCACAGCGTTGTCTGCAAGAGCTGTATATTTGACCGATGCCAGAAAAAAAGCGTGTGAGAACGTGAGGGGGGCAAGGATACAGTGCCGTCTGCTTAAAATTTGGCACTATTTGGATTGAGGTTATTAAAGACCAGGCTATGAGCAGCTCTAGCGCAATATTTAAAATAATATTGGTAACGCACAAGACAGACTTCCTATAATCACAAACGTTCCTTTTTTTTTTTTTTTTTTTTTTTTTTTTGAAGGCCACGTGTTTAACATGCCTCATGATGATGCAAAGCAGTGTGCTGGTATTAATGGAATAAGCCGGGATTTCCACATGATGGCATCTATGCTTTCCAATCTGGATCGCAGCCAGCCGTGGTCTCCATGTAGTGCCTACATGATTACAACATTTTTGGATAATGGTCATGGTAAGACTATTAAGCTTTCCGTTCATGTGGCATTTAAGCTCTTGTGCTGAACCACCCTGTGTTCTCACTGTCTCTGACCCACTGACTCTCCCCCCCTTGCTTCTCTCCCCCACTCCCTATCCCCCCCCCCCTTCTCCCCCTCTCTCTTCCCCTCTGGCTCTCCCACCCACCCTGTGCCTCCCTCCCTCTCTCTGCCCCTCTCTCTACACCTCCTCTCCCCTCTTTCCCTCTTTTTCATTTTCCTTAACAGAGTGTTCTGCTACTGCGGAGTTAACCTTTTATATGCTGCCAATGAATTTAGAAGACCCTTAGTTTTATAAATATGGTGGCACAGATTGGTTCAAAGCAAATACAGTTCCCTTTTGAAACTGAACTCACTGACACTGACAGCAACACCTGCTTTTTTTTTTTTCTTTTTTTCTTTTTTGTTCCTTTTCAGGTGAGTGTTTGTTGGACAAGCCCCACAAACCAATCCAGCTTCCTTCTGACTTGCCTGGCACATTGTACGATGCGAACAGACAGTGCCAGTTTACCTTTGGCGATGAGTCCAAACACTGCCCTGATGCAGCCAGTACGTGTACGACGCTGTGGTGTACTGGCACTTCTGGAGGACTGCTTGTGTGCCAAACCAAACACTTCCCTTGGGCAGATGGCACCAGTTGCGGGGAAGGGAAGTGGTGTATGAATGGCAAGTGTGTGAATAAAACTGAGAAGAAGCATTATGATGTAAGTATTAAAAAAGAAATCTGAATATATCTTGAGTTGCAGAGTAGCATGGATTATGCTTCAGGGGGAGTAATCAGTTAAAAGGGCTTGGATAAATGGAGGCAGATAGCTAATAAAACAAACCTAGTGCTACTTTTTTAAAAAAGTTGCTTGGGTAAAAATGAGCCTGATTGTGGGTTTTGTGGTTTGGTTTTGTTTTTCTTTTACTGTATTAACTTTTCTGCTCTGCTTTTGCTTGTCATTCCAGACACCGGTGCATGGGAGCTGGGGGTCCTGGGGGTCCTGGGGAGAGTGTTCTCGGACCTGTGGCGGTGGAGTGCAGTACTCCTTCAGAGAGTGTGACAACCCTGTCCCAAGGAATGGGGGGAAATACTGTGAAGGGAAGCGAGTGCAATACAGATCATGTAACATTGAGGACTGTCCAGACAATGATGGTAATCTTTTCCCCAATTTTGAAGCAGAATAAGTGTATCTTGTGGAGGAAAAGCATGTACAGAAATGATCTAATGCCCGCTTGTCTGTCTTTTGCCTGCAGGCAAAACCTTTAGGGAAGAACAATGTGAAAAGCACAATGAATTTTCCAAGTCTGCCTTTGGAAGTGGACCTGCAGTGGAGTGGACACCCAAGTTTGCTGGTGTTTCTCCAAAGGACAGATGCAAGCTGGTCTGCCGAGCAAAAGGAACAGGCTATTTCTTTGTTTTACAGCCAAAGGTATTTCAAGACTATACCTCTTCCATCTAATCATGAACAGGATTTTTATTTCCCCAAACTCCACATGTGAAGTTAAGAGTCAAGCAGTGTAGAAATCTGAAATTGTGCCTCTTGTATTTAAGCTAGATTTTTCCTTCTCCTCTTCCTTCATGAACAGCTTGATCAGTGCAAGCATGCTTTAAATATTCTGGCACAGTCCTTCCAGTTATTTCACACATACTGTCTCTTCTACCCACTCCACCCTAGTTTCCTTTCCTCTCCTTCCACCAATTTGATTATGTTGAGATATGTTTGGAAAACTGTGGGGGTTCTTTGCCAAAACATTGGTGCTTTCTCATACCGGTTACTAATATGCTGACAGCTTAAAATAAACAAAAGGGAAAATGTTAGCCTTGCATAGCTACTTGAACTCACTGTCATAAGGTGTTGAGGGCCAATAATCACCAGGGCAATAACACAGATGTTTTTTTAGAGCAGTACTAGAAATAAGAGATACATTGAACACCATTAAAAGCAATTTTGATCCTGTACTTGGAGGACATGACTACCTTCTAGTGACATGAGGAAACAATGTTCTTTCTTTATATGAAATCAGTGAAACAGTTCAGGGCAGTGGAGGTGGTGGGAGGGTGGTAATAAAAACTGAAGTTGGTTGTTTTCTTCTGTCACCATGGCATGATTTTGGCCAGTGAGATGAAGTGGCACTACATACCTCCAACTATCTATGGGCTGCTTTGGGTTTTAGTTTCAAAAGCCCTGACAGTACGGGTGCTGCCGGTCTTCCACCTGTCCATATTTTGCATTTTGTATGTCTGAATTACTCAGTTTCAAGGCAACGTGCATCTTCTAATCAAACACCCTACTGCTTGTTTCCTGCAAAGGTTGTGGATGGTACCCCGTGTAGCCCCGATTCCACCTCTGTCTGTGTCCAGGGACAGTGCGTAAAGGCTGGCTGCGACCGTATGATAGGATCCAATAAGAAGTTTGACAAGTGCGGTATCTGCGGTGGCAATGGATCCACCTGCAAGAAAGTGTCTGGCACGTTTGTTAGAGCAAAGTGAGTATGTGACTGCTGCTGTTGTTTTGTTCTGGTGAATGTTTTGTGGGTGTAAGCTTTGTGTTTTCCAAGTCAGTGAAATGTTGCCCCAGTTTATCGCTGAAACTGAGATTTGATGTGTCAGAGTCATGTGACTAAAGATAACTTACAGTGAGATCACAGCAAAAGAAAGTCCCTTACATGTGGGCACACCTCTGCCTTAGCCATAACATGGGCTGTGACTTTGCAAATCCCTTAATCCATTAATTCGATTAGGATGACAGCTCATGAGCTTGGGCTGCAAATGGAATTCAGTCTTGTGCCAGGCAGCTTCTTCCCTTTCCCAGGGGGGAGCAGAGGACTCAGTCTTTCTCTTTTCTCTTGGGCAGACCTGGCTACCATGATGTTGTCACCATTCCGGCTGGAGCAACAAACATTGAGGTGAAGCAGCGAAACCACAGGGGCGCAAGGCATGACGGCAGCTTCCTCGCCATCAAAGCTGCAGATGGCACCTACGTCCTCAATGGTGATTACACCCTGTCAACGCTGGAGCAGGACATCACCTACAAGGGCAGTGTGCTGAGGTACAGCGGCTCCTCTGCTGCCCTGGAGAGGATCCGCAGTTTCAGCCCTCTGAAGGAACCTCTGACCATCCAGGTCCTCACAGTGGGGGACCTGCCACAGCCCAAGATCAAGTTCACCTACTTTGTGAAGAAGCCCACACAGCCTGGGTCAGAGAAGGCGCCAAGTAGAAAGAAAGAGTCCTTCAACGCCATCAGGGAAATCATCTCCTCTGAGTGGGTCATCGAGGAGTGGGGCGAGTGCTCCAAGTCGTGTGGCTCGGGCTGGCAGCGGCGGGCAGTGGAGTGCCGGGACCCCCGGGGGCGGCCGGCCACCGACTGCACACAGGAGCTGAAGCCCAGCGATGTCCGTCCCTGTGCTGACGTGCCCTGCCCACAGTGGCAGCTGGGGGACTGGTCGCCCTGCTCTAAGACATGCGGGAAAGGTTTCAAGAAGAGATTGTTGAAATGTATTTCTTACGATGGCAGCGTGCTGCCGCAAGAAAGCTGTGAGCCTTCCAAGAAACCGAAACACCTAATAGACTTCTGCAACGTTACGGACTGCAGTTAAATAGTATAAGTTGGGAAAGCTACTTTTTTATTATTATTATTTTATTTTTTTCCTTCAGAACAATGCACTGAAAAAAAGAGGGCTAGAGGCAGCGCATGTGGTTTTGCATACAAAATTCATGGTGAGGATCTGTTGAGGTGGGACAGTGCAAATAGCTTTAGTTGGCATTGCATCCTAAAAATACCCTGCCAACTGAAAATTTGATGGGATAGCAGACCCGTGTCATTCATGCATCTTCAGCAGATAAGACCTGAGGGCATTATAATTGCCTTTTCTTAAGTCTGTTACAAATGAAACAAAACATGAGCAGTGCCCAAAACACATTTAAGCAAACATTTTGGGGTTCGGTTATTTCTCCCTTCTTCTGGATTTATATTGTGGTACTGATCAAGTCCCCAAGTGTAGGAAGCGGAGGGGAAGGGGAGCAGAAAATATAGCGTAAAATAATTGGTCAGGGCTTACCTACCTCACGAAGGGCAAAAAACAAGATTGGAAAAAGGAGCTTTAACTATGTCATTCATGGCTGCTATTGTTTCAGAGAATAGTTTTATATAAAAATAAAGCCATATTCTCCACCTTGAGTAAGAAGTATCAAGAACAGTCAGTCAACTCCACAAATAACTAGAATGTCATTTTTTAAAAGTATCTTTTTATCATCCAAATGTGCCTGTCTGTTTCTCTCACGCACTCCAATGCCATTGTGGTGACATGTAATCCGGAGGCTAGAAAAAGTGTAAATCTTCATGGAGCAGGTGCTGGCTCTGAGTAGTTGCTCTTTGTGCCTTCTTACATACCTTCCACTGGTTTTTCTGATTCAAGCTTGGTCCTACCATCCTGTCAAGCAGATTGATGGCATTTGTGAGCATTTGAGTTATGCTTTCACATCCAAATCTTTCACCTTACCCCAGCCAATGGAAATTATTTGCATTTGGGTTAAAAAAAGACGAAAGGAATCCCGCTATGAATGGGAGCCTTTCCTATGTGGTCTCTGATGGGTTTGTAGTGCTCAAATCACTGATAAGGCGGGAAGACAAAGCTGAAGGATAGCAGGTCCATCCACAGCAATACGCCAACATTTGCATAATTAAAAGTTTGTGCCAGTCCATAGACAATGAGAGAATATGGCTTTCCATATGTATATAGTAAAATATATTACTATAGATTTTATATACTTTATAAGTATTTTATATTTCTTTCCCTTCTGGGAAGGGTTATAATTTGTAATAAATGCATATAATGAGCGTATTTATTTTTATACTTCTTGTCTAATGTGATCTTCTAAGTTATCGCTTTTTTAAAAGGACATATAACAAGGATAGAGTATTTATACAGTATAATATGTTACTAGAGGTAATAAATGAACCCTATAAATTTTGGAAATGGAGCGTCTTTATTTCACTGGAGTAAAACTAGTCCATCGAGCGGAAAGAGCTTGGAATCTAAGGCAAATGTTATAAAAAAAGCTAAACCACATTTTTCAAAATGACTGGTAGCTTAGGCTACTAATTGACTGTGTTAGTGAAAGGGTTTGGAAAATTCTACCCATAATGTCATATACCACGTTAAAAGGAGTAATTTTGTATTTTATTACTTAACCACTAACAGGGTGCTCAGCACTGTTGTTTCATCTTTTAAAAAAATGGAGTGCAACTAGACTGATGCCACTGGGTTTAATAACTGCTTACAGAAGGGGTATTGCTGTCAGTAGTGCTTATAACCAACAAAATATGTACAAAAGTAGCAGTTTTACCTGCTCCACTTAACCTTACCCTACTGGGAAAGAAGCATTCAAAATTCAAAACCATTAACTAGCCGTCAGAGGTTTCCCTCAAATTTCTGGAGGGCCTCCTGATCATGCTTTTCTAATTAGAAGTACTGTATGAATGAGCTGTTCTAACGCTGTTGGTAACACGTTTTATAATGTTAAAATACATACTAAGCATCAAGAAAGTGATTTTTGCTCCCTCATTTCTGATCTCATGACCACTGCAGTCGAGGGAAAATCTTCTGTTGAACTCGGTAGGATTTTTGCCATGGAATTTGAGACATCAGTCATTTATGAATACTTTTGGCTTTGTGTCATGTAAAAATCTATTAAAACTTCCTTTGCCAATGTTTGGACTCTGTCTTGCAGAAATAGTTCCCACTTTATTCCACGGATAAAATCCTGGCCTCTCTAAAGCACATAGAAAAATTCTCATCACGTCACACTTCATTGAGCATTACTTTGTCTTTGACATGCAAAAATAGTTGGGAATATTTTACTTCAAACATTATTTAGGAGGAAGCCAATTACTGGTTTTATAAATACTTAGCAGTATTTCTAAATACAACAAATAATTTTATATATATATATATATATGTATACGTATCTTTTACTACAGCGGGTTAACATTAGGAATATATACATTTTCAAGAGAAAAAATCCCACATTTTTATTTTCATTTTCCTAACACGTAGCTGTTGGTTGGTGTTGTCTGAAACACTATACATGTAAGAGCCCAGGGAGCTACAGTCCTGAAGCTGCAAGACCCTACGATACCTACAGAACTGGTGAGGGTCCTGTGACTGCTGAGTGATGGTGATTGCCCAAATTTTCTCTCATCAACCTAGAAGAGATATTCAAGGCAAGGCTAAGAAAGCCCTGCGAAGGAAACAGCTTCTCCCAGACCTACCCATACCAACTAAAGCTAGCCCAAGGTGCTGACATGTTCTCACTTCTTGCAGTAGCGCTTAAGGAGGCTCTTGGGAGCGAAAAAAGGGGTGTCACAGCCACCACCCTTCATGCTGAAGGGAATTTGGATCCAATCAAATGCAGCAATTTCCCCCTTTTTTAACAAAAGGTGCTGAAGTGTTCTACATTTCCAAAAGGCTTTGGCCTGCCATTGCCTAGATCAGATCAGTCACCCCCTGGTTAACTAGAGCTGAGTGAGGAGGTAGAAAGGGTGAGGGAAATCAAACACATGGTACCTTACAACAACAAATGGCAATAACAACTTTTTTTTTTCACTCTTGCAAATGACTGCATAATAAAATGACTGATGAAGTAATAAAAAGTTACGATATAATAGCAACCTATTTGCTATGGCAGCATTCATTTCTTCAGAGCATAAACATAGCAGCAGCAGGTCAACTCGTTAGCCATATTCATAGCACGGTTGACCAAGTGCATTTCCAAGTCATAGTTTACCAACTACATATTTTTCTTTGACTAGATCATGAATTCTCAGCAGTTACATCTGCTACACAGTAATAAGGTTCATGAAATTATATCCTATTCTTAATAGAGCTGGATTATAGAAAATGTGCTTCAAATAATGTATTAATTAAGCAATGCAATCAAAGAACTGTTCCCTTCCAAAGCACCCTTTAGTTACAAGAAAGTCTTCTGCTCTGGGTGACCCAGCAGAAGGAAACAGCAAAACCAGTGGAGCATAGTTAGCTGTGTAGCAATCAAGTTCACAATTAAACACATCCCCTGCACAGCCTGTCAATTTATAGCTTTTATTGCAAAGGACTGGATAGTTACGTGCTTTTCATGTGCACGTTCGTTACTGTGAGCAGGAATTGCAGTCTTTTCTTGCTGACTCGTAAGGCACACTCTCAGGAGCAGCAGTGGCGCTGAAACTTGTGTTGGGGTGAGCATAAGAGCTGGCACTTTCTCCCAGTCCAGGTGCTCTCCCCTTGGGCCAGGGCCACTGGTTCCACCGATACCCAAATGGGCTTCAGACCCTAGGTAGACTGTTGTTTTCAACCAGGTTGTCTCAGCTGCCCAGATTGACAGGTTGGGTGGGTGGTTTCCAGTGCCCAGCATTTTAGCTGAGGACAACCTCACACCAGTTTGGAGCCAAATTTGTCTGGTCTCCTACCAGTTCAGAGAAGCCAGATGCTGATGCTGTAGCCTGGGGTTTTTTTAACATTTTGGTGTTGTAAGATAAATGGGTTTAGCTGAGTAGTGCAGACTTGGTAGATGACATCTGTGTCTTGAAGTATTTTCAGAGGTGTGGGGAGAGGTAGGTGGCTAAATTAATATTCCTTAATCACCCTTGTTTCACTGCTTTCAAGGCTGAGTGATCTTCCAGTTCTTGTCAAGGTTAAAGTTTCTCTGTTGGCAGTGCCAGCAAATCAAAGCAAAGTAGTGAGTAATTTGTTGCCATTTCAGACATCATGAGACCGAGGAAAAACTCTTTCCAGCCTTTCAGTGGCCTTAAAAAGCTTGGCATTGGGACAGAAGTGCAATCTGAGGGCTAGATCTTCAGAACCAGATCTTCAAACTTCCCCATCTGAGTTAGAAAATAACTGGGAGTTTGAAGAGGAAAATAGTTACACTGGAGAGCTACCTTCCAGGCTGATTAGATGTAAAATTGTGGTATCTATGCTGGGTAAGCACTGTAAATGGCGCTACTGGTAAATTTGAAGTAGCTTTTCTCCTGCGGCACTGTTAAAATCATAACTAATGTAATTTACTGCTTGAAACTTTATTAAAAAAACACCAGTATGTGATAGTGTTCTTCAGTTGCTGCATTCCTCTCTTTTTAGTCCAATTGTAAAACCAAAAGATGTTGGTGTTGCACAAATAACTATTTTCCCACTGATTGTAATACATGTGGTTTCAGAGCAGAGAAAGGTTGGTAGCTGTTACAGAAGCTAGCTCTGTTTGAGCTTTCAGAGCAAAGAAATAAATCTGTATCTCTGGTATGGAAAAATCCTGCAATTGCCTAGAGCTGCTGTATACTTCAGCAACTGATACTTGCATTTCAGAGCCGTCAGCTGCCTGACTGTATCTGGAGCTGTAATTTTAATGTCCGGGCATTGACTTACAGCATAAAGGCCCCATAATTATGTATATGAGTATGTATATTGTATGTAACCAGTATGTATACAATATGTATATTATATATGAACAACACTGATTTACCAGGTACTAGAAAGCTGGCAATTTACTTTCTAAAATGCAGCTCCACATAGCTTGTAATGAGGCAACTGGATTCCTTCATTTGTAGCTTCACAGTAGCTTTCATTCAAATCAGCATCTCCAAGCACTGTATATGTTTCAGTGAAGTCTGGCACACCTTGTACAGAACAACAAGTGAGACCTCTGCTTTGTCATTGCCGCTTTGCAAGTGGGTAAGCAGATGCAAAGACATCATCATCATCATCATCATCATAGATTCATCATGGAATGGTTTGCGATTTGTTGAATATTGTGGACAACTAGGTGATACGGGGGATACTAGGTGATAGTGGGGGGGGAAATTTTACACAAAATATCTTGACCCACTAGATAGTTTAGTGAATGGATAAGAAAATACTCCTAAAGAAATACAGAAAGGCAGCTTCAGAATAGCCTGGCCTCCTCAGCAAACACTCCCACTGTAATGTCTGGCTTCTGCTCATCAGCTGGCTATAAAATTGCTCACACAGTTTTGCTTCAACCTCCTGATGTTACTTTGGGCCTCATACACCTGGGAAAGCTTTTTATCCCATTGCAATTGCAAACATGCCCACCAACCACCATTTGGAGCAAAGATCAATTCCTGTGTGATACAGTCACAACTGCTTAGTCCTCAAGGCAAAGAAGGTATAATTAGGTGAAAAGTTTTCCCTAGCAAAGTCACCCAAATATAGCAAACCCATTGGCCACCCCCACAGCCCCTGAAAACAGAGGCAAATCCCTAGGACATGTCTAGGCTACAACAGGAGTGTAAGTAAGCAATCAGCAATAGCCCTCATTTTGCATAAACATTTACGTTTTGCCCCATTTGGCATAAACAAAATGTGCTGTTATAACACGTAGAGGCAGAAAAAGAACAGACCAGGAGATTGCCGCCTCTGCTAGCAGCGTCCACTTGATAGCTCTTCCATGGCAGCACCACACCTTGATACTTTACTAGTAAAACAGCAGCTACAAACATGCATTCCTGCTTGATATTCCCCCTCAAAATGCAAAACAACCTGTATCGACAGAAGGGAAGTCAAAACATAGTTATCAGGTTCACAGCAAGTGGTGCTATGAACATGGTGTTTTAATAAATGCTTGTGCTTGTGAAGTCTGGGGCAGACTGGTTATTGCTGGAGATGAAAGTAGCATTGTTTGGAGCTGCAGATCTACGTCACGGTATCTGACAGTGTAAAAGAGATTTAATGTTGGGCAATGGAACTACAGTTTCATATAGTACCTTCACCTGTAAGCTGGCTAAATGTGCTTGATAGCTTCTGTGATAGAGCGGTCCTTTGTCATATTGCAGCCTGTGACCATAAGATGAGATCCCAGATATTTAAATTTAAGCATCCCAAATCTAAGTTGGACCAGTGCAAAATCTGTCATCCTTAATATACTGTTCCTTTGTGTAAGAATGCTACATAACTAATTTGAGTTTCTACCAGCTCATGATTCTTCCCAGATATTCCCTTTGAAAATTAATATTTTCTCCAATATTAGTTGCACTCAACTGTAATATATTTTCCTACAAGCACAAAAAGGTGCTGCTTGTTCCAATATAGTGGGAACAACTGCAGCTAAGGGAAGAGGGGAGTCATCTGGTAGAGATTATAATTAGGCAAGCTGAAAGCAGTGGCCATTTTAATTGTGCACCGATATATTTTTCAGTATAACTAAGACAATATGCCTGTCTTCTCCCAAAAAAATATAAATATATATAAATCTTATACTTTGTAAGATTTTTCGTGTTCAAAACTGGAGATGAAATTAGAGATAAAAAACCAATTGCAATTCAATTATTTGGATTAAAAATTTCTCTGCCAGGCAACACATGTTAATGGGGACTCTTTTCTAATTTTTTATTCTAATTGAAAACAAATGCCACCAAAACCACAAAGCTTTAAAACAATTAACTTCTGGTTTTTTTATTCTATTTTCTTCAGTTTTCTGACAGCCAGACTGGAGGGGGAAAAAAAAAATGGATGCTGTGATATCAAGAAAGAGGGATGCCCAAAGACATACACTGAAGGCGCAGCTAAGCACAAGAAAAGTGGGTCATTCTTCAGTGTCTGGCAGATGCATGATGGCTAAATCTGACATCACCAAGGCATCGTTTATATTAGAAGTGGCTTCAGAGTTGCACAGATATTGACCACATCCTACTAAAGTTTGTACTTCTCATGTTTGTCACACATATAATCCACTTTTGCCTATGAAGAGCTTTGAATAATTAACTTAAGCAGCAAAAACATGAAGTACTCTTTAAACTGAGTCACAAAACTGGCCTTGGCAGTAGCTGCTTTTAATAAAAGAAAGATGTCTTGTGGGTACAGCTCTGTCTGATTCAAGAGGGCACTTTAGCACATGCTTACACCCATCGTCATTTAGGACAGCACTGGTTAAACCTGAGAAAGGCAGAAGAAAAGCTTACCTTTTTTTGTTTAATCTGAATCTTAATTACATGTGGAATTAACTCCAGCGGCTAAAATTTGATTAGAAGTTTTTCAGGGAGATAAAGCTGTGCAAGGAAAGAAGAAGGGGAAGGGGAAGGGGAAGGGGAAGGGGAAGGGGAAGGGGAAGGGAAGGGGAGGGGAGGGGAGGGACAGGACTTTTGTGGAATTGCTAATTGTGGAAACTTTTGAAACATGTCAGAAAATAAATTTCGCAATCAGGACTGGGCAGATTTAGAAGTTAATTAAATGCAATATAATGTCCATCTCCTTTTTCTCTCCCAGTGAACCAATACACAGATTAGGAGATACGCTAAAATAATGAAGACTGATGTTTTCCATTTCTCATTATCCTCCTGCTGGAACAAGTGCAGAGCACAACACGGAAGCACTAGAGGGACTCAGCTGCCTTTGATGAATAATAAAAAAAAGATTTTTAAAAACCCCTCTGCACATATTTCCTCCTGATTCTTTTAATTTATACCTTTATTTATTCTCACTTTTAAAGGAATAATAGTTGATGTCAGAAAGGAGAGCCCCCAGAGTGACATCTGAATTCAGCTCCAGCTGGAGCAGATCCAAAGGGACACCAAACAGCTGCCTGGCAGACAAGAAGGTCGGAGGCATTAAGGAATATAAATGTTAAAATCCTGCATAAAATAATTTTGAATCTGATATAAGCTAGCAAAAGCCAGGCAATTTGGAGCCAATGCTTCCATTTGCATAGCGACAAAAATTTGTATAAGCTGGTTTCCAAAGCTCAGTCTGAAGTAATGGATATTACCCACATAAGGACACTAGCTTTGGTGAGGCTAAGTCATGGACTTACAACTTTATTCCAGGTTTTAAATTAGATTCCTGTTGATCTGACTTTAAAAATCAGTAGATTGATATTACTTAAGTCTGTGCCACAGATGTTCTCAGCACTGCACGACTTTAACTGCACAGCTTTAACTGCAAGAAATGAATGGGAGAGCTCCTGCCTTTGGGGTATATAGCACAGAGGAGGAGGCGGCAGAGACTGACACAGTCCTGCTGCAGACACCCCCAGTGCTGGGAGGGCAGGAGCAGGGCTTTGCAGCTGGACTCTCCTACTGGGAGATGGGGTCTCAAGAGCTTCTGGATGAAAGTTCATGGACAACACTAACAGATGTTTTGTTAGGAATTTGACAGATATGTGAGCACTCAAAACAGTCTCTGGGTTGCTTACAGCAGTATGGAAATTTAACTTTCTAGTACTGAGAGGGACATGTAAAGACTTGCAGGAGAAGATTAAGATATTGGCAACACCAGCAAGTTTAAAGTAAGCTAGTGACATTATCTTGGTGCCAGTGGTGCTTTGGGGTTTTGCAAAGCAGCCTCTCTAGCCAGGTTCCCCTTCCCCAGCTGCAGGTACTGGTATTTCCCTTGGGCTCCAGGACCGCTGCTGGAGCCACAGACTGATCAAAACCCACCGCACCATGAGGCCAAGCACAAGCACACATGGCCTTCAGCCAGGGTGAATCTGATCTGAGCTCAGAGCTACTGAAACAACTTGTATGTTTGGCATAATAGATTCTACCTATCACTGGTTTCTCTCAATACACATGTTCTCACTGGTAGCAGGCAAATCATTGGTACAAAGAACAAAAAATGAAACCAAGGTTTGCACACTACATTCCCTAAAGATACTAGGAGAGAGCTTCCCATGGGATATGGTTGATCTGATGGCTGCAGCCTACCTAATGTGGAGCAACAAAGCTGCTTTTAGGGATGAACAGGGTATAAATTCCAAGAACAGAGATAGCATATCCCAGTCATTCAGTGCAAACAGCTTTGCAGTGGCAACACTACAAAGGACCTTGTTAAATCAGGAGCGGGCAAAGTTTAGTTTATTGTCTCCAGCACAGACTTGGTTTAGTGACTTGGCCTGAAGAGAAACACTGTGTCAGAGAACAGAAAACACAATTTCATAAAGTTACTGTACTTATTGTCTAGGTGTTTTCAGCTGTTAGTTCTGGGGGAGAATCACTTTTCTTTTTAATGTCAATGATGATGGAGGGTCCTTTGACAGAACTGGGTTGAAGAGTGAGGTTTGACCTGGTGTTATCCACACAGCCCCAGCTCTGCACCCCTGAAGAGCTGGCCTGTTGTGGAGCAGTGCTGGGAGCTATGTAGTGGAAAACCAAAAGGTGGTGGATTTTTTCAATACCAAAAAAATGGAGCCTACAATTTGCATTTGATTACATTTGGATGCCAGGAAAGTGCTTTAAAGAATGGAAATCATTCGCTACTCAAGACTTGAACTGTGAAAAGGTAAGTGTTCGGTCCATGCGTCTTTGTGGCTCTGGAGGAGAATTTTTAACTTACAGGCATGTTGCTTAGCTGCTTTTCATCACAGTTCACATGGCCATGGGGTTTTCCATCTACATGAATATCTGACATCCTGAATGTCAAGTGGCCTAAATCTACTTTGTGTTATCCTTCGGTGGAGCCTGATGTATATAGTGTAGCCAGCCAGTTCTCTTCTTGTTTCAGGTCTGCCTACACGTCTTGACTAGTGAGAGCTTGTTTGCTTTTGCTAGGGGCTGTTTGACAGACTCACACAAGACCTGCCTGAGTAAGGTTTGCTCTTAAAAGCATTGCTGGCATAGTAATGCCATTGAAGAACATGGAAAAGAAAAACACAACCCAATTTGTTGTAACTATAACAGCAAAAAATCCTAATGAAGATGCATTTTTACTGGCCTGAGTTCTTTATTCTATTCTGAGAACTGATCTAAGCTATACCAACAAGGAAATTTCAGTCGCTGATCTAAATTAGGTTTGGACTTTCACATGTACAGAAATAGCTCCACTGGTTAAAGCCATGTTGGCAAGTCCAGTTACATACAGACAAGCATTAAATAGCTTTCTCTCTCTTGCGTGCTTTAGGAAATGTCTCCCTCTCCTCGTTGGTTTTCATGTTGGGTGGGAGGAAAAGGAAGGCAATAACTGTTCTACCTGCTGCTTCACCTTGCTGCTCAGAGGTACAGGAGATCACAAGGCCAGCACTCCTGTTTGTCTCCCTCATTTCAAACTACAATGTGGTAGGGTTGTGAAGGAGGTTGGGTGTCACATGTCTGCTCTCAGGTGTCTCCATTTCCCAGCTAGTTATCCATGATCGTTAAATATCTGGGCCATCAGAAACCTCGGGGAGATTTCAAAATATTTCAGGAACTGGGTAGTATATGAAGTTTACTGACACCTCCACCAAAACCATCTTAATGGACCTAACTTTACAGAAATAAGCATCCAATACCTGGGAGAGTCAAAATTTCTCCTTACTTGCCATTTCAGCTGGCTGAAGATATTAAAACCCACCCCATATGCTTCTCAACAGGGTCTGTGATGGAAAAGCTGAGAAACCCTCAGAAGACAAAGCACAGTCAGAAGCACTTCAAAATCTGAGAACAGCAGTGCTATTTTTAGAAACAATAAACACTATTTTTAAAAAAATTAATAATACAATCCTTTGAAATCCAAATGTGAAGACAGTGACATGCAGAAGCAACAGTTACAGCAGTCTTGTTTAAGCTTAAATTTAACATCAAATAGTCATTGCAGGCAAGCTTTGTTTCCTAGCAATAAGATGTCTGCACATTACAGATGCACGACTTCTTCAAAGAACTGCCAGATTATGGGATTACTCTAAGGAAAATTTTGCAACAGTGTTTGATTCCTTCCTGATGAAGTGATTTTCCACAACACTTTGCTCTTAAAGCATACTGGCAGATGAAGAGAGACTGGGGAATGAAATACATTTGCTAGTACTACATAGTAAACCTCAGTGTCTTGATTAACGAGTCCAGCCCTATGGATATACTTATAACAGAAAAGCCACGTGAGGTCAATAAGATTCCCTTTATAAGTAGAGTAAGGTCAGCCCATTCCTCTTAGCAAAGTCACAGCAGGGAGGTTTGGGCCTAGAACTGTTAAAGTTGCTATATGACTGGAAACTCTTATCAGGTACTTTGAAATACTCCAGATTCCCCAATCTGTCCAAATTGTATGCAGAGCAAGGATGGCACAGCTGCAGGGAAAAAGCAGGAAAATGCAGAGCTATACCGCTTTCCTCCATCACAGGAAAATGGAGGGAATTGGCCCAGCAGCCACCATTCTGACAGAGCTGTGAAGGACCCAGCAGCTGTTTGGGTGGGCTTCCCCCATGCCAGGGATGTGGAGCAGATCTGCTGAGAAAGTGCTCCATGTCACCTGAGGGCAGGAAGTCCTTGGGATGGGGAAGAAGATGCAGCAGCTTCACAGACCCTTAACCTGCTGAAGGAGGGGAAGCAATGGCAGCAGGGGTCAGCATTTGGCCCATTTATTAGCTTTAATTGTTCACTCCTATTTAATCATGGGCTATCCCAGCTGAGTAAGATCACAGATTCTGATAAGGCTTTTGACCTGGAAAATCTTCTTGTGGGCAGCTCTGGCAAGACAGACACACAGGTGAGAGGGGTGGTCTCCAAAGAAGCAGTTCTTAGCTCTGGCATTTTCTTTGCAGTGAGTATCGGTCAGAGCCCTTTTTTCTCCTGTTTCACAAACCCGAAGGCTGTTCTCAAGGTAACTTCACTGCTTTGGGGGAATGACCATGTCCTCCTGCCCAGCCAGCAGCATGCTGGGGAAGCTGTACACATGAGTGAGGGTCAGGCAGGCCAAGCCAGGAGGTTGCCTGCACCTTCTCTGCTGGTCCATGGTGATTAGTTTAATGTGACCCAGGTAGCAGATGAAAGAAATAAGCCTTGAAAGAAAAGAATGAGTAGGATATGTTGGCTGCAGCCCTTGAATTAGCTGCATATGGCTGAATTTGAAGCAGCGGCTTTTTCTTGCTCTCTCTGTAAAATGCTTTGTACTATACTGCTACAATAGCAAAGCTAATTACAGGCCAATGTTTGCTGTAAGTGACGGAGGTTAAGATGTATTGTGATGCAGTGTTCAATTACTAAATTTCCTGCCTTTTGGGTCCTTATCTTTCCAGCTTGTGTGTTCTCTTGTGTGTAATAAGTGGTGAAGTTATACTGTTGGTGAGTTTAAGATAGAGAGACAGAGTATTATTTAAGTACCTTTATCAGAAACAACTATTTCTGAGAGCAGGAAGCTTTTCTTTTTTGTTTGAAATGTAAATATTGTGCAACGGTGTGTGTGTTGCAAATGTAAGAAAGGAATTCTGAAAAGCAGGTGATGAAAGAAATACCAAGTAGCCTCTTTGTAATGGCTAGAGTAAAGATAATTTATCCCTTATTGTTTATATTAATCGATAACTTTTTTTCATCTCAGTAGTTGTACAAATAAGCAAACATTTTATTGTGGTTTTTAGTTTAAAATTGGAGATGATTTTTTTTTTTATTTGCCAAGGTATGTCTTTCAAATGTGGTGGGCTCTACGTTAACAAGTGTCCTTGTGTCATTCAAGCACAGCAGCGGAGTATAAAATCCTGTCTCTGTATGTTGTACAATAAGCAGCTATAGTATCGAAAAGCTGGCTTTCTTTTTATCTTTTTTTTCTCCCCTCATCCATGAAATGTGCACTTCTCTTATGCAGAGACAGCTAAAATAAAAAGTGAGCAAGTTAATTTATAGGGTGAGATAATGTGCTATCTGTTTTGAAGCAAAATTCAAACTCCCCATTGAAATTAAGGATGAGTTTCATTTCAAAATCAATGAAATGCTGTTAGTCCCTGCAGCCCCCTAAGAGAATTAAGCTTTCATTTTTTTCTTTGCACCTCGATGGACACGACCCCAAACCCCCCCACTTCCCTCCGTTCCTGAAAGGAGAAGGCATATATTCGTGCCGTAGCTCTGGGCTCCGTAACCCTGCTCCTCCGCCACCACCTGCAACAGATGGTTGGCTGGGCCTTCCCGAGCCTCTCCGGTGCCCAGCCGCTGACGCAGGGATGGGCTGGCGGGGTGCTCAGGGAGGGCGCCCCTGGTTTTCCTGCGCTCTTGTGAGCACAGGCCTGTTGGCCCCCACCCGGGAGGGACGGGTGCCATACCCGTGCAGGCCTCTGCCACTGCCCGTTCCACCTTCCCTGCCAGAGGAGGCCTCCGGTGCTTTGCATCCCCATTGACCAGAGGGGAGGGCTGGGACACGGGAATCGGTCAGGCAGGCGGGAGCCTGTCAGGTCACCTCAGAGCACCTTCTGCTTCCCCTTCATGTCTGCTGTGGGTCATTTATCTCTGCTTTCATCCCGGCTCTTTGGCCTACCCTGGCCAAAGAGGGTGGACCACCTGGTTTGCTATTAACCTCTAAAATCACGAAGGACAATGTCAACCAAGTAAACAGAGATATGGATGACACAAAGGGAACCCAAACGGGCGATAGCCACATCAGCCAGGCCAGAGGCAATCCCCCTTTGCAAAAACCAGCAGATGCACTTTATCTCTTACCTGAGCAGCCCCAGAGAAACAGTGAGCATAAACCAGAGCCTGTGCAGCCGTGCTTGAGGGCTGTTGGCCTCAGACCATGTGTGTAGTAGCTTGTGGCGGCAGGGTGAGGGTGGCTGAGAAGGCAGGAGGCCATGTCTCCTCAGGCGAAGGGCTCCTGGCCATGAAAGCAGAGCAGAGAGACTCAGCTGCAGGCCTGTGAGACATTTTCGTTGAGCTTTTGTATTTATCTTCTGCAAAGTGTCCACGTGAAGTAGTAAATGCAACATCCAAGCCCTTATTCACAGACATCAAGCTATTAGGACAGAGGGAACGCTGAAACAAGTATCTTTCTGATGTTTCTGGGTGGAGAGCAAGGCAAGGGGTAAACTGTATTTCGGGAAGGGTGTAAAAATGTACAGACGGTATCTACTGATTCTGTTCCTAAATAGAAGTAGTGTTTAGGTAATAACACAATGAAATGCAGCAGTTAGTTTGCTTTTCAGGTGGAAGCTTTAATTCAGAGATGGGGGCAGTTACCTGCCTCTTAATTTCCTTGGCAAACAAACAGCTGCACTTAGAATCATGGAGAGCAGAGATACCTCGTTCAGGTTTGGGTTTTGAGGAGGGACAGAAAACATGGGCTTGCCAAACATCCTCTGGATAGTCCTGCCTGTTAAGAAAATGCTGCGAACACCTTCTCAGCAACGTTAGGTGCATCTTGGAGAATTGCATTTACCAGTATTCTCGGTGCAAAAAGGCATGTTGAAAGAAAATAGTGGTGGCTGAGAAGGCATAGTAATTCAAACCATCAAGACTTCTGCCTCCCCTCACTTATGTCTCCTCTTTCTGGGGTTACACTGCCTAGGCTTAGCGTCACAGGTAGCTAACTCCAGTCAAGTTCAGACTGACTCTTTTCACAGAGAAGGGGCAAACGCTGATGACTTCATGACATTGGACCCATTCCCCTATCGTTCTGGTATTAAAGGTATGGTCTCAGAAGCAGAGGAGAGAGAAATGTGATATCATAGAAAGTCTGAGAACAGAATTAGGCCATAGTGTCTTCAGTTTCCCTTCCCTAATTCTACTTCCCTCAAAGAGGTAAAAGTTTGGCAAAATGGATTCTTTTGGAAACAACTGCAGAAAGAATGATTTTACATCAACACATGAAAGCCAAGCTTTAAAATTCATGTTCCAAAACCTCATGCAAAATACTGTCACTCCTTCAGTGATTAACCCTAGTTCTCTTTCTGATTCAGAGTTGTCTAAAAATAGACAGGCCCATGGAAGGACTGTAGGCAAGTAGTGGGGATTGCACCACATGTATGGTTAGAGAGGCCTTGATTTTCCAGCATTGGTTTCTTTTTCCAATAAATAATATAAGTTAATAATATATTAATATTTGTGAAAAGAAACCTTTAAATTACTTGGCAGTCATCAAAATAAATGAGACCCAGGGAAGGGAAATGAAAACAATTCTTGATAGGTTGTACAATTTGGCGTAATTTGTAACATTGTGTCACATCAGTGCTCTAAATATTCTTAAGCCAATACCTATTGGTTTTAACTGTAAAAATGTTTAAATTTGACTTTTTTTTTTTTTTTAGCTAAGTAAAATAAGTAAAAAGCAAAGGATATATAGGCATGAATAAGAAACCTCTGAGGTAATGTTACAGATATATCAGTTATTGTCCTAGACTTCATTAATAGTGTATTTACTTGATTTTAAGCTGTTCTCTATATTTTTAGATTTTGCTAAACAGCATTAAACCTACAACATAGGCCAAGACAG
This sequence comes from Falco naumanni, assembly GCF_017639655.2. NCBI lineage: Eukaryota > Metazoa > Chordata > Aves > Falconiformes > Falconidae > Falco > Falco naumanni. Next base: position 103,336,240 of record NC_054055.1, read on the forward strand.
ATGCAAAGAGAAGAAAGGATCTTTAATGGTTCTTATAAAATCTTTGAACTTGCAGTCTCCATCATGTTTTTTTCCTTAAAAAGTATTGGGATTTCCAGTTACAAAAGTTTGTGAAGAGCATGTAGGAAGCTTAATTATATAATTATTCTCCCCTTATCAGTGCTTATATGAAACTCTAGTTATTTTCTTTATCACTTGTTCTTGCACAATTTTCCAGTGCATTCAGTTTCAAACAAGCTTCTATCTGTGCAATATGGCAAAGTGATTTTTCAGATCTGCATAAAAGCATAGGAAAGTTCAGGGCCACAACATTTATTTATTAAAACTTTGCTTGGTAGGCTAAAATACATGAATAGAAATGAATCTTCTCAATATCAAGCATGTCCTAAGGCAGCAGCTTGCAGAATAATAGTTAACCATGTCACTGGTTCTAATTTTAGGTAATTGAGTACTTCTTTCACAGTACTCTTCCTCCTGGGCAGAGTGTCTGGCTTGTACAAACATGTAGCAGAGACTCCTTGCAACTTCTTAATCCTTGCCTAAATCCCTTCCTCCACTTAGCTGTTCTAAGGAGGCAAACAAGGTTCTGCCATCCTTGCCCATGGTGACTCCCCTCTTCAAGTCCTGTGTATTGTGAAACCCCATAATTTTTTGCCCCTGCTGTTTTATTGACAGTTTCTGCGCATTGTCTTTCATGTGCTCCTCCAGCTTCTGCAGTGACTGAGCAGTTATGTCAGAAGTTTTGGTTTTACCCTGTGTTTCACACAGCCATTTCCATTTTCCTTTCTGGATTCTTTGGAGATAAGTCACCAGTGACTCCTCTGACAGGGCTCATTAAGTGTTATGAATTCATTTAGTGTATTATCAGATATTTTAATGAAAGTTTCTTTCAGTGTTTCCACATCTGTGTGTTAAGATGGGAAGAACATATGAGCTGAAGTTTTCTGCTTACAAGTCATCACAGTAGATTTCCAATGGCCAAATCTTGCTTCAGTCAGTGAACGCAGCTGCCACCTAGGGACTTCACTGCTTCCCAAATATATACATCTAGGCTTTCATATTACTGCCACTACAGAAAATTCACTTGTCTCTTGCACTTGCATGCTTTCCAGATATGGAAGGCAGAGAGAGTTGTTCTCACCCAGTTACAGTTTGGAAAGCAAGTCTTTTCAGTCCTATCCTCCACAGCAAAATAAAATAAAATAAATAATGGGCTGGTAGATGTATTATTTATGCCAGCAGTTTCAAGGAATTGTGACTGGTCAGATTCATGTCAGCTGTTCTCAACATCAGAGAAACCAGTTTTCATTCATGTTGCAGCTAAGTGAAGATTTTATTGATGTCGACTTGGTACTGTTCAGTAAGGGGATAAATTCTCATCTTCCTTTAACATAATTAAGGTTCACGGTTTGAAGGATTACTGTAACATTTGAAGTACCTATAGATTTATTTTTAAATTTAGCTAGTCCTCTGTGGTGGGTTGACCTTGGCTGGATGCCAGGTGCCTACCAAGCTGCTCTATCACTCCCCTCCTCAGAGAGAAAATAAGATAGGGAAAAAAATTGTGGATCATGATAACAGCAGTTTAATGAAGCAATAGATAAAGTCAGGCATATGGAAGTGAAGGAAAACAAAAGATGCTATTCTCTATTTCCCATCAGCAGGCGATATTCAGCCACTTCCCAGCAAGCACGGCTTCAGCACACATAGCAGTTGCTCTGTAAGACAAACGTCATAAATAACGAATGCCCCCCTTTCCTGCTCTTTTCTCTTAGCTTTTTTATCTGAGCAGATGCCATATGGTATGGGTAATATCCCATTGGCCACTTTTGGTCAGCTGTCCTGGCTAAGTCCCCTCCCAAGATCTTGCCTGCTTACTGCTGTCTGGGGCCCACCACCGTACTCTCTGGAGTTGGGGGAAAGGCTGGAGAGACAGCCCTGATGCTGTGTGAGCACTGCTCAGCAGTAGTCAAAACACCGGTGTGTTAGCACCACCTTTCTAGTTACTGATACAAGCACAGCACTATGAAGGCTGCTATGGGGCTCACCCAGACCCAATACTTCTCCTCACCAAAGTCCTTCTGGGTTTGTATGTTTGGGGGTCTTTTTGTGTGTGCGTGGAAGATTCCAGCAATTCAGTTTTCTATTGTGTAGTCCACACAATATTAATTTTTATCTCTACAGTGTCTGTAAGTTTTAGATGACTACACGTTGCTAGATATTATTTCTAACAGAAATGGAGTAATAAACTGTCATCTTGACTTGTTGGAAAAAGAATACTAGTAAGGACCTCTTACAAGAGGAAAACTGTCTTAACAGCAGAGAAACTCAATAACTGTTCAAGTTAACATATGGGTCTTGATTTATTTGTGATCTGTTTTTCCCTAAAGTGCATGGGCAGTCTGTGAGGCATGAGAGTCAAGAGCCAGTGTCATTTCCAGTTATTGAAGAGAAACATGCAGAATACAGCATTCTCCCTTCACATCTCTTATACAGCTTGAAATTGTTATTTTATATTTCCGTCTGTTTGTTTCTGTTCATGGCTGACCTTCATTTCTCGCTGACCTCAGTGTGCCAACCGGTATGAAGTAGGGACAGGGAAAGGTGGACTCAAAGTCAGATGTCCTTGTGTGTGTCCTCACTCCCTTTGCTTCTTTTGCCCATTTGTCCATCAATGACCTAGAGTTGTTAGATTACTTCTTTGCTTTTGCAAAACATCTGAAAAGATTTGGAGTAATTGAAACTCCTCTAGACTCTAAAATTTCCACTTAGAAGTAGGCCTATTATAGACTTCAGTGAGATAGTAACTTAGCATTTACAAAGTAAAATTCATAGCAATTGTCTATTGTCTAAAGTGCTATTTTTGTTATGTTTTTGAAGGTAATAGCTGCCAGTCAGAAAATCTGACAAGTTTCTACAGATTGTTTGGGGTTTTTTTTTCAATCAGAGGAAACACACCCCAGTTCTGTGATTGCATTTTTCTTTAATTTTTGTGGTCTGTAGAGGGAGAGGTTCCTTGAACCTTTCCCCATTGCCTTTCCATAACCTCATCGGTTCTCGTGACCAGCTCTACTTCTGAACATATGTTTATATTTTGTGATATAATGTGAGAATAGTTGTGGTCATTACTCAGCCTCGGTGAATTCCATGGTAATTAATATTCTGGGGGGTTGTTTTTAAAAGATAACTTGCCTATGGGGACATATCTATTTTTAAGCTGTCTCCCACCCCAGGCTTTCTAAAATTATTATCATGTGAAAAAGTGCTTTGCTTTTGATGTAGTAGCCGTCTGCATTAGGGGGAAAGGTTTGTATTTCTGCATTTCACATCTAGTTCCTGGGCCAGCTAAGGGTGTCATGTGCAAGATAAATAATTAAAATATCTTTTTAAGTGACTGGCCGAGTTAAAGCCTTCACTGTTAGTTAACCCTGGAAATAATCTCACACAGATACAAGGAAAAGAAATAACTGACAGTCCAGAAATCTACATGCTCAAATTATGCACTCGCTGGACTCATATAAGCAAAACACACTGCAATAAATTATTCATCTCAAGAGTGCACTGTTCTTGGATGGATTGCAAGACTGGGTTTGTAATGGCTGATACTTTCTGTTCACCTCATTCTTAATTTCTTCTAGACAAAAAATGTGTATGCTAGCATACAGATGGCACTAAAATAACTAAAAGGATGAATTTGGCTCAGTGCAATACAGGCTTGAAGGTAAGTATTATTTTGTTGTACTTGAATGCAACTTCTTTGAGCATGCTGACTGCTATAATTCTATTGCTAAGAATACAACCAATTTCATGACTAAAATTGTTAATAAAAAGCAGGTATGGGCCTTGTAGGGCTTAGTAAGTGGAATGAGCACTCAATGTAATATTTTGCAAGATACATAAATGGATTGCAAAGATTTGTTTATTTTGGTATCTCTTATGGTGTTTTTAGTCAAAAAGCAAAAGGTAACACTTCCCCAAATGTCTATGTAATGTATTTCATCTGAGCTAGCTAAAAGAGAAGTCCTGTCTTGTTTATGATTATGTTCTTTCTCAATTATTGCAAAGCTGATGGTGGCATCCTCAAAACACTAGCCATTAGAAGGTTATTTGCTACTATAACAGGCTGCATGTTTTACTGCAACAAAAATTCAACCCAGTTTTAGGGGCTACTTATAACTGTAGCTGAAAACTGAAAAATCTCGTGTATCACCTAGAAAGTGAGTGGGAAAGATAACTAGTGTATATATTAAAAGATAAATGGCATTCATCGATGTTTCCCTAATACTAAGAATCAGGGAACCCCTCTATACCAAACTCCCTGTCAAAAAATAACGACTCTTAAAATACATGACAAATTCCAAATAAGCTATGGCACAATGGTCTGTACTACAGTAGTGGGGCATCTCAATTCATCACTCTCAGGAGAACCGTATTTATTACTAAAGACCCCATCTTATTAACATTGTGATCTTTCAGTAGTAAAACATGGCATCTGTTGTATATTATTGTTTCATTCTTACAGCACAATCAATACTCTAATCTGTTATGGTACTTTCAGATTAGTGTTATTATATTCAGAATAAGCAAATAGCAAAAATGGAGAGGAAATGGAAGGGAAGTGTTCCACAGAGAGAAACATTTCACAAACAGCAGTGGATCATCCAAGCATGCTCTCTGCTGTGCTTCAGGAAAACAAGTCATTTACCAGATGTTTCAAATTGTGTGTAAAATATAAAAGAGCATATTGGGAAAAATGTATTTAATGCTAGAATACTCGTCTGTCTATTGTAAGAGTACTAATTGTGAAACATGAGGTAGCTTAAAAATATTAAAATGCATCCTATTTTACCCTTGCAGTGTATAGCTCTATCTTTCTCAAATAATTCTCTTTGCTATTAGGATCTGAGGAGATTTTTAGGTTTGCTACATTTTTCTATCTGTCAAAAATGAACTGATTTCTCTTTTTCTTTTTACTCTCTCCCTTTATTGACTTCTTTCAATTATTTCACTTTTTTTCTATGATGATTCTTTTAAGTGGGATAGAGATGTGGACATGTACAATAAATACCTGGGTGAATGTCAAAAGATAGAGATCTACTATTCCAGCATGCACAACTGGAGAACAGTCTAGACTGCAGAGATTACAGACAGGGTGCCTGATATACCAAGTCTGCTAGAAGCAAGACAGCAAAAGTGTATTGTAAGGTAGGTCGATTGTAGAAATTTGTTTTTTAGTGACTCCTCATTACTACAAGAGGGCAGAAATAAGGGCAAGTAAGAAAACTGCCAAAAAAAGTGGGAACATAATGTTTCATATTGCACATTTGCTGTGCAAATTATTACTTGGGGCACTGGCTTTTTGGTCTGTGACAAATGAACACAAAATTTTTGGTATCGGGGCTTGGTTGAAATAGAGGTTGCAGTCCCTGTGCATATCTAGCCTACAGCACCACTGATCACACTTCCCAAATGACAAGCAAGTTACAGCAGTGCACAGCAAAAACCCCAAAGTCCATTGTCATATAGATGTGTCGTGAAGGTGAGCTCCTGTGTATCCTCTGACTTTTGATAAAGACAACTTGAAATTCACAGTGTTTTCCTGTATATTATGCATATTACAAGAGAGTGGAAAGCAAAGAGAAAGATAATATCTTGCTTCTCAAAGGGATTGCATTGAGATGCTCACCATGTTCTCTTTGAGCAAAACATCAGCCCTGTGAAGGACATGGGCATGGCAGGGGTCTGCATGCAAAGAGGCTCAAAGCATGGTCTAACCCTCATCACCCGCAGTCCCTTGTGAAATGAAATTGCCATGACATCAGTACGCATGTGCTGAGGAGGGGCTCGAGCACAAAGGAAGCCTGTATGACTGCTTCAGAGCTGTGCTGAAACTTAGGAGACAGACAACATGTGGTAACAGTCCTGACTCAAAGGGGCCTCACCCTGCCTGGGAAAGGCCAGCTGAAACTGGAGGAGTAGAAAAGAGTGGTAGCAGAGCAGCTGGAGGTATTACCAAGTGTCTTCTAGTAACACTGTGCCAGCTGAGTTCTCCTTTTTCTTAATATTTTATAAGCCTTTCCTGAAAAGACATTACTCAAAATATGGCTAGCATCTCTTGAAGTAATAAACTTCCCTTTCAGCTATATGACTGAGGTACAACATTTGGGGTTTGTAAATTTTCAAGAACTGGCTGATTTGCATAGGCACATTATTTCTTATAAGTGGAGCTGGCAATGCTGCCAAGTTACATTTGGCCAACAATTTCCCTTGTAAAATCCTGCTTCTGCTGGGGTAAATTATTTTTCAGTTCTCTGAAATTTCTTATGCCAGGCCTCTGTCTCAGGGTGAATACTTGCAGTTTTCTTTTACAGTTACTGATGTGTTTTTTTAACATTTCTGCCAAAAAAAGAAAAAAAGTGATCTGTTCTCAAGATAATTGTGGCATGATGCATTTTCCCATGTCCCTGAGTTCTTACAAGTGTTCTACTGGGACAGGACAAGATTGTCATGCTTTGTAGCAGCAACTTGACTCCTGGACAGGGAGAGCCATGTGTGTCTCTGTGGAAAAACTGCTTTGCTCATGAAATTTTGCCCAAATGTGGCTAAATGCATAAGCCTTTGAAGCATCTCTCTTCTACTATACTAATTTGAAACTCACTAGGGTTTCTTGGCGAAAGCTCTTGCGCTCCATCTCCATGGGCTCAGAGGTTCAGAGTTGAGTGCAACATTGCATCCAGCAGTTTTCAGGGCTGATGCAGCAGCAGTGCCAAGGCTGGAGCAGCTGGTGGCTCTCCTGAGTCTCACAATTCCTCTGTCATCCCTGGGATCATCTGGCCTCCGTGTGGGGAACACAGGCAAGGGCTGGGTCAGTGAGTCCTGGGAAAGGAAAAAGAAGGAGCTGATTTGACTGAGGGAGGAAACTGTAGCTCTCGTCCAGGGAGTTCTACTTTTTCTGACTCAAACCAAAGCCTGGAGGCTTTGAAAAGCTCTAGAATTGGATAAAAGCTCTAGAATTTAAGAAAATAAGGATAAAAACATCAATTTCTCAAACTCATCTGCAAAAACTAAATTTAAAACCCGGGCTCTGAAAGTGCCCAGGTTTAGGATGGCTCAGTTACAGTCCCAGAAATGAAGTGTGCAGCTTTAACTCATGTCAGTTCCCACCTGCATGCCCTGGAAAAGTTGTTTTGTTTTGTTTTCTAATTCCAAGTTTTATAGTATTTATCATGGTTGCAAGGCAAACTTTACAAGAGAAACTTTTCTGCTTTTTGAGGTTATAAAGGATTCGTGTGTCTTTAGAGTGAAGGATAGAAGTAAGAATACTCAAGGCAATGGTTCAAGTCTACAAAGATGCTAATAAATTTTTGTAAGGCTGTTGAAGACCACTGCCCTCACACAGGTATGGCAAGGGAAGAAAATTGTCTGTCTGAGGTAAATATAAATCAATGAAGAGAGTGCAGGCTGAATCCAAATGTTTTCACATGTGCTGCAAAGTTATACAACAAAAAACATACCTAATCAGTCTGTCTTGTTACATTAGAGAGAAGTCATAGATTCAGAGACATTCAATAAACCTAACAGAGAATTTGTCTAATCTGACAATTTACCATGGATTAATACCTATGGGCCCAGAAGAACCTAATGATTTAGGTCTGGGGTATCTTTTGCACATGAAACAAGTGCAGTGGTACTTCTAACAAATGGCAAATATGTGAAAGAATGCAGTCCAATTGTTTTGGGAAAGCAACCTAGACTGACTTAATACCTGTTTTGCTGCGTTTTTTTGAAAGCAAAGCAAGAAAACTACCATTTTAGAAGGCTTTTGGGGAAGAAAAATGCTTGTATTAAAGGAAACTGCTGGAACAGTTAGCAGAGATAGGACTTGGGCTTTCAGAAAGCCCTGACGTTTGTGCGAGGACCGTTCAGCTGGTCACCTCAGACAGTGCCACCATTTGCCCTGTGACCCTTCACATTCTCCCAGGCAACATCAATCTTGGTGAGAAATGGGTGTAATTCCGTGTCCTCTAAAAGAGAATAATGCAAGAAAACAGACGTCAGGCACAGATTAGTTTTAATTTAGCTGTTGTAACCCATTGTTTCAGAGAACATGGGAACTGCTGTGTTACATAGAGGCCTGATCTATTCTGATCACAGCCTGACTGTATAACTCACACTGATAAATATCTTCTTTTATACTAAACATCTGTGGGAAAGGCTGCTTCCCATGCTGGCCACATGCCTGCTAAATAAAACCCAGAGGAAATTGGCCAGGCAGTTCTGCATGCCATTGTGAGAGAGGTTAAGGTTCAGCAATGACCTCTGGTCCCTTGTCCCTTGAACTGATGAGGCTAGATGCACCATGAAGTTGGCATAGTAAGTCTTCACTTTTCTGTAGGACTGCCTTGACCAGTTAGGTTGTTCTTTAAAGGGATTAGCTATCACAACTTTGGAAATGTGTTTTATGTGGCCAGAGTCCTGCTTTTCCTTCCCCATCAAAAACAGAGGTTGCAAAAATGCAGAGTAAAAAAAACATCAGAAATTTTAAAATGCAGAAGCTGGACTGAAATATTTTTTCAAGCTGGTTGATTTATGGAAGGGAGTTTTATTAATAGTAAGTTACCAGTTACGTAATTCGTAGCATGCAGAAATCTGTGAAATTATAAGCCAATAATATTTTTTAATAAATTTATTCATCCCCATAAAATAACCAGTGATCAGCTGTGAAGCAAATACTAACTATGCTCTAAAGACAGATTTCAGTGATGAATGATCCAATTAACCAGAGTGCAGAACTCTTTTAAAACCCTTTTTTCATTCTTGGTGAAGTATCTTGGTGTTTTCACAATGTGTTCTATAACAAACCTACCAAAGGGACTGCAAATAGAAAAGTCACATTGCAGTATGATTTTGCAGTGGCAGCTCAGATCTCTGATTCTTTAAGTGCTTTGGGACCCCTTTACCTTTATACACAAGTAAATCCATTGAAGACAAATATGCAATAGCTGAAGTGAAGCTTTTGTATAAATTTTGAGATGATTGGATGCGTACCTCTATGTGGTTACTCCTGAATGTGGGTACTTGGAAGTGCTAAATGAGAAATTCTGTTTTATTCAACCTGAAAGACGTAAATTGAATTTTATAGCTTATGGGTCTTCGAAGAAAGGAGGTTGAAAACTGAGGAAAGGAGTGTCTTGTTTGAACAAAACCCAGAGATTTACTTTGCCTGCCCTTGTGCAAATTTTTCTTAATGCTTGATATTAGCAAATTGTTTTTCCTGCAGAGAAGTGCAAAGAAACAGAAAATTTTACAGAGGTTATTTATGGAAAGTAAATATTGAAATCCTTAGTACAAGAGCTTGCTGAGGTGCCTGATGTAAAATGTCACTCAGATCTTAAAAGAAAAGAAAAAACTTACTTTATATGCCAGCCTAAATAGAGAAAAAAGAGGGTTAGGGATACTGAACACTTATCAGTCATTGCAAGTAACCTAGTATGAACTGTTTGCTTATGTATAATTGGTGATAAATTTTACCTACATATGTAAAAAGTGATCCTATTCTAGGAAAAAAAAAGTCTGATTTGACCAATTGCAGATCATCACTTGTTCAGATATAAGTAATGCTTCATTCAACATTGTTACCCCATTTGTAAGACATCAGAGAACGTACAGAAACGGGAGTTCTCCTGTCCTTCTCTGCCTGTCCTTGTTTTTGTGGGAGTCAGACTTTAAACAATGTTTGGTTTTTTCGTTGAAGATAATCTCTCAGGCAAACAGGAAGAAGGTGTAGTAGAAATTAAACATAAACCATATACTGGGACTGCTGGCATCCAGAGATTTTATCAGCCTTTTCTTTTTTATCATGTCTGTATTTGCAGTATTCCTGTCTATTGTTTTTTTCTTTCACTGCTGGCTCTTGGCACTAGTAAATACTATATAACACATGGTATCTTCATGTCCAGACTGAAAACTGCTATGCAGCAATTCTTTCGTTTGCATGTCCTTTATGAACTTGCACAGTTTGTATCAGATACATTTGACTTGCAAGTGTCAGGAGAACGAATGTCATGAGGAAAACTCAGTCTTTCTCTACATTTATTCAGCCAAAAAGCAACAAAATTTTTCCTCTATGTGTGTTTCATATACAGTCTTAGAGTAAAAAAGCTCTACAGTTAACATGTGATCTGATGAAAGTAGTCAACCAATACAAAAGCAACTATTTCGACTTAAAAAAAAAGTCACTGATCTGCAGAAGCATTCATCAAACCCCTCAGCAAGGCAGCTTTTAACTGTAGCTTTGTCATACAGAATATGGATAATGTAGGGTAGACCAAATCCCCCCAGAGGCTAGAAATAATTTGGCCCTCCAAAGAAATCGCTTGGGTAATAAAGACATTCAGCAGTTTGTCATCTCTTAATTTGTCTCTAATTTTGGCTCACCCTATTTCTCTATGAACAAAACTACGCAGTCTCCTGGAAGCTTTCTGATGTAGATGCAAGACAGGCTCTGTCACAGTCTCTTTCTCTGAAGGCAAATCATTGTTAATAATACTGGTTTTGCCTGTCTTCTGTGTTCAGACTTATAATGTATTCCACGGGGGGGGGTGTGTGTGGTGTGTGGTTTGTAATGTGTTTAGCACGATAGTTCTCCAGGCTCAGCTGAAGCTAGCATATAGCATATATATATAGCATATAAACATTGTCCTTCATCTGCACAGTGCAATTACAGACAACCTGCTTTCAGCAGCATCGGAACTTGGTTAAGTTACTAACATCTCAAAAATCGTATTAAAAAGTTGCCCAACAAAATATTGCCCACCTTAGTTGGTTGAAAGTTGTCTTCCTGTCCAGTTTTACATATGCCCTTTTTACCTTAATGGGAATTGCCCTGTCTGGCAAACTGCACTCAGAAATGTCTGGAGCGATTACCTTGATTTTTTTGTGCTGAAGACAATTTTGCTTTCAGGGATGTGAGATATTTACAGGGCAAAGAGCTGCTCGAGGGTAACTCCTGAGGTGAGACCTTGTGTTATCCTTTGTTTTCTAGTAGATGCCTTGCTGTTTTCTTGAGGTTGCTGCTACCACTTTAAAAACAAGCATCCCAGGAATTTTCTTTTGAAACAGGCTTCCCCTCTCCAAATCCAATTATACTATTTCAGCTGGGACATTTTCAACCCCTGCTGCATTTTTTGTTTTTAACTGAATTTATTAAAATACGTGGCCCTGCTGTGGAGAAAACGAAGGGAGTTCTCATCACACTGACTCACGGTTCTGCTCCAGCAACCCTCATGGCTCAGTAGTCTGGTGGGTTCCCTTTGGAAACCATGGGCAGGGGAGACAGGGGCTGGGAGAATGCACCGGCTCCCCTTGGCCAGTCAAGGTCTGTCCAGCTTAGCCCATGCAGGATGAAGAGTGAACTGGGCAGGCCTTGGCCACCCAGGGATGGAGGGGAGAGGTAGTGCCCAGGAAATCCCCCACCTCCATCAAGCAGAGCTGGGCTCGTGCCTCATGGTGCATGGCTGCATAACCCACTGGGCTGCTTCAAGGGGTGTGGAGAGGCCGGGAGGACCCCAGACTGCTGAATTCGCTGTCCATGACTCCGGCAGCATCTGAGCCCAGGCTCTCTGTACTGGTAACAGCTAGAAAGACTTGACAGGGCAGATGTGGGGGGGAATGGCAACAGGAGAAAGGAAAAGGATGGCGGATGTGGAACTGGGAAACCAAACTTTATCATTCATGTTGGTTTAGATAATGGAGTAGGTTTTACTTTATCAACAGGAGAAAACATTCAGCATACCAGATGCCTTGGTAACATTGCTACTACATTACCATCTACACCTTTAAATTAGGGAAAGCAATTTGGAGTTAGGGTTGAAACTAGTATTGCCCTTTGATCACCTTTGCATTTTTTTTGAGTGGAGGGCACAGTGTCAGGTGCAGAAACCCCTGTGTCACAGATGCCATGAAATGTGTCCCATGAGCAGTCACTCTACAGTGTGACTACAATTGCATGCCTGCTTGCTTGAGGTGCATGATCTGGGAGAAAGTACCATCAGAACTGTCATTAGAATTTCATAAGGAATCATTTCAATTTAAAATAAATAAATACAGAAGGCTTTATTAGTTTTTTAAAAAAAATATCTCTGTAGCACTTCCAATCATTTCTGCCTCTAGCAACATTACTCTCTCGTGTCAGTTAGCATTTGTGTTGTAGCCATGTATAAAGTCCCTCTTGTTATGGGTAGCAAACAAGGATGATAATGGACCGTGTTGCATTCTTCAGAAAAGTGGACATCTGCTCTGAGAAGACATTAGGAAATTTTTAATATGGTAGAATTAAATTTATCCCCTAGCTTCAAAACAAAGTACAACATAGTCTCGTGTGATTTGTATTTTGGGGATTTGCAGAATGCTGTTATCTGGGTTTAAATGGGGATTATTTAATACGGATGTTTTTGTTTTGTTTTTGTTTTTCTTAATTAAACCCTTAAATAAAAAGTCTTTCAAAGACTTATCTGTCTTTCCTAAGTTAGTGCTCTGCGTAGCCACAGTGGATGTTACTGAGGTGCTTCATGCCACAGGCCTTGAAGTCCCTGCCTAGCTCCCTGTGAGCTCCCAGCTACACAGCGTGAAGATGGGCACTGCACAGCCTGAGGTGCTGCGGGAGCCTTTTGGTAAGCCCGCAGGCACTAGGGAGTTTCTGCAGAAGGGTAAGTTGGGAGGATGCCATTTCTCCACTTAGGTGTCTTTTTGTCACAGCACTCAGCAAATGACTTGTGTAACATTTTGCATTGCAGCACAGCTTTGCAGTCAGCGCTGCACTGCTTGGCAGAAACAATGAAACAAATCAAGTAGAGAGGCTTTCAGAACCAAAACACATTCATTTCTGTTGTGAAATCCCATATAAATTTCCTTAACAGTTGTGCCACGCACGGTGAGGGATGGCAAAGACGTCTGTTTCTGACAGCTATCACTGTTTCTTGCTTCAGCACAGTGTTTTATCTGTACAGCTGCAAAGAGGCTCGAAGTTTATAAAATACCTGAATCTGGGTCAGGAAATATTTCTGCTTATTGCACACTGATTTCCCCATCTGATGTATGCTGGAGGTGTTGAGAGCAAGATGTTGCTGCGCAGCTGCTGAGTCATTGCTCTACCTTCTGATAATGAGCTGTTTGGAGGCCAAGAAGAAAACTCTGGGGCAAAACTGCCAGGCAGGCAAGCAGCGCACTCTATTAACTGATACTTTCCTGTGCTCTTATCATGTAAGTGTTTAACCTGAAGGAAAAGAACGTGCACCACAAACACACGTATCCAAAGGGCACCTGCCAGCACACAGGAGGGGAGAGGCACATGCAAGACACTGGGCATGTAACCGATCTATCAGTTGTGTTTCCTGGTGTCCCATTTCCGTCATCTCCTTTCTTCCTCTCACACTACCACATGGTAGCACGGTAAGATCTTCTCCCCAGTAATGCTAAGTCTTACACGGCAGAGAGACAGATTTGACCTGATCCCTTGCAAATCCTGAAAAATGGTGTGTTAAATAGGTCCAGCTGGAGATTGGGATGGTGGGAAGGAGATACGGGCTCAACTGCAGCGAGTGCATGTCTTAGAAACACCTTTCAGGTCATAAACCCTGTCCTTAGAGGATCTGGCACTCTCACTGCCAGGGAAGATGCTCACAGTCTCACCCTCTGAGCTGTGAGGAATAATCCCTGGCAGTTTCTCCTGCTGTTTTCCTAGGGAAAACCATGAGGCAGTTTTGCATCTGTGTTCCTGAGCATTTAATCCCTTCTAGACCTCATTAGTGTTGGAGCTGGGACAGGCGTTAGGTGAGAAAGAAAAGTGGGCAGTTAAGAGGAGTGAAGTTTACCTCTACATTGCCAGCATTTTGGGTTAGTGTTGGTCTTAACAGAGTCATCCTCAATTCTGTACCATGGAAGCAGATGTCACCACATAAAGCACAGTTTCCCCATGCCTGTTGTCCTCTGAGGTTTATTCTTACTGTCCCCATCAGCATTTGCTGCTTCCCATCCTAGAAGCAGCTGTACTTCACTACTGAATGAGCCATGTTTTTATTTCAGTTCATTTTGTACAGCATTTATCTCCTGAGATTAAAAATACACTGGAAATCAAGATTTGTAATGTTGTTGTGATTGTTTTCCTTCTGATAAATTGCAAACAGTAAATCACTTAGTCTCATTTAATAAATCATGTCATCTAAGCATCTATTTTGTTTACGCTGTTTCTTAGCTCACCTTGGCTCCATTTTGATTCTAATCACATGAAAATGCTCAAGATCCTATATTGGCTTGAAAATGGGACATTTTTCACAAAGAAATATTTAGTGCTGAGTCTGACAAGAAATACTGCTGTATATGGGTGTTTGGTCGCACATATATCAGAACATCATGTCAAAACAGGTATTTTGAACTTAAGGGAGTTAAGAGTTGAAGTATAAAAAAACTTTTACTTTGTTGTTATTTTAAAAGTCAGATTATCTTTTAAAAAGCTGTGGCATGGAAATGCAAGGAATCTGGTTTCTTTCCTCTTCCTTTTATTCCCCACCCCCACACGCCCCTCGGATATTGTCGCACAAAATCTGACTTGGGCTCAGTCCCCTTCACTGGTCTCGTGAGGTTAAAATATAACACAGGTTACCAGTGCAAGCAAGAAAGCTGTACCTCAGCACTGTCAAAAGACAGTCAGGATGCTCTCTAGAATATGGAGAATTCAGATGTACCAAATGTGAGAGGGACATTTGACCCCAAACTTCCCAGATGCCCTGCTTTAGGTTATGGAGGATTGCCTGCTATTTTGTGAATGGAATGTGAACTGTGTGCATGTGTCTGTGTCAGGGCTTTTGTTTATGAGCTCAGTCACTGTTTCCATTTCAGAAGAAATAAGATAAATCCTTTAGACATTCCAGCTCTTTCTCTTCTTGGCTGTAACTCATGGTGAATACTTCAGATTTGGCAAAGAGTTTTGTCTGCCCTAAAACTACATTTCTCGACAAATAAATTACTTGCTGGCAGAAGTTTGCCAACACTAGTCAGAACTGCAAAGGTTTTTTACACGTTTCAAACCTGAAGAAGAGCCTGTGTGGGTCTTTCCCAGCTCTCTATTGTAGTAAAAGATATGGCCTCTCTCAACAAGCCTTTTCTACCCTCATAAATCATCATGGATCTGTATCTGCATATAAGTAATATTATGCATGCCTTTTTTACTGTAATGTGACTTGAAAATGTTTATCACATGTTTTGCTTCAGCATTTTAGAAAAATGGATTATTTTTATTAAGATTTAAGGAATAAATAGATGATAGTTTATTACCATAATCTGTTAGCCTGGGTAAGCAAATGGCTCTTAAGTCATTCCTCTAGGATGTATGTGCATTTTATGGTTTTCTGCACACTTCAGAAAGTTAATGTGAGAGTTGCTTTTTGCACCATTAACAAGTCAGGGCAGGACCATCCACCTGACACTGTTAAAACATTCAACTTTGGGCAGCAAATTCTGCAGGCAGGAACATAACAAGGGGAATAGATCTGTGTTATCAATTTCTCATACTTGTTGGTGTTTTTTTTTTTCTTCTTCTCCTTTCTTTTGGGAATTCTTCTCAGAATCTTTATTCCTTGACAGAGACAACATTTTCCACTTCCATTCTCCATGAGGTGGAAGACTTTATGCATGTGATAGGAGTAAGCTTTCAGAGAGGAAGCTTGTTAGTTATACAAAGCAGAGGAATCTGTGGAGAATGATGATATATTCTGTGTTAGCTGAGAAAAGCCAGAGGTTGCCTTGCTTCTGCCAAACCATGTCATGTAGTAGGGACTAGGACAGGAATGTGATGGAAGAAGCACAGTGCCCAGAGACATCTCTCTCATGGATTTCAAAGAACATCCTGCATCATCATTTTTTTTGTTTTAATTGACAGACCAATGCCTCTCTTGCTGTAAGCTGAAAGAGGCTACCTGCAGAGTTTTCAAAAGGAGGACCACTACAAACCTGTTTGTGAAAGAAAACAGAACTGGAAGACAAGAAAAAATGAGAAAGTAAAAAAGCTGAAGTGCTGACTCCTTGGATCTGTTGAAAAATACCCATACATGCATTTGTTTTTAATTCGCTGTATCTTTTCCTTTCTCATGAAGTAACAGGCTGCTTCTAGAACAGCCAGTTTGCTGAGATTGCATTCAGAGGTTTCTCCTGCTGTTGCCTGAGAAACCTGGGCTCAACAGTAGCAGAAAGTCTTAAAGGAATTTCAGGCACAGGTCCATAATTAGGTTGTCTGAGGTTTGGGTTGTGGGGATTGGTTTGGGTGTGTGTGTGTGTGCATGTGTGCGTGTGTTTGTTTGGGTTGTTTTAAGTGCATCTTAAAAGGATTCTAACTTTTACAGTAAAAGCCTTGAGAAATATGTTTCACCTGAAAGGCAAAAATGCATCTCTAGAAATCTGACTAATTAGACTTCTCTTTTTAGCTGTTTATCTGTAGTCAGTAACAATATTCTGTATGTTGTGAGTATCAAGAGCTCTGAAAGAGCAGAATAGGAGATTGAGACAGCATTAAATGTTTTGTGGGGTTTCGGTTATTAGGGTTTTAATTTTTTTTTATTGGGAATAGATAGAAATCAACTAACTGAGCAGGTGTTCCGAGTTCTTAATTTGTAGATACAGGTACTTATACATCAAAGTAAAGCAAAGTCAACCCTGTTCTTTTTTTGAGAAAGAAAAGGAGAAAGAACAAGGGCTGTACCATGGTGTTGTGGCAGTCCCTGTCATCTCAGTGCTTTTGCTCAGTGACATTTGTTTGCCACGTTACTGTGTAGTGAGCAGTGAGGGAGGCGGCAGCACCTCTAGTACAGAAAAGCCCACCTGGCATAAAGTAATTCATTCACTGACTAACGGAAACTGTGGTGTGAGTTGTTCACCCAGGTCAGACTGACAAAACATCTGTGAATTGTAGATAAGCAGGTTGCAAGTCCCTAAAGTCACAGGTGGCTCTTCATTTGGGTACGAGACAGGGAATGAATGCCTTTTATTTCTGGCTTCGAAGTACATCTCAGGAAAAAAGAAACTGCTTAAAAATTAGTTTAAGGCACAGGGATTCAGGTGATTTTTTTGGATTAAGCTTCAGACCAAGTGTAGATTTATCACTTACAATGAACTTCAGTAGAACTTAAGTGGCTTCAGCTTATTACTCAAAAGCAGGTTGAACAAATTTGGAAATGTTGGTTGGTTTCCCCTCAGCAGTGCCAGGACAGCAAATCCCTCCTTACTTAATAAACCAAAGTGCAGCACAGCCATCATTAGCTGTTTAGGTATAGCACCTAATTCAGTAGCACCTTGGAGTTGGGTGCAGTTAACAATAACAGTGCTGCTGTGGAGAGGTTTGCAGGTTCTGAAAGGATCATCTGGAGTTTCAGAGGCAGCGTCATCTGCTACAGTCAAGTGGACGTTTGTCAGACTAATCACGACCAGTGATGGATGCTCTTTCTTTGTAGCTATATTTAGCAAAATAATCTGAATACAGGATATTTGGTAAACATCAGCATCCGGTGTTTATTTTATGAAAATAAAAGATTCTGCATGATTTGCAAAATGGTAAATAAAGCAAAAGATTCCTCCCCACTGAAGTTTGATTCATTATTTGCTTGAACAACTGCACAAACAGCACAAAACCCCTGGCTATGAATAGAAAGCATATGTTAAGAAAGACAGATGTTCTATTAATTTCTGCTCATTGGCATCTACTTGCTGAGGTGGTTGCTCTTCAGCCTCTGAGGTAGTTGCATGGGAAGTTAATGGTAGCAGCACGGCTTTTAGATAAAATATGAAAAAAAAAAATGCTTAACTTGCAAGGTGGACATCTAGATCTTCCCGGTTAATTTTCATTTAGGCCTCTGAAATTTCTGGCTAGCTGTGTATTTTTAAATATCCGGTCACAATTGCGTTCTGTTATTGCGACATGTAACCAATAAAATACGTTGGCGCCAGCTCTGCATGGCAAAGAGTAGAAAGGGCAAGTCCCGGGCAGCCCTCCGGACAGATAGGCAATGTGCAGGTAATAATTTCTAGCCCAAGGCACCTACGTGCAACCTCGCTGAAATGGGCCTGGCTGGTGTCTCGGCAAGGATGGCTGCAACACATTTAGCTATGGGGGGGGGGGAAATCGTAGGAAGACACACGTGCACACACAGCTCTAGCGGTGACGCGTTTGCCGTTTTAGCCGCCTCTAATCTGTAGAATCAGCTAAATGTTACAGCAAACCGAACCCACTCGTTTCTCTCATTACCTCCAGCGCAGATCTAATTAATCAGAAGGAATAAATATAAAATTCATGTGCGCAGAAGACACTTCAGTCACAGTTTCAGCTCAAGAAGCTGACTGACTGGGTTTTTTTACCAGGGGCGGAGGGTTGCGTGTATAGCATTTTATGTTCCAAAACCAAGTTGCTGTAGGAGAGGACCGTTAATTCAAGAGCTGTGGCACGGACCTCCCTGGCTCCGCAGGTGCTCCCTTAAGACCTACGTAGAATTCTTAGTTAAATCAAAAAACTAAGCCAGCAGCTCCGAACGGTGCTGGCAGCGGCTCCCCGCGGCGGGGGGCGGCCGGGCGAGCGCCCAGCCCCACCGGCAGCCGCGGCGCCCCTCAGCCCCCCGGCGGGGCGGTGCTGCCGCCTGCGGCCGCGCGGTGGCAGGCAGCGCGCGCTTTCCGCGCGCCGCTCCCGCCTCGCCGCCGCGTCCAAGCCCCGGCCCCCGCCGCTGCTGCCGCCGCCGAAGAAAGCCCGTTTTTTTTATTTCAGTCTTTATTTTATACAAAAAGTCGCGTGTGAAGGGTAGAATCGTAAAATCATTTAAGTTGGAAAAGACCTTTGAGATCACCAGGCCCAACCGTTAACCCAGGACTGTCAAGTCCATCACTAAACCGTGTCCCCAAGCGCAGCATCTACGCGGTTTTTTTCATCACCTCCAGGGATGATGATTCCACCTCCCTGGGCAGCCTGTTCCAATGCTTGACCACGCTTTTGGTGAAGAAATTTTTCCTAGTATCCAATGTAAACCTCCCCTGGTGTAACTTGAGGACGTTTCCTCGTCCTGTTACCTGAGAGAAGAGACTGACCCCCACCTGCCTACAGCCTCCTGTCAGGGAGTTGCAGAGACTGGTAAGGTCCCCACTGAGCCTCCTTTTCTCCAGACCAAACCACCCCAGCTCCCTCAGCCGCTCCTCAGAAGCCTTGTGCTCCAGACCCTTCACCAGCTGCGTTGCCCGTCTCTGGACACGCTCCAGCAGTTCTATGTCCCTCTTGAGGTGAGGGGCCCAAACCCCAACACAGTATTCAGGGTGCGGCCCAAACAGTGCCAAGTGCAGGGGGATGGTCACTGCCCTAGTCCTGCTGGCCACGCTGTTTGGGTACAAGCCAGGATGCTGTTGGCCTTCTGGGCCACCTGGGCACACTGCTGGCTCATGTCCAGCTGGCTGTCGACCAGCACCCCCAGGGCCTTTTCCACTGGGCAGCTTCCCAGCCACTCTGCCCCAGGCCTGTAGCGCTGCGTGGGGCTGCTGTGACCCAGGGGCAGGACCCGGCACTGAGCCTTGTTGAACCTTGTACAATTGGCCTCAGCCCATCGATCCAGCCTGTCCAGATCCCTCTGCAGATCAACGCTCCTACCCAGCTTGGTGTCATCTGCAAACTTACTGAAGGTGCACTCAATCCCCTCATTCAGATCATTGACAAAGATATTAAACAGGACTGGCCTCAGTGCTGAGCCCACTTGTGTCCAGCTGCCAGCTGGATGTACCTCTATTTACCACCGCTTTTTGGGCTCGGCTAGCCAGCCAGCTTTTTACCCAGCATAGAGTACACCTGTCCAAGCCATGAGCAGCCAGTTTCTCCAGCAGAATGCTGTGGGAGATGGTGTCAAAGGCTTTACTAAGGTCCAGATAGCCAACATCCACAGCCTTTCCCTCATCCACTAAATGGGTCATCTTGTCACAGAAGGCGATTAGGTTAGTCAAGCAGGACTTGTCTTTCATAAACCCATGCTGTCTGGGCCTGATCCCCTGGTTGTCCGGCATGTGCCATGTGATGGCACTCAGGATGATCTGCTCCATATTGCTCCCCAGCACCGAGGTCAGACTGACAGGCCTGTAGCTTCCCAGATCCTCCTTCAGGTCCTTGATAAATAATGGAGAGCAGCCTGGTGAGCACCCAGTACCCTCGGGCAGACCCCATCTGGCCCCATAGACTTATGTGTGTCTAAGTGGAGTGGCAGGTCACTAAGCTTTCCCTCCTGGAGTAAGAGGACTTCATTCTGATCCTTGTCCCTGTCTTCCAGCTCAGGGGGCTGAGTACCTTGAGGGTGACTGGTCTGACTATTAAAGACCGAGGCAAAGAAAACATTAAGTACCTCAGCCTTTCCCTCAACCTTCATGGCAATATTCCACCCTGCATCCAATAAAGGATGCAGATTACCCTTGTCCCTCCTTTTGTTTCTAATGTATTTTTAAAAACACTTTTTGTTACCTTTTACAGCAGAGGCCAGCCTGAGTTCTAGCTGGCCTTTCGCCTCTCTAAGCTTCACTCTGCAAAACCTCGCGATCTCCTTATAGTCCTCCGGAGCTGCCTGCCCCTCCTACCAAAGGTAGTAAACTCTCCTTTTTTCCCCCGAGTTCCAGCCAAAGCTCTCTGCTCATCCAAGGCAGTCTTTTTTCCCACCATCTCATCTTTTGGCTCATGGGGTTGGTCTGCTCCTTTGTAACCCATCTTTAACATGACAAATGCCATCTGCATTTCAAAAACCTTTGGAATAATGGCTAGAATGATTCTTAGTTCAGCTGATGTCAAAAATTCTGATAAACATTACATGCATTGAGTAAATGTAAGTGCACATTTGCAAAAGGTAAATAAATGAATTTGGGCTTTCAGTTGCATTGAAACATCTAATTGACTTGATGGGAAGACAATCCACTCATATATCGTTCACCAAATCTAAAAATCTGTGTTTTAGTATCCAATAGCGCTACATCTTTGAGCACTCTAATAGAGTCTGGTTTTATACTACTATGTATCTAAACGGGAATGGGTTAAATCAGCTTTGTTGGTGTTTGCCTGATATAAACACACCAACCACCTTTGCTGGAGCAGACCTGGGGCTGGGGCTGGAGGTCCAGACTGGGCTGTGTATTCCCTGCAGGAGACGTGGGTGCTTTGCTGGCAGAGAAGTGAGACCCGGGCCACTCAGCAAACGCAGCCCATCCCCTGCCCCACTGGGTGGGCACAGCCTCACTGGGTGGGCAGAGGAGGAAGCCCATAGCCACCCCGGGTATCTCTGGGCCCAAAGCCCCTGCATCAGGGTCTCTTCAGGATCTGAATTTCAGCTTGCAGTAGTGCAGAGAACAGTGAGGGAGCCTTCTGCAGTGGAGGCTAGAGGGCAGTCCTCCTCCATGTCCACCAGACTCTTCAAGTCCTCTGCTAACTCTTGGCCCCAGGGCTGATGGCCGCTGCTCATGTCCCCCTCCTCAGATGGCTGACCCCTTCCCTGAATAGGCCACTTGAGCAGGGGATAAGTGCCAAAGGGGTGGGAAGCTCACTTTTTCCCCCATTGGGAATGTGGTCTGTGGGGTTCAGTGACCTGGCATGTGACAGGGCCAGGCGGCAGCTGGCCACCCCACTGGCTTCTCAGCGACACCTGCCTGACCCATTGCACAAGCACTAAGCTAACATGGAAGTGTCTGGGAGTTGCACAGTCATGGGGAGATGCCCGGTTTGCTCCCTGGTTCCTTCCCTCCCCTTGGCCTTCCTTCTCCAGTGCCACTTAGTGGCAAATGGCTGCCCTTTGGAACAGGGGCTGCATGTATCTGCAGCAGCCAGGCACGTTCAGATGACACTTGCATCAACAGGGATGCCCCGGACTGCAGCTTCAAAGAACTGGCTCAAAGAAAATGTTCAAAATAGAATAGTAATGCTAAATGTTGAGGTATATTGATTTAAGATAGATTCAGAGATACACATTTTTAATATAAATGAGGACTTCCAATATTAAATAACATGGCCTCCAGTTTAACACAGCCACTGAATTCCCCTGAATTAATTGGTGCTGCAAGTTCAAAATGAGGTATAATGAGCTATAAAAGTGCATAATTAGATGGCCCATTTCATCTTAGATAAGCTGGTCATATCAGCCTCCTTAGCCCAGTTGAGTGAATTGGCTAATTAAGTATAACAGCTGATCAGCAGGCATGGACTTCGGGGGGTTTAGTTTACTTACTCTGTAGGGTCATGCATAGTAAAAACTTAGCTAGTCCATACCCTTTGCATTAATTTTCTAAATACCAAAGGTACTACTACTAGGGAAGAAAGAAGGGTTTAAAAGAATAATGGAGTAAAACATTCAGGAGTAGCCTTCTGGGAGATCCAAAAGGTGCATATCAGCTTTGAAGGGGTTCCTATCTTAAGTGCTGGGACTGCTCTCTGTAATGTGGATGCTTAGGAAAGTATTTAGGGTAAAAGACCTTCAAAGCTGAAGGACAGCTTTCCTCCCTTTCAGTTTTAGAGTAGGTTATGGGTTTATTTTTTTGGTGCATCTGTACTGCAAAATAATGCATGGTGACACGTTCTATAGTAATTATGGTTATGTGAAAGGTTATGCCTTTCTGCCAGTTTATATACACTTTCCCAGGCTTGCATTTCAGGAACAGCATACAGCAAGAGACACTTCCATTAAGATTTTCCCATGGAGAAATTATATCCTAAAACCTTATGTACTCATTTATTTTATCTGTGTTTCCTGATCTAGTGGAAGATGTCCCTGCCCATGGTGGGGGGGTTGGACTAGATGATTTTCAAAGGCCCCTTCCAACCCAAACCACTCTGTGTTTCTATGATCTGTTTTTTCTTTTTCTTTTCTTAACTACAGTTTTTTAAGATACACTTTTCCTGCTCTTTTAGACTCAGTTACCATTTGTGCTAAGTCCTTATCCTGTGTGAGCATGCTTCACTGTGTATAGGTTAAGTAACAGATGACTGATAGCCATTCTCTGTACTTGTTAGCAGTTCAACATTACCTTTTCAACCCATTCCAACAGGTGGTAGACATCCTGTGGCACGGTACTTAGGTCCTAGACATAGTTCATGACCATCTTAGGCGCCACTGCATTTTTTTTAACTGAAGTAAACAAGTAATTATGTGTACTGAGTCCACTGCTTTATTCTAAAAAGCTTGCAGAACAGCAGTAATACTTTTTGTTCTTGGGTCATCTCATCCTCTGTCTGTCCCTAGCTAATGTATGAGCTAGCTTTTGAACTATCTGTTGTTGTCAGGAGCAAACATAATCAAGTAAAAATAAAAAATATAATTGTGTATCAAATTTCTCATGTCCCCCATATCCCAAAAATTACTTCATGGAGACTTCAAGTATTTCTGAATCCAAAGGTGGAAAGGAAGAATTTATAATTTGCTTTGACAAATGGAAAATGAAATATTTTGACTCTTCAGTTTGAAACTATATTTGGTAAAATAATCTCAGAAAGTTTTATTTTCACCTCCACTGCCTTGCTAACTGGCCACTAATGCTGGCCACCAGTCAATCCCCACCTTTCTTCCCCAGCATCTATTAGATGATCTTGTTTGGAGCTGTAGGAAAAGTGACTAAGTGATAGATGAAACCTACTCTCTTGCTAGAGTGGTGATTTCTTCCATACAAAGACATTCAGGAATAATTTAACATTGGACTAAACAACTAATCCATCAAACTCCTATTCATCAATCTACATAGGGGCTGTCAGGCCCATCACCATGAAGGTGCTATCAGTGTTGACACAAGGGATACTGAGAGCTCCTTGCTGAAATATGAAATTTGATGATAAAGCTGGGTGTCCCTGGTACATACCCAGCAGTAGTAATATTCAGAGGACTAATATACTCTCTCTGCAGCACTATAGAAACCATCAGAAAAAAAGTTAGCAGCAGAGAGGATGGTAATGAAACACCTGAAAATGTTAGTGTTCTGTTGGGAAGCGCTTTTCCCCTGTTCACCTCTCCACTGCCATGAGCAACACTAGTATTGATTGTAAGTTACAAGAAATTTGTGTAATGAATTTAAATATCTTCATAATTTTCTAAACGTTTGATAATTACATCATCCATGTTCAAGCTTATTACATAGGAGACATGCCTACAGAAATAAACTGCATAATAACTTACATGGGACTATACTGACAGGCAGATATTGAAGACTTGGGTGTATGAAGCTATTTCCTTACTTGCCACCCCATCACGAAAGTTTGGTGCACATTGTAAACTCTCAAATGCTTGGTCCAGTCTATACTGAGATGACTCTGGTAATGTGTCTGACTCTTCTTTTTGGTAAATGGCTCTACAGTTCGATAAGATGTTTTAAGTTTTCTTATAATAATTGCTTTCCTCTTCTTGGCACTCCAGTTGTTTACATCAGCAGAGCTGAGAGAAGTCCTTCTGAAAGTTTTTCTAACTTGGCAGGTACAAAGAGACAACTTTGTTCCAAATTGGGAGGCAAAATAAATGCACTGCTTAATCAAAATCTCTTTTCTCAAGAAAGAAATTGGCAGTTTGAAACTGTCAGGTCACATCTAGTCCCATTTAATATCTCAGAGGGTTACTTATATGACTGACTTCCAAACAAGCAAATACGTAAGAGTCCCAGTATAAATTTCTGATGGATGAGAACAAATAATTTTAAACATAATGAGACAGATATTAAAGATAAAAATATTTTTTAAAGAGAATTTGATAGGATTGTGGTGGAGATGAAGTTAAAACTAATTAATTAGGTTTGACTAATACTGAAAATGAAGGTAAGGATATTTTCCACAGCTGTTTATTAGTAAAATGGCTGATTAATTTGATCAGAATGGAAAGCTTATGGAAGGGAAAGAAAATTGAAATGTACCCCTAAAAGTATATGCTACTTTTCGCAAGACAATTAGCTGTTTCTCATGGAAAATACTGCAAAACTCCCCTGTTAATTTCTGAAAATCTTCCTTTCTCGTGGTTTCAGATGAAGGTTGACTTTACTGTCTTGAAGCTTACACACATACACAGAATGATCCTTGTGTTACAGGAAGGTTACTTTTATAAGCTGAACCATTCTCTCATATTCAGCTGATCACAAGAGATGCTATGCCGAGCCCCACGACCTTCCTTGCAGAATGTCTAGTATCTGCAGCTGCTTTATTCTGGCAGAGAAAAGCACAGTGGGAACTGTGGATTTAGTGCTCACTGAGACCAATGAAAACCCTCCCACTGATATCAGGACTAAGGATGAGGCCCTGCATTAGTTCAATGAAATAAAAATGAACCCACACTAGTAGGCAGATACGGTAAATTTCATGCTGTATCAATGTAGATAAACAAAATCAAGTCTCTTTAATTTCATCAGCTTCCCTTCCTGAAGTGTATACGTTTTCCAGCTTCACCACAGCAAGGCTGATCTGCTGTGTTCAGTGTATTACACACACCAGTGGACCCGTACATTTAAGCATTAAGACTACATACAATGTTCAAACTTGGCTGAAGGGGGTGAAATGGGATACCGTCCCTCTCCTCAGAAGGACACCTGTTGCTGCAGTGATCAATAGAGCATTAAATACCACCTCTTATTACAGCGAATGCCAGATAAATATCACAAGTCCAGTGCAGCCTCAGCTGGTAAATATTGAGCACTGAATGCGTTCACATGAAATGACTGACCTGAGAGGTTGCTTTAATTACAGCATCTCTGTCAGTGGTCAGGGGAAACAGTACGATGGATAAAACAGAGATGAGAAAAGTAGAGAGAAGAGCTTTGTTGTAGAGAGCAGAGCTTTGCCGAGTGCTGCGCGTGGGTAGGGCAGTTGTACATGTGCAGTGTGGGCCTTGGCTGTGTGACCAGTGTGGGCGCAGCTCGGGACGGAGGCAGGGATGTTGCCGGCAGATTTCACACTTGCCTTCCACGCCTTATCAGAGCTTATATGGTGGGAGGAGGGGGTGCCCCACATTTCTATTTGTTGAGCCAAGTAGGAAATAGCTGGAAGACTCTGGTGCTTGTAAATGTTTGCCTTTCCTTCTGGGATGGGTCGACTACAGAGACTGCAGCCTAATGGCCTTATGTGAGCAGTGGCAAAGCATGCCTGCCTGCCTCAGCCACGTTAGCATTTCTGTACCGGCAGCCTGCATGACACAGCTTTATCCCATCTCTCTCTCCTGCTTTATGAGACAGATTTGCATTCAAGCTGGCAGAGCTCTGTTTTCAGTGTTTCTACCAATATAGTTTCTCTCTTTTAAATGGTCTTTTCTGAAATTATTGTAATTTCATTTGGAAACCATTAGATTG
The DNA here is from genome assembly GCF_017639655.2 of Falco naumanni. Lineage (NCBI taxonomy): Eukaryota > Metazoa > Chordata > Aves > Falconiformes > Falconidae > Falco > Falco naumanni. The sequence continues at coordinate 103,362,586 of NC_054055.1, forward strand.
ATAATATTAATAAGTACTAACATATGTTTGGATTTGGATATTGACTGCATTAAGTGATAGCATTAAACAATGTTCATTGTTTCTGAAAATACAGCTATTTGTTACAGCTATTTCTCTAAAAGAGTGTGTTTCTTTGTAGTCACCTCATATGCATATTTAACAGTAAATGATATCCTAAAACTAAACACATGTGGTAATTCGTGCAGTATTTTTTGATATATAGCAAAGACTTATTACATTGCTTATTGAAAAATCTTCTTACAGTTACAAAATGGATCTTTTATAAAATGTGAAGATACTCTTCCCCCCTACTGAAATATTGCTAAATGGTCCATGTTGGCCAGCATTGTACTGCAGTGGGAAGCTACTGGATATCTCAGACAGACTGGAATTTGTCCAAGCTTTAGTGCTTTTGAAAAGCTTAGTCAGAAAAGACACATTTGCTACTTAGCCCATTTGCAACTCATACTGTTCTAAAGTTACTTTTTAGAGAGTGAATGAGCTAGAATCAAGTTAGATCCACTTGGTTTAGGTACCTACCATTGCACTGAGGTATTTATACAGCTATCATTGTGTATGTATCAGTGGAGCTATTTAATATTCCATCTGCTCCACTTTCTTTATATTGAATATCATCCACCCTGCTATTTTTTTTAAATAATCTATTAATATCAGTACTGTTCTCCTGAATGATTGGTGATATTAAACCAGATGATCAGGGCACTAAAGCATAGTCCTGGCAACCACTGCCAGGTAAGAAGATAGCCCCGAGCAAAGTATTACTCCACATGTTCTCCAGAGATCCCTTCCAACCCAAATTATTCTATGTTTTTGTGATTCTATGTTTATTTGCCCCATGGAAAAATTATATTCTGCCCTTTGATTTAGGATTTTTGTTTGCATTTAGGCATTGTGATTATTAGACACTTCTTAATTCTTGCTCAGTATTGGTGGTTTTCTACATAAGGATAAAATATATGACTTCTACATATAGGTAAAATTGACATCTTAAACGTTGATGTTATTAGTAAGAAACAATGTAATTCTTGAAATAGTTAAACTGTAGCAAAACTACAGCTAAAAAGTTCCTACTTTGGAACTTAGGTCACAGACTTCTTTGTGTTCTGTTGTATGTTGGAAAATAAAATGTTTTTCAGCATATAGAGAATGACTTTTACAAATCAGATGGATTATACCAGCACAATGACAGCCCTAGTTTCTTAACAAAGGAATCTGATGCTGATATTCATTGAGACTAAAAGTATCTGAAAATTTGCCCTGGCAAACACTGGGAATCTTGTGCCAAGTTTCTTCCTCCCTTCTGCTTGGGAAGGTGAAACTAGATCCAAAATAACCCTGAGGAATTTTTGTGCAATCTGCTGCTACATTGCCTGAGAAGGCAGAGCATGGAGCTAGCCTTTCTAGCTAGGAAAGAACAGCTAAAAGAAAGATATCCCAACTATTATTCATTTACTGGACCTCGAGCAGGTTGTTTCAGGGTCATTTTCTTTCTCAACACCTTCTCCCTTCCCAGGAGTCCTGAAGGGTAGGTGCATAAGGCTGAGGACCTGTGAACCACAGCAAATTGGCCAGGGAGGTGGTCATTCTGAACCTATACCCATTACTCTGTGTTACCTGCCAAACCTCTGGTGAAGATGCTGACTTTAAGGGCAGACACACATCTATGCCTGCAGGAAGAGATGTGGCTCTCTGTCTTGCAGAATTATTTTTCTGAAGCTGGTTAGTAAGCTTTAAGTATGGGAAGGCTGCAGACCAGAAGGGTATCTGTATTGGGTTGTATATCAAGCTCACTGATTATTTGTAGAAATTATTTGGTAATTACATTGTAATTTCACTGGTGCGCCCTAGCTCTTCTTGTGACTGTTTTTTAATTCTGTATTCACTTTGCCTGTACCACCTGTGAGTTTATAGAGTTTTATCGTGTCACCCTCCAGCCATCTCTCCTCTAAGCTGCACTTCCTCTCTCCAACAACATGAACAATAGCATAGCAGTATCCTCAGGTTTTGTTCTCCATTCTTTCCTAAAATTTTCCAACTTTGTGCTCATGTTCTGGTCAATGTGCAGCAATGAGATATATTTAGAGAAACCAGCTGTACCATCTATAAGGTCTACATGAAATTACTGTTTCTTTCTTGAGAACCTATCACTGTACATGCATTGTTGGAGTCAATTCATTTTACATGTACTTCATTTATATTGAATGTCATCTGCTATTTTTTTGAATCACCATGCTATGAGATCCCTCTGCTGCTCTTTAACTACCTTGAAGTTGATTTTTATATCCTTAGTGAATATTGTTACTTCACTATCAAATTTCTTTTGAAGTTATGTCTGTGTTGCACTTCACAGAGTCTCTCCATCTATGCTTGCTAGGCTTTTCTGGCTACAGGGTGCCTTGTGGAGGCAACCCCATTTAGGCTGCCTGAGGGGTGAAGAAACATTTTATTAAAACCAGGTTAAAGAACAACTTTTCTGGCCCTTTAGTCTGTTTTACCTGAGCATCAACAAAATAAATTTGGCAGCTTCACATTTGAAAGAAAGTTAAACATTGTAATCTGCAAAAATTCTGAATATTTGGTATAACAGGAGAAGCACAGTAGGTGTTGCATGTTGCTCCTTGAATATCATCAAACACAGCCCTTGTCCTGGTTTCAGCTGGGATAGAATTAATTTTCTTCTTCGTAGCTGGTGCAGTGCTGTGGTTTGTCTTTGGTGTGAGTGATTGTATTGTGCATCACTTGTTTTCTTTCTTCCCTTCCCTTTGAATTTCATTCCTCTCACCCTCTCCCTCTTTTTCGTTATAACTATTATTATTATTGTTCTTTCATTTTTGTTTTATTTCAATTATTAAATGGTTGGTAATATCTTAACCCCCAAGTTTCACTTTCCTTCTTGATTCTCCTCCCCATCCCTCTGGGTGATGGGGCAGTGAGCAAGGGGCTGCATGGAACTTAATCACCAGCCGGGGTTAAACCACAACACCTCTCCAGTCACAAGACTGCATCCCTTTATCTTCCCTGGCTGTGGGCCTTGAACGCCTCCTCCATCACTGTCTGATCCAGGGCTGGGCTGCACCTTCCTCCCTCCCCACCTGCAGCTTCCAGCCTCAGCTGCAGGTCCTCCCTTTGGAGCTATGACAGTTGGCTAGCTGGTATAGACTGCTTCCTCAAAACAAAGCACAATAAAATCAGATAAAATAAAAGAGAATAAGGTTAATAATTTCTTTTTCCTAAGCCGAATGCCACAGCAATAACTAAGGTAGGTTTGTCTTGTCCCACGTCTGCCTCCTAGCTTGCTACTGTCTCCCCTGGCAAAACCTCTGCAAGCCTTCCAGATCTTACCTGCAGCTTCCTCTTTTCTACAAAGCCAAGTTTTAACAGATCACTTAGATCTTCTTTCTCTCAGGTAAATCAGGACTGTCACAGGGCAAGACAGAGGACTTCTTTGAGGTTATATAAGTGGGGTATTAGCTGTACAGGAACCGTCCTTGTGGAGTCCATTGTTTTACCTTCCCTAGGGGTGCACTTAGGTAAATCCTGTACAGCACCTTTCATTTAACTCTGTTCATTTTGACAAAGGGTTCTGCAACACTTAGTGCAACCAGACCAGACACATTATTCCTAAAAGCACCAGAGATTTATAGCACACTTTTCCGGTTCACCTCAGTGCATTTAGGAAGTCACACTAACTAGTTTTGTAAGCATATCTGCTGTTTGATAGACAATACTGTGACTGATTCCACCAATCTTACTGAGTTTTTTATGGCTTCATTTTTTGCTTTGTTATCATATCATACCTCCTGGATCATGTGGATATGAGAATCTCATTCATAAAAATAAAAATTTCCAAACCTTGTGATTCTAGAAGGAAACCAGAAAGTAAGAACACATTTTACTATTTCCTTTTAAAGAAACAGAAAGACCAAAAAATTACTAATATACCTAAAATAATTACATTTTCCTTTTGAAGGACATAAGGGCATGTGGCTGTAGGAATGTATAAATTCATGACTCGAATTAGAAAGACTGAAATAACATTTCTTAGAGCTGGGTGTTGGGCTTCATTTGCCTGTTTAGAAGACAAAAAGAAGTGAGATATTTGGTTCAAAGCTCTATTATGGGAGGGGATTTTGTTTTCTTTTCTTTTTCTACAGTGTATGTTGGTCTTATGCAGGCAGCCTAACATGAATTAAACATAGGAATTTTTTTTTTTTCCTTTGGTGAGAGATGTATCTGAGGAGGCTGGAAAGAGAAGTACCTCAGGAGGTTATAGAAAGAGGGCATTGCAATGTCTATTGATTGATAACCAGTCCAGAAAGTAATTGCACTGAATGCTCGTAAACCTCCTCAAAATATCACTTGCACAGAGGGAAGAGACAATAATGATTAATATCTGGTTGTCCAGACTACTATTTCACTGTGTTTTTTTCAGTATTTTCTCAAGAGGTCTTACCTGTATTGGCTTGGGTTAAGGTATTGAAAATGTTTCAGACGTGCAAGTTATTACTTCTACTAAAGGAAAATTGACTCTATTATTTGAAGGCTCCTTTCTATGACTTTTTTACCAGTCATTAAAAAAAATACAGGCAGAAGAACATAACGGAAAATAGGAATACAGCTCCAGAATAAACCCCTCCATCTAAATACTTGAATGAACAGGATTACATGTTATTATCTCATTTTTTTAGCTGTATGTGATTTCTCTATAATAAAGAGTCTATGAAACTATATTCAAACCCTATCTTTTTTTTACAAGCATTGTAATATGGATTTTTGGAAAAAATATTGTGCTAGCAGTGCAATATAATAAAGTGCAGAAATATGTGCAGATTATAGAAGACTTTTCATAACTGGGCATAAAAACTGTTTCTGGAGAAAGTCAATGGTGTCACAGCCACGGCAGAATTCACTGATCTGTCTCTTCATTTTTATCTAAAAAATCAGTTTTATAGACAATAGGAAAGCCCTTGTGACATACTTTGGTAGTAGTATATGCACTGTGCTAGTGGCAAAATCTGGCCTCTAGGCTTGCAGTAGGACAGTATCAGAAGCATTATTTGATTTTTCAGAAGTGCCTCTGTATATCATCCCATGATGTCTAAATCTAACATAGCCATTTATGGCATTGCACACTTTTTCCAGGAGATACCTTTCCTGCTGTGAACTCTTTCTGGCATTATAAAGCAATGATAGATTAACTGTCTCCCATAGAGTTTCCCTTCAATGTGGTTTCAAATATGGAGAACTGATATTATCCAGCCTCCCCTTCTTCTTGGTTTGGGGAAATTCTGTTGTTGCTTTTTTATGAAGACTTGTATAATAAGGGTGAAAAGGAAAGCGATAGAGTGTCTGTGTGAATGCAAAGCAGGAACATGAAGTATCAGACTCTCCCCAGATTCCACCTGTGAAACAGTGCATGACAGAGGGATGCTCACGTTTTAGCTTGTGATCAAGGTTTTTATATGCCATGGCTTTGGCAATTTGTCTAAATAGGGCTTTTTGTGGGGAAAAAAAAAAAAAAAAGAAAGAAAAAAATACATTTCAGATAGCAACTAATCACTTTTTGAAATTTGGAGGGAAGGAAGAAGCTGTTTCTCTGCCATTTCTTGCATTCTCTGCTATGCCTCTTCCCTTTTTCTTATTTTGGTATGGAAGTGAAGAGAAAGTAAATTTGAAGAAAAAAAATTAAAATGGACCTATGCATAGCTTAGCACAAAAAAAGCTTAGAAATTCATTCCAGGGGAGTATTTGCCTCCCCAGAATGTTCACAAAGATCAGATTTTAAAGGATTTATTTACAAAACCATAAAAAGTTGGTACTCTTAGTTCTGTCTGCTGTGGTGTGGAGTATTGATATTATAAACTTGCTCCAGATGCTGACTTATCATTCCTATTTTTTTCTCAACCCTTTTGGGGGCTTTTGACAAACATTCTTTAACAATCCACTGTAAATAAAAACATAAATCTGTTCAGACAAGAGGAAAGAATTCAACTTGTGCGACACTATTATGTTCTTACAGTCCCAGTGCCCTCCTCTCTGAGTGTTTTACTTCCATTAAATGAGGAAAGTAGACTTAAATGGGTGAGCTGATGCAGATTTTCAAGCCACTGATGTCCACATCTTTTTAGCCATTCCCTTCAACTGTCCAGTGTGGAGACGCACTGGAAATCATAAAAAGGCCTGAATGTACCTATGGACCCATTTATCAGCCCCCAGAGCTCTGTAGCGACTGTTGATATGCTCCAGATCACCATCAGCAGTCTCACTGGTGCCCATGTGTATAAGCACCATGTAATAGCAATGGGTGAGCCTCAACAATATTCCAGATCAGAGTTCCCAGCAACAGCAAAGCTGCCAGGACAGCAAGGCAGGTCAGCAATGAGTGCCTGTGAGTGCCTAACTATTACTGATTTATATGACTGAAAATGTAAAGTTCCCAAAGCCTTTAAAAAGCTGTGGAAAGCAAAACACATCATTTCTAGACACTTACTTAATAGGAGTCAGGAAGAGAAAGGAAGTTTCCTTACACAACAAGGACTTGTTTTATTTCTAATTTTTGCTCACATTATTTTTAAGATAGCCCCAAAACTGAGACAGTTACACAAAGCAAAACTATACAAGGCCACCATAACAGAGATAGAAATAGTAAGGCAGTCAGAGAAAATTACTTTTTTATCTGATTACTCTTTTTTCCCTCAGCTGGGTCAGTTTGTCACTGTAATTCTGTTTCTCCCTTTCTTTCAAAAAAGGGCTTTGCTGATCACGTATGATAGGATCATCAAACTTGTGAAACAGAATTGTGTGAACTTATGCTATCTGCTGATAAATTTTGCTTGAACCTGAAATGCTTTTTAAACAACTTCAGAAAGTCAGTACGCACTGGATACAGATAGGTCAAGAAATCTCTAATAAGAGCTTAATAAATCATTGTTAGCTCACAGGTGAGGCTTGATCTCAGACAAAACTCTTCTCTTCAAGTAGAATATTTCATGCTGGTCCACTAACACTTCAGTGAAAATCAGCTCTTGTGCTAAAGTGTTGTTCTGTCCCAAAATTTGCAAGGTCATGTTGAAAATGTAAATTTTCTTTTCAAGTTCTGCCATTTTGCGCTTCTCAAGCGGTTGAGTTCCAAGGAAAAAAACACCGTGTTTTACCTTACAGGCATGCTATGAAGACTCATCAGTGCTAGAGAAACAGAGACAACTGATTTTAAATTTACAGGTAACAAGTACTTAAAAGCAGAACTGAAAGCTGATTTGAAGCTTACAATTCAGTTTCCTAAGAAGAAAAGCTCTAAGTGAATGCCAATTGGCTTGCGAGAATGTCTGATAAAATCTATAAATCACCAATTAGAAATATATAGCTTGGGGTGGGTTAGTTCTTTATATCTGCACTTCATAGTTAGAAATTTCCATGTTCTGTCTGTCTAGGCAAGATGAAATATCTTTGTCCCATGTAAAAAATTACTAAGATACATTACAGAGCCTAACTTCTCTTCTGTTCCTCCCACTCCCAGTCCAATAAACAGAGAACAAAAAGAGATAAAATAATCACATCAAATGCAACGAATGGTAAAAAAAGAATTTAGGAAGAAGGATTGATGACCCTAATGTGAAACCACATACAGCTAAGGCAATTTGCAAACCCAGAACAAACAAACAGAAGGATCAGTTGAGTGCTATTTAAAGTAAAACAACCTAGTTTCACATTGCTCAGTATGGTGCCATTTGCTTTCAGTTTTGTTTTTCCAGCCTTGAAATAGCTCAAGTGTGCTGTTTGAATTGTCTAGGGTTCTTGTTTTACTTTTTATTTCATCAAGAGCTTTTAATTTAGGTCATTTAGTATAGCTTGTACAGAAAAAAAGAAAAGATACTAGGAAATAAAATGCTTTGTTGCTGTAGGGTAGTACTTGCTGTGTGATCTTTTCTGAAATTAGTACCATAATTATTATTTGTCGTACCATGCCATGTTCAACAAATGAACATGTTTTAAGGCTTAGTTGTTTGCACAACAGTGGGATTAGTGAGTATCAGGCACTGTTCTTTCACAACTTAGGTGAATACAACAGAAGGGTAATGAGTATAAGCAGGGAAGAAAAGACTCAGATCTGAGGCTGCAGCATTGTAGTGGTTCTTCTTTCTTCCTTTGCCTTTCTGAATCCCTGTGGCAGAATTAATAGCACCAGCACATACTCACACAGCTATCTAGCCTATGCAAGGCCAAACTGCAGGCTAGACAAAATTTTTCATATGGTCATAATGAGAAATAAAGATTAATTGCTGTATGTCAAGTCTGTGCAAAACTCTAACTCTTTGCTAAAGAAATAATTTGGCTGTTTGGAGATTTAGTCTGCTTAGTGAGAAAGAGAAGCTTATAAATAGGCATTATTACTTTATTCCCTGCACCAAAAATGGCACACAGGTAAAGCAGTACTAAGCACCCTCCTGCTGTTCCTCTAATATCTTCCTCAGAAATAATGTCTTTCAATTTTCTTTCTTTCCCCTACTGCCCTTCCTTACCCCTGTGTTATTATCATTTGCTATTGTTCTGCCTTTCTCCTACAGCAGCCACCCATGGGCTCTAATTGGTAGCAGGACCTACTGTGCTGAGCACAACACGGATACAGGTGAAAAGCACTAACAAGTTAGTCCTTGTACTGAAAAACTTCCAATGTGTAGAACTATCTGTTCTCTATTTCTCTTCCTAACTTCATTCATTTCTTTAAGAGTGAAAATGATAGCCCGTTAAGGATATGTGAGATGAGGTCAATCCCATATGAGCTATAAGAGATTTTGGAAATTTCTAATACACTGCTGGAACTATCCTGTGAAGACAAGAGTAGAAATAACCTTTTTAAGCAGTGGGTTTTTTACAAGAAATCATCATCATAATAAATCATCTTCTGCATCTTCTCTCACACACCCTTGCTTTTCTGGGCTGTGCTCCCCATTTTTATTTCTGTCCGATATGGCTGTAAACTTTCAAGACATGGTTAGCATGATTGCGTAGGGGGCTGTGTGAGGGGCTTTGTTTACGTAGCATGGAACAGATACTTGCTGGTAATAAAGTTAATGGCAGCATCCATGGTCAAGCAGAGCTAGCTTGAGAATTTTCACAACAACCAAAGAAAAAAACAATTAAAAACAGGTTTTGCCACAGCATGGTTTTTAAAATTTGTATTCAGGCATTGGTAAATATGTGTGGAAGGCAGAAGTGGCCAAAAGAATAACTTCTTAATTCTCCAACTCTACAGTCTAAAAGTCAGTCAGAGGGGGAAAAGACTCCTCTCAAAGGGAAGTTTGCACAGGGAAGTGTGCTTCCCTGTATCTCTCTGCACTCAGCCTATGATTCTCTCAGACACATAAAGTAGCACAAGGGTTCATTGAGCCAACAGTTAAGAAAGTAAATAAAAATTGAATTTTTTAAATTACTTCTAGTTGTGCCTGATGCCCCGGCTGAGAGCATAGGATTCCTATTGTGGCTCATTCTGGACTACTATGTGGCAAAGGACCAGGACCCACACATGTACCCACAATGAAGTTTTCTGGCATTTGTAACACCATGGACCTGGTGGCCATGGAACATTTCCTGGGGATGCTCTAGTCAGGTCTCTCACACAGCAGGCATATTTTGGGACTGCTTGCTGCTGGGACACATGCCAAAGCTCCTGGATGAACTTGCCATGAGGCAGCTTCATTTTTGGCTGGGAATGGTCAGGACTCTTGGGCAGTGATCGCAGCAGAAGCAGATGAAAGTGTGCTTAATTAACGCTAACTTTTGATTCCCTTTTCTTACAACCAGCTCCTTCTTCCTGAATGACCTTCTTGCCACGGAAGATCAGACAGATACCCTTATGTTAAGGCATCCACCCACCCACACAAATGCCTGTCTTGGCCAGGGCTGTTAGCTTCTGCAGAACTTCTTGCCCTCCCTCCTCAGCTGTGTGTGCATCAGAGATGCTGACTGTTTCAGATTTGTTTTTTTCCAAATAATCAAACTAACTTTAAGTTAGCTTGCACAACATGTCACACAGAACCAAAGGAATTTGACCACCATAAAGCTGACACACAGCAAATGAACAAAATGAAGGGGTAGGGATAGAGGAGAAGGTGAGTTGGCAATAATACAAATGTGTTAATCAGCAAGAATAGGTATGTGCAGAAAGTGACACTCCTCCCAACCTTGTCCAAGGGAAGATGTCCTTGAAGCCATGCTTTCACATTGCTGCAGGACCAGCTCATGCCTGCCTCTAAGGTTAGAGACATTCCATTCCAAGCTGTTAAGTAGGAACTTTTAAGAGATTTTAATATTTTAGCTCTTGTGTTTCTAAGATAGTTATTAAAGTTCCTGTAACAGAGTTAATTACAAGAGAGCATCATTAACTTTAATGTTTGGGTACAAAATTCTGATTGTCCTCCCACCTCTCATAACGCTGCACAGTGCAGTGACTAGCAGTTTACTTTGTAGAGGGAGCTACTTTCCAGTGATAGGGAGAGATTAGCTGACAGCAATGATCTTGGACCTTCTAGGATGAATGGTAGGATTAAAATAAAGCATTAGGAGACATGGACAACACAATTCTTAAAAAGTAGTCATGGCCTTTATTGATTTTATCAGATTCATCAGTAATGTCATGGAGGCCAGTGATGTAAAGGAATCACAGAATGGTTTGGATTGGAAGGGACATTACAGATCATCTAGTCCCACCTCCCCTGCCATGTGCAGGGACACCTGCCACTAGACCAGGTTGCTCAAAGCCCCATCCAGCCTGGCCTTGGACACTTCCAGGGATGGGGCATCCACAGCTTCTCTGGATAGTTCCAGAGTCTCACCACCCTCACAGTAAAGACTTTCTTCTTAATATCTAATCTAAATCTACCCTCTTTTAGTTTAAAACTATTATCCCTTGTCCTATTGCTACAGGCCCTAGTAAAAAGTCTATTCCCATCTTTCTTATAGTCCCCTTTAAGTATTGAAAGGCTGCTATAAGGTTCCCCAGAGCCTTCTCCAGGGTGAACAACCGCAACTCTGTCAGCTTGTCTTCATAGGAGAGGTGCTCCAGATCTCTGATCGTTGTTCAGACCCTCCTCTGGACTTGCCGGTCCTTCTTATATTAGGGGCTCCAGAGCAGAGCACAGTACTCCAGGTGGGGTCTCACAAGGCCCAAGTAGAGGGAGAGAACCACCTCCCTCCACCTGCTGGTCACACTTCTTTTGATGCAGCCCAGGATATAGTTGGCTTTCTGGCTGCAAATGCACATTGTCAGGCCATGTTGAGTTTTTTGTCCGTGAGCATCTCCAAGTCCACAGGGCTGCTGTCAATCCATTCTCCACCTAGCCTGTATTGATACTGGGTGTTGCTGGGAAGAAAAAATAAATTTGTAAATTACCTCTTGTTTTGGAAAAGTTATCAGCAGTCAACACTGTTGTGTTACGAGGTCTGTGTAAAGCTCATGTCATACTAGAACTCACCTACAAAGCTGACAGATGATTAAAAAGAGAAGAAACTTAGTCAACTTTATAACTTTCCTCAGTCAGAGACACCTTAGGATACATTCAGTTATTCAGTTTGGGGGCAATGGGCATGAGAAAAAGTTTTAAAGCAAAAGTGATCCTAGGACTGACTGCCTGACTGATACTGAGATTAATTTCAGTAAACATAGTGAGCCTGTGGGAGAAGAGATGAACTCAGGTATGACTAATCCGAATGTCTAGAGATAATAACTTGTCCCTAGTTAGAGAAGTGTGCTTTATCCAGTCATGCCTACGTGATGTTTCTACATCCACCATTACAATTTATTATTATTATTATTATGCTTTTATATGTCTGGAAATATACATGACACCTTACACTATTAAATCTATAAGTTTCTGCTTTGTGCTAATTCATCTGTGAAACACGAAGCAATAGTATCAGTGATATAAAAATTATATGATGTTTTCTATAATCTATTTACATGGAAGAATAAAAGTCTTCATGTAAAGTATTCTGCTCTGTTCCTTCAAAGACAGGGAGGATTCCTAGCAACAGGGAGAAACTTGCATCAATCAAACAGGAGAAAGACATGATTTTGAAGATGCATTATTTTAGCAGTCTAATTTGGTTATTTTTGAAGTGAGAGAAAGGAAACAAGATATCGAAAATGGAAGTAAGAATGGAATTCATAGCTCCTGAATTGGTTAATATAACTTTTAGATGTTTTTAATGAGGTGGCACCTTTGGAGATATTGCTCCTGTCTTCCTTCCCTCACATCTCCCACATCCGTAGGAATCAGCTTTTCCCTAACAGCTGAGGCCCTTCCTTGCATAATAGCAGTGCATCCATCTGAGCGTGATGCAGGCCTGGAGCCTTGCCCAGCAAAGGATGTAAGGAAAAGAAGGGGCAGGAGGAATTTACTCACCACTTTCAGCTGGGAAGTTCAAAATCAAATGAGGGATGCAAAACTCTTGTGTAGACTGACAGCACAAAGCCAGTTACTGATTGATTGCTTTAGTTTTCCTATCTGTTGGATATCAAACATTTTAGCACTTATTCGTTAACAAATTACTGAATGGAAGACCCGGGAAAATGCCTTTAAAAAATGAAATAGCTTTACCTGCATTCAGATGCTTGCAGCCATGGATATTCTAGTAAATGGATTTACAAGTGGGAACAGTCATTGCGGTGTTACAATTATATGCAGTTATAGAAGATAACCATGAAAATGATGTTTGAATTCATAAATATTAAAAAGTCAAAGAATTACACTTATGAAACATATAAAGAGCAAAGAGTCCCTGAGGATATGCATCCAGTCTGGACCAAGCAGTGTATGCCTTGATCCTGCATTCAAGTCTCTGTGGCCACAAATGTTCACCCAAGTGGTTTCGGTAGTGAGATCCAGCACAACTGATGGAATTTTGATTGTAAGGGAGTCACAAGAGACTGCTTATAAACTGTCTGAGGGCAAGCTGAATAATGAACAGATTCGAGCAAAAAGCATGCTGTTCTTGAGAAAATGAACCATTGCCTCCAAGCTAAGGTACCCTTGTGTCCAATGTTGCTTTCCATTGGCTCTGCAGGAAAAAAAAAAAAAAAAAAGGAGAGAAGGAGCTGGCCACAGATGCCAATTAGTTAAATTAATTGAGGCTATTTTTCCAGTACATTATGAATAGCTTTTATTATTTTACAGACATCAGTATTTCTAAAACAATATGAGGAATCTTTCCTTTATCATGTTCTTGTAAACTTCCCCATTGTCTCCCCTGTTGTAACTCCAGCAAAATTGTCACTGGTTACAGTGTGAGTCTCAGTAAGATCCTCCACATTGGCTTTTGTTTCTTAGGGTTTAATCTGTGCTTTTAGAAATAAATATGTTCATTTTCCCTTCATGTAATTAGCCTCACTGACTGAAAGTTGCAAGTAATTTTGAACTTACCATAAGTAAATGCATTTAACAGCATGATTACCAAGCTGTTAAATCTGAAATACTAGAACCTGAAATTTTAGAACATATGCATGATTCATAGCCTTGTCTACACTAGAAGAAAGATACGTGTTATTTCATACCAATATGACACCCAAAAGATGCTGCAGGCTTCTGGTGTCATAACTCTGTGAAAAGTGTATTATCTGGCTGTTCAGCTGCAAAAAACGTAATAAATGAATGCTGAATTTTATCATTTGCCATTTTATTGCTTTCTTCAGCGATGAAGTGTCAGGGGGGTTTCGTGTTTTGGTTTTTTGGTTGGGTTTTTTTTTTTTTTTGGTTAAGTATAGTCAGTCATGCATGCAAACTGATTAGGAAAATAGGATATCATAGAAATGTATAACAAGTAGATGACCCACTCTGGACTACCGATTTGAAAGTGTTTCTGGCATTCTGATGTGATTATACCTGAGCCATGTTGTCCAGTCCTGCTCAATAGTCCCATGCTCTAGGGATGCACTCTCAGCCTGAAAGAAGAGAAAAAAGGCCAGCTATTAAATATAGCTGGCCCTGTCTCTCCTGCCAGCTGTACTCCGGTCTCGGAGTCTCACCTGACCTGGGATGACTGACACGACAAAAGAAGGGTCCTCACTTCTGATTCTGATTCTGCGGCTGAACAAAGAAAGCAAACTTTATGAATATAGTTGATTTTAACAAAATGATGATTCTGTTGTTTTTTCTAAAGCTCCCTGTGATCCTAGAATAAATAATTGTGAAACGTGCTGCAAAAAATAGTTAGAGTGCCACTAATGCATCTGGCCTGTGTTCTGGCCCCATCCCGTTCTTTGTTTTGAGATACTGAAAACTGCATTCTGCATGCACACTAGCTTCTGGTTCAATGTACACTAAGGAAAGGGTTAGTTTAATTTCTATTCAAAACCTTGGCGGTAGCATTATATTTCATATTTCTCAGTGCACTTGATCTGGCTCTGCCCATGTTAACATGGAGCTGGGCATCCAGGGGAGCAAGAGGCCATGAAGCCTGGAGTTAGTAAATATGATCCACTTCAAGTCTGAGTAGACATCTTTATTTGCCACTTGGCTCAATTAAGGTGCCACATTGTGCCTTAATTACCACTCTTTTCACACCACTCTGTTACATCTGTAATAATTTATAGCTTCTACAAGCTGCTAACTGTTCTTAAAAGTAGCTACATTTTAAAGGGCAATAGTTCCCTATGAGAAGAAATAGCCTGGAAATGATGCTGAAATAGCCTTTCAAAGTAAAGGAAGGAAACATTTTAAAATGTTTATGTTATGTTATTTTAGTCACAAAACATAAACATACAAGCAACAAGACTATACTGTCCCCAGTATCCTGCTGCTTGCCCAGTTATGACAGCCATTCAGCAGGGACTGTTTAGGGTGTGTACAGTGAAGCCATTTTTTAGAAAAGATAGATTATGGTATTTTTAGGTTCCTTAGGTAGCGTATTCCTTTGAGGTGTAGGAAACACTTAAATGAAGAAGTGTCTGCAATGGAATCAGTAGAACAATTCCCATAGGGTGCACTGCAATAAACAAATCACAGAATACTTTATTCCTGTTTGTCCTTATTCAGCTAAGCCAGTTGATTTAACAATTTATATGTAACACTTGTAGGCCTGGTACAACTTTATGCACTCATAATGTAGAAAAGACCATGAAGGGAGGGCACTCTTTCTGCCATGGCTGTTACAAAGCCTTCCCAGTCTCAGCCACAGAGTCTTAAAACATAACCTAAAGATCACGATAATTACAGCTGAACTGATGCCTGCAAGCAATATCTGTTCTGAATGTCAGCAACTGTCCTCAGGGATGGACCCTGGACCAAGATATCTGTTGTCCCACTTGGAGCACCCTTAGTGCAAGGGCTACTTTGTCATCAGCCTGAGATCTGCAGTCTCTGTCCACAGGCCCAGGGAGAAGGTTGTGGTGTAGGAGATGCAGGTGGCCCCGCCTGGGCAAGCAGCACCACCACCTGACTACACTCCTCAAGAAGAGTTAATAGGGCATCACCATACTGAGAGAAAGTAATTCTCAAAAGTTATGCTGGCAGGGGTGTTAAAAATATAATGCAAATAGGCTGATCACAGAGAAGCAAAATGAATGAGGCGGATATGTTAGTATTTTTATTTTTTAACTAGTCAGTCCTAGAGGGTTACATTACAAACAAGCCCCAGTTTGATCCTAGGATACGCAGATCCGTCAGCTCTTCTCCCAAGGCATTGGTTGCAGATCACTTCCCTTTGAATGCACCCAGATGCACATTTTACGGGACCAACCAGCAGGGCTCTAGCACTCTTCTTTGATGGCTGGGTTCTACACTCTTTACTTATCCCAGTAGTCCCAGTGATGGATCAGAGCTTTAAACATTTTGCTTCACCTAAAGGTTCATTGGGCACCTAAAAGACACATTAAATAACTAATGTATGCCTTTCTCTTCAGGTCTTAAGGGTAGCAGTGCGTAATGTTATCAAGGGCCGCCCTGAGTGTATCTTATTAGCATGGGTTTGTAATATTAAGTATAGTTTTAACTTTAACGGACTTGCGGCATTAACATTTATAAGCACTTTATCAGCTCATATACAGGAGGATGACAGGGCATTTTCACATCCAGGTTGAACATTTTTAACTCAGTGTTTCCCATGATTTTGTGTCACTCACTGACCTTGAAAGCACATATAACTACAGAGTCCTAAACTATGAACAACAAACAATGTGTCAACAATTTCAGGAGAGTGGCGTTTTTGCTCAACACTTTGTTTCTGTCACTCCATAAAATATAAACTGTTCAACTTGGCAGATTTGGATTTGCAGTCACAAACAAAAGAGAAGGGAGGAAAAAAGCTCAGGCATGGTAGCAGGCAATGTGTTTGGGTTAAAAGCAGTTGGCAGGGGGGGTGGCAGGAAGCCTTAGAATTCTTTCGTTTTACGGCTTTTTTATTCTTTACTGCAGGGTTAAAGGCAAGCAGGGGATATCAAAAGCTGTATTTTGTTTTCTCTTTGTAAATTTTAACAATGAGAATCTGGAAGGTGCCACAGAGTAACATGTTGCTTCAGAAAATCCTGTATTGGAAGTAGCAGTTGAAAAGACTTCACCTGGCAGCTGGAGTTATAAGAAGGGGCCTGGGAGGATTAGTTAATTTCTAAGATGGGGCACAAAACAATTTCACCTTTTAACTTTCCTTCCCCTTCCTCTTCTTTCACTGAAAAATAAGGAAGAAGATAGGAGGCAGAGAAAGGAGGTTAAAAATTTATCTTTTTTTTATTGCTCTTAGAACCAGATAGAAGCAAGTGAGCACTGAAAGTACATACTTTCTATGCTTTGTTATACTTGCTCCCTAGTTTTCAAGCAGAATATACTACACACAATTTCTATAATAATTCATGTGACAGGAATAAATGCAGCTGTGACAAGCAACGAGAAGACCTCTGCTGTACTGCCATTCTTTCCCAGGTCCATGTTTAGTATTAGTTAGTCCTCTCTTTTCATCAAGGTCTTTCTGTTTCTTAACTCATGTGACTAAGTGAAAGGTACAGCTTAATATTTTTTTTCTTAATTTTATAAACAAGAGTTTTTTCAGAGCAATATTTGATGTCTGGATAGTGGAAACAGAAAATGAGAAGGTCAATAAAAGTAATGCTCTGTTTATTTTATTTTTAAACTCTTATGTTCTTGTGGAGCTATGTTTATGATGCCTGAATAATTAGGTTGGCAAAAGCAAGAGAACTCAAATGATTTCGAATTCTAGTCTATTGCCTCTAATCTGATTTTCCAAGTACTCTCTACTTTCCAGGTACAATCCATATGACAAAAGATTGCAGGACTGAATCATGACCTGACACGTGTGGTACTGTAGAGGAATGAAGCTGGGTTAATTAACATTGATAATATACAACTGTGGGCTGGCTTCAGGGGCTGGGTGTGCGGGTTGGCTGATGTAGATCAGGTGCAGCTGTGGCTGGTGCTGTTAAGTGGTTGAGAGCCACTGAAGAGAGAGCAGCCAAGGGAGAAGCAAGAGGAGAGAGAGCAGGTCCTGGATGAGGCAAGGTGAAGGCAGCAGAGGGACTGGCATGAAGAGTGTGTTGGTATGAGATGGTAAAAGACCTTGTTGCAGCCTGATAGCTTGGAGAGTGCTGCGACACTTGGTGCCCCCTGTGAGGCCCTTCAGGTTATGAGGCTGAGTGTAATGAGCGGTGATGGCTGTGATGGGGACGTTTGAAGTTTTGAACACTGACAGCGGTGCCCAATGTAGCAGAGCCAAGTGGGGATAGCCTGTGATCCAGATCATGTTGAGATAGGTGGGAAGAGCCTGGGGATCCGGATCAGACATCGGTAAAGCCGGTGGGATCAAAGAGATGGAAGCCTGACTGCCGTGGAGTTAAGAGACTGAGGGTAATGGGCGATAGCGGTGGAGTATGTGGCCAGACATGGCAGCAGCCCACAGCGGTGGTGGGTCTGGCCAGACAGAGGTGACGGCTGTGCCGGGGGAAGGCACGGGAGCAGCGTGGTGCCATGGGTGGCTTCTGCCGTTGCTGCTGCTGCTTGGCCTGGCGGTATTCTTGCCATTGTTTATGTACTTGTTGAAGGTGTCTCCAGTCATAGAAGAAAGGAGTGACCACAAGGATATTGAGAAGCTTGTTGGAGCATGGAGTAATGTGTTACAGCTGTATCCTAGATCTGCTATTGAAAGCTCACTCAGGTTACTGTCCGGTGTGACCCAAGAGGTGAAAGGACGAGGTACTATAAGCTCATCAGAACCCCACTCTGAAGAAAACAAAATCCTAGAGGTCAAGAAAGCAGATGAGAAGAAAGGTGATCAGCCCCCAGAAGCTGAAAAGCCCAAGATAAAATGGAAGAAGGGATATGTGTATGAGTTCAGGGACAAATTGTCTGGACTGTATTAAAAGTTTATTTGTGAAAAAGTTGTGATGATTGGTAAAAACATGAGGTATGAAATCTTAAAAAAAAAAAAAAAGGAGGAATTGTAGAGGAATGAAGCTGAGTTATCATTGATAATATACAACTGTGTGTTGGCTTCAGGGGTGGTAGGTTGGTTGATGTAGATCAGGTGCAGCTGTGGCTGGTTAAGTGAAGTGGTTGAGAACCAATGAACAGAGAGCAGCCAAGGAAGAAGCAGAGAGAAGAAGAAGCAAGAGAAGAGAGAGTGGGCCCTGGATGAGGCAAGACAAGGGCAGCAGAGGGACTGGTATGAAGAGTATGTTGGTATGAGATGGTAAAAGACCTTGTTGCAGCTTGGTAGTTTAGAGAGTGCTGCAACATGGTACAACCTGTTATTTCACATAAAAATATATGCAGGGGATTTGCAGAGGGAGCAGGATTCTTTAGGAGGTTTTTTCTGTCAGTCCTATATAGGGTAGTAACTAAAAGCCAGGATGAACCATGCCAACTCTCCAGGCATGAATCATCCCCTCCACTCTTAGTTGACAGTGAGAGAGGTACTAGCCTTCACTGCCTGGTTATTGACCTCCTGAGAAGTGGCTAACACTGACCTCCATGAATCCTAGTGCCCCATCCAGACACTAAGTCTGCTTTGGTGAATATTGCACCCTCCACTGTTGGCCTTATCAACAGGTTCTTCCTTTCTCCTCTCTTACCCTTGCCAGACCTTCTTCAATTTTAGTCCCAGGTTCCTTCTGTGCCAGTCTTTCCTCTTCCTCAGTTCTAACCCAGCTCTTTGGGTGCCATTAAGCAGGTGAGTATTGCTGGGAATAGGGTGGGGATCTCTGACAGCACAGGACAAATACCTCTGTAACCTCCCTGCTGCAGTGGGGAGTTTTGTGCAGCCCTTGAAGGAACTACACTAGGGTGTAATCCACAGCAGATGGAATTAACAGAGATTAGCAGCTGCCAGATGCTCTGATGAGGAATATGAACTGAAGTTTCCAAAGGCATATAATTTGGCCAAATTTAGGTAAGACTTTGCAAGGGCCAACCCACAGTGTATGAATCTTCCTCACCACATTTGAACTTGGAGCTCCAAAAATACTACAACTTCACATGCAGTATTCTATAGGAATTTTTTTGGTATAAACCAGGCAACATCTTTGTTCTTGATATCTTTAGAATTAACTGAGTGACTCTAAATGATCAGGTGTAGGGGACGGGTAGACGGCACAGCATGTTTCAGCCCAGGATGTTTAAATATGCAACACTGTGATGCAGTATTACCTTCTACTTAAAAATCTACCTATCTCCAACACCTGGACTACTGAGTTCAAGTCCTTAATTACAAACTTTATCTGCAGAGTCTTTCTGCAGATAAAAAGTATTAATGTCTAGGAAGCTGATCCAATCCCTTGATGTTCCCTGGGGTAGGATCCATCTGTTTGGCTGTCTAGGAGTCAGGCACTGAATCTGTTAGTCAAGGGAGACAGGCATCCTCTAGCAGTATGTTATGTCTCCACAGCCAGCATCTCAGTCACATGGAGTAAATAATTCTTGAGTGCTGCCTGTCTTATCAACTGACCACAGTAGGAATTTAGACAGTGAGTATGGTTGGACATCTAATGTGTAAGTATCTGAAGTGAGGTAAGGTAAAACCTGGCAGAGTAAGCTTTCTATTAACAAATCTGAGTTGGGACCAGCACTATAATACATTCTGGCTTTTCATCTAAGCTTATAACACTTTGAATCTGAGTCTCATAACTAACTGCAGTAAAACCCAAAGCAGATTTTAAAAGGAAAGTGGAGGAGGAAGCCTTTCTGTACCAGAAGCATCCTAATACCATCTTGCATGATCATAAACCCAAGCCAAGATCTGTATGAGTCTTGATGGTTTGGCAGGGGAAACTGTGGAGAGGATGTAGAGGCCTGTTTTTCACTTTTCCACTAAAGAAGTTAGTGTGGCTGAACCAACAGGAGATGGTTACAGCTTTCTTCTGGTATAGGGCCAAAGCAAACTACCTTTCCTTAAGCAAGTGAAAAAAGCAAGAAAAGGGTTTTGGGATTAGCTCCAAGAAGACAGTCACCACCCTTTCCACACAGTTGTCAATGTGGAAGAAGTGCTGGTCTGTAGGACTCCAGGGTTCAGGTGCAACCAGCATGCTAGAGATGAAGAAGACCCAGTAGGTTGGCACATATTCTGGGTGAACTATAATATCCTATTTCTCAGAAGAGTAATTTTTGTATTTTGAGTTTTCATCTATTTTTGAAGTTCAAGGCGTTATGAAAGAACATTAATTGAGTCCAGAATGCTTAATCTCTGTGGAGGGTGTGAGAATCCTGTTTCTTTCCAGCTAAGAGAAGTTCAGTCTCACTATGATCAAAGATCAAATGGTCTCAAATGTAGTGCAGGGAATAACACCTTATTCCAAGCTTTTTGGACCAGTTAAATTAAAATTGTTTTAAATATTACATATTTTTTTAGTATTTGAACATTCCGAAAGACTATGATGGGTATTCTTGCCCCCTAGTTTTCTTTATTCAGATTTCAAAAGTGATTGAACTGTAAACGCAATAGATCTATTGAGGTTTGTGTTTGACCCTTCAAAAAATTCAGCCTCACATTTTCCCCATTGTATTTTAATGAGCAGCGACTCAGCTAATATTTAGCAGAATAACTCTTTCCTTTAGATTTATTGTAATTTGAGAATCACAGGCCGTCAGCCACTGACTGCTCATGTGTGACAGTCTGCATGTCTTGATGATGTTTAGTGGCAGACAGTATCTTCAAACAGTAAAACATGATGGCATCAACATTACTGTAATACAGTTGACTGAGCTGAGCACTTGAGCTTTGCAAGCCTGAATCAAGGGCACGCAGCTTTCACTACAGCAAGGTCAATTATCACTAATAAACCTCTAGGAAGGATTAAGTGCTGAAAACTGTTTCCTAGGGTTTGGATCAGAAAGATCCAGTATTACCATCCTTAGATATTATTTGTTTAAGGTGAGAAGTGAAGATCAGTGCTTTGGGTGTACGTTCTCTGCTGTGCTTTGCACACGTGGCTATAAAGCCAGTATAAATTATGTCCTTGCTGCAGTAGTGACACTAATGAAGGTAGAGGGACTGGCTGGAGTACGTGAGCTGTACGCTATCCTCCAATGCCTCTGAGGGGGTAATCTCTAAAGGAATATAATACTGGCCATGCTCTGGGAGTACAACAGAGAGGAAGTTCCTCATAGCTCTAGTGATTTTCCTTCTGTTCTCATGAGGAGCTCTGAGGAATATGTTGAAAAGGAGAGGGCTGTTGTCCTTCCCAAGAATCTCCTGCACATTCAAGCAGACCATTTGAATTCTTGCCTGAGACGGAAAGAAATAGTAGTTAGTAGTAATTAGTTCTTTTCTGCTGTGTGTGCATCACTGATTGGGTATGGGAAGGTGATATTTTTTGTTCTATTTTTAATATACATTCTAAGTTCTTCTGAATTCCCAGTTTCTGATTTACTTTATTTTGTAGGCCAGACTGATTTATCTTTTCTCTGCTGTGTTATTGCAGATCGTGTCTGAATGGATTTTTTTCTGAATTTTGAACGTAATTATATTTGAAGTGTGTGAACCCAACGCTTTAATATTTATTTACCATTTTGCAAGGAAACACACAATTTTGAAGGCAAGTGGTATGACTCCCCCTGCAATTTTCAACGAAAGAGAAGATTTACAATATCCTACATTCATAGCATTACTACAGTAATATTACAGGCGGTTTTCAGTAACATAAAATAACGTAGGTCAGGCTTTGGAAGCAGGCAGCCAGGATAGCATAGAGGTTCATGTGTTTCAGTTTTGTTGTTTCTTGTTTGAAAATAGCTAGTGTGTCTCAACGTTGGGCTGCAACTTGTACAGACATTTCCTTTGACATCCGAACTCCGTGCTAGACTTCTGTATCTCAAAATCAGATACAGTAAGTGTATGTTTCTGTATAGCTTTTAGAATTTAGTTCTAATCTATAAAATCAAGAACAGGCTGCCATCTTAACACAAGGTATAGGATGTGTTAATAGAGCAGTTAATAGGATGCTTCCTTATACAAGTTGGAATAGAGTTTTGGTTGTTGGGTAGTTTTTTTGGTTCTCAAATGAATTTTGAAAGTTGTGAGGTAAGAAACTGTATATGTTATAGGTTGGTTTTAAAAGAACAACTACAGGGAAAGACATTTTTAAAAATTAATCTAGAACTATATGTCTCATATGTAATTCCTGGAGTTTTAGAACTGAAACTGAGAGCAGCGAGCCAGAAGATGATTTAATACAATGAATTCAAAATATCATTATTTTCTTTCCAGATTACAGCTCTACTCTTCAGCAGATTAATAGGAAATATAGAACTGAAATAAATCTCAAACTACTAAAAAGGGATTATGAAATTTTATATCCAGTAAACTGTAAGGTTTCACATTTTAATCTGACTTGCATTTTGGTGAAAGCCTGGAATCTTTTGCAATTTGCTAGACATCACAGGATTTGGGACAATAAGTATGCAAGTAATCTTTTGGACTCTTTATCTCCCTTCTTATGACAAGTAATAAATTTATTATGTTTTGATTTATATTTTATAAGGGAATTTGATCATCTAAATATAAAGTCATTCTTTCCTTGTTTTCGGCCAGTCAAGGTGCATTAATCAAAACTATTCAAAATCTCTTAACCTGCAGCAGTGACAAGTGCTATATTCATAACAAGTCAGTGGACGTCAGTAGATTTCCCCATGACAGCATATGTTGGGGTGTTTTGGCAGAACTGAGGTTTGCATGGTTCTAATTCTGTGAAATATGCCATTCTAGGTATGGAAATAAATTGAAACAGATTATGAACTTTCAACCCAACACAATGCGAAATTAATAGGGCAGGAAAGAGCATAAGTTTTCCTTCTTCCCTGTTGAATTTTTTTTAGCCCCAGTATTGTGGTAGGTACTTCTGAGACACTGATTACTCTCCCTACCTCATCTGGCATGCTGCCAGTGCAGACTTTTGTTACTCTAATTATGGACAGAAAGCTAGAATAGGTGACTTTTGTACAAAACACCTATCAGGACCTAATGTGGGGTGATGTTCATTTAGATTGTTTTTACTCAAGCAAACAATTCCATTTTAGAGACTGTTAAGAAAAAAAGTGTTGGAAGTTACAAACTTTGGGTTCTGTTTCTAGATCTGTTATTGATTTTGCTCATTATCTCAGTCATGTAATACTTGGTACTTCCATTTTTCTGCATACTTACTTAAGATATTAAAGCATGACTCAAAGGCAGTATAACGTTAGAGTACTTTTGAGATCCTTGCCTAGAAGGTTCTGAAAAACTTGTTATTGTTAAGGCCCATTGGCCTATTCCTGCTTCATTTCGAAGTTGCTACAAAATTCCCATCTGTTCTTTTGTGGTTTAACAATCTGTTGTTATGGTGGAGGTACATAATGATTATTTTGAATCTGTAGGGATGTTTTTACTATTGTGCAGTTGCCACTTCATTCTCTGAGAAATTAATGAGAAAGAAGAGGAAAAGTATCTACACTATTTTCTACCTGTGGTCCATGTACTACTGTCCACGTGCTCAGATTTAAAGGCAAGCAAGGCTCTCTGGCCTCCTAGGGAGAAGTTATATGGATTGAAAATACTAGACTAGTTTATTTTCCACCAGCACAGCCTATCAGGCAGCTTCTTTTGTGTGCATTTCAGTATTTTCTCCTTGTCTGTGTTTACTGTGGAAAAAGTCTTTCAGAATAATTTTTTGCCTACTACCTCACCACCTCTGATGTCTACACAAAACCTCCCAGTGACAAGAGCTATATAAAAGACAAGCTAACAGTGACTTCTGATGCTTGCTTGCAATACCCACAATAAAAGCTAGTTAAACTAATTTAAGGCTGAAAAAAAAATAACAGACTTTAAAGGGATTAAAAAAATCATCACTCAATACTGCAATTCAATATTATCATGGTGCTTAGGATAAGGCATGTTCTACACGTTGGTCATTTGCAGTACATCAATGGATCCTGGTGCCATGCTCTAACTTGCTAGTTGAAAATTCTGTCTGAATAAAGACCATAGTTATATACAGAATAAATGAACGAACAGGTTTACACATTTGTTCACAAAGTTTCTGATTAGGTTCTTGTGAGGTTTCTTTTTATTTCTCTTTTGCTGATGAGGCAGACTGCCTGTCCTTATGCCAACTGCCTCAAAGTCATCTTGTGCCTCCACCTCCCTGTTCAAACACAACTTCCCCCCGTTAACAATTTAACATCAGCTTCCCTTTCATACCTGAATAGCCCTGCATCCTTGTGTTTCTTCTCTTTTCCTACAGATTTTCTTCTATCCTTGGTCATCCTTGTTGATGGTCTTCATAACAGCTTTTTGTAGGCATAAGAAAATCTGATTCCTTATTATAACTATGAGAATTTGATAAATAAATTAATAATTTTTATATAAATAAAAGTAATTTATTTAAATAAAAATTAAATTAAATTAAATAAATGAAAAATAAAATTTAAATTAAATAAAATTAATGAAGTTAATGGCTTCATCATTTTTTTCTTTAATTGGTGAGGAATCGATTCTTTGTTCCCTGAAAAACAGTATGTTATGAAAAGAATAAGCAACTGATTTATGTGGAGTGGAAAAGTTGCTATCTATTTCCTCCCTGGAACCACCCCGAAAGGTGCAGGGGGTAATGAAGACTGGCAATATTGGGTGTTTCCTGTCTAACGGAAGGAATCCAGCTTGGGGAAAAGGGCACCGCGCTGAGCTCTCAAAATAATAGGGCAGCATATGTGTTTGTAACGTGGAAGCTCTGTTAGGCATTTCTCTCTCTGAAGCAGCATGTTCCAGGCCAAGCACAAAATGAGTAAACAAACAAAGCATGAGTGTGACTCCACACTAACACCATGCAAGGTTCCCACACCTTAACTTCCCTGTGTTATAGGACTGACCTGTATCGAGAAGTAGTGCAGTGTAGTGAATGTTTTCTATTTGCATGTTTAGGTTTTGCTTAATGATATTCTTGCTTATAACATTTGTGGTTGCTTTTCTCCCTCAAACATCTACGCTCCTCTGTTTTTCATCCAGTTGAAGTTACACATTATTGACCACAAGTTTGCTATTAGGTGTTTTACTGCATGGATGCTTGTCGCTTTGTTAAGAAACCCACTGCAGTATCAGCTTCCTGACAATACTCAGCCCACACAAAGTCTTCCCTTTAAACCATTATACACTTATTTGATTCATGGAAAGACTAATACATAAAGTAAGAAACTGCTGAGTATTGAAATGTACCCTATGAGAATTTTTTCCTTCTCTCCAAGGAACTATTAAACTGTGGGGAAGGGAGAAGTTATTCCAAAAACAGTTTAGCCCTCATGAAGATTAATATTCTAATAAGAGGCCGCTGCCTATATGATCACAACCATTCTGCAGATTTTCCTTTCTTTACGTGTCTCTGCCTTGCTGTCAAAGAATTTTATTGAGGAATACTTTTTATTGTTGGTTTTGGTTGGGGGAAATGGGATCCCTCTTGCATTGCTCTGCAGCAGCGATTCCAAGCTCTGCTCTGTCGTCACCACACACACATGTGTGAGCATACACCTCAGCGATGAAGCACAAACTTCTGTTTACATGTTTCATAGCTGAAACATTAGATTTCTCCTAACATAGGCACTGTTTTGCATGATTTATCCAGAATAAGCACGCTTATTAAAGCACTGAAGAAAAGCCTAGTTGGAATTTCCCTAGACAGTTTGAAGACTTGGGGACTACTTTTTCAATATTTATGGTTTCAACAGTTCAGCAGTGATGAGAAATTTTTGCAAATCTTCCTTAACTTTGAAATCTGACACTCAGACCAAAAATTGATTTTAATATAGAACTTTTATTCAGAAAGTTGACTCTGGCCCTACCTTGTCAGGGCTCTGCCTGGGTCATTGGTTCCATGGGGACCAGGGTACTAGGAATGGTGGGGACTCCCCTGGGATGGCAGGGCCTGTCCCACTGCCCCAGTTAGGAGCAGTGGCAGGACACTGTGGGACACGGGGCAGTCCCAGCCACAGCATCGGGCACCTCCCTGGGGATGAGCCGAGGGTGGGCTAAGGCATGGGCCTGGCGTGGGGGACCCATGTGCGGACAGGGCAGGGCTCTGGGGAGATGGAGACTGGTCCTGCTGCGGCATCGCTGGGGCAAGGGGTGGTGGCCCTGGGGGGCTGAGATGGGGTCCTGGGCTGTGGGCAGGTGGTGGAGCCTCAGCGGGCTGGGCAGGGACAGTCAGGCCCATCAGTGCCCTCAGGGACCAGACATAAACTTGGTGACCACCAACATGGCTTATCCAGTACCTCCTGGATTTGAGCTGGAGTGGTTTTAAATGGCAGGATTGTGAGTGGGATGGCTAATGGCTTCTACTTACAGCAGGCAAGATTTTGAATCATGAAGTAAACTAGTCCAAAAGACTGTTGTAGCCAGCCTGTATTAAATCAACAGACATGGTCATGGTAATCCCAGTTGCTTCTGAACTTTCATCAGAAGGAGGAATATCTTTCTAATCAGTATGACTCAGTTTTCTGCATTTCATTGGAATTGGAATAATTTTGAAGAGATTTTACTCCCACTAAAAATAGAATTATGGGGCTTTTTCAGTGTTGTTATTCTCACGATTCTCCTTTGACACATGCTGATACTGTATTTGATACGACAACAGCTTTGTGATAAAAGAACTTAATGTTAGCCCTAAAATTGCACTTCTTCAGCAGTGCATTGCACAGCTCAGGGACCACACTAAAGCCATAGTGGGCAGACCTCTCAGCTGGAAAAAATTGTCGTAGCTCTTCTGACTGGCAATTAACTTAAACTGAAACTCGATTCTCAAGTTTCAGAAAAAAATGGGGAAAAAAATCCATCAGCTCTCTTCCTCTGTAAAAACACCCTAATGTCCTGTTCATCTCTGTTGGTAGTGACTTACTGTCTTTTATGAATATGCTGTCTGTCCATCTTATTAGTAAAGGTGCTGAAAGGCTTTCAGACCTATTTGGAGCCAGGTGTTACAAATAAGATATCTTTGATGGGTTTTCCTAATTTGGTTGTTGGTACTACAACTGGAGCTCTCTCTGCTTAACGCTGCCAACAAGGGAGGCAATATTTGTATCTTACTAGAACAGCTGGGAAACCAAGGCATGAGAAGATTCAGTGAGGTCTCCAAAGCCTCCAGAGCAGTGGAAAACCACATGGGAAATTCAAACCTGCATCCAAGACTAGTGTTCCAAGCACCCGGAGGCAAGGGAACAGCATGTTGTTACAGTGAGGACTGTGGTTTCTTCTTCCAACCCCTCTTTTCACAATTACGGGAGAATCAAGTGAAGAAAATTATTGGAATGGCTTCTGAATTATGCCAGGATGCTGAGTACCTGTAATAAACCAAAACCAAAACGTTGTGGTCTGGTAGCCTAATTTAGATAGATACAAGGATTTGTGTCTGGCTGTCCTGTGCTGTCAGCATGAGGGAAAGTTTTCATATATCCTAGTCTGTGACCCATAAAATACAAAAAGATAATACCTTAGAAAAGGATAACAGCATGCTGTCAGAATTGAACTGGCTGTTAAAAGTAATTTTGAAATAAGCATTGTACAATCTTTGTGATTAATAGAAATAAGGGGAGAAGCGAGCTTAAAAAAGACTTCTCTGGGAACATTAGAAATCTAGCTCTAATCCTCCTGGGCTCTGTGGATGACTTGGAATGGCCAAAAGCATATTTAGCAGCGTGTGTTTTCATGGCTTTTAAACCAATCAAAATATACTGAAACCCAATTAGCAATATTATTCTGTTATTGCTTTGTCACTGTCAATGTTTTGCACTACCCACTGGATGCTCAAAAACATTTCTCCTTGGAATAAGACCTTCCTGTGCCACAGGGACTTGACTCTATTATTTTTCAGATCCAGCACTCTTCTTCATCCTCAGCATCAGAGACTGTACAACTGTATCCAAGCAATAGGAACAATTACGCATATTTCTGGAAAACCCTGCAATGAAAGCAATCCTGTTTATTCCAGTAAGACTATTTAGCAGAGCAGGGAGCTGAAAAAGAGGACCCTGTTGGGGCAGACACCATCTCAACATACTTCTAAGTAGTTTACTCTGTGAACAGTCCATTTTGTTCTATTAAAATGGCCACTTACTTCTTAGAAAGTAAAATCTGACTGGCAAAGAAAGCAGCAGTTAATGGGGAAATTCACGGTGAGAAGAGCGAACATCAGGAGAAAACTCATTTCATTTTTCATTGTGGAAGGTCCTCATTTTGAAACTATAAAATGCAGTGCATAGCTTTGGGAAAACATAAGATCTATATGGAATTTGTGTCTGCCTGTCAACATTGTTAGCTATAAGAAACTGATTTTATGATTATATTTTTTCTGTTTCTGCCATGGTGAGTGCTTTGCACCTGTCTTTTGAAAAATATTTTGATGCTGTAAGAGAAATCAAGCAGCATTAGAAAGTTCACACCCTTACTGATTTTAAAGCACATGGTATATAAGCTTCAGCAGATCACTTCAGAAGTGTTCCTCAGTTATTTAAATTTGGGGACAGGGGCAGGGACAGAAAAATTCAGAGGGATGCTTGATGGTTTCTTAAGAGTTGACCCATGGAGAAGGAAAAAATATTATACCTGTGATAATACTGGTCACTTCTACTTGTTCTCGGGCAGTTAATGGGTTATTACTGTCATTTACTTTCAAAGCAATAGTTCAAATACCATATGCATTCGTACATTTCTACTATTTAGAACTGGATCCTGACATTTTTTCTTGCAATGAGTGTGCTCTTAATCTGTGAATGCCCCATGAATTCAAGTAAATGCTTGAGGAATAATGTCTGAGTGTGGCTGAAGGTAGCAGAATTGGGATTATACCTTTTGAAAAGCAAAACCAAAATATCCCAGATCTTTCAGATAACTACCTTGTGCTTCAGAGTTTATCAGAGGTATATACCACAAAGTGATACCAGACAAAATACGAACATAAATTCCTCAGTAGGAACGCTGTCTTTAACCCATACCAGAAAAATGTGGTATATCTTTGCACCTCTTTGAAAGTGTGACATAGCACACCAGCCTACACACACCTATTTCTTAAAAAAAACCACTTTTTAGGACATTATAAATATTGTTAATAAAACAAGAACATAGAGAGGTAATATATTTAGGCTTGTGCAGTTTGCCTTAGTGGAAACTATTCTGTATTTCAGTCAAGAAATTAGAATGATTTAAAACTGACTTGGCATTCACTAAAAGGATCTAAACTGTCTTCAGTGATGTTACCTCAAAATATAATTAAAAAAAAGGACAAGTCATGGGGTTGCTGGCTCTCTCTGAAGATCTCTCTATTGCTGGCCTTGGTTTTGTGCTATTTAACATTCCAAATGTGACCTGTAAGGCTCTATAAAATCATAGGTAAGACGTTTGCAGTGAACATGAGTTCTAGGACAGCAGCCAGAAGCAGAAAGGATGAAGTCACTGATTCAGTCATCCAGGTAAGTGGGAGGCAAGCTAGCAAACTGCCTCGCTCCTGATGCAGCACAGTGCAGCCACACACCTGGGAGTGGGGACTGGAGGGCACACTCCAGCTGGAGACTATGGTAGCAGATGGTTCATTGAACATGCAATCACACAGCCTGATGTAGCCACTGCAATCTTTGGCTGTGTCATTGAGGTAGAGAGGAGTAGGAGATACACCTGATTTTGGGGTTTTGCTTTAATGTCCATTTTTTGTACCGATGACGTCTGCAAATCTGAGGTACTTCTTTCTGATTAGAAATAAAAAAAGGCAGGCTTTACAGTCAGAGAGCCAAACACTTTGGGGTTTTTTAGGTTAAAAAAAAAACACAAAAAAACAATGGGTAACTTAAATACCCTCCGTCAACGACTGCACAGGGAAGAAGGGGGGATGTGGGGTCATCAGGGCAGTGCAGTGCCCTCCTCCAGCCAGGTCCCATCCCACAGGCCCCATCAGGGCAAGCCCAGCCCAGCTGGGACACCAGTGTCCCCAAGGGCAGAACTGACAAATGCTGACAGCACACAAAGGCAGGTATTTTTCACTGCAGGGTATTCTCAACATTCCCGACTTCCTTTCTAAAACATATGGTATGGCAACATAGGGAATTGTGCAGGAGAACCTTGCTCAGGATCAGAGCAACAGCAACGTAGAGTTAAGTGTCACATGCATAACATAAAACCCATAAGGAACAAAACTGTGCTTCAGGCAAGCCACGGTCTCTCTGCAGTCCCATCTGATACTGACTTCCCACAGCAGCCTGTATGGTAGGTTTCTTGCTCACTAAATAAAATTTTGCTGCTGCATGAGCTTCCATTTAAAGTGCAGTAGCATTACCTGGGCATTTGTGGTGTAATTGCCAACCTGCTACTTGGGCAGTGGCACAGTGATATGCCTTCCACGCAGCAAAGGTAGGCACAAATTCTTGCTTCTCTTTCTCCTCAACTTCTGCGAGCCAGAAATAATAGAGTGAATTATACCACATAATAATCCCAAACTGAGCTCACCACCTGCAATGTTTGTCAACAAATGCTTTTAATAACCTTTCTGTCTAGACATATGACAAGAAGATCTGCTTCTATTGACAACGTTTTTCAGCAAGTGAAAATGACATGTTAAAACTCTTGTCAGTAATATCCCCTCAGATAGGAAAGTCTGTCCTATCTCTTACTCCATATGGGTCATTGTAACTCATCTCACTAGAGGTGCCAGGCACTCTCTGTCTGGCTCTGCTTGTTTACTGGATCATTTTCTAACAATTTTCAAGAGATTTCTGCAAATTAAGATAGAAGAACCCTTAGGAATTAACCCTAAGGTGAAATGAAAATATAAGGTATGTACATTTTCTACGAGAGCTTACTTACAACAAGCTGTGGACAGGTTCCAGAAATTTGAATCTGATGTTTTTAAGTTTCTTAATGGCTACATCAGAAGAGTATCAAGAGCAGACACAAGGTGTATGTCTGGTGTCAGATTATGATATCTCATAACACCCCAGTCACAGAGACACCGCGCATAGATGCAGAGACACTCTTCCTCACCCTCTCTCTCTTTCTTTTGCTTACCACCAAACATTTCCACAGAAAATGTAGCTACAATATTAGGGTCCAACACACTTAATGCGGCCCTGTGTGGAGAGGTCTGACAGCTTTAATCTCCTAGAAAGGTTTGGTTTCAGCCTTTCTGTGACTTCCCACTGATGCAGCCGACGTAAGATCCCGCTCAGATGAGTGGGAGGCACCCCTCTGGGGACATTTGGCTCACAAGAACTGCTAAGAAGACAAGGAACAGTGTGCCAGCCACATAATCTGTGGGCACATCTCATCTACTAACTTACCCATAACGTGAGAGCAGGTTTTCAGTTAAATAAGGTGCTCTAAAAGGTACAGAATAAAGGATTACTCTTTCAGTCTTAACAGACAGGATGAACAAGAGGTTGAAAGAAGGAGGATGAGAACAGGCTTACTAATGGACAGGGGACTCCAGTCCAGTGTCCTCAAGGTCTTTGGGCACCTCTGTTCACTACCTGTCTGGTCCTTGAAAGCCCTTTGAGTACGTGGGCCCCAAGAAGCCTGTGAAGGAGTCAGAAGCTGAGATCACATCCTCTGTTTCCCAGTCCAGGCCCTGCTCAAAGGGCTTCTGGTTAAGAGCCAGCTGCTGCAGGTAGCAAAGTGGTATGTCCTCTGAAAGTATGTTTTACTAACAGCCTGTTGGTTGTGGTAGTGCTCTGCCTGCTGCAGCGCTGTGGCTTGGTCTGGCCTCTCTTACCTGTGTGCTGGAAGCGATTGCTGCTCCTGAAGTATATTGACTTTAAAGTCCGCTTGGCAACTTCATTGCCGATGTGAAACTGGACAATGTGCTGAAGGGAAAGCTGAGGTTTGCTTGCCTCAATTAGACTTACCAAAAAAAAAAAAAAATCAAGGACTGAGTTGTATGGCTTTTATCAATAACTATTTTTCTTGTATTTCCACTTCAAAAATAGCAGAAAGGATGAAAATATACAGGTGAAAAAAGAAATCTTGTGACCACTGGAAGCTCTACTGAATATCAGATGGAATATCAAAGAGTTTGAAATGTGATGTTTTCTATATTTTTTACAGTTGTCCTTAAATTCTGCCTGATTTGTACCTTAGCTTATGTCTCCATGAGGAAAAAAAGAGCATTAAGTAAGTTCAGCATAAGAAATTATCTTTCAGCATTTGAGCTGAGTTAATTAACATGAATTGAGAACATACATGACTTTCTACTGACGGCACACCCTGGAATATATAAAACCAGAAATAACTTGGGGTTTTTTTATTGGGAGACAGTCTAATGTTTGTTTTCTTCAAATTTTTAAATGAAATGTTGAAAGTGTAGAAATTTTAACAGAACCTTGCTGATTTATACAGAACATGAGGTGCTGAAATTAAATAGGTGTTAACAAAAGCAAAACAGAAATTACTTTTAAACAGTTGTGAAGAAACCCTATTTCATTGTAAGAGCTCATTTTCTTGCATCTCATGCAGTCATGGTTTCATTAGTTCTGCAGTGAAAAGAATCATCCAGTTCAGGTAGGATCTGAACCCTTAATGACAGCCAGGGTGGAAGCAAAAAACTAAGTGGCCTTAATAAATAAGGCAGCCTAACTTTGGTCCAGCCTTGGAGAGCATCCCAAATGTAAATAAAGAATTATACAGAACTGTAAGAGAATATTCCCTCTGACTTAAAGCCAAATCCCTTTCTTCATCCAATAGCTCTTAAATATGCAGCTTTTTTAAAAAAGCAAAACAAAACACATTACATTGCCAATGCCACATGTTGCTTTTGGTGATAATCTCCAAACACCAACACATTTACTTCTGTGGGTCAGGTAAAAGAAATTCTCCAGGTCAGATTTTTGTATGTTGGGTGACTACTAAGCTATCAGTGAATAAATTAAAGATACATTTCCATATCATACATGAAAAATTAATACTGATACTACAAGGAAGAGGAGTGTTGGAGGGGAGCTGCCATTTTGTGATTCAGCATGTTTCTGTCTTTTCTCCTGCTTTGTATGCATCCTACTGCAAGTAGCTGCTGTTGTGTTATTACTGATGCTTTTTCACATAGG
The DNA here is from genome assembly GCF_017639655.2 of Falco naumanni. Taxonomy (NCBI): domain Eukaryota; kingdom Metazoa; phylum Chordata; class Aves; order Falconiformes; family Falconidae; genus Falco; species Falco naumanni. The sequence continues at coordinate 103,396,140 of NC_054055.1, forward strand.
CTGTAATCTTGGTCTTTGCTTGCAACAGAGAATATTGTATTTCTATATTTTCTGCATTGTTTCAGAGGTCAGGAGACTTTAGATTTACATGCCTTGCTCTGTTACACAAAGCATGCATATTCACTCAAAAAAAAAGTCAACAAAAAAGAGACTGTCTTGTAACTCTTGCACAGATAAAAGGAGCTGAATTCTTCTACATTAATTACAGCAGTATTCAAGGATGAGAAATCTCCATGGCAACCTTATTGTCATATGGCATGTATAAAGCTCCAGGTATCCTATGAAACTACTATTTACCTTTTTAAAAAACTGAAGGACAGGGGAAAAGACATATTAAGGTGTGCTTCAGTAAACATCAATACATAGCGGTGTCCATAAATAACCAGAACAAATCTGAGGTCTTTACCGGTGGGAGGTGGGATTTTTTTAATCGGTCTTTGCATGTGCAAAACTTCTATTCATGACAGGGTGGTTTAGGATCTGCATGAGGACTCCAAGGTCATCTATGTCCTTGCATGAGGAGTTTCCTCATTCTTCTCATTAACTGTATCTCAGATTATCATTTTAAGGGAAGAATAGCTATTGTAGGACCCTATCATACACTATAGCAGGATATATATCTACTGAGACATAGAACTTACCAGAAATGAATCAGAGCAGAAAACAAAACATGGCCACTTCCTTTCCCCAACAGCTTTTAGTAGCATCATTTTTGCTGTTTCTTCTTTTTATGCTGGCAAATGAAGACCTGTAGGCCTGACATCAGTGTAGGGCAAACTGACAGAAGCTGCCCTAAATAACTAAATTCATAAATGCACTGACAAATAAGATATTGGGGAAGATCACGTTATTCTTCTGTACAGACAAGTCATGCCTCACAAATCCACATGAGTCCTCTGAATTGGATTCAGTGGACTCAGCACACAGGTAAGCATCACAGGCTCATGGTCTACTTCATGTCCAGAAGGCTTTCAGCAAGACTTCCTCTTCTTCCCCAAGCAGAAAGTTCTTCAAGAGATTCAGTTGCTAAAGACCAAAGGGAGAAAGCCCTCTCATGGATTAGGATTTTACTAAAAGACAGGAAACAAAAGGTAGGAATAAATGACATTTTTGCAAAAGGGGAGAGAGGTTGCAGAAATTGGTGCTATGATCTACACTGTCTAACATATACCTAAAAGATCTAAAAATGAGTAGAGAGTGCAGTGTCAATTTGCAGGTGATACTAACTTTTTCAGGGCATGGCAATGGTCAAAAGAAATGAAAAAGTCAACTGTGACAGGCTACAGAAGGTTCTTAGAAGAATGATGGGTGAATAAAACAGCATATGAATTTCACTGTTTGTGAGGTGATTCACAAGAGGAAAAGCAATCCTCACTTTGCATATAGAATGATGGACTCCAAACTAGCAATTACCATTCAGAAAAGAGATCTTGGAATTATAATAAGTAGTTCTGTAAAAGTGTCAGCTCAAAGCTTGGCAGCGGTCAAAAAAGCAAATAGAACAAAGGACAGAAGAACAAACATCACTAGGCTGCTGTATAGCTCTAGATGGTAGCTGTATCCTCAGTAGGATGAATAACCAGGATGCATAACCTTCATCTCCCATCTCAAGAGAATACAGTACTATTAGAAAAAGTGAAGCAAAAGCAGATGGTTAAGGTGTGGGGCTTCCACACAGGAAGAGATTAAGCAGACTAGAACAGTTCTGCCTAGAAGATAAATGACCTTTATGATATCTATAAAGTCATGATAATGCAGAGGTAAACAAGGGATGATTGTTCACTGCTTCCCAGTATAAGGACAAAGTGGCATCAAATGAATCATAAAAGCAACAGGCTCAAAGCAAATAAAAGAAGTCACCTTCTTACACAATCCATAGCTCCCTTACTGCTAGAGGCTGTGAGGGCTATAAGCTTTCTTACGTGTTCAAAAAGAAATTAAGACACATTCATACAAAAAAGGCCCTTCAACGATTATCAAACAAAACAAGTCTGATTCTCAGACTGAAGAGGCAGTGCAATGTGGTTTTGTCTCTTCCTTATTCTCCATCCTAAGCATCCCTTCTAGTCACCTTCAGAGACATAGCACTGAGTAAAGTAGGCATCTAACCTAGCCTGGACCAGACATTATTATGTTAAACCATTATTCCGCCACATTAGAAGTGGGATAATACACACATTCAGCAAGTTTTCCTCTGTAGAATGGACCTGTGCTTCCTCTACAGACAGACCATCACTATCCTGGTTTTGTATATGCTTGCTCTTAAAAGATATTAGCTTTCCCTAAAGAGTCTTGATCCTTGAGCTACAAATCTAAGCCTATTCCCTTTTTGACCATTGAAGAATATTCCTGAGCTCCTGGTGCAATTCTTAATCAAAACAAGGAAAGAACACCTTTCAACTTTAAATTCTCAACAGGACAGTTTCAAGTGGAGAAGCCAATCCTCCATCCATTGCCTCTAGCCAGCTACTGTCAGTGTTGTACATGCCATTCCATAGCAAACTCTTGGGAAGAAATAGTCAAAGGCCAGCTGCAAATATACTCTTTGTATTGTCTAAATGTATCTTAGACAGGGCATAATCTAGATTTGGACCAGAAGAGGGATTAAAAAATCTTAATATATGCCTTCCTGATGATGATGCAGAGCTATTTTCATCATTCTGAGCTTCTATGCAATAACTCATTCTTGGTCATGCAGTACTGTAGTTTTTCATTAGAAAAATCACCTATGTCCAAGGGTGTGCACCAAAATACAGAAATGTACTGAATGTATATGGAGGATGGCAAGCTGAATTCAGCAGTTATGGGTTACCACAAGGATCATTTCTTTCTCTTTCCACTCAGAATCTGTATGAAGCCACAGTATGGACTCAAGAGTGACAAAGTGCAAAAAACGTTTTATTATTATTTCTCATGCTGATAGCCAATTTAAAGAGTATGGACTGGGTGGGAGGACTGTAAAATGAGTGAAAAGCTGATAAGAGCATTGAGCTCAAATAGTAGTACTCAGTGGTTCAGAATCTAGCTAGCAGCTGATTACTGTCAGTGTTCATCAGGCCTGAGTACTGAGACCAATTGTTTGACATCTCCACCTGTGATCCTGGTCCATGTGACAGAATCCAATTTTGTGGATAATACCAAGCCAAGGGTAAGTGGCTGACAAAGCAGAGGAGAGAGCTGCATGCAGGGAGCCCTCAATAGCTGGAGAAACAGTCTGAAAAAACCCTCCTGAAGTTCAACAACACCAAATGCAGTCTTTCACCTGGGATGGAACAAGCCTGTGAAGCAGCACAGGCTGAGAATTGACTGGTCAGGAGGCAGCTTTGCAAAGCTGGGTGTGCTGGTGGCGACAGGTCAAACACCAGCAATAGTGCACCCTTGAAGCAATGCAGGCCCACCACATACTGGGCCAAGTTAGAAAAAGCGTAACCAGCAGGTTGAGGGAAGTGATGCTTCTCCTATATGCGGCTTTCTTAAGACCCCAGCTGGAGGACTGGCAAGAGAAACACCAACACACTGGAGCAAGTCTGGGGACAGATCACTGGGACATTAAGGGGCTGGTGCACATGATGTGCAAGGAGAGGCTGATGGAACTTAATTTGTTCAGACTGGAGAAAAGATGGCTTTTCAAGGTGGCCAGGGGACCAGCTGCTATCTTCAGCTATTTTCTGTGGTTTATAGACGAAACAGGCTCAGAATGGTTGCAGGTGCACAGCAAAAGGACAGGAGACAACGTTCACAAGTTACAAAGGGAGCAATTCCAACCGTAAGGTGAAAAGTTCACAATTATGGTGTTCACACACTAGGTCAGGTGAATAACCCAGTGATTTTTCAAAACCTTTGTCTTTGGAAATATTTGAAATGTGACTGTAAAAAGACTGACCAACCTAATCTGATTTTGAAGTTAGCTCTGCTTGGAGCAGGGTGTTGAATTAGACTTACAGTACCTAGCTGGCCTGGGATGCAAATTGATGCTGGGCATTTCTCTAGCATACTCCAAGAGAACTGGGCGCACCTGTTCATGGGTGCTGAACAGGCTGGTGTGGAGCTGCTCATGCAGCTGCTGGGAGCATCTGAAAAAACTTTCTCCTCAAGGTCTCTCTTTGATGTCTATCAAGCCCCACGGAACATAAATACCTCCCAGCTGCCAGGCCTATGAACCCCCTGTAGCACAATTTGTCCTGCAAGGAGGGAAATTACTATACGGCCATTGGCATTTTAAAGTTGTAAGGGGAGTTTCCTTCTCACCTGTGGATGTTTATACTTGGAACACCGGGGAGAGACTGGAAAAGTGTTACTTCAATGCTTTATTGTCTGTGAAATCTTTTCATGTATTTATTTTCATGTAGTATTTTTAGTAGGTAAAAATACCTCATTTTTGCCCTTTTTCTGGTTTGGGGTTTCTTTTAATTATTATTCTTTCATGTTTGGGTAGAAACCAACAATTCATACCTTTCATTCAGGAGACTAGGAATGCTCCATCTTGGGTAAATACATATTTATTCATACTTAATAGAGCAAAATTACTCCCACCAGAGCTATCAGTCTACCAGCTAAGTATGTAATTAAGCCTTTTTAAAGCATACTATGTACCCAGCAGAGCAGAATGACAATACAGAAGTTACTCTAGTCTATGTGGTAAACAGGAAATTATACCTTTTATTCAAATTTTTATTTACCATTTAAGACACTCATTCAAGTCCATTAAATTTTCTACAGACAGTACTCTTGTTCATCTTTCTATGCAACAATGTTTCATTTATTCAACTGAACTCAACATATATTTTGAGTTGTTAGTGGCATGTGCATGAAGAAATGTATGTTATCCAACATGTCATGAAAGTCTAAGTCATATAAAAAAATTGCATCTAGGGTGCATCACTTACCTTCTGCCTGTTGCTGCATCTCTTGGGGCTTCTCCAAGCTTCCCAAATCCCTACCATGAAGCATATATCAGCATTTCTAGAGTTATAAAATCTGCCACAAAAAAAATATTTGCTTTTACGGTATTCTGGTCCTGAGTAATGACAGGATAAATATGCAATACAGCTAATACTAGCTGGATGTGAAAGCCTTACACTACACAACAAGGAACATCCCAGCTTTGCCACGAGGCTTTTCCATTTGTTTTCAGGACCAAGCTTTTATGAATTAAGCTCATCCTTATTTAGCAAACACACACATTGTTTTCCTTTGTTGTGAACCAATATTTAGGATGGGTTTGAGCACTCTGCTTAAGCAGGTTCTCAGTTATATCGATGTTGAAAACAGTGACACTGAAGAGTTGTCTCTTTTAAATAACTTCTAGAGACTTCTAAAATGTTTTTATTATACTTTTATGTGTTATGTATGCAATTTAAAATGCTTTAAAATGTCACTTGAAAGAGTTTAATTTTCTATAAAATATGAAGGACAACCATTGTAAACAGATTGGTTCATGAGCAGTGATCTGCAAAAGTAAACAATTTGGTAAAAGTTACAACTTTTAGGTGTTGATCCAGCAATGCTTTTAAGTACAGGCTTAACCTTACCAAACAGGTAGTCCCATACTAGTGGAAGTAATGAGACCACTCCTAGAATTATATAAGATTAGTTTTTTCCTCTTTTTAGTTTTATACAGAAGAGTTTGCCCTAATGAATGCCCAGATTCATCATACCCTAGATACCTGTAAATGGCTTACAATAATTAGACAAGCTGTTCACTGTCAGAAGAAAGAAAAGCAGTTATTTTTGACAAACAAGTGAAGTACCATTGTAGATTTTTTATATTGCCCTCTCTCAGCATAACCAGCTGCATTTTTTACAGGGATTTTTTTTAAGGGTTGTTGTGGAACACAGAATTTAGGCAACAAGTGTTTTTGAAGCTAGGAGGTTGGTGATGGTGGCCTTTGTTGTAGAATGTGAAAAAGCTACTGAGCAGGAATCCCTGGGCTCAGAGTAATGCTTTTTTTCTTTACTCAACAGAATGGCAATAAAAAAGCAGTTCTTGTAGGAAACAGAGCTTTAAAATCCAAGCCTGTTAAAAACTGTAAGATGACCTCTGTTCCTGAAAATGTGGATGATGCTGATTCTCTTTCTTCCTTCAAATAACAAATGTCCTTGGATGTATTCAAATACATTCCAGTCTTCAGATGTGGATGGTACCATGAACTATACATTCACTTGCACAGCACACTATTAAAGACTTATTTTATCTGGGTATAATAATGGAACAAACAATAAGAAAAGATGCATATGCCTTGATTTAAATTCTCTGTTGGCAAGTGACCAAGATTTTTCTTCTCTGAATTTTGGTTATGATGTTTCTTACTATAGCACAAGTTCATCAGCAATCTGTGTAGTAAAAAATATCCTTCTTTCTTTTACTGTCATGCCGACACCGACAAAAGTGTTATACTTTTAAATTTATTACTTATCATTTATTAAACCTGTAGAATTTGAACCGTAAGATATAATTTAACTTCTATTGCAGATTTTGTTGATGGTTTTCAACATATCTCACAAAATAATAGTGAACTAAGCACTCTGTGTGTAGCTGTTATGGATCAATTTCATTTACAGTTTGATAAACAAGGAATACAAAGGTTAGGGAGCTCACAAAGGAAATCCTTGCCACTTCCGAGAATAATGCTCATTTTTTGCTTTCAGCTCTGTTATTCTTGTTCTTTGTCACTGTGGCTCCCAAAAGGTGATTGGGATTTGATCCTGTGGTTCAATACTTTCCCAGTTTACAAGTTTGCATTTATGTTTTCTCTATGGCAGTTTACAACAGCGGAGGTTCTAATCACAAATTCCAAATATAAATGGCACGTTTCAAATATCTTTCATGAATTTAGTGGGGGGGTTTAATATGAATGTTAAAGCAGGATTTACCTAATCCTCAAGAAAACTGATTTTTTATGGGTATTTTCTGATTTTTTTTTATTATCCCAGGTACCATCAGGCCCTGTAAGGATATCTCTGTCAAGCAGGAGTTAGGATATCACTGTTTCCTGAAGAGGTCACTCCTTGCCTGCTTGTCATATGGACACAGTTATTATTGACCATAATATTGCCTTTAAGAAGCTCAAACAGTATTTGTTTTCAGAGTTATGGTTGTGAACACATATGTATTATACGTGCTAACATCTTTTTTAATGTTTTAGTAAAAATGCATGTGGCCAGCTGGTGCAATACAGTGGTTAAAATTAAGATATCAGCTTTTTTTTATGGGCAGAAATATTTTCTGCTCTGAATAGAGAAAATATCAGTCATTGTGTGACAACTGAGTGCAAATCTTAATTTTCATTGACAATTACTTTATTGTAAATAATGACACATAAACTTACACATAGGCTGCAGAACAGCTTTGAGATTACTTGTATTCATTGCTCCCTTGTTTTTTGTAATCAGTTTTGCATTACTAGCTGAGTATACAACCAAAAGAGACCTTTGGAGAAGATTTTCAGGAGACGAATTGATTAAAAATGACCTTTCATAGCTTCAGTTTTCCAGCTGATTTCCCTGAAGTGACCCTTATTGGTCATCAACCAGTTACAGTAATTACCTCTGATCACTGTAAACAGGCGAACAGAATTTGAAGCTCGTGCTTTATTACAAGAGTATCCAACAGGAAGAGAAATAATGGATACAATGTAGAAGGCTGTTATCTTAGACAGACAGGGACGCCAGATAGAACAAAAGAAATGGAAAGGATATGCTCATTGCACGTGTTTTGCCTTCCATCGACATCTGGCGCAAATTTGGTCTCAGAAAATCACCGAACTGGCATAGTTTAAAAGAAAAGTAAGCAACGGTTAACTCAGAGTAGTTTCCCAGTCCTCCTTACCAGGCAACCCCACTGATTTCCAAACCAGAACAAGAAAAGAGGATACCAGGAGCAGAATGGGAGCATGGGTACAGAACGAAGTGGCTTCTTTCAGAGGAAGTTGTGGTGTAAGTTGTTTGCAGGACTGAGCTCAGTTACAGCTGTCCGTATTGACATAATGTTCTTGGTTTTCCTGGGGATTGCCCCGAGCTCCAGGAAAGTCTAGGCAGCTCTCCTGTAAGTGAATTACATGATTGCATTGGTGTGTTCTCAGTAAAATTCCATACCTATCAAATTTGGCACTTGGACAAGCCAGGTTCTGAAGAGCTGCAGAGACACAGTTTTCCAACAGAACAGATTTTTAGCCACTCAGCATCAATACATGGATGAAGAGTTTCCTTATGTCCCTTCCTCCTCCATCACCCACTTTCCTGGTCCATAAATAAATCTGCACAGACTGTTACTTTCATGACACCATGAGGACAAATTCAGGAGCCACAACAGTTTTCACAAGCTGACCATTCTGGTGTCTAAATGGGAGCTTCAGAAAGAATGTCCCTATGGGTCTTCAGGCTGAAGTACTTGGTCAAATGTTGCCCCTACTGCATCCAGTGCACATGGGTTAATACCAGAGGGAAGAGCTCACTTTTTCCCTACCCTTTATAAAAAATAGTTACTAATTGTATACTGGGTAATCCATTGTGTGATCCATTATAACAGGATAATTCTGGATAGTTGGAATTAAATCTAAATCTACACAGAGATGTCTTCTCTTCTGATTAAGTTAGTAATCTCTTGGCTCAACTCCTACAATCCAATTTACCAAGTCTTTCATCACTCTGAAAAGATAATTTTTTCAGTTCCAAAATGGAATGTATATGGCTTGATTGTAACAGTCCCCCCTTATGATTATAAGCCTGTGCTGTTCCAGCCCTTTGCTTTTCAGCTCCACATCTTGTGTCACCAAATGATGAACTCTGCAGAACACAATTAACAGCTGTTGTGCTGCTGGCAAGGGTGACATTGCATGCAAGCTGCGTCCCAATTAAAAAAAAAAAAGCCTTAAAAAAATGTTAGGAGATTGAAAACCTTCCACCCCGAAAATTAAGGCATCCCATGAAGAGGGGGCCATTGTTTGAAAATGGTTCACCTGAACTGTTATGGTAGCTGGCTATGAAATCTCTAGAAAATGTTTTACACTTCAAAAATTATTCCTTAAACAAAAGCCTTTGAGCCTTGATGTCTGTCAGACAGACCAGGACCTCCAAAGACCCCAGTGTCTAGGAATAATAAAGAAGGTGTATTTGTCACTTGTTAGACATGTTATTAATGGTATTTTTTATCTGTGTTAACAGCTCCTTGATCCCAGTAAGTTCTTATGGCAAGAAGTCATTGTGAGATGTCTGTGGGACATTTCTCAGAAGGATGACCTTTAATCTTCCATATATTAGTTCTTGGCACTTACTTCTGAATTCCTGTGCTTTTGCTCTGTCTCTAGCCCCAGGACCTGAAAACTGTCAACTATGTCAGACCTCAGTCTCAGGAGGAAGCCTGTGGCTGCCTCATATAAGGGCCAGAACACAGTGACGCCACAGAAGAGCATGGGGACAGTCTTTGACAGCTGTGGTTTCATCCTCTGAATCCAGTGACTCCTATGAAGGCTGCCTCCTAGCCTTAGCCAGAAGCACTGGGTCTCCATGACGAGCATCTTATGCCACTCTTGCACTCAAAGGCCAAACTGCCAAGAACCAGAGCAAACAGCTCTGGTGTTTCCTGCCGTCTGCTAAGGAGGATCCATCATTACTCACTCTTCTGAAATCCTGCTGTAATGTCTGGTGAGGCTTGGAAGTGACAGGTAAGGTTTGCGGATACCCACCGCCTCGTTAACAGAACAATTTGAAGAGGATACCATTAGGTTGTGCCCCTTGTCCTCTTGCTGCGACACCCAACCACTCCTCAGCTATAACATGGGTGACACGTATGAATTCTGCACTGCGCTTCAGTTTACTCCATCCAGCTTCACCAAACTTCCAAACGGCTGTGTATTTTTGTATGTTTGTTTAGCAGAACTCAGGCTTATTGCCCGATTTCAAATATACATATATATGTATGTGTGTATGCATGCATGAATAATATTTATATCTACACACATATATATTATACATGTATGTATATGCACATATGCGTGCATTTGGTGTATTATTAGGAAGAAGAACATGTTTATAGCTTTTATATGGGGTTACACAGCTGCTGCATTTTAAATCAGAGCAAAGCCATTGTTCTTAAAGCAGCTTTTTTTCATTTATGTGCGTGGCCAGAGCGTCATGGACAGTTTGGTCTTAATTTTCTCACCTGAACCTGTTGATGAAACCAGCCTACCTAATATTTCTAGTGCTGTATTCAGGATATCATTCAGGACTGCACTTGAAAGAGGAGCTCAGGATCATTTAGATTCAAATCTTGGTTCTGCCACTGCCTTCTCATAGCGGATTAGAAAAGTCATGTAGTCTCTCTACCTTATTTCCTTACAGACCAGGGAAGAGAATACCACTGTAAGAATACTGACACTATTTTTATTCTAATGTACTTTACTTCATGGGGATTGATACAAAGATGCTTGCATACAGCATTGAAAATAGGAGATGCAAGTTGTTCAGCTGAGGGTTTTTTTGGGAAGCCAAAAACATTTAGCAATTGTGAAGATGTTATTTTTCCCTGCAGTTTATTAATACAAATCACTTGTTTCTATTGCCAGTTCTAGGGAACTAGCAAGCTGCCAAGGTGCTAATGAGCATATAGTCTGAATAATAATTCCAGTGCCACTGGTCATGATGATTAGGAACATTGCTGAATATAGATGGTGCTGTCTCGACCCTTCTCTCTGCCTCCAACTTGAATGAGTTATACCCGGCTCCAAAACATTTGTAATCTTCTTTAACTGAAAAGTTTAGAACATTTTGTTTGGATTTTCAATGAAAGCACACTGCCACTTCTGAAAGTATGCTTCTGTAAGACAGAGAAATGGCCAAAGATTTGCTTCCACATCCTGAAGTCGCTCAAGGAAGAGCAACTGCATTTTGACTATAGCAATTCTAATACTGAAGCTCATAAAAGTGGCCACCTTCACACATGTGGCTTTCAGCCCTTTCATAGTTGTAGAATTGTGATTATGGTAGTTGGGTTTTCTCTTCCCCATCTCACCAACTCCTCATCGACTACTGCTGTCCCTCATACCACTTTACAGAAAAGACTGAGGTGTAGACATGCAGGCCAGAAGAATTTTGAAAGGCAAGGCACTGTGTCCAGCTAACAGGGACTGGGTTCTTGTGAGAGTTTAATAAAATGTTATCAAATACTACTCTCATGTTTCAATCCATGGAAATAGAATACTGAAAGGAATTACCAGGGCCCGTTAGCATAGGGTGTCTGCTGAACTAGTGATCTTCTACCACCATTTCCACGAGCAGCGTGTCAGACTGCCATCCTTTCAGATTGGCTGTGTCTATACTCCCTTAGGATTCAAGAGGAAAGGTTAAGCTTTCTCCAATGCAATGGTTCCTGCCAAGTCATGCAATGTTGACAAGCATTGAGAGTCATGTATATTTTGTTGCAACCATGAGGATTAAAAGGATGTTAAACAAAAGATGGCCTTTTAGAAACAGCAAATAGCTATCTTTGCCCAAGCAAATATTGAAGAGTATTAGGGAAGACTACCTGTACAGAAGACTAAAGCATCAGTAGAAAAACTATTTCCTCCTTTCTAAATATAGAATTAACTGTTTCCTTCCCCCCAAATACAACAAGCTACAACTCCTGCCCAGTGTGCTCCTCTTCATTTGTCACTAGTCTTAGATGGTTTCTGCTAATTGCTATTTCGTCTTTATTCAAGTAAGTGTATTAATATAAGTGTAATTCAGTTTACCAGCAGACTGAAATGAATATAGTCTTGTGTTTGTTTCTATAAAATGTTTTCTTATGTAAATCTGTTTAGCAAAGAAGAAAAGTAAATTTAGTGATATTTTTCACACAGAAGTTCTCTGAAGGTCACAAATACCAGCCAAGCATCAGTAATTACAATGGACACTGATATGGGAACTTGAGGCTACTCACCCTGTGTGCTGGATGCTGCAGAACAAAGTGACATTTGGCTGGTCGCACTGTACATTTCTTAGGAAAAATAATTTCGGTAGGTTCGTTATATGAGGTGGGAAAATTCCCTAAACCCAGAGACCTTCCTACCATCCCTTCATTCTGCTTTTATAATAGGTGCTAAACAACAAAGACAAACTGAGATAATACATTATGTTTTGGGAAAGCACAAGAAAGACTAGACTTTGTAAGAGAAAATGTACCATACCAGACAGAGCTGTTCTTTGGACTCTAATGCATCTTTCACCAGCAACTGCTGATCCAATGAAACCTTCATCTACCTATCCCCAACGTAAGCTTTTAAAATCCCACTCAGCATTGAATGGTGAAGGCGTCATGACTGTGCTCTGAATGATTCAGTTTAAAACTAGAAAAATGTTCTATTTGGAGCAGAAACTTGAAGTTCACTGAGGTCATTGTTTTCTAAGTGGGGGTATTCATCTGCTCCTCGTAAATAATTATTTAATGTTAGTCTCTGCCACGTCTTCAGAGGTCTTGCTTTGCTTGCACTGAATGTGGCAGAGGCCAGCACTTCCTATGATGTTTACAACACAGTAATATATACTTGTAAACAATTGATTTTATTAAAGAGAAGATTATATTTAGTATTTTCTAAATATTTTCTACAAGTATTTGATATAATTTTAAAATTCCAGGCCAAATTCTTAGGTATGGCATCCCTGAATCAATGTGAGAGACACATTTAAGTCATATTCATGGTTCCCTGAATCCTGGGCTGCTGGATTTTTCCTAAGGCACAAAACTGTTAGAATAATGCTAAATCTTGGCTGCTGGTAATAGCCCTTGACAAACTATGGGGATTTATTGGTTTCTGGGGTGCATCACTTTTCCTGGCACTGAGATCATTTGGTACAGAGCTCTTCATACTATTTCAGTGCTTTCCAACATAATTGAAAGTTTGGCTGATCATTTAAAATGCTCTGTAGAAGGAATATGAAACATAACAGTTACCAGGACATTGATATCACATTTTAGCTTGGTAATCTTCAGCTTGTTGCTCATCCTCTTACGTACCTTCCTCACTGACTGTCATCCTAAAAAAGGATGCTGTTCACAGAAACTTACCATTGTCCCCTAAAACCATGTGCAGGATAAATTTTTCAAAATAAACCACCTGAAATTTACGAGAAAAAAAAAAAAAAAAAAAAAAAAGGATTATTAGTCAGATAAGCTAGGCTGTCCTGGTACCTTTTGCTTTGATAGTTAACACACTTCAGCCAGGGATTTTATGTCATGAGTGTTTAATAGCTAATGCTTAGTTTCAAAAGGAAAGAAAAGTCTAGTTTGGATTAGGTTCTTATATTTCTGGTTTTGATCCATACATCCTCAAAAGCAATACAGATATTTAAGAAAGACCATTTCATCACTCCAATTCTGATTTTTCATACTGAATTATGAAAAAAATATCATTATTTGGGAAGGATGGCGTTTGGAAGAGAAAAAAATCAGTGCTAATACCTAAACCCAAGACTTCTGTGGTTAGTGAATTTTCTCCAGATGTTGTTACTGTTTTCTAAGCTTCACCAAGCACTACCAATTAGTTTATTAAATAAATGTTTTATTAAGGAAATCAGTAAAGCACACAAGTGCCTGTAGTTTTAAATAGTGTTTATGGAGTCTGAATGAAATTCAGTCTTTGAGCAGACGCCTACTGTCAGCATAGGTTTAAAAATCACTGTCTGGTGCTCTACCAGAAAGGATACGATGTTTTTGAGACACTCCTTGCTCTTAATAGAAATAATGCTGAAGGTGTTCTGCTATTTCTCTTCCTGTAGGCAAACACATGAAGATTATATGAACAGGGAAATGTCTGCCTTGGAAATAATTAAAAAAACCCATCCACCTAGCTTCTCTTCTGCCTTGATCTTTTCTGGAGGCAAAATAAAGGTAAAGATTTCACTAGCTTTTACACAAGCCTACAAAAACAAAGTATTTCTACCTCTAGAATTAGAATAATTCTGTAGCATATAACTGCTATACTGCAGAGGTTACATCTACCTTAACATGACAGATATAACTGAAGGGGCTGTAAGAGATGTTCTTAGCTGCCTAAGAATAATGGCATTCCTGCATTATGCTTTTTTTGAGCTTTACACAGCAACAGGCAGGAGTGTTAAGTACATTCCTCATGCAACAGGGATCGGCAGTCTGTGCAGAGAACAAGACTGTCTCGTAGCCTTCTAGGAGCTCTATGATAAATTCTCCAGTGTCAAAGATACCAGCAGAAATCAGAAACCCCGAAGGAGATAATAAAGTTGTTTGTGTGCGGATAAGTAGCAATGTAATCATAGACAACATTTTTGAAAAAGTAAGCAAGCATGCATTTTTTTGTGTTATAGTCATTAACAGTACAACTATATGCCAATACTACAATAGACCTAATGCATGCTAATGGAGTGGTCAGGGAAAGACATGGCACTCTGTCAAAGGAGGACAGAGTTTGATATTGAAAATCCATTTTAAATATTGCATTTAATATTCAGACCATCCTCAGAAAAAGATTTAGCAGAAAGAGCATCCCAAAGTGGCAATGAAACTGATTAGAAATGCAAAAAGATTTCCGTTTAAAGGAGGAGAAGAGATTAAGCCTTTTTGAGTAGTGGCAAGGTACTTAAAGGGAGACAGAAAGGAATCAGAAATTAAAAGCCAAGTCCAGCTAAGAGTGGGGTCATTGGGAAGCCTTTCATTAACTTCAGCAGAGGCTGGTGTATGCCCTCTGTCAGCTAACCCTGATTCTTCTTTCATGGTGTAGGAAAAGAGAAGATACTAAATGAAATGTGCAATGAAATGGTATTTGCCATCTGAAATAAGTGTATCTGTTGTAATCCCTTACTGCTGGACATCAACACCAGGAACCTACAGGAAAACAAGGGTTTACGCTTCTCCCAGGTACCAGAGCAGATACCAGGCACCGCTCCTGACTGAGGACCACGGCATCCAAATCTTGCAAAGCCAGGAAGAAAATGTGGTGTTCAGAGGTGACTAATGCTCAGAAGGTGAGACTCCCTTCCATGTCATTACAGGATAACACGGGGCAGAGCTGAGCAGACATCTTCCCAGCCGACCCTTTTGAGAACCAGGCGTTTGCCTGACTCAGCAGCTCTCCCGCTGCTGCCAAGTGTGTCCAGGCTCCTTTGGACACGCTCAGGAGTTCATCAGCTTGTAACACACTGGAAAACATGTAGAAGACCTACCATTCCTCATATGGATCCAGTTAGCGGCTTCAGTTCAACAAGAGACATCTTTAGTATGTATATAAGAGATTCTGTTAATCATTTTGAAGTGATTTCTCTAGAGGTAGTCTAGAGGTACAGTTTAAATGCTTGTCCCAAGCATGTGCCTTTTCCTCGATTAAGTTTCCTGTAGTGCTGTACATGTGCAATCACTGTTTCTAAACTGCTAATTAAGCTTCGGGAGACAGAGATGCCTGATTATAGCGAGTTTCAAAAGACTAGTGCACTGGCAGTGGGATTTTCTCCTTGAACTGTGCCTGAAAATTAGCACTTCAGGGCTTGTACACTTAATATGTTATCAATCTTACATGCTTTTCAAAACCATCTTTCAAAAAACATTTCTGATAAGAGATGATTTTGCTATCATGTGGTGCTGATCTGGAGGTTTATACAAAGCATCATCATGGCTAGGACCTTAGCTATAATCTTCTGTTGTTCTTTGCTATGAATTAGTCTTCTTTAAAATCTCTTTTTGAGAAAACAAAAAGGTTTTTGATCCCAGAAGGCCCTCACTGCACCCCAGCACAACCAGACGGTACCGCCCTGACACTGCTCTCCCTCTTTTCAGCCTTCTACAAATGTCCTCCGTGATGCTGGGAGCAGTAGAAAAGAGGGCAGAGTAGGAGGCAAGTTGATCATGCCTTCTTCCAGCGGATTTATTTCTTTTCAGAGCAGACAGTAGAGCTGGAATGAGGAGCAGGCCCAGGGCTACACTCCCTCTTCTGGGTTCCCTTCTTACAGGGCAAGGGGCCGCCTTGGAGTAGCCCCTGGCACTGCCTGTGACAGCCTGTAACAGCAGCAGCACCACACACCCCACAGGCTCTCTTACCCCAGATTACTCATGGGCACGGTTTAAAGGCTGGTAACAGAATGCCAGAGGATTAATTTTGTGATTTTCCCCACACGCCCTCCTCTCTTCCAAGGGAAAATCCATAGGAGAAGCAGGTAGAACCTTGGACTGAAAGTTGCTCATGGATTATTTTCAGCATTACTTTGAAGACGTATTTCCCTTTGTCAGATGAACCTTTCAATTGTTTGTCCAAAGGACAGTACTTGGGAAGTAATAGAGCTGGGGGAGTTAGAGAGGTTCAAAGGACTCGTCCCCTGCTGACAGAAAAAGTGACAGCTGCAGAAGGTCTGTAAGGTTGTTAAGTGCAAATCGCTACTGAAGTCAAGCCTGCTACGCTGGCTTACAGCTACTGGGCTATTTTACCCAATGTTTTTGGGAAATAACTGAAATGTGACTTGCCAAGAGAGCTGTGAAGGGGAGGGGACTGCAAGGGAAGGAATCAGCAACAAAAATGGAAGAACAGAAAATAAATACCAACAAAAGGCTTTTCTAAGGCAGGCTGGCATGGTGATCGAGATGACTGATGAAAATAAAAAACTTGGGAGATGTCAGAGTTTCTGTGAGTTAACCTACCAGATTTGAGTCTCCTTTACCTGATAAATTCTTTACTTTTACTACCAATATTATCTACTGGCAAAACCGTATTATTTTTTGAAGCTTTTGTTCAGGGGCAAACTGTGGCCTGTGACCAGACTAAGACACAGGAAACAGATGCAATTCCTTTGAAATTAAGTTACCCACCTGGTCCAAGTTTTACTCTCACCAGCTGAGATTTCTGAATTTCTGAAAAAAACACCCCTGAAATTTCCTTCTACCCGTTCAATTCAGGCTGTTGCATAAACTAAGGAAAACACAGTGCAGGGTAGTTAAAAACATAAGAAGCTGTTTGCCTTTGTTGACAGTCAGGTTCTGGTGTGCATTTGAAAAACCACTCAGTTATGCATTGATAAAGCAACCAGTTTTCAAATTATTTGGCTTGGCGGTTTGCGGTTTTGTTGTTGTTGCCAGTGTAAAACAGCTACATCCTTCAAAAAAAATAAAAATTAAAAAAGTCATTGTACGTTTGGGTGTCAGCCTTCCCCTCTAAGCTGCCAGCAGCAGGAAGCCCTTTATGAGCAGAAACACCTGTGGATGTTTCTCATTTTTGCGTGCATACTTCAACCTTTCCAAGGGCATTCCTCAACTTGCAGCTCTTCGTGCAAAGCCAGAGCTAACCTTTTTGTCTGGTGAGACCATGGGGTAAGTATTTTGGCCTCTGGGCCCCGTCTGTGGGAATTCTTGCGCAGAGCTAGTCATGGCAGCATTTAGAGAGCTATAAAAATTACTCTTGAAAAATACTTCAGAGTATGGTGCTGGCCTGGGCATGGAAAATCTTTAATACCGAGCAGCACGGACAAGTGTGTATAGGGACTTTAGCTGGCGGCACGGTGACGCCTGGCAGCTCCGCGCCCAGTCCCACGCACTGATCCTGCTCGTGCGCTTACCGACAAACGGCGATTTCAAGCCCCGTTTACAAGCAAACCCCGCAGAAGCCCCCTCGAACACGGCGGCGGCGCAGCCCTTCACACCCCTTCGGGGCTCCCCCCCCCGCGGCCCGGCCCGGCTGAGCGGCCCCGGGCGGACAAAGGAGGCGGGGAAGCGCGAGGGGCCGTGCCGCGACGGGGCTGCCCCGCCACCGCCACCGCCACCGCCACCGCCACCGCCACCGCCACCCACGGCGCCGCTGGGCCAGCCCGGGGGCGGCCCCGGCGCGGCGGGGGGCAGCGGGCCCGGCCCGGCCCGGCCCCGACGGCGCCGCCCGCCACCGCCACCCTCCCCACCCCGGTCCGCCCCCGCGCCGCGACGGGGCGGTCGGCGGCTCCGCGCCCGCCGCCGGCATGGAGGCAGCGGGGCGGCGCGGCCGGGCCGAGGGGCGCCCCGCCTTGGGGGTGCTGCGCCCCCCTTTCCTCCTTCTCCTCCTCCTGGCAGGTCAGCGGGGCGGGGGGGAGGCGCGAAGCCGCGGGCGGCGGGGGCGAGCGGGGCCCGGCGGTTCGAGGCAGGCGCGGGGGCTTCTCCGTGTCGCCGGTGGTCGCACTGGCAGGCGGGGCGGGAAGGGGCGCCCGGGGTGCCCCGGCAGCCCCTCTGGGGGAGGGCGTGCGGTGCGTGAGCCCCTGGCGGGCTGCAGGGGGGTGGCACCCGCGCCCTGCGGGGGAGGCGCCCAGAGGTGCCCTGGCCCCGCGGCCCGGGCCGGCCGGGACACCCCTCGGTACCGCCGGCGTCGCTGAGGGAGCGGGAGCCTCAGGCGGCTGCTGCTGGCGGAGTAGCGGGGCACAGCCGGGGCGCCTGGGGGCAGAGCGGGGGCACAAGTGCCGGTGCCAGGGGACCGGTAACGGAGCAAGGGCCTGAGGCGGCTGCCGTGGAAGGAAGCGGCTGCGCGGGGAGGCCCGCACGGCGCCACCACAGCAGGGCCCGTGCCGGCCGCGGGCCTCCCCTCTGCTCCCGGAGGGTGCCGTCCGCCCCGGCTCCCTTGCTGGGCAGGCTGGCACCCAGGCCGGTGGGTCAGGGGCTCCGGTTCAGTGTGCGTGCGTTCCTTTGACACAGGCGTGGCTGCGAGGTTTGGGGAGCAGCTGCGTGAACTGCCCCGTGTGTTGCGTTGCACAGCCCGCTCCGGCCCTCACCCTCGCCTGGTGCTTGTTTTCAAGCAGAGGCCAAGCACGAGCAGGTTCAGAGAGCTGACCTGCTAAAATCTGATGGGCGAGAGACTGAGGTTTTGGGATGGAGCGGCAGCGTGAGCCATTCACCATGCAGTCAGTTTGCAAAGGAGCCTTGGTGCGAGGTGGGAGCCTGCGGCTGCAGGTGGGGCAGGAACGGGAGTGCGGCAGCCACTGGGATGAGGTGGGGTCACCTGGATCCCCGCACGCCAAAAGATGGGCCAGCACGGATGGAAGGCGGTAGCAGGAATGGGATCTGTAGCATGATCTGCCTGGGGAATAGGAGCCACAGCGCATCGGGAGCGCAGAAGCATAGTTTGCCATCTTTGTTTTCAGGTCTCTGCTGTGGCAGTGTGTGACCAAAGAGGTCACCAAAGGTGAAGGCAGAGACTCCGTCTGGATTCATCCAGGCCACAGCTGAGGTCCTGGCAGTGGGGAAGGAGAGCCTGGGATGAGATGCAGGAAGTGTGGGATCCCAGCAGATGTTTTACAGTGTAGTGGCAGTACCCAGAGACTGTACGGTGTTTTTACCTCGGGGGACCTGACTTAGGACTTTGAAAACACTGAGTTGCAACAGCACCGGAGGTCAACAGCTTTAAAATAGCTTCTCATGGTAGTAAAAGGATACGTTTCTTCCATGTTTCTTGATTGTAAACGGCTCTCTTACTGTTGTTTCACCACTTGCGTTGTTCCTCAGTCTGGCAGAGCATCGCTGCTGGAAACGTTTGTGGCTCCAGCTGGGGAGGACAGTCTTTGGCAGTGGGGCACAGAGGGCATCGCTGGCCCCCCATGCTGGGCACTGCCATGCTGTGCTGGCCATGGCCCTGGAGCTGGAGTGGATAGAGGGCAGAGCTGCTGGCAGCTGGCAGGGGATGAAGGAGCCCCAGGAAGCTCTAATTTGCACCCTGGGCTAGGGCTGGGCAGGGACTGGGGGAGTTAGCCAGTTCCCAGACAGCTTCTGTCTCTCCTGCCACCCTGCAGCTCAGCAAGACGGGCAGCCTGGCCTCAGGTTTCTCTCAGGGCTTCTTACTGGAATGGAAAAAGGTGATTCTGTGGTGTCTTGACATTTCAAAATGCTCTTTTTTATTTTAAAAGATGAAGTATGAGAAGGAACTGATACAGCCAGCTACAAAATACCCATACACAAAACAGCTAACTTTGAACTTCGTACTGAAATGCAGAATGAGTGGGAATGGGCTGCCATTAGGATTACAAGATCAGGTCGCGCCTCAAGTGTAGTCCTGTGATTGTACAGAACTGTTAGATTGCATTTTCTTTAAAGCTGTGCTGTACAGCATTTTGTTGTTGCAGTCGTTTGACCGCATGAATGTTATTTTTATTCAGCAGAAGATTGTCTGGCTCAGTGTGATAATGACTGCAAAGCTTACTGCTGTGATGGGACTACTCCCTACTGCTGTTCGTATTATGCCTACATTGGGAATGTCCTTTCGTAAGTATATCTGCGCTTTAGAGAAAAATGGATGTGCTGCATTCATGGACTTGTAAACTCTGGTTGTGGGAAACTGTTTTGGCAATAAACAGTGGCAGGGTTTGGGGTTCTTTGCTTTTGGTTTTGTTCGCTTTTTTCCTTGCTGGTAACAAATAATATTCCTCTAAAGTTTCATGTCCAGATATTTTTGAAGCATACCAGAAAGCTTGCTAAAAACTGAGGGTTATGTCCCTAGATTGTGCACAAGAGTGTAATTTGTGCAGGTAAGCTTCAGAGGTAGAGAGAACTTTGTTTCAAGCTCTTCAGATGAAAAGGGCAGGAAATAGAAATCTTGTATTTTTTGTTGAGAAGCTTTGTTACAATATCTGAGTCAAAACCACTGTTCAAATTACTTGGATTTGAGGTTCTTTTTGCTTTGAGTACTTTGTTTTTCCTTTTCTTTTTATTGACTTACTTGGTTTTGTTAAATGGTGTTTTGGCTTTTGGTGGAATTTATTGAATAGATTCTAGGTGAGGGTAATCTGACTGTTTTATGCTGTGGTATGAACAGAATGTTTCACAGTGCTAAAAAAACCCACAGCAGGTGAAATGGGGTGGTTATGAATATTTCCTATCTAGAGAAAAATATAGGAGCAAACTTGATTAAAAACACAGACTCCAGTGCAGCTGTTCAGCTCTGCATCAGTGAGGAAGAAGAGAAGCTTGCATGCTAGTGGACCTGACTCTAGGCTCTGGGCTTAATGTAAGTGAGAGCCCGTATGTACTACATTCATGTGCAAGGACAAACAAAACCATAAAATTTTGTTCTTCAAGACAGGGCATCTTACCTTCTGTTTCTTCAACCCCACCGGTTATTTCCTTAACCTTTGGCATGCGGTCTGTGATGTATTTTTGGGTTATATTCTTGACTAAAACCAGAAAAGGAAAAAGAGGTATGTCATACGGACCGCTTGGTGCTTGGGGAGGAGTGAGTGGGAAGGTGGTAGCTGCTTTTTCTAAAAAGACTCCTCTGTCACAGGTTTTGTTTGAGCCATGGTACCTGGGGAACATGCCAGTGTTCCCTTCGGTGTGTTTTATAGCACTTTGAAGGAGTAGGCAGAGTGATGGTATTTTAATACAGAATTGATCCACAGTTTTTAAAGCAGATCAGACACTTCCTGGGCTAAGGTAAATAACATGATGATAGAGCACCAGAATCCTTCATTTCTTTGGAAATAAAAAAGTGTGTACTTAAGATTGATTACTGTTGGAGAATGACAAGTGATTTTTTTTCCCTGCTCACCTGCGGAATGTCTGTTTTGATGGTTTGTTTGCTTTCTCATTCCAAAATTGCTTTCCCATTTACATGCATGGAAGGAGGTGCTGTTTTTGAATACCTTATTCAAGCTCGCGTATGGTTAGGGATGATGGACACAATAGTGTAGGATATCACATTATAAGAAGGAAGTTTCCCATAGAGCAAGTGAATTTCATCTCCCACTTCCATATGAATACATCACTGGCATTTGTGTAGCCAATGTCAGATCTGTGCTTTGGGAAGGATCTGCTAGAGGTTTCTTTAGAGTGACTACTGAAATGTTCAAACCATGCCTTCAGTGCCAGGTTGCCATCTAGTCTTTTTTATGTTTATTTAAGAAATGTAAACATTTAAACAGAGCTGAGTGCAAGTGGCTCTGACACATTGGAAGGGTTTGTGTGTATCTGGATTGTTTTGAATACTGGAAGGGGCTCTTACAAGTGCTGTTTGCCACAACATGTCTCAAAGGAGACATTTGAGTCTCCCAATTTTTTATGGTTAAGTACTCCAATTCATAGACTTGAAGACCAGTCAAAAGCCATTATACTCCTCTGACCTGACATTTTGCATGATTAAACCATATATATTTTTTTTCCCTCAAAGCTGTTTTGGGTGTGTCTTCTTTAAACATGTGTAATCTCATTTTGAAAACTTCAGGCATTAATGAGTTGATCAACTTCCCTGGTAAACTGTTCTATAGTTCGTTTACTAGCATTGCTGGGTAACAAAGGTTGAAATTCCTACTGTCGGCTCTTAACTTATCTGCAGGTTTGAAATGTGGCCCTAAATGGTCATCATGACAGCTCTCAACCTTTTTGCTGAGCTGGGTGAACTCTGTCAGCCTCACATGTAAGATTTGCTTTGTTTTGCTTTGCCCTGCTCAGGGGTCAATTCTTTGGCCTTCCTTTGAGCTCACTCCAATATTTTTATTTCCTTCTTGAAGTGTGGCTAGCAGGGCTTAGCACAGGGCTTTGACAGAAGCCTTGCTAGGATTATTTTTTCCTGTATCATTCTTAGAGTACTTGTTTTGAAGCAGCTATCTGTGATGATCACAGAAGATACAAGTGAGCTTGTTCCAGCTCTGAGTCCTTAAGTCACAGTCTTCAAAGCATGTCTGCTGCGTTAAGCCTGCAAAGTGTTCTTTGCTAGGATTATTACCTTGCGTTTAGTTGCATTGCAAAAGATGTTATTGTGACTTTAACTATGCTCCATAAGAATTGCCTTCCCTTTTTATTATTTGGCACTATATTGGTTTTGGGTTTGGTTTTTTTTTCACGTGCAAGGTTTTCCTGCAGAAGTTGCATATTGCCTCACCCTCAAATGACAAAACAATGAAATTGCATTACAAGAAGAGATGACCCCTGCAATCTGGAAGTGGCCACTAGCAACCTATCTGCTCGTATCTTTCTCTTAACTGCTGTGTATTGAAATCTCTTAAAGAACCATTTTTAATTACACAAACTATGTATCCTGATAATTCCATGTAATGCTTTTCTTTAAATATCCTTCTTTTCATCATGTGTGATCCTACTGTTTGCACCAAACCATGGACTTGATCTGCGGTGGGTGCTTTCAGAAGTGCCTTTTCAGTGTCCTAAACACTGTTAGTAGTCTTCAGTGTTGTATTTGCTCTCTGGCTTATTTAGAGATTGCGTGTGCTCCTTCAGTTGTTTACCACTAATTTCTCTGCTCTCCTCATTCTTTATAAACCTGCATGTCTTTCTGAAGTTTCTGCTGTCTGTCTTCTCTGGTATGGTTTTTTTCACAAGTGTTTACTCTCTCTTGCAAAATGTTTTCTCTTCAAAAAGTCTTTTGGTGTGCTGTAGGTTTTTTTTAAAGTACTCTCTGTTTTGTTTCATGCCTCTCACTCTTGCCTTTCTAGATCCGTATGCCAGCAATTGTGCAAACAGACTATAAACACCAGGCAATAATATATATACTGATTTTAAAACAAAGTTAGTGTGACTAGATCATGATCATTGATATGTAAGTTGCTTGTGGCTTTTAGGTTATTAACTAACTCTCTTCACTCATTAAAATGAGATTCAACATTGAGATATTCCATGTAGGGTTTTAGAATTTTCTATTTTAGGAAACCATCATCTTTTTAGGACACTGGGGAATCTTTTTTTCTTTAGTTAGATGAGGTTTTCAGCAAACATCCTCCAGGCTGTGTGCATCTGTGATTAGCTGGTTTTTCTTTCCACACATGAGGAACAGATGCAGAGTTACCAGCTCGCTGTAGTATTAGGATTCCAGGGCCTGTAAGAGATGTTCCAGTAGGTCCATCTCTACTTGGACTACAGTTGTAATCTGTAAGCATTCAAGGTTTGTGACTGAGTCATCTGTAATCTCGTGAGCATTTCTAATGTGAAGTAACACATCCGTCCTTCTCCTCTCTCCCGTTCATGATACCCTTTCAGACAAGTTTCTAGAGCATTAATGTTCCAGTTAGATTTCCCTTCCTATAGTTTTCAATAGCTACAGCCTGTCATTATTTCCTCTGATGCATATGCATTTCCTTCTGTTTATTTGCTTGGCATCTAGTGCTTAGTAGCCCTTCTAAAAATGTTTTTTTTTTTTCTTGGACAAATTACAGATTTGTGTTTGGACTTGTGCAACATAACAGAGCTGTGTCTGTGGGACGAAGGAAAAGGTGTAGGTATACTTGAGTGCGCAGACTGTTCCTCCTGCCCACCTTTTCACTTCCCACCAGAAGAAAGCTTGGAGGCACGCTTCCCGGCCTTCAGCATCATCGCAGCCCTTTGAGTCGAGAAACTCAAACTTCCCTCCTCCTCAGAAGCTAGTTTCTAAGCTACTGAATAATTTGTGATGGACCTTTTATCAGTTTTCCTGTGCTGCACCTGCTTCTGCAGCTTGCTACCAGGCTAGGGACTGTGAGAACTGCAACACGTTTTCTCCATGACAGATGCCCCAGTCTTGCCCACAATGACAGTATCTCCCTAACTAACCGACTGGCAGGATTTTGCCTTCCATCATTTAGAGGAGTTAGAGACATCTGGTTATTGCCTTCAGCTCCAGCGTCAAACCCCAGAGCTCCTTAGAGGTGGGAATAGGTATGAAAGGGGTTTCTTCTGCAGAACACAAATTTGAGTGTGTTCCTCTAACAGTGCTTTTTGTATTTCTTCTGGGAGGCCCCAAATTGTCTGGCCCTCATGTTTACCCTAGTGGATTTTTTGTGAGCTAATCTTCTTGGTAAATATCTTCAGAATGTCTTACTCTAAGACAACTTCTAGTTAGAAAAACAAAACAAAATAAAACAAAACACATGATTCCGAGGACTTCAAAAGTAACTGGAGGAAAAAGTAAATAAAAGCTTTAGAGAACTGCGATCTCATTATAGGTAGTGGATGGTGATTGGCAAGAAGAGTAGGTGGAAAAATCTTACCAGAGATGGTGAGGATGTAACAGCCTGTTTAGTGACCACTGAAATATCAGGTGTTATTTACATGAACTTAATGTATGTTGGAGGGGGTGAGGGTTTAGGTGGTTTGGTTTGTTTTGTTTTAAGTCTATAGAGGTTGCACAATGTGGCCAGGAAGGAAGGAAGGCAGACAGAGAGAATGGGAGGAAAAGAGGCAGAAAAATTGTGTGCATGCCTCAGCCTGCAAAACTGAAGAAAAAGCCGTGTGTAGTGTATCTACATCTGGCATTTCACGTCGATTACTTCATATCCAGCAGTACTTTTGAGAAAAGCAGCTGACCTCAGAGAATGCCACGTTTGTGAAAGGAAGAATGTCCCAGCTGATTGACTTGATAGGAGAATATGGGATAGAGGGTGGGTGTGTAAGAGGAGTCCACCAAAGGACAGAATTTACATTTTAAGAGTTAGGAATATAGAGATGTAGTTTCTGCAGTTCATAGTGAATAAAAAAAAATCAGGAAGCTTGGCATTCACTGTAGATTCCAAATAATTAAAATTAGACACTTTCAGGCATCCCACAGTAAATATGTGAAGCAGCATATGGGTTGGGCATGGTTCTGTGTCTGCATGACAGTTGTATTGTACTCTGCTTAAAATAAAACTGTGTTCCTCATCAGTGCAATGTTCAAAATTTGCCATGATTGAAGCACTTTGGGACAATATGTAAAACTACGATTTACCTGGCAGTTGCCATTTCGTGCCTGTGGGCTCTGTGGCTTCTGATATGATCCCAGAGGTGTGCCAAAGGCCTGGTTCAATAATTATTTTTTCCATTTGGCTTGAGTTGTGGCTTCTGATCAGTAGAGTCTTCCTGAATGAGCACACGGAGCAAAGCCTGAGGATGTCTGTGCTGAATGCTTGGGGCTGGCTATAAACATGTCATCAGTAAGGGCAAGACTGATAATTCGACTAAACGCATTTCCCTTTCATTCTGTATAAAAGTTGAATAGCAGTTCAGCCTTTTAATCCATGGTCTTCAGCATCTGGGGTACCTGTGGAAGCATGCTATATCGTGCGTCAGCCTGGGGAGACCTGCAAGGTTGCAACCAGAGTTGCAACCCAACTCTCTGCGTGCAGTGGGTTGATTAACCACAGCTTAAAGAAAGATCTAGGACCATGTTTTCATTGAAAGATCTGCTGGAGAGAGAACCCGTATTTGAAATGTGACCTTTGCAAAGTGTTGGAACTTCGAGTTGTGTTTTTTGTTCCATGCCTATTGTCCTAGTTGATATCCTTTGGCAGAGAATGTGCAATCAGATTTACGACCAGAGCGGTATCTGCTCTTGATGACGGCTGCAGAGGAAGCCCTTGTCAGTACCAGAATTAAAACACAGGCTGCCTCTTCTTTAGCGCTTTGTGTTTTTATTTCTGACCCCGTGTTGGGACAAGCAGCTCAAAATGAGAAAAAACTGTTTTGCTTGCCAAACAGCAGCTCTCAAAAGACAGCTCCCAATTCAAGTCTCCCGGTGTCTAACTGCTTCAAAATGTTTGGGAGTAATGGGATCAAGTTCTTTTGTTTGTTTGATCATTTTTGGAAGTTTAGGGTTTGTTATTTTAGTAGGTAGCCATAAGTACTGGAATACCCTTTTTAGTGAAAACTGGAAGTCTTTGTAAACATGCAAGTTCAATTGTTCATAAGTAAAAAGGCTAGCACAGTTTGGTACTAAAACTTGAATTGTTGACATCCCTGTGGGTCATCTGTTTTTCATCATTTGGAAGATTGTTAGAATTTGGCCTGAAAATGGAAGCATTAAGGTATAAATCACTGAAATGCTCTCTGTGACTTACAGAAAACTCTAAGGGGGAAAAACAAACATTCGTAAGGAATTCAGTGAAATTAGCTTGCTTATACTGCACTATTTTGAAAAGATTTTTTAGTGAAAAGGAGAGATAATTTTGTGTTTATCACTTGTGGAGGTCTGGTTTGGAAGCCTGCAGGATTTTCCCATAAGGTTTGGTCATGTAAAAGATAAATGTTTTCTTAACACTTAGTAAGGCTGATGTAAAGACTGAGCCTGAGGAATTACGTTGATCAGAAGAGGACTGTCCTTTCTTTGCCAGAGTTTTACCTTCTGTCTGTTCTTTTATACCCCTTCACACACCTTTCCCTTTTTGAATTTGGGGAAAGGTCCACCTCTGAATTGGATAAGAATCTGTAACTTTTTTTCAGTCATGTGTACATCCAAAGCTTTTGAGAGAATTCAGATAGTCTGTTAGGCACCAGTTCAGCACAGAAGTTAAATGCATTTGTATCTTCAAGGTGGTGAGTGGATGCAATGGATAGAGTCCTCATTCTGTGGAAATCAATAAGCTAATTACTTCAGTGGGGATTTCATGCACTTGGCTCTAATGGGACAAGTTGTAAGATGAAGTACCTTGTTGAATCCAAGTGTTAGAAAAAAACATTTTTTTATTTCTCTTCCGGTTTTTTTTTCCAATCACCATGGTGCCGTCCATGCTCACTGCCATTTCATGATCCTTGTTCTCAGTTCAAGCGCTGCTTAAGAAGGTGTGTCACTCCTGGAGGGTCAGGAGTTACACGGGACAAATCCCCTCACATCTGACTCATCCACTCCCTGCACACCCGATGCATACGTCTCCCCTACTCCCAGCTAGAGAATTTCCATTTTATTGGCCAATTCTGAGATTTCACTGCGCTTGCAGGATTCTCAGAGGATTAGTTTGTTGCATTTTATACTGGTTGCTCTGGAGTAAGTAATATCGCAGCAACTCAGAGCAGGGTTATTAATGAAGATACTTCTGGGTCAAAAGCTGTGCAAGGGGGCCATTTGATGCTGCACACAGTGTAATTGCAGCCAATCCAAATAACACCTGTAGCACTATTTCAATATTTGAACAATATTGTCCTAGAAAGATAAACTCTCATTCTAATCTTAATATGCTTATTTAAGGGACAGAAACAAAGTTCGGCATATATAAGTGAGTTATTAAAAATTAAAGGAAATGAACTATTAATTCACAGGGCAGCCACAAGTTTCTTTGGGATTTATAACCACAACGAGATAGAAATTCCACAGCCAGCATGATCTTTAAAGAAATCTAATCACTATCATAAAAACCTTTTTTTCCCCCATAATGATTTTATTTTTTTTTAAATACAAGATTTCTTCTGGGACTTACTCCATATGTAAGTATGTAGTATGGGATGGAAAGGTACTAATACCGCAAACCGGGCAGGCACGTTTCATCATTGTGTCTCCCTCTGTTGGCTTATCCACACAGATAAGAGATTTTTACTGCTATCATTAAATGGAGTTATTCCTTTTGCTCACAAGGGAGGCTTGGTTTCATGCTGAATGTTCCAGCTTCTCTCTCTTTATTGAGGCCTGTGGTACAGTTTGGCACAAGCACAAGAGGTACTAAGGATCTACAGCTATTGTTGGAACATCTATTCATGAGCCAAGATGCACTGAACCTTATTTTTTAGGTGTCTTGTTGACTTGCTGTGCTGCTGTTGAAGTATAAAGGGACTGTGCAAATGATCTCTACTCCAGTCCTCCTTACAGTCCATGGTCCAGATGATCTAACGAAGGCATAATTAGGGTACTGCTGCCCTGTAGCTATTTCCAGCTGCTGAGCAGCCCGTAGGGCACCAGCATTAGTAAACTAGGAATAACATACAAAATGTGACCCCAAATGTGTGTGCTTGTGCTGTCACATTAACTGCAGTTTTGGTCTGTGAGACGATGTACTGCTTATTCCTGTTGTGCCTGTGCATTTGACTTTTTCCTTCCAATAGCAGGGTAAGGCTGGGCTTAGTTCTAAGCAGTGCCCCTTCCTTTCCTTCCTTTCTCTCACCACCGGTGCTCCCTCCTTGTCCCCAGTAAAAGGAACAGAACAGAAATAATAATTTCTATTAGGAGAGCAGCAGTTAGCCTTTGAGAGAGACATGTCCCTCCATGGAGGGCGAGGCACTAGCTTCACCAGCAGATGCCCTGCACATCAGAGGACAGCAACCCCCAGGAGCAGTTTGCAGCCCTCTGGGTAAAGTAACATAAACTAGAGAGAACAGGAATGTTGTCAAGGAGAGGTCAGGGAATTGCGGCTGCTGCCTATTATCTTTGCTACATGATGTGTGTATGTATGTATATACACGTGTATATATGTGTGTGTATGTATACACACAATTAATATAATACGTCTTCTGAGATTCTACTTTTGCCATTTTTCTACAACACTAAAACCATCTCTAGAGTACCGGCTGGTGTTATGATCCTGCTCTTGTATCTGTATTGTTGAAGCATCGTGTTGGTGGCACCCATCAGCAGCACGCAGCATTCAGAGTTCAAGGCACCATGGAGCCTGTGAGACCCCCTTGCTGGGAGCGCTCCAGGTTGGCTGGTCTCTGCCACCTTGGTGGGGTGGTGAGCAGGGAGAAGGGAGGACAGCTGCAGCGCTCTTGTTCCTGTACCGTGATGCCTCTGTGATAGACCTTGGGAGAAAAAGAAAAAATATATCAGATATATTCTGATAGCAGACTCGGGAGAATTTAGAAATGGAAGACAAGCAGTGGAGACATCCAAAATTAATTACTTACATATAAGTAGCACTTATAATATGATGGAGTTTAAATGGTATATGACAGCAGCTCTTAATTCTTTTGTTTGGCTCAAATCCTCCAAATTCCTGAGCTTTTGGGCCTCTCATCTGCTGCTTTGGAAGTGTAAACCAAGAGGAGAGAAAATAAGTAGCCAGCATAAATTTAACACTTCTACTTTTCATTGTTGGGACTGAAGCAACTCTTAAGAGTTTTGTACAAGACCTTATTGAAATATATCTCTTGGAATCTTCTAGATTTTCCTGGAGAAGTAACAAGAATTTTGTTAGTGCACTACTTTGTATAAAGAACACAGCTTTTTTTGTAATCATCTTTGCTTTCCACTTGTGTAGCATATTCCCTTCTGAGGGTTTTGAAGTACTTAGGATTGTCAGTTGTTTCAGTCTTACGCTCACAATATCCTGTCAGGCAAGGCAACAGTCTCTGGGCATTGCTGGTCTGCCATCCCCTGAAAGTGGGCTTCTCCAGGTGATGGGCTGCTTAATTCTAAAACCAATATAAACTACCACAAAAGATGATTTGTTTGAGTTATGGGCAGAATTTTTGTTACTTGGAGCCAAAGTTTGATGACTGAATATAGACGTTGAATATGCCATGGGTAAACTTATTTAGATGAAAACCTCTTGGGATGGAAACGGCCTTGCATGTGAGCAGTCTGTGTGTGCCATGTCCAGCACAAAAGTACTCTCAGCTGTGAGTGAGAAGCCTTGGTGTTAACCTAATGTAGGTAATTAGTAACCTCCCCACAAACCTGTTTTGTCATGTGCAAACACTGCATTCTTTTAAGGCAAGTTATTTTTGTCTGCCTTTCTGTTTGCCGACATCTCTGCTCTGGGGCGCAGCTTCTCCCGCACTGCAGTGTGCTGAGCACTTGCTACGCTGCATGGTCCTAGTCCCTGAAGACCTCAGTAAGGCAGTGTCCGAAGATAACCGATATATTTACGTGGCTGAAAGCTAATATTGTTTATTAAGTTCACGGCAGTAACCCTGTGTTTGGCTTGGAAATGGATGGCCTATTTACATAAACTGAAATTATGAAAATGGATGACAGGATCGCCAATGTGCTTACCTTGCATTGCTTTCCTCCAGTGGCTCCTTGTAAGGATAATTTGATACTAAATTCCACTGGAGAGTGAAAGAATAGAGTTTCAAAGGGATGGGGGGTGGATGAAAAGTTATGGCCTTCATTCTCCATTTTCAACAACATTTAAAACTGTATGAAGTAAAGCACAATGCATCTTTGTTCCTGAGCCTCTTCAACTGTTGAACAAAACTTAACGATTGAATTAGTGTATTCCCAGAAAGGTAATAAAATGTCAGCTTCACAATAATGCTTTCAAAATTGCTATATGACAGGGGTGCTGTAAATATAGTGGCATGTCTGCTCTATGTTTTGAATAATATGCTACATCCAGATAACATGCTGAGATTAGGAGGGAAGCTATGGTATTTATTGTGTGTATTTGGTAAGCCTATGTTGTTGCTATCTTCTAACGTAAGTCATTTTGCATTAAAAGTCTGTATCAAGAGAGGAAATTTTTCCTGCTTGCTCCTCACAGCCCTCACCAGCCCTCCTTTCTTCTGAAGTAGGTGAGGATGAAATGACCTCTGTGGTGTGGCAGCCTGTGTGAGCAGGGGATGGATTTGGTGACCTAGGAAGGACTTTTCACATCAGCCACAGAAGGGAGAATTTGTTCTGTTTCAGACCTCGGCTGATCAAACATTTTGAAGCTCTCAGCAAGCTGGTAGGTACGAGGTCTCTCTCCCATATTCCTCTGCAGTCACAGGCTGACAGCAGCTGCTTACAAGCTGACCTCCAGGCGAGTGTTTGCACAGCAGGTGGTGAGCAGCATTGTTTATGCAGCGGGGACAGTCACCTCTGCGTGTGAACTGGCCTGTGCGCTGGTACAGAAACAGCCCTGGTTTACATCACTCCAATTTAGCAAGTTACAAAGCAACTTTTGTTTTGGTTTTTGAGCCATGGACCCTTGTTTAGAGGAAGGAGGGTCTTTTTTACCCCCTACAGAGAAGGGTTTTTTTCTATGTGAGTATGTATCGAGAAGGATGCCTCCGTAGGCACCTGAAGAGCCCTATGATCCCCTCTGAAGGGCTGGGAAGCCTTGCTGGGGGGTCCCACTTGGGCAGGCGGGCAGTGGGAGGCTGCAGGGAGTCTGTTGTGATTGCTAGGCCAGGGCTTCTCCCTGGGCTCTCTTCTGAATGTCCACTAGATCATCAGGTATTTTTAGGAGTCCAGAAAAATAATGCCTGTAATTTATCTCCATGCCATTTGAAATCTGTCAGGTACAGTTACCATCAGGTACCTTTGAAACAGCATCAGTTAAGTTTCTCTATACTTCTGGTTTATTTTCCTCCAGACATCTGTTGTCATCACAGGACTACCTGCAATCCTAAATCACCCCAGGAACTTGCAGTAACTAGGTTATACCCTCCTTAAAGGTTGACTCATCTCTTCCATGAAGAAGTTGTGTTACTTGGAAGTTCTTGTTGCTTAAAAGGTGGGGAGGTTACTCCCCAGGGGGGCGGAGGCTTGCTGGCTCATCCAGAAAATCACCAGGACTCCTGAGGAGCTTCCAGCTGCCTGGACTGCATGGGGGAGAGCAGGGCTGTGTCAAGGATGGAAAATTCCTGCTTGGTACTCTCTTTCTATGCCTTGTCATATAGTGGGGTTTAAAGGAGAATTGTTCATGGCGTTTGTGTTCTGTACTTGAAGGAAAAGGGCAGGTTGCACCTCGGTAGCTATGAGCTCTTATCCCGAGTGTACTTGCTTGGCAGGTGCCTGCCCCTGCTGCCCATCACTGGTGGACATCTGCTCTTTGTCCTCCCTGTCCTGCCCATGGTGCTGTGCTCTGGGGAGGGCACAGTTTTGGGTGCATTGATCCAGCCTGGTGCTCAGCCTTTGCCTGGCAAGAACAGGGTAGCCAGAGGGGCCTCCTGGGAGAGGCTGAGACCTCGACGGGGAGGACGCAGTGGCCCTTCGGGTGGTGAGGACGTGTTCTTGCCGCACAGTTACCCTCTTACATCTTCCCAGGAGGCTTCCAAGGCCACTCCATCTGGATACAGCCCTTGTGTCGGGAGAAAATGCAGTACATCTTTTAGCTAATACAAAAGCAATTACTGCTTTGTGAGACTGGTAACTGGAAAGCAAGTTACTGGTTAGCAGCCGTTGTTTAAATCTGAAGGAGCTACCCCTCAAGTGAGGGTTTTCACTTCAGCTTCATTATGTGTCAATAATTTAATCTGTGTTGCTGGTGGGGCTTTGTAATGAGATGCTGTTGTTTTTCCAGGCTGAATACTTGCTGTGCTCACAAAAACACTGGATGTGTGGATATGTGAAACAACTCAGCTGATTTATTACTGTTATCTGTCACTTGCGTTGAATGGTTTTAATAACTGCCAGAACCAACAGCTCCTTCGTAACCACCAGTAGCACTGCCATAGCTGTTGCTGTATTTTTATCACTCTCATTTTTTTTCCAGCTTGTGTCATGAGATACAAACTGTCAATTAACTCAGCAAAATCCTCAAGTCACTTGATTTATACTGACATGCACTGGCTGAAAATATGGTCCAGCATGAGAAGAACTGAGATTTTCCTCCAAAACTGGCAGACAAAATCTTTCGGGCTGTCTCTAGCCCATACAGAGAAGAGCACTGCAGCACCTCTGCCACCATAAGGACTCCCTGTGCTCCTCTGGTGCGAGAAATACCTTCTCATATTGGCTTTTGAAGAGCAACACAAACCTTTTGAATATTTGGGTTCCTGTGCCATAAACCAGGGATTGGAGGTTTCTCCACCCATGAATTCAAATCTTCAGCTTTGAGTTTTGTGCTCTGACCTAGTTAAGAAGTTGAGGCTGAACTTCAAACTGGCCCCTGCTTTGTAGCCAAGTGTTTCCAGTCCTGTTTTATTCTTGTGGGTTTTAGCTGCTGCTAAAATAGCTAGATTATTTTACTTTTTGTCTCTGTCCCACCTGCCTGGTCTGCCAGTGGACTTGGAAAGCCCTCATGACAACTGCAGCAACACAAAAGCCTTGGCCGCGAGCTCATTGCTTGGAATAGTTCCCCTTGCCAGGCATTTGCTCTTTTGCTGTAGCAGCTCCAAACAGTCCCAGGAGCCAAAACAAAAGCAGTTTGGGCTAGGAAGTGCAGCTTGTCCACCACAGAACTGTAACGGTTTAGAGGAAAAAGCTCTTCTTTCTTTTCTTCACGTAGGCTCAGCATCATCACTGCTGTTCCTTGGGAAGACAATGCTGTGCCCCTTGTGCTGTAGGGATATGTGGAGGCACAGGTCAGCTATCCCAAAGAAGGTTGGGCTGTAGCCCCTGGCTGGGAGCTGTCACTGCCTCTGCCCAGGGAGCTCAGCTGCCGGCAGGACATCTCTTCAGAGGAAATTATGCATTGTAGAGGTGTTACCCCTCAGCCCTAAATGCCTGTTGCTGCATCTTCCAGGCTGGGAGCCCCATCCCATCCACACACAGATGTGCGTCCCAGAGCTGTCCATCCCTGTGACCAGGGTCCCAGCCCTTTTCTCCATGCCATGTGCCAGGGAAGCCCTCTCAAGGGACAGATTGGTAACCTTCCACAGGACACTGCTGTTGTGTAAACTGCTTCTTCATTAAGAAGTTAAAAGGATTAAGAACTGTCTGACATGTCAAAAAGTGGAGGCAGCGAGAGAATTACGGTGTAATGAGGGATGTTTGCAGTGAGGTTCTTTGGGGATTAGCGCTAGCACTAAAGTTTTCCAATGCCAGTCAGGACCTTAGGATGTAGCTGCAAAATCCCTGGTTGTAAATGTGTGTGTGTGAGAAAGATATATTTTAAATTAATGCACTTTGGAAGTTTTCAGGTGATATATTTAAGGGTGTTTCTGTGACCTTAATTTGTTCCTCTTTTGCATACTTTGTGGTACAGCCTTCAATTACATGGTTTTCCCGGAACAGTGGGATTGTAATATTCATACATGTTTTCCGTGGACATGTTTTTAATGCGCAAGGGCATGT